>NW_026555329.1:38135000-39385000 GCF_021234165.1 Pteronotus mesoamericanus
GGATTGTTATCTATAGTATTTTGCATTTATAAATGCAGTTCTCTTAGAAGAACATTCAAATACTCACCTATAACCCACTTCACTTATCTTCATAACAATATAACATGAATAGGCCAAGTTAAAAGCTTGATGTAAGTTTTTTGTTTTTTAATAGTAATTTTTTTCTTCTAAACACCCTTCCCTCCCACTCCTGGATCCACCTCCCACCTCTGAGCTGGGATAAGGGTGGGAAAAGAGGAAAAGAGAGGAACTGAGGCTTTTATAAAATATTCAGCTTACAATGAAAAATATGATAGGACTGTGGCATCACATTTATAAATTATGACAGCTCTGTTGGAAGGTGGTGCCCTGTGATGTTTTTCCTCTGGTGGGTCTCGGGGTCTGTTCTCAGTGGCTCACAAAGTCATTGGCACTGCCCGAACTTGGGAGGAATAAGGGTCCTTCCTTCCCTATGGAGACTTGGGCCCTGGAAGTTGGGTGCTCTGTTCTTAGGAGACAGGAGGATGAATTCTTGTTCAGTTCCATCTCAGGCCTGAAAGCAACTTATGGCTGCAAACGGGCACAGGTCGACTCATTATTTGCCTGTGACTCCAACTGCAGTGGGGGAGCCAGCCCGGAGGTGGCGTGCCCTCTCCAGGGAGCCTGACATTTCAGGAAACTGGGCCAGCTCCTTCTCACCCTCCTTTCTCCCTAAACCAATGGCACCATAAAGGGTGAATGGGGCAGGAAGCACGGCTCCTCGTCTTCCACACTGAAGCTTTTGTGTCGGTGAGCAAACCACAGCTGCCAAGGGGCTGCAAATGGAGAAACCTGGGGTGGTGGTAAAGGAATATTCCCAGCGGGGAAACTGCAGAGCTTGTCTGACAAGCATTTGTTAACCGAATTGATCTGATTACTCAGGACTTTTCTTAGCCAGTATTGGAGCAGAGAGGGGCTGCAGTTGCTTTTCATTCTACTTAATTTCTGTTTTCCAAGAATGAATATCAAAGGAGTAGCTTTGATTAAACAAGCCTTTAAAAAGGGGAAAGAATGCCAGGTTTTACAGAAAGGTTTTTGAGTTGCTGGCAAATGGCCACATGACACAATATTTTTAGTCAATGGATATTATCTCCTTTTTAAGTACAAAACTGCTATTCCCATTAACACAAGCTCATAGGTTCAGGAATAAAGGAAATTAGCCTGGTGCTAATAGAAAAAAGATACCAGGATTCCAGGAAATCAGGCTTTTAATAAAAATTAAGAAGAAACTTCCCATGTTCCTGGTTCTACAGTTTCACCCTTTCCATCTGCTGCTGCTGCTGCTGCTTTGGTCGTTTCTCAGACCATAGACAGAACCCCAGAAGATTTCATAATGAAGCCAGGCATTTCCAAATTCAAACAGTTTTTTAAAGAAGTTTGGCAAGATTTTTGTGGTTGTATTTTCAAAGCTTTTTTTAAAAAAAAGATTTTAAGAGTCTTTAAGGTGGGAATGGTAGTGTCAGATGGGAAATAGGCAAGAAGAAAACCCCAAAATTTAACATTTAACAAAAACGTATGTGTTGGGCACTAGGGCTATAGCAGTGAATAAAATGAAGCCTTTCCTTCATGGATCTGACATTCTAACTGGGTAGCAAAGTTAACATATATTGAGGGCTTACCACGTACCAGGCACTGTTCTAGAACTTTATGCTATCACCCCCTGGGGAATGCCCTATTTTATTACTCTTTGTTGCACAAGCTTTCACAGCTGAAAAGTGGTAGAACTGGGATTCAGATTCAGCAGTCTAGCTCCTAAGCCACTGAACTTAACTCCACGGCCCCAACTCGTGCCTCTTACATCCCAGATGTGTCTAAGAGTCTTCCTTCTCTCTTCCCATCGCATTCTGTTTATCTCTTCTGGAGTACCTCTCCCACATCATCTTCGTATGTTCCCTTAGCTGACCATAAACTTTTGGAGAGCAGGGTCTGACTGTCATCCCTGTACCCCAGGACTTGCACTGTTGGGGACCATCCAGAACTGGGGACCTATGTCCTACAGCATTTCGAACCACATTCCCAGTTAGGTGCATGTGGTAAATGCCCTCCCTTGGGTCTATAAACCATCGTATCACACCCAGTGTGAGAATTCTCTGTAGGGAAGGTTCTGCTCAAACACATGGAGCTGCTCTGTGTGCAGGCAGCTTCAAGTCTAGACCATTGCTGACCAGGCTGTGAGCTGCAGAGTTGGTGGGGGCTTGGTATTTAAACATCACTCCTCTGAGCACTGCCAATGTGCTTATGCAATTTGGCGGAGGGGGCTGGAAGGAGGGCATTCCTTGGTATTGCCCAAATATTTCCTCTCAAAAGTGGGTAAGGACCCCCTAAGTGACCAGCAAGAAAGACTTAGTAAAATACCCCCTACAGTAGAATGCTGTGCTATCATTAACCAGCCAGCCTGTAAACTAAGGTTTAAGACTATGTTCAAAATGTTCAAGCTAAGTGAAAAGCACAAGATATTATAATTTTGATTAGAACATCATCCCAATTTTTGGGAGGGTGTATGCTTGCATAGAAAAGAACAGAAGGTTATCCATGAAAATAATGAGCTGTTACAGGTGACTATAATTGAGTTACTTTTTTATACTTTTCTGGCTTTCCCAATTTTTGTGTAAAATATATGTTCATTACAACTAGGAAAATGTTATTAAATAGTAAAAGGAAAGTAAACACTTTAAAAAATGGTTTAAAGACATTATATTGGCCCTGAAGGAGACCTTTAATATCTTTTCTGTGCATCCTCTCTCCTCCTGTGGGGAGCTCAGCTGCAATGACAACATCAAATCTCTGGGTTGGAATCCTTGGCTGGTGTTTCCTGTGATTCTAGACTTCAGGGGTCATGGCTGTGGTTGCAAAACCTCCACTGATGATCTTCGGAGATTTAAGGCCTGGAGGAGAAATCATCCTTCATCCTTGTAGGAAATAATGGAAACTTCTAACTTTAATGCGAGCAAATGAATATATACATGTGAGCCTCAAGTGTGCCTGTGGCCCTTCCCATTTTACAGCTTGCATTGGGATTTAATCCTCACCATAACACAAATGAGGAGATAGTGGCATCATCCCTAAATTACAGGCAAAGAAGAGACTTGTCCCAGTCAGAACTTGGATTCTGATCCTGGTCCTTTCCCTCCATGGTTGACTCTATCTTAGGAGCAAGGACTCTATCTTGATGAGCACTGTAGAGAGCACAGGGGTGGTCCTCCTATGGGCTGGCTCTTTGTGGGCTAGGCAAATAAGCCTATGTTTCTGTCAGAGCAAGAGGTCCTGCACAGAGGGTCATTAGAGAGCTGGTCTGGCCACTGGAAGCCACGGAGGACGAAGACTCTCAAGTCCCTCAGACATGGGGAGACTTGACCAATGGCTACAACTCTTGATCGGATTTTAAACAGCTCTTCTCTGTCTCCCAAACCAGCTTCAAACTTGGACTCTGTTAAGTTTCATTCTCTCTCCTTCCTGTTGCCCTTCCTTCATTTCAATGAATGATGCTTATGAACATTTTTGCACCCCCCACTACATCCTAAGTTTGGTTAAGGGTAAAGACCAGATTTTCTTCACTTCAGTATTGTCCTATTATCTAATGCATGGCAGCTGTGCTTAAATAATGTTGGCTAAAGCCAGCAGCAGTCTTGAGAAGCAGAAGTGAGAGTGCAGTGACAGGGATGAGAAGACTGGACTCAGAAGCAGAATGCCTAGACAGGGAGCGTTTCATATGCATTCTGTAATTTAAGCAGGATCCAGTGACCAGTTTCTCAGGGTGTGGCAAATCAGGGTCAGAGGCTCAGACCAAGAGATCTGGAAGTGTCTTGATTCAAGACCATTAAGTCTGAGAACTGCCAATTTGAACATTATCCTGATGCATCAAGAATGTCCTATGGGCCAAATATATAAAATGAGAACTGAATAGACTTGTCTTCTGGAGAAAGATGCGTAAGTGTGCTTAAATTCTTTTTTTCCCTTGTCTTTTAGTATTTCCTGATTTCTTCCTCAGACAGCTTCAGAATGTCTGCGAATGGGACCCTCTTCTCCACAACAGAATTTGACTTTGAGGAAGGACATAACAGGTAGCCTTTGCCAGTGACCTTGCTTGGAGTTCCTTTATCTGAGGGTCAAGGAGCATAGAGCAGCCTGAGGAAGCTGGGGAGGCCCTGAGCAGTTTGCTGCCTTTCCACCAGGATCAGAGGGCAGTGAGCCCTGAAGGGAATAAGGTGGGAATCTGGAAGGCCTCCTTCCCCATTCAGAATCTTCCTCTGCCAATAATAAGGATGAAGGTGTGTGAGAGGGCACTGCAAGTATCAGGAGGATTGCCTCAGATGCCCTGCTGGCTTGGGAGAAGCAGCTGCCAGAGCTATTTGCTAAAATGAAAGCAGCAGGGTAGAGGTGAGCAGGCCTCTGAGAAAAGAGGTAGGGGGGGGGCCAGGGTTTGAGGATGAAAACACACAGGACTTGGGGTCAACCCAGGTTTGGCTCTTGACTCTGCATGGGATGTGAGAACAAGGGCTAGTTACTCAGTCCATGGGAGCCTCGGTTTCCTCTCATGGGTATAATCCACACTTTGCAGAGATGTTGTGAGGAACAATGGAGACAGAGTGTGCAACTTGGTGGCACAAGCAGCCACTTGGTGTGGTGATGGCTGCGAATGATAACTGCAGGACAAGAAATGCAAGAGTGGGGTTTTAGAGGCAGGGAAAGAAGGATGGGCACAACAGGTCTGACTCTGCAGGAGCATCTGGAGCAGGTTGCAGAAAGCGAACAGGCTCTTTCCTCCCTCCTACCACCCCATTTTTCCCACCTCATTTTGAGGTGGTGTTGGCAAAGCTTGATTCCCTCACCTAGGATGTTCCCTTGACAGCTACCATCTCGTTGTGGAAGTGAGAGATAGCCAAGGGCTCAGAGCCGCCACATCGCTGCAGGTGAACATTGTGAACATCAACGATGAACTTCCTCGCTTTACCAGGTAGGCCTGGGGGCAGTCAGGCTCCATGGGCCATAGGCACATCTCTCTCAGGTGGAAGAGCTTCCTGGAGCCTTCTCAGACAAATTTAATACAAGAAAGAGCAGTGTCCTTCTCTGGCCTGGAGAAGGGATGAGGCCTAAGATCTTCAGTGTCCTTTGCCTGGGCCTTTGGACTTCCATCTTCCACCTTTGCTCCCTCTGTCTCTGTACCCCCATGTTCATATGCACCACTGGATTGTGGGTATGGTAGAAAGGGGCAGACACGATGCCCCTGGTGAGTGGCTTGCCACTGGGCTAATGGGCAATGTAAATATAGTAGTCCCCTCTTATCCACTGTTTGGCTTTTCGTGGTTTCAGTTACCTGGGGTCAACTGCAGACTGAAAATATTAAATGGAAAATTCCAGAAATAAACAATTCATACATTTCAATTGCAGACAGTTCTGAGTAACGTGATGAAATCTCATGTCTGCTCCATCCCACCTGGCACATGAATCATCCCTTTGTCCTGCTTATCCATGCTGTACATGATCTCCCCACCCCCTTAGTCACTTAGTAGCTGTCTGTCTTATCAGAGAGACCAATGATTTTCAACCGATGTACTACAAGAATTTTTAAAACATGCAATACTTGACTATTTAATCAGAGGCACTGACCTCTTTTCCCTTAGACTGTCAAATAAAAAAATGACAACAGCCAACACGGCAGTAGCCATCTGGTGTGAATGAATCAATGTTATATCTATTTTTTTTTGTCAGATTGGCAAAAAATACATTCTTGATGTGCCCCAGAATTTTTCCATGAGATGAATAATGTTGAAAATCACTGAGATAAACTGTCATGGTATCTCAGTGCTTGTGTTCAAGTAACTATTATTTTACTTAATAAGGGCCCCAAAGCACAAGGGTAGTGATGCTGGCAATTCGGATATGTCAAAGAGAAGCCATAACGCGCTTCCTTTAAGTAAAAAGGTCAAAGTTCTTGATTTAAAAAGGAAAGAAAAACAATCATATGCTGTGGTAGGAACCAATATAATATCTACAGTAGGAACAAATCCTTTATCTGTGAAATTGCCTCATTTATAAGTTATACTTTATCATAATTATTTATGTATAGGAAAAGCATGGGATATACAGGGTTTGAAACTATCCGTGGGGGGTCTTAGACTGTATTCCCTGCAAATAGGGTGAGACTACTGTATGAGGCAGGTACTTTTATAATAGAGTGCTCAACTCTAATAATAGCATAATCCTGGAGCCTACATCATCAGTCAGGACTCCATAAAGCCCACTCATAGAGCGTTACCCTCTCCGAGCGAGGAGAGGGCTATTTCGATGGTGCCTCAGGGGCCTGCCCGCTGCTGGGTGCTCTGAGTTGCTTCCTCCTATGGTGGATCCAGTGAAGAGACCTGGCTGTCTGGAAGCTCCTACATCCACCAGAGATGAGGAAGGGTAAGTGAATTTGGAAGAGGCAGCCAATGGGAATGTGTCCGGGACCAGCTCAGGCAGAAAGAGGAGACCCGAACTTGTCATAGATAAGGATTTAGGAGTGGAAGCTGGGATTCTGAGATAGCACATGACCCAGCAAACAGCTTGTCTTACTGTATAAGACTCTGCCTGCCCCAGTCGCTAAGGAGAACTCAGAGGCCAGTCACAATGGAACTGACAAAATTACCTGCTTCGGGTTAACTGCATTAATAGCTGTGAATAAATTCAGCTTAGAAGACACCCAACAAAAAGCCATGGGGCCCAGAACTATGCAGAATGCTTGCAAAAATATTCTGAAATTGGGAGGTACAAGGCCACCCTATTCTCAAGCTACCCTGGTGCCTTTTGGCAAAACACACTAACTACACCTGTGAAACTTCTGGATTTTAACATAGCCTACAGCCCAGTTGCTGGGGGTTGATGTGGAGGGAACAGTAGCAGATATACTCCTACATAATGTTTCCCATTGATGTCTGTTGCCTCGGTAAGCTCAAAGGCATGATGCAGTGCATTTCTGCTGGGTTCCTTCAGGAGCACAGTGCAGGCAGTTTATAAATAGTTATGACATCCCAGCCTGGATTTAGACTCAACCATTGGCCCACACAGCTCTGAGGATTCACCCATAACCCCCAGAGGAAGGTGATGGCTATGGGGCTGAAGCTGACGCATTCAGTAGCCCTTCCTACGCTCCCATACTGTGAGGTGGGGAAGTAAGCTAATGGGGTTGCAAAGGGGCAGAACTTGTAAACCATCTGGTTTGGACTCTGTCTTCCAAAATAAAGCAGTTGACCTCAGCAGAAAGACAACATGACTGTGGCTGGTTGTTGAGTCCCCAGAAATCAGTCTGGAACTCTGGTTTTCACTTTTGGTTTGAGAGATGAATCTGTTAGGCTCTATCCCAGACAGTGAGCATGGCCTACGTGGCCATCTAACCATTTTATAGTGTTCCATGGATATTGGTAGGAATGGGTCTGTGAGAGCCTGTGTTCTAGAAGGAAGATGGGGAAGCATGGTTCCCCTGACATTGCTCAGGCTGCTCAGTCACAGCCAGCCTCAACCCTCAGCCACCCACGATTTGAAAGAGTTTGCTTATTTTCAAACAAGGTGCTGACTTTGAAGGCTTTCGCGGTTCAACCATGACCCTTCTTCTCCTCAAATCAGTCCAGGACTAACCATAAATTGCTTTTCAGTATTAACAAAATTAAATCCTTAAACTGAGTCAAGTACACTGAATTTGAGTGAAATAAATATATAAAATGTGAAAACAACTCTTCTATCTTTACTGTTTGTTAAGGTTCTACAATTACTACAACCAAAGTAAGTACTATATCTGTTGTTGAAAAGTGTCTCACCATTTTATCTCTGGGTGGTGACAAACATCTGAATGCTTTATGGACTCATGAGTGCACTCTAGGATTCTGCTATTATTCAAGTTGAACACTTGATTATAAAAGTACTGCACTTGTATTTACTCTCTACATGGCAAGCACAATGCTTGCTATTTTTGCAGAACACTGTTCCTCCCCTTCTGCCCATTTCTGTTGTATTTACTCACAGTCCTTTCAGCCTGGTGCCTGGCAGTGTGGGCACACTTTTTGCACTTACTGAATATTTATTCATAGTGATGAAGCCATCACAGTCACCTAGAAGTCACCCCTTTCCCCATGAGTGTGGCCAATGGCCCTTGTCTATCCATTGTTCAGGCTCTGAAAATCCTATGTTATGAGAAAAAGGTGCAGCAATGTAACTGGTATCAGAGCCTTAGCTTTTGGGGAGGCTGCAAGTCTCCTGGTTCCACTGTGCTTTGAATGGATCTTAACTGTGGTCTAAGGGTAACATCTTTACAATAAATGATATTTTATTCATACTTGGGTCTTGGATCACCAAACCAAATAAACAAAGATTTTCTATTCTGCCAGGCTCAGTGTCAGATCAGCCAAGGGGAGAATGTTTTTGCCTGAGGAGCTGTGCCATCACCAATAGCCTGACCAGTCCCCTTCACAGGGACCCGATTTCCTGGGGCCTCCAGCACAGACGAGACGCACCTGCAGGAGAGGATGTCTTAAATGGCTGTGCTCCTTCATTGTGATGGGGGGGGGGGGCTGTCCTGTGACTTGTGAGATGTTTAGCAGCATCCCTGGCCTCTACTCCTGATATGCCAATAGCAGCCTCCTCCCCTAGTATGACAGCTGAGATAATCACCCCTGTGGGAACCACTGCCTTAGGGAAGGAGAGATGGTGGGAGGGAGGGGATTCTCCCAAGGTGTTCTGGGTGTGTCCTACGAGAGTCTGGGGGTCTGTGCTTATCACTGCTGGAGACTCCTTGTAGTAGTGCTGCACACTTTAAAGTGCATATCAGTCCCTGGACATTTATGAAAATGCAGATTCTGACTTCATGTGTTGGCATGGGCCGAGGCCTGTACCCACAGGGAGACTGTTAGACATGCAGGGACCATTATTGGAGTAGCAGGGGCCAGGCTGTGATGGTGGCACAGTTGTGTTAGTGATCCCTTTGTAATCAAAGAAAAAAATATAACAGGTTAGAAACAGGGGCTCTCAGGTGATGGACATAAGAGCTTTGTGCAGCCTTAGGAGCCGGGCCGCCCCCTCTCTCCTCTGGCTCTGGATTGGTTCCTGCCACTCTGCATTCTTGCCCCCCCCCCCACTTCTCTAATCCTGAACCCAGCAGTGGGCACACAGCACCAATCCCCTGAGAAGGGGGTGTGCGAGGTAAGTAAATGGATTAATAGGCTGCTTCAGTGGGACACTGGGTGGGGAGAAGTCCAGAGCACCAGGGTGGCTTCTTGATCTGAACAAGATGACTGTTTCCCAACAAGGGAATGCGCTGACAGGAGGTCACTTCGTGAGTCGGGGTAGGCCCAGGGTGCAGGGAGGAGCCCTGGCTGGGGAGAGCCTGGGCCCGGCCTTTCTTTGCCTGCCTCTGACTCTAGCTGGAGTTCCCTTCTTTTTCCTCCCCCTGGCCTCACCTGCCCTCCAGGGATGATGAGACAAACCTGCAGAAATATTCTGAGCTGGGGAAATAAATGTCATCATTTAGATCTGAGGTGTAGTCTTCCCTCTTAAAGAAGATCCCACGTGGGTAAAGCCACAGTTAGGAAACTGGCAAATTAGAGGTGACTGTTTGCCCCACTGAAACGATTTTCCCTCAGCAAAAGGACTTCCTGCGGAGTTATTTTAAACAATAAGCCTCCCTTGGTGCATTCAGAATTATTCAATTTACCCAAGTTGTGTAGTTAAAACTTCAAACCTATCTGTCTTATTATGAGCCTTTTCCAAAGGCAGCGGAGGTCTGAGGAAAATGGGTAAATTGGCAATTTGAAGCTATTTGGCAGAAGCCATCCTTGGAGGGCAGGATTCTGGCCTTGGCTTCTGCCAAGGGTTTCATTTCTTCATTCAGAGAGCTGACCTCATGATTAATGCTACTTGGGAAGATACACAAGTTCTGTGTATAAATTCTGCCTCCTAAAGCAAAGGGAAAAAAGGGCAAGGAAGAAATAAAAACTGAGCAGAGACCCTAGAATAAAGAGGGTTTACAATTTATCTGACTTTTGGTGGCTGCCATGTGATGGGAGCCAGGAATCTAGTTCTGGACATTATATTCAGATGGATTTTAAAAATCATTCAGAGGACTTTGCACAAGAATTGGGGGAAAGAGAGAAGATGGCTGGACAGACGAACTATCAATTTTTTTTTAAGTTAATGCTGATCTGAAATGGCATCAGGTGTGGGTGAAGTCAGAGACCGTGACCGATGAAATCACTGCAGTAACAGCACGGTGCTTTCTTTGCATCTACAGGGATATGATCTTTGGAAATACAAAAGCCAGTCTCCTGTCCTTTCAGCTGCTGAGTTCTCCCTCTGAGCTTGTTGATGCAACTTCAACAGCTCAGAGTTATATTTAGCTTTAACAAAAATACCCACCTCCCAGACTCCACCCTCCTGTGCCCCTAAAAATGAGCTATGTCTGCCGTATTTCTGTTCCAGTCTATCGCGAGAGTATGTGATTCTGGAGGAGCTGGCTCCAGGAACCGTCGTGGCCAATATCACAGCTGAGGACCCTGATGATCCTGGCTTTACCAGTTTCCTCCTCTACAGCATCACTACTCTCAACAGCTATTTCATGATAAATCAGTGTAAGTCACTCACACTCACATCATCTATGTGCACCCTTTAATTTAGCCATCCATTTGGATAGTTTTTCAAATATTTTATGTGTCTTCTGATCTGGGAATGCCTTTCTAGAATATCATTATTGAACGGGGTTATAAGCATATTAAAATAAGCTGGTGTGGGGTTTGGGGAAACTAAATATATCAACAGATGTATCACCGTTTCACTGTTAAGGCAGGTTCTTATGTAAGGATGGGTGAGTTCATTATCCTGAAGGTACTTTTAAGTGTTCTGGAGACAGGGTCTAAACCAGCGTTGTCCAATAGAAATAAAATAGAAGCTGCACAAGTCATTTTAAAGTCTCTAGTGTCCCCATTTTTTAAAAAGATTTTATTTATTTTTAGAGAGAGGGGAAGGGAGGGAGAAAGACAGGGAGAGAAGAATCAATGTGCTAGAGAGATATTGATCAGTTGCCTATCGCATAGTTATGATAGGGACTTGGCTTGCAACCCAGGCTTGTGCCCTGACTGGGAATCAAACTGGTGACCTTTTGGTTTGCAGAACAATGTCCAACCCACTGAACCACACCAGTCAGGGCTAGTAGCCGCATTTTAAAAAAGTAAAAAAAAAAGTGAAATTAATTTTAAAGGCATTTTAGCTAACCTAACAGATCCAAATATCATTTTAACATGTAGTTAATACTTAAAGTTACGAACGAAATATTTTATATTATTGTTTTTTTGTACCAAGTTTTTGAAGTTTGTTGTGTGTTTTATATTTACTGCAAATCTCAGTTTGAACTAGCCACATTTGAAGTGCTAACCAAAATGTGACTAGTGGTTACAGTATTGGACCACGCTGATCTAGATCAATTTGCTGTGTTGCTGGGTATTATCTTCCCATCTAAGTACCCCAGTGCAGAGAAGGAGACTTTCTTTTTCCTACAATATCCATCTTTTATTAGGGTCTTAGTACATAGCAGGCTCTATGCTGAGTGGTCCACAATGCACTCCATCTCAGGTACTCAGCATGGCAACCCAAGGAACTATCATAATCTGCATTTGACAGATGAGGAAACTGAGGCTTAGAGAGAGACTCAGCTTAAGCAACTTGTCCAAGGTCTCAGAGCTCGTAGGTTGTGAGTACAAGAGACAAACTGCAGCTGCCCCACTCCAGCTCTTACCCTCTTCACCACCCCAGGCTGTGTCACCTAAGTTCTTATCACATCACCAGAGAAAGGCTTCTCTTTACATAATGGTTTTGTGGAGGCCAGCATTAAACAATCCCAGAAAGACAATGTATTATTTGCCCCATAGGCTTTAGGGCGAAGGATACCCGCCCCTGAAGAGACAGGCAAAGGCGATACTTGTGCTCTACCTCCCGAAACTTCCTAATGCGCTGTCATCACAGACCCACTCAACCGACACTACAGGGACAAACAACCGTGGTTTAAATTCTGTTCACTCTACTATGGCATAATTGAACTTTTAACAAATACAGAGTTTTGAGGGGAACATATTTAAGACTCTTTGGTCACAGGTAACAGAAATTAAGGCAAGTCAAGCCAAGCAAGAGGGAAAAATAAAAATAGGGGCACTTATCAATAGGATACCAGGTATCTCATGAGCAAGAGTGGGGCAGTCAGGACCTGGAGAGGATGGGAACCAGCCAGGCTGCAGTGACCTCAGCAGCTAGAGTTCTGGCCTCTTACTTGAAGCTCTACTGCTAACCTGATTGGTTACCCAGTTTATGTCTCTCAGCTACAGGTTTTCCAGTAAGGGAACCAGGGGGTCAGGCTGGAGTTGCCTGCCTACCAGTCACTCAACTATGGGCAAATGCTGCTGCTAAGAGCCCAATTAATTTTCTGAGGGCAGAAAATACTAGAAGGGTCAGATACCCCAATTAATGCCTAATACAGGAACTTAAACATGAGTTTTGAAAAATGTGTTTGTATGAGGATATTCACTGTGTAAGCCAGTTCTAATATCAGAATGTTTTTTTCAGTTTACTACAAGTCTCCATCTGCCTGTACTCTTCATTTCTCTCCAAAAAGTCATGTTCTAACCTTTGCTTTCCTAGTGACTGGTACCATCCAAGTGGCCCGCAGGCTAGACCGAGATGCAGGTGAATTAAGACAGAATCCTGTCATTTCTCTGGAAGTTCTGGTGAAGGACAGACCTTTTGGGGGTCAGGAAAATCGCATGCAGATAACCTTCCTGGTGGAAGACATTAATGACAACCCTGCTACTTGCACCAAGTTCACCTTCAGGTATTCACATCCTGAGACCTGTGAGGAAGCCTCCTCAGTGGTCCTCAGTGCTTTGGCCTCGCTGGTTATCCTCAGGTGAAGCTGAAGAATTATGGGCATTGGGACATAGCTCACGAAAATAAGTAGATTTGAATCGTTCAATTTAGTTGTTAGGTTTTCCTTTCAGTATCCTTTTTCTTGCCTCTCTTTCATTTTCTTTCCTCCTCATTGTCTCCCTTCTTCACTTTCTTACTTGATTAAAAACTATTTTTATTTTGTTCTCTTCTACAACATGTTCATCTCTTTTGGTGAAAAGTACCATGGGGACTTGTTAGACCATCTCTGGGCTGTGCCTTTCCTTTATTTATTGCTACTCATGGCAAGATGGTGCTGTTAGTTAGCAGTTAAAATAGATAGTTGAGACTTAGAATTAGTAACTAGGAGCTCCTAGAGAAACACATCACCAGTAATGTGAGTAAATTGAACTAAGTATTTACTTAAAACAAAACAAAACAAAACAAAACATGTAATTCACTTTACACAGCTCAGTTGCATGTAAACAAAAGGCAATAGAAAGGGGGAAATGCAGATATAAGAGGGATGCAAGTTATTTTGTGTATTTTGATCTGTTGTTTGCCTCACAATCTGTTCATCATTATTTTAAAATAAAGTCCCTTGTTATTGTGGGTTAATATGCCTTTTTGAAAACAGTACTGTTGCCCTGGCTGGGTGGCTCAGTTGGTTGGAGCATTGTCTCTTGCACTGAAAGTTCACCTGCTCAATTCCCTGCCAGGGCACATACCTAGGTTGTGGGTTCAATCCCCAGTTGCGGCATATACAGGAGGCAGCCAATCGATGCTTCTCTCCCCCACCCATCTCTAAAAATCAATGAATGCTGAGAATTAAAATAAAAAAAAAAGAAACTCTATGTTACAGCATAAGTTGATCCAAATAGTCTTCTAAAAAAAAAGAAAGAAAACAGTACTATCTTTCTACTAAATAGTTGTCTAAATGCCACAAGATTAGTAATTCCCTGGGTTAGGTTCATCTCCACGGTGGTTTCAGAATAGCTAGCTCTAGTCTGAAAGTGGCTGCTCCTGGAGCTAGGCTGAAGACCAGAGTAGGTCTCATTTTCAGATGTCCACATGGAGACAGCCTCCCGAGTTTATCAGTTTATCCTTGACTGGCTTTGCAAGTTGACTTTTTAAACTCCCGGTGACATTGGACACAGACATAATATATAGCATGGCTGTGCAAGGACAAAGGACCTAGACAGAGATTGTCTAGGGCAAGCAATAGAAATATAAATTCCTTTATTATGCTGATGAATGTCTCCCTGTTCTCCCAATTGGCATTCCCATCGTAATGCTAATGTTAAGTGTGGCTTGAGTCTGATATCAAAACTGTTAAACCCTGTTGTGGACACATTTCATCACCTCTTCAAATCCAGCCTCCAGACTCCCTACCCTGTTCTGTATGGTTATCAACTGGCTCCCTTACCCTGCAGCTTCTGATTGGCCAGTGGAAAGTGGGGGTGTGAAGTCAAGGTATTTATCCCCCGACTCCCTCCCTGTCACCTGGAAGAGTCTCCCTACCTCCTGAGGGTCTCAGTTTCTATAAGGCAGCACTTGGCAGACAGTACTATCACCCCTAGGTTCCAGTTTCAGGAACTGTTCCTGCACTGGCTCCTCCAGGTCTAGAAATGGTAAGGAAGCTCCATTCTTACTAGTTTGGAGATACTGCACCATCCCTTGAGATTTCCATATACCCTGTGTATAATAATCCCTTGACTAAAGCTACTCTAGAATTATCCTAATTTGTCATCTGCTTAGTCAATAATAGCCTTTGCCATGTGATAGGTTCCTATCCCAAACCTAACCTCAGAGTCTGTTTGATGGGTGGAGATGGACAGTTTGCCATGGATAGTTAGCATTGTCACATCTACACCTTTACATGCATAAATCATACCCATTTCTGTTCAGAGAAGCCTGGGCCCTGTGGATGTAATAAAGATGACAGCAGAGTAGTACTTCTGCTTTCTTTGAAAATCTAAATCTATGCTAGCTTCTTGGGTGGTTCCTGTGCATCCTAGGAAATTCCTTTCCTCATATGCTCCTCTTCCAGGCCTTGCTGCTCTTCTTGAGTTCCCCTGCCCTGCAAGGTGGGAAATAGGGGTTGAGGAGTAAGAGCCCTGGGTATCAGTGACTGGGGAAACTGCGTTCTCTCCCACGTGCCTCGTCAGCTTTCTCCCCTTGGTGCAGCTGTGTTCCGTGCTGTGGCTCCTGCAGTCTGGAGTTCCCTGATGTGTGGGATGACAGTCTGCAGACTGCACTCCACATGGGATGGTAAAACCACATTTTGAATATCCTAAACCATCCAGGCAAGCCCATGCGGAGTCCGTCTCTTGATAATGTTCTCTCCAAATTAGCCCTGAAGTTCAATGCCAGACAGTAAGTGGACTAATTGCATTTATTACTGAAGGTAACTCTAAATAGAGTTCAAGTCCCTCTTCAGTTTTTCAGTGAGAGTAACTCAGAGCCATCCCGCGAAGCCAAGATATGAGGAGGGACAACAAAAGGGCTCCTTCCCTTGCAGTCCTGGAAGTGAGGGTCTTTAGTCCAAAACCCTGCCTTGTTTGCATACTCCAGGGGCTGGGAAACCCTGACTCTGCATCACCCACTATACTTCCAACCTTACCACTTTCCACATTACCACCATGCCAGAGCTGAAGCACACAGGCAGGTCAAAAGCACACCAAACAGCAGACTGGGTGCTGCCACCATCTCTAACAGCACTTGTTCCTGAATATTTACTCCTTCAGAGCTCTTGGTGCATCCCTGCATTGGAGTTTGGGAGATCAGTAGAAGAGGGTGGGAGGAGGCAGGGCTGCATGCCTGGCCCCTGCTGCCCTGTGAGTCTTGGCTCTCAGGCTGGGCCCAGATGGAAACAGCCTTTGGGCCGAGGCCCCTGCTTTTCCCAGGCTGGTGATGAATGAGCCCAGGGACCTGATGGAGGCGTCAAAGGCCCATGACAGCCACCCACCTCCCCACCCCATCCCTACCCTGCTCTGCTTGTAAACTATCAGGCTGAAAGTGCTTCACAAGCTGTCTGTGAGCCATAGGCAGAGAAGGTTGGCTGATTCAGAATGCTGCTGGGCCAGTCACCTTCGCCTGGGGAGGGAGACCTGGTCAGATGGCTGGGAGTGGGTGCAGCCTGCCTTTGAGGCAGGGTTTGATGAATGAGGGGGAGTGGTTTTCTGAGTCAAGTGTTTAGGAGAAAAAATACCAAGTGTCAGAGAAGAATGAAAAGAACATGCCAGGCAGCCCTGAGGGGCTGCGTGTGGAGGCCTCTTTCTGCAGTGCATGAATCTTGAATCTTCTGGCTTCAGACCCTGCATTCTTTGGATGATGCAACCTCCTGGCCTCTGAAGAGTTAGAATCAAAGCTCAGGTTCCCAAACCATCTGCGGGCCTGGAGAGTCACTGATTCATGGAACTTGAAGTAATATTTACAGTGACTATAACACAGACAATAGAGAATTGTGTCTGTATGCATCAACTTTCATGGACAGGTCTTGAAACCACTCTAAATCATTCTTTCTTCATCTATATAATGGGGGCCAGAATACAAACCTTTTGGAGATGAAGGAATTAGAGATAGTATTTTTAAAATGCTTGCTATGATACAGCATATGGTCGGGGTTTAATAAATGGCATATATTCTAAGTGCTTATGAATAAAACCATGACATTGTGTATGCAAGACAGGAATGGAAATGTTTGGGCTCCAATCCTGCTGAAACACAAAGGCAAACTTTGCCAGTGAGGCATCATGGAGAGTCAGTTACACCTGTCAGAAGAAGTGCTTTCCAGGAAGCAAACCCAGTTATCCTTAGCAGCCTAAGACCCTCCTTGCTGTCAGACTTTGCTACACATTTGCTGAGCCCAGAGCCCATTTTCGCTGCCATTAAGAGATGATGTGAAATATAGAAGGGAGCATAATTTGGTTGCAGAGAGAGGTGATAGTACAGAGGATTAAAGAATTTAACACATGTTAGTCTGGGTGCTGTGAGAACAGGACACCAAGACAGAATTCAATGTTGAAGGTGTTTATTAAGAAAAATGCCTACAGAAGAAAATGAGAGAGCTAGACAAGGCTGGGAGAGTCCACAGGCCACAGTGTCTGACCTGAGAGAAGGAAAGAGGGAGGGAGGGAGGAAGGGAGGGAGGGAGGAGGGTTGAACCGAAATATTCTAGCTGGCTCTGCAGTCTATGGAAAGTGTGGCTAGGGCACTGGGGAGTCCTGGAGCCAAAGTCAGCTGTCATAGGATGTGAGTGAGTCTGCTTTAATATCTCTGCCACGCCCAGTCATGGGCACATGGCCTCACTGCAAATATAGCAATGGATTTCAGATCATAGCAGCTGGGATTTGTGGTCAGTTATGTTCCTGTGACTGAAGGTCTTCCAGGCACATTCTCAGGGTAGCCACAATACACTTTTGTAAGGAATTCTGCCCAAGGCAAAATATGATTGAAGATAGGTAGGAAAAAACCCCAGGCAAATAAACAAACAACCCCCAAACCAAACACCAGCCACAAATTCCTCCCTGCCTGTATGTATTCCCTGGCATAGTGTGATTTCACCATTCCTCCCATCAAGAGATGGGTTTCTCTTTCTATTCCTTGAATCTGTACTTGACCACATCAATTGCTTTGGCTGTTGGAACATTCACAAATGTAGCACAGCAGAGACCTGAAAGATATATGTGCACTGGGACTTGTCCTCTTTTGCTACTTTTGGAAACCTGAAATGTTCACGTGAACAGCCTCAGCTAGTCTCCTGGAGGATGAGAGACAGCAAGAAACAGAGACCTACCACTTTCCTACCACCAGACATGTGAACAAGGCCATCCTAGACCACCAAGTCCCAGCCAAGCTGCCAGGGACCACAGCGACCAGCCAAGCTGGACTAGAACCTAAAGAACTAATGAACAGCCCTTAATGTTTTAAGACATAATAAATGTCTGTTGTTTTAAGCCACTAAGTTTTGAGCTGATTTGTTATGTAGCAAAAACTAAATAACATCATTTATGCCCATTTTATAGATGGAAAAACTGAAACATGGGAGTACAATATGATAGTCTCTCAATGAACTAGAGGCTCAAGATGTTACTCTTCCTCAGTCTTCCATACCGAGCTGGGCTTGACCAGTTAGCTCTAGTTTGGGGACAGCTGTACTCATTTATGCTGTTTGCCCAGACCCTGGAGTCATTGGAGACTGGGACCCCCCAATTTGGTCTTAATAAACCTCTATTAAATGAATGATACTAAGGTATTAGGAGGCCTTTCTATGACATTAAACTATTAGAACACAAGTGGAGGAATTCCCGATCTTCAAAGTATGGAAGATGATGGTGCAAGGGTTTCCCCTAACCAGATTACAAACTTCTATAGGCAGAAAAAGAACTTATTTCTCTTATATTCTTCTTTATACTATTTTTCACTACTGTGCAAGTCTCTTAAGTTACCAATCAGCCATTCAACAAATATTAATTGAGCATGTCCAGAACAAAGCTGATAAAGATCTCTGCTCTTGTAGAGCTTACAATCTAGTGGGGGAAAAGATGATAAACAGGATAAATAGTTAAGCTATATAGTATACTAGAAAATAATAAGTGCCAAGAATTAAAAATAAAGGAGGGAGGACTGGCCAGGTGGCTCAGTTTGTTGGAGCATTTTCCCTGTACACAAAGAGGTTGCAGGTTCAATCCCTGGTCAGGGAATGTACAGGTGGCAACCAACTGATGCTTCTCTCTCTCAAAAAAAAATCAACAAACATATCCTCATGTGAGGATTAAAGATTATAACAATAAACAAAAAAAAAATAAAGTGGTGAATGGGAGAGGGAACAAAGGGCAGGGGCCATTCACATTTTAGATAGGGTAGCCAGATAGCCTTCTGAGAAGGTGGCATTGGATTCAAGACTAAAGAAAGTGAAAAAAGCAGCCATGTGGTCATTGGTGGAAAGGGCATCCCACAGTAAGTAGAATGGCCCTGAGGCCAGAGTCTGGGGAGTGTTCAAGAGCCCAGGGGCAAGAGTAGAGGGAACAAGGAGAAGTGTTAGTAGATGATAAGTTCAGACAAGTAAGGTCAAGGGGTGGTGGTGCACATCAAGGGTCCCGTAGGTCAAAGTGAGGACTTGAGTGAAATGAGGAGCCACTTGAGATTTAGGAGTAGAGGAGTGACCTGACCTGACAACATTTTAATAGGGTGCCTCTGGCTGGTGTGTTAAGAACAGTCTGAGAGGAGGACAGGGCAGAGCTTGGACTCCAGTTAGGCAGTTACTGCAATAACCATGGACTTGCTTTGAATTGAAATTAAAGCAGAGATGTCTAGCCTAGGGTCTGTGTCAGAAGGAACACTCCATCACCATTTGTTGATGAAAATATTGAATCATGTCTCTTCGCCAGCATTATGGTGCCTGAAAGAGCAGCCAAGAGGACGTTGCTTCTGGACCTGAACACAGTCTGCTTTGATGATGACAGCGAAGCACCAAACAGCCAATTCAACTTCACCACACCCTCTGCAGTGGGGAGCCGTGGCAGATTTTTACAGGATCCAGCTGGCTCTGGGAAAATTGTGGTCAGTTAATGGTCATTGCATCATTGGAAGGGCATGGGGGAAGCTGGTCTAACATGCATAGTGCTTTTGCTGGCCCAGAGAGAGAAATTTCCAAGGTAACTCCCGCTCTGCGTGGCTGTGACTGACGAACTTTATAGTGATTCTGTTTTCCCCATTTGCTCTTTATTTTGCCCAAGTCCTGGGAATCGTCTGTTATGCGTAGTTATGCCTGGGGTGCTAAGGACTGAATTCTTTCTTGTATAGCTGCAGTTGGCTGTGCCTGCTTAACTGCCTCTATAGTCACATTAGTGCCCTCTGAGCTCAGCACTCTTGTGTATTTGAGTGCTCCTTCCTGGCCCATGGAAGTGTGAAGTAAGAGAAAGCAGGTTCAGGGCCATGAGTGTGTCATGCTAAACTCAGTCTTGGAGAACCACTGCAGACCCAAAGGGAAATGAGAGAACAAGGCTGTTTAGGTAACCTCACTCTGCAGCATCTCCACAGAGGCAAAGCAGAATTGGAAGAAGGATGAGCATAAACAGCAGGTCTCAATGAGCTGTATGAGTCCTTTACCTATGGGGTTCCCACTGGAGGGTATTGGTAAGGAGGAGGGAAAAATGGAACGGCAGAGGGCAGAGGTTGGAGGGCAATGGTCCTTGTTGAGGGGTCTTTGCATCAGAGATAAAGCTTCAGGGAAAAGAGCGAGCAGCCCACTAGGAGGCATCCTCCTACCCACCTCCTTCTCTACCTCCCATCCCAAGCCCTTCTTAGATCCCCAAGAAAGTCTTACCAATTTTACTCATAGTGCCAGCTAAAAAATAATCTTTCATTTTTTTCTGATTAGAAAATTAGTTCATGCTCACTGTAGGAAATATAGAAAACACAGAAAAGCATTACCATTCAGTGATAACCACTATTAAAATTTTGATATATTTCTCTCTTCTTCATTGTATATAGATTTTATGTATATTCTATATATATGCATAAGTACTTTAAATGATGGAACTATCTCTGCATATTGGATCCATATTGCGCTTCTTTTCAACTAACTGGAAGTCTTGAGTCTATGCTGTTTGGCAATAGTGCTTGATAAACATCTTTAAACATAGATTCTTTCAAATAAATTCTCAGAGTCAGCAAAGGTATGGACATAACTTTTTAAAGCTCCTTATACAGTCAAAATGCTCTCCAGAAAAGTTTTCCAGTTTACATGTCTACTAACAGATATGAAAATGTCTTCATCAGTTGAATTGCAAAGATTGCTTTTCTTTGTAACCTGATATATCTGTTTTAATTCAGTTGATTGGTGATCTAGATTATGAAAATCCAAGTAATCTAGCAGCCGGCAATAAATACACTGTGACAATCCAGGTGCAGGATGTTGCTCACCCTTACTATAAAAGCAAGTATCATTTGACTTATTTCCTAAGGCATCTTCCTTGAATAGCAATGACTAGACTACTAGGCAATACTCAGTATTGGGCTAGGTATTTGTGTTAAAGAGGAGACTTCAAAAAAATCCAAACACTTGGGAACCAGCCCAGATTCCTCTTGTCTGTCACCAAGCACATTGAATTGGTCTCCAAGTCCCTTCTTCTGTGTCACCTCCTAAAACTTCAAGCTTCTGCTGTCTACCCCTTGCCCAACCCACATCCCACTAGTACTGCTCTAATGTAGAACTTCCTCTTTCTTGGCTGAATTACAACATTGAGAGTCTTTAAGGATCTGTCTGACACTAGTCTTGCCCCTTTCCAAAGCATTCTCTGCATTTCTGACAGTGATTTTTAGGAAATGCAAATGCCACCATATTACTTCCTTGCTTAAAGCCCTTGAGTGTCTCCCTTTAACTGTCAAGTTGAAGATCAAACTCTTTGGCTTGGCACACAAGGACTTTCATCATCCAGCCCCTGCCTAACTCTAGCTCCAGCTCCAGTCGCTTACTTCTAACCCCATTTTTTTTCTAACTAGGTCAAACAGCCTTCGGATTTTCTGAGTTTTATATTTTGGTATCCATGCACATGCCTAGAATCGCACCCCCACATTTCCCCCTCCTCTCATTATCCAGCTCTGTTTACCTTTGTGAGACTCACTGCTTCTGGCTTTCTCAGTGACCTGTACATATGTTCTTCAGAAGGCAACTTGCCCTCAGCATCTCAAAGGCAGGAACTGCCAGATCTTAATTCACTTTGTATCCCCAATATTTTGCACAGAACCTGTTACACAGAAGATGTTTTAAAAATTTTTAATAAACAAGTGAATGAAAATAGAATATTGAGATTTAAATTTTTCCTATTTCTGTTTTTAGATAACATCTATATTTATATCCTAACAAGCCCAGAAAATGAGTTTCCTCTTGTCTTTGATCAGCCGTCCTATAAATTTGACATATCAGAAATAAGGCCAGGTAAGTAATAGACAAGAAACAGGCCACAGTGCTCTTGACAGACTCCATCCAGATGCACATTCAGCAGAGGAGAAGCTCCCTTCCAGATGCCCTAAGTGGTGTTGTGCACCACAACTCACAGCTGAATCGTGTTTATTGCATCTCTTATTTCTCTTTAAATTGTCCTCACTGCTGAGGAGCCCTTCAGGTGAACTCTAGGTTTTGAAAACTGTTGTTTAAACGGCATTTCTCTGAACACCTGGTCACTGCCTTGTCCGTGTGCCTGATTCCCCTAATCCTCTGCTGTCGTAGCCGGAGTTTTCCCTTGGTCTCCACTGTGATTTTTATCCAGCTCATTCAGAGAATTGAAATTTAAAAATAGAAAAAAGTTTTCCCCTTTCTAGAGTTCCTCCATTTAAAAACAGAATAAAGACATTTTCTCTCCCTTAATAGGAGTCACTGGGGGCCTCTTTCTTTTTGCCCTTCAGGAAGAATGGTAATGCTTTTTTTTTTTTGCTCTTCCAGGAAGAGCCTGGATTTTTGCAGGCTCTTCCCCTTTAAACAAAGGACTCCCCACTTCCAGGGTCAGTTTCTCCCCATCTCCTCCAGTTTGGAAGCAGTCCTATCACCTCCAGTATAATCAAACTTCACCACAGTTTTTGATCCTTTTATCATGGATACTTCTATATTTAAAATAAACAAACAAAAAACCCAAACCAAAACACTCCTAAAATTATCTCCTCTCCATTTTATTCTCTCTTTAGGAGGGTCTCTATTTCCTGACATTAAGTTTTAAACAAAACGCCAAAAGAGGGTCTAAAGGAAAAGCTTTTAATTCTTTATCCTTTACCCAGTGAATAACAAATGCAGTAGGAATAAGCTTTTTATAAATTCAAAGAACTTACGGTTATTGATCACCTACTTTGAGTCAAGCTTTTAGTGCTGGGGTTACATAGAAGGTTTCTGTCCTTGAGGAGTATAATTTATGAAAAAGGTCTTCCACAAAACAAGCGAGCCAGAACTCCAGCAGCCCCACCACCAAGATTTGTAAAATAAAAAAGCAGTATTAAAAAATCTATACTCTGTAATATAATGTCTAATCACTGGCATGTGCACTTGAAACCAATATAATATAGTATGTCAACTAATTAAAAAATAAAAAATGATTAAATTTAAAAAAATCTATACTCTGTAATCCTCAATTGCTAAACTCTTAAAAATTGTTTATTTTTCATCTAATGTATAAGAGCAATTCATGCTCATTATAGAAAATGTGAAAAATACAAAAAAAAGATTTTTAGAAAACGTTGCTACAAAAAGATGTATGTGTGAGAATGTTCTTTGCAGTGTTGTTTATGATAGCATAATGATTGACATCATGGGAGTCTATATAAAGGCATGAATTGTCTCTTCCACCTCGCAGTACAGCTTGGGTCATAGGATCAGTGACCTAGTGGGAGTTCATTAGCAAAATTTGAATTTAATAGAACTGATGATATAAAACAAAGAGTTGGAACAGCAAGGGGGCCTCCAAAGCCTTTCTGCCCATGGCAGAGAGAATATCTGCTCCTGGATCTTCCCTGCAACCCCCAAAGCAGGACTAATCTAAGGTACTTTATTCTTCCAGCTGGAACCCTGTTTGGAAGGGTGCGAGCCACGGACAACGACTTCCCCCAGAGCAGCATTGTGTACTCCATCTCTACCGGAGGGGCCAGCCTCCAGTACACAAACATATTTTGGATTAATCCCAAAACGGGAGAACTCAAGCTGGTGACTAAAGTGGACTATGAAACAACCCCCATCTATACTCTCAGAATCCAGGCCACCAACAATGAGGACACAAACGCAGTCAATGTGAGTGAGTCAGTCCCTCCAGCTCCCTCCAGGTGTGGCTGTAGTAATAAGAAATCCTAACAGGGCACATCCTCCAGATGTGACAGGAAATGACTAGTGTTACTCAGGACAGCACAACTGGACACGCAGAGCAGTGCCCAGAAAATAAAGACTGATACCCAAGTGTGTGTGTGACTGGGAGGAGTGCTGAGATTGATGACCACTCTGTGGGACAAGTGTCCCCTTGTTGCCCTTTAAATCTCCCTGGGCTGATGGTGAGATGCACGCAGCCAGAAATGGGGTGTGGTTTTGTTGCTATGCATTCCCTCCTCCCATCACACCAGATGGGGTTGTTCTTAAAATGATGTGGCTTGACTGGGGCTATACTGCTTCTCAACCTTTGATGTTGAGAATCTGGTTAAATGTAGATTCTGAGTCCGCTGGTCTGAGCAGAGCCGAGGCATTCCTAACACGCTTCCAAGTGGTACCCCTACAACTGGTCCAGGGCCACCCTTTGAATAACAAGGTTTAACAGGTCTGTGCTTTCAGTGGTTAGGATTATCTGAGGGTAATATGATGGCCACAAGGACAGAACTATTTCTTGCTCTTTCCCATTAGTAAAGCGAAAAAGCGTAAGGCAAAATGAACTCTCAGCTAGCAGCAGGCAGCCCTGTGTGATAGAGAGAAAGACTGGTTCAGAATCAGAAGACAGAGTTCATTTCTCAACTTTAATCCCAATTTTCCAACGGGGTCTGAGCCATGCTTATCTTCACGTCCCAATTTCTTGATCTCTTAAATGAAGAGTCACCTGTTCACCCAACACCTGACTAGTCCAGTTCCTCTCATGACTTGCTTTGAATTAACAGGATGATGGTTTTAATGATGCGTGAGGCTCAGCATTGCCTGCTGAGGAAGAGATATGTTAAGTTGGAGATAATTGTAGTGTTTGTTAGGCTGGCTTTTTGAGAAAATGAATGGACTCCACTTTGGGAGCTAACTAGAGTGAACATTTCAATTTATTCCTGGGCTCAGAAATTGCTGAAATCGCCAAATTTCAAAGGTAGAATAAATTCAACTCAAAATTCATAAGCTTTTAAAAAGGGTGATGATCACATAAGTCCCTTTCAGGGCTGACATTCTATGATTCTGTGCTGGCAGGTGTCCCAGTCCATATTCCAATTCACCAGGCATAAAAGACAGCGATGAAAGAGAATAGGCTGGCCCTGCTTGTGAAAGGTGAGCACCACCAGCTTAGTGCATTCTAATAGCCCAGGTTGCAGATGAGATCCCAGCTTAGCCAGGTCCACTTGTTCCATCCCAATGGTTCTTGACCCTAGTTGCCTATTAGAATCAGCTGGGGAACAATAAAAAATAGTACCTGGGCCCCACCCTGCAGGGAGTCCAATTCATTTGGTCTGGAGTGTGCCTAAGATGGGAGAGCCAGGACTGAGAATCATTGCTCTATAGTTAAATATGCAGCTTCCAATTCCCAAGGGCAGTGAGCAAGGAAGCATAGAGGGCCACAGTAAATTCATAGCTGTTACTGGAAAAGCAAGTCAGCATTACCTGAGGATGAGCCCTATATGTCTAGGTGCATATATGTGAGACTATGTGAATGTATACATGTATTAAGCACATGTGCACACACACAGTGTAGAAGTTATTAGCATAGGACTTGGAGTAGGACAGACCTGTATTCAAATCCCAGTTCTGGCACTCACCAGCTAAATGGCCTTAGGTCAATTGTCTAATCTAAGCCTCAGTTTCCTCATTTGTAAAATGAGAATGATCATATTATCTATCCCAGGAAAGGTTAAATGAGCTAGACCATGAAAGTGCTGAGCCCAGGGCCTGGCTCAGTAAGCACTCTGCAACTTTTAGCTACTAACAATGGCCACCTTCTTGCTGTTCTAGGTTACTATTAATATCCTGGAAGAAAATGATGAAAAGCCAATTTGCATCCCAAACTCTTATTTCCTGGCCATCCCAGTGGATCTGAAAGTTGGCACAAATATTCAAAATTTCAAGCTGATGTGTACTGATCGTGATTCCAGCCCCAGGTCCTTTCGTTACTCCATTGGCCCAGGTACCTCACCTGACATCGACAGGTCTGGCCTGGCTCGTGGGGTCGGAGGCCTCACTGCTGGTCAGGGAGAATGGGGTGGGGAGTGCGATCACACCTGATCTTGGTGTAGTGTGTGTGGGTGGGAGACTATAAATGAGGATGGCAAGATGAGGAGTGCAACTGTCCCAGGGCCCGCCACCCCGCCATCCTCCTCGCGGCTTCTCCTTCTTCTCACCTAACTCCTCCCAGGTTCCCACACAAGGCTGCCCATAGGCCCAAGGGAGGGTGGACCATGCAGATGGTGACCCCCTAATTTCCATGCTGTTGTATGATTCGTGAATCATATTACTGCAGTTTAATTTTTTTTTTTTAAATCCAATTGCTCAACCTGCAAGCTTATAGTGGGAGCAAGGAATCCCAGTCCTCTCTCTGGATAATAATAGATTAATTAGATTAAATGCATTTTGAAATGTATCCTCAGGAATTCTCTTCTGCTCCATTCATTTTCTCTCTTTAAAAATATAACATTGCACGGGGGCGAGAGGAGGGTGGAGAGGGAAAGAGCACCCCTCCATGGAAATGAGACCAAAATAGCTCGTCTAATGTAGTGTTGGGGCCAGAGATTTAAACCCAAACAAGCAGAGCAATTCCAAGTGAAAGACTAAAAACCCATCTTGGCCGCCCGCTGAGCCCTGGCGACCATGAACTCTGAACAGTAGGAAGCCTCTTGAGTAGCCTGTGTCACAAAACCAGGGGCAGAGACCGCTCTGAGACTGCAGTTGTTGAAGATGGAAATAATCCATACTGAGAACCCCCAGGCCTTTATGGAGCACTTCACTGCTAAGGGAGTAAAAATTGCATCATCTCCTGCTCCATTTACTAGTTTTCAGTCGGTAATGAGTCTGGAGCCACCAGAGGAATGAGCAAGAGCTGCTTGGCGGGCAGCCTTCCTGAAGCCTTCCTGCCCTGTTCCCTGAGCTGTGAGCCCTGAGCCCTAACAGGCTGCGGGGGAGGGGGAATGGGGTAGATTCAGGAGGCTCTGGGACTGTAATCCCTGCAAAGCCAGAAGGCACCTTCCCTGGGGGGGAACACCAGGGACAAATATCACTAGCTCTGCATGACCCACCAGCTTCCACAAAAAACATGAAGTGTCCTCTACCCTCTTGTGCCCACTTATTGGTTTGAGTACAAGGTGTACATGGTTCGAAATAAATGCTGCATGAGAAGGACTGGCTAGAGAGGCTGCACCAGGGTTATTAAATCTCTCTGCAAGGTACTGGCCCTGCTGCTGAGACAGGTGTGCTGTTATCCTATTCTGCTCTTATTCTTGTTGCAGCAACGCTGGTTGTGAGCAGAGTTTCTTTATACTAATGAAATTTCTGGTGCAGCTAAGGTCAATATTGTAACCCCGGTGCATCAGAAATAGTCTACACCAGAGGTATGGACGTTTGCAGAAAAGACTGTTTTATTCTAGACCTTTATTTCTCACATCCTTTTCTTACTTTGCCCCAAATCCTTGTCTCAAATCTCTTATAGGCAATGTCAACAGTCATTTCACCTTTTCTCCCAATGCTGGCTCCAACGTTACACGGCTGCTCCTTGCGACCCACTTTGACTATACTGGTGGGCTTGATAAGATCTGGGACTACAGACTACTTGTCTACATAACTGATGACAACTTGCTGTCTGGCAGGAAGAAAGCTGAGGCTCTGGTTGAAACAGGAACTGTGACACTGAGTATTAGTGTCATTCCTCACCCAACCACGATTGTCGCCATGACCACCAGGGTAAGGGTTTTGGGACCTGGACTCCTCGGTTACATTCTTGTGATTAATATCATGGAGCCCTTCGACCCAGGAGAAATGTTGGATAGACTGAAAAGAGTTGAGGTGTTAGGATATTGCCAGAAATGGCAAACATAGGCATGGTTTGAGTAGTCACTGGGCAGTAGATAGAGATCTGGGTGAGACCTGAGACTGGTAAGTTAATGGTTCTGCCATTTCCTCTTCTGGCAACTACAGGTGTGCATTTATGTAGGAACTTTGTGTTAGATGGGGTATTGGCTAGTTGTGGTTCTTGTGGCACAGGAGACAATTTCCATGAGCACGTGGCCAGTTGCTACATCCACAACCCCTTCTCAGCCCACTCTTAAGAGCTATGGCAGAGCTATGTCTGTGAAAGCAGGTAGCCGCCAGGCACTCTTCTTCTGAAGAGTTATGACGCACCAACCTGTACCCTACTCCTCATCTTCATTCCATTAAAATTCATTCATGCAATCTACAAATATTGACTTAATATCTATAATATGCCAATCATTTTGGTGAACAAGCCCAAAATGATCTTTGCTCTCATGAAACTTATAATGTGGGGCAGTAGTTCTCAAAGTGTGCATCACCTGTAAATTTGTTAGTTATGCATATTCTCGGGCCCATTCCAGAATATTAGAGTTATACCTCAGCCACGATCATCACTGCAACCTCACGGAAAGGAGGTTGGAAACTGGAATCCCCAACTACATCTCCAGACCTAACAAATCAGGAACTCTGCAGTGGGACCCAGCAATCTGTGTTCTTAACAAGGCTTCCAGGAGGCTCTGATGTGTGCTAAAGTTTGAGAGCCACCGATTTAGAGGGGTGACAGGTTACAATACATGCAATTTAATAAAGGCATGTGATTTAATAAAATAACTACAAATTGTGGTAAATGATAGGAAGAAAAATAAGTGGGTGCCAACACAGAACGAGTGTTGTTATAGAAGGGAGATTACAGAAGGGAGATTCTGTAATCTGACAACGGGATTATCTCCCCCTGGGCCGTGGAAGAACTGGCTTGTACTTGTGTTGACTTTTTGTCCCCTTTCCTCCTGTTCCTAGTAAAAGTTATGCCCTTGGTTGGCAGCCCCATACTTGTAGTACACCCGAGAAAAGGTAATCAAAGCCTCAGAAAACCATCTATGACAGATAGTCAAATTTTGCTTCTCAAAGTCTTACCAAGAGCAGATTAATGTTCATCTCCATGTTCCTGAGCCACTCTCACCCCAGTGAATGGAGGCATGAGGTAACCTTAAGGGTTTTCTTTGTACTCAGAGACAGTAAGCTCCTCTGAGTAAGGAATTGCTACTTTTCTGGGGCTTACAACATGACCCAATTGTGGCATCTCCACTCCTGGAATCTCCATAACTTGTTTATCTGTCTCCCACGTTAAGAAGCAAATGCTGAACTTCGGGTTTCACTGTGATATCAGCCCACTCATCTGGCAGTGCAGCTTGTAGTGAGTGAACACTGACAAACCTGCAAAATGTTACAAAAACAACTTCCATGGCTCATGCCTTCCCAGTGAGAGACAATGGCTATATTAGTCCCTGGGTTATGCCATGATTTGGCAGGAAAAAAAAGCCAATGGAATTTTTTAACTTTTGGGAAGGAGAAGAAAGACAGAGAAAATTAGGCCTGGAGTTGCTTTTCAGTTCCCTTAATTTTCTGGGTTTTGATCTAATAGAAGTCTGGAAAGGCTATAAATAAGGTGATGGATTGAAGCAGCAAGAACTATGAGCACACAGATGTCCAATTTATAGAACAAAAACAAAGAGTGAAATACACACTCAACATAGGGGGAGTGCTGACGTCAGGACCCCACCGTCCGCCGCTCACCTGCCTCCCTCTCTGTCATTCAAGCCCAGGGTCACCCACCAGATCCTGAGGAAAAACGTTTATTCTCCATCAGCGTGGTACGTGTCTTTTGTCATTACTTTGGGCTCCATATTGCTTCTGATTTTCCTGGTGACTCTGATGGTCCAGTTGGCCAAAGCCATCCACAGACACTGTCCCTGCAAGACTGGGAAGCACAAGAAACCTCTGTAAGTTTCCAGTGGGCTGGGTCCTTTCCACCACTTCCTTTGGGACACTATTTCCAGTGATGTCAGTAGAAGGAAAGGTAGAGATTTAGGATTTCTTTATGGGGTAGAGAGGGTACTTGATGTGAAGGGAGGAAAAGGACATATGGAGAAAGAATCCTAGCTCCCCTTAGTCCTGGTGTATCCTTTTTATCACCTTCTGTGTCAGGAAACTGACGCTTTGGTTTTCCTCGGCACCTGCCCTATCTTTGATGTGTTCTCAAAGAAACTGGGGCTTCAGACTCTTGGTGACTTGCTCTGAATACACGCTTCAGAAAAAAGCTCAGTTGTGAGTAGTGTTAGAATACATGGTGTTCTTATTTGCAGAATATTTAAAGGATGGGATGGAATTAGAGGAAGCCCACAAAACTGATAAGGAAATTGAGCTCCAGTGATTAGATTGGGCTTGTCCTTTTGCATCTGGCCCTGATCTCTCACTCTCCAGGGCTGTAAGCACAGCCCTGTGTTCTCTCCCTCCCATTCTCTTCTGCTCACTAACGTGCCACTTACTGTGACACCCTGCGAAGTCCCTTTTACTGGCTAAAGTGAAATACTAGAGTGATGTGAAGAGAGCACTAAATTGTTACAAGCTTCCCCCAGAGCCAGTTTCTTGAGTTTCAGGAGCTCTTACAATGACAGCATGATGGTTCTGAGCTTGGGCTTTGGAGTTAGACAAGGCCTGGGTTCAAATCATAGCTCTACCATTTTCTAGGTATATGGCTTTCGACCTCTGTAAATCTCAATGTCCTTATTTGAAAACTAAACAACTAAATGAACAAATGCAAAGAAAGCACTTAGCATTGTTTCTGATATGAATGCTTAGATAGGCAATTTTTAAAAATCTTGTTGCAATACTTTTCATGGCTCATTGAGCTCAGGATTCTAGATTCTCAGTTTAGCTATCAGCCCAAGAATCTTGGGGTATTGGAGCTTGAGTTTTAAAATTTCTCATGGGCGAAAAGAAGGGGTAATGAGACTCATGTGCCTTTTAAAGATATTTTGAAGATTAACTAGTACTAACAAATAATTTAAAATCTGTAGATGAAGGACAGTATAAAACTATAAGGCATTAGCATAAATATATACTTTGCATTTTGCCATATTTATTGGGGAAGTTCGTTGCTATTGGCAACCTTGGCTTCAAGGTAAGAAATCCCTGAGCATCTGCTGAAATTAAAAAAGGCATTTTTGTTTGGACTCTACTCACAAATTGATTTTAAAAATTTGGCTCCAAAAGAGTGATGCTTAAGCTTGTAAGGATGGTGGTACTCTGTAATGGGATTTGGGCAGAAGTTTTTCAAGAAAGTCAGTCCTCTAATAGATGTTGCAACTTAAATACAATTTATGGTTAAATGTTAAATATGCATCTTGAACCTCTTTGCTTTAACTTATTTTCTAAATATTAATCTTTTTCAACATGGTTGACTTAAAAAAGAAAAACTAGCTAGTAATTCAGACTCAGACCTCGTCTCTCTGGTCATTAGTTTTACCAAATGGCAGCCAACATTTGCTCAATAGCAAAATAGAATAAAGTTAGAGTCACAGTATTATAGAATTCAAGGTTATCATGGAAAGGGTCTTAGAGTCCAAGCACAGCTCTTTATGCTACAGGAAACCAGGGTTTAATGGCTAGCCCTTGAACCTTCCTGCTGTGAGCTAAACCTTCTGCTCAGCTAGATTCTAGGGAGAAAAATGGGGCAGGCAGAATTGTTAGGCAGTCTGACTGAGGTTGTTATGGCCTCATCCAGGTTTGTCAGAGAAGATGTATTCCCTGAAGTTCTATAAAGCAATATTCCCAATTTATCAAACTCTCAGACCCTCCTTAGTCCCAAACCAAGAGTGATGAAACCACTCTGTTTGGAGCAGGAGTGGGGGCCCAACTTTCAATCTAGTCCCCATCCTTGACCCTTTTCAATCACCTCTTGAATCCCAGGGAACACAGCTGCCCAAAGGCTCCCATGTTGTCTTGAGTGTACGAGTGAAGACTGCTCTCAGGTTAATTCTTGTCCATCTCTTTTTTCTTCCCATAGGGTGAAGAAAGGAGGTACGTATGGTACCTATTCCCTTTGTTTGTTGCTGTTGCTATTGTTGTTATTACCATTTTTGCTCACTCTGTTGTACTGTATGAAAGGACTTGAACTTGGCAGAGAATCAGGATGCAGTCCTGTCTTGGTGGGGTTTTAGCTACATCATCCATGGGTGGAATGACACTGAGGGCAGGTGTAGCTGGGGAAAAGGAACGTCAGGGTGCACGGTGCCATTGACCCACTCAAATTGCTCAGTTTGGTCCTTCCTGTTTCCTACCCAGAGTCGCCTCTAATCAGCTCAACTTAAGCACCTATTAGTCTGTTCCCCACCAAGTGGGACAGGAATGAAAAATTCTCTGTGTGTTGAACAGCTAGTATCTACTCTCTGTTCCACACAGAGGGATGTGACCCCTCCTGAGGCTGGCTAATGCTCTGTTTTTGGACAGATGCCTCTTTTTAAAGAACAAGTAATACTTTATCCTGATATTCTAGTGGATTTGACTATTTCACAAGTTATTTAGGTCAGTCTGGTTAGACTCGGGGGCTGGGTGCTGTCAGGCGGGCTCGGAGAACTGAATGATTTTAGGGAGGTTGGTGAATTGAACAAACTCCATCTGACCAACTCCAAGCCTGAGGAGATGTCGCACCCAGCACCCAAAGTTGTTGCCTTGAGGAGAATCCACACTATGGGGAGAGAAAACACAAAGAATCAGAATGTGTGTTTTTAAAAAATGATTGTTTCAGTCACTCCAGTCATAGGTATATGTGTCTGACATGCACAAGGCACATCTAAGCAGGATTAGAAATTTAATTATAATGGTTACTAATCATATCAAATAGGATGATTTTAATAAATGAGATTTTCACAAACTGTCCCCCACCCTAGTAAGTTTTTTAAAAGGGCATCGGGAGTGGATACAAAGAATCCCCCCATTATGAACAAATATATTAACCCAATCTTTCTGTCATTTAAAAACTAATTTCCTACATCCAATAATAACAGTAAGCTGGAAAAAGAACAGAAAAAAACTTATTTTTAGTTCTGCGTACGTGTGTGTATATGTCTGTTTTTCTGAGATGGAAAGCTGTCAACAAACATGTCTACAGACAGAAAATTTTTTTGCCGTGCCTGACATACTGACTTCAAAATCTGTTTAAGAGAAATCCCATTGTGGAGGTAGCATTTTAAGGTCAATTTAATGTCCAAGAAGCTTAACTCCCGCCTGTTCTATTCCCTGCAGAAGTGAAGAATACAGAGGGAGAAGTTGCGGTAAGTACGGCTGGCCGTGGGACGCCCGGCTTGGGTGGCGAGCTGTGGGAGCTCCTGTACCCCTCTGAGGCAGGCCCTGCCACCGCCTCCCGGGTGCGTTTATCATTCAGGGAGATGCTTGTATTTGGCCACTGGAACAGATTGCTGTGTGACGAGCTCCTGATAGAATTTGTTCCCTCCACTGAACATGTCTACTGATATATTTGCCAAAGAACTGGATTTCATAAATATTGAATAGTGGTATTTATTATCTACACAAGCTCTCCAGGAGACTGAGTTGGAGGAGAGGAGCTTAAAGACCAGAACTAAAGCTTTAGCCTTCAATGGGATTTATTTTTCCTTTGCCCTTCCATAACCTTGTGGAAAAAGTGATAGAGAAAGAGCAGTGCTTGGGGCTGGGATTGCTTCTGCCCACGTAGCCAGATGACCTTGCAGGTTCTATCATCCTCTTTAAGCTTCCGAGTCCTCATCTGTGAGATGGGAGTGAGAACACCTGTCCTGAGAATAACAGGTGGAGAGATATTTTGAAAAATATTAAGAGTCACACAAAATGCAAAGTGTGATGGCTGGAGAGTTACTCCCACCTTACTTCCTTGTTTTTCTTTTACTGAGTGTGATCCACCCACTGGAGAGTGATGGTATTTGAAGGTGACCCCCGCCAGCTCTCCCTCCCCCCAATAATAGGACTTAGTCATGATCCAAGACCCGTAACTTTGGGGAATGAAAAGCACAATCAGGAAGACAATCCAGCGGACTGGAATGTTTGCTTCAGGCGGACCAACTAAGTGTTTATATGTACTGGTCAGTATACAAATGAGAGGAGGAGGTCTTATTGTCTAAAGCAAGTACCCCTCATTTAGAGACTGCCTCAGAATTATGTAATATTAAGTTAATCAATTAAATAAATAAATTTCCATGACCATAAAAAGTGGGTTTCCTGAGCTGATCAAAGGGATGAAACCCGTACAGTCTCCATTTCCTTTTTCTTCAGGGCTGGGGAGCTATGGACAAGTGAGTGAGTGATGACTTATGTGATAAAATCTGGGTGTTGAAGGGTCCACTAAATCCCAACACTGTCCTCATTAGCATGCTGAAGAGTGGCACCATTGGAAGGCACATTGTGAAGGAAGCGGGTGTTTCCATGTGGCCAGAGGTCAGGTCTTGGAGTGTGGCAGAGAATAGGGATCAGGGCAAGAAAAGGAGATGGAACACAGAGCTTAGATAAGACAGCCAGACCCTGATGCAACATCACACTGGCCTAGGCAGAGGGACACAGCCAGAGCTCAGGGTGGGAGCACATTTGTGCTCCTCTGTGCCTGCCCAACAGTGGGCTTAGGCAATACAGAGCTTAGCTGGTGGTGTGCAGATTTCTGCTCTTCCTTCTGTGCAGCTTAGATATCCTGGTCTCAGTACACTTTTCCTACCCCCAAGTCTGGATGACATGTCTTCCTCTCACTCCCACCCGCACCTCCACGGCATCCTATATCCTGTCCCCCCGCCGCACCCCGCTCATGGAGCTATTATCACTCTACATTGTAGTGTCTGTCTGTCAGTGGCTTCTACTTGATGGCAAGCTCTGTGTGGGCAGTAGCCACTCTTAACCTTGTTCCCTGCTATGTCCCCAGCATCTGGCACACTGCCTATTGAGTTAATAAATGCCAAGAAGTCCCTGGGTCAGAAACTCAGGCTGTGAAGGTGAGTGGGGCCTGTGAGGAGGAGCATAGGATTGTGCTTGAAGTTGTCTCTTTTTTCTCCTTAGGAAACAATCCAGATGAGTACAGTCTTTGATGGTGAAGTCATAGACCCAGGTAATTAAGTGACAATGCCACCCATAAGGGTGCTTTGCACATTGCAGGCTGGTGGAACCGTGGGGACCTTATCTAATTTCATGCTCTTAACTCAGTTCTGATTCGTTTGGTTATGTTTCCTATGCAGTGTGTGCCATTCTAGACAACAATACAAAGTGAGATCAGCTCTGAACTGAGCTGGCTTGCAGATCCTTGTGGTCGTGTGTGAGGCCTCAGAGGGTTCCCACCTCCAGGCTCCTTTTCAAGGACCGTGCCTCCGTCTAGCCTCCCTTTCCAAACCACAAACCAATTCAAGGAAATCAATGAATACAAGAACCCACATTTTCTCCCTATTGATGGGATTCAACCCCCACCCTGATCCTTTCTGAATGCTTCCAACACCATCCTATTTGGTAGTGAGAGATACGGAGAAATGGCAAGCTTGGCTTCTTTTTTTCCTAGATCAGGGCCAAGAATTTCTTCTTGGTTGGCAAGATGAACATAAGGTAAAGCTGGCCTCCAGAGCTCTCATCACCCCCATGAAATCAGCTCCAAATTTAGCTCCTTTACACACATCCCTCCACTTACAAAGGCTCAATTATAGAACATGAATAAAGAGAAGGAAACCAAATTCAGGAGGCAAGTGTGCTGGCTCCCTGCCACGCTCACATGCAAGCGGCTTGGTCCTCCTCGGAAGGAGGATGGCTCCTCTCCAGGAGAGGCTGCTGCTGCTGCTGGAATTAAATTTCCCTCTATTATTAGGCACTTGTTACCATAATGTGCCCACATTAGCATAAGTGCTGGTAGGATCCTCAGCGGAGAGGCCACTCATGTTGCAGGGAAATGGCAGGAGCAGGGGTCCGCCTGAAACTCCGAGGTAAGAGCTAGGGAGCACCAAGGCCATGACTCTGCACTTGTGTGTTTGAGAAAAAGAAAAAGAAGAAATGGGCCAACTGGACTAATATGAACAGACACTTCAGTTGGCGTCTGCTGGCTCTGACACAATAAAAATGGCTCTGTTGCATCATCTCAACTGGGACCCGATTTGGGTGTCTGTGTCTACAAATCTTCGCCAACCTACCATAAGTAAAAGTCAAAGTCTTCTCCTCCTTCCTTGGTGACTTCCTTTTAATAGCAGGGATTCAGAGGTCTTTTAAAACAAATCAGAATGAAATGGGTAACCCCAATAGAAAGTGAACCTAATTTATCCGAAGCTCCTGTGGAGTTCCAGATGTACGTGGACTTCTAATCTTGCAGCTGAGACGAGATGGCCTTGACTCTCCTGAACCTTTCTATCCACGGAGGCATGGTATTTGCTACATGTGTGGTCAGAGGGGCACAGCTCGCAGGAAGAGCAGGCTAGTGATGACTGCACTGTTCGCAAGCATGCTTTCTCTCTCCGCGATTCACACCGCCTAACATGCTTCTTCTTCTCCTGGGGTGAGGACAGAGCAGGGTGGAGATGGGGAGGAGAGTATCAATTGAATTCCTTTGTTTACATGGTCATTGTATTTTTCCTCTTTAGTCACTGGGGCAAAATATGAATTCAACTCTAAAAGTGGAGCCAGAAAGTGGAAGGATCCCTTAATGCAAATGCCAAAGTGGAAAGGGTCCAGCCCCCAGGGAGCCGCCCCTACCAGAGCTCTGTCTGCCGAAGAGACTGGGCCACCGAGGAGCACTGACAAGGAGGGAAATGGGCTGCGTGGCACTGCACAGGCTGAGGATGCAGGCCCAGGGTCCAGGCCCCAGGATGGCAAGCCAGGTGCCCCGAAGAACAGAGACCCAGCCCTCACAAGCAGGGCTTCTCACAAACCACACCCAGCAGAGTAAACAGTGTCTGCTTGCAGGCCCCACGGAAGAGCACCAGGGAGGAACCTTGACTGCCTGTGGGATGCTGCCTCACCCTAAATTTTCTGAGGGCAAATGAGGGGCCATAGGTGTGAAAATGTGGCCTGAAGGGACTTGGAGATCAAGGGTCCCAAATGGGATGTTTGAAATGGCACAAAGGGGTTTGGGTGCACAGCTGCCTTTTTCTGAGACAGCACAGGAGAAATTTCTCTCAGGTATCTGTGCTTCTGATTACATGAACTGTTAACTTTTGGGTGCAGAGTTGTTGTGTTTCTTTTCTGTTGACCGTTAGGAAGCTCCCTTCATTCATCCCTAGAAAGAACACAGAACTTCCTGACATTAATGCTGAGGAGCACCTGCAGATCTGACGTCTTCTTATTTTTCTGCCTTCATTTTAGTATTGCTTAGAATTCTTCACTTGTAAATATAGTTCAACACCATACACCTTTGTAAGTCACCTTAAATCTTATTCAAATGAAGCCATGCAGTGAAAAAAATAGATGAATAAATAATGTTATTCTTCTGAGAGGAAGAAATCGATAAATACCTTCTTTTATTTTTTATTGCCGTATAACTTATATTTAATAATGTTCATAGACCTAAGCTATTCAGCTCGATAATAGACTCCTCCCAGAGGCAGGATGATCTTTGTCATCACCGTTGAGTTTTGCCTCTTTGAATTTCATATAAATGGAATCACACAGATGTGCTCTTCTGTATCTGTCTTCTTTTGCTCAGCGTATCACATCTGTGAGATTCATCCATGTCGTCCTGCACATCAGCAGGCCAGGTCTCTTCACTGCTGTGGTGGCTGCTTTAAGTTTTTCACTATTAGAAATTCCAGTGCTATGAACTTTCTCGTGCATGGCTTCTGGTGAGCATAAGCATGTGTTTCCTTGGAGCATATTCCTAGGAGCGGACTTGTTAGGACCATTGCTGGAATCTGCTGAGAATTCCAAAGTTGATGGCTCCACTCTACACTTCCACCAGCAGTGACTGAGAGTTCTGATTGTTTTCCTTCCTTGTCAACACTTGGTGTTGTCGGTCCTTTTAATTATAGCCATCTGGATTAAATTTTTTCTTGAAATAAAGTCACTCTTTTTCTTAAAGCCAAAAACCAACCTAACAACCTCTCTGCCCTGCTCCTCCCCTGCCTCCTGAGATTGGAGGGAACTGCAGGAGTCAGGTAAGGACACCATGCAAAGTTCTATTAACCATACAACTGGGTGTGAGCAGTGAACTGAAAATAAACCATACCATGATGGGATAGGAAGCAGAACTTCTCAGCGTGTGCCTAGTGGAGAATGAGCAATCTTTGTTTTACTTCCATGTTCTACTCCCCAGTTGCTGAGGCATTAGTCCAATTAGCTACAAGATAGGACCAGGTGAGAGTCTATTAGGAGCAACAGCCCCTTCCCAGTTGAGGAGCCAGATAAGAACTCCCCACAATGGCCTGTAGGGGGCAGACAGGATCCATCCTGCAAATGCAGAACTTAAGGGAGCAGCTGCTAGTTTCTTGTGTGCCTGTGCACCAGTGTGACTTCTCAAGAAAAAGAAACATTTTAAATATGTCCTGTCCTGGCCTAGAGCAGGCAATGATTTATCAGTAAGGGTTGGTTGCCAGGGAACTCCCTTGAATAAGTTTAAATTTTACAGAAGAAGGCAGAGCTGTTCATTTGTGGAGGTTCAAGTGGGTGAAGTGGTTGATTACCCATTTAAAACTCCGAAAGTCTGTGGAGCCCTGAGTAAAACACCTTCCTCAGAAGCTCTCAGCCTCGATGCAAGTAAAATGAGGCTCCTAGAAGGCTGAAGGGGGACCTAATAACTGTTTATGAGCCCATTAAGGATGATTAGAAGAAGGGCGGTGAGCAGCTGTTTTCCCTTCTTCAGTGATGACAGGGCTAGAGGGAATTGTGCTTCTCGGCCAGAAAAAGAGATTTAAGTTAAGAACAGGGAGGGATTTCCTGAAGGCTGTGCTCTGCTTGAAGAGCTCACTTTCCTCCTTGGCGATAGGCAGGAGGAGCTGCTTGTCTGCCCGGCCCCAATCTGTAAACCCTGAGGAGCTCAAGACATGAGGTCAGGGTTGCACCAGCAGGCTTTGGCCAAGAGAAACTCTGCCTTTTCTTTTGTATATTTGACTATGTTATTAGTAGAAATCAGAAGTGTGAGGTCCAGGGTCGAGGCCATTGGTTTCTAACATTTACTGGGTTTAGGGAAAAAAGTAATCTGAATGAAATGAAGCCAGGGACCGCTGTGGATCTTGTGAAAGTTTCCCCCCATTTCTTTCCCAAGGGCTTACACATGAACAAATTTATTGTAGCTAATGTTGACCTGACTGATTTTGAGTCATTATAAAATCGGGGCAAAGATGTTCACGGATTAGACCACAGAGGGATCCCTACTTATTGAGGAATTTAAAACCACATGGTGAATTCTCAAGTTTGAGCTTTCTGTTGTGCTTAGTAGGAGGCAGGAACCAGGGACCACACCTCTGCCTGTCTTAAAATCACATGTGGCTCGGTAACAGAATCTGGGCAATGACTCTTTCGCTCCTCGGAGCCCCCTTTCACACCTGTGGTTCTATTGTTTGCCTTTTTATGATATATGTTTTGCAATGGCTGAGAAAGTTAAAGCAACAAAATGAGTGAATATAGAAAATGATCACTATTAAAATGTAGCGTTTCTCCTTTCGAACTTCATGTGTGTGTTTATACCTCCCATTCATTCAATAAATATTTGTGGAGCATGTACTGCGTGCCAGGTGTTGACTCTTTAGTAAACAGCAGCTCAAACCCCTTCCCTTGAGGAGCTTACATTTTGTCTGCTACAGCTGGATGCAGCTTGCTCATAAGCCATCCCCAAAGGTTCTATTTCTAGTTCCATTCTAGCCTATTTATCTCTTGGTTCCTTGAGTGTTCTATCCAAAAGGTAAATTAACCAAAACCTGGAATCTCCTTTCTGAAAGACCAGATAATTCAGAACCATTTACATATTTTTTAAAAACTTAATGGGGAGTCCTCGTCAGGAAATAGTTGAGATGCTCGAGTAGGGGCCCCAGCCTCATGTTTTCAGGCTAGCGTCCTGTTTAGACACCTTTGGATGGCAGCTCTGAAGAAGGCGTGATTTCCGTGCATGGAAGATGCAAGTATCCTGAGATCAGTGAAACCTTGCATCTGGAGCTCAGGGAAAAGGTCACCGAGGCCCTTCTATGTGTCACCTGTATTAGGTACGAGATGCAACTCTTGTTCAAAGGGAATAATCCAACTGAGAAGAGAACTGGCTCACTAACAAGACAACCAGCTACAACACAGGCATTTTATGAGAACAAAATGAGTTTCATAGGTAGAGAGTGCTGAGGAAAGTAGATGTGGGCCAGACCAGTCTCTGAATGTATAATGGGAGACTTGGGAACTGAGAGCGGGAACTTAAAGGTAGAGATGAGTTCAAAGGGGGAGAGAAGAGAAATTTTGAGCAAAGACTAAAGCATGCAGAATTCTGGTCTTCCATCCATTTTCCACCATGCTTGTCCCGTGTAACCTGGAGTGAATAACCACAACCCAATACAGGGCCTCCTGAGTATATAGCAAGTGCTCAACAGACATTTGTAGAATGGGATTGAATGAAGCACAGTTGTCATTGTTTTCTACTCAGGTCATGTAGCAGAGTCACAGTGTTTCTAACCAGAGCCAGACAAACATTATGATAATCAACAACAGAAGTTACTGAGTGCCGACTAGACCAGGCATGGTTCTAGGTTCTGGGGATCCCACAATAAATAAAAGAATGTTCTTAGTGTATATACCCTAGTGAGGGATGAGACACTGAATATACAAATGGACAATGGCCAGACTATGTAAAAGTAGAACTCTGACCTACAACCTGTAGCAACCTGTGCAGGAGACCAATCCACTTTCCAGGAAGCTGAATATCACTTCTGTAACAACCAGCCCCAAATGGACAGGACTTAATTAATGTAATTAAGAGCATCTCTAACTTTTGACCCTGCTTCCGACTTAGGACTGACCAGAGAAAGTTAAATATGCACCCATAACCAATCACATTGGGTGACCCATCCTACTTACCCTGCCTACAGCTTCCCTGTGCCAATAGCCTCCCATCCAGGCACACCTGCAGCCTTCCTTTTTTTTCAAGATAAAGCTTTTCCACACCTCTGCCCAACTTTGAGTCTCTGCTAAAATGCAAGTGACGGCTCTGACTCCCTTGCTATAGTATGCTATGAATAAGCTGTCCTCGCCTTCCTCATACGGTTGCTCCTTGGTCCTTTTTTATTTCTAGAGGGATGATATGCAGATTTCATCTGCATATGTGTGTGTGTGTATATATATATGAGACTATGATGTACTTGTGCTAATGGTAGTAAATGATATTAAGAAAAACAAACAGGGTCAGGGTTTTGGGGGGGTGGAGATGACCATGTTAAATAGAGTGGTCAGGGAAGGCTCCCATTAAGGTGATAGGGAAGTAGTCGAAGTGAGGAAAGAGCCATGCATTTAACTGGGGAGGGTCTTCCAGCAGAGGATATAAAGGCAAGGAGGAATTGAGAATCAGTAGAAGGAGCCCTGGCCAGTGTGGCTCAGTTGGTTGGAACATTATCTCATAACCAAAAGGTCACAGGTTCGAATCCCAATCAGGGCACATACCCAGGTTGCAGATTTGATCCCCAATTGGGGAGCATGAGGGAGGCAACTGATTGATACTTCTCTCTCTCCTCTCTGTCAAATGAAAATAAAATAAGCCTTTAAAAATAAGAAAAATAATAATGAAAATCAGTAGGAACAGGAACATAGTTATGAGCCTAAGGACTGGAGAAGGTGACCCCAGATAGGGAAAGTGGGTGTGTATCTGGGGGTGGGAATGTACGGTCTGTGGGGCATCTGTGGGGCATCTGTGGGGCATGTATGGTCAGGGGTGGGGGATGGGTACTCATCAAGTAGGGCCTTGTGCGCTGTTGCAAGGAGTTTGGCTTCTACTCTGAGTGTGACAGGGAGTCACTGTAGGGTTTTGAGAAGGGAGTGGCATAATTTATGTTTTAAAAGCATTTCTCTGGGCCCTGCCCAGGTAACTCAGTTGGTTAGAGCATTGTCCTGATATGCCAAGGTTGCAGGTTTGATACCTGGTCAAGGCACATACAAATCAACCAATGAGTGCATAGGATGGGTGGAACAGCAGATCAATGTTTCTTTCTTCTTCTTCTCTCTCTCTCTCTCCTTTCCTCTCTCGCTAAAAATTCAATAAATAAATTTTTAAAAAATAAAAAATAAAAGCACCCCTCTGAATGCTGACTTGAGAGTAGGCTTTAGGGAAGCAGGGAACAGGGGTAGAAATAGAGGGACCAGTTAGGTGGCTGTTGGATTAATCTGGAAATGAGATGGCAGTGGCTTGGTCCAGGGTATCAGAGGTGGAGGATGGTGGAGGAGGGTGCATAAAAACCTTGCAGGACCTTTCTGAAGGAGTGCTCCCACTATGAGAAGAGTCCTGAGTCCTCTTGGACCCTATTCCCGAATTAGATAAAGCGGCCCCACGGGGTTAGCCCCTCACTTGGTGGAAGCTACCAGATACAGCTGTTTCAGATTGCACTGAGCACCCTTCCTGAATGCAACTGCCCTGTGCTCCCTTGGGGAAATCCACTGCTCTGGGGGATGATGGTCATGTGTGAGTTGGGGGAGTAAAGAGTAAAGTTTTTTGCCACATTGAACTTACTGCCAAGCCAAACTAGCTTCAAAGAAACAGAGGAAACAGGCCCAGGTGGTGTTTTTGAGGTCTGGGTTTGGTCGGTACCCTGCAGTGGAAAAGGTGGCAGGCCTCTCGTTCAACCTGAATGGTGCATTAGATAAACTCCCAATCTGCAAAAGTTCGGTTCTGATTAAACGGCTTGCACCAGGAGATCTGTGTTGCATGAAGAAATCGTTGCCTGTGACTTCCAAGAAAGTCTGTTCTTAGGAAACGCTTCTCTTTGGGGGTGGGGGGAGATGAATGTGTCCTGGAACACTGGAGCCATATGATCAAATTTTTTGAGTCTCTTCTTAGAGTGGTGCATCCCCATAAATATAAACTGTAATTGAGGCCTAATTTTTGGTTTGAAAAACACAATCCTTGAAAGTCTTAAGACCAAGACAAAGCATGCTTGTGAGCTTTGCATTCTTCCTGTGTGGTGCCTGCCTGGGGGTAAGCACCCCACTGCCCCTGCCCTGGGCCCCAGCATACTCAGAAGCCCTTTAATTTTTGGGGTACTCAGGAACAGGCGGTGGCTGCGGTAGCCCCTTCAGAACCAGGCAGGACTGAGGGAAAGAAAGCTGGTTAATCCGATTTGTAGGTGAGGCTCACAAGAGCTCCACTCCCTACGCTGCCTGTTTCTTTGTCCTCAGCCAGAGCATACTCCCGCTGGCATCCTAAGCGGTCTTTTTCTCTTGTAACAATTTTATTGTTTGTTCTGTGATTTAATTTACATAGCATAAAATTCAGTGGTTTTTAGTATATCACAGAGTTGTGCAACCATCACCATTGTTGAATTCTAAAACATTTTATCACTCCCAAAATAAACTCTGTACCCATTAATAGTCATTCCCCATCCTCAAGCCCTGACACCCAGTAACCTAATCTCTGTCTCTATGAATTTGCTTATTCTGGATATTTTGTATAAATAGAATCATACAGTATTTATCCTTTTATATCTGGCTTATTTCACTTAGCTTTATGTTTTCGAGATTCATCTATGTTGTAGCAGATATCAGTGCTTCGTTCTTTCTCATGGCTGAATAATATTCTATTGCATGGATATACCTCATTTGTTTATCCATTCATCAGCTGATAGATATTTGGGTTGTTTCTGCCTTTAAGACATTTTGAATAATACCGCAAAAAATGTTCATGTACAAGTTTTTGTGCAAAGGTATGTTCTCACCAGCAACGCATAGGGTTTGAAAAACTTTTAAAACAGGCCAGTGAGGTTCCATAAGCCCAGGTGGCAGTGGGACATTCAGCCCTTCCCAGATGCTGTCAGCTCTAGCATGAGCCTTCTGAGCCTGGTCTGGATGCTGGTCCATCTCACTGAACTTCACTGCAGCATCTTTCTTTGCACCTGAGTTCTCTGCAGATAGGTCTTTACAAACCTTGGGACTGCAATGTGTGTCTAACATGTGCTGGGCAGGCTACCTATCTCTAATCTCTACAATGTTTTTTAAGTATTAGTTATCTGCATTTTACAGATAAGAAAGCTAACGGTAGAGAGGTAAGGGAAATTGCCAGAGGTCACAGAGCCAGGACACCAATATGGTGTGTCTTCTCCAGTTTACATGAGAAGGGCTCAACTATGGGGTTTGGTTTGCGTTCAGGTGGAGAAAGGTGTCAGACGACTGAACCCTCAGATGAATCCTCTGATGGAGTAACTCTATTCCCTGAAAGTCCAAGGCTTCTCCTAGCTTCAGAAATCAAACCTCCACAGGTGCAGCATGAATACCAGCTTCTGGACGAGCAGATGTGCCCTGAGAGTGTCCTCTTCTGCGTGGCTTGGGTTGGGATTTGAAACAGCCCCTGTCCTCCCCCAGCCCTGCGAAGGCCAGGGCATGACAGCTTTGGGCTGTGTAAAAAGCAAAGTTTGTTTCTCTGTTCTATACACATTCTCCACCTGTCTGCTCAATATAAGCAGTCTTGTCTCAGCAGCAGTATGCAAGCACCTTTCAAAGACATTAAGTCAAGATCTGTGTCACTCAGCTGGCCTGCGAACCAAAGGGTTGCCAGTTCGGTTCCCAGCAGGGCACATGCCTGGGTTTCGGGCCAGGTCCCCAGTGTGGGGTGCGCAAGAGGCAACCACACACTGATGTTTCTCTCCCTCTCTTCCCTCCCTTCCCCTCTATCAATCAATCAATCAATCAATACATTAAATCTTTTAAAAATAAAAAGATCTGAGTCACTCAGAGACAGCCCCCTCTTTCCAAAGGGGAAGAGGATGCAGTAATTGGAGTTGGCTAGCAGGGGCTCTTTTGCCGTTTAGCTTCCACTGAGTGGTCCAGAAAGGCCTCAGTTAAAAGACAGGCTCCTTCTTCCCACTGTTCCCCAAGCTTTCCAGGGTCTGTGGTCTCAGGACTATCAGAGAGCAGCCGCAGGGCATCCACAGTCAGGATCCCTCCTGTGGGCACCCACAAAACTTCACTGTAGCAATGTAATAGCTGGACACCAGGGAGTGCCATTCCAAACGTGGGGAAGGGAGTGAAGGCTGGCTCCACCCACAAGTGGCCTTTTCCCGGAAGGCCCCAGTATAGCTGTCAGGGCACTTCGCCAAGAAAGCTATGGCTTTTGACCAAGACAGCTCCCAGTTGAACTCAGAACAGCTTCATTGCTGTTGACATTAAGTGGAGTGGGTTAGACTCTGTGGTAGTACTTGGTATCTCTGAATACAGCATAGTCTGGGCTTTTGTTTCCTTAACATACCATCTTGCCGCAGATTCATGAGAATGAGGCTCCCAAACTCTATGCCTTTGTTTGGTTGAGTGTGCACTGATGTGTCTGTAAGTGTCCATGTATAACAATAAAAAGCACTTTGCATTTATAGAATGCTTGCAGTGTATAAGATTCTGTGGGGCCTTTGTATATATAATTTAATCTAATATATACATCTGGAGGCACTATCTAATTTAACTTAGGAAGAATTGAGGCTCTGAAAGAGTGAGTGACTTACCAAAGTTCCCACAGCTAATAAGTGGCAAAGGGAGGTGGTGTCCGAAAGCAGGTGTGGCTTCCGAACTCCTTTATGCCAGGACTGGGGTGTGAAATTCCTGTTAAGGAGCTTAGCCTCTTGTGGCTCCCACTCCAAGACTAACTTAATCTTGCCCAGATACTTTGAAGAAGGGCACAAGATTGGGGGTAGAATCAAGGGGGAAGTGAGGAGGAATTTGCTTCATGTGGGAGGTGGTTTAGGTGACATGAAATTCGTTAGGGTTTGGACAAGACTTTCTAGGATGGGGCCCTTAGGACGGAGCAGATGAGGGCTCATTAGTGTCACTGGGCACGGGGAAAGAAAGATTCAAAGGGCTGTGCAGAGGCAAAAAGGGAGGAGGAGAGTAAGGTAGAGGCAAGGGATGTTTATAGGAAGAGCAGAGAGAGAGGTGGCGCTGTGGCTGCTGGCCTGAAGACGCTTGCTGGGAAGCCCCCTGCTTGGGGGGTTGGTAGAGCAAGCACAGCTCGAGCAGGGCCAACAAAGGGCAGCTGAATCACAGGATTTCTCAAGAAATAAAAATTTCAAGCACACCCCTGGGGCCTCAGGGAGAAAAACTGACAACGTGTTGATTGAAAACAGACCAAGCTAATCTGTGCCTACAACGCGAAGCCGCTCTCTCACAGGTTCACAGCGACACCTAGTGGTTCCCGTGGACACCTGCTGCCTCCGTGGAAAGGATGAGGCCTGTGGTCTGCTGAAGAGATTATTTGAGGTCTAGAGCTGACATTCCTCATTTCCCTTGTTATCAGAGTCCATATTTTGTTTTGTCAATATTTTGAGGGGAGTTCTGCACATCCCAGGGTAGGGGTTCAGGGGCTACTGGTCTACGAGTGGACTTCCTAGTCTAACCAGTTATACATATCCAACTGACTACATTGGTTAGATCTCATGAAGTGGTCATTTCCTCTGATTTTATTCTTTTCACTTATTAAGTATTACAAAATGTATTTAATGGTGATATCTCTAGAAGACTTGTACACAAATGCATTTTTCAACTTGAGAAATTTCTTTATTAGACTACGTGTCTGGAAAATATAATGACTGTTCTTTTATATTCGATCAAAGACCCTGGCTTCCATAGTAATCCTGATCAATAAGTCTGCTTAAAAATGCAAACTAGGTATCCCTTTCTAGATAATGACACCTGAATATTTTTGTTCCTGCCCTTGCCTCCCCTTGCTCCATTTAAGCTTTGGCTGCTTTACTTGTCTGAGGGCTCCCTGGGGTCAGAGTATGTCCAGTGTTAGTACAATGCCTGAGACATAGCTGATACTCAGAAACTATTTCTTAATTGAATGATTTCAGCTCCTGACCAGGCAGTGGGGAGCCACAGGAGGGAGGTCAGATATTCCAAGCTCCGGGCAAGTGCTGCTATAAGATTCTAGAATCTGAAGGAAATTCACCAGACTGGAAAGACCCTTGCTATAGAGCCCCTGCCTGGCAACTCAACTTCTTGTCAATGGCTGGGGATTGTCTGTGGTTAAATGGTAGCACAGTGTGATGTTTGTAGAGCTCCGTAAAAAGGCTGTTAAATGGCTGTGGGTTGGCACTCCTGAGAGGACTCCATGTGGCCATGCCTCACAGGCTCCCTCAGAAGAGCCATTCAAAGTTTTCCTTTTGAAAAGGAAACCGTGAGCTTCTGTGATTCAGTTTCTCTGGGAAGGAAACACTACCTCCAAGCTAAATTTTACCCAAATTACATTGGCCAAATTACTTGTATTAACTGAGTTTCATTCGTTGCAAAAATCAGAGACTCACAGATTTATAGGGAGGCTGCATGTGGAAATAAGGAGACTTGGCCCCATTGCTTGATCTCTCCAGGACCCAGAAGACTCAGAAGACCCGACTGTTTGAGGCATGCTGTAGTGGATATGGGATACACCATCCCAGCATCATTGGAATAGCCTTCCTAAATAAGGAAAATTGGCCATGTTAGGGGCATTACCTCACCAGGTTGGAGATCAGGACTCAGTTTCCCAGACTAACTCCGCAGCTAGGACACAAGCATGTGACTTAGGCTCTGCAGATCAGATGCAGCAACAACAAACTTCCATATGGAAGAGCGAAAAGCAAGGAAGTGGCTCCTGTGTGGGATTGCATCTTGGCAATGGAGGCAGCACATGGCAGGGGACGTGGTGCCCCTAGAGGCAGCAGGGACAGAGATGCTCCCAGCAGCATGTGCCGACGGCACTGGAATCAAGCCTGTGACCAGACCAGTGGGGTTTGGGTATTGTTCATGGCTGCAGAGCCTCTAGCCCCATTCTCTAACTCTGCCAGACATTGTGAGCTGTGAATATCCATTAATACATTCTTTTTCTATTTAAGCAGATTAAAATAGGTTCTGTTGTTTGTAAAAAAGAATCCTAATTGATAAACCCATCATGAAAGTATAGTTAGGCCTCATGAAAACTGGGATCAAAAAGTCATTTGTCATTCATGGCAGCTATTGGAGATTAATGTCAGGAGTTCAAGGATCATTACTCCAGAGAGGTTGTACTCTACTATTTTGTTTGAGGCTGAGGTGGACATCTATTGTGTCCAACATCCCTCCAGTAACAACCATGTTCTATTGTTAGGCACTGTGTTCAGGTGGGCTGACATCATGCTCCAGATCCAGAGCTGAGCACATGACCCAGGCCAGGCCAATTGGATTGCTGCTTCTTCCTCGTAGCAGGAATTGGTTCAAGGGTGGATACCTGTCCCAAGGGCACCAAAGGGTGCTGTTTCTGGGACTGGTGCTGTATACCTAAGGAATGACGCACTCTTCTGTTGTTGTTGTTGAGGCTGTTAGGCTGGAAGGAGGTAAGCATGAAACATGAAGCTAATGTTTGGCCACCATGTCAAGTGTGGGAAGAGCCTGCCAAACAGAAAATAATGCCAAATGGAGGAAAGGAGAGTAAGAGAGAAGTATTTATTCCTGATATTACACATTTGCATCCAGTCATGACTAAATCTATCCTTAGATTTTTCAATTATGTAAGTCATCCAATTCCTTCGTAAGTTAATTTAAGTTTCTGTCATTTGAAACCCAAAGGGTCCTGACATAATGATGCATGTTCAAATGCTAGAATTTTTGGCAAACATTTAAAGGGATTAAATTACATCCCTCCTTATCACACCATTCACTTGGCTACTCTTCAAGCCCGTGTCTTCGTTTGCAGATAACTGTTATGGCCCCAACTGTGCTCTCTTCTATACTCATGAGTCCGAGTATTCACACACCCTGGCAAACACATCCATGGCACATGCTCATCATTATACTCTACCTCTCTCTTCTCCAATGTGCCAATTTGGGATTCTCCCATTTTATGTGAAGCAATTCTCTCAACACTCTGTCTGAGGAATATCATTGTACCAATATATATCTTCCATTGCAAAAAAAAGGTACATCCTCCACCTTGAGCACAAGGTGGTACCCACCTGTGAGGGTATGCTGCCAGCCCATGTGTAGAGTCTTTTGGGTTCCGAACCCCTGGTGCTGGGGCTCTGGCATCAGTGTGACTCAGGGACTGCAATCTTCACTTAATCTTAGTGCATCTTCATGATTCTTGTCCTGCTACCCACTGGCTCCTTTTCTCTTTATTTCCAAAATCAATTCCCTGAGAAAGATACAATTGGATTGATCTAATTGCTAACTCTAATTCTCATGTGGACAGGGTTGATTAAGCTGGTCCCTATCTCACAATACTAGTCAGTCCACGATTGGCATTCCCTAGGCAAAGCATCAACCCCATCCAATCATATGTAGTCAAAAAAAGGCATGTCGTAAAAACATGACAAAACCTGGATGAGAAGTTTTGGGACACTTCTTTCCTTAGGGGTTATGACCGAGGCAGTTGTTCTTAACCAGGAATGGTGGGTATAATAGCTTCCATGATTGATGTGTCTGGTACCTTCTCCTCTCCTATAAATAATAGAATGAAATCATCATGATGGTAAGGATAAGGATGTTAATAATAATTACGAAGGATTGGCTTCACCTCCAACACCTCTATTCTTCCTGTATCACACTTACTAGGTGTCTCTGTAAAAGTTCTGAACTGTTATTTAGTGTCAGGTTTTTTGAGGGACTGTGAGGAGAGAGGATCTACTGAGTATTGATTTAAATACTCTCCCTGACACACAGCATCCAGCTGGAACCCTCACTGTGGGTAGAATGGCCTTTGGAGAGCTGAGCATTCTCTACTCCTTTCCCTCAGCCAGACAAGGCCCCATTGTCCCTATATCTTTCCCCTGTAACTGGGAGAGCGCCATGAATATCAACATGCTGGCATCTAGCTTGTTCCTAGTTTATTCTGTAGCATTGCATTAACCACCTAAGGCCAACTCCAGAACTTCTAGCTTCAAGCCAAAGTACTTTCAAAACAACCAGGAGGTTTATACCTGGGAGGCCAGTCTCAGACCAGCCACACACATGGATTGTTGGACGCTCTGCCACTTACTCACTCTGTAAAATTTTTTTAAGTAAATTGAAAGACACCAGAATGCCTCCTTTCTATTTATATTTTTTTAAGATTTATTCTCATTCTAGAGAGAGGGGAAGGGTGGGGGGAAATTGATGTGAGAGAGAAACACCAATCAGCTGCCTCCTACATGCGCCCAAACCAGTGACCTTTTGGTTACGGATGATGCTTCAGCCAATTGAGCCACATTGGCCATGGCATAATTCCTCTTTTTTAAATAAAATAACTGTAACTGTCAGGGTTGACAGTTGCAGGGGGATCTGTTGAGGAGGATGGGCTGGACCAGAACTCTCCATTTCAATTTGGAGTTTCCCTTAGCCTGGCATTGCCCCAGCTTGGGCCAGAGTATTAAACTGGGGAAGTGACCTCTCAACCCAGGCTGAATTCTGCAGAGACCTAGAATCCAATCACCAAAGTCTAATCCCTTTTGTATGTTGAAGACTCCTATAACACTAAAGATATAACTTCTCAAACCAAAGTTGTGGGTCTTCGTTTGAGGTTTATTTATTTAATCCACCAAATTCTGATGACTCTCCACTGTGAAATAGTGTCTCAGGACATAAAATGGTCTCTAGTTTCTGTGAACAACACCAAGCTAAGCTGTCCCTGCTCTGGAGAAGACATGGTCTAGAGGTTAAGGGTGTGACCTTTGATGTTAGATTCACTTGGAGTCATATATTGGCTCTTTGTGACCTTGAGTAAGTTATTTAACAACTTTGTGCTTTTTTTCCTACCGTGTAAAACGGGGATATCACAAATCTGCCCAAAGCAGAGTATGTGTATTAAATGAGATCATGTATAGAGTAAGCAATAAGCATTCACTGTTTTTTTCTAGCCAGGTAAGATTTCCCTGGGGGCCGTGGGACCTTTTCCCTAGGCACCTGCTGGGACTGCCTGCACTTTGGAGCCGTTCTGCATGAGGGTAACAGAAACATCATGGTGGGGCACTATGGGATTCTCCTCTCAGCTCGGTTCCTTCTGCCTCTCTCTAGGGGCCTCAGGCCACATGTCAGTGGTCCCAGGGAGGACCATCAAGGCAATAGCTGATATGGAATGTGCAAATCTGGAGTTGGGCCATTCACCAGGTGGAAAGGGTGTTGAGCACTGGCACGTGTAAGTGACTCACAACTCTTAGTTCGGGGTTTTCTCTTAGGGCCTATTGCTGTCTGATGTCACTGGGCATGGGGCTTTCAGTGCAGCAGATGGGTATGAGAAGGACCCTCCACCTCTGCCATCCACCATGGTCTCTGAATGTCCCCTACCTTTGAGAAAGTGGCTCGCCAGGGCAGGGCCCCGAGTCCAGGCTCCGAGAACCCTAATCTGGGCTCAGCCAGGATTTTGTTTAATCGCACTTCTAAGGCATTGGCAAATCTGGGAGGTGATGGTCCAGGCAGTTCCAGGGCTCACGGATTCATTGTTATTAGAAGACTGGTGTGCATAGTGCTTTTCAGTTTGCAGGGGCTATCACACACCTTGTGCCAATCTCCAAATAATCTTGTGGGTTGGCTGGATTAGAGATGAGGAAACTCCTATGGAGTTTTAAATCTGCAAATGAGCTTTGAGATCATTTGCCTCAACCCCTTTGTTATACAGGTAAGAAGAAAAAGCCCAGAGAGGGCAAGTTGGCTGAGCTACTTAGGAGCAGTGTTAGACTCAGCACAGGATCCCGTCCTCTAGTATCTGCAGCAGGGAAGCCCTGTGCCTGCTTGGGAAGAAAGGGCCCTGAAAGCCCAAGTGGAGAGCTCCAGCGTGGGCAGCAGAGCTTGGCGGTGGGGGTGGTGGAAGTGGGTTGGGGGAAAAGCGGGGTGGGGGAGAGGGGATGAATCCACCTTAGGGAGTTCTGTGAGTCTTTGCGAGTCCCACGCTGGAAATATCAGATCTCGGGCAAGAATTCTTCAACACTGAGGATGAGTCAACCAGGCTCAGTGAACATTCCTTGGCCTGAACTGCTTTTCCCAGAATCCCCTAGAACTAGAATGATATATCCTTGGTTTTAATCCATTACAATTGTTGAGCACAGACTATTTTCCCAGCACTGGACTGGACTGTGCAAATCGAGGTCAGGGAGGTCCCTTTCTCGGTGAAGGACCCCCGAGTCCTTAGTGTAGTGTGGTGGGGGCAGGGAGAAAGAACTTTATGGAGGGAGATAAGGTAGCATTTACACTTTCACTTTCCCCACAGAGAGGTCACCGTGGGAAGGTGGCGTGCCAGTGGTTTGTCTGGTGGCAGGGCAGTGACTCAAGGTGGGTTGTAGGTGATGTTGCCCATACAAACATTTCCTCAGAAACACATCTGCTCAATCCTACTAAAAACAGTACCTTTGTTGACTTATTTAGCATCCAATAAGTTCATATTCAAATGAACATGCAGGGTTGGGGGGGGGTTACAACAACACTCATAGAGGGTGGGAGAGACATGAAGATCTGTGTACCAGGAGTTTGTTTCACCTAAAAAAACAAAATAACAACACAGAACAAAACACTGCAACCAAACATTTTGGCTCTGAGAGAAAGAAGGGAAAGTTTGGCGTGTTAAAAAAACAAAACTCAGTTGAGTATATTTGAAGATCTAGTTGACTTTATTAAATGATTCATGAATCAGGGAACATTCCGTCTAGCAACTAGAAGGGCACTCAGAGGGGTTGTGCAAAATGGGAGGCTCTCATAGGAATAGGGTGGGGCAGAAGGAAAGAAAAGATGATTTTGGGGCCAGAACACCTTTCTGGGGGGTGGGGTGGAGGGAACAGGGAAGGTTATCATGCAGATTGCTCCTTTCTTCTATGGGGGATGGAGAGGGCCCACGTGAGAGAACCCCTTATTGGGGTTGGCCAGAAAAGTCCAGTCTAACTTATTAAGATTATGTTTCTGGGAGAGCTAGAAACTGCAATTAGATCAGTTATTAAATTTAGTTTTGGTATCACAGGCTTGTAGCATGAATGATGCCATTTTGGGCCTGTGGTTTCTCTTTAACAGGTGTCTCTCTCGAGTCTGGCCTTCTCGGCCCCCTGCAAGTTGACATGGGGAGGTCTGTCCAGTGGTGGACTCTGCGCAGTCATGGCAGCCAGCACTCTGTGTGAGTTCACAGTTGTGGCTGAGGCAATCAGTGTACATGCAACAGACATTGAAGAATCTGGAACGATATAGGGGACCCTTGCACATGAAGGGTCTCGAGCAATCAGCTAGCTGTTCGGAGGGCTGTGCCAGAGGCTGTCCTGAGTGCTAAGGACCATGCATCTTCCCCTGGATCAGCAGGGCAAAGGGCAGGAATGAGCCCCAGGGAACTCTTTCTGCATTGTTTGGAAGGTGACACTGGCTAAGACAAAGCCCCCTCTCCTAACAGGAGAGTCTGCACCCAAGTTTAGTCCCTGAAGACCAGAGCCTTCCCCTCCACCCCCATTAATGCCCAGGAAGCATTGAGACACCCTAGACAATGTCTGTATATCTTCTCTGCCAGGAGCCAAGTAGCCTATGTATTCCTCCAGAGACTAACTCTGCACGCTCCACTTACCCTACCCCCAGGTAGGATGATAGGATGAGGTCATGCGCCTGCTTGTTTCTTCGTGTGCTCCATTGACCTGTGAGTTCCGCCACCCCAAGCCTGTTCCTTAACCCATGCTATGTGATGTTGTGGAATTGTCTCAAATCTTGTTCATGGGGAAGAACCAAGATAGAACCCACAAGGCAGAACACCTGGACACGGTATCTCATGGCCCCCAGAGATGCCTCTGGCCATTACCCTTAGAACCGCAAACATCCAGTGACCATGAGTCTTTAATGCCACCACCAAGGCGGGAGGCCCACAGTGAAAGGAAAGGCTGGGGTCTCTAATGAGCTCTGAGTGGAGAACTCTTGTAAGGGGTTACTGCACAAGGAAAAGAACTGTGGCTGCTTCTGTTCTTGCTCCTAGGACAGTCCTTCTCATTTCTCCACTCTAGGAGTCCCTCCTCAGCCCAGCCCACCCTGCCAGTGACACCAACGCTCAGCCCATCACTGCCTGCTCCACCACTCTCAAAGTCTCCTAGAAGTGAGTAATTCTGCTAGTTGCTGTGATGCATTTCTTTATCTTTCTGAAGCCTTTTCCATAACTGCCTTTTCTCACTGAGTAACATAGATGGCCCTCTTGTCCTGCCAAGGTGAGCTCTTCCTAGCATTTGCATGTAGCTTATGTCCCTGGGAAAATCAGCCCATTTGCTCCCTGACAAAGGGGAGGAGGAGAGCAGTCTGCCTGAAAACCTACCAGGCCCTAACTCCATACCAGGAGCAGTATGTGTAAGCTTCAGCCAGTGGGGTGGCTGGGAGGACAGCCACTAAGAGCTTTCACTAAGTGTTTTTCGGTTGCACAATTGTGCTGTGCTCCCGGACATCTCTGGGTCTTTTACCTGCAACCCCGCTGTCTGGAATTCAGTCATTCATTGATTCAACACACATTCGCTGAGCTTCTCTTATATACCAGACATTCTGTCTCCAAGGTGCTCAGTGAACTACAAGACATAGTGAGGTATGGAGAATGGCAGTGAGGTGTGGCCTGTGCCTTCTTCATCTCTGGTAACCCAAGTGCCAGAGCATCACAGTGAGGACATCTGACCAGTGGTTCTCAGGGACGATCATCAAAGAAACCCACAGGGACGTAGGGATGGAGGGAGAAATGTCAGCCTCAGGGGACAACCCAGGAGGGTTGGATTTTTTCCAACATTCATCAGAGCAGTGGCTCTCCAGCTTTTTGATAATGATCCACTATAAGAAATATGTCTGACGTTACAGTCCAGGACACATAGAGGCATATAAGTATATACATATGAATGTATACACAGCTGACAAAATTTTGTATTACCAACCTTTACTATATGTGATGAACTCTGATATATTTTTTATCCTATCCTATTCTATTTTATCCAAAATGCTGTTATGAATTTTACAGCCAACTAACAGATGGCAAATGCCACTTCGAAAAACACCAAAGTAGGGAAAGAAAGGTGACACTGTGTGCAGCAGGAAGAAGTTATAATAAAATCTTATTTAAAGTGTATTCAGTGAACCCTTCTACTAGATTCCTTTAAAAACCAAACCAGTCTACTCTTAATTTGCATTTATGAAGACCAAACCTTCTGCTTTTGCTGTTCCTTAAAGCAAAGATTGGCCTCCTAGCCAATCCAGCCCTCTGTTTTTGTAGGCTGGTGAGCTAAGAATGATTCTAAATGAAGAAAAAAATCAAAAGAATAATTTCACAACACATGAAAATGATATGAAATTCAAATTTCAGTGTCTGTTTATTGGCTCATAGCTACACTCATTCATTTGCATATTGTCTGTGGCTGCTTTGGGGCTAAAATGGCAGACTTGAGCATGGCCCGTGAAGTCTAAAATATTTACTCTGTGGCCTTTTACAGAAAGAATTGTCAAGCTCTGCTTAAAGAGTGGTATTTCTTATGCCAGGTATGGGATAACCCCAAAAGAAATGTTTCTGCTGGTACAGGGCCTTTGAGGGACCAGCTGAATGAGAGAACGTCAGAGCCTTCTTCTCTTTGGTCAGCGGGGGCATCCCACTGACGGGGTGACTCATCTTAACCACCTGCCTGGCTGAGTTAGCAGCTGGCCAATAGCTGCCCAGAGACCACTGGCAGCTCTCAGGCTCTGTGTGGCCTAGCCCAAGGGGGCTGGGGCTGGGGCTGAGGCCATGGTCCAGGGAAGGTAGCGTTTGCAAAATTAGCCAATGCTAGACTCTGACTTCTTCACTTGACCCTTCTCTTCCCACAAACACTTTTCTCTGGTCTTTTTCCATTTTTCTTTGGGCTTACATGGGCTCTGGGTCACAGCTTCCCAAAAAGGCTGTGGCAAAGTCAATTCTTTTAGATATCAATAAATGCCTTCCCTCCCGCCTCAGTCTTTTTTTAAATCCCTCCTCTCCTTAAACTCTCTGCCACCCCTAACAGCCAGGCTGTTCTATGCCCTTGTCTCAAGGGAGTTGGGGTGGAGAGGGGGATCCAGAACCTCTTGACTTTAACTTGAGAATTCTCAGCAAAAACTCTTTCAGGGGACCATTAGAGAGCAAGACCCCCGACCTCTGTGCTCTGTGCTGAAGGGGTGAGGAAGTAGAAGGAGATGCTATGTGCAGAGAAATCAGTGGGTGAGGGAGGAAGGCACACCTCCTGATGACAGAAAGTCCAGCATTCAGAACTTGTCAGCAGAAGGCCACCTTGACCGTCAGTTTTTACTGAAGCAAGGGCCACTTGGGCTACCAGCTGGCCTTCCTTCATCCGGGTGTTAAGTGTCTTCTCTAGCAGTTAGCATGTCCCTACAGGGGCCGTGGCCCTGTCCCCACTGACTTTCCCTAAGAATCCACTGCTGTCTCTATAACTTCCCCAGATCTGATTTAGTCCCAGATGGAGAGAGGCCTGGGCATTTAGCAGACCAGAGTCAACCTGAGATCCCTCTCTGACTGCAGACAATCTTGGTGAGTGATGCAGCCTAGGTTTCCATAGTTTCTATTGCCAGATTTGGGACTGGGCAGGCCAGGCTGGTGGGAATACCACCGGGTGTGTGTGTGTGTGTGTGTGTGTGTGTGTGTGTGTGTGTGTTCCTGTGCACTTACACAAGTTAGTTTCCTTAGCAGAGTGTGTGATGGGATTGGGATTTGGTGGAGGATGAGAATGAACAGATGATGGATGGAGAGCTAAGCAGCCAGACAGATGTGGGGGTGGGACAGAAACAATGCCCTCTCTCCACGTAAGAGTCCAGTCTGTTGGGCCTGGAAGGGGCTGGGCTGGATGCAAGCTGCCCTGACTTCTGGACAGAGTCCTACTTTTTCTGTACCATTCCTAATTTTGGTTCTTTCCAATGCCCACAGTGGAAAGAGGAGAATAGCAGGGGAGAGGTTGAATTTCTTCATCTTCCCACATCTCTGGCCTGAACTCTTGGTAACATTTTCTAATTTGAGAGGTGGAGACAAGCTTCCCTAGTGTCCCCTCTCACACTCTAATTGGACAGTGGGCAAACTTATTTCCTCTCATCTGCCAGGTTTAAAAGCTCGACCTGCATTCTGCAAAAGTCAGCTTGAGTTCAATTACAGTAGATTGCCTGATCTCATTTATTTTCTCCTATGTACTTGAAGTTAGGACAGCAATAATTTGAAATGGAAATTTATGCAAATAATATGTAAATTAGGTCATTCCCAGATTAACTGGGGGAAAAAAATCTGGTTGCCTTAGCAGGCACCATCTGTTCCCTCCTCATTCTTTCCATATCTGAACCCCACTCCTCTTTTCCAATCCACTTTGAAATGTGTTTTCCAGTAGCTGTGAAAAGAGATCTTTCAAGGGAAATGAATTACCCGTCGACTTTCCAGGTGGGCTGTTCTGTCCATTCTGCTGTGGGAAGAGGCTCATGTGAGGGGCTGGGAAGAGGTTTAGGGTTAGCTGCAGGCCAGCAGCTCTCTGAGTGAGCTGCTGGGGCTGGCTGTGCTGGCCTGGCTTGCTCTGAGCTGGAGAGGCTTGGGGTCTCTGAGTGAGCTGTCACACCCACACATCTGCCGTGCCCCCTCTCTCTGTCTGACTGTTTCTTTCCTCCTCTTTGCCTTTGCCTGAGCCCTCTCGAGGCATCCAGAAGCTCTCCCATTCCCTATTTGTGGCAGTTGGAGTAGAAAGGTTTGGGTGTGAGCAATCTTGGAAACTTCTGGGTCCAGGTTTGTTCACTGGGGGACTCCCGTGTCCAGGGTGAGATACAGTGTGGGTGAAACACTTGTAACTAATAAAGGCTACAAAGACTGTTAGAGACATAGTAAGACCACCCCCAACAGATTTATGACTTAGAACTTGCAGAAGACCAGCTTGATCCAACATGGTGACTAATTTTACCTTATGGTAACCCTCAGTCTCATCATATGTTCATTGTAATATAAGCATTTAAACAATACACCCTGGGCCACCATGATTGGAAAGAAAAAGGGCACAACGTGAATGACAGTGCTCTTCTGAGAACTCTCCATCCTTTTTCCAGAAAAATCCTGAATACTCCTCCCCCTTATTGAATGCCTGTCCCCGACTGAATGAGCCTCAATAAAGGAAGTAAAATCCACTAGGCAGGAGCTGCTCTACCCGTGGAGTAGCCCCTCTCTATCTCACTGCTTCACTAATAAACTCACCTTTCACTATAAATTATATGCTGGCGCATTTTTTAATTCTTTCCTCTGCAAAGCCAAGAAAGCACAGTGGGGCGCAGACCTTCAGGTCCACTTGGACTCCTGACATGCCTGCATCAAAGAGCCTCCCATCCCTCCCTCAGCAGCCCCGTTCTGCTTTGGGGCAGTGACTGCTTCAGTCCTGTTCTGGAAAGGCAGAGCCTAATAGCCCTGGAGCTAGAAGAAGTTTTTACTCCACAACCCTTATAAGCTTCCTTTCTTCTTAAAGGTTCTTAATGTAAAGGAAGTCGTAGGTGGGGCAGGAAGGGGCTTTGTTCAGCATTACTTTCTTTTTTAAGGGGGTAAGAGTAAGACGACTGCCCAGCAGTTCATTAATTTTTCCATGCTGCAATGTAAGAAGGCTTAAGGAGCAGAGCCATAGCTGACTCACAGTAAATTAAATAACTCAGCATAAGTGTCTTGTTGCTGTTAGCCACTGAAATTTTGAGATTGTTTGTTATTGCAGCAAAACTTAATGAGAGTTGACTGATATACCTTCTATAATCATTAACCTTTCCCCAAAGCCACCTTAAATTAAAAAAAAAAAAAATTCTTTAATGTACTCCTGATATTTTCTGTCTGAGGCCAAATGAGAATAAAAGCATCTTTATAAAAATTTGTTTTTCTTGATTTATAATATGACAGTACAAACAGCACTTGCATAAATGGCTTCTTCAAACCCAGGCCTTTAGGCACTGGAAGCAGTCAGTGCACAGGCCCAGAGGCAGGAATGTGAGGAGCCCTGTGTTGCTGGAGAGTGGTGGGCTTGTGTTTGGTCCCAGAGAATGTGCAGTTTCAGAACCAAAGCACAAGGTGGCACCATGACACTTTTCACAGTTACCTCTCACCACATATCCTGGTGGTAGAGGAGGTGACGCAGACCCCCGGCCCCAAAGGATAGGCTCTGCCAGGGAATCAAAGTCCAGCAGGCTCTAGGGCAAATTGAAAGCTATAGACTCATAGAACTAGAACTTTGAGATCTCCCAATCAAGTTGATTGCCATGTGGGGGTCTATGTTGCGTATGGAAGGACTCCAGGATTCTGGGAATAACCTGAATTGAAAGATGAAATTTTCAGGGGAAACCTCCAAAGCTTTCACTACAAGGGGTCTATGACCCCAAAAGCATAAAGAACTTCTGACTCCAACTAGTCCTCCATCCAAAGCCAGACCTGATGAAAATTGCACAGCAGCAGACAGCTTGGGCCACATCCATTTTACCAGCTGCCCTGGACACTAGGACCTGTAAGCCCTATTCTTTCTCCCTGGAGGAACCTAGAGAATGCCCTGCCTCTTTAGGCCTGAGGACACTGGGGCACCTTTCAAGGAACTAGAGCTTTTGTAATGGGCCTGCAAACACCCACGCACACTCTTCACAGTTTTTAGACTGAACAAACAACAACTGTGCACATTGTTTTTCAGATGCTCCTTTGATAAAATACTGCTGTATTTAATGTGGTTACTGAATTCACATTGCTTTGATCATTATGTAGTTTCTCACCTTCTGGATGCTCTATGTAAGTCTACCACAATGATTTTTTAAAATTATTTTTTACTGATTATGCTATTACAGTTTTCACAATTTTTCCCCCTTTGCCCCCCTCCACCCAGCACTCCCCTCTCCCTCAGACAATCCCCACACTGTTGTTCATGGCTGTGGGTCATGCGTATAAGTTCTTTGGCTACTCCATTTCCTATATTGTATTTTACAGCCCCATGGCTCTTTTGTAACTACCTATTTGTATTTCTTAATCCCCTCACCTCTTCAGCCATTCCCCCACACACCCCTCCCACCTGGCAACCATCAAAATGCTCTCTGAATCCATGATTCTGTGTCTGTTCTTCATGTTGCTTAGTTTGTTTTTTAGATTCAGTTGTTGAGAGTTATGTATTTATTGCCATTTTATTGTTCATTGTTTTGATCTTCTATTTCTTAAATAAGTTCCTTTAACATTTCATGTAATAATGGTTTGTTTGGTGATGATAAACTCCTTTAGTTCTTTTCTTGTCTGGAAAGCTCTTTATTTGCCCTTGATTCTAAATGATAGCTTTGCTGGGTAGAGCCACCTTGGCTTTAGGTCTCTGCTTTTCATGACTTTGAATGTTTCTTGCCAATTGCTTCTAGCCTGCAAAGTTTTATTTGGGAAATTAGCTGACAGTCTTATGGGTACTCTACTCTAGGCAACTAACCTCTTTTCTCTTGCTGCTTTTAAGATTCTCTCTTTATCTTTAACCTTTGGCATTTTACTTATGATGTGTCTTTAAGTGGGCCACTTTGTATCCGTCTTGTTTGGGACTTTCTGTGCTTCCTGGACTTGCATTTCTACTATTTCCTTCACCAAATTAGGGAATTTTTCTTTCATTATTTTTTCAAATAGATTTCCAATTTCTTGCTATTTCTCTTCTCCTTCTGGCACCTTTATGATATGAATGTTGGAATGCTTGAAGTTGTTCCGGAGGCTGCTTACACTATCTTCATTTTTTTTTTCTTCTTGTTGTTCTGATTGGTTGTTTTTTGCTTCCTTAAGTTTGAAATCATTGAATTGATTCTTGGCTTCATCCACTCTACTGTTGTTTCCCTGTAAATTGTTCTTTATTTCAATTAGTGTATGTTTCATTTCTGACTGGGTCTTTTTTATGCAGTTGAGGTCCTCACTAGGTTCCTTGAGCATCCTTATTACCAGTGCTTTGATTACCAGTGCATCTGGATAGATTGCTTATCTCCATTTCGTTTAGTTATTTTTCTGGAGTTTTGATCTGGCCTTTCATTTGAGCTATGTTTCTTTGTCTCCTTGTTTTGGCAGCCTCCCTGTGTTTGTTTCTATGCATTAGGTAGAGCTGCTTTGACTCTGTGTCTTCGTAGTGTGGCCTACTGTAGTAGGTGTCCTGTAGGCTCTGGTGGCACAGCCTCCTCTATCACCTAAGCTGGGTACTCAAGGTGTGCCCTTCATGTAGGCTGAGTACACCCTTCTCTTATAGTTGAGGTTTGGTTGCTTTGGCATGTCAATAGGAGAAATTTACTCAGGCCAGTCAGCTGGAAGGATTGGCTTTTACCACTGACCACCGATGTCTACCCTCCATGGAGGATCAGCTGTGCAGGGGCAGTGTGGTGGTGCTCTGACTCGGTCTGCAGCCATCCACTGGGTGCACTGGCTCTGGGGTTCCTGGGGATTGCAAACCAAAGTCAGCCCCCACCTGTGTTTTGCCCAGAGTTATCCTGCCTGATCTATAAAGCCATCGGAGGTAGCTGTTAGTGTGCTGAGCTTGGTGATTACCAGGCAAAGCCAAGCTGTGAATCTAGGCTGGCTGCTGCTAGTACCATGCCTGGAGTCACTTAGCAAAAGGTATGGGCTGGGGGCTCAGTGAGGCTGGCTGTTGCTTCTTTGATAGGATTTAGGAAGTTGTGAAGTATGAGCTAAGACCAGCCATTCATATGGAAAAGCCACTGTTAACAGCTGTAAGTTCGTTGGGACAGAGCCTCAAAGGATCTCCAGGGCAGGGAAAATAGTGTTAGCCAGGTTGATGGAGTCACAAATATGGTACCTGTCTGTCAGCTCCATGGCTCGGTTGGGGGGTGGGGTTCAGAAAAGGGACAGTGACTTTTGCCCATCTTTCAGTCTGGGAGAAAGCTGTCACCCAACTCTTGCCTTGATTTTAGACATTTCCGTTTCTCCCTGTTTGACACTGGTGCCTTTCAAGCTACTATCCCAGTGCTGGAGCTCACAGGGAGTGAGTCTGAGTAAGTCCATTGTGTAGGTTCTTTAAGAGGAACTGCTTTGGACTACAGAAGTTTTCTTTTACTGACTCTATCCTGCTGGTTATTGCAGCCAGAAGTTATCGGGACTTATTTTCCTGGCACTGGAATCTTGGGCTGGGGGCCTGCGGTGGGGCTGGGACTCCTCAATCCTGAGATATCCCTCCTAAATTTTTATCCACCACATGTAGATGTGGGACCATCCCATTCCATGTCTCTACCCCTCCTACCAGTCTGGATGGATGTGGTTTCTTTAATTCTGCAGTTGTCAGACTTCCATTCAACTCAATTTCTGAGGTTTTGAGTGATGGTTGTTCCATATTTTAGTTGTAATTCTGACGTGGTTGTGCAAGGAGGGGAGCCATATTTACTTATGCCTCCATGTTGACCAGAAGTCCTCAAGAGATTGTACAACAGTTATTTTTAACCTTTTTCATCTCATGGCACAGATAAATTAATTACTAAAATCCTGCAGTACACCAAAAATATATGTTTGCTGATCTGACAAAAGAAAATAGTATAATTTTAATTCATTCACACTGGATGACTATTGCTGTGTTGTCTGTTGTCATTTTTTTAATTTGTCACTATAAGGGAAAAGAGGTTAGTGCCCCTGACTATATAGTCAAGTATTGCATGTTTTAAAAATTCTTGCAGCACATCGGCTGAAAATTGCTGGTATAACATATAATTAGTCTAATATAATTGGACTCTACACAAGTTTATAATGAGGGGTATCTGCCAAATATTTCAGGCTAAATGGGAATCTTTATAATCAAAAATGAATGGGCCCTGGCTGGGTGGCTCAGTTGGCTGGAGCATTGTCCTGTAGAAAAAAAGGGGTGTGGGTTTGATTCCCTGTCAGGGCACATACCTAGGTTGTAGGTTTGAACCCTGGTTGGGGCGCATACAGGAGGCAACTGGTCAATGTTTCTCACATCAATGTTTTTTCTCTCTCTCCCTTTCTCTCTCTAAAACCAATAATAAAAAATATCCTCAGGTGAAGATGAAAAATACGGTGGGAACCGTGGTCTGTGGTGAGAGAGGGGAGACCACAGCGTGGAGCAGTCTGGTAACTGAGAGTGGGACTGGAGATGGACAAACGGCGGGAAAGCCTGCGGCCAGCGGGCGGACCACGGCAGCGGAAGTGAGAGTCAAGCCCGTGGCACTGCTCAAGTAGAATCACAGGGGGAGGCCGAGCATATCTCCTCTGACGAGGGAGATGCAAATTTTTAAGTCAGCATCTTGTTTTAAAAAAAGCCTCTATTATTCATCTATTTGTTTCTGGTGTTTTAAATACCAATCAAAAGCCACATTTACCAGTGTCTCTTCTGGAAGCCAGACTTCCCCTCCTCCTTCCCTGGGAGAGAGGGGTTCCTAGAACCCAAGCATTGACCTCAGGTGGTTAGATCTGCAGGTGGGTGGTTCCCCGGGGACCCTTTCAAATCAAACCATGAGCAGAAAGAAGAGGCTGAGGGTTGGGGCTCCCGTCAAGTCCTTTCCTCAGTTTTTCTTCCCTTCACTGCCTAAGCATGTCCTCAGACATGGGCTCAGGGGCCAGAGCTACTGAATATTTATCAAGGGCCTCCTGGGAGACTGAGAACAGGAAAATCAGGCTCCAGTGGGTGTCTGTGGAACCTGCCTGGCTGCTGGCCAGACTTTGCAAGATTCAAGTTGCCCAGCTTGCTCTGCCGAAACATGCCCTGCCCTGCCCTGCCCCTCGCTACAGGAGGCAGATGTGGGCCTGGCCGCTGCCAGGGCGTTTGCTCCTTGTTGCCATTCTCTGCACTGACTTCCACTGCCTGTCCAGACCCAACCGTGGCTGCATTGTCCTCAGTGGCCTGAGCTGACCAGCCTGGCCTGGATCACTGCCCTGGGAGGATGCAGGCTCCCATAGCATCACAAAGCACTGCTTTGTGGCCCTGACAGGAGGGCTTGTCATAAGCTGTGAGATGGTCCCTGGCAGATCTTGCCATGTGGTGAGCAGACAGGTCTGTGCTGGTCACAGAATTTTGAGTCCCCCAACCTGTCTGGGATGTGTTGCCTCCACTTAAAAGTGTGGACCCCTCTGGCCTCAGCTTCACCGGCACTTTTTGTGCTGCCTCAGAGCATGGGTAGGGGCAACACAGTAGCAGTAGCTGGAGCCTGGGGCCCACCATTGTGCAGGTTAACAACAATGGCACCATTAAGGTTGAGCAGGGCCCTTTCATGGTGGGTCTTCTGGTGGCAAGATGTGCTCGGAGTCTGCCCACCCCCACCTTGAGGCAGGGGTCCCTAAACAGTGGCAGTATCCTGTGGGTGTGATAGCTTACCAGAAGATAATGGAAGGAAATACCTTGGGATAGGGGAGAATTTCTTAATGAAGACACACACACACACACACAATCACAAACCATAACATAATAGTCTAATAATTTTAACTACATTATGTCTGAGGATCTTGGTTCATCACAGATACTTTAAATAAACTCAGAAAATAAGCCACAAACTTAGGAGAGATGCGTACAAGACATAAGTGGTGAAGGATTTGAATCAAGTCTACATCAAGAGTCTGGCTCTCCTGGTGGGGTAGACAGGGTGGGAAATAGACCAACTGTTCAGTAGAAAAGTGGGTGAAAACTATGAACAGGTGTATTACAGAAGATGAAATGTGTCGGGCTAAGTGAACACATGGAGATGCCAATCTTGTCAGTATCCAGGACAATGCAAATCAAGACCACAATGAGACGTGGTTCCTCTAGTGCAGGCATCCCGGACTCTCCCAGCCTGGAGAGCCTTCTTCAGAGGGTTTCCCTGGGAAGCTTGGCCCACTGGGCCCCACAGAGCCTCTGGTTTGCTCTTTCCCCAAGTATCTTCCCACCAAGAGCCTGAGTGGGACCCCTGCCCTTTCCCTTCCTGTCCCCACCATGCGGGGTAGGGCAGCAGATTTCTCATTCTCAAGGCAGATCCCTCCTTCCATTCCCCTCATCCCAGTCTCAGAATCTTTCCCGGCTATTCTCCCAGGTCTCAGCCTGGCCAAGGGCACTCACTGCAAGGACATCTTCAAACAGAAGATCAGTCCATTTCACCTCACAAGCCCACGGGGATGTCAGGGCAGATTGTTTATGAGAAGGGAAATATGCTTGCCGTTAGCGTCTTCTAGACCATGTCCAGGTAAAGGGAGGCTGCCTCAGCTGACCGGAGAGCCCCTCCTCCCAGCTCCAGTGTCGTGTCAAGCAGAAGCCACCTGTGCGGAGGAGGCCCTGTTTCTAACGAGCTGCTCCATTGGTCTGCTCACTTCAGAGTCTTGCTTGCACTTTTCTTTTAGAGACTCTTTCTGATCAGCCTTTAGGATCCTAAACAAGCAGCTAAAGAATATCCTGAAACGGCTGAATCCATGCTTGGAATGAGAACCAGATACAGTTTAGCCCATGGTAAACTTTTGCATAATTATGTGTCCAATAAATAATAAAACACTAAGCAATGGGGTCAGGGTGCCACTTCCAAACCTGGGGCTCTTAGGATTTGGTGAGACCTTAAGTCAGCTGTGATCTCCTTCCCTTTCAGTTCTGCTCTCAGAAATCTGCATCACAGCTCCTCCTTCTCCCTCAGGGCCCCCCCATGTGTATTCCAAGCCAGTCCAGGCCACCTCATTGCCATCCTTTATTATGTCCTTTATGAAAACAGCAGGCAGAGTAGGTCTTTGATGTGCAATGGGTCCCCCTGCACAATTCTTGTCAACTGTGTTATTCCTAAGATTTTCTTCTTTCTTTCTCAGTTCTTCTCTCTTTTTTTCTGTCTTTCTTTCACTCAGCAAACCAAGCTTTCATTATGCATCGATCTTCTTGATACTGAGGATATATCAGTCACCAAAATAGTTACAGACCCCTGCTCTCATGCAAATGATATTCCAATTGAGGAGACTATATAAAATAAAAAGTGAAACCTATAGGGCGTGTAGAGTGACACGCAGTCCTGAGAACCACTATTTGCATGTAGCAGAGCACCACTATTTACAACTGTGAAAGTAGTTCACCTCACTGACCCATTGAATGATAATGAATGTGAATTAAGCATTCACTGTAAGCCAGGCTGTGCATTTGGTGATTTACGTGCACTATCTCATTTAAATCGCATCTCAGCCCATCGGTAGGGGCTATTGTTATTGTCAATTTCCAGATGAGGGAACTGGCACACAGGGACCTTTGAAGATCACTGAGTTGCTAAGAAAGAGAGTTAGGGTTTGAATCTAAACCGTGGGGTTCTGATGTCTTTGTTCTCATGCCTCTCAGCTTTGCCCTTTTGCCCTCACCCTGCCCAGCACTTACTCAGGTGCCCCCAGACTGCACCACAATGAGGAAGTCCCCTCTGAACGATGCTGTGGTGAGGAGCTTATCTCTGGATCTCACCACACTGAGGGGGTGTGCAGTCTCTGAACATTTGGGTGATAAATGTTCGGGCAGGTCTAAAATGACCACTGTTCTACTGTGCAGAAAGCCTCACCTGTCCTATATGCCACCTTCTAACCTGGTCCTAGCAACAGCTGCCTGGTGGTAACTTTTCGCTCCTGAGGGATGTGTGGCTCAGGCTGTGGCATGCACCAGCCTGACAAGGAGCACGAATCAGAAGTGCTTCCCATTGCTTCATTGCCTAGAACCTCAACAGAGCAAGGACTAAGAGAGACCATGGCTCTGTGGGGACAGCCTGAATGTGCCTGGGGCATGACTAAGGTGGTCTCAGACTCCAGAGTCACCATCACCTCTGCCGCTCTTGCACACCGTTTCCCCAAAGTGCGGTCTGTAGTATGGGGGGTACTTTCCATGCCCCTTCCCTACCCATAATGACAGGAAGCTGAACCCAGAAAAGAAACAGAGCATGTATGTGTGCCTGTGTGCCTACATGTGTTTTGTTACATGTGTCTTATTGATGGGGGAACTTAAGGGTTGGAAAATTTTAGTTTTAAGTAATAGTTAATAAGCTTAGTAATTAATGCATGTAAAAGCTATTGTTCCACGAACTGAAGGTATGACACAACCCGACTCCAGGAGACCACAAGCAATTCCACTTTTGTGTCCCCAGGAGGACTACAAGCCATCAAGACGGTGTCTGAGCCTTTGTGCTCCAGGGAGAGATGTCCACTGCCCAGGACACAGATGAAGAATTACCAGTCAACAGATGAAAGAATACTGCAGCTTTTATCAGATTAACATCTTCCCTGAATTCCAAACCCCTTAGCTACACTTACCTCTCCTTATAAAAAGGGTCGGTTTGAAATGAAATGTAAGATGGTCTTCTGGGATACATAACCTACTGTCTTCTTAGATCACCAACCATTTGAATAAAGCACTTGTAGATTCAATCCCTGTCTCTGCTTATTGGTTCTGGTGGTGACAGGCAACATGAACGACTTTTCCAGTTTCATTATCAAAGCTGAATCCATGAGGCTGAATAAGAACACTCCTTCCTTCCTGGCTTGTAGTGGGGAGAGCACCGAGCCTATCCTGGGGAAATGAATTCCAGTCCTTCACAAGTTGCTCAACCTTTGACTATAAAATGGGGCTAAGAATTCCTTTCTTGCCTGCCTCCCAGACTTGTGGTGAGGGTTACAAGAAATACCTTACTGAGTGTGGTTGGTAAACTGTAAAGTGATATGCACATCCATCATCCTTGCAGTAACTGAAATGCAGGGATCCCACCAGAAGGAATCGTCATGAAGCTTGTTTAGATTTAGGGTGATCAGGAGTTAAAATTCTCACTCATCCTGGTCACTGGCACAGCTGCAAGTACTGAAAACCCTCCACTCCAATCCAGAAATATTATTCTAAGACCTGCTGTTCCCCCTCCTCTATTGGAGCCAACAGGTGAGAAGCGTGGCTGGAGGAAAAGGGCTGCGGAGGGCAGATGCCTGAGGAATCAGTTGTTGGCAGCCCTTCCACAGGGCGGGGCCCACGCACGCCCTGTTTCCACAGAGCCCTGCTGCACACCACACCCCTTCCGAGAAAACTCCGCAGCATAAGGCCTTTGCCCAAGCTAAGCAAGAGCCCAGCAGATGTGCCATCTGCTCTCCATAGTGACAGATGTGACCCTAACACCAATAAGATCCCTGCCCCAGCAGACTCAACCCACTTCTCACCCTCTTTCTAGAGGATAGTTGCTTGGAAAAAGAGAACTGTCTTGTATTGAGTCCCCTACTGCTTGCCATATGTTACTTGGCTTAACCTACCCATCAGGTCTGTGAAGCATTAACCACATTTTATATCAGAGAAAGCTGAGCCTTAGAAAGGCAGAGGCATTATCTCAACCACGCAGCTCCAACTAGAACCTGATTTGTTGCCTCCCAAATCATGGGATTGGTCAGAGCTCATTATTACCCAGGTAATAAATCTTTCCTAAGTACCTGTCGGTGGCAGAGCTGCTGGGAAGAGAAAACTCGCAGGACGCAAGGTCCCCCTCGGGGGTTGGGACAAACCTATGGACTACAACACAGGGGCCTCAGGGGCATTCACTCTGTGCTCACACTCTGACCCAGAAGAAGGTCGATGGGACAGTATTGAAGCTTATGATGACCCTTGGCCACTCAGGCTGGGGCACAGGTGTCCGGGCTAGAAGAACTGGTGAGTCCTTCCAAGTAAACCCCTCAGCAGGCTAGATGGTCTTCCTAGGCCCTGAGGCCCATGATCAACAACTGGTGGTGAAGATGGTTAGAAGTTCAGCCAGGACTTAGGCTCCCAGCCCAGTGTTTTTTCCCCCCAATCACGCATGGGATGGGGCTTGAAGGGGCGAGGTGGAGGTGGCTGTGGCACCTCAGGGCAAGGCCTTAGGGACAAAGCCTGGTGTGGTAATGATCTGAGCTTTCCGAGGCCACTGGGATGGGTGAGCAGCTGTTTCCACTCTCTCAGCAGCCTGGGATCTGGGAGCCGCCCAGCATTCATAGCCTTTCCCCTCCTTTTCCTTTGTGTAAAGGGAGGGGCTGCTCAGGGCTGCCAGCGCCAGCAGCTTGCTCGGGGGGATACTGCCTGCCCTTTGGCTGGAGTGGAGGGCGAGGCCTCCTGGGAACCCCTTTCTGCCTGGGTCTGGCCATTTGCGGCCTTCCCCTCCTGCAACAGCTGCAACCCACTTTCCAAAGCCCTTTTCCTCATGGGGCTCCCTCTTCCCCGTCTCAACCCCCAAGGCCTTTGTCCCTTAAAACAAGCAGTTTGTTGTCAGTTGATACCTGCTGTGGATGGGGTTCCTCTTGGTAAAATGTCCCCAGAGAGTGTCCCATCAGCTATGGTGACATGAGTTACTAGTGACAGCTTTACCTGAGAATCTCTGAGGTGTGTCTAAAGGAAGGGAAGCCTCCTTCACCCTTGTCTCCAGGTCCTAGCCTCCAGGACTCACTATTTCTATTTCAAATTCAGTGTCCTGGGATGAGTGGGGTTCCTTTCCAGAATGCTTCATCTCCCAACTTCGTACTGCTGCATGCTGACTGTAAATTATTCCACACCATACACATGGAATGTTCATTTACAAGTCTCTTGTTTTCTTAAGTGATTTTCTGTGACTTTCCATGGAGGCTTGTCTATCTAAATAAACTCCTCTTTTAGGCAAATAGGAAGGGTGATTGATTCACCAACCTCAGAAATTAGGAGGCAGGAAATTAGGCAAGCTCCACTGCTGGAGGACAACGGGAGGAGGGCTGGCGCTGATCACAGCCCTGCCAGGCTGTTGCTCCCATCAGTGGCTCAGTGGGTACCCTGGCACGAGCTGGGCTGTGCCCCACAGCACCTGCCTGGGGGCGGGTGGTTCCCTCGAGGCTCCCCCAGGCTCCGAGGACCCTGGCTCCCCTCATCCATGAACAGGGCACTAGCCTCTGTCCCAGGGCCCCTCTGAGAGTTTAGTGTGGGACGAGTTAAGTAGGGCAGCCATCTTTGGGCATTTCCACACCTTTGAGTAGTTTCTCTTTGGTCTGCAGAGTTTTGGAAATCCTCACCAGATACTGGTGTCACCTTAAACTTTTAAACATTGGGGCATGTGTGATTCTGGGATGGTGTAAATATAGCCTCAAAACCTATGGTTACTTTCCATATAATAAAGTTATAAAAAGACGGTGAATTCGAGTCATTCAAAAAACAATAATTTTTTAGATCACAGAGCAACGATTTTACCCATGTGCAGCAATAGTTTTTAAAAGATGCAATACCTGACTATTAAGTCAGGAACATTGACCTTTTCTCCCTTAGGTTGTCAAATAAAACATAACAATAGCCATTTGGCATGAATGCCCTGTCTCGAACCTTAAATACATAAGCCATATAACAGAGCTGTATCTTATTGGTCATGTTGCATAATAAGGTTGGGCCTGATTGGTTAATTCTTGGTACCAGAAATCATTACAAGTATAGGCACTTGGTTTTTTAAAAAGTTACTTTGGAGCAAAAAGGGTAGGTAATTACTACTATTATTATTTTTCGTAAATAAATAAAAATTATACCTATTTTTTGTCAGGTTGGCAAAAATATATTTTTTTAGTATGTTGCAGAATTTTAGTAATTAGTATATGTGTGCCATGAGATGAAATGTTGAAAATCACTGCCCCAGGGACAATGTGAGCCAGGCTAGAAAGTCTGGTCATACTTACCCCAGCTCTAAAGGACAGTGTGTGGGAGGTGAAAGAGTCAAAGGTATCTGAGACCTAATTTTGGCTCTGCTGTGTGGCTTTAGGCAAGTTAATTTACCTCTCTGCACTTCTGTTTCCTCATCTGTCAAAGGGGAATGATGATATCTATTTCACTGTGTTGATGTAAAGATTAAATAAAGAAATGGATGTAAACTTCCTCATATAATACATATACTAAAATCTTAATGAGAATTCTCTTTCTCTTCTACAATCTAGAATGCTTGAGAAGAAGTCTAGCATGAAGAATCTTTCAACATTTACTAGTGGAGTTGCCTGAGAATTTGCAAGTGTTTAAGAAGGGGCTTAGAAAGAAAATGCGGTCTATGAGGATGTCACATGGTCACCAGGAATCAATGTGAGAAGTCTTTTTTAGCAGAAATTAGAATATGTTTTTCAAAATTTTATTTATTTATTTTTAGAGAATGGGGAAGGGAGGGAGAAAGAGAGGGAGAGAAACATCAATGTGCTAGAGAGAAACATCAACAGGCTGCTTCTTGCACGCCCCCAACCAGGGACCTGGTCTATAACCCAGTCATGTGTCCTGACCCAGAAACAAACCAGTGACCTTTCAGTTCTCAGGCCAATGCTCAATCCACTGAGCCACACAAGCCTGGGTATCTCTTTCATTTGAATCCTCGTGATGGATGCTTTGCAGTATGAACACACAGAAATGAAAACATTTTCCATTTGTGATACAGGAAAACCATCTCTTTGACTTAGGGCCACAAGCTGCAGGAAGCTACTCTCCAGGTACTTGGGGCCCATTGTACACCTTCGTTCCATCTCCTTTCCTAGCCCTGATCTGAGGAAAGTGTGTAAAATTCTTCACAAATGCATGAGAATAATTGTTCAAGAGTGCGAGTTTCTCCCTAATCTTCTTGCTCTTTAATAAAACAATTGAGGTAAAATGACACTGCCTTGGGTCACTGGAAATTGAGTTCCTGCCGAGTACTCCTTGGACCTGCCAATCCCTAAGGTTGCCTCAGGCAGAGACCAGCTGCAAGTTCAAGGCCTTGAAAGGAAGGTTTTCTTTTAATAACACCCATCCGCACACACAAAACACAGGCTCCGCTGGAATTGTTCAAAGAGAGTGGAGATTAAAAAAACTTGCACAAGAAAGTTCCTGGCCCTGGCTGGACAGCTCAGTTGGTTAGCATGGCATCCCATTATTCCAAGGTTGAAGATTCGATCTCTGGTCAGGGTATATACAAGAAGGAACAAATGAATGCATAAATAAGTGGAACAACATATCGGTCTCTTTCCCTCATTCCATTCCTCTCTCTAAAATCAATTGATAAATAAATAAATAAATAAATAAAGTTCCTTATAATTTTATTCCAAACAACCCAAATGCTCATCAACATGGGAATGGAGAACAAACTGTCGTATATTTATACAATGGAATATTATACAGGCATAAAAAGAGCAAATTTCTGAAACACAAAATGAAACTCACAGTCATTATGCTGAGAGGAAGAAGCTACACACAGAAAAGTACATACTCTATAATTCTATTTACATGACATTCAAGAATTGGCAAAAATAATTTGAGACGAAAGAAGTCTGAATAGTGTTTACCTTGGGATGGGGATGGTTACCCCATCCCAAGAGGCACAGGGACCTTTCTGAGGAGATGGGGCTGTTCTGTATCTGGTGGTCACATGATTGTCTGCACAGATAAATATTCATAAAGATGTGCACTCAAAAACTGTGTTTCACTGCATGTAATTAAAATTTATGTCAATAAAAATATTGAAAAAAGGAAAAATTGGAGAAGTATGAAAAGGTCAAGTTAAATGGGGCCTGTCCAGTGTGGAGCTGACCTCAGTCATCAGAAGGCCCTGTAACCTGCTTCTCCATTGGGTTCCTGAGCCACAGGACCAAGGCGCTGCACTGTGTGAGCCACATTCTCACCCTGGCACTAGCAACAGACCACTTGCTGTTGGATTTATGTCAGCAATGCTTCCAGGCCTTTCCCACAGTTTTGCAGATATTAAACCAAAATTTTGCCCATTTGAAATTCTCCCTCCAAGAATGCGCCAAGGCCCTGACCTCCTGAAGCATTTACCTGGTCACCCCAATAGCCACCTGTGACTCTTATTCACTTGTACCCCACATCCAGTCAATCACCAAGTCCTGTCAGTTCCTTAATAGCTTTAACACATACATTTTTCTCCACTCCTAATGCCCTAAATCCAGACTAGCTTCATCCTCCTAAATTACTCACCAACCTCCTACCTGGTCTTCCAGCCTTTTGTGGTCTTGATCTCCTTCAATGAACTACCCACACTGCTAGAGGGATTGTTGCCCTAAAGTGTAAATCACAGAATACTTTAAAGGATTCCCATAGCTCCCAGTTAGATAGAATTGTTATAGATAGGATGATCAGGGAAAGCCAGTCTAACGAGGTGATTTTTGAGCAGAAACCTGAAGATGAAATTGCTTGCCACCTCATACCCCAAGCATATGCCATAGTCATTCTGAGCTGGCAATTCCTATAGTAGGTTGCGCTCCTCAGGCCTCAGGACCTTTGTGCATACTTTTCTCTCTACCATAGTGTTGAGACTTGAGATTTTGCCCTACTTGTGGGCTAATGCATTACTGTTTACAATTTTATGGATGTGGGTAGAAGACATGAAACTCCTGGGTCAGAGAAGGACAGTTTATTCTAGAAATAGTAGTAGCCAGAGTGAGCCATTTTCTATTGGGTTCTTAACCCCAGATGACCCAAAAACACAATTCAGTAAGATAGATGAGGGCTAAATAAATAAGTAAACTGTTGTGGAAAGAAATGAGACCATAAAATCAAGATGAGAATAGTTGAGAGAGGTGGAATTGACTGCAGTATTCACAGGATTTTGGTATTGGTAGAGGCGTCGGTATTAGATGATGGAAGCCTCACACGAAACTGTTCCCACCCTTAAGAACCTGCTCAGGGCTTTGTGGGGGGCGGGGACTGGTGGGTCCACAGATAAATTGGAAGGCCATGCTCTTATGCCTGGCAGAAATGTGCACAAAGGGTTATGGAAGCCCTCAGGACAGATAGGAGGAGGCCACTGAGTCTAAATCTTGACAGATGGGCAAGATTCCTTAGAGGGACTTAAATAATTGGTCTTTAAAGTAACACGACAGACCTGGCTGGTGTCGCTTAGTGGATTGGGTGCCGGCCTGCAAACTAAAAGGTTGCCAGTTTGATTCCTGGTCAAGGCACAGGTGTGGGTTGCAGGCTGTGGCAACTAATCAATGTTATTCTTCCTCTGTCCCCTCTCTCTAAAAATAAATAAATAAAATATTTTTTAAAAATGGCACTACATGCAGGAGCAGGGCAAGTGCATTTCTGAAGCAGGAGTTCCTTATATTTTTGTATAGTCATATCTATACAAAATGGCACTTGGTTTTCAGGGGGAAAGGAGGGTGTGAATTCCCTGTAGATGCTCGGATGCTCCATGCCAGGGAAGGGGAAATTCCTTCAGGTACTGAAACACAAAGAATGAGAAGAGCGGGCCCCCAGGACGGGATGCAAGAGCATGCTCTCTAGGGTGGTGCTCACTGCTGCGGAACAAATCTTCAGGACCTTTGTCACAGTCAGAATGGACTCTGGCTTTTCTGGTAAGAACATGCCCTGAATTCCATCAGGCTTGCTCGTCACTCCCAGCTGACAGGATTTCAGAACTAATGCTGTCACTGGACTACTCCCTGCTTGCAAGGCAATTCGAGACACCTTGAAGCCAGCAGTGGCAGTCTTTGCCTCCTGGAGTCAGGATGAGCCTGGAGCACCCCAACTCTACCAAATACCACCAGTATGGCCCTCAGGCTGGGCCCTGTCTTTTTTTTTTTTTTTTTAATATTTTATTTATTTTTAGAGAGAGGGGAAGGGTGGGAGGAAGAGGGAGAGAAACATCAAACCCAGGCCTGTGCCCTGACTTGGAATTGAACCAGCGACTCTGGTTCTCAGGGTGGAACTCAATCCACTGAGCCACACCAGCCAGGGCTGGGCTCTGTCTTTTGAGAGCAAAAAGCTCTGCAGAGATGTGGACGGGGGAACCACGGACATATTTAAGTCAGAAAGGGCTGAGCGTTGACCCCCATCCCCTCTAATCCCTTATCTGGCAAGTGAAGAAATGGAGGCCCTGGGAGGGCAAGGGACCTGGTCAGGGTGGTGTAACTGCATAGGAGAGAGCTCTCTCCTCACCCAAGCCAGGGCTTTGCTATAGGTTCTAGCTTTCCCCGAAGTCCCCTAACACCCAATCCTAAGCCTCAGCCCTTCATATCACAAACACCTGTCTCCTCCTAGCTAGACGGAGAGTCCCTGAGAGAACTGTCCTTTCCTCATCTGGCACATAATAGGAGCTCAGAGAGTACCTGATAAATGATGACTAAATGGATGGATGCCACAGGCTGGGCAGAATAGCTTGCACTATTTTCAAGCACTATTGTTGCGTCTTAAATGCAAGCGATGGGGCTCACCTGGACCCAAGTACAGAAAAAAAATGGATTGTCTTCATTTAGAAAGTAATCTTAACAAGTTAAAAAAAAAACAACTTAGTATTTCCTTTCCAAATCTTAGAGGAAAATTGAAATTATGTCCTTTTGCTTCTGTGGCTCCACTTACCCTCTCTGCTACACCCCACCATCAGCCCCATAGGCCTGTCCTCCCAGATACTTCAGTCTGACAAGTGGGGGAGGGAAGCTGGGCTGAGTAAGGGACTTACTTCCTGGCTGTCCCTCTCTGACTCCTTTCAATGCCTAGGCTAGGCCTTTCCACTTGGCCTTGAACAGGAAGGAGGAAGTAAGAAGTGTGGAGGCAGAGTGGGGGACAAGAGGGAAATCCCACCTGTGCCCAGGCTTTCATGAAGCATTGTCTTGTAGGGCTCCTGAAGGAGCTAGGACCCCCTGCTCATCCATCCCTGAGGAAACAGCTTTCCCAGGAAAGGTGAGAAGTGTGGAAGAAAAAGCAGCTACATACTCAACCTGACAAACTCAGGGGAGACCAGCATGGTGGGCCTTACAAACCCAGAGACCAAAGTAACCACATAGGATGGTCTGAATGTGAAAATTCATAACTGAAAGCAGGTCATGGCAGGTAGTCGCTTCCTAGGTCTGTATCTTCCTTGAGAAAGGTCAGCCTGTAAACTTCGAAATTGTCTACTGTCTTTGTGCATCTAAGATCACATCCTTTGAAATGTTAGAGTAATTTTCTTTTCCAGACCCCTTGAAGGCACTATCTTCAGCACCATGTTGTTATTGCTATATTAGGCAGTTGGACAATATAAGCAGAGTAGGAACTATAGGTCAGGAACAGAGAGGGTCACCAGGGTTGAAAGCCCCGGGTGTCTAGCAATAGGTAAAGCTGGGAAAACAAGAATTGTTGAGAGGGACCATGCCCCCAGAGTGACCTTTCTTCCCGTAGCATATCTTTGGTCTTGAGATTTAGACCCCCTGACCTTTCATATCACTGATCACATGGCTTGGATCCTCCTCTGACCTTTCCTCCTCTGGCATGTTGCCAGTCATGTGGGAGACCCCCTTAGAGGAGGAACGAGGAAGCCAGAGAACAGCCTCGGAAGAGCTCTGACAAGACCACTCCCTTAAGCCTTAAGCCCTCAGGACAATGAGGCTCAGGACAATTTGGCCTATGTCAAATAATCTTAAGAACAAAGCCTCTGATCCGCTGGCCACAGAAGCAGAGTTCTGGTCAAACTAGAGATGACATCTGGGCCTCAGTTGTGTTTTAGCAAAACCAGATGAGGTGGTGCCATGGCTGACAGGAGGACCAGATGCAATGACTAATGACCCCTCCCTAGTGCCAACCAATCAGTGGAGACCATGTCCCTGAAAGGAGACACCTGGGAAGCTGATGAATATTCTATTGAGAGCCTCCCCTGAGACCTCCCCTAAAATCCCCACTTGTGGAAAACAGATACAATCCCTTAACGCAGAGGACTCCGCTCACATTCTCTCTCGCTCTCTCTCCCACCCCCATGCCTTTCCTTTCCCCTTTCTTCCCTCAAGGTACATACTCTTGCTTTCTTTCTCCTGAGTTCCAAAAGCCCTCCTTCTGACTCTAACTTGTTTTACTGAGTCCGTGTAGCCCAGCTGGCTCACTTCTTCTACCTATGTGACATTCTAAATAAATTTTCTCTTAGAGTTCTTGGCTCTGAATTCTCTCTTAGCCAAATTCAAGGACTGAGATCTGACTTCACCAGCAGTAACATCTGGTGCCTTTCATCATTACTATTATCTTGCTCTCTACATACCACTTCTGTTGTCTCTATGTGCTGTAAATGTTACCTATCCTGCACCTATCAATGCAAAAGAAGTATTTGTTTCTCACTTTTGCTTTTTACCTAGCCTTAGAGATTTCCCTGCTTTGCTTTCTTCTTTCTTCCTAGTCTACCACCAATGAATTTCATGTAATCTTTCTTACATCTCTTCTTTTGATTCTAATATATAAAATAAGCTGCAAAACCATTATTTTCCTGAGCATTTTTCAATTCGTTGATATCTGCTTCCTGGCAATTGTGAGTCTGAATCAATAAACACTTGTAAGACGTTTTCTTAGGCTGGACTTTCTTTTGTCAACAGAAGGGAGAAGAGGGCAAGGAGGAAGGGGTCAAGCCTCCTGACATGTTGCCAATATTCTCCCTTTTTCATGTCTTAACCCTCTGCTTCAGTTCTGACACCTTCAGCACTGCTGTGGTAAATTCTGCAGGAAACAGGAAACATGGTTTAGCAGACATCCGCTTTAGACTCAGTGGAGTAGCGGGACTGTACTGGTATAGCCACACAATGGAACGAAGCTTTGCATAATGTGTCCACACCAGAGTTCTTGCCGCAGAGACTCTCTGTGGTTGGCAGCTGTTGGTACCTTGCGGGTATGTGTATATTTTTCTGACTTCTCAGGAAATGACCTTTACAAGTATTAAAAAGGGAGAGTACTTCACACTGGCAGGGTAGTTGAGCTGGTTAGAGTGTTGTCCCAATACTCCAAAGATGCAGGCTTGATCCCAGGTCAGGGCACATACAAGAAGCAACCAAGGAATGCATAAATAAGTGGAATAACAAATTGATATTTCTCTCTCTCTCTCTTCTTAAAATCAATAAAAAACAAAAACAAAAAAATTTTTAAACCAAGAGTACTTCAAGTTCCTTTGAGAATCTATCTCTTTAGCAGTGTGAAAAGCTAAAATCCAATCTTAGGAACAAATGCTGGTTTAGAGTTTCATCCCCTACCAAAAGGTGGGCACTGCGTTGTTCACCCAACTGATAGAAGTTTCTGTTTGGAAAGAGGAAAGAGTCAATTCTGAGCAGCTCTGGGCCTGTGGCATGCATCGTGTTCATGCTCAAGCACACAGCAAAGTGGTGGGGGAACAGAGATCATGTGTCTTCCTGAGGATGACAGACACGAGCTTTGGCCTGGGGCCCACACTTCTTATCCTTGAAAAACACATTTTACAGATTGCTGGCAAAAACAGCCAACCTAGATTAAGCTGCCAGACCAAGCTATTTTTTTTTCCTTCTACCCCTTTTGAAAAAATACGAGATAAAAATTTTCTAGGATGACCCTAGCTGGTGTGTCTCAGTGGATTGAGCGCCGGCCTGTAAATGAAAGGGTCGCAGGTTCGATTTCCAGTGCAGGGCATATGCCTGGGTTTTGGGCCAGGCCCTGAGCAAGGGGCACGTGCGATGCAACCACACATTGATGTTTCCCTCCTTCTCTTTTTCCCTCCCTTCCCCTCTCTAAAAATAAATAAATAAAATCTTAAATTTTTTTTTTCTAGGATGCTTCTTCCCTTGTCTTCCCTGAAAGAGAGGAACTGGGAAGGCCTGAACCTCCCTCAGTGGTGTGGGGCCTCCAGAAAGCCCAGTGTCAAAATTCAGGACAGTTTAATAACAAATAAGTATTTGCATTTCAGAAAGACTCTTCAGTTTATAATAGGATTCCTTCAAATGGCATTTTCCTGAGGACATTTAAGTATTTATTTACAGATCCTTAATTTACTATCAGAGAAGCTTAAGGGCAGAGAAGTTCTGAGCATTTTGGGAATGCTACCCTCATAGGGTGATCAAGCAGAAAGAAAGATAAAGTGCTTTTGAAATGATAATGCGCAGTAATGGGGACAAGTATTTGTTTCAATAGGTACCATTTTACCATTTCCAGTGTAAAGTGAAGCCCAGATATGTTGCTCTCTAGCGATTATATAATTAATATTTCAGTGCCTGGCAATACTAAATTGTCCCTATAAACTTTTTTTCTAGAAACCACCAATTAAATTGGATCATCATGAAACAGATTTCTGTAAGGTGGATTATATTTTTTTATCATGAGAACAAGGTTTTAAACTTGGAGTTACATTCCTGATTAGGAACTAGACATCAAACACATCAGATATGATTGAATGATTTCTGTCACATGTGCAAAAATAAAATTACTCTAAATTCCATGGTCATTATAAGCAGTAAAACCATGTTCCAGTACTATAACATGGGTGTATATGTACTATACGCATCCCAGTAGTTTCCTGTTACTACCCACTACTCTACTGACTCTTGTTTGACTATTGGCTGTTGACATACGAGGTCTGTCCAGAAAAAGTCCAGCAATTGATAATATAATGAGAATGGTTTGCATGACATCTATGTAACCTGGCAGCCAAGGAGAGTGGACTGGAAAGCGCATGCGTGAACAATGACAACTTCACTGTACTAGTCAGTGGGGGCGGTAGATAGTGCTAAGTGAACATGTGTACTGTGTGGCTGTCACTTTCAAGATGACTGAGCAAGTAGACAAACGAATCTGCATCAGATTTTGCATTAAGCTTGAACATTCCTACACAGAAACTGGATGATTCAGAAGGCTGCAGCCATGGGCAACTGGTGATTGGCAGCTTCACAACAATGCTCTCGCTCACGTATCACAATTCGTGCAGAGATTTTTGGTGAAATGTCAAATCATCCAGGTGACTCAGGCTCCCTACAGCCCAGATCTGACCCCCTCTGACTTCTGGCTTTTCCCAAAACTAAAATCACCTTTGAAAGCAAAGAGATTTCCGACCATTGATGAAATTCAAGAAAATACTTCAGGGCAGCTGACTGCGATCGGAACTGTGTGAGGTCCCAAGCTGCCTACTTTGAAAGGGACTAAGGTGTCATTGTCCTATGTACAATGTTTCTTGTATCTTCCTCAATAAGTGTCTCTAATTTTCATAGTAAATGGATGGATACTTTCTGGACAGACCTGATTGTACATTATGTCATCACACTAACCAGAAGGTAGGGAAGGCCGGTGTTGGTCTGTGAGTTCAGCAGATGAGAAAAGAGGTTCATAAGTGCACAGTTAGCTGGAACCACAGCAGGGACTTCCGGTATGGGTCTTCTTTCTACCCCTAAGTCCAATCACTCTCCACTGTACCATAGTGTCCCCTTGAGGCACCATCTGTGAGAGAGCAGACATTGTGTATGTGCTTGTCTGACATCTCAGGGACACTGCTTTAAATGTACCTACATTCTGGCCTCCCAAATGCCTTTGTTTTGGTGGTTGTTTCTAAATCAAATGCTTTTCTATATTTTTATGTGGGAACTGAAGGCTGTATACAATTATTAAAATTTTTAATAATGAATCTCACAGAAGAAATGTGTGAAGTGTTACAATATAAATGAGACCTAAAATGCTGACACTTTAACATTTACTTTGCAATACTCTTACTCGTTTTTTGGGTTTTTTTTTTTTTATCATTTAAATGAGACTTTTGGAATCAGAGTTTTAAGAAAAGCTAAAAACTGCCCCCAAGGAGCCTTAGCTGACACTTTTTTGTTTCTTTCCTAACACTCCTGGCTAAGGTTTTCAAAATCCTTTTCCTGACCTCAGAGCTGCGGAAAGTGACACACAGGCTCCACAGTTTGTTGACAAGAATGGCAACACTTCACACTTCATTGGAAAGCTCTGAAAGTATGTTCCAGGTCATTAAATGAGACTTTCAAAAGGAGTTGCTTGTTGCATTTGGGTAGTAGGATGCAACTACTTTCATTTCTTTCATTGCTTTCACACACTTTTTAAAAAATTGTGAGGAATAAGACATTTTTATCTACCCTTCTAAGTTCTTCTGGTTAGCCTAATAATTCAACATTAGACAGATTAACAAGAGAAAATAACCAAATTTAATTACATACGTATTTATGGGAACCCACCACCAACACACACACATACACACACACACACACACACACACACACACACGAGAGTCAGAAACCCCTGCATACAGAAAGGTAAAATGAGGTATACACGGCATTCTGAACCCTGGAATGAGGTCAGGTGCCTGGGACTTCAGTGGGGAGAAAGGTCATTTACAGGAAAATAAGAATGGCCATCATAAACAGATCAACAAACAACAGGTGCTGGCGAGGCTGTGGAGAAAAGGGAACCCTAGTCCACTGTTGGTGGGAATGCAGACTGGTGCAGCCACTGTGGAAAGCAGTGTGGAATTTCCTCAAAAAGCTGAAAATGGAACTGCCTTTTGATCCAGCGTTTCCCCTGCTGGGACTATACCCTAAGAACACCAAAACGCCAGTACAAAAGAACCTATGCACCCCAATGTTCATAGCAGCACAATTTACAATAGCCAAGTGTTGGAAGCAACCTAAATGCCCATCAGTAGATGGTTGGATCAAAAAGTTATGGTACATATACACAATGGAATACTACGCAGCAGAAAGAAAAAAAGAACTACTAAACTTCGCGACAGCATGGATGGAACTGGAGAGCATCATGCTAAGCGAAATAAGCCAGGGGGCAAAAGACAAATACCATATGATCTCACCTGTAAGCGGAACCTAACCAACAATACAAAGATGCAAGGAAAATAAGACCAGCAACACTGAAAGGAAAAGAAATCAACAGAGACAAGAGGGAAGGAGCAGGGGCCAGGGAAAGGGAAGGGAAGGGGAAAGTCAAGGAACATATAGCAAGGACTCATGGACAAAACCAAAGGGGAAGAGCTGAGGGAGGGAAGGAGGGAGGGGGCAAGGGAAAGTGGTGGGGGGATGGCAGAGACAAATGTATTTGAAAATAGATAAATACACAAATAAATTTAAAAAAAAATCAGATGCTCAGTAATTAGATGTTTGCCCTGCCATATGGATAGGCCATAAAAAGTTATTTCTGGCAGTAACTCTTATTATGGGCAAGGACCCTAATCTAGATTTTTTTAAGGAAGAGGTAAAAGTTTCTCTTAGGCCTCCAGGATCTCTGTCACCTTCAGATCAAAATAATCTACATGTCAAAGTAGCACATCTTGAGGAGTTTGTTCTAAACTCCTTCAATATTATAAATAAACTTCAAATGCACAGAATGAAATTAAATTTCTTGATTCATGGCATCCTCCCATCATTGATCCATGTATGACCTTATTTCTCTTTATGTTTTTTTTATTTGCTAATGGATAAATACTGAAACAAATGCCCAACTAAGAACTACTGACATTTTCACTTGACCTCAGGGCACCCTATCTATCCAAGTTCTCTCCCTCTCACATAGGTTACTCATCTTTTGAATTTATTTTTTATCCTAACCCAAGGAGATGCTTATGATTTTAGAGAGAAGGGAAGGGAGGGAGAGAGGGAAAGAAACATTGTTGTGAGAGAAGAATATCGATTGTTTGCCTCTCACACATGCCCTGTCTGGGGACTGAACCCATAACCTAGGCATGTGCCCTGAATGGGAATTGAACAAGTGACCTTTTGGCTTACAGGATGATACTTGAACCAACTGAGCCACACTGGCCAAGGTCCCTCTCTTAAATTTGATGTCTGTCATTCCTTTGCTTTTTTAAAATAAGTTTTACCAAATATGTTTATGCACCTAATAATACATAATTACTTATGATTTTTTTTGGTTAATAAGCTAGTACCACACTATAGTTAGTCTTCTGTAGCCTGTTCTTTTTACTCAACATTGGTTTTGAGACATCCATGTGGTTAGTAAAACAGTAGTTCATTAACATTCACATCTGTATTATAATCCATTGTTTGACTCTACCAATTTTATTTCTATTTTCTTCTGCCAATAGATACTTCCTGTTATGAAAGTCTCTTATCTATTTCATAGTACTCAGGTGCTAATGTTTCTTTTGGATCTCTACCTAGATGTGGCATTAATGGGTCTTAAAGCTGAACAACTTTACAATATAATGACAAATTATTTTCCAAAGTGATTCTATTAATATACACTCTTCCCAACAATGTGATCACATTGATTTATACTCCCTACAAACTTAATGTTGTTAGACTCATTAATTTTAGACTCATTAAATTGTTATCAAATGCTTTTTCTGCACCTATTGATATGATCATGTGGTTTTTATTCTTTTTTTTTGTGGTGAATCACACTTATTGATTTATGAATATTGTACCAACCTTGCATTCATGGAATAAATCCCACTTGATCATGGTGTATGATCTTTTTGATTCACTCCTGTATTCTGTTTGCTAATGTTTTGTTGAGGATTTTAGTGTCTTATGATCATCAGGAATACTGGCCTATAATTTTCTTTCTTTGTAGTGTCTTTATCTGGTTCTGGAATTAGGATAATGCTGGCCTCATAAAATGAGTTTGGGAGCCTTCCTTCCACTTGAATTTTATGAAATAGTTTGAGAAGGAGAGGTGTTACTTCTTTGAATGTTTTGTAAAATTCTTTTGTGAAGCCATCCAGGCCAGGGCTTTTGTTTGCTGGGAGTTTTTTGAATACTGCTTCAATTTCATTACGTGTAATTTGTCTATTCAGACTCTCTGATTCTTCCTGACTTAGTTTTGGGAGATTGTATGTTTCAAGGAATTTATCCATTTCATCCAGGTTGTCCAGTTTGTTGGCATATAGTTGTTCATAATATTTTCTTACAATCTTTCATATTTCTTTGGTGTCAGTTGTTATTTTTCCTCTTTCATTTCTGATTTCATTTATTTGGGTTCACTCTTTTCTTATTGGTGAGTCTGGTTAAAGGTTTGTCAATCTTGTTTATCTTTTCAAAGAAACAGCTCTTGGATTCATTGATATTTGTACAATTTTTTAAGATTCTATTTCATTTATTTCTGTTCTGATCCTTATTATTTACTTCCTTCTGCTTACTTAGGGCTTTGTTTGTTGTTCTTCAAGTTGCTTTAAGTATAAAGTTAGATTTTTTTTATTTGAGCTTTTACCTGTTTTTTTTTTTTTTTTTTTTTTTTTGAGATAGGCTTGTAATGCAATAAATTTCACTCTTAGGATTCCTTTCCCAGTGTCTTACAGATTTTGGATTGCTGTGTTCTAATTTTCGTTTGTTTCAAGGTATCTTTTGATTTCTTCCTTGAGCCTGTTGTGGACTCATTCATTAATAACATGTTTTTAACATATCTTTACATGTTTTTCAGTGTTCTTCTTGTGACTGATTTCTAGTTTCATAGTATTGTGGTCAGAGAAGATACTTGATATGATTTCAATCTTCTTAAATTTGTTGAGATTTGTTTTGTGTCCCAACATGCAGTCTATCCTAAAAAATGTTCCATGTACACTTACAAGTATATATATTCTGCTGCTTTGGAATGAAATGCTCTGAAGATATCAATGAAATCTATTAGATCTAGTGTGTTAAGGCTGCTGTCTCCTTGCTGATTTTCTGTCTGGAAGATCTATCCATTGAAGTCAATTGGGTGTTCAAATCCCCGACTATGACTGTATTTTTCTCGATCTTCCCCTTGATGTCCATCAAGATTTGCTTCATATAGAAATAGACATGCAAGAGACAAGCACAGGGAGTCCCCGTTATGATGGATGTAAAGAAGCCCACTCCAAGAGACATCATAATTAAAAAGCCAAAAGTTAAAGAGAGACTCTTAAAAACAGCAAGAGAAAAGAAGTTAGTTGCCAGATAGTTGCCAGATGGGACAGGGGGAGAATGGGGGATTAAGAAGTACAAATAGCCCTGCCTGGTGTAGCTCAGTGGATTGAGTGCTGGCCTGTGAACCGAAGCATCACAGGTTTGATTCCCAGTCAGAGCATATGCCTGGGTTGCAGGCCAGGTACCCAGTTGGGGGTGTGCAAGAAGCAACAACACATTGCTGTTTCTCTCTCTTTCTCCCTCCCTTCCCCTCTCTCTAAAAAATAAATAAAATCTTAAAAAAAAAAGTACAAATAGGTAGTTACAGAATAGCCATGGGGATATAAAGTACAGTGTAGGAAATGGAGTAGCTAAATAACTTATACACATGACCTGTGTACATGAACAATGGTGGAAGATTGCCTAAGGGCATAGCGGGTGCTGGGTAGAGGGGAGCAAAGGGGGAAAATTAGGGCAACTGTACTAGCACAGTCAATAAAATATAATTTAAAAAAAAAAGACTTGCTTCACATAATTAGGTGCTCCTATGTTAGGTGTATAACTGTTTATTAGGGTTATATTCTCTTGTTGGATTGTTTCCTTTATCATTATGTAGTGTTTTTCTTTGTCTCTTACTATAGCCTTTGTTTTAAAGTCTATTTTTTTTATGTAAGTATTGTTACCTCAGCTTTTTTTCTCATTTCATTTGCATGAAATATCTTTTTCCACCCTTTTAATTTTAATTTTAGTCTGTGGGTCTCTTGGAGGCAGCATATAGATGGATCTTGTTTTCTTATCAATTCAGCTACCCTATATCTCTTGGTTGGAGCACTTAAGTCATTTACACTTAGGGTGATTATTGATAGATATGTATTTAGTGCCATTTTATTCTTAGACTGTTTTCCTGGGGTTTTTCACCCTCTTTTTCTTCTACATTTTCTTCTTCTTTTTGTTGCCCTCATTATTCTCCTCCTCATCCCTTTCCTCCCCCTGCTTCCCCTTCCCCCTCCCTCTTCTCCTCCTCCTCCTCCGCTTCCTTCTCTTCCTTCAAGCAAGCCTTTTAATAGTTGTTGCAGGACTGGTTTAGTGTTAACATACTCCTTTAGCTTTTTCCTGTCTAGGAAGCTCCTTATTTCTTCTTCAATGTTAAATGATAGCCTTGCTGGGTAAAGTAGCCTTAATTGTAGGTCTTTGCTTTTCATCATCTTGAATATTTCACACTATCCCTTCTGGCCTGAAATGTTTTTGTTGCAAAATCAGATATCAATCTACTTAGTGTTCCCTTGTATGTAACTACTTGCTTTTCTCTTGTGGTTTTGAAGGTTCTCTCCTTGTCTTTATGCCTTTTCATTTTAATTATGGTGTATCTTGGTGTAGGCCTCTTTTGGTCCAACTTGTTTGGGATTCTCTGAGCTTCTTGAATGTGTGTGTCTTTTTCCTTCACCAGATCAAGGACTTTTCAGTCATTATTTCTTCAAATAGGCTCTCAATCCCTTGCTTGCTCCCTTCTACTGGTATTCCCATGATGTGGCTGTTGTCATGCTTCACATTGTCCAAAATGTTTAAGTGCTCCTCATTTTTAAAAATTTTTCTTCTTGCTGCTTTGAGTGGGTACTTTTTTCTACCTTGTCTCCCAAATCATTGATTCGATCTTTAGCTTCATCTAACTTATTGCTTATTCCATCCATTGTATTATTTATTTCAGATATTGCATTCTTTATTTCTGACTGGTTCTTTTACATGGTTTCTGTATCTTTTTTAATGCTCTTGAGTATCCTTATAATCATTATTTTAAACTCTCTATCTGATAAATTGCTTGTCTTCAATTAATTCTTCTTTTTCAGAATTCTCTTGTTCTTTCATTTGGGCCTGTTTCTTTTTCTTCCCATTTTGGCTGCTTCTTTGTATTTTCTGACTTAGTTTTAAACTAATTACTGACAGGGCTTCAGGCTGTAATCAGCAGGCAAGCTTAAGCATCACAGGGTGGGCCAGAGTAATTCCTGCAGGCGGGGCTATTGCTTCCCCTTAGGCTGATGTCACTTGGACATCACCTTCCAAGAGAGGAGTGCTCTGCCTGAGGAAGGTGGTTTCTGCTCTTGGGGAATGACTGAACACAGGGATCCTGGTGGCTATTCCTTCAGTCCTTTCCCCAGAGCCACCAACCCCAGACTCTCCTCCAGCATCTCTATTCCACTCTGTCCTCCCTCTACCGGAGCCCAGGGTAAGTGGCTGCAAACGATATGTTGTGTATCGGCCCTTTAGGTGGATCTCTGTGTCTTCAGTGGTTTCTCCCTGGCAGGCAGAAACCATGCAGCTTTTCACAGCTGGATGTTATCTGTGTTACTTTTTGTTTCTGGTGCCGTTGGCTGGGGAACCCAGCTTGGGGTTTAGACCCCATGCTTCTCAGGAGGAACCTCCTGGCTTCTGAAATACCCCTCTGAAACCTCAGCTGCTGCCCATGGGAGCTTAGCCAGCCCTTTCTTGCCTCCTCTGCACTCTCTGCCAGTCTTGTTGTGATGAAGTAGTTTCTTCTGTCTGCCCTTCACGTTCAGTTGGTTACTCAGGATGATTTCTCTACAAATTAGTTGCAATTCCAGATTGATCCTGGGAGGAGGTTAGTGTAGCTTCCACTTTTTCGCAACCTTGAATCTCCTCCTTAATTTTTTTTATCAGTAGTTGTAAAATGGCATTGCTGTGTGGCTTTAATTTACATTTTCCTGATAATGTGGTTGAGCTGTGTTTCATGTTCATTAGCTGTATCTATTTCTTCTTCTGTGAAATGCTTTTTAAGTCTTTTACAGTTTTCTATTATTTTTCTTTTTCTTATATGTTTGTAGGAATCCTTGTATATTCTGTATGATAATTGTGTTGTAATATTTCCCATTTGTAACTTTTATTTTCATTAATGTCTATTTTGATCACAGAAGTTGATAATTCTTTTTAATGTATCTGATTTTGTTAAGAGCACCATTTTAGGATTAGCATATTTTTTGTGTTTTGTTTAGAAATCTATACCTTATCTTAAGATCAGAAATATGTGCAGTATAATTTTTTCTAAAAGTTAAAATTTCCTTGGACATTTAAAGCTGTTAATGCCTCTAGGTCCAATTTTTGTATACGGTGTGAAGCAAGATCTGATTTTATTTATTTACTTTTTGTCTGTTATTCAGTGTTTCTTCCTCCACTTCTTTACTTCCAGCATGTGTTAAAATTTCAAATATATATGGGTCTGATTCTGGAGTACTACTTCCATTGGTTGGTTCATTTATTCCTGCACCACTACCACACTATCTTATTTAAAAACTTTATAATAAATCACTATATCTGCTATATTAATTCCTCCTCATGATTTTTTTCTTCAGAAATATCTTGGTTATTCTTGGCCTTTTGCTTCTCCATATATGTTAGAATCAATTTTTCATGTTTTATGAAAAACCTTGTTGAGATTCTTAGTATAATATCTTCCTATCCATAAAGATAGGATATTTATCTATTTAGATGTTCTTTAATTTTTGTTGTAAAATTTTATAATTTTCTATGTACAGATTTTGCAAATCTTTTATTAATTTCCCCCCCTAAAACTTTTATAGTTTTGTTGTAGGTAGTTAGACAAACATGAGCAGAGCAAGGGCAATGGGCTAAGTACAGAAGGTCACCAGGGTGGAAAGCAATAGGCAAAAATGGGAAAACAAGGACCTTGTCTACAGGGTAACCTTTCCTCCCCCAGCATATCACTAGTTACACAGTTTAGAACCCCTGACCATGGGGTATCACTGGTCATGAGGTTTAGATCCCCTAAACTTTCTTCCCTAAAGATAACATCTAGGCCTCAGTTGTATTTCAGCTCCAGCTTCAGAAAAGCAGCAAAACCAGACAAGCAATGCCATGGCTGCCTCAGGACTAGCTGCATATACTAATGACCCCCTGCCCTGGCCAACAAGTCAGTGGAGACCATGACCCTGAAAGAACACACCAGAAAAGCTGATGAATATTCTATTGAGATCCTCCCCTGAGACTTCACCTAAGATTTCCACCTGCAAGAGAGAGATAAAACTCTGAAGACCAAGGACCCGACATGTACTCTTCCTCCGGAGAGCATACCCACACCATTCCCTTCTCCTTCTTCCTCTCCCACAGGCACACATTTTTTAAACTCTAAGATACCCCATGAGACTTGCAACCAGGGCAGTAATGGGCAGAGGCAGCTTGTCCTGGCCTAACGCCCTGAGCCTATCTCTAAGGTCCCCTTTTCTCTGATTTCCCAGTGAGTCAAAGCAGCTTAGCCTAGGCTGTCCTGTGCTTCTTCTATGCTAAGCCCTTCCTTGTTTTACTGTCCTGAGTGTACTTTTTCTGTGGCCAATAAATCCTTCCTTGCTTTACTACAGTTTGTCTCTTCATTGAAATCTTTCCTTCGAGAAGATAAGAACTGAGATCTCATTGTCTTGCCAGTAACAGTTTTAGGGTATTATAAATCAATAATATTGGCATTTAAAAATAAATTAGGTTTGAATTTTTATCCTTTGCAACAGTATGGATGGACCTGGAGAACACTATGCTAAGTGAAATAAGCCAGTCAGAGAAAGAAAAATGCCACATTATTTCACTTATATGTGGAATCTAATGAACAAACTGAACAAACAAGGAAAATGGGGACAGACTCATAGATGGAGAGCAGGATGACAGTTGGTGGGTGGAAGTTAGCAGGTGGGGAGACTGAGCAAAAAGGAAAAGGGACTCATGGACATGGACAACAGCGTGATGACTACTGGGGTGAGGGGGTATAAGGGGACTAAATGGCAATGGAAAAAATAAAATAAAGATTAAATAAAAAATAAAAAAATTGCTTTAAATTGTTTGTGTCTAGTATATAAAAATGAAATGGAATTTTTAAACATTGATTATATCAAATTTTTCTGTTATGTCTAATAATTTTAGATTCCTTGGTAGATTTCTACATAGACAAATAATAACAGTTTTAAGGATTTTTATTTATTTTTAGAGAGAAGGGAAGGGAGGGAGAAAGAAAAAGAAAGAAACATTGATGTGAGAGAGAAACATTGATTGGTTGCCTCTCATATGAGCCCTGACTGGGGACCAAACCTGCAACCCAGGCATGTGCCCTGACCATGAATCTAACGGGCGACCTTTTGGTTTGCGGTTCGATGGCTGACCAACTGAGCCACACCAGTCAGGGCAAATACTGTCAGTTTTATTTTCTCCTTTTCTATTCTTAATGGTTAATTTATTTTTCTTGACTTTTTGTGTTGCATAGTATCTCTATGAAGTGCTGAAGAGAAATGATGAAAGCAGACACCTTTACTTTGTTCCTGATTTACAAAGGCAAACTTCCAATGTTTTCCTACTTAGCATGATTTTTGTTGTAGGAGTATTATTGAAGATTGTATTTTTATGAACCTTTGGAGCCTCATACAACATCCTGTTTTCATTCCATTCGCCAGAATTTAGCCATGAAACTACACCTAGCTGCAAGAAAGGCTGGAAAACACAGTCCTTTAGCTGAGTGGGAATAGGAAAATATAGTATGTAAATTTTAGATAGAGAGGAAGAAGTAATATTTAATTGGGAATGAGTAGGCTCTACTCTATTTTGGGGATGTTGCCTAGAAACTAAGATAGGCAGTTAGGCTAGTATCACATGGATATTTTGCAAGATATAAAACTTGTAAGGTACTTCTTTAACCCATAGGTAATCTTACCTACTTCCTGATTTCAGAACTTCATTCTGGGCCAAACTGAAGACTTTCCTCTTGTCAGGGAAGGAAGAGTGGAAACCACATCAGTAATCATTTTTTTAAGATACTCAAAGTGGAATTACCAGAGACAAAAATATGAAAATCTTCACGGTAGCAGGAAAATTTGAAATCTTAAACAAGTTTTATCAGTCCCATATATTTTGAAGGCATTCTACCAGCCCAACAAAACAAGACACTACACTTGGTTGATTGTTTCCAGAGAAATGTAGAGGGAATCAAATGAGTTAATACTCAGGTACCATATATTCAAAATATATTTTTGAAGATTTGGTAGAGAAAAGGCTTAAAGAATTCCTTCCCCTGTCCAACCCTCCCTCCCCCAAGTATACTGGGTCTAGGTCTTGGCATTAAAAAAAATTTCCATCCCTGGCCTGTGTTGCTCAGTGGATTGGGCATTATCCTGCAAACCAAAAAGTCACTGGTTTGATTCCCAGTCAGGGCATATGCCTGGGTTGCAGACTAGGTCCCTAGTTGAGGGTGTGTGAGAGGCAACTGTTTGATGTTTCTCTGGCATATTAGCATTTATATCCCTCTTTCTCCCTTCCTTCCCCTCTCTCTAAAAATAAATAAATACAATCTTTTAAAAAATGTCCTTACGAAAATAAATTAGAATAAGAAATCCAGGGCTAGGGGAGAGGAGAAGGAAAAGTCTGATGCTCCCAAAAGTCTCCAGAAAGAGGTGGAAGCTTTGTTTGCCCCCCTGGTGAGGACATGTGGTTGAGATACAATAGAGTTCCAGACAGTTTTGAGGATCTGAGGGCAGAGAGCACCTGTGTCTGCTCCCTGGGTGGGGCAGTGGAATGGAAATGTTGATAAGGCTGTGTGGGCAGAGGGACGTTGGAATAGTTTTCAGTCTCTCATGCTCCTAAGCAGTGCAGGAACATCCAGAAACAAGTGGGAAATGGCTGACAGCAGGTGGCAAACCTGAAGGGGACTTGGGAGTGAGTGAGGTTGAGGAATACCAAGCTCTAAGGACTAATAACTGGTGCCAAGAACATGTCAATGTATTTGATATGGGGGTTATGGTGGCCTTATCCAAGACCAGATGGGGAACGAGGCCATCAGGGACAAATGGCACGCTCTGATGAAATGCAAGGTCCCCAGAATCTAATTGCAACATTGGAGAGGAGGGAAAACATTAAAAAAAAGGAAATAACTGAGTTTAATATGAAATAAATTTACCAAAAATTTATATAAGGTTGTATTAATAAAGCCTCAAAATGGATATGATGAGTTATAGAAAATAACTCAGGAAGCTACATTTTTATACACCAGACTCTATAGTGAGAAAATATTTTACCTTGTGCAATTTCAAGACTCTAGGTATATATTACAAAATAGTTTAGCAGAATATGGGCTCTTTAACCACAGGAATAGAACATTCATCATATTTGTATCCCGTGCATATAACTTAGCAGATATTTAATCAATATTTGTTGGATAAAATTATTTTCCAGAACGGTTATTAGCCATTTGTGTTTCTACTTTAAATATTATGCATTTACTTATTTAATCAATCTGAAATTTACTTTGGGGAATTGTATGAAAATCTAACTTGCTTCTCCCCACATGTCCAGTTTTCTCAATACCGATTATTGAATGACGTTTCTGCTATCCATTGATTTCTGACATTTCCTTTTATTCTAACTCATTCTTTATAAGATGATATATATCAGGGCTAGCTATTGTATTGTAAACTGTTCAGTTATTTCTGTTACGCTTTGGAAGTAACAATTACTCCTTAGCTTAAAACCCTGCAACAGGGTCCCCATTTCACTACAAGTAAAAGCCCAAGTCTTTACAGAGGCCTATAAAACCCATTATTACCTGGATCCCAATACACATCTCTGACTTTATCCTGTACTACTTTCCCCCATGCTCACCTCAGTCTGGCAACATTGGCTTTCTTGCTCTTCCTCACTGTTATTTTAAAGTATGTCACCTTAGTAGCTTGAACTACCTGTCCCAGAATTCCCATCTCTTTCTTGGCAATGGCCTCGAGTACTAGGTGTGATATTTGGAAGGCAGCAGTGAAGCAGCGACCAGGATGCTGTGAAAGAGGAGTAAGGTGCCAAGTGCTGCTGCAATTCATGTTTATCATTGCTGATCTGCTGGCTCACTTGGTTGATGAGGGCCAGCTGCCATGTTATCTTTCATCTCCTCTGAGGCACACGCAGCTCTGCAGTGAAGGACAAGGCTGCTTCTGCAGTTCACCTGAGCAGTTGAGGTGGGAAGCAGAAAGAGAAGGGGGCAGGGCAGGTGTGTATGCATGTGTGTGTTCTGGTTTGGCATCACAGATTCCAGTTCTCCAGTTTCCTGGCTTCTCTGTCTCATGTTCAGCTTCCCTTCCCAACTGCTGGTCCTGCTGGTCTACCATGACTTCATATCTACCACCAGATGCAGAGGAAACCTCCTCCCACAGGTTTTTTTCACCAGCTCCTGAGATTACAAGAGGCCCAATCTTTTTAATAAATCCCTTATTCCATATCACCTATAGTGATTCTGCTTTCCTGACTGAACTCCGTTACACTTATACAAGTGAGACATGTTCCCCTCTCAGGACCTTTTTCTTGGTTATTCTCTTTGCTTGGACACCTTTCTCTCAGACGACACCCTCACTCTACTTTTTCAAAGGTTGTGGGTTGTTAGATCTCTGGTTCAGGGGTGTGTGGGGAGTGGCCAATCGATGTTTTCTCTCTCTCCTCTTTCCACTCTCTCTCTCTCTTTCTGTCTCTAAAGCCAGTGGATAGCCCGGACTAGTGTGGCTCCATTGGGTGGGTGTTGGTCTGGAAAAGTGAAAGGTCATTGGTTCAATTCCCATTTGATTCTGGTCAGGGCACATTTCTGGGGTGTGGGTTTGGTCCCAGGTCGGGGTATATATGAGAGGTAACCAACTGATGCTTCTCTCATATTGGTGATTTTCTCCCTCTCTTTCCTTTCCCTTCTCTCTAAAAACAAATAAAATCTTAAAAAAAAGGTCAATCGATATATCCTTGGGTAAAAACTTTTTAAAAAGGATTCTCAAAGAGGCCTGTCTTAGCCAAATACTCCATTTCAGTCTCTCTTCTCCAAACCTCCCTTAAACTTGTGGGGGTTTTTTTTTGGTTGGAATTTTTCACTTTTAATTTTTTAATTTTTATTTTTTGTTCAAATACATTTGTCTCCACCTTCCTGCCACCACTTTCCCCTGCCCCCCTTCCCCACCTCCCTCCCTCAATCCTTCCCCACTTTGACTTTGTCCATGTGTCCTTTATACATGTTTCCCTCAAACTCTGGAACCTTTTTCTCTTTGTTTTTGTTCCTGTCACAATATACTATACACATTTAAAAATATTTACTGAAATTATATGTATTCTTTATTGTTTGTTCCTCCTTATAGAATGTAAACACCATGAATCACTTTATCTGCTTTGCTCACTGATGTATCCATGGCACAAAATACTTAATATTTGTTGCATATATGAATTATTATAGTACTATAGTTATATTTTTAAATAATTATGGGGGGCATGAAAATATATTCTTTACTTAAAAAACCAAAAGCCACAACACTTTAAAGAGGATGATAACTGGTTGAACAAACCACTACAAGACTTTTTTCTCTGTTCCATGTTTCTTCTAGTAAATCATCTAATTGTCCCAGCCATGTAGCATAATTAACTACAACCAAAACTTCACACATATGAATAAATAATTTTCCTTTTTTCTCCAAAATAAATCATAATGGGTCTATTTTTTGCAGGGGGGAAGGGTGGGAACCAGAGTGATAGTGATCCTTTTCTGCTGAAGGCAGAATTCAACCCATGGAGAAAGGAATATGTGCATATTTGAAGGAGGAGAAGACAAAACTAAACCCCTGCTGTCTCTAGGGCAGCCAGAGAAAGACACTGTAACTTAGCCCTAATGCCAGGGACAAGAGTGGTTTTGGTAGTAATGAGGAAGCTGAGATGGAAGTGGAATGGAATAGATGCAGGAAGGCAGGAGGACAGCCAGTACCTTGCTTTGAACAAGGTGGTGGATGTAGGGAGCAGAATGATGCATGATGAGCAGACAGTGTTGATTAGACAGTAAACAATGAGCTAAGATTTATTACTGTATACAATAAACAATGAGTTAAGCTGAGATGAGCCATAGGTGAGCATTGCCTCCATTCACAGCGGTTGTCTCCAAGCCTCACTGGGCATATTTTACCATGCATTTTTATTTTGTTTTTTCCCATTTAATTGTTTTTATTATGTAATATTTGATACATCCCCCCAAATTTATGGAACATCTTTCATAATGAAGTATAATAATAAATCAAACACACATAAACCTACCACCCAAATTATGAACTAGAACATTATCAGTGCTTTTGAATCCCCCATATGCTCTTCCTTGGTCCCAATCCCCTTTCTTCCTCCAAAGTAAGCATGTTTTAAAGTTTATCATTCCCTTGCTTCTTTAGAATTGTTTTTAACCAAATGTCAAAGTATACTCATTCAATAGTTTGCTTTGGTTCTTTTTGAGCTTAGTAAAAAGATTCATATTGTAGTCTTCTGTAATTTCTTTTAACTTAGTTTTCTGAGATATATGTAGTTTCATGTAAATATAATTTACTCATTTTCATTTTAATATAGCTGAACTTGTCATTAACTCATTCATAATGAACAATTTTTTTTGTCTAAGAAATCCTTCCTTACTGTAAAGCCTAAAAGATATTATTCCACAGCCTTTTAAAAATTTTTAAAGTTTTACTTTTCACATTTAGGTTTTTAATTTTCTCAAATTGATTTTAATTACAGTCTGAGGGAGGAAACTAGTTCTCTTTTAAAAATATGGATAACCAATTATCTCAGCATCAAGTATTAAAAAGATTACTCATTTTTAGTCATTTATTTATTCCAACAGTAACTCAACAAATATACTCAACACCTAGTATGTGCTAGGCACTTTCTAGGCATTGAATCTGCACTATCACCTACATCATATTTCAAATTTACACATTTGCATAGGTTTTTTCTTAAATAATTCTTTTATTCCATTGGTCAGTTTGTCGCTCCTTAACATGTTACCATATTAAGGGCATATTCCCCTGCCATTAGGTATGTCTTGGTTATTTGGTGGGGTTTTGCTCTTCTATAACAAAAGAATCCATAATGTAAGAATCAGCTTGTCAAGTTTTTCCAAAACTTTGGAATTTTGATTGGAATTCAATTAAATCTATAAATCAGAGTAAGTAACAATCTTATATATTCCATTAGCTTTATCTCTTGCTTCCTAATCTTTTTTACTTTATATAATGTATATTCTTAAAGGCGGTTTTTGTACATTGATCTTATATTTAGCTATCTTTCTAAACTCAGTAATTCTAGTACTTAGTATATCATTTTGGATTTTCTATGTGGACGTATATTATGTGTTAGTAACAGTTTAGTTTCTTGCTTTCTAATATTTGATTTTTTCTTGTCTTAATGTGTTGGTTAGGATCACCAGTAAAATGTTATTTCATTTATATGTATTCCATTTCATATGTTCTCTTCTCTATTCAAAACTCTACGTACACTTCCTCTTTACTCATTCTCAGTTGATGGCCTTGCTTATTTCACCAAGAAAACAGGTGCAATCAAAGAGAGCTCCTTAGTCTAAGTACCACCACATCTACTAACAAACCTTTAAAAATTCCGTTTTTCTCTAATATAATTGATAAACTGTGTTTTTGCTTTCACCAAGATCAACTGTTGCTTTTGGGCACCAGATCCCTTCCTCTCTGTTTCTAAGACTCAGCTTTGCAATAATCCCTCCTCTCCTTGCATTATCAATTTTTTTCCATTCTAAATAGAATCGATACTCTGCTTTAAAAAAATGCTGTAATAGCTTAAATCTTAAGCACACAAAAATGCCTCTCTTGACCTCTCTCCTTCAGCTCTTCCAGTCTCTGCTCTCATTTACAGCAAAACACCTCGAGTCATTCATACTTGCTAGTTTCACTCTCTTACCTCAAATCATTGTTAGACTACTTGAATTAGGATTTTGTTCCCAGAATTCCACTGATAGTCCATGTTGAGGATTATAAACTCCATGTCATCAAATGCAATGGTTAATTCTCAGTCCTTATTTAATCTCTCAGCAGCATTGGACAGAGTTGACCTTGTGTCTGTGTATCTAAAGGGGGTGTAAATACATGAGGTTTGTGCATTGATTTATTTATTCACAATTATTTTTTTCAGAGATGAAAGCATTTTGTTGCATGATACAGATAAACCTCTATCTAAACCTCTGAAGGATTTTTTATTTGTAATTCAATGCATTCCTTGCTGACATAAATTTATATAGTCAAACCTTGGTTCTCGAATGTCTTGGATCTAACAATTTGGTTCCTGACTAAGTTGTTCATGGAAAAAGTCTCGGTTGTCTAACAAAATTTCAGGTCTTGATTCTCTACCCGACAATCCTTTCGTGCTGATACCTATATAGTCATTCCGCGTCTCTCAGGCAACAAAGGAGATTTGGTTTTTGAACAAATCACTTCTTGTTTTCCTGAATGAATTAATTTTGAGAACTGAGGTTCCACTCCATTGTCTTCCTAAAAATCCCAATAAAAGAAACTGTTACTAGAAGCAACATGGTTCAGCAGGGGGAAAAACTGAATTGAAAGTCCAGATTTACTTCTGCTTCGGGACTAGAGTGAACCGTTACTTCCACTCTCAAACTTGCTACACTCCCAATCCCATTTATAAAGTGAGTGAGTTGTCTCTCTAATGAAATGATTTTTAAAATATACAATTATTTCCTCTCTGATCATAAGTAAAATCAGGAGCATCAACATACCTCTAATTTAAAATGAAATTATAAAGCGACCATTTTGTTTTGAGTTCCTGGAAAAGGAAAAATTATCAGAACAGCTTTCAGACTTTGATGATTATTTTAGCACTTCTGGTCATTGTAGTATGCAGGAGGAAAACAATGACTGAGAGAGAAATAACAGTATATTTTCTCTACTAAGTCTTCCTTTCCCTCACTACCTAAAAATGTAATTTGGCAAATAAGAAAATAAGGAGATTCTGCTTCCTAAAAGATGGGGTGGAGGTACTTTCCCTGTTTCTCTCATTAAGTCCAACTGCAAACCTGGGACATTATATATAAAACAAACGTAAGAAGTTTCTGAAAGGTAGAGAGATGAAGAAAGACTGGCTAGGAACCTTGGAATCCAAGGGTCACACAACATGGTGGTGAAGTCTCTGGATTTACTTTTTACCTCATAAATTTCAGACCTGAAGCTGAAGAAGCTGGCAATCTGGAAACACCAACAGGTGCAGACCCACTCCCCGCCAAAACAAACAAAACAAAAACCCAACAAAGCTGGCTCTCTCTACTTAAAGAACAAGAAAAGGGGAAGCCTAGAAGGAAAGAAAACTTTTAGACAATAATCATTTTACTCTAGCTAAACACCACACAAGAAACTGTGGTCCCACTGCACACCCACACCAGCAATGGCTAATGAAGAGCCTACAGTTCCACCCACATTAGGTTACAAAGAGGCGGCCTTCCTCTCTGCTGGAGTGGAGTTTTGCAGAGGTAGCCTGCTAAAACAGAAGGCTTAAGTCAGTCCCAGAGTCTCTTAATGTAATACCCAAAATGTCCAGCTTTCAAGTAAAACATCACTCATCATACCAACACTAGTTGTATTACTGTGGATTTCTCCTTCTGTCCATTAACAATTGCTTTATACTGTATTGTTAGGTGCTCCTATGTTGGGTGTGTAGATATTTATGGTTGTTGGAGCTTCTTTTTTTTGAAATCTATTTTGTCTGAGTATTGCTAATCCAGTTTTCTTTTCATTCCTATTTGCATGATGTATCTTTGTCCATCCTTTCATTTTCAGTCTGTATGTGTTTTTTGATTTGAAGTAAGACTCTAGTAAGCAGCATAAAAATGGGTGTTTTTAAATCCACTCAGCCTATGTCTTTTTATTGGAGCATTTACTCCATTTACATTTAAAGTAATTATTCGTTAAGTATTACCATTTTGTTCATTGTTTTTTGGTTGTTTTATAATTCTTCTCTGTTCCTTTTTTCTTCTCTTGATCTCTTCCCTTGTGGTTTGTTGTTTTTCTTTAGTGTTTGTTTGGGTTCCTTTCTCTTTGTTTTGGCCTATCTTCTGTAGGTTCTTGGTTCTTAGTTACCATTGGGTTTATGTAGATCATTCTTGATCTATAGCAGTGTATCTTAAGCTGACAGGCATTTAAGTTCAAATATATTCCATAAGGACTACATTTTCACTCCACAATTCATGTTTTATGTTCTGATGTCAGACTTTTAGATACTTGTGTCTTGTGTACCTCCTAACTACTTCTTATAGATTGATACTTTTTTCTTTAAACCTTCATAGGAGCTTTGAAAATGTCTGATTTGCTGTATTTATTAAGTATTTGGCTTTACATGTAAGGTTTTCCCCTTTCTCATAGTTTTTTATTTCTAGGTATGGCCCTCCCTTTTCTACTTAAAAATGACCCTTTAACATTTCTTGTAAACTTGGTTTAATGGTGATGAAGTCTTTTAGTTTTTGCTTGTCCAGGAAACTCTTTATTTCACCGTCAATTCTGGATAAACTTGCTGGGTATTCTAGGTTGTAGGTTCCTTTCTTTCAGCACTTTAAAGATGTCCTGCTGCTTCCTTCTGGTCTGTAAAATTGCTGCTGAGAAATAAACTGATAGGGTTTCCTTTGTATGTAACTCATTTTTCTCTTGCTTTCTTCAGGATTGCTGCTTTGTCCTTAACTTTTGCTATTTTACCTACAATAGGTCTTGGTGTGAGCCTCTTTGGTTTCATCTTGTTTGAAACTCTCTGTGCTTCCTGGACCTGGATGTGTTTCCTTCCCCAGGTTAGAAAAGTTATTAGCCATTCTTTTTTTCTTTTTCTTTTTCTTCTCACCCAAGACTTTTTTTTTAATTGCTTTTAGAGAGAGGGAAAGAGAGAGAACTATCGATGTGAGAGAGACACATCGATTGGTTGCCTGCTTAAATGTGCCCCAACTGGAGATCGAACCACAATCTGGGCATGTGCCCTGGTTGCGAGTCAAAACCATGATCTCATCTCAGTCTGTGGGATGATGCTCCAACTAGCTGAGCCATGCCAACCAGGGCTCGGCCATTATTGCTTTAATCCTTTCTGATCCTTTTAAAGGAGGCAAGGATGCACAATGGGGTAAAGACAGTTTCTTCAGTAAGTGCTGTTGGCAAAACTGGACCAATACATGCATAGAGAGAAGAAATTGGATCACTTTCTTATACTATGCACAAAAATAAACTCAGAATGGCTTAAAGACTTAAATGTTAGACCTGAAACCATAAAACTAGAAGAAAACATAGGCAGTAAACTCTTTGACACTGCTATTAATATTTTTTGGGATAGATCTCCTTGAGTAGGGACACAAAGGCAAAAATAAACAAATGGGATTACATCATAATAAAAAGTTTTTGCACAGCAAAGGAAACCATCAAAAAAATGAAAAGACAACCTATAGAACGGAAGAAGATATCTAAAAATGAAACATCTAAAAATAATTAATATTCCAAATATATAAAAAACTGATCCAATGAAGCACCAAAAAAAAAAAAAAAAAAAAAAAAATCCAACTAAAAGAATGAGCAGAGGACCTGAATAGACATTTCTCCCAAGAGCATATGCAGGTGGCCAAAAGACATGAAAAATGTTCAACATCACTAATCATCAAGGAAATGCAAATTAAAATCATGAGATATTATTACTTCTCATCTACCAGAATGGCTATCTTCACTGTATCGACAAGTGTTGGAGAGGATGTGGAGAAAAGGGAACCCTCATATCCTGTTGGTAGGATTGTAAATTAGTGCAGGCACTATGGAAAACAGTATGGAAGTTCCTCAAAAGATTAAAAATAAAGCTGCCATATGATCCAGCAATTCCACTTCTATTTATCTGAATAAAAAAGCACTAATTTGAAAAAATATAAGCACCCCTATGTTCACTGCAGCATTATTTACAGTAGCCAAGATATGGGAGCAGCCTAGCTGTTCATCAATAGATGAATGAAGAAAGATGTGGTACATATATATAATGGAATATTGTTCAGCAATAAAAAAGAATGACAGCTTCCCAACATGGATGGACCCAGAGGCTATTAATGCTAAATGAAATGGTAGACAGAGATAGACAAATACCATATGATCTCACTTATTTGTCGAATGTAAAATAAAAGAATAAACAAAACTGAGACGGGCCCACAGCTACAAACAAACTGATGGCTGCCTAAGGTGGGGGGCATATAAAAAATAAATTAAAAAAGGATTAAAACAAAAACAGTTGGTATGGTCAGTCTTTTTTATTTTAGCCATTCTAATGGTGTATTTCATTGTGGTTCTAATTTGCATTTCTGTAATAGCAAATGTGGAGTATCTTTTCATGTGCTTATTTGCCATTTGAATATCCTAGGTAAAGTAGCTATACAAAACTTTTGTCAGCTTTCATTACATTATTCTTGAGTTCTTTAGGTAGTGCAGGTACAAGTGTATTTTGGACTTGTCCTTTCATTCTGTCTTTGAAAGAGCAGATTTTTTTTGTTGTTGTTCAAATACATTTGTCTCCACCTTCTTGCCACCACTTTCCCCTGCTCCCCTCCCCCCTCCCTCCCTCAATCCTTCCCCACTTTGTCCATGGGTCCTCTATACATGTTCCTAACTTGACCCTCCCCTTCCCTTTCCTCACGCCCCCCACTCCCCTCCTTCCCTCTTGACTCTGTTGGTTTTTTTCTTTCAATGTTGCTGGTTCTATTTTCCTCGCTTGTTTGTTTTGTTGATTAGGTTCCACTTATAGATGAGAGCATATGGTATTTGTCTTTTGCCCCCTGGCTTATTTCACTTAGCATAATGCTCTCTAGTTCCATCCATGCTGTCAAGAAAGATAGGAGTTCCTTCCTTCTTTCTGCTGTATAGTATTCCAGTGTGTAAATGTACCATAGTTTTTTTGATCCACTCAGTTATCCATTGGCACTTAGATGGCTTCCAACACTTTGCTATTGTAAACTGTGCTGCTATGAACATTGGGGTGCATAGGTTCTTTTGAATTGGTCTTTGGGGATTCTTAGGGTATAATCCCAGCAGTGGAATTGCTGGGTCAAAAAGCAGTTCCATTTTAAGCTTTTTGAGGAAACTACCAACAGTGTACTAGTGTTCCCTTTTCTCCACAGCCTCGCCAGCACCTGTTGTCTCTTGATCTGTTTACGATGGCCATTCAGACCGGTGTGAAGTGGTATCTCATTGTGGTTTTAATTTGCCTTTCTCTGATGGCTAATGATGCTGAGCATCCTTTCATATGTCTCTGGGCCCTCTGTATCTCTTCCTTGGAGAAGTATCTGCCCCAGGTCCTTTGCCCATTTTTTAATAGAATTGTCTGTCTTCTTGGAGTGCAGTCATGTGAATTCTTTATATATTTTGGAGATCAAACCTCTATCTGATGTATTATTGGCAAATATATTTTCCCATATGGTTGGTTCCCTTTTCATTTTGCTGATGTTTTCTTTAGCCATGCAAAAGCTTATTTTGATGAGGTCCCACTTGTTTATTCTTTCCTTTATGTCCCTTGCTTTAGGGGACATATCAGTGAAAATGTTGCTGTGTGGGATATCTGAGAGTTTCCTGCCAATGTTCTCCTCTAGGACTTTTATGGTGTTGCGACTTAATAAGTCTTTTATCCACCTTGGATTTATTTTTGTGTATGGTGTCAGTTGGTGATCAAATTTCAATTTTTTGCATGTAGCTGTCCTGCTCTTCCAACACCATTTGTTAAAGAGGCTATTTTTACTCCAATTTATGCTTCTGCCCCCTTTGTCAAATATTGACCATAGAGACAGGGGTTTATTTCTGGGCTTTGTATTCTGTTCCACTGATCTGTCTGTTGAAAGAGTAGACATTTTAAATTTGGGATTCCAATTTATCAAATTATCCTTAGGGATTGTCCTTTTGTTATGTATCTATGAAATCGTTGAACAACCCAGTCATAAATCTTTTGTCTAGAAGTTTTTACAGTTTCAGGTTTTACATTTTGAACCATGTTCCATTTTCTTTTAATCCTCACCCGAGGGTATGTTTATTGATTGTAAAGAGGACGGGAGAAACATCGATCAGCTGCCTCCTGCAGGCACCCTGAATGGGGATCAAACTTGCAACTTAGGATGTGGGTAGACATTCCTACCTACTAAGCCTCCAGGCCAGGGCTGAACTATGTACCATTTTGAGTTGATTTTCATATGTGGTGCTAAGGAATTGATCAAAGGTTTTTGTTTTTGTTATCTGGTTATATAATGTTTACAGAACCATTTCTTAAAAAGCTGTTCTCCATCGAACTATGTAACTTTGTACAAAAATAAATTAACCATGTATGTGCAAGCTAATTTATATACTATATTTTGTCCCATTGATCTATTTGCCTATCTTGATGCTAATACTGCACTATTACTGTAGCTTTATTTCTTGATGCTAATACTGCACTAATACTGTAGCTTTGTCTTGAAAGCAGTTAGTCCTACAACTTTTTCAAGTTATTTTGGTTCTTGGAGATCTTTTGCATTCCTTATGTATTTTATAATCCACTTGTCAATTTTTTTTTTAAAAGCTCATTGGGGTTTTTATTGGAATTGTGCTGAATCTGTATATCAGTTTGGGAAGAACTGACATCTTAATACTGTGTTTTCTGACTCATGAACATAGTACGACTCTCCATTTATATAGGTTTTACTTCTCTCAGCAGTTTTCAGTGTACACTTTGTACTTTTTCAGATTTACCTCTAAGTAGTTATTTTTAATGCCATTTAAATTTTATGTAGAAACAATTTATATTGATCCTGTATGCAGCAACTTTGCTAAATTAACTTACGGTAGTAGACATAAACTAACTATATCCATTTCAGTTTGATTCCCTGTCACAACCTGATGATCTTTGGGTATTTACCACATTCCGTTAGCCATCATAATAATCCCAGGAAATGAAAATGACAAATTCATCATCGGTTCTGCTGAAGCTGTATTTCCTTTGGGCAATATCACTTCCAAATGGGCCATGCTTTTGATGATCATGTTTTTAGAGAGGAAAAGTTTTTTTAAAAAGATTTTCTTTATTTAGAGAGGGGAAGGGAGGGAGAGAAACATCAATGTCTGGTTGCCTCTTGTGTACCCCATCCTGGGCACTTGGCCTGTAACCCAGACATGTGCCCTCACTGGGAACCAAACCGGCGACCCTTTGGTTTGCAGGCTGGCACTCAATCCACTGAGCCACTCCAGTCAGGGCTAGAGAGGAAAATACTTAATCTGATTAGCAGCCATCTGCATCACTTTGGAGCCAGGAGAAATGTACAATTTTAGGCCTCATTCTGGACCTACTGAGCCAGAATCTGCATTTTAACATGTTCCTCAGGTGATGTGTATGCATATTAAAGTTTGAGTAGCATTGCTTCATACTGACAAAAAGCACCATGTAGATCCTTTACTTCTTGACAGACTTGAAACAATAGCTTTTTCTGTAATTACAGAAGGGAGTTTCAAGCCATTATCCCATATGAGGAATATTAAGGCTATTCTGACCTTTGCTAGATTGTTTCAAGAGTAGATTTATGTAAGTTTGTCTTTTTAGAGTATCTATTGGTAAGAATGAGGAGGAAGCTCTATGTTGTGACCCTAGTAGAGACCTCCAATAAATGAGTATGGCGTTAATCACACGATCATTCTCGAGAACCTGGGGAGTACTCTGCTTTTCCTGTCTCCATTACTTTATTCCCTCACCTCCATAACCATACCCTCCACCTCTACCTCCATTGCCCCTCTGAATTCTGATCACAATCAGCCATTTTTTTCAGTCCTCTTATTCTGATAATTCCCACTGTACCTGTTCTTTGAGTTTACCAGAATTGTTGGTTGGTCTCCTTCTTAGTCCCCCATCTCTCTGGTTTCATTTTCTTCCCTACTACTCTACCCTCATGCCAGTATTTCCTACTTTGTTGCCTAGAAACCCAACTGCAAATCATTCTGTCAGCTTTCTCCATTCCTACATTCACTGGCTTAAAAGACCTAAAAGTAAAAAGCAAAACTAACATATTCAGAAGAAAACAGACATGCTCATTTTTATGACATTAAGAAAGATTTCTTGAGACACAAAAAGCACAAGCCATGAAGATGAACAAAGCAATACAGAATAGGAGGAACCTAAACAGCCAATAAACACAGAGAACGATCACAACCTCAATAGGAATTAGAGAAATACAAATTAAAAAACATCAAACACTATTTCAAACCCAGAAGACTGGCAATAGTGCAATAACATCAAGTATTAGCAAGGATGTGGGGCAACAGGGGCTCATATCTTGTTGGTGGGAGAGTAAATTGGTATAAGCACTTTATTGAACAATTTTGTAATACCCAAGTTACAACTGTATCTTGCATTCCGACAGTTGTACTAGTGATGTCCTAGAAAAGACATAGTTAACAAAAATATTTATTTCAATGCTACTTATAACATTGAAAGGTGAGAAAAATCTAACTGTACTTCAATAAGGAAAAGGCTATACCTGCAATATGTTATTTCCTTAAAAAGACAAAATCAAGGCCAATTTGACACAAAAAGCCCCAAAGTATTAATATTTGTTCAACTTAGTGGTAGGGTCTTTATATATTTTTGCTTATACTTATCTGTTTAAAATTCTACATAAACTTAAAAATTGTGACATATAAACTACATAACAAGCAATATTGTCCTTAACATTTATAGCAGGTTAGTAATTATCTTAAGTATCATTATCCAATTGATGTCAATTCACAAAGACATTAGTAATGATGCTGTTTATAAGTAATTCTTTATAATCTGTCACCAATAAATTCAAAGCTTTTATTGCTTTGTTCTGTGCTGGAAATTATCCTGAAATTGGTTAATCCTGTAATGCTGAATCAAAATAAGGGAGTGAAAAGGCAACAAAATAACTCTTTTCTAGACTTACTGTGATCTCAATAGCTATTAACTTAAAATTTTTAAAAAAAAATTTTTAGAGAGAGGCAAAGGGAGGGAGGAAGAACAGGAGAGAAACATTGATGTGAGAGAGGAAAAACAAAAACAAAACGATCACTTGTCTCTTGCATGTGCCCCAACCAGGGACTGAACCTGCAACCTCAGGTATGTGCTCTGACCAAGAAGTGATAGCGACCTTTAAGGTTTGCAAGACGATGCCCAACTGAGCCAAGCCGGTCAGGGCTAGTTTAACTTTTAATGTCATTAACTTTATGTATATCTACCACAAATGGAAAAATAAATACTAAAATAAACATCACAACATTCCAGGCTCTTTGGGGAATATAAAAGGAGACCCAGGTAATCCTGAAGCTCATCTTGCCTTTCTGTCCAAGACCACCATGCTTCCCCTGTCCAGCCCCACGGATTCCAGGTTAAGAGTCTGTATATTAGATGCTAACAAGCTAGTAATCTTAGTCAACACTTATAAACAACCTACTATATGCTCAACACTGTTTCTAAGGGCTTCATGTTTATTAGCTCACTTCTTACCAATACTCTTTTAGGTCAGCAGTATTCTTATTCCCATTTTTTAAAAAGATTTATTTATTTATTTATAGAGGGGAAATATGGGAGAAAGCGGGGGAGAAAATCACCAATGTGTGGTTGTCTCTTGTGTGCCTTCTACTGGGGACCCGGCCCACAACCCAGGCATGTACCTCGACTGGGAATGGCACCCGTGAACCTTTGGTTTGCAGGCTGTTGCTCAATCCACCAAGCCACACCAGCCAGGGCCTTATTCCCATTTCTGAAATAAGCAAATTTAGGCACACAGAAGGTAAGTAATTTGCTTACAGTTAATTAGATAAAACATGGTGAAGCCAAGATTAAACTTCAGTTTGGCTCCATAGCATACACAATAAAGAAGCTTGGGGTCTAAGGGAATGAACAGTCAATTAGAAAAGGTTTATAAAGAAAACAAGAAAATTTGACCTGAAAGTTACAAAACAATTCTTAAAATGAGATTACAAGAGAAAGGGATACACCTAGGGTCTCCAAAGCATTTTTTGTCTCTCTTATTCCTTGCTAAATGTTGTAAAAAAACTACTGTGATATTTTATTTCTTGCTTTGGAAATTAATTCCATTTTGCATTGCTCATACCTTTAAGATGAAGGTTTCTTTGGAATATAACAATCAGTGCATTCTTTCTTTTAACTTCTTTATTAAGTTGGTTGCATAAAAGATATATTCTCATACTGACAATCCTTGTCATGAATAAAATCAACAAAAATAAGGCAATAGCAAGATGTGCTTCACAAATAAACAATCAAGTGGTCAGAATAGGAAATCTGGCCCTGTACAACAAAAAAGATTAAGAAGCAGAATATGAATAAGCCCTGAATTCAGAATATACCTAAAGACACAAAAAGCACAAACCATGAAGATGAACAGGCTATACAGAATAGGAGCAACCTAAGTGGCCAATAAACACAAAGAAAGATCACAAACCTCAAGAGCAATCAGATTAAAAAATATCAAAGGTTCCTTACGATGCACAATTCCTTAATTACCCATTTGTGAAATAAGAATGAACATTAAGAAACATGAAATCTGAGTTGCATTTATTATCACAATATCAATGCTAAATTCAAAATAGCAACTTCATCGAAACTAATGTTAAATGTTCCAAAAGTAAAACGCAATCTTAGTTTTTTAAATTTATAAGGAGGGTCTGGAAAAAAAAAAAGATGAAGTATTTTATTCTACTTTCAAGGAGAACAGGTCTCAACCTGCACTTAAGTGGTATGAGCAACAAAGGGACAGGAAACAAATACCACAGAGTAATGCCCATACATATCAAAATGTTTCATTGAACCATGTTATTTCTACTTATATAGCAAGTCTATTATATTAAACACTCAGCATAATGGTACCTTACATCTTGTGTGACAGAATTACTAAATTAACTATGTATCTATTAGAAATTTTCAACCCCCACTCCCAAAACATTTTAGCATACCTATTAAGTACTGAAGGTCATTTAGAAAAAAAGAAATAAAACACATACCCAGTCTTTGCAATTAAGAGTTTTCATAATATATAAACAATGTTCAGATATAAATTCTGAAATTCTGAACTAAATATGTTTATTTCTAAATATGATTTATATAACCAAGGCTTTCTTAACCAGATAGGTCATAGCTATATGATCTGTACAAACTGACAGTAGTGTATATTCCAAATAGAGATTTTCCTCCTAATATGACAATATAACTCTTTTCTGAGTGAACATATATTTTAAAGCTTAAGGTGTAAACAACCTAGTGAAGAAATTAATGTTCATTTAAAAATATATCACCCCATAATAGGTCCCTGAATTTTCAAATTTACATGTGAGAATACATTTACATTGTAAATTTCTAGGAAAGGCACAGGCTTTATGTAAAAAAAGCAGCAAAATTTTAAACCCACCAATTTATTGAAAAAGCCATTACTTTTTTTAGAAACAAATAATGTGTCTCAAGATGTTGGCAACAGGTCATAGTACAGATGTACATTTCAAACAGTGTACTTCTCCCTTCAATTACATTCCGGAAGGAGGTGAAATACCTCCTTGGTTATGGGAAGCAGAAGTATTTGATGGACTGTGTAAGCTGGTCTCCTTGTACACAAACCAGGCATTTCCTCCCCAAAGTATCATATTCAGAAAGCCGAAGATCTAAGAAAGAGAAAAATAAACAGGAAGGTCTAATATCTTCTTAAAAATTCAGAGCCATCTTAGTTTTCCTTTAAATATTTAACATTTCCAGGCAGTATACGGTTATAGCATTTAAAGTTTAAACTACACATGAAGTAGAATAAAAAAGGAAGACTTTACATTTCAACATCAAATTCATTATTCCCAATGAAATAAAGCTAAATCTCTAAATCTGTAATATATAAAACCATGACTAAAAGACATTTAGTTTTTGCATGCTCTTTATTTTAAAAAATGGGATTAAATTTGAAAGAGTAACTAAAACCCTCCTTTTAAACTGCCTTTGTGTATTTTTTCCTATTTTCCCACTTTCTCCCCCTCCTACTACCTACCATCTTTTCTACTCCAACAGCTGCAGCCAGAGGAGAAAAGGAGTCAGAATAACTTTTATTTCCCACCTCACATTAGTCAACCTAAAAGAAATTAGTCTTCCCAGATATAAATCTGACAAGATGGAAGTCTCAGAGATGAGTAAACTGAAGCTACCTTATTATCAATTTTTGTATATAAAAGAAATGTAGTATGTTCTTCTATTTATAAAAAAAGAATGAAGAGTGGGGTATGAAGCTTTAAACTATCATATTACTGAAGGCCAAATGCTTTCTATCTTTTTGTATATTTGCATACAAAAAATTTCTCTAACTGTCTCAGATATTATCAACATATTTTTAAAAAGCGACTTTTCAATTACAACGTTAATAAAGCACAAATTTGGCCAAACTGGTTTATAAGGCAGTGCTCGCTTCATCCAACACTTTCTTGAAAAGACATGAGACCTGTCTAAACATAACATATTCTCTCTATGAATATTATATTTATCTGTATTTTCATAAAATAGAAGACTAAAGAATACATAAATTTACAGAGACCTACCTTTTTAGGTTATTTAATACTTTTATGGTATTAAATAGACTCAGAGAGTCAGATTAAAGAACAAGCTCTAAAGTGTGGTTCAAACGTTGGCTTGCCAACTTACTAGTTATGCCAATCTGGGTGAAGTAACGAGCTACATTTTTTCCCAGTTGTAAAAATGAAGAAAATAATACCACCTCCCACATTCCTCTTAGGATTGCTGGATAATTTAAGATGAGTCTAATGTCCTTAGTATAATTCTTGGCATATAGACTTAATAAATATTAGTGACTATTATAAATACCTTTCAGGTAAGTCTTGTCTAGTCAATTTCAATGAAAAGACTCAATTATGATCTTATTCAAACCTGTTTACTAATTTTCGTAACACACTTTTCTTCGTTGTTATAAAGGTAAAGGCTATATGGTGACCAGAATTCTGACAGCTTAATAACAATAAAAACCAACACATCCATAAATCATTAAAAGCTGTTGTTTTCTTAAATTATGAGTAAGGTTTTTCAAATAAGTAAAATAAAATATTTTATAAATACTGCATACATACCACAGATACATTTAGGGATCCCATACTAGTCACAGAGCCAAAGTAACACGTCACATTTTTACAGGGTCCAAGTTCCTGGACAATATTGTGACCAGTAGCTATTTTAATATCTGTAAGAGCTTTAGCCCAGGCTGAAGTGCTCACTAGCCACAAGAAAGTGGCGATAATAGTAACAACGAAGTCCTAAAGTAAAAAGAAGTATGAATTAATAATGAACAGTTAATTAAAAAATACTAAATTTAAATCTCTAATGAAGGAAATGAGTTTACATTGAATCCCAAGGCACTGAGAATTGGCCTTCATGATATACTTGATAGAAAAGGGCACAGTCAACATATTAAACATTGCTGTTTATTATTACTAGCCCAGTGCCTGAGCTACAACACTACATAAGACTTAATCATCTCTTTAGGAGTAAAAAATATTTACACTAGAAATCGAAGTCTTACATAACCCTTATCACAATCGTTCCTAAACCACTCACTCCCATGATCATACCTTAGACCCTGCTATCAACAATAACTATCCCTCCATAATCTCTATTTCAATAATCTTAGTCCCTAATATCACTTCTTTTTCCCATTCCCTCTCTCTGGCACCCCAACCTCAAAAATACCTACTGACCCCACTGAAACCTACAATCTGTTCTTACCTCTTGTTTACTGTCTCTCAGCTTCACATATGCTCTCATTTCCCTCCTTAATTTATATTCTAAGGTCTTTGCTTATAATCTCTTGCATATTGTTCTGGCAAAACTAATTTCAGTTCAATCTAATTCTCTGTGACATGGACAATGAACTGGTGAAAAGCACGTATCCCGAAGGTTTGTCTGTTTAAATTCATGACCACAAAATTTTAAGAATGCTCATTATAATAGGAACAAGAAAGAAATTTCTCTAAAAATACCTTACCCTAGTAATTTTCTACTAAATCTTTGCTACTTCTTACATTTCTAAAAATAGGACTGAAGTTTTTAATATTTTGGATAGTTTCTTATCGAACTAATAACATGAATGAAGAAAAAAATATTCTTAATCTATTCTGTTGGAAAACTAAAATTTTGTCAACTAGTAATGTTACAAAGATCTAAAATCCACTTTTTAAAATATGCATTTGTATAATATAAAGTATAAGTCCCACCTTGTTTGATTTCCCTTTAATGATCGAAGTGGGAATAATGTAAAATTTGTATGTTTTAATGTTATTTATGTATTAAGCTACACTCAAGGCTATGAGTTCATACACAACCGCAGCAAAGCTCTCTCCAAACTCAGGAATGGGTTGTGGAGTGTATCACAGAAGTGTTCTGTTCTTAAAAAGAATCTGATTAGTGTTTAACTACTTTTGCCAGCCAGCTCTTAGTTATGTAGGATAAACATCAGTGACCACTTATGAGATATAGAAACTGCTACATGTAGCTTGTTTACCTGGCCCAGATGACATTGAATAAATGCCTTGTAATTAGAAAACCGAAAACAATATGATTAATTACAAATATGGAGGTATTTGCATTTTGCATTTGAACTCTCCACTGTTACTGGTCCTCTTAAACAATGCAGATCAAAGAGAAAAGGACAGAAACACTACAACTTAAATTTCTGTACTGAGGAAGTCCTTTCCTTTTTGCTGCTGTACTTATTGCTGCAGGTAGACATTTCTTAAACACTTGCTAGAAATACAATGCCTTTTGGAGAACTAATAAATAGTATGTATGAGGTTATTACATGTTAAAAAAGTTATCTCTGGGCTAAAGTTCACAGCTTTGACCAATATATATCAAATCATCTTAATTTTCAGGGTTCTTCCTTCCTAATTCCTAATTAAACAACATGCCCTTTCCCCCGCCCCTTTCCTGATTATACTCTTTAAACCTACTTTGCTGATGGGTTAACCTATCACATTTTTAGACATCAAAAACTTTTCTCAAAATGATGCACAAAGTAATCCTAGGGTGAGGTAATGTGGGGCTCTGAAAACAGTCTTTGTCCTATTCAGAACTCTAGTTAACTCACAATGCATACCTGGAGTTCTGCAGTTCACAACCTGCAGCTGCCTGTGGCAGCTCTGGTCCTACCAATAATCAGGATATGATTCCGTTTTAGGATTTCAGACAACCTATCTCTGTTTGATTTTGTTTTATGTATTTCTGATTCTCCATATGGTCTAGAGCCCTTAAGTTTCTGCTGCTCAATACAAAAAAAGCACTGCACTTGCTTAAAAAGGGAACTAAAGTTAATTCAAAATAATTGAAAAGGTCCTAGATATACCTTAGTAGAGGATTAAGAATTTTGCTAAAATAAAAGCATATCCTCATTAACAAACAGTACTTTAAAAAAAGTCATATTTAATTATATTTAAAAATTTGGGCCTCAAAACTTTTTTTACATTTATATGTTTAAATTAAAATTAGAATTCAAAATTTAATTTAGAAGCTGGACTTTTACAGACATGAAGCATCTATTTTATATTGGATTGGCCCAAAAGTTCATGTGGTTTTTTTCTGTAAAATAAAAGACATTTTTCATTTTTACCAATAACTTTATTGATTTGGATATTTTGGGGATATTGGCTATCTCCTAGTTAATGGTATAAAGATTGCTCTCAATGAATGTCTTGATTTGAACGCTATCACCTTCATCTGGTCTACCTGACTGCGGAGAATCATCCAGCGAGAAATTTCCAGCACAAAACTTCAAAAACCACTTTGGACAAGTTTGATCAGTCCCAGCATCTTCTTCACACACTGCGCAAATCTTTTTTTGCGTTTCAGTTGCGTTTTTACCTTTGTTGAAATACTAGAACACCATATGCCAAAAAATGTTATTACATATTTTCTTCCATCTTCAATACCAAAATGGCTACGCAAAAAATCACCAATTTTGATTTTTTTAAAATGCACGTTGATATGACAGCTGTCACAAAACAATCTAACAAAATTGTTTGGAATGAAGTGAAGACAACTAAGTGCTACTAGAGCCATTGTACAGAAAAAACAAACTTTTTGGCCAACACAATATTATATCAATAAAAACCAGTTAAGGAACTAATTCTGGATTCTCTATATTATCACTAATTGGTCACTCTGAGGTGAAAAATTACTTGACTTTTTGAATGGTGCAACTAGATCAGTTTTTCAGTTTTATTAGACAGAAAAACCTTCTACCAAAAAATAGATTTGAATGCTGCTTTTAGAAGTGTGGTCATTTTTAAGATTTCTAAACAAAATATGAGAAATAAAAGTCTCGCTGCTAAATTTAACTTAAAATTTGTTGAGATAATGACATAACAGCAAGAAATGTCTTCATTTAGAATTTAAATTATAAAAAATTTTAACAAAATATCTGATCATCGTAGTTTTTTTAGATACGGCATAAAAGTCTACAGAAGACTTTTTATGTAATTGATTAGGAATCTATTAGAGAGTCCTAATATGTAATTTTGGTTTATTAAGCATTGCAAATAGGTAATGTCTAATTTTTTTGCAAGGCACCTAACCACCAAAAAATATTTTATGAAAATGTCAGGTTTAAGAATCTCTTCTCAGATATAAGAAATAAGTAAATATGGATGAAAAAAGATTGTTTTATTCCTTACTTACCATTTGTATTCTTATGATCCAGGCAGCAAAAATTAAAAATAGATAAATAAAACCTGTTATCTTATTTTATAATTTACTTCATAGATAATTAGAGATGACCAGTAACACCTCTGTTCTCCTTTCCTTTCTAGTACTTCTACTGCCTTTGTACTTATTTTTCTGTTGTGGTGGTCCAGCTTAAAACCATGGATTACCTCTCAATCTGCAACCAATAATCCAGGGCAGATTCTACCAACTAAACATTAAGAGATTATTTCTATTTTTAGCTCAGCAGACTCTGAAGCCAAGAAAGGTGCTAGGACTTCAATTCCAAATCCTTGTTGCCATCTAAAGTTACCAAATTAGCTCATGAATGCAACTAACGCTGACTTCTATAATTGTTATAGAATTATCTGGATTAGGTTTTAAATTAAGATATTTAGACCAGGAGTCAGCAAGCTTCCTGAAAAAATGCCAGACAGTAAGTATTTTTGATCTATATTACAACTACCTAACTTTGCCACTGTAAGCATGAAAGTAGTCATAGACAATATGTAATGATGGAGTATGGCTGTGTTTCAAAACAACATTTAAAAAAACCCAAAAATGTCAGGACCTTGCCGGATAGCTCAGTTGCTTAGAGCATCATCCTGATTTGCCAAGGTTGCAGGTTCAATCCCCAGTCAGGACACATACAAGAATCAACCAATGAATGCATAAATACGTGGAACAACAAATCGATGTTTGTTTCTCTCTCTCTCCCCCACCCCTCTCCCTTTCTGTGTCTCTCCCTCCCTTCCCTAAAATCAATAAATAAAATATAAAAGAAAAACAACAACAAAAAACAACGAATTAGATTTGACTTGTGGGCTGTGGTCTGCTGATTCCTGACTATTAACTCAGTAAGACAGTGTATTGGCATAAAGGGGGTCTTTGGGAAGAGAGGAAAAAGGTTAAGAGTTAGGAACACAGTTATGAGACTACTAGTATGGACAGCAATTCTACTTATTTTCTCTGCTTCTTACAACTTAATATGCTTTATTATGTATTTGAATTTTTCCAGGTGAAAATAAGCCTCAGCACTCCCTAAAGTACAGAAAGTGCTGCAAACATGCTTAAAAAAAAAAAATTGGCTTAAACATGACAACATGAGAAAGCTCATGGCAAACACAGGTCAAAATACGTTGAACTAGCTTATGCCAAAAACTTTTATTTCCAGTATAAGAAAACTGGTATTTTACTTCAAATATAATGCACATTTATTTTATACAAATTACTTTTGTATAAAAAGAAAGTAATTACTTACAATCATGGGAAGTTTTCGATTATCCCGATACAGGTTTATGTAACCAACATAGAGCAGAAGAGCAGCAATGCAGTATAGGAAAACAAACACTGCGAACGTAACATAGAACTGTGCAGAAGAAGAGTAATCTCCAAGAAGGACATACTGTTTCCAATTTATATCACACACATTTACACTTGGAGGTGCCTTAAATGATGCTTGATTCAACCTATTAAAAAAGTTCAAATACATTTATGAATTATCTGGACTTTCCCAAGAGACAGAAATACACAGACAGAATATTGAAATGACATTTCAAAAATTACTCCTCTAATACAGGTGGGGCAAAAGGTGGTCTCCAGTTGTTTGCATGGAAAATAATACAATAATTAATAAATAATAAGAATAAACTGTATTTTGTGTACTCACAGCTGTAAACCTACTTGTGCCTCACCCAGTATACCAAAAGCATTTTCCTTTTGAAAAAAAAGGGAAAAATTCAAATATTTAAGTGAATTAAAATTTTAATAAATCATAGATAAATTATACATGGTAAATGATTTGTGACAGGTTGAATACAGATGGAATTTAAATACAAACCCAGATACTATCTTCCTGCAATAAAATTTTAGCAGATTAAGACGGCTCATACAAAATAATTTACAATTTGAGACATGATATTCCATTCTAGGAGACACAGTCTGTATGATTAGCACCAGGAGAGCCAATTATAATAATTTACATTTTAACCCTGGATTTAATTACCTGTTAACTTCACACTGTCTTTTAATTTCCCCTATCCATTAATCACAAGAGCAGTTATTGCTAAAAATGCAGTACCAGTCCCTTGTACAGGAAATTTATTAAGGGTTGGAAAATGGAGAGGCAATGATACTAAGCACTTACTATCTGACATAGCTTTAATTTAAAATTTCATTTAATCACCAAAACCACCTTAAAAGGTAATTTTCCATTATACTGGACAGGAAAATTGAGTCCTAGAAGGTCAAGTAAGTAGTTAGTAAGTGAAAAAAGCTTTATACCCTGGCTTAAACGTAGGACTTATTCAATAATCTGTTTAATGAATACTAAAGTCAAACAGAAGAATTCATAAAAACAATATTCATTTTAATTTGGGAGTAAAAAATTAAAGTTTTATGCTGGTAAAAGGAGCACAGGAACTCACTTCATATAAATCCATGCCCTAAAACTATATCAAGAACACTATTATTTAGGAATGGCAAACACATGAGAAATTTGGAGTTCTTGTAAGCTGTGTTTGCTTTCACATCATGGTTTCTCGCACTATGGTGATAGAGCAGTCTCTATTCTGGTTTTGAATTTCTAATCCACTGTGGAACAGTAAAATAAAATGTCAAATGATAGTTTCTAAATGTTTACTTCCATTTTCTATACTTATTTCACCACAGACAAGGAAAAAAGTTTGCAGACAGGCACTAGTCTATGTACCACAGTTTGAGTAGTAATGATCACTATTTACAAATGAGGATGCAATTTAAAATTTTCTACCCCCAAGATTAATTGCTGGAAATCTTAATGAGTTAACAGGAAAGTAAAAAGAGTTCTTAAACCATACAAACAACTCACCTGAATGGATAAGCGAAAGTTGCTGTAACTGTTTTATTCTCAGGATCTGTAGGAGAACATTTCACTAGAATGTCTGTTTTGCCCTTATAACCTCCACAGGTGGCAAAAGCAAAGATAGCAGCAAACTAATCAAAGTGAGACAAAAAAAAAGGGAGGGAAGGAAGGAGAAGCATTACTACACCTAAAACATGGGTCATTAAAACTTATTATTAAAAACTGGCTCACTAACATTATAGAAATACATATTACAGAAAACAGAAATTCTTAAATACAAATTTACATGTAGATGGTGAAAAACATTTAAACATTTACTGGCAACTCTGGCAATAAAAAATTAAAAAAACTGGCAATAACAAATGTGACTTTATTTTCCCCTGAATATAATATAGAAATTAGTATACTGGCCCACATAAAAAGTCATGTCCTCATAATCTACATGTACCTACTAAATATTAGTATGAAACTCAGAGAAGTCTTATTTATTAGTATCAAAATCAAAAGGAGTAAACTGGACGTATTTTTATTCCAAATAAAGCCAAGAGACTGTATGCAAAGAAAGGATACTATTTCATGAGCCTATGAGGTCTCATTGTGGGTATTCCATATCTCAAAAGGTAGCTGGAGATTTGTTTTCCTAAACGTGCAAAAAAAAAAAAGAAATGTAACGATGCTCTCCCAAATGCATTCCATAAACAGAAGAAAATTGGAAGCGCCCTATATGTTGACAGGAAACCAAATACATTATTACTCACTCATTAAACGAAACATTATATAGTTGTTAATATGTTAGGGAATAGCTAATGATATAGAAAAATGTTCATTACATATAGTTTGTTTAAACAATGCATTCTGTGTATGTCTACATCTCTGCATTCGCACACAACAAAAACTAGAAGGGTTATGTATGCATCAAAATTTTAATAGCTGTAATTTCTGAACAGAAGATAAAAGACGATTCCTTTTTCTATTTGTATCTTCTAAATGTTCTATAAAACAAAAAACAAAACACACCAAAAGAAACCCAGATATGATGTAGTGACCAAGAGATCAATCTTTCAGCAAATACTGATGGCTCTCTTTAAAAATATACTTGGGCCCTGGAGGGGTGGCACAGTTGGTTGGAGCATCATCCCATACACCAAAAAGTTGTGAGTTTGATTCCTGGTCAGGGCACAAACCTAGACTGTGGGTTTGATCATGGGCTGGGGCACCTATGGGAGGCAACTGGTCGATGCTTTTCTCTCTCCCACCATCTCTAAAATCAATAAAACATATCTTTGGGAGAGGGTTTTTAAAAAAAGTTTTTATTTATTTATTTTTAGAGAGGGGGAAATGAGGGAAAATGAGAGGAGAGAAACATCAATGTGAGAGAGAAACATTAATTGGCTGCCTATAGTACATACCCCGACTGGAGACAAAACCTGCAACTCAGGCATGTGCCCTGATCGGGAATTGAACCAGTGACCTTTTGCTTTCCAGGATGACACCCAACCAATTGAGTCACACCAGTCAGGGCTCCTTAGGTGAGGATTAAAAAAATAAAAAAGTATACATATGGAATCAGATCACTTCTTACCACCACCATCACAACATCCTGTTCTAAACCACTATTGCCTCTTGCCTAAATTATACACTAAAAGGTTCTAAATTGATCCTGCTCCTGTCCTTGCCCCTGCTTCAGTCTATTATCAATGTATCAGCCAGAGTAATTTTTAAAAATTAAAAGGCAGAAAATTTTATCCTCTGCTCAAAACTCTCCAATACCTTCTGAGTTGTCTCTGAATAAAAACCAAAGTTCATATAATGGTTTCCTCCCTTAATATTTCTGACCTCGTGTTGCTACTTTTCCTCTGCCAAACCTCTACATAAAATGGTCCTCTTACTATTCCTTAAAGATGTGGAATAAACTCCTCCTCCACTGCCTTTGTAATTGATATTCTCTCTGCCTGCAATAAAGTAGCCCCTCCTTTTCTGTGGTTTCAGTTACCCATGGTTACCCATGGTCTACCACAGTCAGAAAATATTAAGTGGAAAATTCCATGAACAAACAATTCATAAGTTTTAAATTGCATACCATTCTAAGTAGTGTGATGAAATCTTGTACCATCATGCTCTGCCTGGGATGTGAACCATTCTCTCCATTCAGGGTATTCTCACTGTATCTGCTACCTATCCATCGGACACCTATTAACCTAGTTGGTTATCGGATTCTGGTATCACAGTGAGATGGGTGTTCAAGTAACCCTTGTTACTTAACAATCGCCCCAAAACTCAGGAGCGGTGATGCTGGCAATATGAATGTCAAAGAGAAGCCGCAGAGTACTTGTAACACATAGTCAGACGGTCAGCAGTAGCCTAAGATTCCATCACAATGCCTACGTCATTCACCTCATTTCATTTTATCACATATATACTGCATTATCTCACATAATTACAAGAAAAGGGTGAGTACAGTCCAATAATACATTTTGAGAAAGACCACATTCGCATAACTTTTATTATATAGTATATGGTTGTAATTGTTCTATTATTATAGTTGTTAATCTCTTACTGTGCCAAATTTATAAATTAAACCTTATCGAAGACATGTATGTATAAGAAAAAGCACACCATATGTAAGGTTTGATGTTATCCATGCTTTCAGGCATCCACTGGGTGTCTTGGACCATCTTCCCTGCAGCTAAGGGGGAACTACAGTACATGGTTCACTTCCTACTTCACAGCTCACTCTTACGATATGACCTTATCAGAGAGACCTTTCCCTAACCACACTATATTAAGTAAGTGTCCCCAACTCCACACTGCCTATTGCCTTTATGCTGCTCTATTTTTCCTCCATTTGTAACTACCACTGCCCAACAGTACTTATTTGTCTGTTTTTCCCTAAAATGCAAATTCAAAGAGGGCAGGTACTTTGTTTTGCTCAAGGTCACAGATATCCAGCAAATACATCTAGTGCAGATCTTATATCAAAGCCTACGCTGTGGAACAGAGGTATAGTGCCTTCCATGGATCCAGCGCCTTGAATTCAGACATAACCATCATATATACTTAATAAGGGATTTTTTTTCCCCCCTCAAAAAGAAATACAAGAAATGGAATCTGGTTACAGATATAAAGAGTCTGAGGCAATGTCCAGCAGAGTACGGAATCTTCAGTTAAAAGTTACTAGGTGAAGATAGAAGAATGATTACTTTCTGGGCATAACTGTGTATAAATTCAGAGCTGAAAACAGAAGGCCTGGAAATAAGTTATGGGCACATGCTCATGTTTAGGACGGGGTGGGGTGGAAGGAACATACAAATTAAACCAATGGAATAGAAGAGGCCAGAAAACAGACTTGTGTGTATGACAAATTATATCTAACAGAGCTGGCACTGCAGACAGATCACCAAGGAAAGGAGTGTGGGGTTTTGACTGCAACCTTGTGGGAGACCCTGAGCCAGAACCACTTAACTAAGCTGCTCCTATATTCCTGACCCGCAGAAATGGTGAGATAATAAATGTCTATTATTTTAAATGCTAAGTGTGACTAATTTGCTATGTAGCAATGGATAATTAATGTAAGGAAGGACTGTTCAATAAAAAATCCAGATGGACTAGATACTTAAATGTAAAAAGTCTTTAAAAATTTTAAAGACAATATAAAAGAAAGTCTGTAACCACAGAGAAGGAAAGAATCTCTTAATTTTTTTTAAAAAAACCATTATGGTTACAGCTTGTTAAACTCAGTTACAGAAAGAATTTTTTAAAATCAAAAGTCAGCTTTTGAACATAAAGCAAACTACAGACTAGATGAAAGTATTTGCAATAATGTCACAAAGGATTAGTGTCTATTTAGATCTAAGAAAAACTCGTGCTCATGTACTATAGGACATGCATAAGAATGTTCATAGTGACATTGTTTATATCAAAATATGGAGAAAGGGAAGCAATAGGAAAATGAATACAATATGGTAGTAAGTATATTCCCCAATATATACTTACAATGGGAAGTTATACAGTAATATAGACATATTAACTACAGCTACTCACTTCAACATAGATAAATCACAGACATTAAATGCTGAGGGAAAAAATGTTGCAGATTACAAAGAATACGATGCCACTTTTCTAAAAGCTCTGTCTACTTGTCCTCATCACTCCCACCAATAATTCTGTTCAGGCCATCACCATTTTTCACTGGAACTAACCCAACAGAATCTTCCTAATTTCTAAACTCACTGTTATCACCATTCATCTTCTATAGTGTGCTCTCTAAAGCTGCAGTGTCTAGTAAGGTAGCCACAAGCTACATGTGGCTATTAAGCACTTTAAAAACAGTCTGAATTGAGATGGCTGTAAATGTAAAATATATAATGGATTACACAGGTTTAGCATAAAAAATGTAAAACACCTCACTGATATTTGTTGGTATTACTTGTTGAAACAACTATTTTGGATACACTGGGGTTAGTAAAATATATAATTAAAATTAATCTTACCTGTTTCTTTTTACTTTTTAATTGTGGCTAGTAGAACACTTAAAATTACTATGTTGCTGCATTTGTAGTTTGCATTGTGTTTCTACTGGACAGAGCTACTTTGGTGATGTCATGTAAAAATCTAGTCATGTCATCCCCGTTTAAAGGGATTTCCTCAATGACTTTCCAGACCTAATTTATGAAAAGGAAAAACAAAACAAAACCACCCAACTTTTAATTTGGTATAAGTATGGAGGAGGTAGCCTCAACTTTATCTTTTCAGGTTTCTGTACACAATACTCCCTGCCAGGTAATGTATACTGTCAAACTGTAATACTAATTATTCCTGACACACGCCATGAATTTATGTCCTGGATGTACATGTTTCTTCTGGCAGGAGTTGCCCCACTCCCATTCTCTAACAAGCTCATCCTTTAAGACCCCACCCAATTCCGTGTGGGAGAACTATTCTCTCTCCCTGGCCTGCTATGGACGTCAGTCATTAACTATACTATAATCATTTTTCTTGTGTATCTTGCCTTGTAAAATAAAAACCAACCCGAACACAAAAAGAATAAAAACTAGCTTCCCACTTAATATACAAATCAGTAAATAAATGGCATACTGTACTATAGATTTTCTTTTTTCCCCCAAACTATGCCTTTATCTTTTTCTTGGCAGACTGTCTTGTCTTTGCACTTGGTCTCACACAGGATTTTTGGTACCTCCCTGGCAGAAGGCCTGGCACATATAAAATGCACATTAAATAACTGTTTAAGTAAAGAAAAAGATCAAGTTCCAATAATCTACAAATAAAACCCTATTTTTTTTAAAAAATAGTCTTTATTTCAAATTTATAATTTTAAACAGCTTTGCCCTCATGTCTTCTTCATATACCTTTTCCAACACAATATTGTCTCTATTTTCCTTTTCAACTGGATATCTCATGGACATGATAACTGGTGTTCAAAGAATCCAGATTTTCATTATTCATTATTTACAACTAGTTCTATGACTAGTGAAATGAGAACTTCAAGGGAAACTTTTATTTTCAAAGTTAATTCATTTTAACATTAATATAACTTTGATAGTTTTTGACATAATTATAATGAAGAAATAAAAATTCACTATTTTTTTTTTTTTGTTACTTTTGGCATTCATCCAGGGCTAGCACATGTGGATGGTCATCCTCTGACATTGCTGTAATAGCCTCCTGGTCAAATGCTCCAGGCTGAGTCGGGTCCATTGTGTGTCTGGTGATGGATAAGGTAGTGGACCTGGTCCAGTACAGTGTGTCCCAGGCTCTGTGATAGGCAAGTCCTTCAACAGCCTCCACACTCCACAGCTTCAGTCTTGCTCAGGCATAAAGGACACAACAGCCTCGCCCTCAGGAGGCTCTGACCCTGGCAGGAGTTGGGTGCAGGTCTGGGTGATGAGTACAGAGTGGCCGGCAGATTGTAGACCCCTGGCTAACGGGGACACAGAGCTGCCTAGAGATGCTCGAGGAGAGTCTGAAGACGGAGGCGTTGGGGAGAGAACTGAGGGAGTAGCCCGAGGGATCCTGGTGCTGACTCCCCTATGTTGCTCAGGCAGGCCATGCTTCACAGAGGCAACAGTGGAAAAGGAAACAATAGCTCTGCCTTAAAGACTCTCTGCCCCAGCTGGGAATTGTGCACGGGCCTGGGTGCTGAGTGCAGAGCAGCCAGCACAGATAGTGGGGTCTCTGGCTAAAAGGAGCACAGAACTGTCTAGAGATATTTGAGGAGGGAATGGAGATGGGGGGATTGGGGAGAGAACTGAGGGAGTAGCTCATATTTTGAGTATTACATAAATAACAATCATTTTGAAGCTGCCTCTTTATTAGGATACATAAATGTTTTATTTGCAATTCTGGTTTTTATCTTATGGGGGGAAAAAGGACAAGGTACACACTTTTACTAAATGGAGGACAAAACAATCTGAGGGTAAATTATCCAACTATCTCACCTCTCCCATTCTACTGCTCTTTTTATTTAGATTTTAAGTTATATACTGGGTGAATCCTGGCCTGTAGAACATATTTGTGTGGTCTTTCCAGTATTCGCCAAAAAAAGGTGAATCTGTTGTTAATATTTTAATATCAGCATACTGTACATAAAAATTTGGATATCCTGCTTTTCCTGACTGTAGAGAAAATGAAGAGATGACATCATCAGACTCACAGTCCCGTAAAGCAAGACAGGGAATGTACTTTCCAGATTATCACCACTCTTTAGTGTCTCAATAATTGTCAGGATGTGTTCAGGTTTATAAGTAATCAATTAATTTATACTATTGTTTTTTTGTCTGAACAGCTTGTTTCATTCATTTGCGTACTTTATGAGGGTGGTTCCTATGGGCACCTCAGTAGTCTACTCGTAGTCTAAAATGAGAAGCACTGATATGCTAATTTATATTTCTTTGCCACTTGTGAAACTCATTTTCCATCCAGCTCTATCCCATGAAGAATGAAACTGCTGACATGAAATTCTATCTGTACAGTAAGAGTAAGAATCCAGGACAGGATGACAACAAGCTTCTCTTTAGGTCAAAAAGGTTCTATATTCATTATGACAGTCTCCAGTCACCAGAGAAACCGTTCTACTTACTTCTCTGCCCAGCAGAACTGTACCAGACATATGACAGTTCTCACTAATTTAGAGATCTGGAACTTCAGAGTTAGTGGTACAGCCTGGTTCTCTAGAACACTACTCTCCAAAAAGACTACAGTACTGAACTGGTGTACAAGAAGGAAATATTTGACCTATTTACCTCTACCTTTAGGCTTACACAAGGAATTAAAGCTTTATTAAAATAAATATACCACTGAAACCCATGCTGGGGCTGCATGTCAGAGTCACATGTTAGTACAGTATGTTGGGTGTCCTGAAGGTATAGAGAGTCTTACAACATAGAAGAACAGACAGTGATATATCATCACCTGTTCTTTCACTTTCAGTGTTCATGTATCACAATGTGAATGTACCTCGCCAAGTGACTTTATGGAATAAATCATCTAGTTTAACCAAATCTTCACAAGATAACCTGGCAGCTTAAAAATATCTTCAGAAACTAAACTGGTAATACAAAACCTCATGTCCAAAAGAGAAAACAGAAGCATTAACACCCTATGTGAGCTACATTCACCAGCCACATTTACAAGGCGAAAACAGATTCCACTTAATCAGATCACAAGAAGGTAGGAAAAAAATAAATCAAATGAATGTCTGAAGTAAAGATTTAAAAATACGAATGAAATTTACCCTAAGTATTTCATATGCCTTAAGGCACTCACATGGTGAAATATGTATCTAAGTTACAGATGCATATTGGGGCTCTGTGTATAAAGTTTTAATAAGTCTGTAAGTCTATTAACTGAGAGGGATTCATGATAAAAACTAAGAGAAGTTTGATGATTCCCAGTATTTTCAATGAGTTATCTGTCCTACAGCCAGAGTCCTCCCAGTCCTTGCACCTATTCCTGGACCTTGTTCTGCACACTAAGGGTTCTACTGAGGAACAGTGGTACTCATAATTTTTGAGTGCCTTTTACATGTTTCTGTTTGCAGGGTGTTCACTGCTATTTAGTTTCATCATTAATCTGATATTATCTACTTCAATTTCTTTCTGTCCATGGGCTAGTTTAGGAAAATGATATTATAGTATAGTTTAAGAAAATGAAATGTATAATTGAAATCTCCAGAAATAGACCTAAAGTATATTGTGTAAAGTGTCTATTTGTAAAACCAAATATATGCTCTTTTACTAAATCAAATTATCATTTAGTATTTAAAATGAACTATCACTGCATGTTTGCCTTTAGTATCACTAAGATTACAGCCTAGAGCCAAGGTATTTATTTTTATGAGTCAAAATCTCAAGGATTTACTAAAGATACTCATTTTTAAAAAAATTGTTATTGATACTGATATTTTAGTTTACTTCAAATGAGCACTAAGCAAAAAAGTTACAAAGTGCTTCAGTTTCACCCTTCTACATCTCCCTCTGTTTGTGAAATACAATCATAGAAAGTTCTAAACAGACTGTTATATAGTCCTACAACCCTTAAGAATTTGGAGCATGAGAAATAAACTTGAGTTCCTGATGAAATAAACAGCGAGAAGTTTTTTGTTAACTCATATGTTGAAAACATCTTTACATCACCTTTTTCTTAAACAATTATTAACCTAAGTATGAAACTAGAAATCTCTGGGGAACCAAAATATACTTATTTTAAAATCAGACTGCTCTATTATTTTATGTCTTTTGGAGTGAATCACTATCCTGACTGTTGAGTTGGCTGGCTGTCTTTAGGTGAGTCTGTCACTTCATAGAAAGCTGGTACTATTTGTTGCTACTAATATAATTTGAGCTTTAAGTGAGAATAAGTTTCCTTCATGCGTTCTAGGATATTTGATGTAGGCTCAACTTGCAAGTTTATTAGTTTCCCCTTCTCTTCCCAAATAGTGGTTTCATAATTATCTCCCTGTCTGGTAGTTTTATGGTTGTTTCTACCTGGTCTTCTGAGTCTGCCAGCCCACAAACAGCACATGTTAGACTGCAGTCTCCAAACAACCAACATGAGAATATTTAAGTCATCACAAATCCAGACACTAAGCTGGCAAGTGGATTGATTCAGGTCTTAGTTTGGAGGCTTTATCTCTTTGCTTTCTACTTCTGTAAGTGCTCAGCTGTATTTAAGATTTATTTTCCAGAGCTGGGAAACAGTCCTTCTCCCATCCATAGCCTCTGTTCCATTTCTGGTCCTCAATGATATTTACCTTATATGACAACACCAATCTCAATTGTGGTCTGTGGACCCCTGGAAGGACCCAAGGCCCTTATAGGAAATCCATGAGGTCAAAAATATTTTCATAATACTATTAAGACTATTTGCCTTTTACCCTGTGTTGACATTTGAATCAATTTAAGCAAAGGCATTAGTGGGTAAAACTGCTAGGCTTTGGTAACAATCAGCAATAACATCAAACTGTTATGCACTTGCACTTTAAAAAAAGTCAATTGTACTTACAAATGCTTTTGATGAAGCAGTAAAAATTATTATTTTATAAAGTCATGACATTTGAGTCTTCTTAATATTCTCTAATGAAATAGGATGTACAAATAAAGACTTTCCCTGCACAGCAAAATACAATGGTTGTCTCCACGGAAAGGATTTAAACATCCGAACTGTATACTGAACTAGCGTTTTACATTGAAAGAATAAGTAATAGGTAAAATATAGTTATTCAGACTTGGATATCTGGCAGATATTTTTCTCAAAAATGAATGAAGTGAACCTTTAACTTCAAGGAAAACTTGCAGGATATGTTGCCAGTGATGTAATTCAAGCTTTCTAGTGATTTATTATTGTTATTTTTTAAAAAAGATTTATTTATTTATTTATCTGTTTTTAGAGAGAGGGGAGGGGCAGGAGAAAGAGAGGGAGAGAAACATTAATGGGTGGTCACCTCTCACGCGTCCCCTAATGGGGACCTGGCTTGCAACCTAGGTATGTGACAGGGTTCACAGGCTGGCACTCAATCCACTGAGCCACACCAGCTAGGGCTATTATTGTTATTTTAAAATAAATGTTTTTAAATGCATCAGCTTAAATTTCTAATATGTTATATACTGAATGATATAACCCACATAAACAAAAGCTCCTGAGGTCCACAATATTTAAGAGCACAAAGGAGTTCTGAGATCAGAGTATCTGAGAAGCACTGTATGAAAGCATCACTCTATTATCATAGATTGCTATTGTATGTATTTGTGTGTTCTGAAAGTATTGACAACACATATATTTTGTCTCTGAAAATTTTATCTCATCTACCCCATGAGAGTGTTCATGGTAAATGCTGAGATGATTCCAGGTAATAAAAACAGAGTAAAGCCATGAGTCAGTAAGGCTATTCATAAGCTTTAAGTGTAGAAAGTCCTGGTGGGCACAAAGTGCTATTTGAAATCCTTTTTCTCTTTCCATAATAGGGGGGAAAATGAACAGAAATGGCAGGGTTAAGAGAAAGATAAGTTTCCTAAAAAGTAGTCTGTGTTACAGACTGATAGCCTAAAAATGTAAGTTAAACAAATTGATGAGACAATCAATTTGCCATCTATATATGCCCCACTCCCTACACTCTGCAATACAGTTTATATTTGCTGGGTGTTCCTCAGTGCCACACTGTAAACCACAAAATTAGAATAAAACACGGTTCCTGTTTGCAAAAATCTTATCATCTACTTGGGATGACTAAACTTTAAATATTTTTATAAACTATTATGTATTTCTGAAACTTTGTGGTTTAAAGAAATTGATAAATGTGCTCAAAGGGTTACCGATTTTCTTATGGTTTTTCACACTAATTTTCCTAGATAATAATTTATCTGAAAGTAATGTTTTTAAGGCATAAAATCAGAAAAAAAACTTCAAACTTGATAAGTTAATCAAGAAGATACTATTTGTTTTAGTTCTTAAGATGATGTTATAAACATGCCTCTGACAAACAAGAAAAAAAATTACTCCAGATATCTTATGTTTTTGTTCTTTAAGTTTTAATTTTGTGGTAATCTTTTCAATAATTTATTGAGACAAATTAGAAACACAAAGGTAAATGATCAAAATGACTAAGAACAGATTCTTAAGAGTCTTGGGTGTAGTGATATTCATGGGATATTGGGTATATTACTCTAAATATAATAATATTTATATTTAGAGAATATTTATATATTAGAGAAATTTAAATAATTTCTCTAAACTCCAGTAACATGGGGATAACTATCTTCATAAGCTGTCAGAGGATTAAATGAAAAAATATAAAGCCCTAGTACACGTATACTCAATAAGTATCTCGTTAATAGAATAAAGCTGACCAGCACCGACAAAAATATTCAGAGATGATTAATAATTCTAAAGTTCAAGATATTTAGTCTGTAATTCTTTATATACTCCCCAAACAGTATCTCTTCTCTAATTTTGTGTGTACGGAATTAGAAAAGCAAAATATTTGGATTCCTTAAGGGCTAAACATTTATTCAGTGTCTACCCTATACAAGATAGCATAAAGAAAGTCCAAAATATGGGGTTCAATATTAAAAGGAGGTATTTTAATGAAAAACTTTGATCTACATAGTAGGGATAACTGACTATAAAGAACCAAAATTAAAATTTTGGTTCTTTATATATTAAAAACTTGAAAAAGCTGCTTTGGTAAAATTAATCCCTATTACTTCCGTGTTCAACTCCTACACATGGGGCATCTATTCCTTTTTTTTTTTTTTTAAATCCTCACCCGAGGATATGTTTATTTTAGAGAGAGAGGGGAGGAGGGAGCGGAAGGGAGAAAAAGGGAGCAGGGTGGAGGGAGAGGGGGAAAGGACGGGGAGGGGGAGGGAGAGAGAGAGAGACAGACAGACAGAGACAGAGAGACAGTGATGTGATGGCTGCCTCCCATACATGCCAGATCTGGGATAGAACCTGCAACCTTGTGGTGTACAGGACAAGGCCACAACCAACTGAGCCACCTGGTCAGGGCGGTGCATCTATTCTTATCTAAATTTTATACTGACACCAAGATAGGCTGCTCAAGGCAGGATAACACGCTGGAAGAAAGGCATACAATATACCATTTTTAAAGTTTAAAATATCTAATAGAGAACAGTGATCTTGAAGGACTAGGAAATATGTATGTCAGTCATATAGGGCTCAATTCTACCCACTCTCTGGGTCTAGTCTTTTAGAAACACAGTATCTCAGTTCTGGAAAAAACCAAGAACTGTTCAAGTGTGTTATCATCATTCACATATTTATATATTAACTCAATCATTCCAACAGCCCTGTATTGATATTCCCATATAAATATAACAAAAATTCAACTTTTACTGAATTACACAAAGAGAACTAAGGCAATGCCATTCCCAGACACTGTAACTAGGCGCCAGGAGTGTATTAAAAAAAATATAAAAATAAAAAAACTTAAAAAAATATAATCTATACATAAATAATATGGTGGCTGCAGTTTAGAAGTGAAAATGCATCTGCTTCAGCAACTATATTTTTATTATGTCAATAAATATTTACCAAGCATCTTGTCTTCATTCTATGAGACATTCAGATTTATAATCCCTGAAAGGTACATATTATCAGGTTATATATTAGTATAGAATCATCTAGAACCTTGCTAGTAATAAGCTGATTTGAGTAAGTATTCTTTTACTTATATGAATGGTAAGCAGCCTTTACCTAGATTTTAGATGTTTGTAAATTTATTTATTGACTATTTTTAGAGGTAACCCCGCCCTCAACAGACCTCAACCAATGTTTTATGAAACTTTAAAAAAAATTCCTAATTCAAGGACATGCTTATTGATTTTAGAGAGAAGGGGAAGGGAGAGAGAGAAGGAAAGAAACATCAATGCCAGAGTGAAACATCAATTGGTTGCCTCTCGGGTGCACCCAGACTGGGATCGAACCTGCAACCTAGGCATGTGCTCTGACCCGGAATAGATTCCACAACCCCCTGGTTCACAGTCAACACTCCAACCAACTGAACCATACTGCTCGGGGCTGAAACTTGAGTATCTCACCCAAAACACATTTAAAAATCTCTACAAGGTTCTCTTCTAGAACCTTGTTTTATAATTCATTCCCCTCTTCTAGAACCTTGTTTTATAATTCATTCCCCTTTCTGACTGTTTTTAACTTCCAGTAACTCTATTTCCAAGTCTCTTCTCTATAGTGCAAAACCCATTCAGTCTTTCCCATCTTTAAGATGGGTTACCACTAAATTTCTCCCATCTTCAGTCAAATAGTGGTTTACCCTCTCTGTCTTCACTTTCTCACCATACATCTGTTCAGCCCACCACCATTCTGGTTTCTGATTTTATTGAAACTGCTTGCTCTTACTAAAGCCACCAATAGCAAAACTAAGGATGCATTTTAGTCCTTATTTTATTTAACTTTTCCACTGCACCTGATAATGTTGGGTACTCTTACACTTCTAATAGTGATGCCAAGATGTTTTCTCTCCATCTTCCAAACCATCTCTTCTCTCCTTTGCTGGCACATGTCTGCTGAATCTCCACCTCATGTTAATCTTTTAAAACTCAAGTCCATATATCTAACTGCTTGTATGGTACTTCCACTTAAATGATCTAAAAAAGTCCAGAAACTTAATACATCAGAAAATTTATTTATCTTCCACCAAAAACTTTGCTTCATTTCCTTAATGATCTATGTTGGATAGTGGTGCCACTACCAAGCCAAGTCAGAAATATAGCAGTCATTTTAGAGACGTTCCCTCTTCTTTACCCTCCAGATGTATTCTAATTTTTAAATTTCTCTTCTCTATTCCCACTGCAATTAATTTTAGGCTTTCATAATTTCTCAAGCAACAGGTTTCCCTTCTTTCAAGTATGACCTTTCCAATCCCCTATACTGCTGACAAAATGAAAATTTATAAAAGGCAAATGTAATCTTATCCTTCACTTGTTTTAAACACTTAAATAAGTGAGTCCCTGGCCTTTGGTAGGAATTCTGGGTTTAAATGGATGCTATCCACTAAACTCCCCAAAATCTATACCCTGTACATACACATTTTTCCAAGGAAAGGGCCCAGAGAGTTAAGAACCATTGGCAGGTAGAATAAACTCCACAAATGACCCTGCAAGCCCTTTGAAACCTTTCAGAATTATCTCAAACCATACCCTCCCTCCCAGTCTATGTTCTAGTCAACCTCAACTAGCTTAAGTTCTCAAACAGAGCTATGCTGCCTCAACTTTTCACACCACTGAAAACAGGACTCCCTTTGCCTGGAAAGTCACTCCTCAGGGAACAAGTATTCATACTTTAAATGCTACTTCATCTCTGAAATTCTCCCTGGTTCCTCTAAGCAATTGATTTCTCCTTCCTTTCACTTACTACATCCTACCTATACTTTTATTATAGTATTTATCATATGGCATTTTCGTATTTGTTTGTATGTCTTAACAGTTCATGAGGACAAGGCAATGTTTTATTCATGTTTCTGTGCTAGTGCTTAGCACAGCACCTGTATGTAATACGTATTCAAATATTTGTTGAATAAACATTCACTACACCATTAACAATGAATAATCTCTAAAAGATTCTCCTATGGAATAATAAGTTGTTCAAACTAACAGTCGCATTTCCTTAAAAAGCTTTAAAAAGGATACTATTCAAAATACATCAGACTATAATCACTAATAAATTTACTGTTTTGAAAATACTAAGACAAAAGTCAAATCTACGTCTTTTTAATAAAGACAAATAATATAAGCACAAATATAAACAACTGCCTCTTTGCGCAAGTGAAAAGTTAAATTATAAATTTAACTGTAATCCTCAATGCGATTGATTAGTTTAAGTGTGATTTTTTCCTCCTGCAATTTTAAATTTTTATATATTCAATCAATAATTTGCTTTATATTTCAATCTTTACCAGGTTTACAGAACCCTAAGTACACAATTATGTGTCCTTAAAATATATATTTGAGTGAAATAAGCACAATTTCAGTTTTCAGAAAACACCAAGTGAAACCTCGAGGAACAGGCAGGTAGGAAATCAGACTGAGTACCCACTGAAGAGAGAATCGGAGTTTCTCTGTTACTTTAAGAAACATCCTGGGGAGGTTATTTAAAACAGAAATCAAAAGTTCACTTCACCACTAAAATACAAAGTTAAAGAATTCGATATAAATTTTGCTCACTACACCCTGGACAGATTCCAGTTCCCTATTATTGAGGGCCTGAAAATCAGCCCTAATATATGTGCGAGGCCATGAAGCCTGAAGAAAATTTGCAGTGCCTGGTGTATTCACTAACTCCTCCAAGTGACTTGATCATTGTCAAGGTCGAATTAATAAGTCTCCTTTGATGTTAATGATTGAGTGTTCCCAGGAAAGGACTAAAAGCTCACTACAGTCTGTTGCTTGGAAATACTTAAAACAAACAGTGATGGCGATTCCTAGCATGTGTTTAAGAGAATCGGGCTGACAAGATGCGTTTTGTTAAAAGACATTCCCTTCCCCCGCGTCTCCCGCTACCATCCCTGCCAGCTTCCCTGACCCACTGATTATTTTTATCCATTTTTAACTTGGAGCCAATCTTTAAAACAAATTAATAAGTGAGTGCTCGTCAAATCACTTCGACAAACTACAAAAGCTTTCGAGGGAGCAGCCTGAAGTCAGCACCGGACAGAAAGGCACGGGCCGGCCCTTTCCCCAGGACGCGGAGAGGCTGCGCCGCCCGGGGCGCGACTCCAGCCGGCCGGGTTTCGGTTATACTGCAACAGTAAGTCTTCTCTTCCCTTGCGGCAAACAGGGAAGCCAAAGAGAAATGTGAACTCCCACTTCCACGGGGGCACCCAGAGGTGAGCTTCAGTGTGGGAGGGCGGCTCCGTCCGCGACGCAGGCCGCCGAGGGGCTACTGATTCAACGCCGACGGCGGCGTCTCCGCCCCGCGCGGGCCCAGGCCGCGGCCTTTCGCGCTCTCCCCGCCCATCCCGTCCCGGGGATGGCGGCGACTTCGGGGCCAGCGCGAGAAGAGCCGCGCCCCCGCTCCCGGGGCTCCCCGCCTCCTCGCCGAGGGCGCCGGCCGGGCCGGAGAGGCAGCACTCACCCACTCGAGGACCTTGATGAAGCCGAGCGGCTCCTTGAGCGGGTTGAGGTTGAGCTGGAAGGAGGACATCCTCTGAAGGAAGGAGGGAGAGACAATCAGGACTGCGGGGCGGAGGAGGAGGGGGACAGAGGAGACGGAACGGTTCGGTGGCGAAGAAGGGCAGGCGGGGCTGGATCCGGGAGGCGGGCCTGAGAGGCAGCCCGGCGGGGCGGGGCGGGGCGGGACGGCGGCGGTTGAGCCACTGGCCTAGGTGCTGGGGCGGAGACTGAGAGGGGCGGTGGCGGTAGGCGAGGGGTGGACGGGGGCTGGGAAGAGGAAGAGCTTCCCAGGGCCGCACCTGGCCTAGCCGGCTGATCTTCTGGCGTACCAAATACTTGTTGGAAGCCATTCTGTGCGCGCTGCGCTCTCTTCCCTGAAATTTGGCCTCTGGAACGCCGTCTCCTCCCGCGCATGCGCGCACCCACCGCTGCGTCTACGAAGCGCGCGCCGCTGCCCAGCGCACAGCTCTCGGTTTGGGTTCTTTAGGCTGCTGCGTTGCAGAGCGGCAGCTGTCTTTAACCCGATTCTCTTCAGAGTTCCCAACTTTTTGATGTATTTATAAAATATTGATACAGATGAAACCGCGTTTCAAGGCTGTTAGAGGCCTTTTACTGAAATGATGGAGAGTTAGTGCAAAACAACGGACTTTGGGCGACCATGATGCAGGTATCTCACAAGCGTAATTCACCAAACATTCTTACTGGAAATTAAATTTATTGTCAGAGTTATTATTGGAGTCAGGGTTGAAGATGTAGGAGAAAGGTTATACCAAATAGAAAAAGGCTTGGCCGAGCAGGCTACTCATCTCTCGCACTCTGCCATTCATGTCTTCTACTTGAGGCACTCTTGGGTGTCTGCGTAGAAGGCTAATCCTGTTCCCCTTAAAAGATTCAACTTAGGTGACACTTACTTCCTGGCATCCAGTTATTGGAGGCCGGAGGCCATGATCTCCTTACTGGCTTCCCCAGTATCTTGGAAGTTTTTGGAGAGCTGGAATGATAGCCTAATGGTGTATATGGATTGTAAAGTAGTTAACACCATACAACAGTAAGAAAGAAAGGAATTTATCATAATAGAATCTCAATGCTAACTTTCAAGTACTTGCCCATATGGGGGTCTGTCCAGAAAATATCCAGCCATGTACTATGAAAAATAAGACATTTATTGAAGAAGATACAAGAAACATTGTACACAGGACAATGATGCCTCAGTCCCCTTCAGAGCAGGTACTTTGGCACCTTACACAGTTCTACCAATAGCTATCAGCTGCCCCATCGTATTTTCCTGAATCTCATTGAGGGTCTGAAATCTCTTCTCTTTCAAAGGTGATTTTCATTTTGGGAAAAGGCAAAAGTTGCAGGGCACCAAATCTGGCCTGTAGGAGGGCTTAGTCACCTAGGTGATTTGATGTTTCACCAAAAAACTACAGGAGACGTATCGCATGAGCAGTTATGTTGTCATGACGAAGCTGCCAATTACCAGTTGCCCATAGCTGTGGACTTCTGAATCATTTGAATAGTTTCTGCTGGGGGAATGTTCAAGCTTAATGTAAAATTTGATGCAGATTCGTTGCTCTACTCACTCATTTTGAATGCAGTGGCCACACTACACATTCTCAACAGTGTCTATCGCCTTCACTGACTAGTACAGTGAAGTTATTATTCACGCATGCGCATTCCAATCCACTGTCCTTGGCTGCCAGGTTACATCGATGTCATGGAAACTGTTCTCCTTACATTAACAAGGGATGGACTTTTTCCAGACAGACTTCCTATACGGATTTTCCAAGCGTTCATCTTGAATTACCAAGTTCCTTGCTGTTGAAGTTATTCTAGGAGGGTTTGACAACTTATTGAAGATCTTTCAGGAAGCTAATCCTTTCTCTTTTGAGACCTATTTACATCCTTATTTGCTTCCCAGAGAGTGCAGAGAACACATTTCAATTTCCTTGTCAACAGAGACAGTCCTACTCTATTTTATCCTGACTCCCATTCCTCAACCCCACCACAGTGCCTTATGTTAGTGGCACCTAGTGGATAGTTGCAGATTCCTCTTATTGAATAAGTCAGTGATGTCCCTCAGGGCTAAATTAGTAGAAAGTGATCGTGCATGGCACCCAGTGTACCTGAGACCACTATAAGCTGTACTCCAGGTTTTAATGGTACTTCCCTTTCTTTCTGCTTTGTTTCTGCATTTCTCCTGACACCTAGTCCCAAGATGGTGACCTCCTTACAGGCTTCACTGCTACTCTCTGTATTCTCTTTAGTGTATTTTTCTAAACTTTTACTCCTGTTCTGTTGAGGCTTTTTGGTTGGGCACCTGGAGATGGGTTGTGGATAGTAGTCCTATTTTGCTTGGGCTTCATATTCTTCAAAATAGACTCTAATGTTACTTCCAAATGAGATATACAGGACAAATGAGAACAATGTTGTCTTTGCAACATGACTTAAAATTTTTAAAAATCTAATTGGGAATCTATACTTTTAATTGGAAAATATACTGTAATTTAGCAACCCAGTTTTGGCATTTTTTTTCATCTTTTGAAAGTATTAGAAATAGAATTAGGCCCTTTCTCAACTTCTGAGATTAACTATTTCCTCTCTTCTGACTCTTTTTGCTTTCTCTCCTGCTTCTTGTTCACTTCAACCAGGTAAAAGGCATGGTTGTTCTTTGAAAACATTTAGTAGTAGAGTACAGACCTTGAACTTTTAAGAACTTTTGTTCCTTGACCATGTGCCAATGGTTTTTAAAAGATGGAGACCAGTACATCACTTACAGTGAGCAGAAGATTATCAGGTCATGTGTCAGAACTCATTCATAGGATCTGACTAGGGAAAAAAACAAATTTAAAAAAACAAAACAAACAACAACAAGAAGAGTGAGCTATAGCTGTTTCCTTCAGTTACATAGAGCCCTGCACTACCGCCAGTCAGCTGAGCTCAGAGGAGCTCATACTTTCCTGAGGAGCTGGTAGTGACTGGCAGAGAAGGAGAGATCTGATTAGGCAACCAGAGGATTGTGAGATTTTTTTAATTTTTTAAAAATTTATTGAGATGACATTGGCTTCAACTGTACAATTCTATAATAAATAATCTGTACATTGTATTGCGTGCACACCACCCAAAGTCAAGTCTGCTTTCATCACAACTTATTCCCCCTCTGTCTTCAACTTCCTCCCTTTTCCTCTGGTAATGACCATACTTGTGTTTGTGTCTATCAGGGTTTTTTTTCCTTAATCCTGTCACCTTTTTCATTCAGCCCTTCAACTCCTTCCCCTCTTGACAATGGTCAGTCTGTTTTCTGTACCTATTTTGTCTGTTAGTTTATTTTGTTCATTAGATATCACATATAAGTGCAATTCTACAGTATTTGTCTTTTTTCTGACTGGCTTATTTCACTAAACATAATAGTCTCCAGTTCCACCCATGTCATCGCAAAGGGTAAAGATTTCCTTTTTTATGGCCAAATAGCATTCCATTGCATAAATGCACCACAACTTTTTTATCCATTCATCTACTGATGAGCACTTGGCTGCTTCCAAATCTTGACTATTGTAAATAGCGCTGCAATGAATCATAAGGGTGCATATATTCTTTCAAATTAGTGTTTAGGGTTTCTTCAGATATCTTCCCAGAAGTGGAATTGCTAGGTCATAAGTCAGTTCCATTTAATTTTTTGAGGAAACTCCATACTGTTTTCCACAGTGACTGCATCAATCTGCATTCCCACCAACAGTGCACAAGGGTTCCCTTTTCTCCACGTCCTCTCCAACTTGTTTGTTGATTTATTGATGATAGCCATTCTGACAGGTGTGAGGTGATAGCTCATTGTGGTTTTAATTTGCATTTTTCTGATGATTACTGATGTGGAATATCTTTTCATATGTCTATGGACCATCTGTATGTCCCCTTTGGAGAAGTACAGGTCCTTGGCTCACTTTTAAATTGGATTGTTTGTTTTTTTGGTTTTGACTTGTACAATATAAGTTCTTTATAAGTCTTGAATATTAATCCCTTGTCAGATGTATCATTGGTAAATATGTTCTCACATTCACTGGGTTCCCTTTTCATTTTGTTGATGGTTTACTTTGCTGTGTAAAAACTTCTTAGTTTAATGTAGTTCCATTTGTTTATTTATTTATTTTTTGTCTCCCTTGTTGAGGACAGATATCAGGAAAAAAAATTGCTACAAGAAATGTTTAAGATTTTACTGCTTGTTTTCTTCTAGGATTTTTATGGGGCCTTATATTTTAGTCTTTAATTAATTTTGAGTTTATTCTGGTGCATGGTGTAGGAAGGTGGTCTTGTTTAATTTCTTTTGCATGCACCTGTCCAATTTTCCCAACACCATTTATTGACTAGACTGTCTTTACCCTATTGCATGTTCTTGCGTCCTTTGTCAAGTATTAATTGACTAAAAAGGCATGGGTTTATTTATGGGCTCTTGATTCGTTTTTTAAAAAGATTTTATTTATTTATTTTTAGAGAGAGGGGAGGGGAGGAAGAAAGAGAGAAAGAGAAAGATCCACGTGTGGTTGCCTCTCGTGTGCGCTCCACTTGGGACCTGGCCTGCAACCCGAGGCATGTGTCCTGGCCAGAAATTGAACCAGCAACCCTTTGGTTCACAGGCCTGCACTCAATCCACTAAGCCATACCAGCTGGGGCATGTGCTCTCAATTCTGATCTATTGACATAAATGTCTGCCTTTATGCAAGTACCATGCTCTTTTGATTATTATGGCCTTGTAATATAGTCTGGTATCAGGTAGCCTTAATACTCCAAATTTGTTCTTTTATAGGATTGCTTTTGCTATTCAGGGTCTTTTGTGGTTCCACATGAATTTTTGAACTATTTTGTGGAATATGCAATTGATATCATGATAGGAATTGTGTTGAATCTATAGATTGCTTTGAGTAGTATGGGTATTGTAATGATGTTAATTCTTTGTACCATGAACATGGTATATGCTTCCACTTATTTTTATTTCCTTAATTTTCTTTCTTCAGTGTAATACAATGTTTTGAGTACAAGTTTTTTTTATCTCCTTGGTTAAATTTATTCTGAGGTATTTTCTTTTTTGATGCAATTAGAATGGAATTGTTTTCTTAGTTTTTCTTTCTGGTAGTTCATTATTAGTGTATAAAAATGCAATTGATTTCTGGGTATTGTTTTGTATCCTGCTACTTTACTGAATTTATTTACCTGTTCTAGTAGTTTTTCGGTGGAATTCTTTAGGGTTCTCTATATACTGTATCTTATCAGAAAATAAAGACAGTTTTACTTCTTCCTTTCCAATTTGGGTGCCTTTTATTTCTTCTTCTTGTCTGATTGCAGTGGCTAGGACTTCCAGTACTATGTTGAACAAGAGTGGTGAAAGCGGACATCCCTGTCTTGTTCCCAACTTTAAGGGAAATGTTTGTAGTTTGTGCCTATTGAGTATAATGTTGACTGTGGGTTTGTAATATATAACCTTTATTATGTTGAGGTATATTTTCTCTATTTCCACTCTGCTGAGCATTTTTTATCATTAACTGGTGCTGAATATTACCAAATGCTTTTTCTGCATCTATTGACATGATTATGTGATTTTTATCTTTAATTTTGTTTATGTGGTGAACCATGTTTATTGATTTGCAGATATTGTACCAACCATGCATCCCTGGAATAAATCCCACTTTATCATGGTGTATGATCTTTGTACTGTATTCCTTGATCCTAATATCTTGTGGAGGGTTTTAGCATCTATGTTCAACAGGGATATTGGCTTACAATTTTCTTTTTTTGTAGTGTCTTTATTTGACTTTGGAGTTAGGATAATGCTGGCCTTGTAAAATGAGCTTGGAAGGCTTGCCTCCTCTTGGATTCTTGGAATAGTTTGAGAAGAATAGGTGTTCTTTAAATGTTTGGTAAAATTCACTTGAGAAGCTATCTGGTCCAAGACTTTTGCTTGTTGGAAGTTTTTTTATTCCATTTCATTCATTTTAAGTGGTCATTCAGATTTTCTGATTCTTTCTTATTTAGTTTTGGATGATTGTGTGTTTCTAGGAATTTATCCATTTCATCCAGCTTATCCCATTTGTTAGCATATAGTTGTTTCTAATATTTTATTATAACCCTTTGGATTTCTGTGGTGTCAGTTGTTACTTCTCTTTCATTTCTGATTTTATTTATTTGGGTCCTCTCTATTTTTTTGTTGATGAGTCTGGTTAAAGGTTTGCTAATCTTTTTCATCTTTGCAAAGAACCAGCTCTTGGTTTCACTGATCTTTTGTAGTGACTTTTTTAGACCCTATTTTAATATTTGCTTTTTTAAAAAATCATGTTTATTCTATGACAGTTGTCTGAATTTTTCCCCATTTACCCTCTTCCACCCATCCCACCCCAACCCCCTGTTCCCACAGTCAATTCCCACACTGTTGTCCATGTCCATGGGTCATTCATACATATTCATTGTCTAGTCTCTTTTCCTACTTTCTACCATTGTCCTCCTTCCCCATCCCCTCTGGTCACTTCCAGTCTGCTCTATATTTCCATGCCTGTAGTTTATTTCGTTTGTTAGTTTATTTCCTTGAATAGATTCCACTTACAGGTGAGGTCATATGCTATTTGTCTTTCACCAACTGGATTATTTCACTTAGCATAATATTCTCCAGTTCCATCCATGTTGTTGCAAAAGGTAGGAGTTCCTTCCTTCTTTCTTTCTTTCTTTCTTCCTTCCTTTTTTTTTAAATGCAGACTGATTTTGTTTATTTTTTTAAATGTCAAAATCCATTATGAGTATTAAAAAATTGAAATACATTATAAAGTCTCAGCAGTTAAAACAACATGACACCGGCACAGAAATAATCAAGTAGGTCAATGAAATAAAATGAGCATTCTAGAAACAAACATATATATCTGTCTAACAGTATATGATTAAGTTGATATTTCAAATCAATGGGTAAAATAAGACTTATTCAACAAATGAGGTGCATGGATCATTATTACTTGAAATCAAACAAATATAGAGCCCTATTTCACACATTATACAGGAAATATTCAGGCAAGTTAAAAATCAATATGTAGAATCTAAGGAGTTTTAGGAGAAAATACAAAATAATATTTTTCTTACCCTGAAGTAAAATACTCAAACCCAGAAGGTATAGAGTAAAATATTGACAATATGACTATATTAAACATTTAAGACTATACAGTAATATACATATAAAAAAGTTAAAGGACAAGTAATAGAATAGGAAAGAATTTGCAACACATCTAAAAAAGAGTTAATAGATATTTTTTAGGGAAAAAATTCTATACACATTTAATCAAAAAATGGATAAAGAATACCAGAAAGTCATTTAATGTTTTTTAAAAATAATAGAAATACACAAGAAATATACAAAAAACAGATTTAGTTTCAACAAATAATAAAGTAACATTTAAAATAACACATCATTTTAGAAAAAAAGAACTACTAAACTTCGCGACAGCATAGATGGAACTGGAGATCATTATGCTAAGCGAAATAAGCCAGGGGACGAAAGTCAAATACCATATGATCTCACCTATAAGTGGAACCTAACCATCAATACAAAGATGCAAGGAAAATAAGACCAGCAACACTGAAAGGAAAAGAAACCAACAGAGACAAGAGGGAAGGAGGGGGGGCGGGGAAAAGGAAGGGAAGGGGAAAGTCAAGGAACATATAGCAAGGACTCATGGACAAAACCAAAGGGGAAGAGCTGAAGGAGGAAGGGAGGGAGGGGCAAGGGAAAGTGGTGGGGGGTAGGCAGAGACAAATGTATTTGGAAAAAATAAATTAATTAATTAAAAAATAAAATAACATCATTTTAACAATCAGAATAATAAGTATTAAAAACATTGGTAATATCAAGTGTTGTTGACTGTGAAAGGAATTGGGTATTCATAGACTCTTTTTCTTCATCTTCTTAAAGCAGTCCCTTTAGCATATCTTTTAGCCTTCTTTTGTCTGGGAAACTCCTTATTTCACCTTCCATTTTAATTGAGAGCCTTGCTGGGTAGAGTAGTCTTGGTTGCAGGACTTTGCTTTTCATTACTTGGAATATTTCTTGCCATTCCCTTCTGGCTTGTAGTGTTTCTGTCGAGAAGTCAGCTGCTGGCTGTATCGGGGCTCCCTTGTATGTTACTACCTGTTTCTCCCTTGCTGCCTTTAGGATTCTCTGTTTGTCTTTGATATCTGCCATTTTAATGATGATGTGTCTTGGAGTGGGCCTCATTGGGTTCCTCTCGAATGGGACCTTCTGTGCTTCCTGGACTTGCGTGACTTTTTCCCTCCTCATATTAGGGAGGTTTTCCATGATTACTTTTTCAAACGGGTTCTTTATCCCTTCCTCATCCTCTTCTCCTTCTGGTACCCCTATTATATGAATATTATTATGTTATATTCATTATTATGAATATAATAATTATTATTATTATTATTATGTCCTGCATTTCCCTAAACGCCCCTTCATTCTTTTTGAGTCTTTTTCATTTTCTTGCTCTTTCTGGGAGCTTTTTTCTACCTTATCCTCCAGCTTGCTGATTCGATCCTCGGCTTCATCTATCCTGCTTTGATTCCTTCTCTTGTGTTCTTCAATTCAGATATTGCATTCTACATTTCCTCTTGTTTCTTTATTGATAGTTTCTATGTCCTTTTCATGGTGATATAGTTTGCAGCAAGTTCCTCATAGTTTCCCTGTAGTTTTTTTTTGTAATTCTCTTTGAGCTCACTGAGCTCATTGAGCTTCTTAGAACCATTTTTTTAAACTCAAGATTTGATAGTTTACTTGCCTCTATTTCATTTAGTTCTCTTTGTGGGAGTTCTTCCTTTCCCTTTGACTGAGGGTGCTTCTTTGCCTTCCCATCATTTGTAAGACTCTTGTTTTTTGCTTCTGCTTTTGAAATTGATCTGTTTTGATTTCATGGCTTTGTGGTGTGAACTTCTATGGTAGGACACCACAGTTTTTTCTTTCTGAATCTGCCTCTGATGATTTCAAATGTTGACCCCGTCTGACCTTAGGCAGTCTGTTTGAGACTTCCAGGGATCTATAGTCTGTGGCTGTCTACTTCAGCTGTTAATCTAGTCACTCTGCAGTCAGCAGTCAGGCTTAGGCACCACAGGGCAAAGGCAGAGTCCCTCCTGGGCGTGGGGTTGTTGGGCCCTGTCATGCTGCTGCAGCTCAGGGGAGTGGTCTGCCTGAGCCAGAATGCCGTTTGGGGGAGGCGTCAGCACTGGAATCCCGCTGGCTACTCTCTCCATTCTCTCCCCAAATCCTACATCTCTAGTCTCTCCTCAAGTGTCTCTAGACCGCTCTCCACCCACTTTAGCCAGGGATCTACTATCTGTGGCTGCCACTCTCAACTCAGATGTTAGACTTTAGCACCACCAGACCTGGACCAAGTCCCTCCTTGGGGTGGGGCTACTGTGCCCTCTCAGGCTGCTTCTGCTGCTCAGGGGAGTGGTCCGCCTGAGCCAGATGGCTGCTGCCATATGGAGAATGAGTCAGCACCAGGATCCTGCCGGCTAGTCTCTCAGTTCTCTCCCTCAAAGCCTCCTTCCCCAGTTTCTCCTCAGGCACCTCTAGCCCACTCTGCCTCCGCCTTTGCCAGAGACCAGGGTAAGTGGCTGCAAATAAAAATGTATGCTTTGGCCCTTTAAACAGCTCTTTGTGTGTCCAGCCGCCTCTCTCTGACAGAGAGCAACCCTGCTGCTTTTCACAGCTGGTTGTTATCTGTGTACTTTTGGGCCTCTGGTGCTGAAGGCTGGAGATCCCGGCTTATGGTTTAGACCCTGCTCTTCTCAGTGGGATCCAACTGGCTGTTTCAATATCCCTCTGGCATTGCCGCCCATGGGCGCCCCTCAAGTCTCTACTGTATTCCTTACTAGTTAGGTTGTGCTAAAGCTGATTCTTCTGTCTTTCTGAAGTTATAAGGCACCTCTCTCACTATTGTTTGGTTGTTTGTTCCAGGTGATTTCTCCACAATTTTGTTGTAATTCCAGATTAGTTCTGGGAAGAGGTCAGTGTTACTTCTATTCACTCCTCCACCATCTTGATTTCTCTAATATTTTCTTTCATCTACTCATTTTGGGTTTAGTTTTTTTTCTAGTTATATTGTTATTTGAGAATTTTCTTGTTTTTAAGATAGGCCTATAATGTTATAAATTTCCCTCTCAGGACTGCTTTTGCTGTCTCCCATAGATATTGGGCTGTTGCGTTCTCATTTTCATTTGTTTCAAGGTATCTTTTGATTTCTCCTTTGATCTCATAGTTAACCCATTCATTGTTTAGTAACATCTTATTTAGTTTCCATGTGTTAGCGTGTTTTTCAGTTTTTTTCTTTGATTGATTTCTAGGTTTATGCCAGTAAGTTCAGAGGAGATGCTTGATGTGATTTCAGCCTTCTTAAATTTATTGAGACTTGTTTTGTGTCCTAACATGTTGTCTCTAGTAGAAAATGTTCCACATACACTTGAATGTATATTCTGCTACTTTGGGGTGAAATGCTCTGAAGAAATCAATTAAATTCATTTGATCTAGTGTGTTGTTTAAGGCTGCAGTTTCCTTGTTTATTTTCTTTCTGTAAGATCTATCCACTGATATTAATGGTGTGTTAAAATCCCCTACTATAACTGTATTGCTGTTGATCTCTCCCTTTATGTTCATCAAGATTTGATTTATATCTTTAGGTGCTCATTTGTTAGGTGCATGAATGTTTACAAGGGCTATATCCCATTGTTGGATTCCTCCTTTTATCATTACATAGTGTCTTTTTTTGTCCCTTACTATAGTCTTTGTTTTAAAGTCTATTTTTATCCTATATAAGTATTGCTACTCCAGCTTATTTTTCCTTTCTATTTGCATAAAATATCTTTTCCCAACCCTTTACTTTTAGTCTGTGTGTATCTTTCATTCTGAGGTGGGTCTCTAGGAGGCAGCATGTATATGGGTCTTGTTTTTCTTATCCATTCACCTATCCTATGTTTCTTAATTAGGGTACTTAAGCCTTTTACATTTAAAAGCATTATTGATAGGTATGTATATTTATAGCCCTTTTATTATTTATAACTGTTCCTCTGGTTTTTTTTTCTTCTTTTTTCTTAAAGAAGATCCTTTAACATTTCTTGAAATACTGGTTTGATGCTTGGTGATAATGAATTTCTTTGATTTGTCTTGCCTGAGAAGCTCTTTATTTCTCCTTCAATTTTAAATGATAGCCCTGCTGGATGAAGTAGTCTTGGTTTTAGGTCCTTTCTTTTATTCATTTTAAAATGAGATGGGTTTATTTTATTTTACTTTGATGCAAAACCAAATATTCCAGTACAGCACAGGGACCAATATATTAAAACGTTGTGGAAAAAGTGGTGTGGGACAAGCAGAATGTGATGTTATATACAAATTGGAGGATCGGGCTAATTCCTTTATTTAAAATAATACTGTGAAACTGAACTGAAATGTGGCCTTTCTGCAACTCCCTTAGGATGGAGTCATGATTTCTAGACTTCAGTGTGCCGGGGAGTTACAATTTTTTTAAAGAATAATAAGTTCACACTTTGAAATTTCAAGGAAGAATTTTAAGGCCAAAGAATAATGGGTTCATTTCTCTTCTCCTCCAGGGAGAACTCTGATGCTTTATTCAAAACTGCACTATTATAGTTCATATCCCAGCCCAACCTTGTGACATCCTGCTTTGAAATTCTTTCCATCAATTAAAGCTGATAGGGTCAGTGTGATTCCTAGTTGAAGAGTCTGAATATAGCCCAGTCCAATCAGGCTGGCATTATTTACTTCAGAAGAGAGAGAAATTCTACAATCCCACTTGTATTTAGCAGTGGTACCAAAATGGGCATTGTTACTGCCAGCTGTCCAAGCAAGGTTTATTGATGTTTCAGTCTTCTCATTAATCCTATGGTAGATAAACCCTCCAGATTCAGTGCCATTGTTAATATGAGTGTGCAGCTGGAATTCTGCTGCCTTGTAACCCGGGGTTATTCTGTGACAGTTTGGATTTGACTGTGTCAAAACTCACCTGATAGCCAGCAAGCCAATCTTCAAGGGCTATCACAGCCCATCTTAGATGATTGGGCCAGAGAAATTTATATCAACTATTTTGCCAAGACTGAAACAATTTTTTTTATAGGAGACCTTCAATTTCCCACTCTTCTTTCTTGTGTTCAGTAGAAATATGTTATCAAGTCAGTTTCAACCTTCAGCCAATTTTTTCTCCAAAGAGATTTCTGTTCCAAGAGGATTCTCTGTGTTCAATTTTTTGGTAAAGTTAAGTACACAGTTACAGACCTTATATTTGGTCTGTGAGTTGCCTGATGCTTTCCCTGTATCAGTATAAGTATGACCAGAAATAGAAAATTCCACTCCACTGCATGAGTTGGTTCTCAGATCTATTATGACCATGTCAAACCTATATCCTTTGTTGAAGACATCCCTGGGAACCTTTTCGAGGACACAGTGAGTTGGTGTGTTACACGTATCTCCACCCAGAGAGGAGGTCTCCATTCCACTAGGGCAAAGTTAAAGGTCATGTAGATCCTTGCTCTTTATCGCTTTGAGTATTTCATGCCAATCCCTTCTGGCCTGAAATGTTTCTATTGAGAAAGAAGCTGAAAGTCTTATGGGAGCTCCATTTTAGGCAACGAACTGTTTTTTCTCTTGTGGATTTTAAAATTCCCTCTTTGGCTCTGGCTGGGTGGCTTAGTTGGTTGGAGCATCATGCCATGCACCAAAAAGTTGTGTGTTCGATTCCTGGTCAGGGGACAAACCTATGCCACATGTTCAATCTCTGGTCAGGAGGCAACCAATTGATGTTTCTCTCTCACATTGATGTTTCTCCGTCGCTCTCCTAAAATCGGAAATATATCCTCAAGTGAAGATTTAAAAGAAAGAAAAAATTCCCTTTTTGTCTTTAACCTTTGCCATTTTAATTATGATGTGTCTTTGTGTGAGCCTCTTTAGGTTCATCTTGTTTGGGACTTTCTGTGCTTCCTGGACTTGTGTGTCTTTTTCCTTCACTAGCCATTATTTCTTCAAACAGGTTTTCAATCCCTTGCTTTCTTTCTTCTCCCTCTGTTACTCCTGTGATGCAGATGTTGTTACACTTCATTTTATACCAATGATCCCTTAAACTATCCTCATTTTTTAAAATTCTTTTTGCTGCTCTGATTGGGTGTTTTCTCCTACCTTGTCTTCTAAATCACTCATTTGATTTCTACTTCATCTAATCTACTGTTTATTCCTTCTACTGTAGTCTTCATTTCTATTTTAATTAATTTCTAATAATTAATTCATTAATTTCTAATGAATTAATTAATTAATTCTCACCCGAGGATATATATATGTTCACTGATTTTAAAAAGAATGAAAGGGAGGGTGAGGGAGAGAGAAAGAGAGATTGAGAGAGAAACACATTGATGTGAGAGAGGAGCATCAATCAGTTGCCTCCTCTGTGTGTCCTGACCTGGGATCCAACCTGCAACCTAGGTATGCGCCCTGACTGGCAATTAAACCAGCAACCTTTTGGTGTATAGGATTACACTCCAACCATCTGAGGAACCTGGCCAGGGTTGTAGTCTTCATTTCTGACTTTTTTTTTTATGGTTTCTGTGTCTTTTTCATGCTGTTGAGCATCCTTATAACCATTATTTTGAACTGCATACCTGGTAAATTGCTTGCCAACATTTCATTTATCTCTTTTGTTTTTCCTGGAAATTTCTCCTTTTCTTTCATTTGGGACATGTTTCTTTGTCTCCCCATTTTGGCTGCCTCTTTATGTTTGTTTCTTTGTATTAGATAGATCTCCTATGTCTCGCAGTCTTGGTAGGGTGGCCTTACATAGTAGGTGTTCTGTGGGACCCAGTGGTGCAGTCTTCTTGATCACCTGAGCTGGTTGTTCCAGCAATGCCCCTTGTGTGGGTTATGTGTGCTTTCCTCTTGAATTAGGTTGGCCAAAAAGTCCATTTAGTTTTTTTCCATAAAACAAAAGACACATTTTTCATTTTCACCAATAACTTTATTTATTTGTATATTTTGAGTATGCTGGCATCTCCCACTATTGGCTTCTAGTGGGTAGAGGCCAGGGGTGCTGCTAAACATCTTCCAATGCGTAAGACAGCAAAGAATTATTTGACTAAAATGTCAATAGTACCAAGAAACTTCACAAACCACTTTTGATGCATTTGATTAGTTACAGCACCTTTTTCTCCATACACTGCAAATCTTTTTTTGTATTTCAGTTGCAATTTTACCTTTCTTGAAATAAAGCATAATACACCACAAATGTTGCATTTGTTCTTCCATCTTCAGTATTAATATGGCTGCATAAAAATTCACTGATTTTGATGAGTTTTTCTTTTAATGCACACTGATATGACAGCTGTCATAATACAACCTAACAAAATTGTTTCAGATGAAGTTAAAGACAACTAAGCACTACTAGAACCATCATATATCAAAAAGCAAATGGACTTCTTGGCATACCCAATAATTGAGTCTTGATTGTTACTGGCACATTGTTTTGGGAGGACCCTTAGGCTGGCTGACTGTGGAGATCAACCCTAACCAGAGTGTATGAACTACTGTGCAGGGACTGACCATACGAAGTTGATTTCACCTTAGAAGGGTCTGGTGACTGCCAAGATCTCCCTTGATATCCACTTGTTAAGGTAATTCAATGTTGCTCTGATGTCTGAAGCTGGCCAGCAGGTGCGTCTGTTCTGCAGCCGCTTGGGAGGGACTCTGGTGTAGGTAAATATCAGACACTGCTTATGAGTGGGCAACCTATTTGACGGTACAAATTGATGCACAATTTGTGGCTGCCTCTCCTGGTCCTTGATGTGCATGGGAAGAACCAAGCTGTGCACCAAGGCCAGCCTTCACCAGCACCAATCTTGAGAAATAGTCAGCAAAAGACTCAAGGCACCTTGAGACCTGCCTTCACTTGCCTGTGCCTGCTGCTGCCTGTTAGCTTCAGTTACTGAAAGAGCCTTTGGTAGTACTTGAGTTGTATGAGTTAGATTCTCAGTGAGTCACCAGGTAGGAGCGACTGTTGTTTGCTAAATTGATAAGGTTCAAACTTGGTGACCGTGCTGGATCTGAGGCCAATCAGCAGAAGTCCCAGGTTATACCAAATCTAGCTGTCCCCTGCTGGGTGTGCATAGACCTTTGTGGTGGGGGGCAGGGTCTTAGGGAGTTGTCAAGGTGAGGCCAGCAGAGTTTATTATGTCCAAAGAGACCAAGATTTGGCCATTTGAAGAGAATACTCTTCACTAGCTAGGCATGTGAGGGAAAAAAGAGCCACACAATTTAGTTAGATTCTCCTGGGAGTCTGAGCTCAGAAGGGCAGGCCACCATATGTCGGAGATTGGGGCTTCTGGGTGACCTGAGGGTGGAACTAGCAGATCTCCTGTGTCAGGGAGGTGCTCTCTCTCAGGTCCATGGGAAAGTGGGGTAATGGTACCCACCCCAAGGGCACACAACTCAGTCATTGATACCCCTTGAGTCTGCCTAGACCTCCAGACCAGAGTGTACACCCTGGATACCCTGGCCCAAGCAGCTAAATCCTCAGCTGAGTGTGAGCTCCACAGAGTAGGGCAAAGGTAGTCCAGAGGCTGGGATGATTGCCTTCCCCAGGCTACTGCTGTAAGGAGGGGAGTGCCCCATCGAAGAAAGATGACATCTGTGGTGTTAGAGAGGGACTTAGAACAGGATCCTGGCAGCTGTTCCTTCAGCTCTCTCCCCTGGGCCACAAGCCCCAGTCTCTCCTCACACCACTCTAGTCTGCTTCACCTTCCCTCTGCTGGGGCTCGGGGTGGGTGGCTGCAAACATTTTGTGTGCTGGCCCTTTAAGAGGGCACCTAGGTCTCTAGCAGACTCCTGTCTCCCGGGTGGACAGATGGCTGCTTTTCACAGCCAGGTGTGATATGGGCACCTCCTCCTGGCTCTGGTGTGCTGGGCTGGGGAGCCCAGTGTCAGGTTGAGGCCTCATGCTCCTCATGGGGAATCTCAGCTGCTGCCTGTGGGAGCAATGCCAGCCTTTTTTGCATCTCTGTCCTTCCTGCTATTCTCAATGTGACTACTTAAATCCTTGGTTTAAGACTTCTTTCCAGTCAGTCTTCAGTTGGCTATTTAGGTTAATTGTTCTATACTTCAGTTGTACTTCCAGTTTGGTCCTGGGAGGAAGTGAGTATACTTTCCACCTACTCTGCCGCAACCTTGATCCTGGGTTGTGAATTTTTTTAACCCTAAAAAAACAAATGTTTAAACAATAGCATCTAATTGAAGACACAACTATTAAAAATCTGGGAAGAATGTTCAGGTGACTGTATCACATTGACTAAAATACTGGTCATTTTTTGATTTGTTCTTCAAATAATGAAGAAAGAGCCAGAAGCTCTGTGCACAATGTTTCACTGTCTTCCAGGCTGTTATGGAAAATAATACTTGTAATGCAAAATGGTCCTATTTGAAGTAGTATTATTGAGTTCTATCTATAGTAGTATAATTATAACAAAGTTACCTACATAAATTGTCATTGTTTTACTTTCTCTTTGATGTTTATAAAACATATGCGAGGTCATGATACTTAGGTTTTAAGAATGTGCAAGAGGTAAGAGGTAAGCTGTGTATAGGGTAACCATATAACTGGCTAACTATAAAACATTATTTGCCCCCGACCAGTGTGGCTCGGTTGGGTAGGTGTCATCCTGTAAAGAGAAGGGTTGCTGGTTTGATTCCCGGGCAGGACACATGCCTGTGTTGCGGGTTTGACCATATTTGGGATGTGTGCAAAAGGCAAGCCATTGATGTTTCTCCCTTACATTGATGTCTGTCACGCTCTCTTTCTTCCTCTCTTGCCCTCTCTAACATAAATAAATAGATAAATAAAATGTTTTTTTAAAAAGCATTATTTTGCATTTCTCAATAGTCACACAAAGTTCCAGTCATTTTATTGGGAAAATAACATTTTGTAATTCATTCTCAACCCACATTTGATTTTTTTCCCTAAAAAGATAGTGTTTGATACCAATGAGTTCAAAACCTGAGTTTTGCCTCTAAACACAGTTATTTTCTTTTTGCCCATGAATTCAACAATCATTTTAGAAAAATCTAAAAATCACTCTAAATTTAGACATCCAAAAAAATTGTAAAGTACAAAGAATTCCTGTATACACTTCACCCAGTTTCCCTTAAAGCTAACAACTCTATAATTAAGATACATTTGTCCAAACAAAGAAATTAACGTTGGTATATTACTATTAACTAAACTACGGAATTTGTCAGACTTCATCAGTTGTCCACTAATGTTTTATTGCTGCTTCAGGATTCAATCCAGGATACCACATTTAATCTAACAATATCTTTTCCGAAGATCTGGTGTCTGCTTCCACAGCCTTGCGGTTCCACCACCTGTTGACCTAAGTGTGAGTTAATGGAGAGTGAGGAAGCTCAGTAATAGTTCCGCTGTCCTTCAGAGTTGTGGTACAATTCAGTGGGTAACAGTGGGTATGTGTTGTCAGATTTCTGGGTAAATCCTGCCTTTACCTTGTGATCTGCAGCACAGGGTTTAACCTTCCTAAGTTTCCATTTTTCCATTCCCATTTTTCAGAGAGGAAATGAGAGTTGTAGTGAGGTTTAAATTTCATTATCTTCAGAGATCATATAGAAAAGTGCCTGATACAGAGTTAAGCTTAGATAAAATTACCTGTTATTATCAGTGTTCCAGAAACAGTGGGTGGATCAGTCTCCAGCTTGGGTAGCCAAGAAGCACCAAAGACTCAGTGCTACAGCAAAAGTCATTTAAGGAAACCAAACTTTTATTTATTGGATAAAAAGAGAATTAGAGTACTAAGGAAGACAATTTCATTGATAAAATGAAAAAATATGAAACAGGAATAGAATTCTAGAAAGCAAATAAAATGCAATTTTTAACTACTAGGGCAAAGGTCACATGGGGCAAAGGTCATGCTAATCTTTTCTGTATGGGTCCAATTTTAATCTATTTGTGGTTGAAGTGACCACAGTTCTCATCACTACTTTAAGCTTAGCTCACATTTAAGCAATGAGTAAAGTGGAAAAATGTTCTAAATTATAGAGGTTAATTTTATAATCATCATCACAAGTATTCTAATTAGGTTTCTAAGGAAATAAAGCTTATTGTATAATAGCTTTAATAATAACATAACTTGGAGTTTGTATAGTGTTTGGCATTTTTCAGATACTTTTGTTTTAAAAGATTTTATTTATTTATTTTTAGACAGAGAGAAAGGGAGGGAGAAAGAGAGGAAGAGAAACGTCAATGTGTGGTTGCTTCTTGCATACCCCTTACTGGGGATGTGACCCACAATCCAGGTGTGTGCCCTGACTGGGAATCAAACTGGCGACCCTTTGGTTCACAGGCCAGCGCTTAATCCACTGGGCCGCACCAACCAGGGCTCGGAGACCTTTTATAGTAATTTTTCTCACGTGACCCTTGAGTTAAGGGAGGATGTATTACTATGATACACATTTTGCCAAGAGGGAAGCTCAATAGGAAGGAAGCATATTATGAGAGGTGTCATAGAGGAAGTGACACAGCACTGAAGCTTGAGAGATGTGAAGAGGGTTCCCCAGATGGATGGAGGGTTCCTGGCAGAGGCACAGCAGAAAGTAGGGTGATAGAGAAGGGAGTTTTTTTGTGGGACCAAATACCTCAATATGTCTGATGCTTTGGGTAAGGGGAGCAGTGTAGAGGCAGACAGGGCTTTGTATGACAGGCTAGAAGTTTCAACTTGATTCTCTGGCAATGAATTTCTTTGAGGCAGAAGAGTAACATGATCAAATTTCAACTTAGGAAGATTATGGCAGTAGAAAAGAAGATGAAAGATCTTCAGCAGGTAGGTTCAAAATAGCTGATATTTTCAAAACCTTTTGGCCACGAGATCTCGGGTCCCATATATGGTGTCAGTGAGCAAGAGGAGACAGCCAGTTTGGTACTAGCAGCACAATACTGCCTGCAACAAAAGCACAAGATTAGGTGCAGAGACCTTGGTTCCTGCCCTGGCTTTGTCAGATCTACAATTGTCCTGGAGCATTACCATTTAATTTCCTTTGGCTTACCTCTGTGTAGTAAGAGTATTTGTGTGGCACCAGCTCTACTTATGTTCATTCACATTGCTGGAGTACTTCAGAGAATAAATCAGGATTTGAGAATGAAGATAAATATGAAGATGTTAAAATCTAGTCCCAGAATCACATCCAGGGATGGAGGGTTCAGCAGGCTGCCTAAGCTATGTGGTAGGGTGGATATGGGGATTTTATAATCCAGTTTTGAGCCACTTCTATCATAGGTAATCATTCAAGGACTTCTATGTGTTATTCCAGAGTATCCCCAAAGATTTAAACAAATTTCAAATTTAATATTATACCTAGACTTTCTCTTGAAGTTAGGTGGGAAGCAAAACAAAATGTCCACTAGTTCTATTAGGTGGATGGTTTGTTTATTCTTTTTGTAAGCACAGAGAATTGACTTCCTTCCAGGGAGAGGACAGGGTGTGATGGATCTGGGGCAGTAAACTGAGTGGATGAAGTGCTTTGTTTTTGACATGGACAGGATCTCCTCAGGATCTGACCTTCCTGTATTTAACATAAGAAACCCAAAGAAATGCACACTAGCCCTTCCCTCTTGATTCTGGCCTTCTAAATTTTGTGTCAGGATCACTATGATCTGAGTAACATTGTAGCATTTATTAAGAGAAAATAGATCACTGAAGATGCCCACTTTTAATGTTGACCAGTCAGTCACATGCCCAGGAAATATGCAATCTTATTGAGAATAAGAATCTTCTAACATGATACAAAGAGGGGAAATAAAGAAACGCCTGAGTAGAAATTGGCTAGGAAAATCCTGATGCTGATGAAATGACAGTGGCAGTAAAGCTTGTTTATAATTTTTCTAGGAGGCAGAAGACAGTATTTTATACAGTAGCTTGGTTTCTAGAAAATTTATTTTTTTAAGATTTTATTTATTTTATTGTTAGGCAGAGGGGAAAGGAGGGAGAGAGAGAAACATCAATGTGTGGTTGTCTCTCTTGCACCCCCTACTGGGGACCTTGCCTGCAACCCAGGCATGTGCCCTGACTGGGAATTGAACAAGTGACCCTTTGATTTGCAGGCTGGTGCTCAATCCACTGAGCCATACCAGCCAGGGCTAGAAAGTTAACTTTAAATGTAATTTTTACAAGTGGGATTTCACTTTAGTATACTTTAGGAGTTGGTCATTCATTTAAAGGGTTCTTTTGGAGAACATCTTTGGATCATTTTTTTTGATTCATAGGTTTGTATTTTTTATACTCTCCACTCATCCCAATTTGTTCAATGCAGCAATCATTTGTAATTATTTTTACAAGCTAATTAAATAGGTCTTTGCTTTCTGAAACAATTTGACTATTATTTTCTTGAGAGAAATGCAAGGTCTTTTGTTCATTTGTATTTAAATTCCTCTGCTTTCTTATTTCTCTTTATTGGTTTTTTTTTCATTTCCTAGGATGACCAAATGATGAAAAGGCTAGGAATTTATTGACTGACTTGGTTATCAAGGTATAACACTGAGAAAATGAGGAAAGCCCCGACCACCTCACAACCAGTCTATGGAAATACACCTACATCCTACTGTTCTGTCACGTGGATCCTGAAATGCCACCACGATACATTCTTTATCTTAGATTAACACCTTTGTGTTTCAAAATACAAATATCCTGTAGAATTATTGCATTAATTGGTGTATTACAGCATAGAATTTAACAGAAAATTGTTTGATTATATTTTTACCTGGCAGTGAGAAAAATGGGAGTTTTAATGGCAGTGTAGGAAAGAGGGGCAATCTTGGAATCTGGGGTACCATCCAAGGAGGACAGGCTTAACTAAAGGAAAAAGTTCCAGGCTGTGAAGAAGTTGCAATAGGGATGTGAATGCCCAGGGAACTATGGTGGAGAAGCTGCTCAGCATTGAAGAAAAGGAAAATGGAAAGCAGAAATAAAGTAAACTTAGATTTCTGCACAGTTTAGGGAAGACTAAATTTTCTTAGCATATTTAATCAATAGTTGCCAATAATTTGAGAATAGAGACCTGAATAGAGACCTATTCCATCCGGTATTTATTGGTCACCCATATAGACCAGGTACTTGCTAGTGCTAATCATACAAAGTGGAACAAGATATTTTTATCCTCAGAGTTTATATTCTAAGAAGGAAGATAGGCCAAATGAAAAAAAAAATCATCAATGAAAAAATATTCTCAAGTTGTGATATGTGCAATGAAGAACACAAGACACACTTTTTATATATTTTTTATTTTTATATTTTATATAAATATATAAATATAAAATATATTTATAAAATATATTTTCTATTTTTTTGGCTTTACTCTGCAAAATCTGGTAAACCAGGCTGCACTGACTGAAATCTTCATAATCTATGTCAGGAGGCCCCAACCTCCAGGCCATGGACCGGTGGCAGTCCATGGCTTACTAGGAACTGGGCTGGACAGCAGGAGGTGAGCTTGAATGTAATGAGCTTGAATCATCCCAAAATCATCACTGCCCCCCTTCCCTGCCCCAGTCCTTGGAAAAATTGTTTTCCACAAAACCTGTCCCTAGTGCCAAAAAGGCTGGGGACAGCTGATCTATATAACAACTACTGAAAATTAGGTTCTATGTAAGGAATCCTATATAGGATTTCTAAGGATAATCTTCCAACCCTCAGAACCCTTTGAAATTCTGTGGACCCCTGGACACTAAGGGGCTCCTCAGAACTAATTCTAAATAGGTGATGTTTACCCCTGCCTATCAGGTTTGATTTTAAGACCTGCTGTTGGCTATCCCCACTCCAACAGAATGCCCATCTTCTGGCTACCTTTGCTGAAATTCCAGGGTTGAGAATTCTAATATCTGGCATAAGGAGAAGAAAACAGAGGAAGGTGATCATTCATGGAACAGCTGGTAATAAGGAGAGAGAGAGAGGAATAAGGAATATATCTAGAGCCCCAGAGAAAAAAACTAACAACAAAACAAACTATTGCACGTTCCAAATCAGTAATTCAGGTAAAGAGAAGAGGCAGAGTGTGGAATGGAATTCCTCCTAAACTTAAGGGTAGAACGTGCGGAGCCACTAGAAGTACCTGTTTGCTCAGTTCTTAAAGAGAGACTAAAATATATGCAATGAGAGCTAGCATGCACAGTCCTAAACATTCTTTTATGCATGTGATTACTAAAGCCATTAGAAGGAGGAAGTCAAGTAGATGACTTAATGTTATTTTTATATTACAAGGATAATTATGCTATAGTTGATAGAATACTGAAGGACAATGTAAATATATTTATGCCTGGTTCTCACATACCTACTAGTGAAAGAGGTAATAAGAGAAAAATGAACCTAAGCAATGAAGTAAAACTAGCTTCTTGAGCCTATTTGTGACTTCCCAGCATTCTTTGGGGGAATACATCCCCCACCTTCATTCCAAAGTATTCCTGTTTAGTTGGTTTGGTCCAAGGACAGGTGTATGACCCAGGATCATTCAGTCAGAGTATTGTATTCAATGTCTTCCTAGTCACAGTGATTGTTTCATGAAAGAGTACATGATATAAGTTGAACCAGTCAGAAGTCTCTATGGGTAATTTACCAGCTATCCAGAAAATACCTTTCTCTAGAATCATAGGCTCTGAGAACTCTTAGAGTTCTAGGGCAGCCAAAGTCCATCTTGCTGCCACCGGGAGTCAACTTGAAGATGAAACCAAGCAGAAGCAAAAAATGGATAGGGTGTTGGGGAAGAGAGGTCCTAACTGATATTATGTCCATTCTAAGACAAAGCTGAGTAGAAGGACAGGTTTCTGCCAGTCTGAGAATGCGGCAGTCATGGCTGTGACTCGCCATAGAACTAGCTGTCCTTGTCAGGAGGGGACAACCTCTTCCAGGAAATGTACGTTGAGAGTGGTCTGATGATAGCAAAGAAAAGAAGGCTGGGACTTCTTGAAGTTACTTGCCCTTGGGTAATTTCAAGTTTAGTGTATACCCACTGTGTATACCCCTGAAGCTTTCTTGTGCCCTCTGCTACCTTATAGGAACCTGAATTACCAGATTCACCTGGGAAAAAGAGTGAAGAAGAACTAGGAAGACCAAGATAGCATCCAAGCCTAATATAATTAGTCTTGTCTTCCTCATGCATCAGACTTTAAGATGTTTGAAGGCAGGTTCTCATTCTCCCACTACTGGATCTTCAGGCTGAGCACAGCACCAGAAGCCAAAACAGGAAGTATTTAAATGAAGCATTGAATGAGTGAATCTGATACAAGGCCCTGAAAGATTCAGCCTGAGAAATTCATTGTTTTGAATTAAAGCACTGCCTCCCCAAGCAGCCTGTTAAAAAATGCAAATGCCCAGAGGAGACATAAGGTAATTTTTGTCAACCAGCAATTTGTATTTTTGGCAGCTATGAGAACAAGGGGAACTATAAAAATTGGGTTTTAGAGGGCACTCTAAAAGGTACAAATTTGTGTGACTAATTTGGAAAACAGTTTGATATTATCTCCTTAAGTTGAACATTCGTATACATATGACCCAACAATTCACTCTGAGATGGACCCAAGGGAAACTCCTGCAGATATATATGCAAGAATGTTCATAGCTTCAGTGATCATAATGCAAAAACCTGGAAACAACTCAAATGCCCATCAACAGTAGACTGGGTTGATGAATTGTGATATGGCTACACAATTGGATATTATGGCAATAAAAACAAATGAACTATACTAATTCACAACAATGTAAATAAATCCTAGCACTATAACAATAAAATGTAAGTGAAGAAAGGAAATGCACATAGGGTATGCAATATGACATAATTTTTATGGAGTTGAAAACTAATATAAGAATATACTTTATAGAAATACATATAAATGCAATTAAACTATATTTAAAAAAGCAAAGGAATTTGGATGATGGTTAAGTTGTGTGGGGAGAAGTGGGGAATGGGATGGGGATCCTGTGGTTCAGTGAAGGTTATGGCAAGGCTCTAGCTTTTGTATGGTAGGCTTACAGTTACTTATCACATTATTAAGAATAATGAAATAAGTAAAAAAACAAACAAGCAAAAAAACCCCAACAAGCCAGAAAGCTTAACTAAGAGAAAATAGTTAAAACAGCCAGAGGGTGGTGCTTCATTTGGAAAGTGCAATCTCAGAACAATTACGGTATGGAAAAAGTGAAGGGAGGTAAAGAAGGGTGGGTAGGAATGGCCAGGGGACACCTTACATTGTTTTATGAAGAGCTCTGAAGACAGGACCAATAAGTGGGCAGTGTGTCTGTTCAGCTACATGGAAGTCTTCAAAGAGGATGTTCAGAGACTGCCTTGGAGCAGTCCTTTGGAGGAAGGAGGGAGAGGAAAATTGCTGGACTGGGTCTCTCCAATGGGAAATAACTTTCCATAGGCACCACTTCTGGGTTGCTTCTCTGGTCCCTTTTGGTGGCAGAACCAGATCTCACAACCTGAGTTTTAGCTAAGTCCAGAAGTGGTGGGAGAAGCCAAAATCTCAGGGCATGTGGCTTGTCAGCCCAGCTGCCCAAGAGGAAGGGGAAGGTCCTTGACCCTCCCATGCAAGACTCTGGTTGGCCCCAGACAGAGTAAGTTCCTAAGCTGTGGGGGGAACTGAGCTACACCTGGTGGCTGAGAGTCCAGGCTAGAATGGCACCAAGGGAATCTAGGAGGTTCAGAAGCTGTGTCCTGTATAAGCAGGGGCTTGGAGTCTGAACCAGGATCAAATCCCTGTGTGAATTTGGATAAATTCCTTAACTTCCCTTGAACCCCATGTGGAATATGGGAATAAGAACTACTTCCAAAAGTTGTTATGAAACTCTAAAAGAGCAAACTGCAGAACCTTTGGCATCTAAGAAGTTCTAAAAAAAATGATATTTTCTTTGGTCCTACCTCATAACGTGAAGGATAATTGAAACAGTACTGGGATGGGGGAATAGGCCTGGCTTCATTCTCCTCTTTTTCTCATTTCACTCTGCTCTCTTCCTACCCTGGGCAGCCCAAGGGCACTGGCACCTGTGTTATAGGATAAAAGAGAAAAGACAATTTTACCCCCTTCCTAACATTGATAGTTGTGGGGGTGTATTGTACTTTTCCTCTGTGCTCTTGGTTTGAAAAACTATTGGGTTTAAAGATAGCTGGTGTGTGTCGGGGGGAGGGGGGGGGAGTTAGGAGATAGAGGGATTGAACAAAAAGGAAAAAAGACTCATGGACATGGACAACAGTGTGGTGATTGCTGGGGGTAGGGGGACAAAGGGGACTGAATGGTAATGGAAAAAACACAATAAAGATTACATTTTAAAAAAATGGGCAAAGGACCTGAATAGACACTTCTCCAAAAAGGACACAGAGATGGCCAATAAACATTTGAGAAAAATCCTCAGCATCTCTAATCGTCAGAGAAATGCAAATTAAAACCACAATGAGAAATCACCTCACAGCTTTAAAGAAAAAAAAAGAAGTGGCATTCCAAACAGATGGGTGTTTCAAGCAGGCAAATAATTTGCTACCTCCTCTAAATGATATTCTTAAAATATTTATCTAATATTTACTTTAGTTGGGGGCAGAGCTGGCCCCCACAGGACAAAGGCACCTTTCACCAGTGGGTCGGGAGTTGAACATGGGAACCCAAGGTCACAAATGGCAGATTTCCAATTCATTTCAGGGATGTGTTAGCCCCTCTATTACTTGCTATCCTGGCCACCTGTCCACTTGGTCATTCCTTTATGTTTCTAGAGCTCCTCAAAGGGCGGCTAGGTCAGCCAGACCTTTTGGTAGTTAATAAACATCACTTTCTTTTTGGTCATTTAAGAATATCCCTTTCCTGATTTGCCTGTCTTATACAATCAAGTGCCACTGCCTTTCATAACACCTCCATAGGTTCTTGTGTTTGGATACATGCCAGGGGCTAAAATAAATGCATACTGCTATTTTGCTGGTGAAATGTGGTATTATGTAAGTGCAGGTTTTAATTTTGTAGATTTAGCTGACTTAAAGTTTCTATTCTTAATTTGTTTTCTAATTTGGGGATAAAATGAAGTTATGTCCCCAAAGTGGCCGGAAGACTCTTTCAAAAGGACTTTCCTTGTCAATAATACTAATTTTATACATGCTCCCCGATACTCCTCCTCAGTGCCTTTTTGAGAACAGAGTACATTCCTAACCTCTGGGTTGGCTCTCTCCCCTTTGAGCTAACCCTGTGATCCCTACAAACATGTACAAAATTCTGTGCACTCCTGCATACTCTTGGCAAATTTCCTTTGACATCCCCCTTCTGGCTCACTTCCTATGTCCATGGATCCAGTTGGCCCCAGTTTCATTCTAGTGGGCAGTGGGCAAGGGAGTAGAAAGTCATTTAAAGACTTCACACCCCCGACTTCAAGTGTTACTGGAGAAATGGGCTTATGCTGGTCCCTGTAATACCTCTTGGGTCCTCAATATCAAAGCCTGGGATTCTATGACTGGAACTTTTCTTTTGACTAAATTTTGATTTTTTCTAAAACATTAAAGTACTTGAGGACTGGCATTTAAGGTGTCCTAAGTCACCTGTATCTTTAATGTGAATGGTGAACAGGTTGGGTCAGCAGAGGCTCTGAGGATAGCGAGGGAGATGGAGGAGGGGGGAGGCTATAATTAGGTAGCTCAGGACCCAGATAGAGCTTCAGCTTTGATAGGAGCCACCTGGTGGCAAGTAACATTTTGACCTTGAATTCCCCTTCTCTTGCTGGCTTAGCTACTCCCAGCCTTTAACTTTCAGATCAGAAGTTTGTTTATGGTAGCAATGGAAAATGGTGTAGGTTAGCAAAGTCAGCAAAGATCAGAGAACCCATAAAAAATAAGATAACCAAAGAGTGTCACCCAAAATTCAATGTTTCAGACAAAAGTTAAACATTAAGAAAACATGAGACCCAGGAAAAAAGGGCCATCAAGGGAAGAAACATGCACTATGATATTTTTTTACCCTGTTCCCCACCCCGCCTGTGATATTAGGCCATCTTTTATGGAAGTCTTCTTTTATGAAAATCAATATCTTATACTAATGTTAAGCTATCTCCTGAGACAATGTGAGATAATGTAGTAAGTAAACAGTAGGCAGTTGCTGAATCAAAGGAAGGGATCATTCTGGAATACAATTAGCCCAGCATGGGTGCTCCCTTTTAATCAGAATCCCTACTCTCTGTGAGGCTCACCCTTTGGCCTGAACTTTATTGAACTGCTGGATTAAAGGCACGAGAATCGAGCCTCATTTCCTTCCATTTCTATTCCTTTCACAAGTCTCAGAACATGGTGAGAATTGGGTGTGAATAATAATTCCTAATATTATTTGGTTTTTTGTAGTTTGCAAAGCACATTTACATGTATTACTGCATTTAGTCCTTCCAATCGGCCTGTGATGTAGGCATTATTATTATCACAGCTTTACAACTAGGGAAGCCTAAGCTTAAAGAGGTGATGTGACTGGTCTAAAATCAGAGAGAAGGGGAATGGCTCTAAACTCAGACTTTCTTGCCCTGAGCCCTATTCCTCCACTATTCACATTGATTCTAAGGCAATGCTACTTGTCCACCATGCTCCCCTCACTCTTACTTTATTAATAATAACAGTCGTAATAGTGACTGACATTGGGGGGAGTCCTATGGTGCCAGGTGCATCTCATTTAATCCTCATGCTAATGCCATGGTACAGGATTTATAACTAAACTTATTTTACAGATGAGTACACTGAGGCACAGAGAGATTAGATATGTTATCCCAGGGTGCAGAGCTAGTAAGTGATGGAGACAGTATTCAAACCCAGGCCTGTTTCGTTCCCCAGCTCTTAACCGCTGCACTCTAGTACCTGGATGTGTCCTTTGGTTTCTCTTCAAGGTTTCCACCTTCTTCCAAATGTCTGATTCAAAACAGCAGAGGCACTCTGAGTGCTTTCAAGGGCAAAAACCAAACTACAGGCTGTGTGGAAAGATACAGGATGAAGGATGGGTCCTCCAAGATGTATTCTAGTGGGAAACGCAACTGACCCACGCAGCAAAGCAATAGTATGTTGTGTTAGTCAAGGGCGGGGGTGGGGGGGGGCATGGAGCCCAGTGTGTGGATGGGGAAAAAATGGGACTGACCAGCCCACACAAGCATTAAGTCTCTCACTAAGGGACTTACTACAGATCCTCTGCTCTGAAACATTCACATTTTGTAGGAAGATGGGGTGCTGAACACCAAGACACCCCTTAGTAATAACAACCTGTGGCACAGCGAGGGATGAAGTGTCACCAGCTGGGTGTGAAAGCAGCACAGGCTGAGGATTCTAAGGCCCTCTTGTTGATTACCAGTGCTTCAATACCGAGTAAATCCTAAAAGATAAGCTTCGTTGAGGTAAAGGCCATAATATGGTTAAGAGATACTTAGGGATTTGCTTCCATGAAAAACAATAAAAAGTCCCCAGCCACACTTCTGAAATATTTAGCTCATTCTCATGCTGATTGATGCTGGCAGAGGGGTGGGGGAAGTTGGTGAGAGAAGGTCTGGGAAGAAGACAATTTGTTCAACACCACGAAAGGAAAGCCTTTGAAGATTTAGGTGAGGCAGTGGAAGAATCCTTGTCTTTCACCTGCCACCCTCTGCTGGGGAAGCCTTCCCTGTCATGGCTCATGGCTCTCAGTCCTAGTTGCACATTAGAATCACCTGGGGTGCTTTTTAAATCTGCCCCTGGGACCCGCCATGCAAGAATCTCTGGGTGTGTGGCCCAGGTACTGTAATTTTTATAAGTTCTGCAAGTGATTGTGAAGTACAGAGGGTATTATTGCTCTAGGATTTCAGAATCAGAAACAGAACTGACACAAGTATCCAGTTAAACCACCATTTTGGTGAGCTAGGGAGGGAAAGAGGCATTGCAGATCGATTTTAAAGAGGGGTAGAAAGGCATAGAGAAGAGAAGCAATTTGCCTGGCCAGAAGGTTGGTGAGGGCAGGGTTGAGCTAAGAGGCAGCTCCTTTTCTTTATGTTCTTTCACATCCCTACTGGTATATCACAAAATCAATAGTTCTGATGGCTTAGCTTTTTATGTACACAGGCATGAGATTTCTATTCCTTATCTGGGGCAACCTTTCCAATTAGATCTATTCTGCTGTGTTAATGTGTTTTCTGGTATGGAAACCCAAATCTTTATTTTGAAATTCTTAGGTCTTCATGAGCTGGAGCAGTGGGTCATGAGACTCCCGCATCTGTTTAGAAGGAGCTAGGGAACTTGGTACATTCTGTACAGAGCATAATATGTGCATGTGCAGAAAAACACATCAGTGGGGGTGGGATTCAGATCTAATTCAGTCTTAGCTTTCAATCCAGCTGTAGACCCAGCATGTCTGCAACTGGATCTACAACGGTTTATTCTTTTAGAACACAGAACTAAAATCCCCGAGGAGTCCTGGCTTGGAGAGGCTACCTGAATCTCTGTCTGCTTAAAGATACACTCATGTTTCTTTGTCTAAGTGGGTCAGTTAGGTTGTTTATTTTTTGCCATTGGATTTCACAGCAGGCCTGGCTTCAGTGTGCTGGCAACTGCAAGAGAGCCCGGGCTCTGAGTGACTGCGGCAGGTGTTCAGGAACCGCCAGTGACTATTATTTAATTTTGTCCCTCTCCCAGCCTCACGATTTATGTATGAGTTGGTTATGTGACCGAGTTCTATTTTTAACTGCAAATTTGCTCCGTTCAATTAGAATCATGTTTTTAGACACTGCATTATGCAAGCTGGCTCCAAAATTTACCAGGAATGCTAAAGTAAACTGTGGGGTAGTCATCGAAACCTCCACAGTGAGCAAGCAGCATGTTTACTTGCTGCAAGATAGAGTTTCAGTTGTGTTAAATAACTGGTGCTACCTGATGAGAAATCCTGTATGACCACTTTATTACCTTCTTTCATCTTTTCTCCTATCTAATCCCAGAATAAATCCTGTGGCCCTGGGGGAAGGGCATTAACAAGGCTTCTGGTAGTGAAGATTAAACTCGAAACAAGCCATAATGAGGTGAAAGCAATGTAATGCTCATTGTAATGTATCCTCTCAGGTCTTAAGCAGGAGAGGGGAAAAGATGGTTAGGTGGAGCACATCTAGTTGTGAAGCTGCTCTGATGCAGGTGATCCTGCTGAGCCACTCGTTCTCCTCAAGTGCGTACGCTAGACAAGTCTACTGGTGGGATCTCAGGGTTCGTTCTTGGGGTAATCATAAGTGGCTTTCAAGAACTATACAGGATCATTTTCTCTGACTTCTTCTGGAAGTCTGGCATTTGGCTTATCCAAGACGACCCAGCGAAGGGGCGGAGCTAGCTGTCCTGAAGGGAGGATGTTAGTATCAGTCAGGGCTCTGGTGGCAGACAACAGAAATCAACTCTTTGTTAAGAGTTAACCTATTTAAGAAGAAAAGGACTTTTTAGAAAATAAGTTCCATGGCAGCAGGGCTAGCTTGTTTACTGCCGTTTCCCCAAATAGAACAGTACCTTAAATGTATTACTCAGTAACTGTTTGTTGACTAAAAGATATTTTTAGGAAGACTGAGAACTTCTCGGGAAGGGTTTAGGGAACAGGAACTAGGTCCCTGACAGTGTCATCAGGACATCTCTGTTGGAATGAATGCTTTCAACTACTCTTATATTTTTGAGTGTCTTACAGCTTTCCAGAGAAAAACAGAACCAATAGGACATCTATCTATCTATCATCTATCAATCTATTTATCTCTCTATATATCATCTATCATCATCATCGTCTATCATCTATCTATCATTATCTACCTCCCTCCCTCCATATCTACCTATGTAGAGAGATAGAGATATATTGGTTTACTGTAAGGAATTGGCTCACGTGAATATGGAGGCTGACAAGCCCAGTCTGCGGAGGGAGTTGGAGAGCCATGGAAAGTGTATGTTCCAGTTCAGGGGCTGTCAGAAAGAAGAGCTGATGTTGCAGATGAAGCCCAAAGGCAGTCTGCTGCAGAATTCTCTTACATGGGGGTGGGTGTTTTTGTTTATTCTGTCCTACTCAGGAGGAGACCCATTCACATATGGAGAGCAATCTGTTTTACTCCATTGATTAAAATGTAAATCTTATACAAAAACACCCTTGCAGAAGTACCCAGAATAATGTTTGACCAAGTAGCTGGATATTTCATATCCCAGTGAAGTTGACACATAAAATTGACCATCACAGAGAGGGAGAGGGAGAGCATGACTGGCTGAGTTTGAGTCATTGACCATCTTTTTAGCCAGTTGACAGCAGGGTGTTTTGTTTGTCAATTCCAGAAACGTTGCACCATGGGGCAGAACCTATTTCCCATAAGGAAAGTGGGGAGCTGTAACCAGGAGAAAGGGAAATGGATACTGGGAAGCCACAAAACAACAACTGGCTCTTGTCCAAGGAGAGTCTTTCTTCATCACTTGTTTCTGTGTGGGTTGATGTGGGAGCTCTGACTGCCTCTTCCAGCTCCTCTCTGTGTGAAAGGGAGAGCAGGCGGGATGGGGAAAGAAAGAATTTCTGTCCCTCTGCCCCTTCACCTCCATGAGTAGAGGAGATTGTTTGAGGGAAGACCATCAGCACTCAAACTCTTGCTCCCTCTGGAAAGTCTCCCCACACTGTATAGAGTGTTCACAAGACATCTCTGCTCCAGCAGAGTTTTAATCTATTGCATCCTGTGTACATTCTTTTCTACTTTTACCTACTCAAGGTGTTATGTAGCTGTGGCTGTTGCCAACCTATGCAGTACCTTTGTGGAATTAAAAAGGCACCGGACCAGACCTGCAGGGAGAGGCAATGGGCAGATATTGCCACTCCAGGGCACATCTGCTGTGACATCCTCTCCAGAGGTTTATGAGCGTGACTTCTGATTAGCACATTGTGTAGAAGACTGACTCACGGCAAATTCCATGGATCCATGATGGGATAGACATGATCGATAGTCTAAAATGAAAACAGGTAAGATAAAAATAAATAGAAATTCTAAATTTTTTCACATATCTCAGTGGATCATGTTGTACACACCTGGGGTAGGCACAGCACACCCCGTGGGCCACTGACCTAGAACCTGTTCTGCTTACAGCACCTGTGTAGATGAGGGTACTCCCGAGCCTGGAGGCATCCTCGTGCCCCTCTACAATACTGTGCTTTCTAGGTGTGTTTGTGGGGGAAGGGCAGAGGGGCGGTGGAAACTATGGATGGAGGGCCTTATACAGCCCACCACCTATTTCCGTAAAGCTTTACTGGGACACAACCACAGTTACTTGTTTACATGTTGTCCATGGCTGCTTTTGTATTCCAGTGGCAGAGCTGAGAAACTGCCACAGGGATCATAGAGTCCCAAAGCCTCAAATTATTATTATTATCTGACTTTCTACAGGAATTCAAGAAAGTGGACCCCTGCTCTAGGCAGTCAGTGTAGATCCCTGTGTGTTAGTAATAAAATGTGAAGTTTGTTTGTCGTTCCTGCACTAGAGTAAAGCTAGAATTGGGAGGCAGCTCATTGTGCTAATGAGGCCAAGTGTGGCCTTGCTTTCTTCTGTGGGTACTCAATCTTTGCTAGCTTTCTTAAGAATCTAATCCTTTGGTCACAGGGACATAGGGAAGCAAGTAGAGATAAAACCGGTCACCTAAAGTCCGTGTACTACACAGTACGTCAGCAGGGTCCACGCCACCCTCAGAGCCTCCACCACCTGCCTCCAAGTGGACGAGCTTGCTCCTCAGCGCTGCTCACCCCCACGGCCTAGAGGCCTCCCCACTAGAGGGCTCAAAGGTGCTGCCTGTCACCAAATGTGTCCTCGGAATCTGTGCTGAAATGCTTGAATTTCTCAAGAGGATATTTTTTAAATGAAGATTTGAGGCAACAATTGGGAACTGAAATGGTTTATTTCCACTAGTCTTGACAACTCTCAACTCTGACAACTCCCTTATCCCTTCCTTTTTGGGTTTGTCCATTGGACGTGGGAAAGGAGTGAAGGCATAAAAGCTGATAGGGGAGCTAACGACGAAGGAAAGCAGAATGAGAGGGATGATCGTGTTCTGAAATACTAAAAGTGTTTCTATGTACTGAGGTGGCTGAATTCGAACCTAATTAAAGTCCACCCATTTCAGGTGTGGGCCATTCTCACCCACTCTTAGGTGCCAGCCCGGGTCCTTCTACAGGGGCTGGGAAATCCCCCAGGTGAGAAACTCCTCAGGGAAGTGGATCCTCATGGAGGTCTGTCCCCCTCAGCCTCTTGGCCTGCCCACTCCCATGGCCACGCTTCACATATGTGTTCAATTTAAGGAAGGGAGAGTGCCCTAGAAAGGGGAGTAAACTGGCAAAACCTGCTCCTTGAAAGCCATAGTAACCTAGATACTAAGGATAGTGTTTGGGTCATGTCTAATGGACTGTAAAGCAAAAAGGCAGCTGCTCCCTCTTTTCTGGTTTGGGGGGATGTGGCTTCAGAACTCACACTCTGAGAGGACGTGTGTGTGTTGGGCATCTCAGACTTGGACGCAGCTGCTCCTCTGTGGCTCCAGGAGGCAGCAGGAGGCACATTCCCACAGCTCAGTAGCAGACAACAGCCTGGCAGAGGGTCTTCCTGGAGAGAGCCAGTGCAGGAAAAAAAAAATGGTGATGCTCCATTTCCTGGTAGGATTTGCTGTGTGCACACGTGAGTACATAGGTTGGCATAATATCCAACTCCAATTAACTTCAGGCTGGTCAGGAAGTGCTTCTGTTGTTATGTTTTTGTTTATCCCTGCACCTCTTTTTTTGGGAATTGCGTTTTTCTATTCCATGAGGTTCTGGTGGGGCTGTTAATCATGTGGCTCTGGCTTTCCAGTCGCAGAGGTGGTTGCTTGAGAGAGAGTCCTCTCTGGGCTCCTTGGGCTCTCATATGTCCTGTGGTGTGTGCCAAGAATGCAAAACCCTGCTGCTTGACTACCTTGGCCATTTTTCAGGATTGTTTATGCAACTGTCTCCCCTTATAGCAAGGCTTGTTTGCTATAAAAGCGGTGGATTCCCCAAGCTGGGGCTCCCTGGCTGTAGTGCACACACACTGCCTGCCTGGTGTCCCTCTGGGTTATGCCACCTGGCTGCTCCCATGAGAGGCTGGGGGGAGGAGGACCAATGCAGAGACGCCGATGTTCATGCTGGGCGCTGTGCTGTGGATAATGAAGTCTCTTGTTCCTGACCCATCCCTTCTCCTCTGGCTGGAGGCAAGAAACAGCAACAGGCTAACTCATTAGCTTGAAAGTCGAGTAAAACCTAATCAAGGAGGGTGGACATTTGGTTTGTAGAAATGGACCCAAACAGGGCTTCTCTAAAGTCCTTTTTCAGGACTGATGTGGATCTAGGAGAGAAAAATTGTGTGTGTCCCTGATTTTGCCAGTTGTGTCGACAATGATCTGGCAGCTATAAATGTAGTGGTTGGATTCATACTTAATAAATGTAGTTGCTGAGCCTGTTATACTCAGATCCCTTACTGTTATGGCTTTGGTTGCTGTGAGTTGTAAATATGAACCCTGTTTCCAGTGCTGACCTGCTTCATGCTCTCCCTCCCCCAACTCAGCCCTTATCTCCACTTGTATGCGATGAAAACTACTCCTCTCCTGACTTTTTTTCCCTGTGGATGAGGGAAGTGTGTGGGGGTCCAAGTGAATTTTCCCCCTTGGTTCTGAAAGCGAGCTGACCAAAGCATTAACGTGGATGCCACAGTGAAGCTAACGTTTTTGTAGACTGGGGGTGCAGGGCTTAGGTTATATGTCCACAGGCAGTGAAACTGCCATGGCGTTGAACTTGCGTCCGAAGAGCTCAGCTCAGGTCTCTGCAAGGACAGTTGCAATAATCTTCCCAGCCAGGCAGTTCGAGAGTAAACTCCAAGACCATCCGATGCATTGCCTAGGTTTTGCCACTAGATGGACCTCTAACTAATTTTCAGCAATCAGTGTGGGTTTTGCGTGGTAGTCATCTATACTTTAGACCTCAGGTCCTCGGCTTTATATAATTCGGATTTCAGTACTATGTGAACAACTCTTGAGGTTCATTTGAGAGGTCCAGACTCACACTGGTGAGTACGGTGGAGACAGCTATAAAACCCAGATTTTGTTGGTGGGCGTGTCCCTTGGGAAATCGTTCGCCCAGGGGTTGGATGAGTCCTGTTGTACTTCATCGCTCAGAAGGGTGCCTTTGTATTCTTCACAAAGGTGCCGCATGTCCTATTGCTGGCCCAGGTTTGGGGCCCTGAGGAAAAGGCCTAGACAATCGCAGGGGTCTTGAGCCCCACTCCCCCCTGGCCCCCATCACAGATCCAACCCCAGCAACCACTTACCTCGGAGGTTTATTGTTGGATGAGAGCAAATGAAAACCTCACCTTGCTCCATTGGTTTTATTACTCATAGCTGAAGGAAATCTCTTGCCGGGGCGTGAAAAAATAAAGCAGAAGCTCCGGGTGAGCAGATACAGCAGAGGAGCTTTCCTTCTAGGAGCTCGGGATGATGCCTGTGCCGCTGACCGAGTCACTTCCCTCAGGGCCCAATATCAAGGCAGGGCCTCGGTGCTCCGAGCACCCCTGCGCCCCATTGTTGCGATGTTCTGCCTTGGGCCCGAGGCCCTGGATATAACAAATGCAGAACAAATCACCCTCTCTCGCTGAGCTTACGGGCTGGGGGAATGAGAATTGCCTCTCTGGTAGGATGGGCACATTTCCAGAAAGAAAGAAATAATTTAGTTCATTTTGTGGACACGGCACCTAAAATCTGGTGACAACCGACCAATCCCTGTGCAGCGAGGCCAGTGTCAACCCAGAGAGGCTGCGCCGGCAGAGCCCTGGAAACCCGCCGTTTCATTTCACAGGCCTTCTTCCCCTGCAAACATGGTGCAGAGGAGCCTTGCCCCATAACACTGAGGGGCTCTGGGCCAGATGCCTATTTTTTCTGCAGACAGTTTTTGACATTTTAATACTCTTTATTGCAAGCTACAGCACACATAGAAAAGTATATTCAACATAATGTACTTATGTTTAATTTTTTATAGAGAGTAAACCCCATATCAGGTCAAGAAATAAAACACTGCTAGCCCCTGGAGCTCTCCTGCGTATCCCTTCTCAACCGCGGTTCCGCTTTTCAAAGGCAACTACTGTCCCTACCTTTACGGCCACTCACTTTTTTGCTTTTCTTTAACTTTCACTACATAAATATACAGGGGATGGCAGAAGTAATGCCTGCTTGAGAGTGGTTGGTAGGCTAATAATATAAGTGTAATAATTTATAGTTTTAATTTGAACATTTCACCTGAAATGTCATATGGTGTGCTTGAGTGTGATATTGTTATGTTATAGAATTATATGCTTATGATTATGTAATAAAAGATTTTGTAATAAAAAAGGGTCATTATTTGTGCCGGACCCTGATATCCATGGACACTATTGCTTGATTTGATCTGTTATTGAAAGTTATAGAAATAGATCCGTACAGTATGTGTTTTTTACGTCTGGCTACTTTTACCAAGATAATGTTTATGAGAGGCATTCAAATTACACACAGGTGTAGTTAATTCATTGTACTGTTATATGGTATTTTATTGTATGGGTAATCAGCAGGTTTTTACAAATTCACTTAATTGTGGGATTTAATTATTGTTATTAATTTGGGGCATGCATCTGCTCTGAGTATTGTCACCCAGGTCTCCTTGTACTCAAGTACGAACATTTAAGTAGTAGATACTTTGGATTAGAATTGCTGGGTCATGGGATATATTCCTTGAACTTCACTAGATGATGCCGAAGTGATTCTGTTATTTTGTGCTCCCATCAGTCTCAGTGCTTCACATCCTCACCAACACTTGGTATGGCTAATCTTTGCAAGATTAGTTTTTCTATTAGTGTGCATTAAAATATAATTGTGTGTGTGTGTGTGTGTGTGTGTGAAAGAGAAAGATCAAATCAAGCAATAGTGTCCATGGATATCAGGGTCCGGCACAAATAATGACCCTTTTTTATTACAAAATCTTTTATTACATAATCATAAGCATATAATTCTATAACATTTTAACCTAACATGTATTATTAGATGAACTTAATTTTTATTAAAAATTTCAAATATATAAAGAATAACACAGAGAACACCCACATATCTACCAGTCAATAATTATTAACATTTAGGCATATTTGCTCTTTGAGCTCCATTTGCCTGTTTTGTGGGCATGAATTATGTGAGAACAGCAGTCATGATGACACTTGCTCTTAAATGTTTTGATGTGACTCTTCTAAAAGATATATTTTACCATTTAGCCACAATAACCAAGAAAATTGACAATCATTACTTAATATCATACAATATTTAGTCCATATTCAAAATTACCCAGTTGACAATGTCTTTTATAGCTAGTTTTTTGGAATCAGGATCCACTCAAAGTCTCTGCTGTGCATTTGGTTATTGTATCTTCAGCCACTTTTGTTTTTATGACACTGACCTTTAAAAGAGAGCAGGCCAGTTGTCCTGACGAAGCCTCATGTATTGCATTTGTTTGGTATTTGCTCTTGGTGTCTTACCTGCTCTGTATAAACTGGAAGTTAGGTCAGAAGACTTCATTGGATTAGTCTCATTGTTTTAATTCAAATGTGTTGGATTTCTGAGATTGAACATCTTTTTATATACGGGGTAGGGAAAACATAAGTTTATAGTTGTGAGTACATGAAACAGCTTATCCTTGTATTATTGTTTATTAATTATCATATTATTTTCCACATGAAAAACTGCAAGCCTACTTTTGCCCCGCGCTATATATGTTGGCCACTTAGATTTCATCTCTTGTGATGTGCCTATTCAAGGCTCTTGCCATTTTTTTTACTTTTGTTGTCTCTCCTTTTCTTACTGATCAGTGGGAGTTATTTATTCTATATATGTGTTGAAAATGTCTTCTCCCATTCTGTGGTTTGTCCTTTTACTTTTGTAAGGATATCTTTTATTTTTTAAAAGTATTTCTTTATTTGTTTTAGAGAAAGAGGAAGGGAGGGAGGAAAAGGGAAGGAAACATCAAGAAAGAGAAACACTGATTGATTGCCTCTCATAGTTGCCCCAACCAGGGAATGAACCCATTAACTTGCATGTGCCCGGACTGGGAATCAAACTGGTGACCTTTTGCTTTGCAGGACAATGCCCTACCAACTGAGCCACATAAGTCAGAGAAAGGATGTCACTTCATGAGCTGAAGTTCTTTAATGTCTAGTTTATCAGTATTTTGGTGATCTATCTAAGGGATCTTTCCTAAACTGGGGTCAAAAAGACATTCTTACAGGTTATCTCAATTGCCTTTTATAACTGGATGTAGACTACTCCTGGAAGAGATTTTGTGTATGGTGTAAGGTACAAGCTCAGTTTCATTTCTTTCCGCCCAATACCATTTATTAAAAAGATACTCCTTCCTCTGGCCCCACAGTGCTGCCTTCATTATAAGACAAAGTTGCCTCCCTGTGTGGATCTGTTTGGGAGATCTCCATTCTGTCCATTGGTTTATTTTTGTATTATTTTGTATACACACATATATACATATACACATATATATGTATATATATTTGTTACTATAGCTTTATAATAACTCTTGACATCTGACTGTGCAAGTTCTCCCTCTGTATTACTCCAAGAATGACTTGGCTGCCCTAACCGGTGTGGCTCAGTTGGTTGGGTGTCATCCCGCAAAGTGAAAGGTCACTGGTTCGATTCCTGGATGGACAGGGCATGTGCTTGGGTTGGGGCATGTTTGGGGCACGTATAAGAGGCAACCGATCAGTGTTTCTCTCTTATGTCGATGTTTCTCTTCTTCTCTTTCCCCTTCTCTTTCCCTCTCTCTAAAAATTAATAAATAAAACCTTAAAAAAAATGACTTGACTAAGAATGACATTTTATATAAGAACTCACTCAAACCTGGAGCTTCCTTTTTGGAATCAGGGGGTTATTATTCTTTCCTGAGCTATTTACTTGAAAGTTACTTACCTAAGTTTCCAGTTGGTCCTTTATAGGGACTTTCTCATCCATGGCTTAAAGGTAGATCTTATTTGAGCCCATGCAAGTCTGTTGGAATCTCCATATTTAAGTTCTGCTTTTTGGAACAGGCTGAAGTATAGCAATTGAATCTGAAATAGCTGGTGACCTTTTCAAGATAAATCATCTTATTTTTGGAAATGGATTGCTGGCCAAGAGATCAGCCCTCTTCTTGGAGCTGCACCCTGGAGAGGGAATGAGCTCTGGAGTCAGATATTTGGTTCGACTCCCAGGTATACCAACTACTAGCCATGTGACCCTGGGCATGTTAGTTAACCTCCCAGTCTCAATTTTCATCATCAGTAAAACAGGGTAATACTGACTACAGCCCTGACAAGTGTGACTCAGTTGGTTGAGTGTTCCCCAAAGCAAAAAAGCTCGCCTGTTTGATTCTCATTCAGGGAACGTGCCTGGGTTGCGGGTCCGGTCCCCGTCGGGGTGCGTATGAGAGGCAACCTATCGACGCTTCTCTCTTCTCTCTCACATTGATGTTTATCTCCCTCCCTTCACCTCTCTCTAAAAATAAATCAATGAAATCTTTAAAAAAATAATAACATATAAAAAATAATAATAGTAGTAATAATAAAAATAATAACTACATCATGAGTATTTGTGAGGATTCAATGTGATAACATATGAAAAGGAGCTGGCACAGAATAAGAGCTTGATAAACGTTAGCCATTATTATTTTTGAGAAGAATTCCTCTTCTCTTAAGGGCTTTGAGACCCACCTAGGAGAATGGCAGAATAATGTTTCTTTTGCATTTCTGAAATGCAGAGGGCTTTACTTGTTGCAGACTCTGCACAGGCATCTGCAGGGGGTTACTAATGTCATTGCCTGCCCCTCAGCAGTCTGAAGGGAAAATAGCTGGTTTGTGTCCTTGTCTGGGAATGAACTAATATACTCAGCTCCTTCAATTCTTGAACCTAATGTTTCCAATAGAAATTACAAGTGGAGAGGGTCAGGGTCATACCCCAGGATCCTGCTCTAGACCTGTTGAACAGCATTTCCGATCAGCCCTTTCCTGCTTATTGGTGTAGTTGTTATTTACCACCCTGGAGACCTCTCCTAGATGAGGGGTGTACACATGGCTTCACAGAATGTTGGCATTATTAAGGCTGCTATATATGGTAGGGAGAAACTAACACTTTATGTTCAGTTTATTGGGGAAACAAAATGAAAGAGCCCAGCAGAATGGCTGGAAAGCAACTAGAGAGGGAGGCACCCATGCAGTGCACTGGGTGAGGGGAAGGCCTGGGGCAGAATAGAGAGCTGTGATCCTGGCAGGGCTGAGGGCTGGGTTGGTGGAACGGCATTGGGTGCTGATGTTAGCCCCAAATCCTGCATGTCCATGGGCAGCCATCTAACCCATCATTGCCCCAAGCCATGCCAGTTGATAATAGTGCAGAGAAGTAGCTTTGGTTGTCTTGGCCTCAGGGCCATTCTCTGAAGTCCACCACCACCTTGAAAACCCTTCCAGAAACAGAAGGAGGTGGCAGCACCATGGGAGACCATGAGAGAGCGATGAGACCATGGGAGAAACTGACATAGGTCCAGTATCTGGATGGAGCTGGGCAGGGGAAGGCCATACTTGCTCCATGAAATGGAAAGATATTTGTGATGCACTGTGGCACTTACACAATTACAATTGCAATTGTTCCTATGGTGTGATTCCATCTAAAAATAAAGGCATATATGTGTATACATCTATTTAAAAGGATCTGAGAGCTTATTTCCATGGCATTAAAAGTAATTGTTTCTGGGAGGGATTATTGGTGCTTTTTATGTCCCTCTGGTCTCTTATTTGTATTATGTATTCACAGATTTTTCTGGTCAAATGAGTTTTTATATTATTTTGTAATTAGAATAAAAAGAGAGAGAGATCATTAAAATTTTTCTTTAACCTCTGTAGTCAGGGATGGGGAAAGGGAAGCAGATTCATGGATTCTCATTAGAGTCAGCATTTATGATCAAGCCCAACTTGTGTTATACACCTAATGAGTATCATACACTTCTACACCCATAACATATTCCCCTGCACTTTAGCAGTTGGTCACTGACCACCTGCTAAGATGTCAGGCTCCCTCTACTTTTAGGGGTAAGTGTCAAAATATCCCCCGAACCCCACCCCCTCAAAAGTTCTTGCTTAAGTTGTTTCCATGGTAATATAAGGAAAAAAAATTAAAACCAGAAGATGTCTATCTGGACTGGGTAAAGGCAAGGGGGCATCTTTCTTCTGTCTAATTCTCCTCATTAGCTGGCAGTTTTATTTATACAGCACTGGTGAGGGTTGCCTTCTGCAGCTTATCATGGGGGCCAGCGTCAGTGACTTAGGGATTGGATGTCACTAGTGTCCAAGCTCCTTCCACCTCTGCCCTGCCATTCTTGGAGATGGCTCCCTTCCCGGGCCTGCAGCCCTTGTGTCCCTGTTTCAGCTGTAATTGGGTGGGCAAAGGAGAGGCATGCTTTCCAAGAGGCTGTACCCCAAGGCTTGTCCTCATATTTGGTTACACTTAATTTGCACAAGAAGCTTAGACTGTAGTTAGCTAGTTAATTGATTTATAAATAAATAAATCTGTATGTTTAAATACAAGGTCCTGCAGAAGTAATGAAGTAATGCCTGCTTGAGTGTGGTTGGTAGGGTTGTAATATGGGTGTAATAATTTATAGTTTAATTTGAACATTTCACCTAAAATGTCATATGGTGTGCTTGAGTGTGATATTGTTATGTTATAGAATTATATGCTTATGATTTTGTAATAAAAAGGCATTATTTCAGGATCAAAATGGATATTTGAAAAAGCAAAATCCAGAGGTGCTGTAATCGACCCCACTGGAAGAGTCTGCTCAACTAACTAGTTGTTCAGCTGCGGTTGGCCAGCCTGGATCACCTCCAGTTCACCTCAGGGGCTCAGTGCAGCAGGTCTGTGCTGGGCTGGCATTGGTCAGCTAGTCAGCAGTGTATGGTGGTCTCAGTGTGGATGATCATGCAACACTAGCACAAGAAGAGTGTTACGAGCACCTTTCATGATATAGATATAGTCTTTCCTAATAAGTTAGCTGGTCAACTGCTTGGCTAGCTGCCTGCTGAGCAGCCCAGCACCAAGGAATAGACATGAGTCACACATTGTAACTGTGCTATTTACTCAGCTTTTATTGAATGCAGGTTCACTCAAAGTAGAACATCAACATACATGAATATCCTACTCACATTCTAACAATCTAAGAGAAATACTACACACATACATACAGAGCAATCAATGGGGGATAATGAACTCAAGTCCCAGGGTCTCAGTCTGTAGGTCTGGGAAGCAGCATGGTGGGCAAGGTGGGCAGCCGGGCAGATAAGTCCTGTAAGGAATGATCTCTGGAGCCAGGTGGGCAGCAGGGGCAGATAAGTCCTCAGTCCAGTAGGGCAGAGCCTCCAGTGGCCGAAGCCAAGGGAGATCAGCGTGGCATGGGGCAGCACTCTGATGTGTGGAGCTCAGCTGTCTCAGCTGTGGTCTGAAATATGCCTCACTTATACCTTGAAAGTAGGGTACTCCACCTTTCTTGGTATTTTGATAAGTATCTTGGCACCCCTGATGCCAAGTGGGGAATTTCTATGGGTGGTACATGGCTGTTCTGCTTGATACCCCTGCTGGCAAGTGAGTAATTTCCCCAAGAGCCTATCTATGCCACTCTGAAGACATGCTGTTCTGATCACGTGTGCAGATATCTGAGGTGTGTTTCCTTGCCAGATGTGTCTGCTCTGACTTAGGTAGTTTCCCTCTTGAATCAAAGTGTCTTGGCTGACTGACAGCCATTTTGATTCACATGAGTTACTCTACTTTGTTTTATATACTTCATGCTAACTTGATCAGACCAATGCCATTTTACTGGTCATGCTCTCCACAAACAGAAGGTTCTCACATATCATCCCCAATGTTTCTTTTTATTCTCTACTGTTAGGCCCACTGGTGATTTTTTACAGTCATTACAGTCGCAGATATGCTTGGCGTTGCAGTTTTTAGAGGTAAACTTGTTCTTTTCTCAGGGGAGGAGATCCTGGAGCAATGAGTCCAAAAGACTCCCCAATGGTCAGAGTTGAGCTTCCTGCAAGACAAATGCTTAGAGTAAGACTATTGTGCAATTTCCTTTTTAAACATGTGCTCCTTAAAGTCTGGAACCATATTTGTGCTAACATACGTTATTTTAACCTGAAATAAGGATGGTGTTTTTGCAATCCTGCATGAGTCAGCCTTAACTAGAAAGAATCTGCTGAGCAGAATTAGGAAGGCAGCGGAGAGTCCACAGCAGAAAACAAAGCTGTTTCAAATACTGACCCCACTCTCAAAGCAATGGGGAAGCTCTTCCTCGTTAGAATTCCCGAGAAGTGGTATTAAGAAGGAAGGTGGTTTTCTAGGAGGCTGATTCTGAGTCAGGAGGAAGGTTGCTTCTGGACATTTCATAAAAGAAAATGAAGCCCTTTAACCCCTCCCCACCCCAGGCCCTCACCCCAGTAGTCTGAACTTTGAACAACTGCAGTTCTCATCAGGGCTGTGGTCGCTTTGAGATTCAGGAGGCATGTGGAGCATTCTACTTCTGCTTATTCTCTAACTCTGGAAACCTTTGCCTTAAAAGGGGAGATTTCCCAGAGTCCACCTCCCCTGCCTGACTCAGCTGGGAAATGCCTCCTATTGCCCTGCACCAGGTTTCTGCCCTTCTCTTGGCTCTCTGCTGCCCTCTGCTGGAATGGTGCTGCCAGCACCAGTGGACCTTACCTTCAAAGCAATCCAGGACTCTTGGCTAATTCTTGATACTTTCTTTGTGGTCTGTAACAGAGAGAAACTTACAAGCAAATATAGATTTTTATGACATAACCGAATACTAAGTAAAACCAGTGTTCTATTATCACAGAATGAGTAACATGACTATAAAAAAGCGTGAATGAAAACAGTTAATTATCAACCAAGAAAGACAAAACAAATTTTTCTACTTATAAAAAAGCTTATTGATGACTATACTGTACAAGATATTGTGCTCATCCTTAAAGTAATGCATAAAGTGAGTTATACAGTTTCTCCTTGCAGTGAGTTTATAATCTTATTATCCAGGAGGAGGGGGAGTAATTATAAAATAAGGTGGATCAAGAGAAATCCCCTGAAGAAAGTACCAGATAGTGATGAGGCACAGGTGAAAGAGAGTCAGCTAAAAATCAGGAAAGGGGTCTCCAAAAACAGCAAATGCAGTAGGTGGTGAGTAGAAGTGAGTATTCCAATAAGGGAATAATAGCACAAGGTCTCTATTGCATTTGGATCACGTTTGAAATTGGGGAATGGTGAAGTGTGTCCAGAGATTAGAATGTATATAAGTGGAAGGGAGAAGCTGGGGAAGGCAGGTAGGAATTTAGTTCTTTCCCCCACCCGTTTATTCTGTATTTTGGTATTGTTTGAAATTCATGGTTAATAAACTGAATTTACTTACTGTCACTCTAATTCTATGTGTATACACACACACACACACACACACACACACACACACATATGCGAGCACGCGCCCATGTATAAAAAAACCTGTGTATATCTCCATCTATATGTTTGTAAAAGAGTGGTATGAGGTTTGCTTAGGTTTCTTGGGGACTCATGCTGAAATATGTCAAATGTTTCATGTGGGATTGTACTGTGCAGCAAGATAATATTTTGAGTTATGGATAATTGTCTTCACCTTTTTCATCTTTTTAATTGTAAAACTCAACCAGATAAGAAAGTTATGCAAAACAAAGGTATTGCTTAGTGAATTATTACAAGGTGAATATCCACCTGTGTGAGCCTCAAAATACAACTGGTTTCCTCCCCAAAAGTAACCACTATTCTTCTATAGCAACTATTTCCTTGCATTTCTTTTATTTCTATTTAGTTGATCACCCAAGTGTGCAATTCTAGACACTCTAATTAAAAGTATCCCCCCTTGTAAAAATTATTTGACATGTCCCTCAAGTCATTTTTAATCTACTGGTTTCCCTGCCATTGCTTTCTTTTCCTTAAAATTTATTGGTTGCACAGCCTGGGACACTTGACCTGTAGTTTGGATCTTGTGATTATGTGTACGTATCAGCTCTTCTGTTCTTCTGACCCCCATATTCCCTGAAGATTGGGAATCCAGAGGCTTGATTACACTTGGGTTTGAGCCCTTTGGCAAGATGCTAGATAATGAGACTTTTTTAAAAAAGATTTTACTTATTTTTAGAGAGAGGGGAAGAAAGGGAGAAAGATGGGGAAAGAGACATTGATGAGAGAGAGAAACATTGATTGGTTGCTTCTTGTATGCGCCCTGACTGGATTCTGAACCCACAACCCAGGCATGTGACTGGGGGTCAAACCAGTGACCTTTGGCTTTGCAGGACAATGCCAAACCAACTGAGCCACACCAGTCAGGACTATGTGATGAGACTTCTTTATCTCATAGCCCCTGAGTGCATGATGCTAGCAGTCATTGATCTCAATGTCTAGATCCACTAATTCATTGGGCATTGAGAAATGGTGATATTCTGACACTATCATTTATTTTTCATTTCATTCATTAATAAGACTACCTTTATAAGAAGATGCTTTCCCGTGGCAGTGGTTATTTAGAGAAAGATAATGCTAACATCTTACACAATCCTGGGATACTCAAACCCTCCTAACCCTGACCCTTTTAGCAGTTAGCTCTCACAGGACTTTGCGAAGCCCAAGCTGGCCCCAAAACTACTGACCCACTTGTTCTGATATCTGGCCACTTACAGACCCAGAGTCAAAGGGCCCTTATTTCCTGGTGACCCACTCTCCATGGGGTGAGATGGCTGTTTCTGTTCTTATCGCAGGTTAGGTATTCAAAATGATCTCCCTGCTGAAAAACACCAACATTTAAAACTGTATCATTGAGCTTCCCTAAAATAAATCTTTGGAAGTCAAAAAACAAAATAAAACAAAGAAGCAGGAATCTTGTAAATTAATTTCATGACAAAGCTAGCTTCTGCACAGAGGGTTTTTGCCAAAGTGGGGAGACTCTGAACCTCTTCTTTGACAGTTGCAGGGGGATCAGCGGATAGGGGATAAGGCTAGGGCACGCCCAAAGGGAAGTCTCTGTTAGGAGACCCTTCTGCCGAGGTTGGGAATGCAACAGGCTACAATGTGAGGAAAAGGACGGGAAGAAATAAACCTCATGTGCTACAGAGCACACCATGGAGACTTGACCGTTTCAACCTTGGCACCAGATGGAGGGGAATGAAAAAATCTCCCTTGAGAATTCATAATGACAAGCTGGCTCTCTTAGAGTTGCGGTCCAAACTTACGTTATGTGTGTGGTTAAAAAAACCCTCAAACAGATCATTAAATTTAGAATGGTTCTCAGTTGATAGTGTCTCCAGGGAAATGGCAGAATCAAACATAAACATTTTGTGGAGGAATGCAACCTTAGCACAGCTTCAGAGATTTTTCTACAGAGAATTTCTTTACTTCCTAGTAAGTAAGTGATTCAAGGTAAAAAAATGAAAAAGGAGGGCGGTGAGGCACATGAGTGAGGGCCAGCTAAAAAAATAGATGTCAGAAACATATGCTAAGGGCTCTGGATATTGGAATTATCAGATGCAAACTATAAATCAGGCATATTTAAAACTATAAAATTGACATTTAAAAAATAAAATGCTTGAAAATATAACTGGAAAAGAGACTGTATGGAATCTCAAGTAAATTTAAAAAAGAAACAAATGGAATTTTTATTTTCACTTATTACTTTTTTATTGCTAGAAATTCTAAGGATGGTTTAAATATCAGATTTTAGATGGACCTTAAGAGAGGAATAGTGAACTGGGAAATACATTCAAAGGGAAGATTAATAGTGCACATCAGAGGGAAATTGGCATGAGAAATGACAGAGGTAACAAGACTTGGAGGAGAGAGAAGACCCAACAGATGACCACCCAGAGTCCTGGAAGACAATGGCGGTGAGGCAATATTCAAAGAGCCAACAGTTGAGAATTTTACAAATCTGATGAAAGCAACCAGTTCTTATATTCAGGGAGCCTAAGAAATTCCAAGTGATACAGATACAAATAAATCTACCAAGATACATCATAAGCAAACCACAGAACAATATAGAGTTCTTAAAAGTAGCCACGTTAAAAAGGAGCAGTAATTAGAGAAGTCTGATTTTTAGAGAAGTCTGATTTTTAACAGCAAGAACAGAAGACAGAAGATAGTGGCATAAAAACTTCAATATACTAACAGACAACTTTCACACTAGGATTCTATCCTTCAAAATATTTCTCAAGTATTAGGACAAAATGAAGATATTTTCAGAGAAACAAAATTTGAGAGTTTTCCAACAAATCTTCACCAGAAGCAAATTAAAGGATAAATTTCAGGAAGAGAGGGAAGTTTCTAGAAATGCAAAAAAGAATGATGAACAAAATAATGGTAGATATGTGGGTATATATAAACTAATGTCAACCCCTGATATTGCTAAGTGTATATCTGTGGAGGCAAACAAAATAGTCAAAATAGTGAACAAAAAATAGAATTAAGTTATAATTGTGTGCTTGGAGTTAAAGCATTTTGTTCTTTTGGTATTATTTGGGAGGTTAAGGATATTGATTAACTGATATTTGTAAAAATATGCATACTAAAATGCACCTTAAACATTTTGGGGGTTAAAATTAAAAGAAGATTGGGAGAGAGAAAAAGAAGTAAATGAATGGTAATTTAGTCCAAAAATAAAGAATTTCAGACTGGATTAAAAATAAATAAAACCATTCTGTTATATGAGACACAGGATGCAAAAAGATACAAAGTTATAGGATAGCTAAGGTGGTTACTGGATAATGATTAAAAATCTACTTACTGGGAAGTTTTAATAATTCTAAGCTTGCATGTCCCTGATAAAACAGCATGATGATATTTAAAGTAAAATGACATATCTACCAGGAGAAAGTGAGAAATCCATCGTTATCCTTGAAGATTTTTAAACACATCTCTTGCAGTGAGTTTTGGCTTAAGCAGACAAAAATCAATGAGATATGGATATTTGAAAAGTACTATTAACATGCATTGTATAAAGAATATACACAAACAATTGGAGAATACATATCATTTTTTAGGACACATGGAATTTAATAAAATTGTCCATGTGCTAGGTTACAAATCTACCTTTTACAGGTTTCAAAGAATTAGTATCATGCAGAACATAGTCTCTGATAATAATCTTATTGTGAGATATAAAAAGTGCCCATCAGTGGATGAGTGGATCAGAAAAATGTGGTATGTTTACACAATGGAATACATCACAGCAGAAAGAAAGAACTCCTGCCTTTTGCGACAGCATGGATGGAACTGGAAAATATTATGCTAAGTGAAATAAGCCAGTCAGTGAAAGACAAGTACCATATGATCTCACCTATAAGAGGAATCTAATAGACAAAATAAACTAACAAGTAAACAAAACAGACAAAATAGAACCACAGGCATGGAAACATGGAACAGACTGACAGTGACCAGAAGGAGAGGCGGGGATTGTGGTGGAAAGAAGGAGAAGGGACTAAAGAGCACGTATGAGTGACTCCTGGACATGGACAACACTGTGGGCATTGACTATGGAAGTGGGGGGTGGAGAAGGGCAAAGGGGGAAAAATTGGGACAACGGTCATCGAAAAGTAATAAAAAACCTTAAAAAGTAAAAATAGAAAGGGAAAACTAAAAAATCTTCTGTATCATTCAGCAGTCAGTGATTCAAAAATTTCTAGGAATGTTAGACAAAAACAAAATACTGAGAAATAGGTGACCACAAATTTGTGGGAAGGGATAAAGAAGTGAACTTTAGGTGGGGCTTCCAGAGACGATTTCCAGAACAAATACTCTCTGGGCCATTGCCTTGACCTCTGCCACAGGTGTAAGGTGGGAACCAGAGGCTGTGCAGATGGAGCCCGTGGCAGTGCGTGATGGCGCCAGGGATTCCAAATGGGCGGTAGATCACCAGGCTGCAGTCCAGGGATCAGGGAGCAGCCACTGCTGCTGTCACAGGTGTCTTGCCACTCCCCACCCCAAAACCAGGGACCAGATATAGAGAAAAAGGGACCCTGAGTTTAGTGCTACCACCATCAAAAAGACAGAGATGAGACACCAGAATGCTGCTGAAGAAAACCATGCATTCCATGACTTTGCTTATCAGGATAATGATGTTTACTTCTTTTTAAAAGTCCCCCAGCTTTATTAAGATGTAATCAACATATAACCTTGTGAAAGTTTAATGTGTACAAGGTGTTGATTTGATACACTTATATATTGCAAAATGATTACCACGGTAGCTTTAGCTAATACCTCCATCACCTCACATAATTACCATTTTTTTCCTGTGGAGAGATCATTTAAGATTTACTCTTAGCAAATTTCAAATATACAATATAGTATTACTTACTGTAATCACCAGGCTGTGTATTACATCCTCAGAGTATCTTATAACTGGAAGTTTGTACTGTTTGACCAGCATCTTCCCATTTACACTGACCCAGCCTCTGGTGATTGCCGTGCTACTTTCTGTTTCTATGAGTTCAGCTTTTTAAAATTCCATATATAAGTGAGATTATGCTATATGTGTCTCCCTCTGATTTATTTCATTTACTATAATTTCCTCAAGGTTCATCTATATTGTTGCAAATGTCAGGATTTCCTTCTTTCTCATGGCTCAGTTATATTCCATTGTACGTATGCATCACATATTCTTTATTCATTCATCCAAAAATAGACACTTAGGTTGTTTCTTGGCTATTGTGAATAATGCTGCAATGAACATGAAGTGCAGATTTCTTTTCAAGATCTTGTTTTGATTTCCTTTGGATATATATCAAGACCTGAGATTACTGGATCATGTAGTAATTCTATTTTAATTGACCATATATATGTGGGTTTATTTTAGGGCTTTCTCTCTTGTTTCATTGATCTATATGTCTGTTTTTATGCCAGTAGCATCCTGTTTGATTACTAGAGCATTGTAATATAGCTTGAAATCAGAAAGTGTGATGACTCCAGCTTTGTCTTCTTTCTCTAAAATGCTCTGGCTATTTGGGGTCTTTTGAAGTTTCATACAAATTTGTGGATTTAAAAATTTTTATGTAAAATGCCATTGGAATTTTGATAGGGATTGCACTAATCTGTAGATAACTTTGGGTAACATAGGCATTTTAACAGTATTAATAATTCTTCCAATCTATGAGCATAAACTATCTTTTCTTTTTTCTTTTTAATTGAATTTATTGGGGTGACATTGTTTGATAAAATTACATAGGTTTCTTGCCCTGGCTGGTGTGGCTCAGTGGATTGAGCTCCAGCCTGCAAACCGAAAAGTTACTGGTTCGATTCCCAGTCAGGGCACATACCTGGGTTGTGGGCCAGGTCCCCAGTAGGGGGCACATGAAAGACAACTACACATTGATGTTTCTCTGCTCTTTCTCCCTCCCTTCCCCTCTGTCTAAAAATAAATAAATAAAATCTTAAAAAAATAACCTTGTGAAAGTTTATTTTCTGGTTTCTGGTGTATGATTCTATAACATATCATCTCTATATTGTATTTCCTGTTTATCCCCCAAGTTTTAGGACAATAAAAGAAAATTTGGATAAGGATAATCCAGGAAAATCCACCTCTTGATGTTTCCTGTCAAATGAGCATAGATGAACAGGATGCATTTTTGAGATACAGAATATTGTCTTACTTGTCCTTATAAGGCAAAATAACTTAGATGGCAAATGGTTATTCTGAGATAATTTGTCTTGGTAGAAGCAAGCAAGTTGAGACAGAATTTGTCAAGGCAAAGTATTTTTTAAAGTAATTTAATAGTTAATACAAATATTTCAAAAATAACAGCAATTTATGGTTGCCAGGTGAGATTACTAATTTGGCAATTTTTAAAACACCAATCTCCAGTCATGTTAAATGAACCTAGGGATGGGCAGCATTGGATGGAATTTGTAGTAGTGACAATAAACCATAGCTGACAACCTGTGCTTGAACATTTTCACTCCCTGTTTTTTTGACATGCTTACCAACAATCCATTGTAATCCATACAGAGTTAATGTGGGAGTATATTCAGTTACCCTTGGGGTTCTTTAAATGAATATTTTTCCCTAAAATAACTTTTGTCTCTTTGTTTTAAGCCCCGTTTTTGCTCTTTTTCTTTGCTTTCCAGCAGTATAGCAAAACCTTTCTGTGGTTGATGACTTCCTCAATTTTATGGCTTTTATTGGTTTATTAATTTTGGTATTTCTGTACTTTTATTTAAATATGGTTTCTAGAACAACAGCATAATGTTTCCCCAGTCTATTTTCCTGAAATTACAGTACCTGTTGATTTTAGCATCCAATGTTGTCACACAAAGAAAACCTCCAACCTTGGCATTAACAGGTGTTAGCACTCAAGATTTGAACTTTTCTTGAACTATAAATAAGTATTTAAGATGTGGACATGCTTATTGATCTTAGAGAGAGGGGAAGAAAGGGAGAGAGAGTGGGAGAGAAGCATCAATATGAGAGAAACATCATTTGGTTGCCTTTGGTACATACCCCAAATGTGCCCAACTGGGCATGTGCCCTGACTGGGAATCAAACTGGTGACCTTTTGGTTTGCAGAATGATGCCCAACCAACTAAGCCACACTGCCCAGGGCTGTACTCTAGATATATTTGTGAGTAAACTATTTCTTTTGTATATAAAATTATTTTTTGTGTTAACTTATATGTCAACAGGCATTTTATCTTTATATCTCACAAAATTTCTATACCAATTTCTTATAGTCTTCATCCCTAAACACTCTTAATCTCTTAAGCTAGTTAGAACTCACATTAAGGAACTTACTAGTAAATACTTTCATAGAAATTTCCCATGCTTGTATTCTATTAAATTTTATTCTTTTGTAAATTAGGTTTCTTACAGAGCCTACCATTAAAAAATAATTAAGACTTTAGTTTTTACAACAGTTTGTAAGTTTCACAGCAGAAATGAGAGAAAGGTACAGGGAATTCTCCCATATTCCCTGGCCCCAGAACATGAATAGCCTTTCTCATTATCCACATCCCTCACTAGAGTGTTACAGTTTTATGAACCGACATTGATACATTATAACCACCCAAAGTCTATAGTTTACTTTAGGATTCACTCTCGAAATTGTAGATCTTATGGGTTTGGACAAATGTATCCATCATTATAGGATCATAAAGAGTATTTTCACTGCCATAAAAATCCTCTGTGCTCCACGTATTCACCCATATCTCCCAACCCCTGAAAATCATTGATCTTTTTACTGTCTATATAGTTTTGCCTTTTCTAGAATGCCATATGTGTTCAGATTGGCTATTCTCATTTAGTAACATGTATTTACAATTTCTTCATGTCTTTTCATGCCTTGATAGTTTATTTCTTTCCAGCACTGAATAATAATTTATTGTCTGGATGTACAACTTATTTATCCCATCACCTACTGAAGTACATCTTAGTTGCTTCCACATTTTTAGTAATTAGAAAAAAAACTGCTAAACATCTTTGTGCAGGTTTCTATGTGGACATAATTTTTTAACTGCTTTATGTAAATACCAAGGAGCTCAGTGGCTGAATTATAATGTTAAAATTATTTTTAGTTTTATAAGAAACTGTCAAATTGTCTTCCCAAGTGGCTGTACCACTTTGCATTTACACCAGCAATGAATGCGAATTTCCCTCATCCTCTCTAGCAGTTGGTACTTCTGTGATTCTTTAGATGAAAGTAAATGTGTTCTTACAAAACAAGTCAGTCTTGAGACCCCTAGTATATTTCCAGCATTAAGTTTGTGTTTTTGTAAGAAAAAAATCTAAGCAAATTTTGAAAAAACCTGGACAAATATCTTCTTGGATTGTAACCAGAAATTATAATAATTTATTCTTTCTACAAATACTTATTGAGTGCCTTCCCTATCTCTGATACTATGGGGTTAGTGCTATGGAAACAAAGATGAACAAAATAAATGTTTTTGCTCTCAGAAGCCTTACATTGTCATGAGTGAAGGAAAAACAAAATCAAGTAAATTAGTAAAATTATATTTTTATGCCAGAATATAAAATTAAAGTCATTCTAGAGAACAATTTGTTGTAATTAGATAAATGAAATGCATAAGCATACTCTTATCTGGAATTGAGTTAATTTATTACTTACTGTCTATTACTAGCATATTCCATCAGTAAAATATAGTGAGACTTACAGTGGAATATAATGCAGCAATCAGATACAACTAACTCAAGTTGATGCAACTCATCACAACTAACCAAACATACAGCATCACCAATCTATTTTAAAAGTATATTGACTCAAAATATTAGAAAACCTTTGAGAGCTATAACATATTTTTAACATAAATTTAAATATATTATCTAAAACTGCATTATATATGTTATGGTCCTAAGAGTAGCTCTGTCAACCTCACCTAGGAGACACTGGATGGAAAACTCAGGAGGTAGGGCCCACTGATCTGTTTTTAGAAGCTTTTGGAGTGATTCTGATGGCGTTAAAGTTTGAAAACAACTTGGGTTAATGTGGATAGTTATATGTTGTTTTAATAATATCCTCATAATCTTGCACTTAAAGACATTTTATTGTATTTTGAACAATTATTATAATGTAGTCATAATCTGATATAGTAATATAGTACTCTTTTTCCATAGTAATTCATTTTGTCACACAGATAACCTGTTTTTGAGAAATTTAAATTGGCATGGCACAGAGCTGTTTTAAAAGTTTATAAATAAGAATAACATACTAAAAGTAAAGGAAATGTGTTAGATTATAAATAACAAAAATCTTGATTAACATATTAGCTACATAGGAAATGCATGATGTCTTGTTATGGTAAAAGGTAAATTTTAACTTAAGACAATATATCTGAGAAACAGATATATATATGTGTGTGTGTGTGTGTGTGTGTATGTAATATATCAAATTTATTATAAACCTGACAAACAACTATACCTGAGAGGACATAGTTGCCAAAATTGTTGAATTAAATCTTTAAAATTAATGAATGCTAATGTATGTAAATTATACCTCAATACAAATAGCAAAAATTTAAGATATTGCTTTATAATCCCACATAAACTCTCTCCCATATTTGTACATCTCTGCAAAATTCATATTATTCTGATTTAAATGATACATTTAAATTATATCATAGATTTATCAACCTATATGATCCAAGCCAAGGCAGTCCTGGGAACATTTTAGATTTGATAAATAATTTAGCTTTGAGTACAAAAGGAAACGAAGCTGACCTAAAAATGTTAAACCATAGCTATTTCAGAAAAATCAGGAAATTATTGTATCTCTTATTGACACTATCCAACACGTAGTAACTTTGATCAAATACTAAACCTCCTTGAGCCTCAATTTTCATGCTTGTGTATTAAGATTAATGTGCTAGCATCTCTGTAGTACCTGGGTACTGGGTAAGTGGATGGCATTGTTATTTTTCTTTAGTGGGCACCATGTGTCCCTAGAGTTCCCTAACCTCACTAATTATGCTAACAGGCATTCTATTCTTCTTCCACATTTTTAAATAGGAATGGCAGAAATGCATCTTGTTCCTACCTTTAGGTGAGGAGGACTAGTAGGCTTGAAGTGTGAGAAGTGAGAAAGCAATAAGTAGGTAAATGAGGGCAGGTCCTCTGACTTAACTATTCTCTATACCCAAATTCTGGTATTGAATCAGATGCTAACTCATGGAATTATTTCCAGAATTACTGCTGCACCGCTTGAGGTCCCTGTCAGTCACAGAAATCAGAATAATCTCCACTTATAAAGAAATAAACCAAAGTGGAGAGCTGCCTTCAGGCAGTGGTCATTGGTAGCTGGGACCTGAACAAATTTGTCTGCACAGCCAGACCCCTGGGAACTCCAGGGGGCTAGCCGAACAGTCTCACACAGTCCTTCCATAACCCTTGTAATGACTGCGTCTCCATATTTGACATGATGAAGCTTGTTGGATTCTGATCCTTACATTATGGCAGGATTTTACTTTATGTAATAATGTATTCATACCTTTCTATTTTTTGTTTTTCCGATGCTTGACATGTTTGCTGAACCTGAAAAGACCACCCCTCCCAGAGCCCATACCTCTGCCACCTCCTTTATTGGGCTCTTACACTCTAGGCCACTATTTTCCTGCCCTAATCAATCCAGGGCCAGGTACCAGACAACTATAGACAACTTCTATATCTATACCCTCTATACCATTATGCCCACTGACAGATTCAAATTAGCCAGTCCTAATACTGCTTATCCTGCCTTGCCTTTCCCAGGGAAACCACAATAAAAGTTCTTGTCTGCATTTCCACCTCACTCCCCTTGCCTCCTCATTGGCCCTGGGGCTTCCCTGTGTGGCCCTGCTTAGCATGCTGTGCTCCCTCCTCTTGGGAACTGCGTGTTCCCACATACCTGACATACCTGATTGATAATAAACCACCCTACATCTTAAAACAGACAGAAAGTGTGACAAGATACTCATATTTAACCAGTTCTCAAACTTTAATGTGCAAAGGTATCGTGTGGATGGGCATCTTGTTAAAATGCAAAATCTGAACCAGAGATCTGAATTGAGGCCCTGCATTTTCAGCAAGGTGATGCCAAAGCTTCTAGTCTATGGGCCACATTTTTAATAGCAAGATGCTAACGTACATACATCCAGTTTCAATATTCTGTTTTCTGATAATTTTGGCTAATTATGTTACTTCTTCATGAATTATTTCCTTCTTTGCAAAATGGAAGTTGAAAACGCTGTCTACCTATTAAACTATGCTAAAGATGAGGCAATATGGATAAACAACAAATAATTATTAAGCTGTAATTATGTATAAATCTATGAAAAGTATAAACTGACATATAAATTATTTCAGAACAAAAAGTACTGGTAATTCACCCTTAAATATTATAGAAATAGCAATTTACATTTGAAATGCTTGTTATAGATTTTCTGTATTTGTCTATTAAAGTCAGTCCCCAAAGTTCACTTCCCATTGACATTGTTAACATTCTTATTTTCATATAAAGCTGGAAGTAATAAAATTAAACCTCCCTAAATATACAGATACTATTAATAGCACTCAAATTCAGAAGTACCTTCTTCAAAATTAACTGTTTTTGAGGTTTTGCTGCTCAGAGCACAAAGTGACTCAAAGTACAACATGTCTATGCTATTTACAAAGTTAAAAAGGCATCCCATAAAAGAATATCTATAAAGGTATTCTTTAAGCCAGAGTAATAATAACTTCCAAGCATCCCTGAAAAACAAATATAAAAACCCAAGAGAAGTTTTGAGGCTATTTGATGAAGGACTTAATCTTTGCAATAAGACTGAATTTCTCCAATAACCAAGTAGGTATAATTCAATTGAACAAATATAAATCAAGACTCTCTTGTGTGCAAAACGTCATGGTTTCATGAGAAGGAAGGAACAAGGCCAGCCTTTCAAGAACCGATTATTTGCATATCTACAGGTTAACTATAAGAGACAAAACATGCTAACTGTCTTATGAGAAGAAAAAATCAAGTAACAGTGGTTCCCAGAAACCTTTGTCCAAGATAAGTTTAGTTTATATGAAAAAATGTAGAATTTGAAATTCTCTACAGAGCCTGAATTAGAGATAAAAAGATAAGGCAGAGAATGGAATTAAAATCAGCAAAGACATAAATGTGGGACCTAACGGGCAAGGTGAGGGGAAAATGCATATAGGTTTTCCAGTTTGGCAATATGTGGTAAGATACGAACTAGGAAAAAAAGAGACTGGGTCTACTTTGACCCCAGGTATGGCCCTACAACAATGTGAAGCCAGATTCTAAAAAAATGGACTTTGTTAGCAATTTAAATAATACACAATGGTGAGCATACAATGGAGAATTGGGGTAGTCAAGAATCTATAAGAAACATCAGGAAATAGAAAAGTTTAGGTCCAAGCAGAGATATTTTACAGAATATTTTATAGAATGTGCTACTTTTGAATGGCAAAGTTTAAGGTAGAAGACATAGCATCAGCCTCCAAAAAATGATTCTAGAGGACATTAACAATGGCAGCTACAAGGTATAAAATTTAGGACTATTTTCAGAAACAAAATATAAATAACCAATAAAGTTGAAATATGATCAACCTTAGAAAATTAAAAGAGAAGTACAAAAATTATATTTTCATAAAATTATCAAATATTTAAACATGACATCTACAGTTTTCTCTACATCCCTCACCAACATTTGTTGTTTGTTGACTTATTGATGATAGTCATTCTGACAGGTGTGAAATGATTTCAAATTGTGGTTTTAATTTGCATTTCTGTGATGACTGGTGATGTAGTTTCTTTATATGTCTATTGGCCATTTATATGTCCTCTTTACAGAAGTGTCTATTCAGAACCTCTGCCCATTTTTGTTTGGATTGTTTGTTTTTTTGGTGTAGAGTTATATGAGTTCTTTTTAAAAAAAGTTTTAATAAAATTAACTTTTACTTTTTTATTTATCATATTACAGCTGTCCCAATTTTTTTTTTTTGGTTGTCAAATGATCTTTAATTGAAATATTTTCCTTCATAGTTCTTAACTAACTGGGCAACCCATCTCACCACTGTTAACATCATCCATGATGTCATGGGGGTGGCGGCCATCAACATTCAGCCCACCGACTGGGCAGTCTTTAATGGTTCCAGAGAATGCTCTGGCTGAAGATCAGTGCTGCATCTGTCAGGTAATGTTGACAATCTCATCAAAAGTGATATTTCCACTGTATTTAATATTTTTTTTGCTTCTTTCTGTTTCATCGTGGTTCTTTGAGGGCTCTGTTGATCAGGGTAGAGGCAGAAGGTACTACCTCAATTTGGGCCTGTTCTGAATGCTCAGTTTCACTGTAACCTCAGACCCTTCCATTAACCAGTTGCTTTGGCGATGTCATCACCAACCTTTTTAGAGACAGACCCAGAGGGGCTGATCTTGGGTGCCAGAGTAGACATGCTACCAATTTCCCTGCCAGTACACCTCAGTTATACAACTTTAATCTTGTCAGGGTCTAACTCTGGTGGCATGGTGGAGGCAACTGTTGTTGGATGAACTCGGATTCTGGACGAAAATTGCACCTTTGCCTCCTCGGAGCCAAAAGTTGAAGGCTGTTTCAATTTTTTCCCCTTTGTTCCCCTCCACTCAGCCCACCTCTCCCTCCCTCAGCCCACCTCTCCCTCCCTCAGTCAGTTCCCACTCTGTGGTCCTTGTCCATGGGTCATTCATACATGTTCTTTGACTAATCCCTTGCCCCTCCTTTCACCACTCTCCCCTCCCTTCTCCCCTCTTACAGTAGTCAGTCTATTATATGTTTCTGTGTCTCTGGTTCTATCTTGCTCATCAGTTTATTTTGTTCATTCGATTTCACATATGAGTGAAACCATATGGTACTTGTCTTTCACTGACTGGCTTTTTTCACTTAGCATAGTAGTCTCCAGTTCCACCCATGCTGTCACAAAAGGAAGGAATTCCTTCTTTTTTCTGCTGCATACTATTCTATTGTGTAAATGTACCACAGTTTATTAATCTGCTCACCTACTGATAAGCACTTAGGCTGTTTCCAATAGTTGGCTATTGTAAATAGTGCTGCTATGAACATAGGGATGCATAAATTCTTTTGAGCTGTGTTTTAGGATTCTTAGGGTATATTCCCAGCAGTGGAATTGCTGGGTCATAAGGCAGTTCCATTTTTAACTTTTTGAGGAAAATCCATACTGTTTACTGCAGTGCCCGCACCAGTCTGCATTCCCACAAAAACTGCACTAGAGTTCTCTTTTCTCACATCCTCACCATCACTTGTGGCTCATTAATTTATTAATGATGGCCATTCTGGATGGTGTGAGGTATATCTCATTGTGGTTTTAATTTGTATCTCTCTGATGGCTAGTGGTGTTGAGCACTTTTTCATATGTCTATGGGCCATCAGTATGTCCTCCTTGGAGAGGTATCTGTTCAGATCCTTTGCCCATTTTTTAATTGTATTGATTGTTTTCATGGTGTTGAGGTGTATGAGTTGTTTTTTTCTTTTAAAGATTTAATTTATTTATTTTAAGGGAGAGGGAGTGGGAGGGAGAGAGAGCGAGAAACATCAATGTGTGGTTGCCTCTTGTGCGCCCCTAACAAGGGACCTGAACCACAACCCAGGCATGTGCCCTGACGGGAATAGAACCAGCAGTCTTTTGGTTCGCAGGCTGGTGCTCAACCACTGAGCCACACTAGCCAAGGTGAAGTGTGTGAGTTCTTTATATATTTTGGAGATTAAGTGCTTGTCCAATGTATCATTGGCAAGTATGTTCTCACATGCAGTCATTTTGAAGATGGTTTCTTTAGCTGTGCAGAAGCTTTTTAATTTAATGTGGTCCCCTTTGTTTGTTTTTTCCTTTATTTCCCTTGCCCGAGGAGATATATGGGTAAAATATTGTTTACATGGGATATTTGAAATTTTACTGTCTATATTTTTTCCTAGGACTTTTCTGGTATCATGACTTATATTTAAGTATTTTATTTACTTTGAGTTTATTCTGGTGTGTGGTGTAAGTTGATGGTCTAGTTTCATTTTTTTTCTTTTACATATACCAGTCCAGTTCTCCCAACACTATTTATTGAAGAGACTGTTTTCACTCCATTGTATGTTCATGCCCCCTTTGTCAAATATTAGTTGACAATAGAGACATGGGTTTATTTCTGAGCTCTCTATTCTGTTCCATTGATCTATGTGTCTGTTCTTATTCCAGTACCAGACTGTTTTAATTACAGTGGCCTTATAGTATAGTTTTATATCAGGTATTATGAGCCTTCCAACTTTATTCTTCTTTCTCAGAATTGCTGAGGCTATTTGGGTCCTTTTTGGTTCTATATACATTTTTGAAATATTTTTTCTGGATCTGTGAAATATGCCATTGATATTTTAATAGGAATTGTGTTGACTCTATAGATTGCTTTGGGTAGTATGGACATTTTAATGAGGTTAATTCTTCCAACCCATGAACACAGTATATGCTTCCATTTATTTGTATCTTCCTCAATTTCTTTCTACAATGTTCTATAATTTTCCGAGTATAGGTCTTTTACCTCCTTGGTTAAATTTATTTGTAGGTACTTTATTTTTCTTGTTGCTCTGGTAAATGGTATTTTTTCTTAGTTTGTTTTCCTGATAGTTCATCAATTTCTGAATATTGACTTTATATCCAGCTACTTTGCTGAATTCACTTATTAGGTCAAGAAATTTTTGATGGAGACTATAGGGTTTTCTATGTAAACTATCATGTCATTGTGAATAATGACATTTTTACTTCTTTTTTTTCCAATTTGGATGCCTTTTATTTCTTTTTCTTGTCTAATTGCTGTGGCCAAAACTTCTAGTTCCATAATGAATGGGAATGGTGAAAGCAGACATCCTTGTCTCATTCCTGATCTTAAAGGAAATGCTTTTATTTTTGCCCATTGAGTATGATGTTGGCTGTGGGTTTCTTGTATATGGCCTTTTTTTATTTTGTGATATGATCCCCCTATTCCCACTTTACTGGTTGTTTTTATCATATGGGTGCTGCGTTTTATCAAATGCTTTTTCAGCATCTGTTAATATGTTCATGTGATTTTTGTCCTTTATTTTGTGTATGTGGTGAATTACGTTCATTGATTTGTGAACACTGTACCATCCTTGCATCCCTGGGATAAATCCCACTGGATTGTGGTGTATGATCTTTTTAATGAATTGTCAATATTTTGTGGAGGATCTTAGCATCTCTGTTCATCAGAGATATTGGCCTGTAATTTTCTATCTTTGTTGTGTCTTTAACTGGTTTTGGAATTAGGATGATACTGGCCTCGTAAAATAAGTTTGGAAGTCTCCCCTGTTCTTGAACTTTTTGGAATAGTTTGAGAATAGTAGGTGTATTTCTCTTTTGAAATTTTTGATAAAATTTACCTGTGAAGCCATCCAGGTTCGAGCTTTTGTGTGCTGGGAGTTTTTTAATTACTGCTTCAGTTTTGCCAGTTGTTATCAGTCTTTCTGCTGCTTCTTGATTCACTTTTGGAAGATTTTATGTTTCTAGAAATTTGTCCCTTATGCCTAGGTTGTCCAATTTTTTGATGTGTAGTTGATCATAGTAATTTCTTGCAATCCTTTGTATTTCTGTGGTGACAACTGTTACTTCTCCCCTTTTGTTTCTGACTTTATTTATTTGGGTCCTCTTTTTTTTTTTTTTTTTGATGAGTCTGGTTAAAGTTTTACAATATTGGTTTATCTTTTCAAAGAACCAGCTTCTGGATTGGTTGATTCTTTGAATTTTTTTTTTTAGTCTCTATATAATTTAATTCTGCTCTGATCTTGATTATTCCCTTCCTTCTGCTCTAGTTCTTTTAGATGTAGGGTTAGGTTGTTTATTTGAGAATCTTCTATCTTCTTTAGATGGGTCTCTAGTGCTATAAACTTCCCTCTCAGGAATGCCTTTGCTGTGTCCAACTGGTTTTGGGTTGTTGTGTATTCATTTTCATTTGTTTCCAGATAGTTTTTCATTTCTTTCTTGACCACATTGTTAACCCGTTAATTTTTAAATAACATGTTTAGTCTCTATGTATTTGAATGTTTTTGAGTTTTTTCTTGAGGTTGGTTTCTAGTTTCCAGCCATTGTGATCCAAGAAGATGCTTGATATGATTTTAATTTTCTTGATTTGTTAAGGCATGTTTTTGTGTCCTTTTCAAAGATAGACCATGTGGTGATCCATGTGCATTTGAAAAGAACATATATTGTGCTTCTTTGGGTGAAATGTTCTGTAAATATCAGTTAAGTCCATTTGACATAGAGCATTGTTCAATGCCACAATATCCTTGTAATTCTTTGTCTGCAAAACCTATTTATTGTTGACTATGGGGAGTTAAAATCCCCATACAATAACTGTATTGCCGTCAAATTCTTTCTTAAAGTCCTCTGATATTTTTCTTACATATTTAGATGCTTCTGTGTTGGGTGCTTATATATTTGCCAGGGTTATATCGTCTTGTTGCATTGCTCTCTTAAGTATTATAGTGACCTTCTTTGTCTCTTGTTATGACCTTTGTTTTGAACTCTATTTCATCTGATATAAGTATTGTAACACCAGGTTTTATTTCACGTCCATTTGTTTGGAATATTTTTTTCAATCCCTTCACATGCAGCCTGTGTAGATCTTTTGCTATGAGGTGGGTCTCTTGTAGACAGCAAATATGTAGATCATGTTTTCTAATCCATTCAGCTACCATATATTTTTTTGATTGGAGCATTTAACCCATTTACATTTAAGGTTATTATTGATAGGTACTTATTCATTTCAATTTTCCCCTTTACCTGTGTTGTTCTCTCCCCCCCCCACCCCCGCTGACTTTCTTCTTAAAGCAGTCACTTTAGCATGTCTTGCAATGCTGGTTTAGTGGATATATGCTCTTTTAACCTTTTTTTTTTGTCTAAAAAGCTCATTATTTCACCTCCCATTTTAAATGAGAACTTTGCTGGATAGAGTAGTTTTGATTGCAGGTCTTTGGTTTCCATTACCTGGAATATTTCATGCCTGTCCATTCTGGCTTGTAGTGCTTCTGCTGAGAAGTCAGCAGATAGCCTTATTGGAGCTGCCTTGTATATGTTACTAGCTGTTTCTATTTTGCTACCTTTAAGATTCTCTCTTTGTCTATAAATTTTTCCATTTTAATTGTAATGTATTGGAGTGAGCCTTTTTGAGTTCATTTTAATTGGAACCCTTTGTTCTTCCTGAACTTCTATGGCTTTTCCCCCTCACTAAGTTAGGGAAGTTTTCTGTCATTTTTTTCAAAGAGTTTTTTTTATCCCTTGATCCTTTTCTTCTTCTTCTGGTATCCCTATGATGTGAAAGTGTTATGTTTCATATTGTCCTGAATCTCTCTTAAACTATCCTCTCTCTTTTTGGATATTTTTTCTTTTTGTTGCTTTTGTGGGTATTTTTTTCTACCTTGTCTTCAACTAATGGATTTGGTCCTCTGCTTCATCTAGCCTGCTTGTAATTCTTTCTAGTGTATTCATCATTTCAGATATTATGTTCTTCATTACCACCTGATTCTTATTCATAGTTTCTATGTCCTTTTTCATGCTGATATAGTTCCCACTCCATTCCTTGTAGCTTCCATAAAGTTCCTGTTGTTCTCCCTGAGTTTCTTAAACATCCTTATAACCATTACTTTGAGCTCTATGCCTGCTAAATTGCTTGCCTCTGTTTCATTTAGCTCTTTTTCTGGGGATTCCTCCTTTCCTTTGATTTGAGGTTGTTTCTTTGTTTCCCTATTTTAGGTGACTCTTTTTGTTTGTTTCTGCATATTAGATTGACCTCCTTTGACTCCCTGTCTTCATGGGGTAGTCTTCTGTGGTAGGATTCCCCTGGGCCTCAGTGGTATATTTGATCACTCAGGCTGGATGCTCTAGTGATACCCTTTATGCAATTTATGTGGGCTCTCTTGTTGTAATTGGGTTTTGATTGTTGTTGGCTCTCATTTGTGGGTTCTTCCCTCCAGCTGACTGACTGAGTCACCACCCCCACCATGTCTCTTATGCTGTTGTACAGGTGCTGGCAGAACAAGGCAGAACAACCCAGAATACAAAACCTACACCAGCAAAAATATCCCCAACCACAACAGCAATATCAACAACAAATGAATAAAAATTAATAAAGGTGGAAAGAAAATAAACATATTATAAGGAAAAAAGGTAAGAGAGGAGTAAAAGAAAGAAAAATGATTTTGAAATGTTAGAGGGAGGAGAGATACTAAGTGAGGGATTAGAAAAAAGGTGAAGGAGAAGAAAAAGTAAAATTTAAAACATAAACAAAAAAGGGAAGGAAGAAAGCAAAATGAAATAAGAAAAGAGAAGAGTATACTATGATTTGAAAAGAAAAATTGTGAAACCATAGGAACAGAACTGAAGAGAAAAACAACTGCACAATATCAATGACAATTGAGCAAAGATTAATAAAGGTGGAAAGAGAATGAGAATATTCTAAGAAAGAGGAAGAAAGAATATGTGGTACCTACAGGAAAGGAAAATGATTTGGAGGGGATAGACAAAGGAGAAATAATAAGAGTAAGGAATAGATACTATGCTAAGGAAGGGAAACAAATTTCAAAAGAAACTAAGAAAGGGCAGAAAGAAGGCAAAAATGGAGTATGACAGAAGTAGAATATACTATGAAATTTAAAAATAAAAAATAGTGAACAAATAGGAATAAAATTGAAGACAAACAACAACAACTGTAATATCAATGACAAACAAGCAAAGATTAATAAAGGTGGAAAGAATATAAAAGTATTGTAAGAAAGGGAAAAAGAATGTAAGGTGACTAAAGGAAAGAAAAATGATTTTAAGAGGCTAGAGGGAGGAGAAATAGTAAGAGTTAAGGAATAGAAACACAGTGTAGAGAGGGGGAAAATAAAATTTAAAACAAGAATAAGAGAGGGAAGGAAGAAGGCAAAAATGGACTAAGGCAAGGGAAGAGTAAAATATGAGATTTGAAATGAAAATAAAAAAGTAACAGGAATAAAATTGAAGAAAAAGGAAAAATGTTAAAAAGCTATGCACGAGAAAAAAAAATAATGCAAATACTAAAAAAGAACAAGGTGGAATTCATCCCGGCAGAGTTTGGTGTTTGCCTGTTGCCTCCACCTGCTTCAGGGATGGTGGGAGATTTCCCCTGTGAGGTACTGTTTAATCTTCAAGGAAGATTGTGGGTGTGTTCCCCTGTCCCTGTGCTACATGTCTTGGTCTGACCCAGATTATTTACAGTAATGTAGAGTTTCTGATGAATTAGCTGTCCATTTCATGTGAGGGGCCAATCTGTGTAAGAGAGTCAACTCTTTCCTGCTTGGTGCTGATGGCAGTTCAGTGTAAGAGCTGAGGCTGGGTGTGGCCCTGAATTCCCCTTGCTGTGCCAATTTCTGCACTCAACCCAGCTGGTTTCGGTGGAAGAGGGCCCTAGGAACCAGAATATCTTGTCCTGGCTGAGAAAAGTTCAGAAAGACTCCCCTTAGCATCTCCCTTTCTTTTCTTGTGGGAAGACCAACAGGGTGTTCTTGAGCCTGGCCTGACTGTTCTGCAGAGCTTCACTGTTGGATGTAGTGCTTGCAAACTGGTCAGTGCAAGGCTACTTCTCTACTCCTTGGTTTCAGAACTTCCTATCAGCTAAGCTTCTGTTGATTGTTCAGGTTACTTGTCAGGAGACCAGCCAAAATTCTGAGTTGAGGGCAAGAGCAAGTGGATTCAGCTTCCACTTACTCAGCCACCATCTTCCAATCCATATGAGTTCTTTATAAATTTTAGGTATTAACCTTTATCAGATGTACTGTATTTTACCATGTATAACACACACATTTTTGCACAAATTTTTGAGGGAAAAATAAAGATGCACATTATACATGGGTAGTACCTGAAATGCCTTATATCTGTTCTTGTGTTTTATAATTATTTGTTATGTAAAATTTCTGGTACCGTAATGTGATCAAAAACAAATGCTAAAATTCCTTTATAACACATAAATAAGTATCTAAATAGAAATAAAAAATTAAATTAAAAAATTAAAATGAAAGACTTTTTTCCTGAAAATTTGGGCCAAAAATGTGTGTGCACAATATACACTGCAAAATACAGTAACATTAGTAAATATCTTCACTCATTCAGTGGGCTGTCTTTTTGTATTGTTGATGGTTTTCTTTGCTGGGCAGAACCAGTTTAGTTTGATGTGGTTCTATCTGTTTATTTTTTCTTTTGTTTTTCTTGCTTGACAAGATATATCAGAAAAAATATTGTTAAGTGAAATTTCAGAAATTTTACTGTTTATGTTTTCTTCTAGGAGTTTTATAGTTTTGATTCTTACATTTATGTCTTTTTAAAAAATATTTAATTTATTTATTTAGAGTGAAAATAAAGGAACAAGAGAGGGAGAGAAACATAGTTGTGAGAGAGAAACATTGATTGGCTGCCTCCCGAATGTGCCCTCACTGCAGGACCAAACCTACAACCAAGGCATGTGCACTAGTTGGGAATCGAATCCATGACCTTATGCTTCGCAGGACAATGCCCAACCAACTGAGCCACACCATTGGGCACATTTAAGTCTTTAATTAATTTTGAGTCTTTTCTTGTATATAGTGTAAGAAGGTGGTCAAGTTTCATTTCTTTTTGTATGGATATGTCCAATCTTCCCAACACCATTTATTGAAGAGATTGTCTTTACTCCATTGTATTTTTTATTTTTTTGCTTCCTTTGTCAAACATTAATTGACTCTGTGGGAGTGGGTTTATTTCTGGACTATTCTGTTCCATTGATCTATATTTTTGTTTTTATGCCAATACCACGCTACTTTGATTACTATAGCCTTGTACTATAGTTTGATATCAGGTGGCATACCTCCTACTTTATCCTTCATTCTCAAGATTGCTGTGGCTATTTGGGGTCTTTTGTTGTACCATGTAAATTTTTGAATTATTTGTTCTAGTTCTGTGAAAAACACCATTGGTATTTTGATAGGGATTGCATTGAATCTGTAGACTGCTTTGGGTAGCGTGGACACTTTAATGCTGTTAATTCTTTGTATCCTTGAGCATGGTATATGCTTCCATTTATTTATATCTTTTTTAGTTCCTTTCTTCAGTGCCTTATAATTTTCTGAGTACAGGCCTTTTACCCTCTTGGTTAAATTTATCCCTCAGTATCTTATTTATTGATTAAATGGGACTGTTTTCTTAATTCCTCTTTCTGGTAGTTTGTTATTGGTATATAAAAAAATGCAACTTATTCCTGAATATCTATTTTGTATCTTACTACTTTACTGAATTTATTTATCACTTCTAGTAGTTTTTTGGTGGAATCTTTAGGGTTCTCTGTACACAATATCATGTCATCTGCAAATAATGGCAGTTTTACTTCTTCCTTTCCAATATGGATGCCTTTTATTTTTTCTTGCTTGATTTCTGTGGTTAGAACTTCCAGTGCTATGTTTAATGAGAGTGGTGAAAGTGGACATTCTTGTCTTGTTCTTGATCTTAAGGGAAATACTTTTAGTTTTCCCCATTGAGTTCGATGTTAGCTGTGGGTTTGTCATATATGACCTTTATTACCTTGAGGTATGTTCCTTCTTTTGCCACTTTGCTGAGGTTTTAATTATAAATGGGTGGCGGATTTTGTTAAATGTTTTCTGCATCTATTGATATGATCATATGATTTTTAAGTATATTTTATTGATTATGCTATTGCAGTTGTCCCTTTTTCCCCCCTTAACTCCCCTCTGCACTGCACCCCTCCTCCCACCAGCATTCCCCACTCTTAGTTCATGTCCATGGGTCATACACATAAGTTCTTTGGCTTCTCCATTTCCTATACTTTTTTTTTTTTAAAGAACTTAGTATTTATTCACTCTCCAAGAAAGGATAGGGACATGGTGTGGAGGGATGCACCAGCCCATTTCCTATACTATTCTTAACCTCCCCCTGTCTATTTTGTACATACCATTTATGCTTATTCCCTGTACCTTTTCCCACATCTCCCACCTACTTCTCGCTCCTGATAACCCACCATGTGATCTCCATTTCTGTAATTCTGCTCCTGTTCTAGTTGTTTGCTTAGGTTTTTTTTTTTAAGGTTATTTATTTATAGTTGTGAGTTTGTTGTCATTTGAGTGTTCATAGTTTTGATCTTCTTTTTCTTACATAAGCTCCTTTAACATTTCATATAATAAGGGCTTGGTGATGATGAACTTCTTTAACTTTACCTTATCTGGGAAGCACTTTATCTGTCTTTCCATTATAAATGATAGCTTTGTTGGGTAGAGTAGTCTTGGATGCAGATCCTTGCCTTTCATGACTTTGAATACTTCTTTCCAGTCCCTTCTTGCCTGTAAGGTTTCTTTGGAGAAATCATCTGATAGTCTTATGGGCACTACTTTGTAGGTAACTATTTCCTTTTCTCTTGCTGCTTTTAAGATTCTCTCCTTATCTTTAATTTTTGGCAATTTAATTATGATGTGTCTTGGTGTGTTCCTCCTTAGATCCAATTTTTTTGGGACTCTGTGAGCTTCCTGAACTTCTTGGAAATCTATTTCCTTTGCCAGATTGGGGAAGTTTTCCTTCATTGTTTTTTCAAATAAGTTTTCAATTTTTTGCTCTTTCTCTTCTCTTTCTGGCACCCCACGATTCGGATGTTGGAACATTTAAAGTTGTCCCTGGGGTTCCTAAGCCTCTCCTCATGTTTTTGAATTCTTGTTTCTTCATTCTGTTCTGGTTGAATGTTTATTTCTTCCTTTAGTTCCAAATCATGGGTTTGAGTCCTGGTTTTCTTCCCTTTACTGTTGATTCCCTGTATATTTTTCTTTATTTCACTTTGCATAGCCTTCACTTCTCCCTCTATTTTGCATCTGTACTTGGTCATTTCCATAAGCATCCTGATTACCAGTGTTTTGAACTCTGCATCTGATAGGTTGGCTATCTCCTCTTCACTTTGTTATTTTTCTGGTATTTTGATCTGTTTGTGCCTTTGAGCCATAGTTCTTTGTCTCAGCACACCTGTTAGGTTGTAAGGGTGGAGCCTTAGGTATTTGTGGTGGGGGGGCAATCCACTTCAGTGGGTTGTGGCTTTGTATGTACAGGAGGAATCAGAGAGGGAACACTGCTGCTTGCATGGCTCTCAACCCACTTTCAGTCACTTCCCCTGCTACCCACAAGCAAATTGGGCCCTTAAGGTGCTGATTCCCAGGTGGATGGTTTTGTGTACATCCTAAGACCCTGTGGGTCTCTCCAATGAACTCTCCTGTGAGGTTGGGAGTTTCTCCCACTGCTGCAACCCTCACAGGTTTTTACAGCCAGAGGTTTTGGGGCTTAGTTTCCCATACTGGAAACATGGGTCACACTATCTGTCTTGCTCCCCAGTTATTCCTCACAGCTTATCTGTGAGTCCCACGAATGTGGGACTGCCCAGTCTGCCACCTTGCTGCAAGTCCTCTCTGCCCCAGCTTCCTGTCTCTGCCTTCCTACCAGTCTGGATGAATGTTTCTTCTTTAACTCCTTGCTTGTCAGACTTCCACACCGTTCCTTTCTGGCAGATCCAGTTGTTTTTTGTTTTTAAATTTGTTGTCCTTTTTTTTGTTGTGCAAGGAAGCAAAGCATATCTACCTATGCCTTCATCTTGGCCAGAAGTGAAATGATCATATGAATTCTATCTTTCATTTTGTTTATGTGATGTAACACATTAATTGGTTTGCAGATATTGTAACAACCTTGCATTCCAGGAATAAATCCCACTTGATCATGGTGTATGATCATTTTAATGTATTGCTGAATTCAGTTTGCTAATATTTTGTTGAGGATTTCATCAGGGATATTGGCATATGTTTTTTTTTTTTCTTTGTAGCATCTTTATCTGTTTTTTGGAATTAGGATAGTGCTGCCTTGAAAATGAGCTTGGGAACCTTCCCTCCTCTTGAATTATTTGGAATAGTTTGAGAAAAATAAGTGTTACTTTTTCTTTGAATGTTTGGTAAAATTCATTTGTTAAGCCATTCAGTTCAGTACTTTGATTTGTTAGGGGTTTTTTGATTACTGCTTTGATTTTGTTGGTTGTAATTATTCTGTTCAGATCTGTTTTTTAATTCACTTTTAGAAAATTGTATGTTTCTAGGAATTTACCCATTTCTTCAAGATTGTTCAATTTGTTGGCATATAGTTGTGTGTTTTCTTATTATCCTTTTTATTTCTGTAGTGTCAGTTATTAGTTCTCTTCTTTCAATTCTGATTTTATTTATTTGAGTCTTTTCTCTCTCTCTCTCTTTTTTTTTTATTGATGAGTATGGTTAAAAGTATATCCATCTTGTTTATCTTTTCAAAGAGCCAGCTCTTTGTTCCATTGACTTTTTGTACTGCTTTTTAAAAACGCTGTTTTGTTGATTTCAATCTAATCTTTATTATTTCTTTTCTCCTATTCACTTTGGCTTGGTTTGTTGTTCTTTATCTAGTTCCATCACACATAAGGTTAGATTGTTTATTTGAGATTTGTCTTGTTTCTTGAGGTAGGACTGTATTGCTCTGATTTTTCTCCTAGGACTACTTTTGCTGGTCTAATAGATTTTGGGTTGATGTGTTCTCATTTTTATTTGTTTCAAGGTATCTTTTGATTTTCCTTAATCTCCTTGTTAACCCATTCGTTATATATAACAGGTTTTAATTTTTTTCTTTTCTTTTTAAAAAATATTTTATTTATTTATTTTTAGATAGAGAAAACGGGAGGAAGAAAGAGAAGGAGAGAAACATGATCAGTTGCCTTTCATATGTGCACTGACCAGGGACTGGGCCTACAACCCAGGCATGTGCCCTGATCAAACCAGTTACTTTTTGCTTTGTGAGACGATGCCCAACCAACTGAGCCACACCCATCAAGGCTAGTTTTATTTCTTTTAATTGATTTCTAGTTTCATACCATTGTTGTTGGAGAAGGTGCTTGATCGAATTTAAATCTTCTTAAATTATTGAGACTGTTTTGTGTCTCATGTGATCTATCCTGGAAAATGTTTCATGTGCACTTAAAAAAGATGTATATTTTCCTGCTTTGTGGTAAAATGCTCAGAAAATATTGATAAAACTCATCTGGTCTAGTGTGTCATTTAAGGCCAATGTTTCCTTGTTGATTTTCTGTTTGGAAGATCTATCCATTGATGTCGATGAGGTGTTAAAATTCCCTACTGTATTACTGTCAATCTCTCCCTTTATGTTCATCAAGATTTGCTTTATGTTTTTAGGTGTCCCTGTCTTGGGTACCTAAATGTTAACAATGGTTCTATCCTCTCATTGGATTGATCCATTTATCATTATGTAATGTTCTTTGTCTCTTATTATAGTATTTGTTTTAAAGTCTATTTTCTTCTGATGTAAGTATTGCTACCCCAGCTTTTTTAAGATTCCATTTGCATGAAAATTTTTTCCATCCCTTTACTTTTAGTCTGTGCATGTATTTTGTTCTGTGGTAGTCTCTTATAGACTGTATATATGTGGGTCTTATTTTCTTATTCATTTAGCTACTGTATGTCTTTTGATTGTAGTATTCAAGCCATTTACACTTAAAGTGATTATTGGTAGGTATTTTTTTATTGTAATTTTATTTATTATATGTATGTTTCTCTTTCTTTCTTCTTCTTAAAGAAAACCCTTTAACATTTCTTGTAATGGTGGTTTGATGATAATGAAATGTTTTTTTTGGTTTGGTCTTGGGTAGCTCTTCATTTCTTCTTCAATTTTAAATGATATCATTACTGGGTAGAGTAGTCTTGATTGCAGGTTCTTGATTTTTTCATCCCTTTCACTATTTTGTTCTAATCTCTTCTGGACGAAATATTTCTGTTGAGAAATCAGCTGATACTCTTATGGGAACTCCCTTGTAGGTTATTGTCTTTTGCTATTTTTAAGGGTCCCTCTGTGTCTTTAACCTTTGCCGTTTTAATTTTGATGTATCTTGGTTTGGGCCTTCTTGGCTCTATTTTGTTTGGGATTCTGTGCTTCTTGGGCTTGTGCTGCTTTTTTCTTCACCAGGTTAGGGGAGTTTTCAGTCATTATTTCTTCAAATAGGCTCTTAGTCCTTTGCTCTCTTTTCTCGTTCTGGTATCCCAGGGATGTGGATATTATTATGTTTGATGTTGCCGCAGAGGCCCCTTAAAGAATCCTCATTTAAATTTTTTTTTTTTTTTGCTGTTTAGTTTTCTCCTACCTTGTCTTCTAAATTGCTGATTCAGTTTTTTGCTTCATCTTGTTTCTTGTTGATTCCTTCTAGTATATTCTTTGTTTCAAATATTGCATTCTTTATTTCAGACTTTTTAATGGTTTCTGTGTCCTTTGTTATGCTTACTATTTCTTTGTTTTTAAGTTCTCATTGAGTTCCTCCATTCTTACCCTAATTTGTTTGAGCAGCCTTATAATTATTATTTGGAACTCAGTATCTGGTAGATTGCTTGCCGTCCTTTTATTTACTTCTTTTTCTGGGGATTTCTTCAGTTCTGTCATTTTGGGCATGTTTCTTCATCCTCTCATTTTTACTCCCTGTCTGTGTATGTTTCTGTGTATTAGGTAGATCTGCTATGACTTTAGTCTTGGTAGGGTGGCCTTATGTAGTAGATGTCCTGTCAGACTCAGTAACTCAGTCTCCCTGGTCACCTGAGCCATGTGCTCCTAGGAATGCCCCTTGAGTGAATTATGTAAACTCTCCTGTTGTAGTTTGAGTCTTGATTGTTATTGGCCAGTCCATGGGTGGACTCAACCCTCAGGTTGGCTGATGGTGAGGACTGACCCTGATCAAAGTGTACAAGCTGCTGTGCAGAGGTTGATGCCATAAAGTGGAATTCACCCCAGCAGGGTCTGGTGCCTGTGGAGATCTCCCTTTGGATATGCCACTTTGGAGCTAATTGGGTCATGCTCTCATGTGGGTCAGTAGTCCACCACCAGGTGTATTAGTTCTGGGGCCTCTTGTGAGGGTTGCAGATGCATGTCAGTATCAGATGCTGCCTGTGTTTGGCCCTGGGCTATGTTTTAGGTGCCACAGAGTGATCCACAGTTTCTGGCTGCCTCTGCTTTCCTTGGAGCACATGAGTGGGGCCAAGCTGTGTATCAAGGCTGGCACTGAGCCCAGGCCAGGTCAGTAAAGGCCCAAAGGTTCACCTTTGCCTCCTGACTGCCTGTTAGGTTCACTCTTTGAAAGAGCCTCTGGAAGTATACAAGTTATGTGAATTAGATTCTTAGTGATCACCAGGTTGGGGTGAGTGGTGTTCTCCAAACTGATGTAGATCACACTCGTCACCAGTTGTGAGTCTGAGGCCACTCAGCAAAAATCCCAAGGTACACCAATACCAGCTGCCACTCACCTGGTGCCAATGGACCATTATGAGTCATCTGGGGGAGGCCAGACAAATTGATTGAGCTAAAACAGACCAAGATTTGGTCATGTGGAGGGAGAGTTATACACACATATGGAGGCACTGGTCAAGTGTGTGAGGAGAAACAAGACCCTCACTCTATAGCCACACAACTTAGTTTTGACACTGCATGAACCTTCCCAGACCTCCTTAAAGCCCTCCAAGAAAGTCTGTACCCTGGGCCTAGGCTGGCCACAGCCAGTGGACTCCTCTAAAGGCCAGGGACATGGCAGGATGGGGCCACAGGGAGTTGAGAGGTAGGGCTAGCTCATTGTCTCAGGCTGATGCTGTACAGAGGAGAGTGTTTGATGTAGGAAAGATGGTATCTGTGGGAGGTGTAGGAGAGAGAGTCAGCACAGGGACCCTGGTGGTTCTCCTTTCAGCCCTCTCCCTCAGACCACACAACCCAGCCTCTCCCTGTATGACTCCAGTCTGCTCTGAGCCACCTTCCTTCCCCTGGAGCACAGGGTGAGTGACTGCAAATCAGATTTTGTGTGCTGGCCTTTAAAGAGGGCATCTGAGTGTCTAGCAGACACCCATCTCTCCCCGATGAGCAGAATCCCTACTAATTTCACAGCCAGATGTTATGTGGACACCTCTTACCTGGTCTGGTGCTCCAGGCTGGGGTGCCTGGCATGGGGTTGAGACCCCTCATTCCTCAGGGAGGTTCTTTGCAGCTGAGATATCCCCCTAGATTCTCAACAGTTGCATGTGGGTACGGGGCCAGCCCTTTTCGTGTCCTGGCCCTTCTTACCAGTCTCATTCTGGCTTTTTCTGGAAATCCTTGATTATTAGACTTCTGTTCAGCTAGTCTTCAGTTGGTTATTTAGGTTAATTGTTTTGTCATTTAATTGTAATTCTGGTTTGGTCCTGGGAGGTGGTGAGTGTAATTTCTACCTACTCCACAGCCATCTTAGATTCTCCTTGCTCCTTTTTAATAACTGCTTATTTGCAGCCATGGTCAGATAGTTCACTTCATTACTGTTGTCCTTATACACCAAGGTTGTAGGTTTAATCTCCAGCCAAGGCACATACAAGATGCAATCAATGAATGCATGTATAAAAGGAACAACAAATTGATGTTTCTCTTTTTGTCTTTCTCTCTCTCTTCCCTTCTCCCCCTTCCTTTCTCTCTAAAAATCAAACAATAAATAAAAAAAATAGCTGCCTCTTTGCTTGCTATAGTTTTGTGGATCTCATGGATTCAAGCCCTATTGGCTTTCAGTGCTAGATGTTTTTGGAATGAATCTCAGGTGAGATTCTTTTTTGAAATTACAGTTGAGAGAGGAAGATTCAGAATGTTAAAACAACGGTCTCCAACCATAGAAGTTCACACCAAAAGTCAGGAAATCAAGACAGATCAACTTAAGAATCAGAAGCAAAAGAGAAGAGTCTCACAAATAATGGGAAGAGAAAGAAATATGCCCTAATCGAAGGGAAAGGAGCAATCCCCAGAAAGAGAACTAAATGAAATAGAGGCAAGTAAACTATCAAATCTTGAGTTCAAAACAACAGTTCTAAGGAAGCCCAATGAGCTCAGTGAGCTCAGAGAAAATTACAAAAAACTACAGGGAAACTATGAGGAACTTACTGCAAACAATATCAGCATGAAAAAGGACATAGAAACTATCAATAAGAGACAAGACGTAATGAAGAATACAGTTTCTGAATTGAAGAACACAATAGAAGGAATCAAAAGGAGGCTAGATGCAGTAGAGGATCGAATCAGTGAGCTGGAGGACAAGGTAGAAAAAAAATCAAGGTAGAATAAATCAAGAGCAAGAAAATGAAAAAATACTAAAAAAGAATGAAGAGGCATTTAGGGAAATGCAGGACAACCTGAAATGTAATAATATCTGTATAATAGGAATACCAGAAGGAGAAGAGGAAGAGCAAGGGATAGAAAACCTATATGAAAAAGTATCATGGAAAACTTCCTTAATTGGAGGAGAGAAAAAGTCACACAAGTCCAGGAAGCACAGAGGGTCCCATTCAAGAGGAGCCCAATGAGGCCCACTCCAAGACACATCATTAAAATGGCAAATATCAAAGACAAACAGAGAATCCTAAAACAAGCAAAGGAGAAAGAGGTAATAACATATAAAGGAGCACCAATATGGCTAGCAGCTGACTTCTCAGCAGAAACACTGCAGCCAGAATGGACTGGCAAGAAATATTCCAAGTCATGGAAAGCAGAGGCCTGCAACCAAGACTGCTTTACCCAGCAAGGCTCTCAATTAAAAAGGAAGGTTAAATAAGGAGTTTCCCAGACAAAAGAAGGCTAAAAGAATATACCTCCACCAAACTAGCCATGCAAAATGTGCTAAAGGAACTGCTTTAAGATGAAGAAAAAGGAGTCTATGAATACCCAGTTCCTTTCATAGTTGCCAATACTTGATATTACCAATATTTTTAATACTCATTAATCTGATTGTGACAATGATGTTATTTTAATTGTTCCTTTACTATTTGTTGAAACTAAGTCTGTTTTAGTACATTTCTTGCCTATTTCTATTATTTTTTTTAAAAAATGCTTTAAATGACTTTTTGGTATTCTGTATCCATTTATTGAGTAAAGGTTTGTAAAACGTTTTTCCCTAAAAAACAAGCAAACAAAAAAACCCCTATTAACCATGTTTTAGATGTGTTGCAAATACTTTTCTATTCTATTACTTGCCCTTTAACTTTTTTTTATATGTATATTACTATATAGTTAGATGTTTAATATAGTTATATTATCAATATTTACTTTATAGTTTCTGGGTTTGAATATTTTACTTTAGGTCATGAAAAATATTAGTTCTATTTTCTTCTAAAACTCCTTAGATTCTACATATTGATTTTTAACTCACCTGAATATTTCTTGTATAATGTGTGAAATAGGGTTCTATATTTATTTTATTTCAAGTAATAGTGATCCATGCACCTTATTAGTTGAATAAGCCTTATTTTACCCATTGATTTTAAATATCAACTTAATCATATACTATATTGTTAGACAGATATATACATTTGTCTTTAGAATGCTCATTATATTTCATTGATCTACTTGATTATTTCTGTGCTGGTGTCATGTTGGTTTAATTGCTGAGACTTTATAATGGTTTTAAATTTTTAAAAATATTTTATAATTAACTTTGACATTTAAAAAATAAATCAATCTGCATTTAAGAAAGAGAGAGACAGAGAGAGAGAGAGAGAGAGATGAAACTCCTACCTTTTGCGACAACATGGATGGAACTGGAGAATATTAAGCTAAGTGAAATAAGCCAGTTGATAAAAGACAAATACCATATGATCTCACCTATAAGTGGACTCTATTCAACAAAATAAACTAATGAACAAAATAAACCACAGGCACGGAAACATGGAGCAGACTGAAAGTGACCAGAGGGGATGGGGAAAGAGGACAATAGTGGAAAGAAGGAGGAGGGACTAGACAAAGAACATGCATGAATGATCCATGGACATGGACCAAAAAAAAGTACAGTTGACATATTGTGTTAATTTATATTAATTTCAGGTGTACAGTGTAGTGATTTATATTTACATACCTTATGATGTGATCACCCCAATATATCTAGTAACCATCTACCACTGTGCAAAGTTAATACAATATTATTGACTGTATATCCTGTGCAAAAATATGGAATGCCTCACAAATTTGAGTGTCATCCTTGCCCAGGGCCATGCTAATCTCTGTATTGTTTCAGTTTTGGTATATGTGCTGCTTAAGTGGTAGTCTTAAAAGTTGAGGCTCTAAATGTGGAGTCCAATCTCTTCATGACTCAGGGTAAAGATGGGAGTTGCAAGCTTTCTCTAATTGTATGCTGTGGAGGGGTTTATAGAGAGAGCGTCTCAGTCTTTCTTACCTGTTTCAGTGTGGGATGTGGGTATTTTCTTGTTTTCTCAGTGAATAGGAATGGCGCAGGTAGTTTCTGGATTTCTTTCAGAGGGAATTGCTCTATGTGTAGCTATTTATCCAGTGTGTCTGTGGGAGGAGGGGTTGCCATGTTTAAAGACTGCCCCAATTGTTAACTTTTGTTCCACTTTTCAGATTGTGTTGGTGTACCCAATGGAAGAACTTAAGTCACATCTAGAACTGCAACTGTAAGGAAATTTGACATAGGAACCTTTTATATTTCCAGATTCTGAAGGATTGGAAGGCAACTAGAAAGAGGTTTGACATTGATGATAAATTCCAATTTACCAAAACCACCACAACTCATGGGTCAAAGAAAAGAATCATGATGTACATTGAAAATTATTTATAATTGAACAATATAACACTAAGTATCAGAATTTGTGAGGTGCACTTAAAATGCTACCCAGAAATTGATAGCTTAAATGTTTATATCAGAAAAGAAAGGATCAACCATTATGAGCTAAGATTCCAGCTTCAAAAATTTAATAATAAATCTAGTATATCAAACATAAAGAAAAATAGTAGTTTAGAAATAAGAGCAGGATTATTGATACAAATAAAGACATAATCTAGAAGAGAAACAAAACCAAGAATTGGTTCACAGCAATAAAATAGACTTCAGGCAAAATTATTCCATACAAAAAAAGAAAAAGAAAGAAAGATATAAATAAACAATAGGAATAAAAAGGGAAATAGAACTACAGATACTGAAGACATAATAATAATAATAGGGTGTTATGAACAACGTTTTGTCAATACATTTAGTTTAAATGATTAAATTTATAGAAAACTATAACTTACATTTACTCAAGAATACATTACAAAAATGAGTAGTTTTATGATCCTTAAATACTTGAATCAGTTAGCATCGTCATTTGAAGAAAATACCAAGTTCAGAAGGTTTTACAGGTGACTTTCATCAAAATTTCAGACAAAATAATTCTGATTATAAGCAAATTTTTTCAAGGAACTTATTTCAACAATAGCTAGAATTTTAAATATAACTGTTCCTATTTTTAAGTGTTGGCAACTATGGGAGCACTTCCGTCAGTGCATGCGAAACAAAATGTATCTGTAGCTAGTTTTGGCCCACAGTCTACCAGTTTGTAACACTTGATCTAAACTTAACAGAAAAGAGGTGACCCAAGTCACTGTGCAATTAAATTGAACAATTTAGGTCTCACATTAAGAAAACTGCTGATGGAATTTTGAGATACTGACATGCATTTCCAAAGGTGGTGTAGAAATAGTCTTGAAGACTAATGTTCACAGCTGATTGTAGTTTTTCTAATAAAGTTGAAGCAGAGGGATGAAAAGATGACTTTTCTGGGTTGTCTCATGGACTTGTGTGACTTTTCTAGTAAGTGCAGTTTTCTTTTTCTTTTTTAAAACATTTTTAAAAGATTTTATTTATTTTTATTGAGGGGGAAGGGAGGGAGAGAAAGAGGAAGAGAAACATTGATGTGAGAGAAACATTGAGCTTGCCTTTCGTATGTGCTCAGACTGGCCCCACACTTTAGTTTCCTTACCAGTAAAATGGGAATAAGGCAAACAGTATCCTTATTCTTTGAACATTCATATTCTAGTTGTAGGAGACATACAATTAAGAAAAAGGTACAGAGTATATGTCAGCAGATTCTGTTTCCCTATCCTTGAACCTGGCCTTGGCCATATGATTTGGTTTGGTTGATGGAATGAGGTAGTGGTGATGGTCCTCCAGATGCATGCCTGGAACTCATGAGTTTTCATGTGTTTCCACTTGCTTTCTTATACTGTTACTACTTCCATGAATGGGACATGCGGATACTGGTTTGCTAATCCTAGGGGGATGAAAAGATAGGGGGAGCTGAGCTAAGATGTATAAGTGAGCCTTGCTGAGACCAGCAGAATTGCCTAGTCAAGCCTGGCTTAGATTAGCCTACTCCCCAGTTTACTGGCAGATAAGTATGGATTAGCAAAATGTTTTAAGCCACTGAGTTTTGAGTGTTTTGTTAGACAGCAATAGCAGACCAATTAAAATATTTATCAAGGTCTACTCTAGGTCCTTTGTGCTCATCTCATTAAAATTAATTAATTAATACTTAAGGGAAATGTGATGTTAAATAATAAAAATATTATTAAAGTCTCAGTTTATGTGAAAATTTTGGAATAAAGCAAATATTTATACCACCCCCAACCAAATTTTGTCAGGAATCATCTAATTTCAAGGTTGGCTTGTTGAATGCATTATAAACTGTGCCAGCTTGGCAATGGAAAAGCTTGATATTCTTTGCCTGGATAAGCCTTAAATTATTGAGTCTTCCAAAATGTAAGTTCTTTATTTAATTCTTCATATAAATCCAAATACCTTGGATTATCATTATCTCTATTTAACAGATGAGGAAACTGAGAGGTATATAGGTTGAGATCACACAGTAAGTGGCTACTGCTTTCTAGGATGACAGGCAATGGAGAAGGTTAGTGGAATCCTAGATGCCTAAAATGGTATATTGGACCATGTGCCCTCTGCTTTCTGTAGTTAAAATCTTGACTTTGTAGGGATTCAGGACCTTGGTTTTGCATATTCTCTATGGTCCTTGATGTTTTCAACCCTACATTTAACATTTCTAGTAATACTATTGTTCTCCAGCTCCTGTATCTGTGCCTTTTAAGTGTTCCTACTGTATCTATACTCTTTGCTGGTTTGGATTAAAATGTTTAAGTTTCCCACTCTGTCTTCATCAGTCCTTTGGAATAATGTTTTCACCTCTGCCCTTTGGCTTATACAAGTTGGACCTAAATAAGAATCGGGTTATTCTTACCCCATCACTAGACTCTTGGTTCGGCCACAGACTCCTGGCCCTTTGTTGCCCTCTAGCGGCCTCATGATTTACTGATCCATGTGTATGAGATGATTAATCTCTGCATGTTAGAGCAGTTGTGGAGATCAACAGTTTTAAAGGGTATGTTAATAACTGCATTTCATCTTTGACTGGATCCAGCCTCCTTTATAATACTAAATTATGTGTTTTAAGAATGTACAGTTATTTAAAGTAAGAAGAAGTCAACAAATAAATCAGTCAACAGACATTTACTGAACACCTAAATCCCACACACTCTTCTAGACACTAGGACCCAGATGGGAGAAAATATCCTCCATGGTGTTTCAAAACCAATTGTGCTATAGCATTAAAATCAAAACAAAACACACACATGCACACACAAATGTAACTTGCATGAGTTACGTAGAGAGGAGTAGTTCACAATGCTATTTTTAATCCCAAGTGAATCTATGCCACTTTCATAAGGCAGGCTTGGTTAATTGTGGTAAGATCATAAAAGTCATATAATGCAATAAACAGTACAAGATTTATGGTAAACCAAATTTTCCATAACAAATGTAAAATGAGCAAGTTCCGTTTTTTTTTCTTTCTTTTTTAATCCTCACCCAAGGATATATTTATTGATTTTAGATAGAGAGGAAGGGTAGAGAGAAAAACATCAACATGAGAGATAAATATCAATTGGCTGCCTCCCATCCGTGCCCCGACTGGGATCAAACCCACAACCTTTTGGTGTCCAGAATGACACTCCAACCAACTGAGCCACCCGGCCAGGACAGCAAGTTTAATTTTCTATGGTGAAAAGTACAAGTGTCAGAGTAGTCTTTAGGTAAAAGGTTATGTAACAGTAAGTCATTGCAGCTAAAATAGAATTTCACATGAACATGTATGGCAAACTAAGAACCCCTTTTATAATTTGCCTTGAAAGGACTTGTGCTCCAACTTGGCTAATTTTTATATTTTTGGTGTCTTCAAGACTAGCTATGGGCTGGGTATTTTTAAAGCATTTGTGATAATAGAACTTTCATTTTTCTTAAAGATCCTTAACCATTTTTGGAATGTGTAGCTTCTGATTTTATCTTAACCAGGGTTGAATCAAGTTTCCAAAGTTTATAATTTTCTGTTTTTACACAGACATAACACTGATGGGCAAAGTTGATGACCTTAGGGAGCTCATATCCTTGCAGGAGAGAGAGCTGATGAGCATGAATATAAATATATAAGCCCAGGGGAGCTGGGCCTGGCTGAGAGTCCGTCATCTCCTCCACCAAGTCAGTCAGATCTGGTCAAAAACCATGGGTTTTCTCTGTCTCCATCCCTGGTTCCTTCTATGTCCAAGGAGAATATTAAAAATGCTACTTGATTTAACACCTGAGTCAGTAGAGGCAACAGCTGTTATTTCTTACAGACACCTACTGACCCTGGCTGGCTCGGAGTCCTGGAAGGATTGGAAATATGGTAACCAGTGCTACTGGGTATGTCACCTCCTCAAGCTGTTCCTAAGGACATGCAACCTCCTCCTAGGAACTCAATTTCTAGAAGGTCAGAAACTTTCAGTGAGTTTCTCCCTGCCAGTTTGGGAGAGGCAGGAGGGGGTGTCCATCCCAGCACATGCTAGGCACCCATCATTCCGTCCCTTCTCCCAAGGCCCCTCCTGTGAATGCTGACACCATGGGGCAGACCCAGGTTGTGTGGGGCCTGAAGCTTATATAGGGTGTGTGTGAGCATTCTATAAAGAAAAGAACACAAAATTAGAAATAAAAACTAGATGTGAAAGTGAACATTTATTTAGAATGAGAAAGAAGCCATAGCAAATTTAAAAATTTTAAGCTATTAAATGCCAGAAATATCACAAAAGTTCAGCAATATAACAAATTTTATCAACTGCCCGATGTTCTTCTATAATACTTTTTTCCCTATATTTGTGGCTGCATACTCTTTGAGCACATCTTAACATGTAAAAGATTTTATAATATCATTTTGTAAGAGATGACAAGGGTAGTGGTATGGATCAGAAGTTTGTGCCCTCTTTCCCCCCCAGTTCAAATGTTGAAGCCTAATCTCCAATGTGATGGTATTTGGAGATGGTGCCTTTGGGATGTGATTAGATCATGAGGTCAGAGACCTCATGAATGGCATTAGTGCCCGTAGAAAGAGGCCCCAGAGAGCTGTCTTGCCTTTCTGCACATTAGGACACAGCAAGAAGATGGGGTCTGTGAACAGGAAGCAGGTTCTCACCAGACACTCAGCCTCCAGAGCAATTAGAAGTAAATGTTTGGTGTTTAAGCCACTCAGTCTATGGCATAGTAGCTTGAATAGACTAAGATAAATACACCTTTCCTTTTAGCATGGTTTGATCCAAATTCTTTTTTTTTTTTTAACTTCTAAGATTTCAGAAAAGTTACTTTCAGAGCTTCATAATATATTATTGGTAGTGTCATTTAGAAGTTTGGAATGAACTTGTTGGGAAATCCTCAAACAAACTTTTTCATGATGAATTATGAAAGCTGGAAGAATTTTCCATAGTCTAGCTTCTGGTCCCATGCATTTCAAATTTAGTTTCTCCTTAACTACCCACATACTTCTAGAGCTGGGTACTATAGGACATGCTCATATTGATACCTAACAATAAGAGGTTCAGCTTCATGTCACCATAAAAAGCCAAACTTGTGAGTCAGGTGCTGGTGCAAAAGGAAACAGGTTTATTCAGGTGCCGCACAACCTGGAAGAATGGCAGACTCCCATTTCAAAGACCATCTCAATCCTCCTGCTCAAGCCTGCAGTTCTTACGGGGATATGGAGGGCAGGGCTTTTTTCCTAATCCAATTATCTTTCTAGGTCTTGGCGAGCTCAGGGCTGTATCCATTCGTATCTGTAGCTTTTGCACAAGAACCTCCCCCTGCTGCCATCTTGGCCAATGGGTGGACACTCTCCTGGTGCTCCAAATGACTCTTTTATAGTAAGAATCTGGTTAAAAACAGAACAAAACTAAACAAAAGCCTCTGAGTGGGCCCTTGGGTCATGACCCTGCATAAGTAGTCACAGTGGATGGTAGGAATATTCCTGGAAGACAGTCTTACACCAGGACAGCTAACTACAGCTTAGCCCTATGTGGAAGTAACTATAAAACCACGTAAATATATCCCACTAAACTCAACCAGCTTCTCTTTATACAGATCCCCCATAATCCTGCGTCCACTCCAACATAACTGGCAGGAGGACAAATAGGAAGGAGAGGAAGTCAGAATGGAAAGAGACAGTGGTCTTAACCAATTGCAGCTCAAATATTTTACAAATTTTATAAAAACATGTGACCATGTAACAAACCCATTTCTAAGGCCATTCACAGGGTGTGGCAGGGGTCCATGCAGGTGAGTGGCCTGAAGCTTAAGATTCATTAGATTCATGGTAAGTATTCTGCTGCCCTTTGCTGTCACTGAGGAACAGCAGGAAAGCTTTTTCATCAGCTTTTTAGTACAGGAAGAATTTCTCTCTCCTGCTGTCCTTTAAATCATTTCACATCTGCTCGGCAACTCTGGCACTGGGCTCCCCCCAACCCCTCTACCAGCACCACCTCTAACCCAAACAACTTCCTTTCAGGCCTGTTTCACTGGGAATCCCCACTGCGTTTTCCCTCCTGGAAAAGATTCCTTTGGCTTCCATGACATAACCCCATCCCTCATCAAGTGAGAGGTTTGTTTTCTTTTCCTAAATGTTGGCATTCCTCCAGATTCCATTCTTTCTCAACTTCTCAGTCTGTACCCAGCCCTGGAGTGTATGGTGGTCAGTACCCATGTGCTCTGGCCACCAAGTCCAGGTCTTCAGCCTGGACCCCTGCAGCCATCCATTTCTGGCAGGGACCGTATATTATTCACTTTTTCATCCCTAGTACCTAGCAGGTGCTTAATAAATATCTGAATGAATGAATAAGTTAGTGAGTACTTGATAGTGAGACTCGTTACTTTTTTTTGTTGTTGTTGAAGTTAAAATGTTCAACTATGTATGGAGTACCAAATAGAGTGGGAAAATACAGCAGTTCCTGTGAGGGTGAATTTTAGTAATCTATTTATTCATCAAAGAAGGGAAGTCCTAAACATGAGACTAAAGCAAAACAAAAAAATCAACAGATCATTTCCATTTTAAATGGAGGTAAGAATAAATAGTGCGGTATTTTCATTAGCAACCCAGTGAAACCACCCTCTACAATTTTCCATTTTGGGTGGTTCTGAAAAATTGGTTTAGCAGTCTGGTGAATTAAGCAAAGAAATATAGATTTTTTGGAATTTTTTTTCTGTTCATTCAGTTATAATTGATGACAACTTCAAAGTTTCTTTGACAGACATATAAAATTGGATGGAATTTCTTTGTTGTTCAACTAATTAAATCATCTGTTTTGAATATATTTCCTCGTGAAGTCTAACTACATGAGGAAATCTGACTACCTCTTACTACATCTGACTACATCTGACTAGATGAAGTCTAACTACATCTAGGCTCTGCCTAAACACAAATTAGTTGCACAGAAAGGAAAAAGATTTAACTTAAGAAATCATTGCTCCTGAGTGGCATGGAAATCTAGTTTATTTGAATTCTTTCACTTTTCTTTTTCCAAACACTTGTGTACTACAATAAAAAATTAAGTTAAATTAGTGCAATATCATTTAGATAAAAAAGTTATCTTAGGCTATATAAATCAATTAAATTCTTTGGTGCTAATAATTTAAACTCTGTACGTATTCTAGTTCCAGTGTTTTTACTCTATAAACAAGAGTTCACATGGTACCTACACCTCCCACTTTTAAAGTGAAACAGACTAAATCAAACCTAGTAGGTGCTTAATAAATATCCGCCATAATCTTGTGTCCACTCCAACATGAGTGAATGGGAAATCTTGAGTGAATGGGAAATATGAGATTATTTGAGGAGTTTAACATGCACAGGTTGCCTTTTTTTGAGGTTAGGAGAAATTTCAGAAGCAAAGAAGAAGGGTGCAGTTTGGAGAACTAGCAATATGCAAGAGAGGGGAGAGTTCTAGAGGCTACAAGAATGAGCAAGGGCCTGAAGCGTCTGTGAGAGGAATGAATTTGTTTATTTGGAGTACTGGTTCTTAGGGTTTGGTGTCCAACCACAAGAAGGAGCATCATAGGGAAATTGTTAGAAATGCAGATTCTGGGTCCTTACCCCAGGCCAATGTTATCAGAAACTCTAGGGCACAGAGCCCAGCCATCTGTGTTTTAATGAGCCTTCCCACCAGATGGACTCGGAAGCCCACCAAAGCTTGACAACACCTAATTTAGAGGGGAGTGGAATACCACTGTGCATGTAAAAATGTTATATTAAAAACACAATTACTGACTTTTTTCTTTAAATATAGTATAATTTGCCCTGATCTGGTGGCTCAGTTGGTTGGTGTGCCATCCACCAAAACGTTGTGGGTCTGTCCCTGGTTGGGGCATGTATGGGAGGCAACTGATTGATGTTTCTCTCTCAAATCAATGTTTCTTCTTCTCTCTCCCTCAAAAACCAATGAACATATCCTCAAGTGAGGATTAAAATTTTTTTAATGAATAAAAATTGTATAAGTTAGGCAATACTATACGGATTATATATTTTCTAAAGCAAATCAATTTTTCTGACTTTTTTTCCCCTCATGGTTGACAGGGAGACAAGTGACATCATCTACCATGATTGGGTGCTAAATAGAATACAAATTTGAGGATGGGTATAGAAGAGAAAATTCTCAAGTCTTAATATTGTCTCCAGGATAGTTTATTAGCCAGAGAAACATGATTGGTTCTTTCTGCTAAAATTGTGCAAGTGATTGTCAAATTTCCACATTATTTGTATATCAATAGTATTTTAATTTAATTGGCATTGCAAACAAATAAAATTTTGGGTAGTAATTTTATTTTATTATTTGCCATTAACAGAATTAAATGTATTTTTATTTCAAATTTCCTTTTTTCCCCAAGGTTTTCCTGCTGTGGGGTGATAATAGCATGGCAAGCTTATCGTAATCCTGATGATCTAATTCTTTTCACTGTCATTTTTGGCAGTAAAATTGTGAGTTTGGCATGCTTTTACCTGATACAGTCGTGCTAAATTAGCTGAGAAGAATCTCAGAATGCTAGAATAAATCCAGGCAGAATAAATGCAAAAATGTCATTCTGGTTGGCTTACCTGTCCTCTCCAGGGTAAGCATTATGACCTTACCCTCACCACTCCGGTTTTAATGACAATGTGTGCTTTCAGTGTGTATATTAATGTATTAGTGAAGAACTCCTTGGGCTACATAAGACATGACAGAAACCCAACTCAAACTGATTTCAACAAAGAGAGACTGTATTACTTATCATAACTGAAAAGACCAGGAAGTATTGGGGCTTCAGGCATGGCTGGCTCCAGGAGCTCAAATGGTGGTGTGTTAAGCAGTCTTCAAAATGGTCCCCAGTGCTCCTTGCTTCCTGGTATTCATGCTCAATGTAGTACCCTTCTCCTGGGTATAAGTTGGACCTGGAGACTTGCTTCTAATAGATATAATAAGGTAAAATAGTGACAGGATGTCATTTCTGAAATTAGGTCACAAATGAACAGTAACTTTAGTCTTGCTTGCCTTTGCTCTCTCCCTTGTTCTCATGGAGCTCTCAATCTGAGGGATTCAAGCTGTCATGCTGTGAATAGTCCTGTGGAGAGGCACAGGTGGCAAGAAACTGATGTTTCCAGATAACTACCAGGAAGAACCTGAGCCAGTCACTTGCCACGTGATTGAGCTTCGAAGTGGGTTCTCTGAAACCTGCAGGCAGCTGTCTGAGTGCAGTTCTTCCCCCAGTGGAGCCTTTAGAATACTGTTGTCCCGGTCAATATTTTGACTGCAGCTCTGAGAGAGACCCTGAGCCTGAGCCACACAGCTAAGCCACCCTGTGTTCCTAACCCACAGCTACTGTGAGATGATGAATGTGTATTGCTTTAAGATGCTATGTTTTCAAACAACAAGTGTTGGAAAGTATGTGGAGAAAAGGGAGCCCTTGTGCATTGTTGGTGGGAATGCAGATTGGTGTAGCCACTGTGGAAAACAGTATGGAATTTCTGCAAAAAATTAAAAATGGAACTGCCTTTTGACCCAATGTTTCCACTGCTTGGGATACTGTAGGAATCCCAAAACACCAATTCAAAAGAATTTATGTGCCTTATGTTCGTAGCAGTGCTATTTACAATAGTCAGGTGCTGGAAACAGCCTAAGTGTCCATCAGTAGATGAGTGGATCAAAAAACTGGTACATTTGCACCATGGAATACTACACAGCAGAAAAAAAAGAAGGAACTCCTACCTTTTGCAACAGCATGGATGGAACTGGAGATTATTACATTAAGTAAAATCAGCCAATCAGTGGAAGACAAATACCATATAATATCACTTATAAGAGGAATCTAATGAGCAAAATAGAACCAGAGGCACAGGAACATGGAGCAGATTGACAGTGGTAGGAGGGGAGCAGGGAGGTGGGGATGGTTTGAAGGAGGTTGAAGGGATTAGTCAAACAACATATGTGAGAGACCCATGGACATGAACAGCAGTGTGGGGATCGACCATGGAAGTGGGGGGCAGTCTGGATGGAGGGGGGTGAATGGGGAAAAGTTGGGACAACTGTTTTGAGGTAGTTTGTTAATAGCAATAGATAGCCAGTGCAGATATCATTCACCCCAGGATTCTCTCTTTAGCTCCCTGATGCTTTCCTTTGTGTGGCCTTTACTACCAGGCAGACCTTCCTCATGCAGCAGCAGAATGATAGCTGGCAACTCCAGGCTCACAGCTTAGCTCCCTCAAAAAGTAAGTGGCTTTCTCCTATATAATGGATAAGGAAAAATTTCTGGAATTCAGTCTCATGAAGCTAACTTGATTTACTTCCAGCTTGAACATTTAGTGTTAATTTTCCCATGTGCTACTCCCTCTCATGTTTGGAAACATCTGAGTGGTTGTAACTGGACAGTTCTAGGTCAATGTACCTAGCCTCCCCACTTTGAGGCTCTCTGAATTCTAGCTTAGGCCAAAAGTGACCGTAGAGTTCTGTCTGCTTATTTTTTTTTCCCCCCATAGGTGAAGCTCAAGTAAAATATAGGTGGTGGGACAGAAAGGGCATAGATGACTTAGATGAGACAGTGGTAAGTATCTCTACAAGACATCAGTTTATTTATTGACTATTATTTACTAATAATTATATGATATTCAAGTGGTTATGGTTTTTATTATTATTTTCTATCTTTATGACCGAATGTTGATTAGTTTGTATCAGTCTTGTAACTGGGCACAGCCAGGGCCCCTGCTAAGGGTATTTGTAATGGGGTCCAGAGATTGGGGTGTCAAAGAAAAATATATTCTCCCTACCCCAGGGCGGGCTGCTATGGGGGATGGGAGCCTTGAGCAGGGCCATTGAGAGTTATTTTGCATGTCAATAACAGGATAGTTTCATTCCTCATATGCAAAAAAGGGTTATTTTGCATATCACCAAAGCTAATCAGGAAGGTTTAAAAGACTTAATACAGAATGTAACTGGAGGGGAAAGAGGAGAGATACGGGCCTGCAGGAGAGACGGAGAGACACAGACTCTGGGGAACAGTGTAAAGACCACGCGGGAAGAAGGGAGAAAGGACTCTTGCTAGTGGGCCAGGAGAAGGTGCCACATGGTTATGGATTAAGAGCTGGAGTTCTTGGCGATGCAGCAGATGGTGCTGAGAACTGCGAGAGGCTTGCCTAGTTGAGCCCCGGACTTCTGTTCATTTTCTTCTGAAGGACGGTTTCCCTGACTGGCCTAACTGGGCAAAAGCAGGGAAGGCAGGACTGTGTGTGTGCTGGTGATTGTTTTAAAGAGATTTTGAGGTTTAAGAGCGACATTTAGCCATTAATCAAACCTGTATAACTTTTGAATGAATAGTTCCCTTCCTTTTCACCAAACTCTGCCATAGAGAGCCATAATTCCAAGGGTGGTGCAGAGGACCCACAACTGAGGGACCCTGAGGAAGAGGGGGCGCCGTTTTGGTAATGGCATCTGCCCCGCCCAGGGTCCGTTTGTTGGGTAACAGCCTGTGGTGGTGATTGGTTTAGCTTCCGAAATCATACCACGTAAGCGTGTAACAAGTGTTGAGAGTATCTGCTGCAGGAATTCTGTTCCAACAGGTCCTCACTGCTGGAGTTCTCCCTAGATTTGTCTTTCTCTGGCCGCTCTCCAATTGGCAGTGATAGAATGTCACAGGCAAGGGCCAGAGCTTTAGGTTTAGAGACCTGGGTTTGAGCCCTGGCTTGGCCATTTACAAGCTGTTCTGCCTTGGTCTCTCTGAGCTACTGTTTATTATTGTGAAATGGGGGTTGTAGTACTTGCCTCATAGTATAACTGTCAAATGTCACAAAAGTTATAGCTTGGTGTATAAAATATCTTTTCTGTGGGGATGGGGATAGCGACAACATACTGTTAACTTAAGTTGATCTTAAGTGGAAAAAAAAAAACAAACCTTCCCACTTCTTTACATGAACTGATGATAAACCACAGCTCTCCTATCTGCACTTGGCCCTTAAATTTTTGTAACTAAACACTTGGCTTTACATCAATGCCTATGACACTCTGTTTTGTTGTTTGTGGACACATCCATTTTATCTGCCCAGTCTTTTTAAATCTCTTCTTGGATGTGACTATGGGACAAAGAATCTGCCCACTGGATGAGCAGTCCAGTCATCTTGTCACTAAAGACATTAAAAGAGCTCAGTCTAGATGCCTTTTGGCTGGTATTAGCTGATTAATCAACCTGAACTCTTTGTTTATTTAGCTGGCTGTAGATGCTCCTAATTGTTCTAATTGTCAACCCATATAACCTCATATTTTCCACCTGGATGTCATGAAAGGCTTTTCCAAGTACTTTGTTAAAATTCATAGTTTGTATGTGATTCTACAGTGTTACAATTTTATCAAAAAAGAAAATGAGAGGTCCTGCCACTTTTATACACTCAGTTGTTTCTTGGGCAGAAGACCCAAGCGGCAGGTCCTTTTATTATTTGTGAATGATAATATTGCTAATGTATGCGAGTTCTTGTTATTCAACATTTTTGTTAACATTTGATATTATCAGATGTATTTTTTGTCAATTTTCTGAGAGTAAAATGGTATCTTATTGTTGTTATAATTAGAAATCCCTAATTACTACTGAGGTTGACATGTTTTCATATTCATTGACAGTTTGGGTTTTTTTTTCCTATGATTTTCTTTGTGTAGTCTTTGATCATTTTTATGAACTTTGAGTTTTAAAACTAAATAATATATCTTGGAGATCTTTTTAATGTGCATGTATAGAGTATTTGTATTTTGTTTTTTAAACAGTTACAGAATGTCCCATTTTAAGGATAGAGCTTGCTTTGTTTAATCATGCCCTTCTGACATTTTGGATGTTTCCCATTTTTACTTCCTACTGTAAACACTGCTTTCCTGGATGTAATTTGGTTAGTATATTCACAGATGCCATTCTATGAGAGAAATTATTGGTCAAAAAGTATGTGCATTTTATATTTCAATGAATAGTGTTAAACAACCTTCCAAAAATGTTGCAACAATTAATATTTTTCTCCCAACAAGTCTCTCTTCTATTGTGATCAGGAAAGTGCTCTGTGCTCTTCAAGTGACTGCTGTTCGTACAACAAGCCTATGGCATTTTCATCACTTCTACCTCTCCCTTTATTACCACCTGAATACTCTTCAAGGTGAGATTATCCTCTTACCTCTAGCTTCCCACATCACTCAGGGGGAGATGGTATTTTTATTTAGCAAGTATTACTCTCCCTTCATCCCTGCCTACCCCCTGTTCCACACACCTTCATGGGAAGAGTATACAGGGTTGGGCAAAGGTAGGTTTAAATTCCCAGCCATCATTACCTAACAGATAAATCATAAGCAAGGTACAGATAATAATACAATTACAAGACAATAATACAACAATAAATAAATAATATAATAATAAACTGCTTTTCTATACTCACAACTGTAAATCTACTTTTGCCCACCCCTGTATTATTCCACTGATATGGGTTGGGCATGTGACTTGCCTTGGACAATGGAATGTGAGTGAGACACAAACAAGTTTTTGTTTTTTATTGAAATATAATTGACATATAAAATTGTGCAAGTTTAAGGTATACAACATTTATTTGATAACATTTATATTTTGCAATATAATTACCACTGTAGCTTTAGGCAACACCTCAATTATGGGGGATTCTGGCCCATGAAGTACCCTGATTCGCCATGGATGAAAGAAAGAGTCATTCCAGGCACCCTTTGCCTATCAAGGAAAGGGGAAGGCAATTCTAAAGGAGAATGCCCAGAGCCCCTGTGCTCAATGGCTTTTACTGAGGAGGTAACAAGCTGGGGACGGGTAGCAGGAATGTATAGGTAATCTAAGTACATCAGTAACTTAAGTTTACAGAGAATAGGTGATGTTTAAAGGAGACAATGGCAGGAACACACCAAATTGCTTGGGTCTGAGATGAGCAAACATTATGGCGCCAGATAGGATTTGGATCAGGATCCAGGAATTTTGTAAATTTCTTTCCCAGCTTTGAGCTGTTTATCTGGTATAAGATTAACAGAGCCTGCGGGAGAAACAAAACATGCTTCAAGGAGTATAATTTACTTCTAGGCCTGATTTCCCCCTCAGGGCCCTTGGAGCTATCATCGGGTCCTGTCTATCAACCACATTACTGGTGTTCTAGCCAAGTCTTACGGGTCTTCACCCAGGCCCCAGCTTGCATGGGACTACAGTCCCTGATACCACTCAAAGTGGCCCCCTACATTCAATCACGTGGCATAATTTTCATTTCTTTTTTTGTGGTGAGAACAAGTAAGATCTAGATTCTGCTCTGACTGATGTGGCTCAGTTGGTTGAGCAAGGGTCCCTGGTTTGATTCCCAGTCAGGTCATATGCCTGGGTTGCAGGCCTCGTCCCCTGGTTAGGGTGTGTGAGAGACAAGATTGATGTTTCTTTCACACATGGATGTTTCTCTTCTCTCTTTTTTCTTCCCGCTCTCTCTAAAAGTAAATAAACAAAATCTTTAAAAAATTGAAATCAAGCTCTCTAAAAAAAGATATAGATCCAACACATATATAGTGCTAGATTTTTTTCTTTTGGTGAACACAGAAAAATCTGGAACTATACATAATGAAGAGTTAACAATAATTGCCTCTTGGTAGTTGGGATTATAAGTATTTAAACTGTATTTTGTTTTGGCTTATTTGTATTTTTTAACTTTATATATATATGTGTGTATTTATTTACAATGAAAGCTAATAGATTTCAAATAAAAAATTCTATCTTAAAAAATATCTAGCCTCTTAGCAACTTTAAAATTTATAATACAGTGTTGACTGTAATCACCATGCATGCATAGATCTCAGGGTTCATTCATGGCACAAATGGCAGGACATCCTTATTTCTCATGGTTAATATTCCATTACATATATTTTGCCTCTTCTTTATCCATTCATCTATGGAGGACTTAGGTTGTTTCCACTGTAAATGATGCAACAATGAACATGGGGTGCAGATATCTTCCTGGTGTATTCTGCTTTCATTTCCTTTGAATATATACCGAGAAGTGGGTTGTTGGATCTATTTTTAATTTTTTGATGAGCCTCCATACTGTTTCCCATACTGGCTGAACCAACTTACATTCCTACCAACAGTGCACAAGTTTCCTTTTCTCTGCATCTTTGCCAACATGTGTTATGTTGTCTTTCTAATGCTAGCTCTTCTAACAGGTATGAAGTCATATATCATTCTGGTTTTGATTTGCACTTCCTTAATGATTAGTGATGTTGAACTCCTGTTCATGGACATGTTGTCCATTTGTATGTCTTTGGAAAAGTGTCTATTAAGTTCCTCTGCCCTATTAAGAAATAGGACTGGGGCTTTTTGGTTGTTTTGAGTTGTATGAAGTTTTTATTTATTTAGTTTTTAAAAGATTATTTATGTATTTATTTTTAGAGAGAGGGAAGGGAAGGAGAAAGAAACAATTATGTGCGAGAGAAACATTGACTGGGTTGCCTCTTGCACGCCCCTAACTAGAGACCTGTCCCACGACCCCAGCATGCGGCCTGACTGGGAATCAACCAGAAACCTTTTAATTTGTGGGATGATGCTCAATCCACTGAGCCACATCACTCAGGGTGAGTTTTTTAAAAAATATATTTTGGATATTAACCCCTTATTTGATTTATGATTTGCAAATATTTTCTCCTATTTCATAGATTGCTTTTTCATTTTGTTGATTTTCTTTTTAGTTTGATGTAGCCCAAGTTGTTCATTTTTACTTCTGTTGCTTTTGCCGTTGGTGTCATGTCCAAAAAATCATTGCCAAGACTAATGTCAAGGAGCTTCTCTGTTTTTTTTTTTTTTTTCTTTTCTCTTTCCCTAGGTGTTTTGTGGTATCTGGTCTTATTTTTAAGTCTTTAGTTCATTCTGAGTTAATTTTTGTGAGTGATGTAAGACAGGGTCCAGTTTCATTTTTCTGCATGTGGTTATAAATGTAGTTTTGTAATTTTCTAAACATCATTTGTTGAAGGGACTATCCTTTCCTCATTGAGTGTTCTTGACTCCATTGTCAAGTATTAGTTGACTACACATGTGGGGTTTATTTCTGGCTTTTCTATTCTGTTCCACTGGTGTATATGTCTATTTTTATGTCAGTACCATAATGTGTTTCATTACTTTAGTTTTATAATATTGTTTGAAATCAGGAAGTGTGGTGCTTTCAGCTTTGTTCTTTTTTCCTTAAGGGCCTTTGTGGTTCTGTACAAATTTTAGAATATTTTTTTGTCTGTGAAAAATGCCATTGGACTTTTTTATAGGTATTGCATTGAATCTATAGATGACTTTGGGTAGTATGGGCACTTTAACAATATTCATTCTTCTAATCCATGAACATGAATATCTTTCCATTTGTTTGTGTCATCTTCAATTTCTCTTATCAAAGTCTTGTAATTTTCACTGTACTAATCTTTTGCCTCTTTGGTTAAATTTATTCCTAAGTATTTTACTATTTTTGATGCTATTTTGAACAAGATAGTTTTCTTTATATCTTTTAAAGTTACATTCTGTTAGTCTACAGAAACACAACTGATTTCTATGTTACTTATATATCCAACTTTACTGAATTCATTGACTAGTTCCTACAGTTTTGGTTGAGTCTTTAGGACTTTCTCTATCTTAGATCATATCATCTGCAAATAATGACAATTTTATGTCTTCCTTTTCAATTTGGTTGTCTTTTAATTTTTTTCTTGCCTAATTGCTCTTTCTAGGACTTCCAGTACTATGTTGAGTAAAAGTGGTGGTAGTAGGCACCCTTATCTAATTCCTGACCTTAGAGGAAAAGCTTTCAGTCTTTTACCACTGAGTATGATGTTAACTGTGAGTTTGTTGTATATGGTCTTATTATGTTGAGGTATGTTCCTTCTAGCCCAAACATTTGTTGAGAGTTTTTTTAATAATTAAAGTATTTTGTGGAATGCTTTCTCTGCATCTATTGAGATGATCATATAATTTTTATTTTTTATTCTACTAATGTGGTATATAACATTTGTATATGTTAGACCATCCTTGCATCCCAGCGATAAATCCCACTTGGTCATGGTGTATGACTTTTTCTTTTATTTATTTTTCTTTTAAATATTTTTTTATTTTTCAATTACAGTTGATGTACAATATTATATTAGTTTTAGATGTACAACCTGTGAGTAGACATTTAAATAACTTACAAAGTGATCACCTTGATAAATCTAGTATCTATCTGACACCCTTAGATCTTTTTAGCCATGTTGTTGAATTTGGTTTGCTAATATTTTGTTCAGAATTTTTACATTTATATTCATGAGAAATGTTGGTCTTTAGTGTTTTTTTTTGTAGTGTCCTTATCTGGGTTTGATAACAGGGTAATGCTGGCCTTGTAAAATAAATTGGAGAGTGTTCCCTTCTCTTTAGTTTTCTGAGTTTAAAAAGGGTTTAAAAAGCATTGCCGTTAATTCTTAAATGTTTGGTAGGATTCACAGTGAAGTGATTTGGTCCTGGGATTTTCATTGTTGGGAGGTTTTTGATTATTGATTCAGTCTCCTTACTCATTATTGGTCTGTTCAAATTTTCTCTTTCTTCCTGATTCAGTCTGGGTAGGTTGTGCTTCTAGAAATTGATCCATTTCTTCTAGGTTGTCCAATTTGTTGACATATAGTTATTTATAGTCTCTTATGATTATATCTGTTGTATCAGTTATAGTGTCTTCTCCTTCATTTCTTATTTTATTTATTTGAGTCTTCTCTATTTTTTTCTCAATTAGGCTAAAGGTTTGTCAATTTTATCTGTTTTTTCCCTTAAAAACAACTCTTAGTTTTGTTGATCTTTTCTCTTTTTTTCCTGGTCTCTATTTCATTTATTTTTGCTCTGGTTTTGTTATTTCCTTTCCTCTGCTAACTTTGGACTTAGTTTATTTTTCTTTTTCTGGTTCCTCATGGTATAAAGTTAGGTTGTTTGAAGTCTTTCTATTTTCTTAATGTTTGCATTTACTGCTAAAAACTTGCCCCCTCAGTACTGCTTTTGCAATATTCCATATGTTTTGGTATATTGTGTTTCCATTTTTATTTGTTTTGAGATATTTTAAATTTCTCTTTGATTTTATTTTTGCTCCATTGTTTTGTTTAGGAGTGTGCTGTTTAGTTTCCACTGAACAATTAAATTTTCTTGTTTTCCTTTTGTTGATTTGTATTTTCATAGCATTGCAGTCAGAAATGATATTTGGTATAATATTATTTCAATCAACTTAAATTTTCTAAGACTTTTTTGTCACCTGTCATATGATCTGTTCTGGAGAACGTACCCTGAGCACTTGAGAAGAATGTGTATTCTACTGCTGTTGGATGGTCTATTCTATAAATGCCAGTTAGGTCCATTTGGTCTCATGTATGGTTGAAGTCCAATGTTTGTTGATTTTCTGTCTGGATGATCTATCTATTGCTGAAAGATAAGTATTGAAGTCCTCTATGATGATTGTATTGTATTGCATGTCTCCCTTCAGATCTCTTAGTATTTGCTTAGTATACTTAGGTGCCTTGATTCTGGGTGTGTCTATTTTTACAGTTGTTATATATTCTTGATGAATTACTCCTTCATCATTATGTAATAGTGTACTTTGTCTCTTGTTACTATTATTTTGGCTTAAAGTTTATTTTGTCTGATATAAGTATAACTAACCCTGCTTTCTTTTGGTTTCCATTTGCATTGAATATCTTTTTCTCTCCTTTCACCTCAAGCCTATATGTGCCCTAAAATGAGAATTATCTCCTGTAGACAGCTTATAATTGTTCTTGCTTTTTTTTAAAAAAAAATCCATTGAGCCATTCTGTGCCTTTTGATTGGTGAATTTAATCCTTTTATTAGAGTAAGTTTTGACATATAAGAACTTGCTAATGCCATCCTATTTATTGCTTTCCAGCTCTTTTGTAGTTCTATTGATCCTTCTTTCTCTATTTCTGCCTATTTTTGTAGATTGGTGGTTTTCTGTGTAGAATGCTCTGCTTTCCCTTTATTTATCTTTCATGACTCGACTCTAGGTTTTTGCTTTGTGGTTACCATGATATTTCCATAAAACCTCTTATAGATAAAACAGTTCATTTTAAGCTGATACAAACTTAACTTTGCATAAAAACTCCACTTTTTTACTGTCCCATCATATATATATTTATAATTTATATATGTGTATATATATAATTTCATCATTTCAATTTATAATGGTAGAAGACAGTGGGGAATCTGATGATACTTTAAATTTGATCATTGGGATCCACTAAAACACTGAACATTTAGAATATTTGACAATTGAATTTCAAATACACTGTTTGACATGAATGTTATATTTTTTAAGTTAATATATTCTCTCTCTCACTCCCTTCTCAGAAGAAACACAAAAATTATGATTTGGTTTCCCAGATCTGATATATGGTGGAAATGAGGGAGGAGAACTCCCTCATGTGCCATTGTGACAGACTTCATTCTTCCTGGATTATCAGGTGTTCCTGAGCTGAGAGTCTTTTCCTCCCTGCTGTTCCTTCTAATATATAGAAGGAACCTCCCTGGTTCCTTCTAATATATAGAATCACATTTTTGGCCAACCTGAGCATGATTGCACTGATTCAGGTCAGCTATCAACTTCACATTCACATGTATTTTTTTTTTCCTTAGCCACCTGTCCTTCGCAGATTTCTGCTACTTCATGATCATCATGCCAAAGATGCTGTTCAATATCTTAGACAAGGATAAAACCATCTTGTTCCTGGGGTGCATGGTACAATTCTACTTGCTATGCATATGTTAACTGCTGATGCCTTTTTGCTGGCTGTGATGGCCTATGACTGCTTCTTGGCCACCTGTAGCCCACTGCTGTACATGGCCTCAATGTCCCAGAAACTTCGAATGGTGATGGTTTCTGGTTACTATCTCTGTGGGATTGTGTATTCTCTGGTTCACTTGTGTTTAGCTCTTAAGACCCCATTCTATAGCTCAAATGTGATTAACTACTTCTTTTGTCCGCAATTCTATTTTTTATGTCACCTCTTTTTATGTTTATTATCAAATTATAGTAGTTATAGTTATTTTAAATATATTTTCTTTAATATTTGTACAATGATTAAGTGGTTAACACACCAACCTATTACAGGATTAGAGTTTTCTAAATCTGACTGTATATTTGCCTTATTGTGTTGTGTTTTGTATTACTTTCATGTATTTTTATGTCACTATTTAACATCTTTTGATTTCATTGTGGAGAAATCGTTTCTGCATTTCTTGCAAGGCAAGTCTAGTGATGATAAACTCCCTCAACATTTGTTTGTCTAGGAAAGTCTATTTCTCCTTCACATCTGAGGGATAACTTAGCCAGATAGAATATTCTTGGCTGGCATTTATTTTTCTTTCAATACTTTGAACATGTCATTCTATGCTCTCCTGGCCTAAATGCTTTCTGCTGAACCTCTGAGAGCATAATGGGGGTTCCTTTGTATATTATGGCTTTAAAAAAAATTCTGGCTAATTTTAGGGTTTTCTCTTTATCTTTGATTTTTTGACAGTTTCATTATAATGTGTTGTATAGAAGGTCTTTTTCATTGAATAATAGGTCAAGCTGTAGCTTGGTGAACTTGTATGTCCAAGTCTTTTCCCAGGTTTGCGAAGTTCTTAGCTCTTATTTCTCTAAACAAACTTTCTTCCCCCCTTCCTCCTCTCTTCTCCTTGGATGCCAATTATTCTAATATTTGTATGTTTTGTGGAGTACTATAAGTCATGCTGGCTTTGGGAGCTCTTTTTTAATTTGTTCCTTTGTTCTCTGATTGGATTATTTCAAAGTTCCTATCAACTTGCTTACTTATTCTATTTTCTATTTGGTCTGCTTTGCTATAGATGCTCTCTACTGTATTTTTGTTTGTTTCATTCATTGAATTCTTCAGCTTCAGAGTATCTATTTCTGGTTCAATATATGGGTATTTTTATTATCTTTATCTCTTTGTTGAAGTTCTCATTTGGTTCATGTTTTGTTTTTCTCATTTTGTAGAATTATTTTTTCTGTTTTCTTATGAGACAAGTTATTTCTCAAAAAACTATTTAAAATACTTTATCAGCTAGGGCACAAAATTATGTGCCTTTGAGTTTGCTTATTGGAGGATCATTGTCATCTTGATTCTTTATGTTTCTTATAGTTTCGTGTTGCTGATTTTGCATTTGAAGTAGCAGATACCTCCAAAATCTTTGCTAGTTGGCTTCAGGTAAGATATACTGTTCATTGGTCCTGTTATATCTGTGATTTCTTTTTTAAATATATTTTAAAATTTTAATAGAATGTTCTCACCCCTATTTAACACAGTATTTATGAAGTTCTTATATTTTCTTACCATAATGCTTCTATATGCCTTCACTTTGAACCTAGGGTATATGAGAATAAATTTTACTACTCTTGATTTCCTTTCTTTTAAATTAAGTTTTCAGGGGAAGTTATGTTCTAGTTCCTACAAGTGCGTAAAGTCCTATCACTAGAATAAGAAATATGTTGATATTTTTTACCCTTCTCAGCACATTTTTTGAGTACCTACCTTTCTAAAACTTGTCTAGGAGGTTGTGATATGAATGGGTCCTGGTTGCAAAAAAAAAAGAAAAAGGAAAAAAAAGAAACTTAATCTTTATCACAAATTAAAATTATATAGAAATAACTTGGAAATGTCAAGGATGAATCAAATGAGCGTTCAAAACAATATTTATCCCTTTCTAAGTTCTTTTGTTTTAATTGGTTCACAGATAGACATTGGTTCACAAAACCATGCAGGCTTCAAGTGTACAAATTAATAAAACATAATCTGAACATTGCATCATGCACCCATTGCTCCAAGCCAGTCTCTTTTTGTCTTTCTGTGTTTTTTTTCAACCTTATATGGGTACACCTGCTTCAAATTTCTTGTTCCCTCTTGCAGAAGAATTCTTGAGCTTGTATATCTTCTCTTGTTCTTACAACTCACCAGGTTGGCTATTGGACACCTCTTCTGTTTTCTATAAGGTGGCACTACAGCTCAAGTTGATGGGTACTCCTTTGTCTACAGACTTTGGTCTGTTTTTCTGAGAGCACTATATTTACTGGATTAACTCTTGCTGCCATACTTGGCAGCATGCACAAGGAACCAACTGCACAGGTGGGGGTGGGTGGGTTTAGCACTTGTGGTGTTGGAGGTGCGTACGGGTCCGCAGGAGGTCCTTGGAGGAGATTCTCCTAGAGGCTTGTGGGTAGATTTCCTGATGAAGTCTGCAAGAACCACATCCCTACATTGTCCTTTGGTATTCTTATCTGCCTCTTTCCTGATCTCTTCTCTTCCCGCCAGTCATGGAAGTTTCAGTACTGTGGGTGCTGTTCAGAGAAATGAGTTTCTCCAGCAGCATCCACATCTGTAAGGCCAAGCACTCATTTCTCTCTCTTTCCCTGTGGGAGAGGTTGCCACTGGCTAGTCTAGCCCTACACAGTGTTTCCCTGGGGGTTAGGGTTAGGTGTGGTGCTTGCAAAGTTCCTCTTACCCTCACCAGTGCTTCCAAAATTGTGTGTGTTCTCACTTCCCCACCGCTGCAATAGTGTGCTAGAATTTCCTTGGGAAGGCTAGATTTTTACAAAGTCTCTCTTCTCCAAAGGTTTTTTCCCAAGTGAGCATTTGACATGTTTTCCCCAACCATAGCCAAGAGGCATTTGGGCAAGTCCACTACCTCCTGCTGGTTTTGCAGCCTGTACTGAGGTCTGTCTACTTAACACTAGATGCCCAGTAATTTCACCCTGTTACTAGGTGAAACTCCTCCAGGGTCCCTTGGCATATGGTGCTGGATCCCACAAATCCCACAGAGGTTCCTCTCTTTGTAGATGGATGCCTAGTTACTTGTTTGAAAATAAGGACAAAAAGGAGGGATATCTTATGCTGCCATGAGGCTGACATCGCTTCATGGGGAGAGGTTTTGAAAGTACTTGCATGGGTTAGCTTGATCTCTGGTGCCTCTGCCGGACTCCATGAGAAGAACATGTCCCAAGAAGTTCTGGTTTCAGAATGAGAGTCACAGGGAGACGACCTGAACCTGAGCTACTGCCTGAAGCAGTCATACCTGCCAATCCATAGATCCATATGCCTTTTTTAATGTAGATTTTGGGTTTGGTTGTCACACAGCATTGCAACAATAACTGACTAATATAAGCTCTTAACTATTATATTTTAAGATATTTTGCATACATAAAGACATATACATAGTTTTACAGAAATGCATAGCATAATTATTATATTACATATTTTTACTGCTTTCTTTTTTCTTTTTCTTATTTCTATTCCTTATTGGCCATCTCTGTTTTTCTCCCCACCACAACCACAGAAGCCTCTTTTCTGTCTCAAGTAGTCCATGTTAACAACCTATTATGAATCTATCTCTTTTTTCCTCCATATTTCTTATGTAGTCATATTCAATAATATGAACACATATTTTCAGGGATGGTATTCAAAATATGTAGCAGTCAGTATGCACAGTACAACAATTCAGGATGAATGCTACCTGAAATATCCAGTGTGACTCTCTCACTGTATACTGGCTGAATGTCCCTACCCCAAAGGAGTTGTCATTACGTATTACAAAAATGGAACAATATGATGAATATTTTTGGCATTGTTATTATTTTTCCTTTTTTAAAATTTATTTTTCATTGTTCAATTACAGTTGTCCCCATTTTTCCCCCATTATGTTCCCCTGTCCTACCCATCCCCTTCCATATTCAGTCCCCTCCCCCCTTTGTCTTTGTCCACGGGTCCTTTATACAAGTTCCTTGACTTGACCTTTTCCCTTCTTTCCACCATTTTCCCCCTCCCCTCTCCCCGCTGGTCATTGTCAGTTTGTTCTTTATTTCCATGTCTCAGATTCTATTTTGCTTGCTTCTTTGTTTTGTAGATTAGGTTCCACGTATAGGTGAGATCATATGGTCTTTCACTGTCTGGCTTATTTCTCCTAGCATAATGCTCTCTAGTTCCATCCATGCTGTTATGAAGGGTAGGAGTTTCTTCTTTCTTTCTGCTGCATAGTATTCCATTGTGTAACTGTGCCACAGTTTTTACTCCACTCATTTACTGATGGGCACTTAGGCTGTTTATAGCACTTGGCTATTGTAAGTAACACTGCAATGAACACAGGGGTGCATATAGCCTTTCACATTAGTGTTTTGGGTTTCTTCAGACATATTCCCAGAATTGGAATTGCTTGGTCATAAGGCAGTTCCATTTTTAATTTTTTGAGGTATCTCATACTGCTTTCCACATTGGCTGCACCAGCCTGCATTCCCACCAGTATTTCAAAAGGATTCCCTTTCTACATATCCTCACTGGCACTTGTTTTTTGCTTGTTGATTTATTGATGATAGCCATTCTGACCAATGTGAGGTAATATCTCATTGTGGTTTTAATTGACATTCCTCTGAGGATTAGTGACATTGAGCATCTTTTCATATGTCTATTGGCCATCTGTGTGTTCTCTTTGGAGAAGTGTCTATTCAGGTCCTTTGCCTATTTTTTAAATTGGATTGTTCGGAGGCTTTTTGGTGTTGAGTTTTATAGGTTCTCTATAAATTTTGAATATTAATCCTATATCAGATGTATCAGTGAATATCCATTCTCTGATTGTCTTTTTGTTTTGTTGATGGTTTCCTTTGCTGTGCAAAACCTTTTCAGTTTGATGTAGTCCCACTTGTTTATTTTTTCTTTCATTTCCCTTGCCTGAGGAGATATATCCGATAACATATTGCTATGAGCAATGTCCAAGATTTTACTGTGTATGTTTTCTTCTAGGATTTTTATGGTTTGGGCTCTAACATTTAAGTCTTTGGCCCATTTTGAATTAATTCTAGTGTATAGTATAAGAAGGTGATCTAGTTTCATTTTTCTGCATGTATCTGTCCAATTTTACTAACACCATTTATTGAATTGAGTAGCTTTAGCCATTGTATGTGCTTGATCCCTCTGTCAAATATTAACTGACTATAAGGTGTGGGTCTGTTTCTGAGCTCTCTGTTCTCTTCTATTAATCTATATGTCTGTTTTTATGCCAGTACCATGATGTTTTGATTACTATAGATTTATAGTATAGTTTGATATTAGGTAGCATGATTCCTCCAACTTGCTCTTTCTCAGGATAATTGTTGCTATGTGGGGACTTTTGTTGTTCCATATAAATTTTTGAAATATTTGTTCTAGTAATGTGAAATACATCTTTTGAATCTTGATAGGAATTGTATTGAATATTTAGATTACTTTGAATAGCATGAACATTTTAATGATGTTAATTCTTCCTATCCATGAACATGGTATGTGCTTCCACTTATTGGTATCCTTTTTAGTTTCTTTCTTCAGTGTCTTGTAATTTTCCAAGTATAGATCTTTCACTTATTAGTTAGATTTATTCCAAGGAATTTTATTCTTTTTGAAGTAAGTGTAAATGGGATTGTTTTAATTTCCCTGTTTGTCATTATTAGCATATAAAAATACAGCTGATGCCTGGATATTAATTTTTATCCTGTGACTTTGCTTAAGTCATTCATCAGTTCTAGTAGTTTCTTGGTGGAATTTTTGGGGTTCTCTATATAGTATCATGTCATCTGCAAATAAAGACAGTTTTACTTTTTCCTTTCCAATTTGGATGCCTTTTATTTCTTCTTCTTGTCTGGTTGCCGTGGCTAGGGCTTTCAGTCAAATAAGAAAGGTGAAAGCAGACATCCCTGTCTTGTTCATGATCTTAAGGGGAACATTTATAGTTTTTTTCCCATTGAGTATGATGTTGGCAGTCAGTTTGTCATATATGACCTTTATTACCTTGAGATATATTCCTTCTCTTCCCACTTTGCTGAGAGTTTTTATCATAAATGAGTGTTGGATTTTATCAAATGCTTTTTCTGCATGTATTGATATGATCATGTGGATTTTTGTCTTCACTTTGTTTATGTGGTATGTCACATTTATTGATTTGTGAGTGTTGTACCAACCTTTTATTTCTGGAATAAATCCCACTTGATCATGGTGTATGATCATTTTGATGTATTGCTTTATTTGGTTTGCTAATATTTTGTTGAGGATTTAGCATCTATATTCATCAAAGATATTGGCCTATAATTTTCTTTTTTTGTAGTTTCTTTATCTGGTTTTGGAATTAGGATAATCCTGTCCTCATAAAATGAGCTCGGAAGTCTTCCCTCTTGAATTTTTTGAAATGGTTTGAGGAGGAGAGATGCTAGTTCTTGGAATATTTGGTAAAATTCACCTGTGAAGCCAACTGATACAGGGCTTTTGTTATTTGGGAGTATTTTGATTACTGCTTCAATTTCTTGAGGTGTAATCTGTCCATTCAGATTCTCTGATTCTTCCTGATTTAGTTTTGAAAGTTTATATATTTTAGGAATTTATCCATTATATCCTGGTTGTCCAATTTGTTGGCATATAGTTGTTCATAATTTTTCCAACAATCCTTTTTATTTCTTTGGTGTTGGTTATTATTTCTTCTCTTTCATTTCTGATTTTATTTATTTAGGTCCTCCATCCCCTTTTCTTCATTAGCCTGGTTAAAGGTTTGCCAATCTTTTTTATCTTTTCAAAGCACCAGCTCTTGGATTCATTGATCTTTCTGTATTTTTTAGATTCTATTTCATTTATTTCTGTTCTGATCTTTATTATTTCCTTCTTCTACTCACTTTGGGCTTTGTTTGTTATTTTTTCAAGTTCCTTTAAGTGTAAAGTTAGATTGCTTATTTGAGCTTTTTCTTTTTTCTTGAGATAGGCCTGTAATACTATGAATTTCCCTCTTAGGACTGCTTTCCTTGTGTCCCCCAGATTTTGGCTTGTTGTGTTCTTATTTTCATTTGTTTCTGGGTATCTTTGATTTCTTCTTTGATCTCACTGTTGACCCATTTATTGTTTAATAACACGTTATTTAACTTCCATGTCTTTATGTATTTTTCAGTTTTCTTCTTGTGATTGATGTCTAGTTTTAAAGCATTATGGTCAGAGAAGATGCCTGATATGATTTCAATCTTCTTAAATTCATTGAGACTTATTTTGTGTCCTAACATGTCATCTATCCTAGAAAATGTTCCATGTGCACTTGAAAAGTATGTATATTCTGCTGCATTATGGTGAAATGCTCTGAAGATACCAATGAAATCTATTAGATCTAGTGTGTTGAGTAAGGCTGCTTTCTCCTTGTTGATTTTCTATCTGAAAGTTATGAGACATTAAAATCTCCGACTGACTGTATTTGCTTTACATATTTATGTGCTCTTATGTTGGTTGTAAAAATATTTACTAGGATTATATCTTCTTGGCCTTAATCATTGTGTAGTGTCCTTCTTTGTCTCTTACTATAGCCTTGGTTTTAAAGATTACTTTGTCAGATATTAAGTATTGTTATGTTAGCGTTTTTTTCTTTTCCATTTGCATGAAATCTTTTTCCATCCTTCTACTTTCAGTGTGTGTATCTTTCCATCTGAGGAGTGGGTCTCTTTGAGACAGCATATATATGGATCTTGTTTTGTTATTCATTCAGCTACCCTATGTCTTTTGGTTGGAACACTTAAGCCATTTACACTTAGGGTGATTATTTATAGAGACATATTTATTTCCATTTTATTTTTAAACTACTTTCCTCTTTTTTTTTTTTTTCCTTCTTCTTAAAGAAAGGCCTTTAACATTTGTTGGAGTACTGGTTTGATGTTAACAAGTTCCTTTAGCTCTTTCTTGTTTGGTAAGCTCTTTATTTCTCCTTCAATTTTAAATGGTAGTCTTGCTGGGTAAAGTAGCCTGGGTTTGTAGGTCCTCGCTTTTTATTACCTTGAATATTTATTACTAATCCCTTTTGGCCTGCAATATTTCTGTTGAGAAATCAGATGTATAAGTATAGTATACATATACTATATATACACACACAGATATATATTTATATTCATTCTTCTCTCTCCACCCCTTCTATTTCCACATCTTTCCCTGTGTGCTTGTTCATCATCCTCTCTCTCTGCCTTTGTTTCTATGTCCTTCTTTGTGTCCCTTTTTATTTCTTTTGTTCTCTGTCTAACCACTCTCACTTGGTCCCTCACCCCTTGCTTTCCAACTCCACGCAAACCCTAATTTCTAGTGCAGACTTCCTTGTGTTACTTGCAAATCCAACTCCTACACAAGAAGTGAGCTGCGGTAGCACAGAAAGGAGTTAAAGCAATGTGTTTCAAAATTGGCTGAATTTGAGATCCTTTGAGTTTATTCTTTTTATATGAATTTTCCAGCCCACCTTCAGAGATTATAGTTTGGTTGGTCTGGAGAGGAGTGTGATGTACAAATGGATATCTATTTTAAAATATCCCAAGGGGTTCTGGTACACCATCGGGGTGGGAATCTACATTAGCGTTGAATCACAGAGGCTAGACGAAGTTTCCCAGTGCAGGCAGCTTGCTTGGGTGATTGGACAAACTAGGCTGTTCCAGCCTCAGATAATAACTTTCAACAACCACCCTGCTTGATACACGACTGCACAAGAGGCTCACATGGAGTAGAAACAATGGCAAAGAAGGTCTGCAAGACCTTTTACTCCACCTGAAGTGGCAAAGGAGAGAAAGGTGAAGTCCAACTCAGTTGTGGTGTGGCTGCAGTGCAAAAAAAAAGGAACGCCAGAGGGCAGTGCTGCCCTGCGTGGCTTATAAACCCCTGAAGTAACTGAGAGCTGAACCACGTTCCAGGAAGCCACTGACTTGGTGAAGGGCTGGCTCACCAACTTCTACTTCTCATTCTTCGTCCCTGTCCTACGAAACCTGGCTCTCAGGTGATTAAAGTTCATACATATTTATTTAACATGAATTATTTCATATGAAATGCTCTCCTGTGTTATTTTATTTAATCTTTGTAACAATTAAAGGAAGCTTTTTATTTCCATTTTACTAAAGAGGAAGCTGAAACTTAGGGAAGTTAATTTCCTTAATATGGGTGGTAGAGCCAGGATTTAGACTCAAGCCTGTCTGACTCCAAACCAAGTGTTTGTTTCATTCAACAGCTGCTCCTTTATACAGGTAACATTCAATTGACTCTGAACATATTTTTAAATGCTAATTTACCAATTAGTTAATTCGTGCATGCTGATTATTTCTTTCTCTTTTTTCTTCTTTCTTTATTAAACACAGATATCAGTAAGAATAACTGAGTTAGCTAAGAAGTCTTAGAGCCCATGGTCTGTTTGCATTTGACAGTTGACTGAAGAAACAAAGAATGAATGTTTGATGGTGAAATAGTAGCCATGGGGTTGCCCATTCCACACAGCTATGCCCGGGTGTCAGTCACACTGAAAGTTTGCAAACATAATGCAGGATTTTATTTGGCTAACATGGTGTTATTTAAAAATAGAAATTTCAATAGTATTAGATGGGACAGCTGCCCTGCAGTTCATCCCAGTCTCCGCCACTCCCTTTTCTTTCCGTCTTTATTCTTCACTCATATATGCTACCTGCCTGGTCTCTCTGCTGATGGCAGCACCAGGCCCGTGGGTCCTGGTAATAGTATTGTGATATTGTATCGAGCAAGCAGGGTCCCATTCACATGGCACCTTGGTGGATGACCCAACAATGAATTCTTGGAGAAACAGGTTTTTATTTACAATAGTCCAACCTTGCGGGGGCGGGGGGGGGGGCGGGTGCTGGGAGCACTTCAGCTTGGAGTCCTGTTCTCCCATGAGACCCAGAACTTCCCTTGCTCCCCAAAACGCTATGAGCCAAAAGACCCAAAACCAGAAGTTCCCCATTTCCTTATCTTAACTTAAGCCAGCTGCACAAACAATTCTCCAGTCCCTCTGGAAGGTACCTAAGTCGCTCTCCTCACATAGCAGCTCTCTCCTTCAGGATCTGGGGTATGTTGTTATCAGCCTCCATGTAATAGTCCAGGAATACATGCTGTGTTGCACTGGATCATGGTGAAGTCCAGGAAAGCCACAAGTCTCAAGAGAGTGGCCTTTTCATCTGTCCCAAGTCCCAAGAGTCCAGGCAGAATCTAGGTCTGCAAGGCAGCCAATCAGCATCTTGGAAGAAAGAGTCCTGGTGGCTTTGGAGTCCATGAAAGCAGGTACAATCAAAGCAGCCTGCCTGCTTTCTTACTAGCCTATGACAGACCGGCTCCTACAGCCCACAGGTCTCCTATCTTACTACTGGCAGATTGGCTCTACATCTCATGTCTGCCTGCCCTTAATTTAAATCTTGACCCAGAGCTTCCTATGTGACATCATCTTGGACTCCTCCCACTACAAGCTGTATTTGCCAGTTTCCCGGTGTGTTTCTACCTTTTCTCAGCTGCCATCCCCTGTCAGGGTAAGAGTCACTCAGTGAACCAGAGGCAACCGCCTCCCCTGGCTGTGTCAGGAGTCAGGATACAGACTGAAAGTCACGCCCATTTTGCCCTAAAGTGGTATCACAGCTATTAAACTAGCTATGAAGTTGCCATTATAATGCAAAGTACCATAATCCTATCATCTGTTCTTCCCCGTCCCCCAACCAAGGTTTGTGGAGGCTTTGGGAGCCCCACAGTCTACACCCTGTTTCAATATGAGACCTGCTTTTGGACCTTGAACCTCACCCTTCCTCCATCCCTCTTCCCTTGCTCTCCTCCCTTCTAGGTGTCATCCTCATCATCATACTGGCTGTCCTTTGTAGCTGGCAGCACTTACACTTGTGATGGGTGCACCTGTGGGTCCACTCTGCTGCTTCTAGCACCCAGACTAGCCATGGGTGTGCCAGGACTAAATTTAACTGCAGCTGCTTCATCAGATGCTTGGGTATTTTCAGCACTAGGAGTATAGTGTGGCTGAGCTGGAAGTTGTGAGGGCTGCTGGCCAGGTCACGCCTAGTGTTTTGGATTGAAATTAGCCTCCAGCTTGTTCCAAAGGTTTGTTGCCTTCCCTTTTCTTCTTAATTGGAGTTCAGGAAACTGAAGAAGACAAGAAATGGTAGAAAGGAAGGCAACACGAGACAGACCCTGGGGACACTCTGAATTTGCTCTGTCATTTCTCCCTTTCAGTCAGTTGCCTTTATGGCATATGAGTGCTGGAAGATTGGGAGCTGGAGACCACACACTCCAGCTAAGTATAAGGGTGATCCTCATGGCCAACTCCTGATTGGTGGCCAGGAGGAGGGTATGGTCTGCATTGCACAATGATGGGCTGCCTGCTGGCCTGTTCTCTCCTGGCCCGAATCATTGTTCAGGGAGTCACCAGCCTTGGTCTGAGCTCCTGCGTTCTTCATGTGTCATCCTGTGTCCTTTCCTAACCTGAATGTTTGTCATCAGGGCTATGTGCCCAAAAGCCTTGGCACAAGCCCTCTGAAAGTTCCTAGCCAGGGTGTGTTCTGGGTTTGGTAGTCCCTTTGGACAAGAGAGCAGATGTATGTGCAGTCACAGGCTTTCAGTGGCAGTTACAAATAGAAGAAGAAAATGGACCCAGAGGTGGGGTGGTAGCATTGATAGGGTGGGGAGGAGGGAAGCTGCACAGAGAGGGAGGGTGCAGCTCTTAGGCCCTGGGGGTCCTTGGATAGAGGAGGGGCCTGCCCAAGCTTGGGAACCACTCCTGGCTAGGAGGCCCTTGACTGAGGTCCTTGAATCTAAGTGAAATAGGATTCTTCCTCTCTCCCTGACTTCTAGGCAGGAGAGATTTTCCTGACTACTCTGTCCAGTGCCTGACACTCAGGGTGCTCATCAGGTGCCACCAGGTGGCGCCTTGAGACCACAGCTCTCACACGAGAGGGCGCTTGGGCTTCTATTACAGAAGAGGCAGCTGCATCTCTCAGAGGTTGTTAGTTTTATATTTTGGGTCCCTGGCTTCTACCCTGCGTCATGTCCTCCCTACCTTTTTGTTTATCAGGCTAATATTGACAAGAACTATCAATCAGGGCTCTACAGCAGTTACTTTTTTTTTTTTTTAAATTTTCTTTTTAAATAAAGGGAAGGGAGGGAGAAAGAGAGGGAGCGAAACATAAATGTGTGGTTGCCTCATGCATGCCCCTACTGGGGACCTGGCCTGCAACCCAGGCATGTGCCCCAACTGGGAAATGAACTGGTGACCTTTTGGTTCACAGGCTGGTGCTTAGTCCACAGAACCACACCAGCCAAGGCACCTGTTACATTTTAAATACTTTGCATGTATTAACTCAATTATACCTTAAACCAGACCTACCTATGAGGTACACACTGCCATCATCTCCATTTTACAGATGACGTGGGGACTCAGAAAGGTTAAAAGGCTTGCCCAAGGTCACCCGGGATTTGGAGCTGGGTGTTGTAATACCAGAGCTCCTAGCCATGGTGTATACTGCCTCTCATGGTGCTTCGTTAGGATTGCCTGTTTCTTGTCCATCTCTTACATCAGACTGTGTGCTGCTTGATGAAAGGGATTTTTTCATTCTGATATTGTTAGGCGGGGGGAACTGGCCAGATGACTGGACAGAGGAGAGGGACCCCTGAGGTGGGTTGGGAAGTGCCCATGGAGGCGGCATGGAAGCTGTTGCTGGTATGTGACAGATTTTCATACCCCTGGGTAAGGGTCAACAAATGAGCATGATTCCTGACACAGCCGGAGGAAACTTGCACAGAGTTTGCAGAGGCTGAAAAGGTCCCAACACACATATACTGTGGAGGTGAACATGGTGGCAGAAGAAGAGGCAGGGATGCTGTGCAGGCTGACAAGCGTGATGGACACCAGCCTGGATTGGGTGGGATTTTGGGCCCATAGTTTTAAATGGAGGATGCATGGAGGCTCATGTTCTGGTTCCCCTCGCTCGCCTGGTCAGGGGTCCGAGAGTTCCTGGGCCAGCGGGGCCCTGGAGACTATGACGCCTGGCAGCGTTGCTGGGCCCCTCCCCATGTGAGAAGTGGTGGGGCATGGGTGACTGGCTGGTACTGCACTGTGTGGTCTGCTAGGTTGGATGCATGCACACACTGGCCAGCTGACAGCCAGGGGGAGAAGGTGCAGGTGCTGGGCTGATGGGCAGTGTGCAGAGAAAAGGGCAGGGTGTAGCGAATAGGACGCTGGCGTGCACAGACTCCAAAAGACACCTGAAGCCGGCCTGTGACCAGGAACCAGCTAAGTCTCCTGGGTGATCATGCTGCAGCCACTTGTGTTTCCCAAAGGATGGTATTTCAGATGAGAGAAGGAACTCTGGCACAGCCTAGGACTGGTCTGGCCAGGCAAAGGGTGGCAGGGTTATTTTTCTTTGGGGGTTTCAAAGGGAATGGGCTCTGAGACAGAAGCCTGCCGCTCTCCCAAAATTACATAGCTTTTGAATACAAGACTCTCTTCCTTTTTCACCAAGCCTCTGCCTCCAGAGTTTGCTTTTGGGATAGTGGTGAATAGAACCCCACATTGCTGTTTAGTAACAATATTAGCATACATTTTATTTATTTTTAAAATTAAATTTATTGGGGTGGCATTGGTTAATAAGATTACATAGGTTTCAGGTGTATATTTCTATGATACCCGGGTGACCTTGGTCATCTTCATTGTGTGCTCACCATCAAAATCGGATTTTCTTCCATCACCATATATTTGACCCACTTTACTCTTTACTACCCTCCACTCCTCTTCCCTCTAGTAACCACCATACTGCTGTCTATGTCTGTGAGTTTGTGTTTGTTTTTTGTTCATTTGTTACTTTCAATTTTATATCCCACATATGACTGAAATCATGTGGCTATGTCTGACTTATTTTGCTTAGCATGATTAATCCTCCTTGGATCCCAAGATTTAACCCAAAGCCCAACACAGAAGCTCAAACTAATGTTTGTTGAATGAATGAAAGAAAAAACAAGAGGGTCAGCTTAACCATTGTTTCTTGCCCTGCATTTTTCTTTCTTTCTTTTTTTTTTGTTACAAATTTATTCTTTTTTTAAAAACTGAACTTACTAGGGTGACATTGTTTCACAAAACCTTATAGGTTCTTGTTAAGTTGCACACTGCATGGTGCATCCATCGCCCCAGGTGAGGTTTCTTTCTGTCCCCATTCTCTGGCCCCTTTGCCCACCCCTACCTACCCGCTACCCCGCTTTCCCTCTTGCTTCACCACACTATTGCTGTCTATATTTATGTGTTATATATATGTTTTATTTCTTGCCCTGCATTTCTTAGACCTAATGTCTTTGAGGGGTCAGGGGGAATTGGCACAGATCCCTGCAACCCTTACTATGTAGGAACCCTCCACACTCCTCCCATTTCCTCTCTCCCCTACCCATGTGTTAATGCATAGCCAACCACACATTTTCTATGGCAGAGCCATTGCTTGGATTGATTCTTTCAGAGACCACTCACAGGCTGACCAGCACCATACTTCCAGCTGACTCCAGTGGTGGTGGCAGCAGTGTCACCCTCATGACAGCCAGAGGCTGAAGAGGCAGAGAAGGCACACTTCTTCTGTGCCTTGCCAGTGCCTTTGGAGCTTACCTGTATGTTTTCCCTGTTTCTTGCTACCCAGGGCCATGCAGGAGGCCTCTGAGTGTGCAGTTCCCTGAGGCTAAGGCAGGAGGTGGTACTCTGGGCACTAAGTCACTAGGTCATATTGGATGCAGGGTCTGGGGGAGGCACCACAACATGTACTACCAGGTACATTCACAGCAAAGATGGCTAGAGAACTGACCAAGGCTGAAGCTGTGTCCAACAAGTACAAACAGGTGCAACAGAATGAATGGTCCTCAAACTGTGGTTGCAGTGGCGCCTGGGAACTTCTTAGGAATGTACATTCTCAGCTCCACACCAGGTCTCCTGAGGCAGCAACTTGGGAAGAGGGCCCACGAATCTGTGTTTTAAAAAGCCTCAGGTGATTCTTAGGCAAGCTAAAGTGGAAACCACTGTTCCAGGCTATCCCGCTGGCAGGACTGATGTAAAGACTTCAGTGAGTATGTACTGAGTTCTGGTCTTTCGTAGATGGTCGGTCATTTAAGGCGCATTGTAAATTGGACACAATCCTTGTCTTTCTCTTTCCCACATTGATGGAATCTGTGGACCAAGTATAAGAGCATTTATGAATAGCAAAATACACTGAGCAATCATTACATTGGGAATATCCTACTTCCACAAGAAAAAAGAATCACAATATATGTTTCTTATCCCAGATTTGTGATATCTGTTGACCACCAGTGATCAGCAAATGAATAATACATTAAACTAGCATCCTCCAGTCCTTTTCCCAAATGATAAAATGCCAGTAACTCATGGTTAAATTATAAATCATGACCTTTCCCCCAAAGACTCTCAATACATGTAGTTACTTAGATGCAACAATTTAGAAGCCTTCGGAATAAAAGATTAAAGGCCAGTACAATGTGTCATTCAGGCCCTCAAAGAAAGTAGTGTTATTTCAACAACCTCCAAGAAGGACAACATACTTGTAACAAAATAATTAACTTAGGTAAATTGTTAATTTAAAAACCAACATAGACCTCTCTTTTGGATCATCATTTATACAATAATGTTTGTAAGTATCCCACTTTAACACCTATTACATTTTAGTAAATAATTAATTTCCTACAATTCAAAATTTCCAGATAAGGGAAGTTTGGACTCAGTAGATTGTTGTTTTTATTTGTTTTAATTAATATGCTGCCTCTGTTTTCACTTTCTTGGCTTTTGCCTAATATCCCTTGTCCTCTCCTTTAATTTCAACTTTTCTTAATCAATTTATTTTACATCTGTTTATATATAATACAAAGCAGGTTTTGTTTTTATGCCAATCTGACAATCTCCCACTTTTAATTGGTAATTCAGTTTATTTACATCTGATACTGCTCATGTTACTTTGGTCAATTGCATTATGTTTATTGTTTATTTTATTTTGCTGGTTCCTCTTTATCCCTTTTCCTATATTTCCTAGTTTGGTCAAATTATCATTTATTCTCTTTTTACCATTGTTCATTTTTTTCCAGCTCTAATGAGGTATAATTGACTGCACACAATAAACTGCACATTTTAATGTATACAATTTGGTCAGTTTTGGCATATGTATATGTCCATGAAACTATCACCAAAATTAAGATAGTGGACATATTTATCATTCTCAAGAGCTTTCTTATGCCTTTTTGTAATCTCTTTCTCTCTTCCTCCCACCTTAAAAATACCCAGACAAGCACTGACCAACTTCTTGTCATTATAGATTAGTGTGCACTTTAAAGTATTTTATAGAAATTGAATTGTACAATTTGTATGTGTTTTTGCTTGACTTCTTTCAGCCAGCATTATTATTTTGAGATGTATCAGTATTGTTGTGTGTATCAATAGCTCATTCCTTTCTATTGCTCAATAGTATTCTCTTGCATGGATATCCCATAGTATTCTCTTGCATGGATATTCATTCACCTTGGTGGACATTTGAGTTGTTTCTAGTTTGGGGCTATTACAAATCAAGCTGCTATGAACACTCCTGTGCAGGTCTTTGTGTGGAATGGCTGGATCATATAGTTGGAGTATGTTTAACATTTTAAGGAAACTTTTATACTATTTTCCAAAGTAGTTGCTCTATTGTAATACATTCCTGCTATCAGGGTATGTGATTTCCAGTTCCTTCACATCTCACCAACCTTAGTATGTTTTTTAGTTTTCAAAAGTTTAGCTACTCTAATAGTTGTATTAAAGCTCATTGTGACTTTAATTTGCATTCCCTAGTGCCTAATGATGTTGAGTATCTTGTTAAAAAATGTGTTTATTTGCCATCCTAATGCCTTCCTGGGTGAAATGTCTGTTTAAATATCTTTCCCATATTTTTATGGTTGGTTTTTTATGTTACTGAATTTTGAGAGTTCATTATATATTCTGTGTATGTCTTTTATTGAATATATGATATGTAAATATTTTTCCCTAATATATGGCTTGTCTTTTCATTCTTTTTAAAAAAGTCTTATTTATTTAATTATTTATTTTGAGAGAGAAAGGAGAAGGGAGGGAGAAAGACAGGGAGAAAAACATGGATGCATGAGAGATATATCAATCAGTTGCCTCTCGCACATTCTCAACTGGGGACCTGGCCCACAACCCAGGCATGTGCTCTGACTGAGAATCAAACCAGAGACCTTTTGGTTTGCAGGTCAGGGCTCAATCCACTGAACCACACCAGCCAGGATGTCTTTTCATTCTTAAGAGTATCTTTCAAAGAACAGAAGTTTTATTTTTAATGAAGTCTGATTTATTAATTTTTTCCATTTTTGGACCATGCACTTAGATTTATAGCTAAGAAATCTTTGTCCATCAAAATGTCACAAAGATTTTCTCCTAGATTTCCTTCTAAAAGTTTTATAGTTTTTAGGTTTACATCAGTTTTGAGTTAATTTTTGAATATGGTGTGATGTATGGATCAAAGTCCTTTTTTTTTGCATATGGATATACAATTGTTTCAGCATCATTTATTGAGAAGAATATCCTTTCCCTTCTGAATTGCTTTTCACCTTTGTTGAAAACCAGTTGTCCATACATGTGTGGGTCTATTTCTGGAATTGATCTGCTTGTCTGTCTTTACAGTAGTATCACACTATCTTCATCTCTGTAGCTTTATAACAAACATGGAAATCAGGTGGTATTAATCCTTCAACTTTACTTTTTTAAAGTTACCAATTCTATGCTTTTTGCATTTCAGTATGAATTCAGTCTTTCTCTGTTACATACGATGTTAGCGATAGATTTGTCATAGAAGCTCTTTATCTGATTAAAAAAGTTCTATTTCTAGTTTGCTCAGAGTTTTTTTTAAAGTCAGAAATAATGTTGGGTTAAATATATTTTATGCATATATTGAGATGATTGTATGGGTTTTCATTTTAGCTTATTAGTATGGTGAACTACATTTATAACACATCAATTATTTATGTTAAATTAACCTTGCATTCTTGGGATTACCCTCCTCCCCCCGGTCATGATGTATTATCCATTTTAAATAGGCAATTGTCTTTTAAAGGGTTAAATAATATGAAAAAAAAATCCTTACCAATGTAGTTTCCATTTCCAGTACTGTTCAATCTTTCACATGGATCCACGTTTCCATTTGGCATTAATTCCATTCCTTTCCTTCTTTTTCTCTTGTTTACATTCCTAAAGAACTGCTGCTGAAAAGGTTTGTCCACTTTTATATATCTCAAGGTCTTTATTTCACTCACATTTTTGAAAGGGTTTTCACAGTGTATAGACAATTTTTTTTCTTTCAGTAATTTCCAGTTGTTGCTTCATTGTTGGCTCACTTACATTGTTTCTAACAAAAATCTGCCATCATGCTTATCTTTGTTCCTGTGAATGTAGTGTCTTTTTTCACTGTCTTGTTTTTTATTTTTCTTTTAACACTGGTTTCCAGAAATTTGATATATTATGTACGTTTGTATAGTTTCATGTTATACTTGTGCAAGGAGGTTGTTGAACTTCTTAAATCTGTTTATAACTTTTATAAAGTGTTTTAAAATTGCAGTTATGATTTATTTACTTATTTTTATGTTTCTCCCTCTCTTTTCTCTCCTTTGGAGACTTTAATTATATATATATTTTAAATATGGCCTCTTAATATTTTCCAAAATTCAATGATGCTCTCTGTTTGTTTATGTCAGCATAAGAAATGTCCAAACCTGCAAGAGTTTTTATAAGTTTATTTGAGCCAAACTGATGACAGTTGCCAGGAAGCAAAATCTCAAAGGACTGAGAAAATGCTCCAGAAAATGCCAGTTTTGCACCTTATTTTATACATTACAATCAAAAGTGGAGGTATAAGGAAGGCTGATAGATTAGGGAGGCGGGAGAAAGCAAAGTGGGGAAATCTCTGGGATTGGATAAAAAGTAAAATGGAGAGACAGATAATTCTTTTACATTGGTGGGTACAAGATAGTTAGCAGTTAACATTTATGGCACATAGAGATGATATGCAGGAGGAGGGGGGACAAAATAACAATGAAGGGCTCTGAGGTCTTGCTGCTCAGGTGGGAGATTGTACCTTGAGGGGTATGGAAAAAGGATTACTCAGATATTCCAAATGTATGTTAGATGCGAAAAGATAATAGACTCAGTTAAGGTAAAGATTAACTGTTGTCAAAGAAGATACTGGCCTACGACAGGGCTACCTGCCATGACTCACTTTTTGTTAAGAACTTTTAATTTCAGACCATTCCATGTGGTTGCTTTCAGTCTCTGAGTTTGTAAGGCTACCATGCAGATGGCCCCTGAGCTCCTCAGATTTAGAATGTGGCCCCCTTTTGGTCTGGTTGGAGGAAAAAGGCATTAATACGGAGTCTGCATGTATTCTAGATACTGTTTTCTTTAACCTTGGCAGGCAATTCTTTGCACACATGCTTTGATCAGTACTCAGCTGAATCTCAAGGGGAACCCTCTGCAAGTCTCTGTGTTTTCTTATTCCTCTCTGTCTCTCTCTTGCTCTGTAATTCTTTCTTCTATGTATTCTGCCCTGCACATAAGTCATGGGATTTCCAGCTGTCATTGTCTTCTTAGCCCTTTAGGTGCTTTCCTTTAAGTTAGAGAATCCATAAAGCTCCTCTTGGTCTATTTCTTACTTGTTTTCTGTCTTTAGGGGATTATCTTTGTTGCCTGGTGTCCAGTGTCTTGAAACCATATATATTTGTGTTTTATATATATATTTATTTATTGTTCCAGAAGTGAGGGTAAATACAATTCCTGTTGTTACACCTTGGTTAGAAACAGAAGTTCCCAGATTCTGCCTTTAGTTAAGGCCTTGATGAAAGAAATATTGGGAAAAATTACTCATTATATCCAACTTTAGTTGGAGGGTATTCTTGTCATCTTCCCTTTTAGCTGAGTGGGGGTGGTCTGGGGCTTCGGCTCAAACTGGATTATTGAGAGCTGGGCTTGGGGTGAGTGGTTACAGAGCCCAAACTTCCTGTGGAGGTGGATAAGGGAAAGTGCCATTTGTTTTCAAGATAAGAGAGAGTCAGAAAGCATAGATACATATTTTTCTTTAAAAAATTATTTTCTACATCCTCTTATTAAGTCTAAGATTTCTTTAGGCCCTGGCTTTTCTATTCAGTTCCTGCCAGTAAAATCCTGCTTCTCAACTGGGAGGTAAAATACAGAAGGAACTCCAGGTAGGTCAGAGGATTAAGTGACGCAGGTGCAGAAGCAAAGGCATACTAAACAGTAAGGCTAATTAGGAGAAGCTTTTTAGATAAACTTGAAAACAGAAAACACTTATCAGGATGAAGAATTGGCCTATATTTTGAAATTAAAACATATCTTTGTAAGTAAAAAACCCTCTTTTGATACAATTAGGTTTCAGACATTTATCCCCTGTGTAATATAGCCTTTAAAAGCCTCTAAAAACCTTTTATGCTAATTGTCTTCAGGGGTAATGGTATTCAAATTGAGAACTGTTACTTTAAAAGTTATATAAATGGTTATTTTTCTTTGTCAGACAGAAAATCCTTAGACTTCATGTTTGTGTCTTTTCCCGTTTATGCTTCAAGGCAAATATATCACTAAATGTGATAAATTCCTTGCCTTCCAGAATACAGCTAGAGATTTATTATTGGCAGGAACAAAAATGGGTCTGAAACATCAAATCTCAGGGTGTAAATCTACACATAGAACAAACTAAACAGAGCAATGGATTTGAGTGATGGTATCCAGAGGTTTTGTAAGTGATGGAATATAAGGATGGGCAAAAGTAGGTTTACAGTTGTGAATAAATGTAACAGTTTATTCCTGTATTATTTATTAATTAATTATTATATTATTTATTATTATTAGCCTACTTTTGCCTACCCCTGTGTGTTGGGGCAGGAAGAACTTTAAGAACGTTTTTACTAGATGTTAAAATTGAGACACAGTCTATTTTTTAAACATTTTTGTTATTATCAACTATTTCTATCCTAGATACATAAGAGGCATTTAATAAAGTTTTATAAAATGGATGAATGGATGGATGAATCAACAGGCAAATGAGTGAGTGGAATAATTTTGACCCCTTTGTGGTAGCTCCTGAGGGTGTCTGCACTGGCTTGGCCCCTCAACAGCTCTCTCCAAGCACGCTGCCTGTTGTAGAGCTTTCATTAGGGCCTCCTCTCTACTTCCCTTTTTTAGGGCCATTGTAGCCTTAGAGTAAGCCCTCTCAATATTTTCCACTGAAGTACCACTCACCATGCAGGAGAATGGTTCGAACCTCCCCTGCCTCCCAGAATCTGAGGCCGTGGCCTCAGGTAACCCAAACCTGAGCATTTTTTCTAAGTCTGATTTTTATGCTAAAATTCAACAAAATATGCATTTTATATCATCATGTTACCAGTGGTATTTAGCTGGGAAAGACAACAAAGGAAACTGGATATCGTGTTTAATAAACTGGGAAGCATAAACCTGCTTGCTAGCTAAGAATCTATAGCTTCACACTCCAGCTGAAAGCAGGCACATGTGCAGTAGAAGTCCAAATGGACCACAGAGGCCTGTCAGTCTAGCCTGGGGAAAGAAGGGATCAGTAGAGGTGGACTGACCTGAAGCATGAGAAAATTCTGGAAGTTGATTGGTCATTTTGAGAAAGCACCAGGTCCATTCCATACCCAAGCTACTATAATCTCAGCAGAACAAAGAAGGGCTCTCTCTCTCTTTCTCTCTCTCTCTCTCTCTCTCTCTCTCTCTCTCTCTCTTTCTCTCTCTCTCTCTCACTTGTGACCTGCACTAGCACAGTGCACTTGCCTATTCTCTTGATGGCCATGTGGCCTTAGCAGCCATGTAGCCCATGGCCTCCAGGAGGGAGCCCTTCTCTCTCTTGCTCACCTGGTAATCAACTTGCCCTGTTTGTTTGTTCTCTCTCTTGCCCAGAATCATGCAACCACATAGCCCATGGTAGCACAACTCCACATGCAGACTCTAAGATGGAGCCTGAAATGGACTACAGCTAGAAACCCATGCTAAGCTAGCTGGATGCTGAACTGGATTGAACTTTGATATGGAACATAAACTCTGGGCAGTGGCTTTCATCCTGGTCCTACTGAAGACAACATTGGACTTTTTCCATGGCAAAACAGACAGAGACAGGATATTGGGAAGTCAGGAGGGGAACTCCTTTAATTTTACATCATCAATAAACCACACCATGGAGCCACATCCTCCCATGCAAGTCTCAGAAAATTCTTTTCCTTTAGAGAAAGAAAGAGCCCCACTTCCACTGGTAACAGATGTCATTTCACCAGTAACAATAATGTATGTCCAGTTTTTTTAAACAATGTTTTAGATTTTTACCAACAGGTAAGATTGTTCCAAAATATGTATGTTGTGTTCATCCTGTGGCCTCCAGTGTCTCTGACACTCTGATGTGTACCTTTGGAGGTATAAATAGGGTGGGGCAAAAGTAGGTTTACACTTTTGAGTACACAAAACACAGGCTTCATTATTGTATTATTATCTACTAATTATTGTATTATTTTCCATATGAACAACTGTAAACATGCTTTGTCAAATAGGACTTCAAGGATGATCCACTGCTAGCTGTTTTTATATTTCCTCCACAATGTCCCATATAGCCACTGAGAATAAATAAACATGGCTGATGGCTGAAAGAAGTGTGCCTTGCTTTGAACAATCTGAGTGCTTCCAAATAACTTGTCAGCAAAATGAATTTTTGATTACTGAATACTTTTTCCCAATGATATTTTAATAATATTAGGTATGTGTTTTTGGGAAGAAAATCATGTTTACTCCAAGTCAAAAATCATGTCCTGAACTGGAGTCAATTTCTAAAAATGTCCTATGTTTAAATGCCAACACAGAGTGGAAATTTTTAGGGTAGAAGGTATTATTCAGAATAGGTTAAGAAACACAAATACCTTCTTCTCAAGGCAACTCCCACACTCAAGGCAGTGCAGTGCAGTGCCTAAGAGCACAGAGGTTGGAACCAGACCAACTCACATCCACCTTTACTCTTTCATGGAAATGAATGGCCCTGGCTAAGGACTTAACTCTTTAATGCCTCATTCTCTTTTCTTTTTTAAAAAATGTGGGGCTACTAAATAGTGCTTACCTTATAGGGTTGGTTTGAGTATTAATGAGTTTCTATATGTAAAGCAGTGAGAACACTCAGAATATCCCTTTATGTTAGTTATTTATTGTTGTATAACCAATCACCTCAACACTTTACTTAAAACAAGATTCATCATTCATTATCTTTTACAGTTCCTGAGGATCTGGAATTTAGGAACGCTAAGATGGGTGATTCTGACTAGAGGGAGATGAGTGAAGGCATCTGTTTTTACAAAATGATTCCTTATACAGAATGAACCATACTCAGATCAAAAGGGGCCTACTAGTTTAGACCATCTGCAGAAACATGAAAATTATTTCAAAATAGTTAATAACAAGTTTTTGTTCAGTGTGTACTGTGTGCTGGGAACTATGCTAAGTATTTTTACCAGCATTCTTTTTAAATCACAGAAAGTTGAGGTCCAGAGAGGTTAAGGAATTGCCCAAGGTCACACAGCTATCAAGTGGCAGAACCAGAATTTGAATTAAAGCTGTTCAAGTCCATAGGCTTTGTGTTTAGCCAGTGCACTGCTGCCTCAGAGTGCAGACTTTACTAAGGATTCTTAAATTCTGTCCTGTGCCCCTTTAAAAATTAGTTTATTAGTTTAAGGCTGTGGCTCATATACTGTTTGTTTTTAAAAAGGGTTATCTTGATTATACTAGTATGACATCATTGTTTATTTAGCTAAGGGCTTTTGCTGGCACTTGTAAGAGCATGTGCTCTTATCGCTGTGTGTTTCTGAGATTTTAGAATCTGTTGATATGTTGTTGGCTTTGCAAATTCTTAAAGCTGGTTTGAAGCACTCCTATAATCTCGACGGCTCCTCTTGCCTTTCACTGGACTTTAGAAAGTCTTCAGGGTCTCTCTGAAGGCACCCAGTCTGCCTTATACAGTTTTCTATTTAATTCAACAGATTTCTCAAGTGTCTCTGTGCTGGGCTCTGCGTGAACAAAGGAAAAGTCAGTTCTTGCCTTCTCGGGCTCTGGGTTGAGGCAGGGAGAGTGACGGGAAACAGGACCTAGGGAAAAAGACAGAGAATAGCTTTTTGGGGCAGGCTAGTGCAGAAGCAAAGCCCACTGCAGTGGGAGGTGAGATGATTTTGCCCCACATGAGGGGAGAAGGGAGAGACTGCCTAGGAAGGTGAAGTCTGAGGTGGGCTTGACCAAGTGCAGAGTTTGGTGGTGAAGAAGGGAAAGACCATTCTAGCAGTGAAGAGAGTTCAAATGACGGGCAAGGCAGAGGCACGTGTCCTTTATTTAAGGGGTGTGTGTGTAGTGCTGGGCAAAGGGTGAGAGTGCAATGGTTGGGTTCAACCTGAAGAGGACAATAAAGTTGGGAGGACTCTAGAGCCCTTGGGGAAAGTTCGAGAGGAAGAGAGAGATGCATAACCTGCTTCACATTAGGGGCTGCAGTAATGTGAGGCAGGGGCGGGGCGGGGGGGGATTGTGGCTCATCATTGGGTTGACCTGCTTTTCTAGAGGAAATCTCTGCACGGAGCAGCTCATTTCTCACCTGGCTCTGCATGCCCCACAGTGCTCTGCTTGGAGCAGTCACTCTGTAAATACACTTTGAATAAATGAATGCACATACACATAGCGATTTATTATTTCTCTTATTTTTTCTTGGAAGTTTTCTTTTAAGTTGGGCAATTAGGAATAAACTCAGTTACCAGGAGGAAGCCTCTGATCTCACAATGATTGCAGACTGGCATGTAACTGCGGGCGAGGGGCATATGGTTCAGTTTCTTTGCACATTTATTTGCTCATTGTAAGATGAAAGCATTGCCTCTTTTTCCTCTTTCATGGGTTTTATCAAAATTTTGACTGCTCCAAACATCTCCCTGGTCAGAACAAATGTGTGGGCCCAATAATGGGAACAAATGCGTGGGCCCAATAATTTGGTTAACACAGAGATTTAAATGGTCAGATATTTGGTTTACCAGTACTACTGCCTTCACAGAGTTAAAAGGTAAAACAGATGAATCTTCTTTAATTTCTGGATCTCTTTTAATTTCTTAGCCATAAAATAATCTATAAACTCAAATAAAAATCTATCTTCTTAAAAAAAGAAAAAAACACCTACCAACTACAATTTTGAGGAATGAAAATAATTGTGTTTTTTTGTTGTTGTTGTTGTTTTTGAGTTAATGACAGTTTATTTGTAGTAGAAGAGTGAATAGTTGAGTATAACATTCTGCTGATGTTTCTGGATTTATTTTGAGAGAGATTGAGAGACCTTCATGTATTTAGCTACTTGTCTGCATTAGAGTTTGTTGAAACATAGAATAAAAATTAACAAGAAGCAGATATTATCCACCAAATACCAAAGCATAATCTATGGCCAAAGTTACTTGGCTTGTGACTTAGAAGTAAAGTATAGCAGGAGGCTAATTTGTTTCCCCATTCTTTTGGCATCATTTTTCCTAAAGCACATATCCAAGAGATTCTTAACCATTTTAAACTTTTTCAGAAATACAACTCCACTCCTGTCAATGGAGAAACCATATTATAGGTCTCAATTATGCTTTATTTATATTTCTTCTATTAAGTCCTCATTTTTCCTGGGGAAATACGTTTTTGTATTGTTTTGTAGTTTGCAAATCATGTTTTATTCCACTCCATGAAAATCTTATTACTCTGTAAGGGAAGGTATTTTTATTTAATTTGATAGTTAAGAAACCCAAGCTTCTGATAACTCCTGAGATCACTTGGCTAGAACTTGACAGAGTCATTTTCAGGGTCTTTATATTGTGACTCCTATAACCAGAACTTGCTTTCTCAAATGTACTGACTATAAAACTATAGTAAACCTGCAAATCTTAGTTGGGAAATTAATCATGTTCTAATTTTGAAATACTTGAACCAAGCAGAAGTTGAAAGAAGTATAAAATTAAAATGAAAAAAGCCACTAACATTTATTGAATAGTTACTATATGGTAGGCTTTGTTAAATACATGCATAATCCCATTTAATTTTCCCACAACCCTAAGAAGAAGGTCACTATAGTCATTTCCATTTTTTGTAGATGAAGAAAGGGCTTCTGAAGTTTAAGAAAAAAAGTCAAAAGTCACGTGGTGAATAGCAGAACTGTGTTTGAACCCATGTCTGCTAGATGCCAGAGCTAAGGGCTTAACTGCTCTTTTGACTGTCAAGAAGGATCCATCAAAGAAAGGTTAAGAAAATACAGAAAAACAACTATAAATAATGTTTATTGAGTGTTTCCTCTGTGCAGACATAGCGCTGTATGTTCTACATGCAATTTCTCATTTGTTCCTTACAACAAACCTGTGAAGGAGGATCAGTCGTTGCTTCACTTTTATAGATGGTACAACTGAGGCACAGAGAAGTGCAGTATCTTGTTCAGATTCCCAGTTAGTAAATGGAAGAGCTGGGATATGAGCCCAAATAATATTTTGCCTAGAATCTGGGTACTTCCCATTTATCTAATGCTTCAACCCAGTCTTTCTCATTGTTTTGGTCAAAGGTGGGGGTGGGGGGAAGTAGGGATTGTTTATTGTTTATTGTTTAGGATTGTTGATTGTTTAAGGAGCTCAGGGCTCTTGGGCATATCAAGGGAGCAACGTCATGCCACCTTGGACAAGCTGGTAATAAGCAACTTTTCTTACAAGAAAAGTAAGAGATTAATAGGAACTTTCTACAAGGACTTTGGCATGAAGAGAGTTGCCTGGAAATACCACCTTATTGGCCTTGAGAACAGTAGATATACTCACTGTAAGGTAGGGGTTTGGACAAACTTTAAGTGCGTTTACTCCCATGAATCTGAAGAGAGAACAAGGTGAGGTTAAGTAGCTATTAATAAGAATCGACTATCAGAAAAAAACATCCATGGGACTGTGGTTGCTACTGTCTGTTAAATAGATTGCCAGGCTAATATTTACTACTTGTTTATTTTGTATTATTATTATTGGTTTTAGGCACACAATTATTAGATTAATAATAACCCTTGCTTTATAATACACTGTCTACATTGGTCCTTGTAACTGGTTTATATTGCTTATTGTTTTAAATAATTCTATTGTATTTTATTTATTTATTTTTTTCAAATACAAGCAAAAGTTTATTTAGAAAGTCACAGAGATAGAAGAAGAAATGAGCCCTGGAAGGAGTGAACCATCTGGGCTGTGTGGATTTAGAAAACAAGTTTACAGAGGCAAAGGAAGGGCCCTTGGAACTAAGGAGAAAGAAAGATAAAGAAAATGGTGCCAGCAGGAAGGAGAGGGGGAAAGGCATGGGCCTGCCCCAGAGAGAGGGGCACCCTGGGGAAAAAGGGAGGGGGGATATGGGGAAAGGCACAGGTATGCTCAAGAGAGAGAAAGAGTACACTTAAATAATTCTGTTTTAAAGCATAATTAAGTGAAAACATGTTCTAATATATGCTTCTGGATACCCTGGACCCAAAGCTACAGCTCTGGCACTTGGTCTATCTGTGGAATTTTTTCCCATATTCTGGACATAAAACCCAGGAGGAAATGGCTTTGGAGAGTCAGCTCCGAGCCCCAGAACATGGCCAGTGTCAGTGCCATTGATAAAAAGCTTCTCTCCTATTCACCAGGGGTTAAGTGTTTTAGGGCAGAGTCAGCCACGGGCTTGGTGAGAACACAGTGCTCATGACCTCCTCTCCAAATTCCAGGAAGATAAAACAAACAAGTGATCATTTTCTAGGAAAATCAAGGCTATGTTCCAGTGCCCTGCAAATCTTGCTAATCACCATTCCTCTGCCAATTAAAAAAGTTGCTCACACCCTCAACTCTTTTTCTTGAGAGGGCCAGTTGGGGTGAGGCCAGCAGAGCTGCTTCTGATGGGAAACTAGGGGAAACTTGCACTTTGTCCATCCATGGCATAGTTAGAAATCCTCTAACCAGGCATTTACAGGGAAAAGTTGAAGTGTCTTTGGAGAGAAATCTCTTTCCAAACCACCTGCCCAGGAAAGAACTTTCATACTTGTTTCTTTTTGCCTCATTGTAACTTCTTTCTCTTTCTATGGAAAACATATTTGTGCCATCTTCCCTGCCATTAAAATGGATTTTCATTTTGAAACCAAAGTGGAACTGAGCATTTTGTATTTCTAGTGGTTGATATCATTCTTAAGACTATTTCTCTATCAAGCGCTACATTTTCTTTTTTGGGTTTTTGGGTTTCTTTTTTGGGTTTCAGATGGGTTACATTTTCTTTTTCGTTTGTCTCTGGTTTGACAGCACACTGCAGTGGCTAAGAGCATGGACTTGGCAGTTGTAGTGACAAGTTTCAAGTTCTAATTCCACATGCTGTCACAACTGTAAAGAAAAACTTTGGTAACACATGTAACTGTGCTAAATTTTAGTCCTTATCTATGAGATAATGGTGAATATTTCATTAAATTGTTATAAAGATTAATTCAGACTTCCTTTGTAATGTATTGAGCATAGCTCTTGGCACATAGTAAGCATTCAGTAAATATTAGTTACTGATATTACTACAAAGCATACATGAAGTCTGTGCAGAAGGTATCCAGCCATGTAATATGAAAAATAGAGACACTTATTGAAGAAGACAGAAGAAACATTGTACATAGGACAATGATGCCTCAGTCCCCTTCAAAGTAGACACCTTGTGACCTCACACAGTTTTCCCAATCTCCATCAGCTGCCCCATCGTATATTCCTGAATCTCATTGATGGTCTGAAACCTCTTCCCTTTCAAAGGTGATTTTAGTTTTAGAAAAATCCAGAAGTTGCAGGGTGCAACTTTGTTGCTCTGTTTGCTCAGTCATTTTGAATGTGACGGCCACACAGTACACATGCTCACTCAACAGTGTCTACCACTCCCACTGACTAGTACAGTAAAGTTGTCATTGTTCACACATGTGCATTCCAGCCTGCTCTCCTTGGCTGCCAGTTTACATCAGTGTCATGCAAATGGTTCTCATTATATTAACAATGTTGGACAGACCTCATATCTTAATATACTTGGACACTTATTTCTCCTGGCTGAATACCCTGAAGTAGGATTTTCGGGTCCAAATGTGTGTGCATTACACATTTTTTAAAGTATATTTTATTGATTATGCTTTACAGTTGTCCCAACTTTTCCCCCTTTGCCCCTCTCTGCCCAGTTCCCCGCTTCCTTCCAGTGATTCCCCCATCTTAGCTCATATCCATGGGTTCTGTACATAAATTATTTGGCTTCTCCCTTGCCTATACTGTTCTTAACATCCCCTGTCTATTTTGTACCTACCCAGTTATGCTTCTAAATCCCTACTCCTTTTCCCAAATTCTTCCCCTTCCCCTCCAGATGACCACCATATCTGTGATTGTATTCCTGTTTTAGCTGTCTGCTTAGTTTGTTTTTATTTTTGAGATTCAGTTGTGGATAATTGTGAGTTTGTTGTCATTTTAATGTTCATAGTTTTGATCTTTTTTCCTAAATAAGTCCCTTTAACATTTCATATAACAGGGCCTTGGTGATGATGAACTCCTTTAGCTTTACCTTGTCTTGGAAGCACTTTATCTGTCCTTCGATTCTAAATGACAGCTTTGCTGGATAGAGTAATCTTGGTTGTAGGTCCTTACTTTTCATCCTTTGTATAGTTCTTACCATTCTCTTCTTGCCTATAAGGTTTCTTTTGAGAAATCAGCTGATAGTCTTATGGGAACTCCTTTGTAGGTAACTCTCTGCCTTCCTCTTCCTGCTTTTAAAATTCTCTTGACTTTAACCTTTCGCATTTTAATATGACATATCTTGGTGTGGACCTATTTGGGTCTAACTTGTTTGGGACTCTGTGCTTCCTGGACTTGTATGCTTATTTCCTTTGCCAAACTAGGGAAGTATTCTTTCATTATTTTTTCCAAATAAGTTTCAATTTCTTATTCTTCCTCTTCTTCTTCTGGCTTCCCTATGATTCAGATGATGGCCCTTTTGGAGATGCCCATGAGTTCTTAAACACTCCTCATTTTATTGAATTCTTGTTTCTTCATTCTGTTCTGCTTGAATGTTTATTTCTTCCTTACGTTTCAAATTGTGGATTTGAATCCCAGCTTCCTGCCTTTCACTGTTGGTTTCCTGTTGGTGCCTTGTTACTATCTTAAAAAGGTAGCAGCAACTGTGGCTGGTGTGGCTAGGTTGGTGCATCATCCTGTACCCATGTTGCAGGCTTGATTTCCGGCCAGGGCACATACATAGGTTGTGGGTGCAATCCCCAGTCTGGACACTTCTGAGAGGAAACCAAACCATACTTCTCTTTCACATAGATGTTACTTTCTTTCTCTTCCTCTCTCCCTCCTTCTCTCTTTGAAAGCAATGAAATAATGTCCTTGGGTGAGGATAAAAGTACATAAATAAAAAGAATAAATATAAAAAGTTTGCAGCAATTTACCATCTTACTATTAGTGAATGAGAGTGGTGTACTTCCCAAATCTTACCAACATAGGATTAGGAATCATTTAAATTTTGGCCAATATAATGGGTAGAAATGGTTTCTTATCAACTTAATTTGTATTTTCCTGACTTCTAAAGAGAATGAGCATCTCTGCTTAGATTTATTGGCTATTTTCAGATTCTTTTCTAACTCTGAACAGCCTATGCTGGCTCCTTGCCTTGTCTATGGGATTTTACAAATACTATTATTTTGGATAAATATTACTAATTTATGAGAACTCTCCATGAATTAAGGATATTATCTATGTTGAAAATATTTTTCTAATATATTTTCCCTTCTTTTGTGATCTTTTGCTATACTGCTATTTACATTTTTGATGTAGACCAATGTATCCATTTTTCCTTTATGTCTTCTGGGTATCCTGTTATTTATCAAAGACTTTTGAGTGACACGTATATGCTAGAACCATGCTGTTGTTCTCATTTCATTACAGCAGTGGCTCTCAGTTTTCTGTGGGCATCAGAATCACGTGTGAAGTCGTGGGGAATTATGTTTCAGGGGGCTCAATCACAGAATTTCAAGAGGTGGGGCTTAGACACATGTTTGTGAAGAAGGAGAGTCTCATTTTGAAAAATAAGTGCTGCTTAAAAGTAGGTTATTATATTGGCAAAGTGTTGATATAGTTATTGAAGCTGGGTGGTATAGACAGAATGTTTGTATCCACCCCAGATTCATATGTTGAAATCTTACTCGTCAACAATGTGATGGTTTTAGGAGATTGGACCTTTGGGTTGTGATTAGGTTATGAGGGTGAATCCCTCCTGAATGGAATAGGTGATCTTATAAAAAAGACTCCAGGGAGTTCCATTGTCCCTTCCCCTATGTGAGGGTACATTGAGAAAACAGCTGTCTATGAACCAAGAGGGTGTTCACTAGAACGAACCATGCTTGCACCATGATCTTGACCTCCAGCCTCCATAACTGTGGGAAAGAACTTCTGTTGTTTGTAAGCCACCCAGCCCAAATGAACTAACACTTAGGATTACTTAAACTGTTCCTTTTACTTTTGAATATGATTGAAAATTTCCATAAAGTAGTAGCTTTGAAAGAAAAACTTCTGCTAGCATGCAAAGTTCATTGTTTGCTGCCCTAGTCAGAGTTGACTAATCAGCAAAGATGTTTGTTAAATTGACCTGGAAGGTCAGCTACGAAGAGACAAGGCCTCATCATGGTAGTATTGAGCAATAAGGCAGGCTGCCCAAAGTGGGAACTAAGCCAGAGCCTGAGTAGTCTGCCAGAACTATGCTGGACCCTTGGACTTGGAATGCCAGGGCCTCTGCTCTTCCTGATTGCTTCATGGCTTCTGTCTCAGTTCTGCAGGACTCCACAGAGAGGCAGGAGCAGATATTTCGGTTTCCCAGGGAGGCAAGTTAAAAATGGAAGTCAGCCTTTAAGTCTCTCCTGGGATTGTAATGGGGTGCAGAGCAGGGTCCCTGAAAAATAGCAGAATATATACCTCCTCAAACCTTGCCTGAGGGGAGGTGGAAGTGGAGGACAGGGCATTTAAAATAATTTGCATAATGATGGCAAGTTGATAGCTGTGTTGCTGCCCCAGGCAAAAAGGTATATATGACTTTAAGGGTGTATCATGACTTGTGATATAGCCAGGGGAAGTTGATGCCCACCCTAGGTGTTCCTGTGTCACAGGGAACTCTTGCCCTGACTAAGATGGCAGCTGAAAGAAGATAAAAAATACAGGGGAACTGGCAAAAGTAGCACATCATAGGAGGGGCTGGTTATGAGGTCACATAGGAAGTTCCAGGTTGAGTAATTAAAATAAGTGTGGTCTTAAAGAGAAGGGATTTTTCCACCATGCAGCCTGGGGTATTAAGAAGGAAGATGCAAGATGCCTTGCATTTGTAGTGAGGTAGCAGCCATGCAGGCTGGAGGGAAGGGTGTAAAGAGAGAGTTGATAGAGCTGTGTGGGGACCTGGCAGAGCTGATGGAGCTGTGTGGGGACCTGCCTAACCAAGCATGGATTTATGGGAGGTGCTTGGAGCCAAACTGGGACTGTTGAGCTGCAGACTTCTGCTACTATGGAGGACATATGGAGAAGTCACTCTCTTGAGACCTGTGTCTCCCTGGGCTCCACCATAATCCAGTGTAACATGGCACATGTTTCCCTGAACCATTACATGGAGGCTGAGGACAGCGTATCCCAGATCCTGAAGGAGAGAGCTGCTGTGAGAGGATAGTGACTCTGAAACCCACAAGTGCATATTCCGGAGGACATAGAGACCTGTTTGTGTGGCTGGCTTAAGAACAGATAAAGCTATGGGGAACTTCTGGGCATGGTTTTGGTTTATAAGCTGGTGGGGAGCAAGGGAAGTGCTGATCTTGTGGAAGAACAGGGCTCAGAGCAGAGAGAGTGCTCTCATACTCCATGAGATTGGAATCCAATAAATAAAAACCTGTTTCCTTCCACAATAATTGTTGGGTCATGCATCAAGGTGCCACATGGATGAGCCTTGGTTTGGTTGGTTACAAGATGAGAGCAGCAGGTGGTGCTAGTGGTAGGGTCTTTGGTGATCAGTGAATTAGAAGTGTTCTCATTTCTCATTACATTGGCATATCTCTCCCTTTATTACAAATTCTTTGTCAATCATCATCTTATATTCACCCTAAGTCTTTCAATATCATCTCTCCTTTTTTACCCCCACCATAGCACTTTCTTTGTAGTCATATTAATGTCTTTGCCTTGACTGTGATTAGCTTACTTCTGCCCCCATGATAAACACAAAGCACTACAAGTCTACCTGGGATGACTCACCCTGACTTTCCTGATGCCTAGTCCTCACCTCTCAAAATACTGCGCAGAATGCACTCAGGGAAAGCCCAGGGCAAACTGGTCCTCCATTTGACAACACATAAGGACAAAGATAACCAGATAATTAAAGAAAGCATCAGGACAAAGGAGAAGTTGCACTATGAATAAACAGAACAGTCTACCACTAGGGGGAATGGAGAGAATGCCAGGGAGGAAAAGAACTTTGAGAAAGTCTCATTGGAACCCTTGGAAAGATTCAAGAGGAAATTAGTTATACCCATAAATTGAAAGCAAGTTGTCATTTCAAGGAATAATCAGAAAACTGGGATTCTTAAAAAAAAAGAAATCTTGAAATCTACCAAAGTTAATTTCAAAATTCCACAAAAGTCTAATAAAATAAAATTGATGTAGCCAAAGACTGAACTAATAATATGGGAGATAAAGTTGAAAAAAAAAAGTCTTCCAAAACTTAAAGACATGATATAAAAAGAAATGAGAAAGATGAGGAAAGATCTAAGCAGTTCACCCTCCATACCCTCCAATAGGAGTCTCCAAAGTATGGAAAGAACATGGAGAGAGGATGTTAACTTTTTTCAAAATAGAGAAATGACATGGGTCTTCAGATTGAAAGGGCCCATCCAACTACACATTGTTGAAATTCCTTCCCTGAAACAATAAAAAGAATATCCTTAAGTTTTCAGAAGAAAACAAGAGTGCCTGTATAAAGGGATGCAAGTCAAACTTGGTCATATTCCCATTAACAACACTGGATGTTAAAGACAATGAAGTGATGAGTTCTAGATTCAGAAGAAAATGATCTGAAAGAAGAAATAAATACAAACTAGACTAAGCATAAAAATATCTTTGGGCACAGGCAAGGACTCAGAAGGATTGTCTTCTATATATTTTTTCTAGAAAAGTTACTCAGAGCTTCCCTAGAGCCAACCAAAAAAGGAACCAAAGAGAAAAACATGGGACCTAAAAGGAAGATGAAAAAAATCCTAGGATGATGACAGTTGCTCTGTGCTCCTAGACAACAGTGAGTCCAAATTAGAACAGGAAGTCAGAGGGCTCCATGGAAACAGCCTTCAATAAGAAGGTGGGTAACATTGCACAAGTAATGTGATTAGGATATGGAAATGTCACTACAGCCTGCTACCAATGAGATGGTGGCATAAGTCTCTCCCTCTTTTTTTTTTTTTTTTAAACAAGAAAAAGAATGGCCACTAGATGCTCTGGGAAATAAAATGAAACACTCTACACAGGGGTATCCAACGTTTTTGGCATCTGTGGGCCACACTGGAAGAATTGTCTTGGGCCACACATTAAATACATGGTGACACATAATCACAAAAACACCTCATAATGTTTTAAGGAGAATTATGATTTTTTTAGAAATTATTTTTAAACATGATTTTATTTATTTTTAAGAGAGAAGGGGAGGGCGGGAGAAAGAGAGGGAGAGAAACATCAATGTGTGGTTGCCTTTTATGCACTCCCTACTGGGGACCTGGCCTGCAACTGAGGCATGTGCCCTGGCTGGGAATAGAACTGGTGGCCCTTTAGTTTGCAGGTCAGCACTCAATCCACTGAGTCACACCAGCCAGGGCTATTTATGATTTTGCTTTGGGCCACATTCATAACCATCCTGGGCCGCAAGTGGCCCATGGGCCACAGGTTGGACAGCCCTGCTCTACAAGAAAATCATGGTCTAAATATGAAGCAATTTAGATTTTGAGCAGTTGGTGGTATATAAGAAATAATGATGAGCCCTCTGAATTAAATAAAATCAGTTAGAATTTGCAATGGGTACTACGTACAAACATCTCTTTGTGGTAAACGTGGGTTTTTTAATTCCTGAAAGTGGTTTGTCATTTTAATAACATATCTCTTTACACATCAGCTTTACCCTCATAGATTTTTTTTGGAAGAATCACACAGAGAGTAAAATTATGTATAAAGTTATGAAAGTGGTGTTGTGTTCACCCCCCTCTCTCCCTTCCTCCTTCCCTCCATCACTCTACCTCTCTTTCCCTCTCTCTTTAATAAATTATTTTGTTGTTTTGAACATAGCAATGGTGGCTTTGGGTTTGAATTAGATCTCAAGCTCTGAATCTGGAAACACAAACTTATTGCCATTAAGAAGCATCAACTTTAAAAAATATACATTAACCCTAACATCAAAGCCACATATCTTTGAAATCTATTTGAAGACTTCCTTAATAGCTCCTGTTTTGAGCAAATACATATACAAAATTCACCAACTCCTTTAGTTTCAATTAACTTTTTCCTGCTAAATCCAAGTAAAATTAAATAATTCTTTTTTCAATTTAGTATTTTTTTACTTTAAAAATACTTTTTATTGTTATTCTATTACAGTTGTCCCAATTTCTTCCCCTTTGTGCTCCTCTGCCCAAACTACGCCCCACTCCCACAGTCAATCCCCACACCGTTGTCCATATCCGTGTGTCGTTCATACATGTTCTTTGACCACTCCCTTCCCCTTCTTTCCACCATTATCCCGCTGCCCGCTCCCCTCTGACTGCTGTCAATCTGTTTCATGTTTCCATGTCTCTGGTTCTATTTTGCTCATTAGTTTATTTTGTTCATTCAATTCCTCTTATAAGTGAGATCATATGGTATTTGTTTATCACTGACTGGCTTATTTCACTTAGCATAATATTCTCCGGTTCCATCCATGCTATCATAAAAGGTAGGAGTTCCTTCTTTGTTTCTGCTGCATGGTATTCCATTGTGTAAACGTACCACAGTTTTTTGATCCAATTATCTACCGATGGAACGTTGGCTGTTTCCAGCGCTTGGATAATGTAAATAGCACTGCTGTGAACATAGAGGTGCATAAGTTCTTTTGAATTGGTGTTTTGGGATCCTTAGGGTATATTCCCAGCACTGGAATCACTGGATCAAAAGGAGGTTCCATTTTTAGTTTTTTGAGGAAATCCCATACTGTTTTCCACAGTGGCTACACAAGTCTGCATTCTTACCAACAGTGCACTAGGGTTTCCTCTTTTCTGCATCTTCACCAGCACTTATTTGTTGATTTTTTTTTAATGATAGCCATTTTGGCAGGTGTGAGGTTATATTTCATTGTAGTTTTAATTTGAATCTCTCTGACAGCTAGTGATATTGAGCATCTTTTAATATGCCTATGGGTCATCTGTATGCCCTCCTTGGAGAATCATCTGTTTGGGTCCTTTGCCCATTTTTAAACTGCATTACTTGTCTTCCATGTGCCGAGTCATATGAGTTCTTTACATATTTTGGATATCAAACCCTTGTCCAACTATAATTGACAAGTATGTTCTCCCATATAGTTAGTTCCCTTTTTATTTTGATGATGGTATTTTTAGCCATGCAGAAGCTTTTTAATTTGATGTAGTGACATTCATTTATTTTTTCCCTTTATTTCCCTTATCCCGAGGAGATATATCAGCAAAAATATTACTGTGTAGGGTATCTGAAATTTTACAGCCTATGTTTTATAACTTATATTTAGGTCTTTTATCTGAGTTGAGTTTGTTCTGGTGTATGGGGGAAGTTGGTGGTCTAGTTTCATTTTCTTTTTTTGCATGTACCAGTTCAGTTCTCTCAAAACCATTATTTGAAGAGACTATTTTTACTCCAATGAATGCTCATGCCTCCTTGGTCAAATATTAATGGACCATAGAGACATTATTTCTGGGCTCTCTCTTCTGTTCCATTGAGTTGTGTGTCTGTTCTAATGCCAGTACAATACTGTTTTGATTACAGTGGATTTGTAGTATAGTTTTATATCAGGTATTGTGATCCCTCCAATTTTATTATTCTTTCTCAAGATTCCTGAGGCTATTCAGGGTCTTAATTTGTTCCATATAAATTTTTGGAGTATTTGTTCTGGATTAGTGAAATATGCCATTGATATTTTAATAGGAATTACATTGAATCTGTAGATTACTTTGGGTAGTATGGATGTTTTAATGATATTAATTCTTCTAATCCATGAACACAGAATATGCTTCTATTTATTTGTATCTTCCTCAGTTTCTTTCTTCAGTGTTCTATAGTTTTCCAAGTACAGGTCTTTTACCTTAAAAATAAATTTGTTAAATTTATTCCTAGGTACTTCATTTTTCTTGTTGCTATAATAAATGGGATTTTTTTCTAGTTTCTCTTTGTAATAGTTCATTGTTGGTGTACAAAAATGCCATTGATTTCTGAATATTGACTTTGTACCCCACTGTTTTTCCCACATTCACTTACTAGGTTGAGTAGTTTTTTGGTGGACTCTATAGGGTTTTCTTTGCACACTATCATGCCATCTGTATGTAATAACAGTTTTACTTGCTCCTTTCCAATTTGGATGCCTTTTATTTCTTTTACTTGTCAGACTGCTTTGGCTAGGACTTCCAGTACTGTGATGAATAGAAGTGGTGAAAGCAGACGTCCTTGTCTTGTTGTTGATCTTAGTGGGAAAGCTTTTAGTTTTTCCTGTTGAGTATGATGTTGGCTGTAGGCTTTTCATATATGGCCTGTATTATGTTGAGGTATGCCCCCTTTACTCCCACTTTACTGAGTGTTTTTTATCATAAATGGGTGCTGTACCTTATCAAATGTATTCTCAGCATCTATTGATAAGGCCGTGTGATTTTTGTCCTTCATTTTGTTTATGTGGAGTATTATGTTTGTTGATTTACAAATATTGTACCATCCTTGCATACCTGGGATGAATCCCACTTGATCATGATGTATGATCTTTTTAATGTATTTCTGAATCCAGATTGCCAGTACTTTGTTGAGGATATTAGCACCTATGTTCATCAGAGGTATTGGCCTATAGTTTACTTTTTTTGTTGTGTCTTTACCTGGTTTTGGAATTAGGGTGATACTCTCCTCATAAAAAGAGTTTGGGAGCCATCCCTCTTCTTGAATTTTTTGGAATAGTTTGAGAAGGTTAGGAGTTAGTTATTCCTTAAATGTTTGGTAAAATTTACCTGTGAAGACATCCAGTGCAGGGTTCTTTGCACTGGGAGTTTTTTGATTACTGCTTCAACTTCACTAGTTGTTATTAGTCTATTCAGACTTTCTCTTTTTCTTGATTCGGTGTTGGCAGATTGTATGTATTTAGAAATTTGTCCCTTTTGCCCAGGTTGTCCAATTTCTTGGCATATATTTGTTCATAGTGATTTTTTACAGTTCTTTGTATTTTTGTAGTATTGGTTGTAACTTCCCCTCTTTTGTCTCTGATTTGTTTATTTGGATCCTCTCTTTTTTCTTGATGAGTGTGGTTAAAGTTTTGTCAATTTTGTTTATCTTTTCAAAGAGCAAGCTCTGGGATTTATTGATCCTTTCAATTGTTCTTTTACTCTATGTTATTTAATTTACCCTGATCTTGATTATTTCCTTCCTTCTACTTGCTTTGGGCTTTGTTTGTTGTTATTCCTCTAGTTCTTGTATATGTAGGGTTAAGTTTTTAATTTGAGATTTTTCTATCTTTAGTTAATCCTGTATTGCTGTGAACTTCCCTCTCAGGACAGCCTTTGCTGTGTCCCATCAGTTTTGAGTTGTTGTGTGTTCATTTTCATTTGTCTCCAGATACTTTTGATTTTTTCCTTGACATCATTGCTGACCCATTCATTATTTAATTACATGTTATTCAGTCTCCAAGTGTTTGACTGTTTTTGAGTTTTTTCCTTGAGGTTAATTTCTAGTTTCAAGCCATTGTGATCTGAGGACATGCTTGATATGATTTCAATTTTCTGAAATTTGTTGAGGTTTGTTTTATATCCTACCATGTAGTCTATCTTTTAAAATGATCCATGAGCGTTTGAAAAGAATGTATATTTTGCTTTTTTGGGGTGAAATGCTCTGTAAATATCAGTGAAGTCCCCTTGAACTAGAATGTTCAATGTCACACTATCCTTGTTGATTTTTTGTTTGGAAGATCTACCAATGCTTGACCATGGGGTAGTAAAATCCCCTATGATGACTGTATTGCTGTTGATCTACTTTAAGTCCTCCAAGATTTTCCTTATGTATTTAGGTGCTCCTCTGCTGGGTGCATATATGTTTACAAAGGTTATATCCTCTTTGACTTCTCCTTTGAGTACTATGTAGTGACCTTCTTTGTCTCTTGTTATGGCTTTTGTTCTGAAGTCTATTTTGTCTAATATAAGTATGGTTACTGCAACTTTTTTTCATGTCCTTTTGCTGGGTATATTTTTCATTCATTCACTTTCAGTGTGCATAGATCTTTTGTTCTAAGGTGTGTCTCTTGTAGACAGCATATATGCAAATCATGTTTCCTTATCCTTTCAGCTATCCTATGTCTTTTGACTGGGATATTTAACCCATTTACATTTAAGGTTGTTATTAATAGGTATTTATTCATTGCCTTTTTTTCCTTTGTGCTTGTGTTCCTCTTTCTCTTTCTTTTTCTTCATTTTTTAAAAACAGTCCCGTTAGCATCTCTTGCAATGCTGATTGGTAGACATGTAATCTTTTAACCTTCTTTTTTGGTCAGAGAAGCTCTTTATTTCACTTTCCATTTTAAATGAGAGGCTTGCTGGGTAGAATGACCTTGGATCCAGGTCTTTGCTTTTCATGACTTTGAATAGTTCATGCCAGTCCCTTCTGTTGATAAATCAGCTGATAACCTTAGTGGAGCTCCCTTGTATGTTATGAACTTTCTCCACACTGCCTTTAAATTCCCTCTTTGTCTTTAAATTTTGCCATTTTAATTATGATGTGACTTGGAGTGAGCTTCTTTGGGTTCATCTTGATTGGGACCCTCTGTGCTTCCTGAACTTGCTCGACATTTTCCCCTCACCAAGTTAGAGAAGTTTTTTCTCTTTTTTTCAGACAAGTTTTCTATCCCTTGTTCCTTTTCTTCTCCTTCTAGTATCCCTATTATGTGAATATTGTTATGTTTCATGTTGTCCCAAAGCTCCCTTAAACTGTCTTCATTCTTTTTTAGTCTTTTTTCATTTTGTTCCTCTGATTCAGTCTTTTTTCCTACCTTGTCTTCTAACTCACTGATTCAATCTTCTGCTTCATCTAGCCTGCTTTTAATTCTTTTTCATGTATTCATTTCAGATATTATATTCTTCATTTCCTCCTGGTTCTTATTCATAGTTTCTATGTCTGTTTTCATGCTTGATGTAGTTCCCATTAAATTCCTTGTAGTTTTCCCTGAGTTCCTTGAGCATCCTTAAAATCATTACTTCGAATTCTATGTTGGATAAATTACTTGTCTTAATTTTATTTAGTACTCTTTCTGGGGATTCCTCCTTTCCTTTCAATTAGGGGTTGTTCCTTTGTCACCTCATTTTAGGTGACTCTTTCTGTTTGTATGTAGTAGATTGATTTTCTTAGATTCCCTATCTTCGGGGATGGGGATGTGCTTCTGTGCTAGCAGACCTGTGTGACTTAGTGGTGTAGTCTTCTTGAACTCCTGAACTGGATGCTCTACAAATGCCCTTTTTGCAGTTTCAGTGGTCTCTCTTGTTACAATTGGGTTTTGGTTGCTGTTGGCTCATTCATTAGTGGGCTCTCTCCTCTAGCTGGCTTACTGAATGTTCTGCCCCCACCATGTCTTGTATGCTGTTGTACATGAGCTGCCAGAACAAAACAAAACAACCCAGCTAACAAAACCACACCAGAAAAAATACCCTCAACAACTACCATGATATCAACAAGAAATGAGGTAGGATTAATAAGTGTAAAAGTATAAGAATATTGTATGAAGAGAAAAAAGAATATGAGGTGACTAACAGAAAGAAAAATGATTTTCAAAGGGTAGAGGGAGGAGAAATAATAAGAGTAGAGAATAGAAACAAGGTGAAGAAAATGAGGAAATAAAATTTATAACATAAATAAAATAGGGAAGGAATAAGGCAAAATGGTGTAAGAAAAGGAAAGAGTACAATGTAAGGTTTGAAAAAAAATAGTGAAAAAATAGGAACTAAACTAAAGAAAACAACCACAGCAACAATATCCATCACAGCTGAGCTAAGGTTAATAAAGGTGAAAGAGAATTAGAATATTTAAGAAAGAGAAAAGAAAGAAAAGAAGAAAAAAAGATTGTGAGATGTCTAAAGGACAAAAAAAGGTTTTGAGAGGATAGAGGGAGGAGAAATTAATAAGTGTAAGTGTTAGAAACCAGGTTAAAGAAAAGGAGAAAATAAAATTTAAAATGAAAATAAGGCACAGGTCAGAAGGAAGGTGAAATGGAGTGGGACTGGGGAACATAAAATATGAGATTTACATTTAAAAAATAGTGAACTAAGAATAAAATTAAAGAAATGCAACAACAACTCCAATATGAATGTCAACTGAGCAAATATTAATAAGGGGTGGATGAGAATAAGGATATTATAAGAAAGGGAAAAAGAATATGAAATGACTAATGAAGAGAAAGATGGTTTTGAGAGGATGGAGGAAGAAGAAATAGCAATAATGAGGAATGAAAACAAGGCATAAAAAAGGAAAAAGTAAAATTTGAAACAAAAATAAGCATGAGAATGATGAAGGCAAAATGGAGTAAGAGAAGGGAAGGGTAAAATATGAGATTTGAAATAAAACTAAAATAAAAGTAAAAATAATAATAAAAAATATAAAAATAAAATAAAATAAAAAGTAGTGAAATAAGAGAACAAAATTGAAGACAACAAAACAATGTTTGAAAGCTATGTAGGAGAAAAAATAATGTAAATAATAAAGAAGAAGAAGGTGGAATTTGTCTCAGCAAAGTCTAGCAGTTTTTTGCCTTCTGTCTTCTCCTTCAGGATCCATCCATGATGTCAGCTGGTGTCCCAGTCTAGCGTTAGGCAGCTTGTTTGAGGCTTGCTGTTTTTTATCAGCAGACCCAGGGGTGGTTCACCTAACATCCAACAGCACCACAGGTACCACCTCTATCTGCCTCTAGAGGGGGCTTCTGGTGCTATTGGGAGGGTATGAATCATGGTTCTCTTATGAGAGGAGCTGTTCAGTCTTCAGGGAAGATGGTGGGTGTGTTCCTCTACTACTGTGTCACACATCCTGGTCTGTCCCAGATTTTTTCCAGTGATGTGTAGTTTCTGATGAATTAGCTGTCTGTTTCATGGGAGGAACCAATCTGTGTACAAAGGTCAGCTCTTTCCTGCTTGGCACTGATTGCAGCTCTGTGAAAGAGCTGAGGCTGAGTAGGGCCCTGAATAACCCTTGCTGTGCCAATTTCTGTTTTGCTGTTTTCCGTGGAATAGGACCCAAGGAGGAGCCAGCATAGGCTCTGATAAAAGTTCCCTGAGGGCTCCTTTGGAGATTCTCTTTCTTTCCCCTGCAGATATGTGCCTAGCAGGGGGTTCTTGAGGCTGGACTTAACTGTTCTGCAGAGTTTGCAGTCCTGCAGGTGGGAGTTGGGCATGCCTTCTTCTTCCCAGAGCTTTGTACTCCATGATGTGACTGGCCCTGCCTGGTTGCAAAGAATCTCAGGTGCTCAGCTCTTGCCCGTCCAGCTTCCAGCTCACTGCTCTCTCAGTGAGCTAAGGCCCAAACCCTCCATTCTGTGTGTAGCCCCCCACCCACCAGCAGCTCTGGATGGGGCCCCACAATCCCTTCACCATCTATTCTTCCTGGCTAGCTGGACTCAGTGGGCATGAACTATGCTTTCAATCTGGCCTCTTTGCTGGCAGAACCACTGTGTGCATGTGTGGGATCCCTGCTCGGCCATGCCTCAGCTCCCGTCTTTTAAAAAGTCCCTATGTGGCATCCACACTGCAGCACCAAGCCACTGCCCAGCTCTCCATGCACTCCATTTCCCCAAAAGGCAAAAAATCTTTCTTGGTCAGGGCTGGCCACAGCATCCCAGTGCCTCTGACAGTTTTTAGAGATAGAATTTCTCTCTTGAACTCTCCCAGCTGGCGTGGCAGCTATGGATATGCTGCTCACTGTGTGTGTACAGCCCGAGTCTCCCAGACTCCATATCTCCTCCCCAGTCTCTCCCAGTTAGGGTTAGGGGTTCCCTGTGTGGGACTGGAGCTCCCCTCTCTGGGAGGGTTGAATTACTAAGCTGCATTTTCTGTCCTCTCTTCTGCTGCAGTCACCTTGCTCAGGGCATTTCCTCTTCAACTTATAAAATCTCTTACTGAATGGTACAAAGCATCTTCTGTACTCCTTGGCTTCAAAAAATTCATATCAGCTGAGATTCTGCTGATTGTTCATGTCACTTTTCAGAAGATGAGCTGAAAATCTGTGCTGGGGGCACTAACAAGTGGGTTCAGTTCCCACCTACCTGGCCACCATCTTCTCCCCTTCCTAATAATTCTTAAAAAATACAGCAGTTTCTCTGGCTTGTGGAGTTGGAAATATATATATATATGGAAATAATATATATATATATTTATATATTATATATATTTATACAGGGTCTGGCAGAGGTCACACCTGCTTGAGTGTGGTTGGTAGGGTAATAATATGGGTGTAATAATGTATAGTTTTAATTTGAACTTTTCCCCTAAAATGTCATATGGTGTGCTTGAGTGTGGTATTGTGTTACAGAATTACATGCTTATGATTTTGTAATAAAAGATTTTGTAATAAAAAGGGGCATTTGTGCCAGACCCAGTATGTGCTTATGTGTGTGTGTGTATGTGTGTGTGTGTGTGTGTGTGTATATATGTATATGTATATATATGTGTATATATATATGATTTTCCTATTTTTTCTATCAAGAATATGTCTTTGTCTTTATAAAAAACATGATAAAATTCATTTTAGCTTTATTTTTATTACTGACACTTTTGCAGATGTCCTCAATCCCCTCCTTTGCCTACCTCCACCCAGCCCCCCACTTCCTCAGGCCATCACCACACTATTGTCTGTGTCTGTGGGTTATGTATACATGTTCTTTGGCCAAACTCTTCACCTTCTTTCACTGTATAAAATTTAAAGAGAAAAATAATTTCTGCTAAAACGCCTTCTCTTAGAAGTCTTCTTGGTGTCCCTACTTTCCACTAATCATTACTCTTACACTGGCAAACTCATTTCTTAGAGTACTTTTTACTGATTTTAACTCACATTTTAACTGATAGCAGGTATAGCTTTACATGTTGAATGCTCCTCCTGTAAGATTTTTAGTCTGGGAATGCACACCATTCCTGTTCTCCTGGCCCAGATCAGCTCAGCTTCCAGCTGCCCCCACCAGGTCCTGAAAGGTGTCCTGGGCAGATGCAGAGTCTCTTGGCTTCAAGCTCCCTGAGCTCTCCGAGCTCCCTACATTCTCAAAGACACCTGTGTGGGGTGAGGGAGAAGGGAAGGCAGCAGGTCATGCTAATGGTGACAGGAACCCACACTGCAGTAGCTGTAAGGTCTTTATACCAGGGGTCCCCAACCGCTGGGCCATAGACCAGTACCAGTCTGTGGCCCATTAGAAATCAGGCTACACAGCAGGAGGTGAGCGGTGAGCGAGTGAGGGAAGATTTGCTTGCATTACTGCCTGAGCTCCACCTCCTGTCTCCCCCCTCACAACTATCCCCTGTCTGTGGAAAAATTGTCTTCTGTGAAACCATCCCCGGTGCCAGAAAAGTTTGGGACAATTGCTTTTCACCAATCATTAAGTTTTCAAAGTTGCATAAAGTATAAATACAAAGCCCAACTGCTTGCTTAGTGTCAAATCAGTACAACACACAAAATAATCAAATGTCAGGAACAGTCTAAACTCAGAGCCTCTTTTCCACGAATAGTATTTTGTGGGGACAAAACATTTTTTGAAGTGGGTCCGCTAATTTACTTGTAGAGATTTGGGGAATTGTCATGGGGGACTGAAAGGATAATGAACATAGGATATTCTCAAGTGTAATTATCATGAAAAGCCTTTCATGGAAAGGAGGGAGAGCTGCACAAAATTTCTTTCCTCAACTTAAACCATAGACCCTTCTCCATGCCATGCTTTCCTGCAGATGAGAAAAACCTCTGCAGGAGTGAGAGCAGAAGGAAAGGAGAAAATGGAGAGGGGACCTGGGAGCTTGAGAGGAGGGTGAAACCTGGAGACAGGCAGTACTTCAAAGAGGACAACCAGTCACGTAGAGTGAAGTAGGTTTGCACTTGTTTCCTTTCTTTGCTTTTGGCATTATCTTGATTTATCTCTGTTTGTGGCATCTTTATTGTGAAGAGGCAAGGCCATTTTAAAAAATCTTTCTATTCCCTAGAATGCTTACTGTTGGAAGGCAAACTCATTACAATTGTACCTACATCCCCAATTATAGTGTTTTGGTAATTTTTAAAATCCTCACTCAAGGACATTTTTCCTTGCTTTTGGGGGGGGGGGGGGGAAGAAAGAGAGAGAGAGAGAGAGAGAGAGAGAGGGAGAGAGAGAGAGAGAGAGAAACAGACACTGATGTGAGAGAGAAATATTGACTGGTTGCCTCCTGTACATACCCAACCAGGCATCAAACCCACAACCTAGGTATGTGCCCTGAGTGGGAATGACACAAACTTTCAGTCCACAGGACAACACTTCAACCAACTGAGCCACATGAGCTAGGGCTTTTGGTAAATATTTTTGACAGGATATTATGTTGAACCATATGTGATTGCCATTTTTAAAGACCAAAAAACAGTCACATATTAGCAATTTCATACTATTCAATCTAATAATTTTGCTTTTGAAATTATGTGGCTGTAAGTGCTGCATTTAATTTATAATTAGCTCTGATACCTGAGCAACTGTTACATATGGACAGGAATTTATGTAAAATAAATTTTAACCTGCAGTTTATTAGAGGTAATGATACTCTTAGCAGGATGGCTGTGAATGCAGCTTAATTGTAAATTTACTTAAAACATTGTGAGATTTATTTGTGATTATATGTCACAATGTATTTAATGTGTGATTTCTCTTTTTTCAACAATTTGAATATTTGATTCTGCTCTGTATTAATTTGTAAGGTTTCTGGTGAAAAATTCAATAATAAGCTATTGGGATTTGCTTTATATGTTATTGCCTTCTTTTCTCTTGCTGCCTGGAGAATTCTTTCTTTGTCACTAATTTTTGACAGTTTTAATATAAGGTGCCTCAGAGAAAGCCTTTTTGGATTGAGATAATTAGGTGTTCTGTTAGCTTCTTGGATCCAAGAATCCAGTTGTTTCCATAGGTTGGAGAATTTCTTATTAATTATTTGTTTGAATGGGCTCTCTGTTCCCTTTTCCCATTCTTCTTCTTCTGGTACACCCACTATTCTCATATTGTTCTTTCTAATGGAGTCAGATAGTTCTCACAAAGTGTTTCATTTTTAAACTCTCGAATCTCTTCTTCAACTTAAGTCATTTCTAGATTTCCATCTTCTATGTCACTAATTCTTTTAAAAAAATTTGTTGTTCAGTTACAGTTGTCCCGCCTTTGTCCGCCTTGCTCACCTCTACACCATCACCCCCACCCCCAACAGTTCTCACAGTCACACCACCCCCACACTGTCCATGCCCGTGAGTTCTCTGTTTGTGTTCCTTTGTTTGCCTCTTCCCCTTCCATCCTCCATTATCCCCCTCGCACTCCTCTGGTCACTGTCAGTTTATTCTTTATTTCCATGTATCTGGTTCTATTTTGCTCATCTGTTTGTTTTGTTGATTAGATTCCACTGATAGGTGAGATCATATTGTCTTTCACTGCCTGGCTTATTTCACTTAGCATAGTGCTCTCCAGTTTCATCCATACTGTCATGAAGGGTAAGAGTTCCTTATTTTTTCCTACTGTATCATATTCCATTGTGTAAATGTACCACAGTTTTTGATCAAGTCACTTACTGATGGGTGCTTAAGCTGTTTGCAGCACTTGGCTACTGTAAATAATGTTGCTATGAACATTGGGGTGCATAGGTTCTTTTGAATTGGTGATTCAGTATTCTTAGGGTATAGTCTCAGTAGTGGAGTCACTGGATCAAAAGGCAGTTCCATCTTTAATTTTTTGAGGAAATCCCATACTGTTTTCCACAGTGGCTATACCAGTCTGCATCCCCACCAATGGTGTACTAGGATTCCCTTTTCTCTACAACCTTGCTAGCACTTGTTGTTTGTTGATTTATTAATGATGGCCATTCTGACTTGTGTGCAGTGGTATCTCTCTGTGGTTTTAATTTGCACATCTCTAATGGCTAGTGATGTTGAGCATTTTTTCATGTGTCTATGGGCCATCCATATGACTTCCTTGGAAAAGTGTCTGTTCAGGTCCTTTGCCCATTTTTTAATTGGATTGCTTGTCTTTCTGGTGTGGAGTTGTGTGAGTTCTTTATGTATTTTGGAGATCAAACTCTTGTCTAAGGTATCATTGGCAAATATGTTTTCCCATACAATTGGTTCCCTTTTCATTTTGTTGATGGTTTCTTTAGCTGGGTAGAAGTTTTTAGGTTTGATGTATACGTCACTAATTCTTTTCTTCATCTGGACTGCTCTGTTTCCTAAGCATACTAATTCATTCTTCATTTCATTTATTGAGTTCTTCAGCTCTAGGATTTCTGATTTTTATAAATAGTTTAGATCTATTTGGTGAAGTAGTCCTTTGGTTCACTTACTTTATTTCTGGGTTTGTTGAATTGCTTTTCTGAGTTTTCTTATATTTTGTATAGTTTTTTTCAAAATTGAAATTTTGAATTCTCTGTTATTTAAATCACATTCTTCTATGTCTTTGTTTATTTTTTTGAGGATTTTTAATTTTTCCCCTGAATTCCCTTGTTATCTTATTTATTCATTGTGTTTGATTGATTATTTCTCTGTCTGGGTATTTGCAGGAAAGAAAATTGCTTTATTTAGAAGGGACCCCCCAAAAAAAATTGAAATTTATTTCTAAAAATTGTGTACTTATTTTTTCATGTTTAAGCTTCAGTCACCTTCAAATTACTCTCCATTTGATGCAATACATCTAATGAGACATTCTTTCCACAGCCCAAAAAAGTTTTGAATTCATCAATTTTGATGCCATTTAGTGCTTCTGTTGTTTTTTGTTTCATCTCTTCCACATCAGCAAAACATTTCCCTTTGAGGATGTTTTTCATCCAGGGAAACAAAAACAAAATTTGCTCGGGGTGAGATTCGGTCAATAGGGAGAGGAGTCATGGGGGTCATGCCATTTTGGTTAAAAACTGCTGAACACTCAGCATGGTGTGAGCAGGTGCACTCATGGATCACCCATCATGAAATGGGCAAACACACTGAGTCTTCAAAAAAAATTTACTAAAGCCAAATGCAGACTCTCACACCACAGGCTGGTCCACTGATACAGATGGGTCCCTAGAACACTCACCTAGCAGGGGAAGCCTGTACTACAAGGGGTCCATCCTCCAGAAGATAATTCTGTTTTTTTTTTTTTTTTTTTGGCAGGCCGTCATATTTAGCAGGGTGATAGTAGAGGTCTTTCCTTTGTTTTCCGGTTGGTAGTGCTAAAGCACAAGTTTTTAATTTTCTCTCACTTGTACTGCCAGGGCTTCCAGGATCTCTGTGGGGTGATGTCACCTTGGCTCCATATTACTGTTGAGGTGGGCTTTCCCTTTATGGCCCAGTCACATCAGTCTCAAGGCACCACTTCTGTGAATGAGAAGTGGTGGGCTGTGGGTCTCCTGTGTGCTTTCTGTGCCTCTTTCCAGGCAGGGCTGCTCTGTGTGTGCTGGCTCAGCTGCCTTTACCATCTGCATTGAGATGGGCTGGAGAGGAAAAGCAGGTTTGCAGAGCTGTTTTCCCTAATGGGTTTGGCCAGAATGCATATTGGACACTTTGGCTGGACAGTTTTTTCAGCCCTTTTGCAAACTGCCAAGTGACACTTTTACTGCTGGGTGGGCCACAGGGGGATAGAGAGGTTGTAGTCAACAGCTGTGAAATATTTTGTCAGACTTGGGAGTACTGAGACTTTTTATACTATTTCTCTGCTTTTGACCCTGGGCCCAGCCTTAACATGTGCCAGCCACCCCAGCCCAGTTGCTGTCTCTGCCACTCTGTCTGGTTGGCAGCTGCACCCCAACCCTTTGCTGTTATCACACCCGCTGGTACCATGCTGAGTGTGGGACTGCAAGCAGCCTCTGTCTCTGAACATTCTCCCTCCCTGACCTGTCTCCACTGTTCACTCAGATATGCCCATCTTCAGGTGTGTCACTGTGAGATGTCTCAGACATGTCTGTGTGTTGATTAGGAAATTCTTTCTTGAATTATACCTGTCCACCATGTTTTAACTTTAAGCGGAGAGACCTGGAGATCCTCTCACGCTACTGTACTGCTGACATCACCTCTCTGATGTCCTTATTAAAAATGGAATTAGGTGTCCTGGCCAGGTGGTTTAGTTGGGTGGAACATCATCCTATACACCAAAATGTTGCGGGTTCGATCCCTGGTCAGAATGTGTATAGGAGGCAACCGATCGATGTTTCTCTCTCACATCAATGTTTCTTTCTTTCTGTCTCCCTCCCTCCCTTTATGTCTCCCTAAAATCAATAAAATATATTCTTGGGTGAGGATTTAAAGAAGTGAAATTAGGGAAGGAATTTGAAAAAGAGACAGGCATTTGGAGAAAATAATCACGTCTCCTTGTTAGCTTTCTCTACTCTTTATTAAAAAACTCTAGTTCTCTTCATTTTTCTCCGTGTAATTTTCCAGATCTGGAACTAGCCCGATACCCTTTAGTAGTGTATCAGGGAGGCATATAGCAGTAGAGTGCCAGGATGGGGTGGTAGTTAAGGCTGTACCCTGTGGAGCTAGACTTCCTGGATTTGAATATCAATTTGACCCTGAATAAAAGTACTTAAGTAAACACATGGAACAAAGGTTATCAATGGCACATGATCACAGTATAGGAAACTCTAAATCTAAGGTTTTTAGTAACGTGAGGGTAAAATCTTGCCTCTGCTAATCTGAACCTGTTTGGCAGGAAAATGACATATACTGCTATCTTGATTTAACCCACTCTAAAAAGTATTTGTACATGTTGTTCCAGAAATATTAATGTGTTTGGTTAGGGGATAGCCCCAGACCCTGCTTGGAGAGCTATATAATTTATAATGTATGGACTACACTTATAAAATCTGAAAAATTCTGAATTCCAAGAACATTGGGCCCTAAGAATTTCAGATAAGGGACTGTGAACCATTATTCTCCTTCTTAAAATACAGTTGCTAGAAAAATGCAAGACTTTGGTTGTGGTCTGGGTATGATAAATTCATCCCAAAAAGCTGAATTTCACCTTCATAGTTGAAATGTGACTTCAAAGATATGGTTAGGTAGATTAGCAAGGCCTCCTGGAAGGTGGTCTCAAGCGAGTCCTACAAGTGCTTTGGCTTTGGCCATTCCCCAGCCAATGGTTTCGTAGGTGCTTTCTGGAAAATGAGGACTCTTAACTGTAAGCAGCAGAAGCCTATACAAGCTAGCTCAAACCGAAGGATTCTCAAGGAACACATGATCAAGAGGCAGCTGGGACCTAGGGATGTTCTGGAACCAGAGATAAAAGCCCCATGGAAACCTAAGGGTCCCCTCACTCTCTCTTTTTTTCCTGCTTCTCTACAAGTCCACTTTATCCATTTATCTGGCTGAAGGGGTGGTTTTCTATATTTTCTAGACCACTTGGCAAAAAATGGCCATTGTCAAAAGCTCTTGTGCCATATCTGCTCTATTTACAAGCACATCAGATTGGGGCTGAACTCTTGAGTTCAAATTCCCTTAGAGGGAGATGTTGGTTGGTCCATTGGGCTGAAAAAGTGTCATGGTGTAGAGGGATAGGTGCCCCTTGTCCAAATATAGCTGCTCCTTAGTAGCTTTGTGGATGGGGAGGGCATGGGCAACTCCTGGTAAAGTGTGTGAAGGTTGGAGAATGTAAGGGTTGGGCAGACCCTACTCCTTGCAAAAAATATGCATATATATCATCTTAGTTCAAGCTTCTATAACAATACCATAGAGTGGGTGGCTTAAACAGCAAACATTTATTTCTCACAGTTCTGGGGATTGGAAGTCTAAGTTTGGGGTGGCAATATGGTTGGGTTCTGGTGAGAGCACTCTTCTTGGCTTCTAGACAGCCTTATTCTCACTGTATGCTCACATGGCAGAGAGATATCTCATTGTCCCCTCTCCTTATAAGGGGAGTAATCCCATCATGGAAGTCCCACCATCATGACCTCACCTAACCCTGATTACCTCCTGAAGGCCCCATCTCCAAATACTATCATGTCACATGGTGGGGTAGGGCTTCAACATATGAATTTTGGAGGAACACAAACATTCAGTTCTTAGTATTTATGCATATAGTATATATTGTATATATGCAAAAGTCATGCCAGGGGTGGTTATTCAGTTTTGAATTCATATGGTCCTCCTTGAAGCCCAGAGATGTACCCAGTGACTGAGTGGGTAGATCAGACTTCAAGCAGAGAAGTCCTGGATTCTATACCTTTAAGGAAAAGAGGCCACACATTCACCTTTACTGCTGTGCCTGTCTACACCAAGCTGAAAATGGTGGTTTTAAAAAAAGGCCAGCTGGGAATCTGATCAGTTTGGGAGAGATGTGTCTGGTTATTGTCAGCATAGGAGTAGGTGGGAGAAGACCAGATAAGAAAACTAGGCCAACAGGCCTGGAGGAACCAGACAGATGGACTTTTTTACCTCCTCAGTCCCTCACTGCCCAAGCTGTGCCTGGTTTCTTTCTATGGGTTTGTATGTGATCACCTGAACAAAGGACTTCATCTGGTGCCCTTTAGTACAGAAGATACAAGACCCTTTTTTTGCTCATCAGCTCCTGGAGGTGCTGGGCCACTTTACCTGTGGCTCTGCCTCATTCTTCCTGCTGAGAGGCGAAATCAAGGGCGGCTCAGTCCAAGTTAGTCTCCCTCTCCTTGTTCTCCTTCCCTCTGACTTGTAGACAAAACCTCACCAGATTGCATCCTCACCAGAGTTTCACTTAATTGCTGCACTTTACATGTATGATTATCTGGCACTTGGCATTTTTAGTGGGATAGAAATCAAGGGTCTGCTTGAGCCTTCTTTGTGGAGAAGTTATTTTCCTCTTGCACTTTATGAGGACTTTTGGAGAAGGGACCAATCCAAAATGCTTACTTATTTGGGAGGAAAGCCACTTAAAAACTCCAAGTCTCTGCTCTCCCATCAGTATGACTGAAGATAAGTAGCCTCTAAGTTTCTGTGAAACATATGTTGTAGTCACTGGGTCTTGGCATTTGAGCACTGCCCCCCTTTTTCTTTAGTTTGATCACCATCTGGCCAAGGTTACAGAGAAAGGAGGTGGGGAGGACAAGTAATGCAATGTGTCTGTAGATACCAGGTGCAGCTGATCCCCCCAGGTGTGGCCTTCCTGATATAGTCCTTGTTGATATTCCCTAGTGAGTTAAATGACACCCCCCTCAATTAACATGCCAGCAAGATATAACTAACTGAGGTATCACACTTAAGATGCATGCAGCCAAGATGCAGTTATTCTAGGGCTATCGTTGCAGTTTTGGTACAGGTAGGCCTTGGTGGAAGTAGCTGTGGCCTGGAAGTCAGGATGGGTAGACTTTAGTCATGGTTCTGCCACTGTGAAAACATGGGCAAGTCACCCATTCATCCTGAATTTTGTTTTTTTCTTTTTGGTCTGTAAAACAAGAGTTGTACTCAATGACCTCTATAGTTATTTTCTGCTCTAACTTGCTTTTGAACTTCATACTTTCAGGGCATTCCAGACCTTTATTGGAAAGTGTGTGTTTAAGAAATGTGAAACTTAGAACCGCTAGCTGTATTAGTTTGCTAGGGCTACTGTAGCAAAATACCATGAACTAGGTGCCTTAAACAACGGAAATTTATTCTCATAGTTCTGGAGGCTAAAAGTTCAAGATCAAGGTGACTGCAGACTTGGCTTCTCCTGAGGACTTTGAAGGAGAGTCTGTTCCATGCTTCTTTCCTGGCTTCCAGTGGTTGCTGGCAACCTTCACCTTCCTTGGCTTGTGGATGCATCACCCTGATCTCTGCCTTCATCTCCACATTGTGTTCTCCCTGTGTGCCTCTCTGTGTATCCAAATGCCCTTTCCACTTTTTTTATAGAGACACAAATCATATTTGATTATAGTCCACTCTAATGACTTCAATTAACCTTGATTACCTCTGTAAGGACCCTGTTTCCAAACAAGGTCATAGTTTGAGGTATTGGGGGTCAGAACCTCAACATATCTTTTTTTAAGGACACAATTCAGCCAACTATTACACCAGTCATAATATTTGGTTACCTATTTCTACATGGAAGAAATGAAAAAATGGACTAAAAATAGATTTTTGAAATTTTTTCAGTTAAGTGATACCTTTCCCTTATTTTAGAATAAGAATTATAAGAATTAAGTATTATAGAATACTTAAAGAGTTAAGTTTATCAGGTATTATCAGGTTCAGATGTAGTATCCCTTCAAATGAGTCTCTCTAAAGAAACATAACATGTTCCTATTTTTCTTCTCCTCTCTATTTGATTATTTCCCTCCATGCTTATGTGTTCCTAACTCCAATTGTATCAAGTCATATTCCATTTCCCTCTACTCTCCCTACTTGGATCTTGGAAAGTAAAGAAAAATGTTTATTCTTTAGTTCACTGTTGGGAGTAAAAATGCAGCCATCATCCTCACTGAATCTCACTTCCACTTTCAAAGCCTCCCTTCCTCCCCACTTTTTCAGGGCTTTAGAGAAATTTTGGGACTGGAAGGGACCTGCAATATTTTCTGAGCCCACAGAGGCTTAGATCTCCTTGGATGGCCTGCATCTTTAGGCCATCTCTGCATGCCTGTCTCTTCACTTCTAGATATGTGATTGATGACTGTAAGCATTAGATATATTTTCTTTTGTCAAGTTAAAATCTGTTCCCTCTTTCTATCACTAGTGAGCTTCCTAGAATATGACAGAGCAAAGCCATTCCATCTAACATGGGAAGCCCTTGGAAACAGTATCAGCTGCTCAGGTTCAGACTCCTGTTAATATCTGAGAGGCACATTTCTCTGGGTCCACTACTTATTTAACCAGTCAACTTCAGGTTTTGCAACTAATTAACTGTGATAACTTGGGCAGGTCATGTAATTTTTTTTTGAACATTGGGGTTCACATCCTTGGATTGAGTTATATCTAAAAGATTTGAATTTCAAAGGCCTGCCCTATACTTTTCTAGCTGAACTTGTCTGAGTCTCAGTCTGTTAGTCCATAGAATGAAGATGATAGTATTTCCCTCACAGGATTGCTGTGAAATAAAATCTGACAATGTTAAGTTGGTTTCTTGCCTGTTACTGCTGCTGCTGCTGCTTTTACCAAGGGCCTTGGCAGGAGGTCCTTGTTCTGGACTAGGTTAAGATGGAAGCATATAAACAACTTTTGCCACAAGTCATTCTAAGCTTCTAGAAAGTGGTTGGAGGCAAGATGTGTGAGAAAGCCAGGAGGGTTATTCAAAGAATTATTTTCTACTCTGTGACCTAAGTTCTGATTTATAGCCAGCTTCTAGAGCTGCCTGGGAAATCGCCAACTTCAGTTCTTATAAGATCAAATCAGGGAAAAGTACATCTACTGTTTTGGAACAAATTAAGCAAATCACAGGATGATAGGCATCATTGGATTTCCTGTGTCATGCAAACAAGAACTAGCCCCCATAGATTTCAGAGACTCTAAGAAGAAATGTACAGAAAATTATTTTCTTTTTGTAAAAAAAATCACGAGAAAAATGGTAGGGGTTTGTTTCTTCCTGGCCTCCTTTTTCTTTCTCATGCATATCTCTTCTGCATTAAGCAGAATAAACAGAACACCGCGGACAAATGGAAGTGCAGGTAGCAATAGAAGTGAGCTCTTCCCTGCTGTGTGGCCCCGGGGCTCCCCCTTCACAGCACACTGGGTGCTTTCCATCTTCGGGGCTTGCAAAGTGAGTTTGTAGTTATTCAGGGCCTCTTGCTGCCCCACTGTAGTGTCTAATAGAGTCTTAGGTGGTAGTTTTAGCTACTCTAATGATAAAAGAGGTTGCTTTCAAGACCTGAGGGCTTTGGCATCTGTCATGTTTATACAGGAATGATTTTAATATCCAGAGAATCACATCAGGAGCTAATTAACGCCAATCCTAAATTATTTACTGGGGCCGTATTTTTTGTTCACTCTCTTATTTAAGGTAGACTGTTGCTCTGATAGTATCATAAAACATCTTAATACATCTTAAATGTTTGCTCTGTGGCTTTCTGATTCCCTAGTCATTGTTAATTTTTGTTTTGGATCTGACCTTGTTTTAAAAGATCTACAAAATTTACCCAGATCATTGCTACCACTAGGTATAAGCAACTGAAAAATCATGTAGCTTTGGCCATCTGGTGGTGAGTATGAATGTATGTTACGAGATAACAGAAATAAGGGCTCTGAATGTTTATCATCAAAAGAAGCAAAAGTAAGCAAAATATAAAATACACATAATATTTAAAGATTAAGGTGACCATATAGAACAGTGGTTCTAAAACTTTTCTGTTTATTGGGGTTACCACATTAGGTCCGTGGTGCAGCCTTTCAAAATTTGGTTTTTGAAGAAGCTCCACTGGTTATTCTGACAGGCTCAATTCCACAAAATAGTCAGTTATATTTTTTAATTCAAACTCGACCAGAACTGGACAGTGTATGTTAGTAGTCCTCACTAATCCAATTACCTGCCTTTATTTTACTTATAAACCATAAGCGGAACTTATTTAAGAACGTACTTTAACAAATTTAGACTAATTTATGAAATCTTACCTATGGTATTTTCTTGTTCACAAAGTAATCCCTTATTAAACTTTTATTTCTTACATTAGTCTTTAATCCTCTTATAACCGCCCCCCACTCCCAAAAAACCCCTACCAGACTCAGTAGGAAATGATTTGAAAAAAAACTTTTAAATGACCATATGCATGTGTTTTCATGTATACAATTGTGTTAGTCTGGGGCTTTGGGTTGCCACATCCAAATGCGCCTTAGATAACCTCAAGCAGAAAAGGAAATTTATTGGCTCATGTAACGGAAAAGTCCAGGGATTCAGCTGCTTCTGCTTGATTCAGAGATTCCATTAAATCCCCCAACTTCCTTAACAACCTGAACCTCCTTTTCTTTCACTGGAAATAGACTTCCTCCATGTGGCTGAGTGTAGCCACCACTAGCCTGGGATTCACAAATCCATATATATGCACCCTAATAGAAAGAACTCTTTCCTAACATCTGTATGTCAACTCCAGTAAAGACTTCATTTAATATCTCCTACTTGGGTTCCATCTCACTGCTATGATAGTGTGCAATGATTAAAGCACCATCTAGACCCTGAGGAATGAGGAGGAACCCTCCAGAAAAAATGTAGAGTTGCTCTAGGAAAAGGACTGGTGAACTTTTCTGTAAACGGTCTGATAGTAAATAATTAGACTTTATAGGCTACCTATGATCGATGCTATATATTTCTTCTCCTACTAAGTTTTCTTAGTACCACACTGAGGAAGAGTAGAATCAAAATTGAACAGACAAGAACAATAGGGACAAAAGAAAGAGGGAACAAAGAAAAACGGGTGATGGTAAATTGGAACATATTTCAGAATGTATTTAAGGACATATTTCTTATCACAAAATAACAAAAGGGAAGCAGTTGTAGAGATATGAAGCTAGAAAAATTGTTATTGGTTATCTATCCTTGGCAAAAGTGAAAGAAAAAAATCATCTCACTTAAATATGAGCAAAAGGAAAAGCCATGGTCAAAGTTCATACAAAGTTTTGATAAGATATAGTAGGGAGCACAATAATATTCTTTCAGATAGTGGAAAGCACATGCTCACAAAACAGATGAATACTGTAAAACCTATTATTTAAAATAAGCTAAGATGAAACAAAATGATAAAATCTGAGAAGAAACGACATAAATCAAAGGTTAGAGAGGCTTACAAATGCAGTGTTTGGAATACAGAACTATTTGAAAACAGAGGTGAGAGAACTACCTCAGACAAGAATTAGAAAATTTAAAAATCATTTCAGAAATGAAGATTAAATTATATTGAATACAAGAGCAGATAAATACATAAAATTTATTTTTTAAAAGATTAAAAGAAAAATTTGAAAGTAAAAAAGATATGAAGAAGTAGGATTTGAGAGAAAATACTAGATTTAAAAGATATTTAAAGAAGATCACACATATGTAAAACAGGAGTTCCTGAAAAAGAAAACCAATCTATTGAAAAGAACAAATGCTAAAAAGTATAATTCAAGAAAACCTACCATAAAACTAAACCTCAAAACTACGTCTTGAAAGGAAATGCTGTATCTAGGGGAAAATGACTCAACAGATTTCATGTAGACAGATTCTTGTAAAATTATTGGGATTTAATAAACAAAAATTTTTTTATATTCCTATTAAAGGATCAAAACACTTCTTAGAGAAAGCAAATTAAATTCCCATCACATTTCTTTTTTTTTTTACAGCAATGGTTTATGCCAGGAGAGAAAATAATACATGAATCAGACTCTATATCTAATCAAACTGACTTTCAGTTATAAAGCCTTCAGGAAAATTATTTTGAGGATGCAAGAATTCAGGAAATATTATTTCAAAGACCTTTCCTGACGAACCTACTAAAGAACTACTTTCAGACAGCAAAATGACTGGGATTAGTACTAAGCACTAAATATCTGAGAAACTAGGGCTAAATGAAGATTATAAAGGTATATGTGTAAGTATGGTGTGTGGTGGCTATATGTTCTGATAGTTAATAGGTTGAAACTATCAAAAACGGGGGAAAAATAGGGTGAGTGTATGAAAAACAGATTAAGCTTACTGATTGCCTTATAGTTGTTACCTGGAAATAAAACAATACTATTTCAAATTATACGTTGAAAGAGAAGAAAGAATGAGAGAGAGATAGCAGCTTACTAGCTAAATTTCATATTGTTCATGATAGAAACTAATAGATAACAAAAAAAAAATGAGAACCTGAGGGGGATTAAATAAAGATATTAGTATAAAAGTAGTAATTATACCCACAAACATATTTTCTTATATTAATGATAAAATATAACAATGCAGGAATAAACTATAACATTTTTAAAAATGTGCTTGGAGGATGAGCAAATAGTGCAGAAAGGATAAGCACAGTAGTTATAGTTCTTTGAATATACCGTTTTTTAAGATTTGACCTTGGAACCATGTGAATATTTTACATATTATAAAGTAAAATGAAATCTTAAAACAGTTCCTAAAAAGGCAAAAGTAAAATTAAATAAACCCCACTGCCTATCCACATAGAAACAAACCCACACAGAGAGCTTTTAAAATTGATTCTAAAATACAGTGATTTCACTGCACTTGGACAAACTCTTAAGGGCAGAAAGAACTGCAAATTATCAAACTATTTCTAATATTCCCATTGTAGGCAGTAACCTTGATATTGTTATTGTGAGCCTGTAGCATATGAAGGGTGGGATAAAGCAAAATAATAATTTTGATGGTGTTATTGAGACACAGAATTTTTGACACAGGTGAAAATGGATTAGGTAAAATTAATGAGGTGAAGTAAACATTTGATATTTTGAGTATTCATATGAATTCATGATTTCTTAAATTTAAAAAAAGCTATTCAGAATTCTGACTTCTGGGAATGGTGTAATAAGGTTCTCCAAAACTCTGCTTCTTCATAAAAGCAACAAGAAAAGTGAAAAAGCTGTCAAAATAAACTTTTTCAGAACTCTAAAAATTAAAGGCTTGTGACAATTTGAGGAGTGTTTACTCAAGAAAAATAACTGAATTTTGGTAAGAGCAGTGAGATTTGTGACACTTAACTTGCCCTGATACCATACTTCTAACCCTTGCTGTCTGGTTGCTTGCAGCAATCTTACAACTATGATATCTGTGAAAACTAGTAGCTTGGAAGGCACTTGAGGAGGCAGAATGTGTTCAGAGCTCTTCCAAAACCCATTCCCAGAGAACTGTCACTATTTGATCTCTCTGAAAACTCACTAGAAGCTTCCTTCTCATAGAACATGTCCTTATTTGATGTGACTCAGAGCTCACTCTGTGTGGACAACTCTATCCTCAGGGGATTTGTTGAAAACAATTAACAACGATTGTTTAACAATACAGTTTGCCTGAGGTAGCATTACTAGTTGGAGCTAACAAGAGGCTGACCAAACCATGAAAGGAAAAACTGAGACATGAGATTTACACAGTGGCTTTCAAAGGCTCCACATATTCCATGGAATCTAGAAAGCTGCATACTTGTGCTGGGCTGTGTGTATACATATGAAAGATCAGAGAAAGTTCTACTCTTTCACATCTGGCTGATCTTGAGGCTTCACATAGGCAGAAATTAGGAGAAAAGTAGAGTTTTAAAGTGTATGCTGAAGCATTTAAGGTGTGTCACAACACATACACATAATTCTCAGAAAAGGGTAGGAGACTTATTGGCTCAGGCATGAAGAAATCTCTGTCTCACCATTAGCTGACCACTAAGTGAAATTAGGAAAGACTTCAGTCACCACACATGACAAGGAATACACATTTTACAGAATTGGTCCAGAAAAGTCACTAAACAAGCATCATCAACCGCAACACTGAAAGGAAAAGAAACCAACAGAGACAAGAGGGAAGTGGGGGGTGGGGGGAAAAGGAAGGGAAGGGGCAAGTCAAGGAACATATAGCAAGGTCTCATGGACAAAACCAGAGGGGAAGAGTTGAGGGAGGGAGCGGGGAGGGGAGAAAGGAAAAGTAGTGGGGGGAAGGCAGAGACAAATGTATTTGAAAAAAATGAATAAAAAAAAAGAAAATATTCTGAAGTTTAAAAAAAAACAAAGAAAACAGTAAACAGCAACAACAAAAAACCCTGGGTAAAGAAGCTAATTTCCAGAGTTTCCATATATTATTTAAAATGTTTATTTTTAACAAAAACTATAAAATATCTAAAGAAAAAAAATTTTTATTCTGTCTATGGAAAATGCCTAGAAACAATGATAAACCTAGTAGCAATAAACACCCCTGGTGTGAAAATTGTGGTCTCTAAATATAATTTCTTACCTAAAGAAATAAAATAAAACTAAGGCTATTTGGAGAAATAGTTAATCCTAGGTTTGGGGAAGGAAATACAAGGTAAGCCTGAAACATCTTGTCATACCAGAAAGAAAGTTATCAAAACCAAGTGGTGTCATGTCAAGAAGTGTCAGAACCACTTGAGTAAATTCCAACTGACCAAAGATGGGACCACTGAGTGTTCTATAAGGATAATAATTACAGTAGATCAAAAGTCACTTAAATCTTAGTTTGAGTGCTTCCCCAAAACAGAACATGAGACAAAGAATTGGATACTGGTAGTTTGTTAGAGAGGTGATTCCAAATCAGAGAGTTAGGAAATGAGTCAGAGAAGGGGAAACAGTTAATTAAATGTACATTAATGAGTTGAAGACCCTCTTATAAATTATGTATAATATTTCTAAGAATTGTCCTACCAAGAGAAGGGGAAGCTGCCCCTCATTTGTTAAAGGTTGTCTTTTGAGCGTTAGATATTTATCATTGCTGAGCTGTCCTGGGGTTGAGCAAACTCCTGTGTCATAAGAGAAAGATCTCAAAGAAGCAAAGTGGAGTATGACGTGGGAAGCTGACTGTGCACATAGATACCATCTACCACAGATGTAGGCAAAACCTGTGGTGAACTCAGAAAATAGAGGCTTCAGTACAAACAACATTTGCTAAAAATAGTTGAGTTCATAATGATAATTGCAGTAAAAAAATCAAAACCCACCTCATCTGTTACCTTTGGGGGATTTAGGGAACCACCTCATTGTTTTGAAAACTGGTACAGTAATGGAAAGATTCAAGCATTTATCATGAATGTTCTATGTTCTATGTACCACAGGGTTGTCACATGGTTGATGAAAGATTGATCCTTAAATAGATATATCCTGGATAGTAAGTGGCTTACAAATAAAAAAAACTAGAATATCACCTATTTTAATTCCAGTTAATTAATTGATCAAGGCAAAAATTACAAATGTGTGCTATCACAAAAACAGACAGCAAACAGCATGTACTTCTTTATGGAAGTATGAAAATGCACCAATAAAGTAGTATTACCCAAGATATTAAACTGAATTTGATCAAGCCTCTACATTTAACCCCCATAGGGGTCTAAATACCAATGGAGATAATCAACAAACTTTGGGCTATGGGAGTGTCCAGGAGAAATGAAACAGTTCATTCAACAAAATAAATGCAGTGATAGGGGGATAAAAGAAGATGGGGGAACTCCAGAGATTAAGATTGATATAAGAGACATGTCAACCAATTGTAATTTATGAACCTTATTTAAATGGTGATTCCAATAACTTTTAAAATTGAGATATAATTGAAATATAACATTGTATTAGTTTTAGGTATACAGCATAATGACTTGAAATATGTATTGTGAGATGATTATCACAATAAGTTAACACCCATCACCATGTATAGTTACAAGTTTTTAATTCTCATAAGAACTTCCAAATATACAAACGTAACTTTCAAATATACAATATGGTATTGTTAAAGTTACCATACTGTACATTAAATCTCTGGGACTCATTTATATTATAACTGAGTATTTGCACATTTTGACCACCTTTATTCATTTTGTCCACTCCCCCCTCCACCCTGAGTTTTTGGACCCACCAATCTGTTCTCTGTATTTATGAGTTTGTTTTTTTTTAAAGATTCCACATGTAAGTGATATTGTCCCATCTGTATGTCTTCTGTGGAAAAATATCTACTCAGATTCTTTGCTCATTTTTAAATTAGAATTTTTTTTTTTTTTTTTTTGCTATTGAGTTGTATGAGTTCTTCACATATTTTGGATATTGACCCATTATCACATACATGATTTGCAGATGTTTTGTCCCATTCTATAGGTTGCCTTTTTATTTTGTCAATGGTTATCTTTGCTGTGCAGAAGCTTTTGAGTTTCATATAGTCCCACTTGTTGGTTTTTGCTTTTGTTGCTCTTTTGCTTTTTCTTTTTGTTACCTTTGCTTTTGGTGTCAAATCCAAATTATCATTGCTAAGACCAATGTCAAGGAGCTTATGTTTTCTTCTAAAAGTTTTGTGGTTTTAGGTTTTATGTTCAAAGCTTTAGTTTATTTTTAGTTGATTTTTGTGTACAGTATAAGATAGTAGTCTAATTTTATTTTTTTGCATGTGGCCATCTAGTTTTCCCAATACTTACTTATTAAAGAGAATATCCTTTCCCCATCTAATGTTCTTGGCTTCTTTGTTATAAATTAATTGGCCATGTATGTGTGAGTTTATATTTTGGCTCTCTGTTGTATCCTGTTGACCTGTGTATGTGTTTTTTATGCCAATACTATCCAGTTTTGATTACCACAGCTTTATAATATAGTTCAAAATAAGAAAGCATGGTGCCTTTAGCTTTGTTCTTCTTAAGATTTCTTTGACTGTTCAGAATCATTTGTGGTTCTATACAAATTTTAGGATTGTTTGTCCTATTTCTGTGAAAAATACCATTGGAATTTTGATAGAGATTGCATTGAATCTATAGATCACATTGAATTTTAATGTTCTTTCAATCTATGAACATGAAATGTTTCCATTTATTTGTGTTTCTTCAATTTCTTTCATTAATGTCTCATAGTTTTCAGTGTACAAGTCTTTCGTCTTCTTGGTTAAATTTATTCCTAGATATTTTATTCTTTTTGATATGATTGTAAATGAGGTTGTTTTCTTCATTTCTCTTTTTATAGTTCATTATTAGTGTATTAGAAATGCAACTGATTTTTGTGTATTGATTTTCATACCTTGCAACTTTACTGAATTTATTGGTTTTAACAGTGTTTTGATGGAGTCTCTTAAGTTTTCTATATAAAATATCATGTCATCTGCAAATTGTGACAGTTTTATCTCTTCTTTTCCAATTTGGATGCCTTTTATTTTTCTTGACTAATTGCTCTGGTTAGGACTTCCAATCATATGTTGAGTAAAAGTAGTAAGAGTGGGAATACTTCTCTTGTTCCTGGTCTTAGAGAAAAAGCTTTCCATTTTTTTTCTTTTTTACCATTGCATATAATATTATATGGACTTATCATAAATGATTTTTATCATGTTGAGCTATGTTCTCTCTAAACTCCATTTGTTGAAAGTTTTTATCATGAAAAGACGTTGTCAAATGTTTTTTCTGCATCTATTGAGACGATCATATGATTTTTATCTCTCATTTTGTTACTATAGTATATCTCATTGATTAATTTGTGGATATCAAACCATCCTTGTATCCCTGGAATAAATCCCACTTGATCATGATGTATGATCCTTTTAATGTATTGTTGAATTTGGTTTTCTAATATTTTGTTGAGGATGTTTGCATTTTTATTCATCAGGGACATTGGCTTATACTTTTCTTTTCTTGTAGTATCCTTATCTGGTTTGGTGTCAGGGTAATTCTGGCCTCTTAAACTGCATTTGGAAGTGTTCTCACCTATTCTATATTTTGAAGAGTTTGACAAGGATTGATAGTAATTCTTTTAAATGTTTAGCAGAATTTACCAGTGAAGCCCTCTGGTACTGGACTTTTCTTTGTTGAGAGGTTTTTGATTAGTAATTCAACCTCATAACCAGTAATTGGTCTATTAATGTTTTCCATGTCTTCAAGATTCAGTCTTGGTAGGTTGTATGTTTTTAGGAAATTATTCATTTCTTTTAGATTTTCCAATTTTTTGGCATATAACTGTTTATAGTAGCCTCTTGTGGTCTTTGGATTTGTGTGGTTTCAGTTGTAATGCCTCCTCTTTCATTTTTTATTTTATTTATGTGAGTATTCTGTTAGTGAGTCTAGCTACAAGCATGCCCATTTTCTTTATCTTTTAAAATCAGCTCTTTTTTCCCATTGGTCTTTCTTATTGGGTTTTCATCTCTAATTCATTTATTTCTACTCTGATGTTTATTTCCTTTTTTCTACAAACTATGAGCGTAGTTTGTTGTTCTTCTAATTCTGTGAGATGAAAAGTTAGATTGTTTATTTGAAAGCTTTCTTGTTTCTTTTTTTAAAATCCTCACTAGATATGTTTATTGAGTTTAAAGAGAGGAAGGAGAGAGACACATTGATGTGGAAGAGAACCGTAGATCAGCTGGTTGTCTCTGGTGTGTGTCCCAGCTCGGGATTGAACCCACAACCCAGGTATGTGTCCTGACTGGGAATGAAGCCTGCAACCTTTTGGTGTATAGGATGATGTTCCAACCACTTGAGCCACCCGGCCAGGACTCTTGTTTCTTTATGTAGGCATTTGTCACTATGATTTTCCTTTTTAGAGCTGCTTTTGTTGCATCCTATGATTTTTGATATGTTGTATTCCACTTTCATTTGTCTCAAGATATTCTTTGATTTCTCTTTTGATTCCTTCCTTGACCCACTGGTTATTCAGCAGCATCTCAGCTCTTTGTGAATTTTCCAGTTTCCTTCTTATAACAGATTCAGTGGTCAGAAAAGATGCTTGATATGATTTCAATTTTTAAAAATTGATTAAGACTTGTTTTGTGGCCTAACATGATATATCCTGGAGAATGTTCTAAGTGTGTTTCCAATAGACTTTAAAGAATTATGAAATAAGGAGAATCAAGATGGCGGAGGAGTGAATGGAAGTTACACGGACCTCCTTCCAGGACCAATCTGGAATTACAACTAAATTGTGGAGAAATCACCTGGAACAAACAACTAAACAATATTGACAGAGGAGCCTTATAACCTCTGACAGACAGAAGAATCAGTTTTAGCACAATCTAACTGGTAAGGAGTGAGGTAGAAATTCAAGACGGCGGGTGGGGCACCCACGGGCAGCAGCACCAGAAGGATGTTGAAATGGCCAGTTGGATCCCACTGAGAAGAGCGGGTTCTAAACCATAAGCAGGGATCTCCAGCCTACAGCATCATAGCTGAAAAAGTACATAGATAACAGCCAGCTGTGAAAAGCAGAAGTGTTGCTCTCTGCCAGACACAGGTGGCTGTAGACCCAAAAAGGCTTTTAAAAGGCCAATGCATAAATTTGTATTTGCAGCCACTTACACTGGGCCCTGGAAAAGGGAGGGGGCAGAGTGGGCTAGAGACACCTGAGGAGAGACTGGGATGTAGGCTTTGGGGAGAGAACCGAGAGAGTAGCCAGTGGGACCCCAGTGCTGACTCTTCCCCCATACGGCAGCAGCCAAATGGCTCAGGCAGGCTACTCCCATAAGCAGCAGCAGCATGAGAGGACCCAATGACCCTGACCCCAGGAAGGAGTCAGGTCCGGCCCAGTGGTGCTAAAGCCTGATGGCTGAGTACACGGTGGCAGCCACAGATAGTAGATCCTGGGCTAAAGCGGGCACAGAGTGGTCTAGAGACACTTGAGGAAAGACTGGAAATGGAGGCTTTGGGGAGAGAACTGAGAGAGTAGCCAGCAGGATCCCGGTGCTGACTCCTCCCCCATATGGCAGCAGCAATTTGGCTCAGGCAGACCACTGCCCTGAGCAGCAGCAGCATGAGAGGACCCAATAACCCTGCCCCCAGGAGGGACTCTACCGTACCCTGTGGTGTTTAAGCTGGCCTGATGAGTGAGAGTGACTAGATTAACAGCTGAAGGAGACAGCCACAGACAGTAGATACCTGGGTCTTGAAAAGACTGCCTAAGGTCAAACAGGGTCAAAATATGACCCTGTTTATCAGAGTCATATCATCAGAGGCAGATCTACAAAGAAAAAACAGTGGTCTCCTACCATAGAAGTTCACACCACAAAGTCAGGAAATCAAGACAGATCAATTGAAGAAGCTAGAGTCAAAAGAGAAGAGCCTCACAAATAATGGGGGGAAAATACCACCCACTCGAAGGGCAAGAAAGAATCCCTAGAAAGAGAACTAAATGAAATAGAGGCAAGTAAGCTATCAGATACCGAGTTCCAAACAACAGTTCTAAGGAAGCTCAATGATCTCAGTGAGCTCAGAGAGAATTATAAAAAACCACAGGGAAACTATGAGAAACTTACTATAAACTATATTAGCATGAAAAAGCACATAGAAACTATCAAGAAGAAACAAGAGGAAATGAAGAATACAATTTCTGAATTGAAGAACACAGTAGAAGGAATCAAAAGCAGGCTAGATGAAGCAGAGGATCGAATCAGCGAGCTGAGGGATAAGGTAGAAAAAAGCTCCCAGCAAGAGCAAGAAAATGAAAAAAGACTCAAAAAGAATGAAGAGGCATTTAGGGAAACACAGGACAACCTGAAACGTATTAATATCCATATAATATCCCTATTAAGGGATACCAGAAGGAGAAGAGGAGGAGCAAGGGATAGAGAATCTATTTGAAAAAGTAATGATGGAAAACTTCCCAATTGGAGGAGAGAAAAAGTCACACGAGTCCAGGAAGCACAGAAGGTCCCATTCAAGAGGAACCCAATGAGGCCCACTCCAAGACACATCATCATTAAAACGGCAGATATCAAAGTCAAACAGAGAATCCTAAAGGCAGCACGGGAGAAACAGGTAGTAACATACAAGGGAACCCTGGTAAAGCTAGCAGCTGACTACTCAACAGAAACACTGCAAGCCAGAAGGGAATGGCAAGAAATATTCCAAGTAATGAAAAGCAAAGGCCTACAACCATGACTACTCTACCCAGTAAGGCTCTTGATTAAAATGGAAGGTGAAATAAGGAGTTTCCCAGACAAAAGAAGGCTAAAAGAATACACCTCCGCCAAACCAGCTTTGCAAGATATGCTAAAGGGACTGTTTTCAGAAGATTAAGAAAAAGATTCTATGAGTACCCAGTTCCTTTCACAGTCACTAATACTTGATATTACCAATATTTTTAATACTTATTAATCCGTTGTGACAATGATGCATTTTGTTACTTTGTTATTTGTTGAAACTAAATCTGTTTTTGTATATTTCTTGCCTATTTCTATTACTTTTAAAAAAGTTTAAATGACTTTTTGGTATTCTTTATCCATTTTTTGATTAAATGTGTGTAGAATTTTTGCCCTAAAGAAAACCAATTAACCCCTTTTTAGATGTGCTGCAAGTACTTTCTGATTCTATTACTTGTCCTTTAACTTTTTTATATGTATATTACTGTATAGTCTTAAATGTTTAATATAGTCGTATCGTCAATATTTTACTTTATAGCTACTGGGTTTGAATATTTTACTTTAGGGAAAGAAAAATATTATTTTGTATTTTCTCCTGAAACTCCTTCGATTTTACATATTGATTTTTAACTCACCTGAATATTTCTTGTATAATGTGTGAAATAGTGCTGTATATGTGTTTTATTTAAAGCAATAGTGGTCCATGCACCTTATTTGTTGAATAAGCCTTATTTTCCCCATTGATGTGAAATATTAGTTTAATCATATATTACATTGTTAGATAGATATACATTTGTTTCTAGAATGCTCATTTTATTTCATTGATTTACTTGATTATTTCTGTGCTGGTGTCATGTTTTTTAATTGCTGAGACTTTATAATGGATTTAAAATTTTAAAAATAAATAAAATCAATCTGCATTTAAAAAAAAGAAAGAAGGAAGGAACTCCTACTTTTTGCAACAACATAGATGCAACTGGAGAATATTATGCTAAGTGAAATAAGCCAGTCAGTGAAAGACAAATACCGTATGATCTCACCTATATGTGGAATCTATTCAACAGAATAAACAAACAAACAAAATAAACCACAGGCATGGAAACATGCAACAGACTGAAAGTGACCAGAGGGGATGGGGAAGGAGGATAATGGTGGAAAGAAGGAGAAGGGACTAGACCAAGAACATGTATGAATGACCCATGGACATTGGCAAGAGTAGGAATTGAGTGTGGGAGCGGGGGGTGGGGGTGGGATGGGTGGAGGAGGGCAAAGGGTAAAAATCGAGACAACTGTAATAGAATAAACATGATTTAAAAGTTAAAAATAAAAAAGTTAAAGAATATTATGAAATAATAGAGGAAATTTGCACACTGGCTAGTATTGATATTAAAACTATTATGTTTAGGTATGAAGAAATATACTATAAATATCAAAATTTGGATTTCATTTAGAATGAGTAAAAATACATTCCTTCTCACTTCAGATATTTTATCATAGGAATCAGCTCACTGGAAATACTAAAAATTTGGAATAGATGCTACTATCCCTGATGAAGAAATGTGCTCATAGTTAGATGGGTTATATATATGTCAAAAACTTTTGATAAGGAGCTAGCTATGCACACAGACATGTTAATATTCAGATCTGTGATAAGCTCAGAAAACAAAAAAGGAACCATTGACTATACTGTGAAATGCTGACATTTTTCTTATATTACTCTGAAAAGCAGAGAAAGGCTGAGAATCTAGTTCTTTTTAGTCTGTTTAACTCAATTCACACACTCTGGCTCAAATTATTTGAAAAGGCCTAGCTGTTCTTTTGGTTAGAGCTCATTTGAGCAAAGGTGTGAATTCATACAACTAGAAGAACTGAAAAAGAGTTTTTTCCGAAAATACTAATTATCATCTCTAAAGTGGGTCTTTTAAGGTGAAAGTGTAAAGTGTAATCTGTTTTACTGAGCATCTCACATAATTACACACACACACACACACACACACACACACACACCATATATCTTTCTATATCTACATTCTCTACATATCCTTAAACCAATGGATGTAGAAAAGATTTTAGAAGTGACATTGGATCAGGATATTTTGAACTGAAACCTGGGCAGTTAGATAGCTTAGCATATTTTAGTCTGAAGCAGCACGTATTCCAACCAAAGGAATTTGCATTGGGTCTATTAGGCTGCACTCCCTTTACCAGTGTGTGAGTACAGAATGCTTCTCGAATGCATAGCCTAGAGGAGTTATTCCCAGTTTGCCATAGTACCGTGTACACCAGAAAACTTTTGAGGAAAGCTCAAGGAGGACATCAGGGAGGGGAGCCTCTTTCTGGTTCTTTTCATGGTTTTAGTCTTATCAGCTGGTTGGTTGCAGAGACGTTAGGGTGCTCTTATCTCCCTCTTTGTGTTCGTTGATGTCTTTTCTCCTACAGTCTCAGCTGGCTGAGGTCGCGGTCTGGATCGCTTGTTCTTTATTTCCCCACCTGGAAAACTCTGCAAATATAATTCCTTATTTTCAGCCCTTGTCCCAAAGCTGCCTGAGAAGTCTTTTTGATGAGGCTGATACAGCCCTTCCCAGACTCTCCCGCCTCTTCAGTGAACAGCCTGTGTCAGCTTTGGGGGGAACTAAAGAAGCCAAAAATGCTCTAGCTAGTCATTCTAAAGTGGCTGGGTCAGATGAGGCACCAGAAGAGAATTGTGGAGCCTGATATATACAGCTCACTGCAAGTGCCTATTTACTGAAAGTCTGTGTTACGATTTTTGGCAGCAGAAGAGCATTAGACACATGTAGTCACATCCACTCATACAGCACACCCATTGCACATTCAATGGCCAAGCATTGCAGAACCTTGTGGAAAAATAAAGTGACAGTTGCATAGCTAGAGGTTGGCAAATAGTGGCTTCTCAGAGGGGCCTTCCTGTAGGAAGCAATACAAGGCCAGATCTGGAGTGAGATGCTGTCTGGAGAGACACAAGTAAAAATGGTAAGAGGGAAGGACTCTTCCTTGTGGCTGGTGCAATATAGTCAGAAAGATGAGCATGGTAGTTGGTGGAGTACATAGCCTTGGCTGGAAACCTCATTTTATTCCTTCCTAGCTTGTTACTTTGTTTTCATCAGGTTTTTCTCCACCTCTAAAATGGGGATGATGCCTACCATTGTTGCTGAGGGGAAAAGAAAGGTCATTCATGCAAAGTACCTCGTGTGCCTAGCACAGAGTTGGCAAGCATAATTTCTTTCTCTTCCAGTTTATCTTTTTTTTTAATAAAGGAAATGGCAATGAGCAAGTTGTTCAGTATGTTCCTGAAGCTCATCAAATTATAATTGGAGCTCCTAGATTTGGCTTAGGTGCCCACTTGATGTGGGGCTTCCTGGAGAGCTATGATCTTGTGAATATGAGACTGGGGCAGGTGATGCTATACTGAGGTCATTTTAAGCCAGTGTTTTTCAATTGCAGCCTATGGCCATTAGTAGTTCAAGAAATCAATTTTGTGGGCTAGAACCAGCATTAAAAAACAAACAGTAGAGTAGAATAGAACCAAGCCTAGCAGAAGCAGCAGTATCAGAGTGCACTGCACAAATACAGGCTTCAGTAACAATTGTGTATGTATGTGACAGGGTTGCAGTGGGAAATGTTTTTTACTGAAGGTTGTGGTCTACAAGTAAAAACAAACAAGCACAAATTGTGCTCTAGAGGTTCAGAGATTATGTTTAGGGAATTCTGATAATCCTGGGAGTTCAAGTCTCTGAACAGTAAATTCCTGAGGAAAGCTTCATGCCACTTGTAGTATTTTGGTGGGGTGGGGGGGACTGTTCAGGAAATTTAATTTGACCAACCTGGGTAAAGCAGGTGGAAATGCTAGTCTGGAATTCCCAACAAAATGCCAATGAATGAGGACCATCTGAATGGTTGAACAGTTTCACTGATCATTTGTTGCCTTAAAAGGCACCAGTGTTTGGCTCCCAGTCAACGAGGACCTTGGGGGCATGGAGTGGGAGAGGCCGGTAGGAAAAAATGAGATGTTGCCTGACGGTGGAGGGGTGGGTGAGGGGGAAGTGAGAGCTGTAGGATTATGAAACTTCACTCAGAGCGTAATTGTTGAGTGTCTACTATGGGGCAGGCCCTAGGGCAGGCTGTAGGATGCAGTTTAAAAGGTCCAGCACAACCTGTCATAGAAATAGTTTTGTTCAATGATTTATATATTTTTTTTACCTACCAAGATTTAAAGTGTCCCTGGGCATAATATGTGATTGGAATAGTGTTTTAAATTATTTGTGATACATATATTGATTATTTTTTTTTCTCTGTTCCTAGTTTCAAAACTGGCTGAGAGGGAAAGGAATGTAGTATTTGTGTGTGTGTTCATGTAAACACACATTGTATTTCACATTCACACACACACACACATTCACACATACGATGCTAAAGAAAGTTGCTTTTTAGTTATGTGGTTCTCAGGTATTTCAATGGGCCAGGGCCTTCAATAGCAGAAAGCTCTCCACACCTATCCACAAAGATGGAATAACTCATTTCCTGAGGATTCTGGGCATAAGACTGTTTTGACTTACAAAGCTAGCACTTGTAATTCCATTGATCAAAAATGTTTGTTATTTCTTGGCAACTGTAATACTTGCCTCTTGTACACAGAAAAGTATACACCCAGAACTTTTTTTTTTGTATATGGAAATTGTTGCTAGGATCCTCCTTAGGTTTGTTTTTCCAGCTTATCATTAGCCAAGCGGAGGAAAGGACACGTTTTGACCTGTTAATAGATTTGCAGAGCCTGGAAATGATACTAAATGTAACCTTTTCCCTAAGCTAAATTACTCTCCTCTTTGTGCACTGTAGAAGAAATACACTGACCTTCCCTCCCTCGGGCAAGCTACTGTGATGACTCCTTCCATTAACCTCACAGAACCATCCTTGGCTATCTTCTGTGCCTTGCTCTCTAGGCAGCAGGGAGAACACTGGTGATCTTTGGGAGGAGGTAACATGGTTTATAGAGCACTGAGGGATAGTCCTGCGTGAGCATTTGGGTAGTGATTTACATACAAAGCAGTGGTTTTCTACTAAACATGATGGATGCTCAAGAACGATTTGGTGGTTTATCCAAACTACAAGGGCCCGTCCCACTCATTAACCTGGCACACAGCAGATGTTCATGAGTAAATGTATGGGGTTCAGAAAAGCTCCGCAGATCATTTTCATCCTGTCCCTCTCCTGCTCCACCTACTGATACAAAGGGGAATGGACCTAAACCCTGGACAGTGTTTTTTGCACTTATTCTTTAGATGTGTCTCCTGTAAGTAGCAAATAGTTGGATTTGAAAAAAAAAAAAAAAAAAAAGAGAGAAAAAGAAAACAAAACCCCATTCTTTTAATTGCTTTTACTCATTCACCTCTTATAGATGTAGATCACTCTTTATTTTTTTGCTGTTTGTCCCACTTTTCCTTTTTCCTCATTTTGGTCCTTTTGAAAAATTTTAACCTTTTGCTGTTAGTTTGAAAATAATATACTTTGTTCCTATTCCTATTAGTTCAACATAAATACTAACCAGCCTAAAATTGATCAGTAAGTTTCTCTTCCTGACAAGTGACTTTGAACAGTTTTAATTATTTACTTTGCTCCTGACTTGTGCTACACTTGCAGATTTTAAATAGTTTAATTCCATATCATTAGTTTCATATGGTCAGTTTTCTTTCATTTCCCCATACACATTAATTGCTCTTCATTCCTTTATCTCTAGGATTTCCTGTAGTGCAGGAATGCTAGTGGCAAACTTCCAGTGTTTGGTGATCTGAAAACGTCTTTATTTTACCCTTGTTCTTGAAAAACATTTTTAGTGGAAATAGGATTCTACGTTGGTGGTCATTCCTTTTTAGGATGTAGCATGGACTTCTGGCTACTGCTGTTCAGAGTTCAGCTATAAATCTTTTTCTTCAAAATGCAATCTTTTTTCCTCTGGCTGCTTTTTTAGACACTTTCTTTGCTATTGTTGATTTGCAGTTTCACTCTAATGTGTTTGGGTGTGGATTTTAAAATTTATCTTACTTAGAATTCATTGAGTTTCTTTAATCTTTTGGTTGTTGCTTCTTATCAGTTCAGGTAAATCCTGAGTCCTTAAAACTTGAAAAATAGCCTCTACTCCATTTTCTCTTTTCTCTATCTCGGACTAGACTTACTTAGGCCTTTTCACACTTCTGTGTTGCTTATCTTCTTTTTGACTTTTGTCCATTTGTTTTGTGCTGCATTCTGAATAAGTCCTTCTGACCTTGTCTTCTCTTTGGTTCCCTCTCTGACTGTGTAGTCTGATTGTTAATTTCAGTTTTTTAAAAAAATTCCTACAAATTCTATTAATCCCCTTTTCAAATCTGTTAGGTCAAAGTTTTCTATTCCTTGCTATTTTCAAACTACTTTTTAAAAACATATTGAGCATATTTTATTTCCTAATTTCAATATATTTTAAGGATTCTATTTCTGCTGCCCTCATTCATGGTGTCTTTACTTGCATGATTACTTTGTGAATTGCCCATTTTCCTTAGAAAATTATTTAAGGAATTCTTTTGCGCATCAGGATGAGAGTATTCCTCTGGAGACGATGTATATATATTGTGTCAGCTATTTCGGGAATTCCACCAGTGCACTTTATATCTATAGCTTCAAGTTTTTGTAACATGTAGGGGGTGTGAATTGGACTGCAAATAGGTGTAAGGGCCTGTCTGCAACAACTTCTTGGCGATTGTTCTTAATTTGGTTTGCCCAGAGCTAAAAGAGCAAATTTCCTTGCAGTGCCCTAGTGGTGTGGGGGTGGACTTGCTACTGGTTTGCCCTCATCCTGAGTGCAGCCCTTTGGGGGACCTGCTTTATAACAGGAGGATTTTTTGTTTACTCTCGTCAGGCTCTAAAAATTGAAGGTCAAGAGTCAGGTTTTGTATGTGCCCCAAGATAAAGCATCTTGAGCAATTAGCTATCACTTCAGACTCCCATTTTCACTTGGATTTTGACTTTACAATTTCTTAGGGTCCTGTTCGTACGGTATTGTTAAAAAAAAAAAAAAAGAAAAAAAAAAAAAAAAGGCCCTGGCTGGTGTGGCTCCGTGGATTGAGCACAGGCTTGCAAACCAAAGGGTTGCCAGTTCAATTCCCAGTCAGGGCACATGCCTGAGTTGCAAGCCAGGTCCCCAGCAGGGGCATGCGAGAAGCAACCACACATTGATGTCTCTCTCCCTCTCTTTTTCCTCTCCCCCTCCTTTAAAATAATTAAAAAAATAAAAAGTTACCCATTAGTTTTTCTTGTTTTCAGTCGGAACGTGGTCAGAATTACCTGGCCTGCTTACATATCTGGAAATAAAATCTTCTAGTGATAAAAATACAAAGAAAACTTTTGTCCAAAGTTTAGTATTGATGGATTGCATAGAAGATTCCTGGAATTTCTTACTAAGTTTCCCATGGCACACGATCTGATTTTTTAATTTTACTCCCTAAGCTCTTTCACCATCTGTAGAAAACGTCATTTAAAATAGCCACCAATTTTGGAACTCGCGTCAATGAGGTCCATAGAACCCCTTGGGAGTTTAATTAAATTGTATTTACTTTGCCTTATTTCAAAAACAATTGAACCTGATTAAAATCTAAAAATTTCCAAGGGCATCATTAGATGTTCAAATAGAGGGAAGGGCACTTAGGATCATGCACCCTGAATGCTAAACTCTGCTCTGCAGTCAACTCGTGTCCTCGATGTGATCTGTGGGACAATCCCTTTAGATTATATGCAAATTGTTTTATTTGTGAATGACAATTTTTCTGTGAAGAACAGCGATAGCTTTAAGTAAATTCGCAGAGAAATTTTTTTTTTTTTTTAAAGTCCCAAGGAAAGTTAGGAACTACTGAACTGAACTACATGCAAGGCAATCTTAGGCAGGTAATTTATTCTCTTTATACCTTAGTTTTCTAATCTACATTTTGAAGAAACAACCTTATTTCATGAATTTACTGTAAGGATTTTTCAAAAAGACAGTAATATGTGAATATGCTTAAGTGATCTCTAAAAAGAACAGTAAAATGTTTCACCTTTTTGAAATACTTATTAAAATGTTCAAGGTCTATTATATTATAGTGGGTATCAAAACACTGTAGAAAAGTGTTTATCTTAATGACGTTTACTCAACATCTGTCTACTCAAAGCTGAATGCAGGAAGCACAGATGAATAAAACACCATCCTCTTCTGTCTTGTATAGGACAGACCCATGGATTCCGAGTGCTGTATTACAAATGCACTCAATACCTATGGAAAAGAGGAAGGGCATGTGGGGTGGGGATAGCAGAATGAGCCGGCACAATGTTTCTTGGGTGTCATCACTTAATACTTAAAACGAGCTGGCCAAAGGCAGGCATTCTGGCTGAAAAAGGGTCAACATAAGCAAAGGCAGTAAAAAACTGTATACTGTTTCTGTGTGCATGTGTGTGAATGCACAGAGCAATAAGGGATGCTCGCACAGAAAATGAAGGACCAGACATGGAGCTACCTGTGTGGCATGGGCCAGATCAGGGAAGGTTCTCTGGGTTAGGCTGGATTCTGAGTGTTACCGGAAGGCTAAAAGGAACAACACCACATGCTTTAAGCAGGGGACTGAAACTATTAGATTTTGTTACATATTCTGGTAGGAAAGTGGGAGAGGGGGCTGAGGATAGGAAATCTAGTTGGGTACTTTTTATATTGTTTCAGAAAGAGATCTGGAGCTTGAAATGGGAGTTGGAGAGCAGGCACATTATAATATTATCCAGCAGGTAAATCAATGACCATGAGGTAGATTACATGGGTGGGGTAAGGGAGAAGGAAATCTCACATCAGTGTCTGCCAAAGGCAGACAATCTGGAGGAATATGGTAAGTTTGGACCTGTTGCATTTGAGTAGGTGACTGGATGGAAATGCATCACAGACAGGTAGGGAAAGTTAAAGTTTGGGCTGGAGATATGAATGCGTGGAGGTTTTAATAGATACGTGAGTGCCAAGACCACGAGTGGCTGAGATCAGCCAAGATAAGTAAGGAGATAAATGGGACATACCGACATTTAAAAGGTGTGTCAAGAAGAGCCCTAGAGATTCAAGATGTTACAACATAGAAAACAAAGTATTCCCAAGGAACGAGCAGTGATAAATGCAGGAGAATTCCTCCTGTGAGAACTCAGCATATTCATTTGGCAACTGAAAGGCTACTGTTTAGTTTTAATGAGGGATGAGAACCAGACTGGAGCTCAACAGAAAGTGAGGCAGTAAATGGAGAGGACAGGCACACAGCTCAAAAAGTCTGGATGTGAACGCAGGAAGGGAGACCCAGAGCTGGTGTTACCAAGGGAGGTACTTTTTTTTTTCCCTCTCCAAAGGATGGGAGAAATAGAAACACGTTTATTGGCTGAGTACAAAGGAATTGAAAGGGAGAGGTTGAAGGTTAGGTGTTGGTTTTTCCCAGCCTCAGAAATCTGGTAGAAATCTTCAGGTTACTCAGGAAGACCTAATCAGAATTAAACTTTTGGCGAATTCATCAGGAAAGCTCATAAGCACAAAAGCTAATTCATTTTAATAACAACAGAATGATCTCCTTGGTGTAAGTCAAAGACTTAACAGCTCAGCAGCCAACTACAAAATTAAATTTCAAAAACAGCAGGTCAGGATAATAACTCTCTTAAATTGGTTTCCAACCAAAGAATGATACTTTTCTCTGGGATGAACATAAATCAATATAAACCAAAATTGTATTTTTCTGCAGAGATTATGCTGTAAGTTGGTAGAAAAATCAACTGGTAGGCTACACTACTCACCAAGAGAGCAACATGAGCTCTGAAAAAGTGGTAAAAGCCTCAGGTCCCTTGTGATTATGCCAAGTAAGTCACTAAGAGTCCTGTATACCAATGAGGTGAGGGATCAGTCAGCCCATGTGACAGTATGCAAGAAAATTCCTGATTTTCATCAGGACCTATTTTCACGTTAAAAAAAACTTTTTTGGTGAAGTTGATAACTCAAATGGTTTTAAATTCCTAAGAACATACTTCTCTTTGCTGGAATAGCTTAACTATTTTAATAAGTTTTAATAGAATAAAGAAAAGACCTGTGAGCCAAATAAAGATAAAGTTGTCTCTGGGGAAGAGAATAATTAGAGAAACTTCTGAATATAATAAAATGATAAATTAAAATGAGGTGGGAAGAATCTGAATATATGGGAGAGGTAACTGATTTTAATTGGCCGCAGAATGCTTTGGCTGGTGGCTTTAAAAAATAAAATGGAAATCTTAAAACATTCACAACAAAACAACAATTTAAAAATGTATTTAAAGGCTTGAACACTTGGGCCTGTATCAGTAAAAGGGATGTTTGTAGCAAGCTAATGAAACCAAGAAATTTTTGATCTAGATTATTCCTTCCCTCCATCCACTTAAGTCATCAAATATTGTTTGGGCGCCTGGTAAAGGACAGCAAACCATTGTCAACTGTTCACAAGAACTTTTAAATCAGCTTGTACTTGTCACCTATGCTTGGACCCTTCCACGAGGCTGAGCTTCTTTTGTAGGCCTGCCTGCATCAGTACTTTCCACCGTCTGGTCCCTCTGAGGTTTGCATCCCTCCTCGTTGCTGCCTCTTGGTCCCTTCCCTTCACTTCACTTTGGTCCTCGCCACTACAACTTCTGCCATCTTCCTGGAGGATTTATTGTCTACCCATACAACCCACTTGTCCTTTCAGGTTTCTTCATCTTGTCTCCAATGAACTTTAGCTCACTTAGTCACTGCAAGGTCATACCTCGAACTGTACTGTAACTATGAACTTGCTCCTCTCAGATCACTAAATCTAGGCTTCCATGGTCTCACATTTCTTGTCCTAAACCTGCTTGTTCAACAACTCCCAAAAGATCAGAGCTGTCATCAGAATGTCCCTTGGACTCTTAACTTCCCAATGCTTCCTGTTGCCTTCACATCATTACCTATCCAGTTTAGATACTCTAGAACCATTACTTCAATTATTTCAGTAACTATTCAATTATTGTCTCTTTTTCTTTTAAAGTTATCTAGCAAAAACCTAAGTATCCCCATTTTCTCTGTGTCTGTACCCAAGCAACACAGGAAGGGAAAGAAAAAATTTTCACTTTAAGTTCTCAATCACCAAAGAGTTGGGTCCTCCACATTACTCTATAGTCCTACTATACCTCTGGTCACTTTATTCTCAACAGTAACTGTTTTAAAATCTTATTTTAAAAAACTCCTATCCCCTCTGGTCTCTGACTTGACAGAGAAAATGTGCATATGTACCTAGCCTCTCTTCCTTTCTTCTAAAATAAAAGCACCCTCTTCCATTTAAGAGCCAATCCCTCCACCAGAGCCTTGGACCCCATCCTCTTCCACCTTCTCTGGAACCCAATACCATTACTGATCCCTTCTGGCCCTTTTATCTTCAAGTTCTTCCTCTTTCTTGGGTCCTTTTCAAAGATAAAGTAATAGCTAAGAAAAGGAAAGGAAGACACACTATTGCCTCATTCTCCTTTCCACATCCCAAATTCAGAGCTGTAAAAGACAGCTTCTTTCTGACATCTGCCTCCTTTATATATGGAATGAAATCTCTAAGCCACCAATCATTTCCAGGAGGTTAAATCCAATAGATGCTTTTGCTTCCTCACACTATCTATCTCTTAGCAGAATTAAACACCTGTGCAGAAAAACTCCCTTCTTTTTTGCTTTCATGACTTTACTCCTGATTTTCTTCTACTTCTTTAGCTACTGCTTGTTAATCTCCTTTGCTTGCTCACCTTTTGCCACCTAACTTTTAGAGGTCCTATGGTTTTGCCCTGGGTCCTCTTTCTTTACTCTAAAGCAGAAATTGGCACATTTTTTTCCCTTCAAATAACTAGATAGTAAATTATTTTTAGGCTTTGCAAGTGATAAGGCCTCTGTCACAACTACTCAACTCTGTCACTGTGGCATGAAAGCATCCACAAACAATAAACTATGAGCACAACTGCATTCCAGTAAAACTTTATTTACAAAAATAGATGAAGGATTAGATTTGGCCCATGGTTTGCCAGGCCATGCTCTATACTCTCCTTAGAGAAGAACTTTTTCTTGTGTCTCTGAGGGCCATCTATACACCCAATTCTTCTCTTGGAACCCTTCTGCCCCCCAAATCTGTATATCCAGCTACCTAATATACGCATTTAAATGCCTCAAAGACATCTGAAATATTAATACAGGAATTGTGCTCTTTCTCCTCAAAGCTGGTCTCCTTCCAGTGTTCTCTCTTAGTTAAGAGGCACTGCCATTCATAAAGCTGCACAAAGTAGAAAATAGGAGTTATCTTTGACACCTCTCCTCATTCTCTAATTCTTTGAACTGAAGGAATACCTAAAAACGGCAAGTCGGGAAATATGCCATTATTGGAAGCACACAATCAAATTTAACATTTCACTAATAGAGCTAAACTTTATTTCCATGTTTATTAAATACTTATCTTTGATGTTGAATACATATTAGAATTGATTTAACATACAACTCTGGAGAAAAGCTGGCATTCTCCACTGAATGGGTTAAAAAGGAATGTAAAACTACAAAATACTTGTTTAAATGTTGAATTCTAAATTATGGCAAACAGAACAATAAATACCTTGCCATTTTTCTCTTTCTAGTTTTCCAAATTATAAAATATATGTCATGACAATTTACTTCAAGAAAGGAAATAAGGGATAATCACTAAAACCATTTTACTGTAAGTACAGAGTACAAATAAAGAGTCTTAACACAGAACTCCTATCTCCTATTTAAAATACAAATACTTCATGATGTTAAGAATTGAGGAGGATTAACTGGTGTCAGCTGCGATCTAAAAACTTGAAGCAAACCCACACATGCCATTTGTTTTTGTCGGGGATAGTTAGACTGATTTAAGGGTGACACAGCAGAGTTCTATCTAATTACCTATGTTAACCATTGCTACTCAGAATGGTGATGGGCTAATACGAAGTGCTTAGTGATGGAAAGTCAGGATTAATCAGTTACAAGTGGCTAACAGCTAATGGAATTAATCATTCCACCCCCCAATCTATGGCTATATCCAAATGTACAGATTTTAGCATTCACTGAAAGTTTTAAAATAAAACTCCTCTAGATACTCTGAAACTGCTGAAATTCACAGTACAGAAGAATGTTGTCTGTAGTATAATTCCAGTGTTTAAACAAAAATCAAACTTACGGGTAGTTATCACAGGTATTACTGATTGGTAATAAATATATTTTCTTTTAATTCACTATAAGCCCCTTAGCATATTTCGTGAAGATATGTTCTTTTTAATGCTAGTCATCTTTACTTAGATACATTAAAAAAATCAGCTTAAAATTTTGTATCCGAAATTACAGGATGAAAACTTTTACTGAAACTGAATACTGCTTATTATTCTCATTAACAAGTGTTTAGAATGATCTGCAAAAACCTGTATTCTTTTTAATGATGCTTATAAAAGATGTTTAATAAAGATAACTCACCTCTCAGATTATTCTCACAAAATATTTTCTCACGTAACTGTTCAGGTCAGATGATTTATGGCTTTTCAATTTATAAAATTTCACATTAAATATCACGTTGTTAAAGCTTTTCTAAATCGGTCTTCCAATAGCAAATTCTTAGATGAGAAAAGAAAGGACAAAAGAGACACGAACTCTGTATTAACTTAGCCTCCTCCCTTCCCTGAAAACCAACATTTCTCTTAAAATTCAAGGCACACTCCTAAAGGGCCAGATAAGAAACATTTAGGCTTTCTGGGCCATGTGGTCACTACTGTAGCTATTCCTGCTGCTGTCTAAGAAAGCAGCCATAGACAAAATTTTAACCAAACAAAAAAGACAAACCACCGCAGTCCACACTGGCCTGTAGAGCCATAGATGTCCAACCCCTTACCTTAGAAAAACAGACCTAAATGTAAAGGAATCATTTACAAATCCCAAAAAACAAAAAAGTGGTCTCCTGTCAGCTGTGATGAGTGACTCAGAATCTAGCAGTTAATCACTCTAGAACATTGTGATGTCAAACACTTTGAATTTAGCCATCTTTCTGCTTTTGGTTAAGATTCTTCTTTTCAAACATGTCATCATGTTTTTCATTGGGGATCACTCATCTTCATTTAAACACTTAATGAAATATTATTTATTAAGGGATTGAGTTTAAAATTAATAAATGATGTCCATACAATTTAATATTCAATTTAATTTTTTAAAATCTTAATGAAAAATATAACAGAATCAAAAAATTTAAAATAAGTACACTGACTACCCATTCCAGTATTAAGTCATATCAACTATAGAATAGGAAAAATAAATTCAGACGTGTAATTACTTTAAAATACACTACTTCCACTTTTGTCAATATTTTACATTTATGTATATATTCTATAGTGGAAGCAGAAATTCTTTCTAAAAACATTATCTCCTTAAAATCTTGAGGTGCATATTACAGCCACAGGCAATTTATCTGACATATAAAACTGCAGTACAGGCCTTTCAAATTTGGCATTTCACTGGTACAATACAATGACCAACATATATAATTACTGTACAGTGCCTAGACATTCCAGTAAGAACCATTATTTTCTTTAATGTAGAATGATTAATACATATTCTACAAGGGGCAGTGAAGTTAGTAATTCTATAGGGTATGTCCCAACATAATTTTCAAATTGTACAATAACACAAACAACTTTGTTAAGGCCATGTTTTATTTGCTGATTAATGGACAAAAGGCAATGTAAATTATTTTCAAGTATTTTCTTGAAAGTCTGTGCTCATAAAAATCATGAAAAGTTGGAAAGTGTTAAATCACTGAAACTTTAAATATATCGTACACAATCTTGTTTGTACAAAAATACAAGTTAAATATAAACATAAAGCAATCATGATAATTTTATGCAAATCTGTTTTATGTGATCTTTAGTTATATATAAAAGTTTCTCAGTTCTGTTATTTGAGAAAAGATCGACACCAGATTAAATTACTATCTATTGGCAAAGGGCCCTAAAAAGCTTACTTTAGCATTAATCTTTTACATGGTCAAGTGCATTTCCTAATTTGAGATCACCTAAACACTGGAAAAAAAGAAAAAAATTAAAGGGCAGTATGTCCATAAACCAACAAATAATTTGGCTGTAATGCATCATAAAACAAAGAAACCCCACACATCTGTACAATGAATGTTATGTATCACACACTCACACACACAGGTGTATACGTGTGTGAATGCACACACGCACAATCACACAGGCAAGAACACACACGCAATCATAAAACAAAGCCTAATGAGGTGCTGCTTCCAGTTCAATATTCAGCTTTGCATTTTTTCTTACTTCATCAAATGAATAGCTTTTTGTCACCTTCCCATTCTTGAAGACAGTATGGAGAAGATCCTGCACAAATATAACAATACTAAAATTTAATGATTAGACTATCAAGCAAAATACTTATGCAATGCCTGATGAATTAGACTGACTAGTCAAATACACAGAGATGTACTGGAGTTCAGGTTATGAAATTGTTTTATATACAAAGAATGTTGGTGGAGCAGCAGAGAGCAAGGCACTATCTAAAATGGTTATGTAGAAATATTTAACTTTTATGAACAGGAATGATTTAATATTACATTCTTAGGACAGTTTGCCTTAAAGGAAAAACTAAAACACCTAGTTGACCCATTTCTTTTTTTTCCAGGTAGAACATGCATTGCCTAGAGCTCTGGCTGTCACTGACAGTCACCACTAAGAGTGCAACAAGAAAAATCTGCCAGACTTTCCCTTGTTCTGAGCCAACAGACTGAACACCAATGAAATGCATAAGCCTGGAATTTAATAAATTTGTTAGTTACTGAGTTTTTGACTTAAAATAAGCAAACAAAAAACCCCTAAAAAAAGAGAAAGCAAACCTAAACAGAAGTAAAAAATAATTACTGATTTCTTAACTAATGCATAGTGACTGATTTAAAGAGCCTTTGTGTATATCCAAAAGTCACTGATATATGTAATCCATTTGATCCCTACAAGGGTAGTACAGATACATTAGCAAAGATAACTTAAGAAATTAGGACTAAATTCCCTTCTGGGTCTGGTAAAGCCATTCCAGTCTTACTGAAGAATTATCGGCTTCTAATTTCTCTTTGAAAAAACCTTAAGTAATCTACCATGCTTAATTTTCCATCTAGTCTGAATATTGTGCTACATATGACATGATACAGTTTTATCATTGTGCTGTTTCAAATTGTACCACTCTAGCCATAGAATTTTTTTTCATAATGTTAAATATAATCTGTCAAAATGCTTAGATAATTATAAATTAATTACTGCCTTAAATATTCACATATGCTTAAAATCAATGCCTTTTTTAAAGTAATAGCTATGACTCTGCATAAAGTAATTCAGCAAAGTCCTGGTAGCTACAATTATTAAGTAAAGACTACTCAAAGAACTGCATTAACAGGCAACATACAGGGATCTAATTCTAAAATTTGTTTATAAACATGTTTTTTTTTATTAAAGGTAACAAAAATGTTATTTTATTCATTCTGGTTCAAAATCTTAAAATATAGTAAAAATAAGCAGAATATTTGCTATGGTATAATGAATCTAAAGCAATAAATTAGTGTTTATGTTTAATGTAAATTTTCTCCAAGAATGTATTCATGAGCAGTTCCCCCTCTGAAAATGAGTAGCTTTTTCAATCCAGTCGCTTAAAAAATAGAGATTTTATAACTCTTGAGTTCAAAAATATAAATGTATTTTAGTATGTTAAAAACCATTAGATCATATGGACTACTTTAGCATACTATGAAAATTTCCAATTTGGCTGACTTGAATCAGAAAACTTGGTTAAGTCTAGGTTTCACCTTTTATTTCTTATGTAATCACATAATCTTCACCTCTTACATTAATAAAAGAATATAATTTGCATTTTTAGCCCATGGAGTTGATGTGACAATAAAATAAGACTACAGAAAACCACCTAAACTGGATTCTGCTGTTTTTAAAAAATGGAGTTAACTTTAACAACATTTTAGAATTTGGATAGCTTTTAACTATTAAAATTACCAAAGTTTACCATAATATAAATAGCTGAGAAGTGTAAGAGTATCCTTTAAGTATTTATAACTATTCCTCTTCAGAAAAAAGTTCACTGCTAATTGGCAGTAAGAGAAATCTCAAAGAGCTTGTTGAGGTTTATCAGTCACTACCCTGCTGCTCATACTTGGAAAAATTTTCACTTTTTTTTTGAATGTTACAAAATTTCACCCAATGTATATATAAGTCTCACATTTATGATCTAACCACTTTTTGTTTTTCATCTTACTTTCATAGGCTACGTCAGCTATTGTATAGTTTATAGTAAAACTACTTTGTCCTTCAAAAAAATTGTTCTGAAAATAATTTAAAACTAAAATACAATATAAAATCCTCCTTTCTTAATTTGGAGAACCAAGCTATTACTATTAAAACAAAACAAGACAAAACAAAACAAACCCCATCAGCATAGATACATACATGACCATATTCCTCGAGGTCTCCTTTTCCTTCCTCTAGTGTAACAAAATTCCCTGCTGGTGTCCTATGTAAAGACAATCGACCCTTTTTGGACCTTTTGTTGGGATCAGCAACCGGGTCCTTGAAGACATTAATCTGGAACCCAAATTCAGAAAGAGAAAAAGACTAATAGTCAGAAATGGTCAATCAACTCTATTTTTAAAAACTGTATACATAACTGACGTATAAGTTTTAAGGCGTTTTATAGGTATAAAGAAACCAATCCACAACGAGCTTTTAGAAACATAATTCTAATCTGTTTTGGAGGACAGAGTGAGTCCTCTGTTAGAAAAAAACAAAATCCAAATCTTGGCTATCCTTTCTTATCATTGCAGAATACCAAATACTCCTTTTGCAGGAAGTCACTGAGGTTAATATGTAATCCTTAAAATATTTCCTTTTATATTACAAATTGTTTTTAAACTGATCTAGGTATAGCACAGGCATGCTACTGAAAAACAAATCTAGGTCAACTCAATTATAAAACCTGTGGCTCCAGAACTATGGTTTTAACTAAGGTAAAGGCTTTCCTACTTCATAACCTTTCCATTTTGTTACTTTCTACTCTATTACCTTGTTACTGTCATAAGCAAAAAAGACCTAGAGAACCTAAGAAAAGAATGCTTGCTTCACCATCAGAAAGATAGGAGGCAAAACATAGTAAGAAGCAACTAGTGATGGCTTTGAAAGAAGCAGATGGGTCAATCCCAGTAATCTCCAAAGAAAGGTGTAGGTGAATAAAGTAGGCTACCAAAACCATGTGTGCTTAGGCGAGTATTCCCCACTCCCACTCTTTGACCTATAGACTCTTAAGCAGGGGTGTCCAACCTTTTGGAGACTCTGGGCCACACTGGAAAAAGATGAGCTGTCTTGGGCCACATATTAAATACACAAACACTAACGAAAACTGATGAGCAAAAAAAAGGTTTTAAGTAAATTTATGATTTTGTGTTGGGCCACAAGCTGGAAACCTGAGTGTATGAAGAGCTAAGGGGACTGTTGTTCAGCTGCCTCACAGCTTGGGTTCCCCTATTCTAAGGCTACTACATGATTCTGGTATCACAATTCCAACATCATACTCCACCTTTCTAGGTTAGCTGATGTTCCTAATCACCTATGGTCGGTTTTTCATTCAAAGTTACATACTATAAGCAGCAGAGGAAAATGACTGACCTGCATTGTCTCTTAATCTCTCATCTTATTTTCCCTGGTCTCCTTTATTCTCCTAAACCATGTTATTTATTACCTAATGTCTCTTTTCTTTCCTTTTTTCTGAGCCAAGGTGAGTGACACTTGACAATATTATATTTATAGTTCAGGACCTTTTATCCTTTGTAACTGCATTCTACCTAGACACATAAAGAAGGCACTAACACAGGAGTAAAGGTTAAAGGACATACCCCAAGGCCATTGGTTATAACATAACTACATTTGAATGAACAATTCAAGAGATCTCTTGTTAATTTCTGTAGCAAAGCTCCACCAGAACCGAAAGAAATATTTTCAATACTCCATTTTTTTTGCTTCATGCCTTCTACAATCTAGAAGATTAAAAAAATAAAACAAATGCTAAGTAATTTGGAAGAGAAAAACAACAAAAACTAAATAATTTGGAAGGGAAAGAAGGTAATTTTCCATAGGCCATACTGATAAATAACCCATCCTAGAGTTACAACATAGTAAATAATATGGCATATACAGAATTACACCCCACATTTTCTTTTAAAAAATCTACCCATACAAAAAGGGCAACCTGAAAGGGATTTTGTGTTGTCATCATTGTAATTGTGTTAAAATTGAGGAAACAAAGGAAATTAGAGGGTGAGGAAAGAAATTGGCTATAAATATCTAAAAGTTACTTGAGTAAACTCTTATCTGCCTCCTGTAGTTGTGGCCCAGATGCCAGTAGCACAAGCAATAAGACCAGGACATTTGCCCCAAATTACTACATGTTATCTATCACATGTTATAATGCATGTTTGATGTAATGGGGCATTTAAAAAGAATCAACAGATATTGGTGGCAAAACAATATAAAATATTCTCTCCTACATATCAATTCAGACACTGGCAGAGTCATTTTACTCTGGCTAGAACTCCAGTGCCATAAACAGAATTATGACCGGACTGTACATTAACATTTATCATTGGATCACTTTTGGCAGAAAGATTATTTACGAGTCAGCTAGAGAGACCTGTATGAACATTTACGTTTCTTTTTCCTAAGTAGGACTTATTTATCCAGCATCTGTCTTATGTATCATATTGATATTGAATCACTTTTAAGGTAGACGGTTGCGAGTAACCATTCCTTTAATTTCATGAGAATAGTCAAAAGGAAGTATTAGAAAGTCTAGTTCCATTTTACTAAAACAGAATTATTTTCAGAAATAATTAGATCATAAGCAGCTTGAATAGTTTTATGTAAATCATTAATATAAATTCACCATATTCCCCTCAAATAGTATAAGCCTTAACCTGACATATGTATTATTTGCAACAATGAACAATAAAAATATTTTAACAATCCCACATTTAAAAAGGCAAGTTTCTTCTTAAATACCATCTAATTCTACTACTATATGTGAGGCATCAAGATGAAAACATACACAATTTATTTTAAAGTGATTCCTTAGGCTGTATATAAACTCAGTCTCATATTGTTGTTATTAAACCTGAATTTAAAAGTACTCAAAGGTCCTGGATTCAGATTTTTCATTGAAATAACTGTGAACAAAGTATAACTAAGACAACAATAAAAACCTTATAAAAATATGAAATTAAGACATGTTCCAAAAAAGTAAATTTCAATATGGAAGAAATGTAAAGAGTAGAAAACAAAAATGAAGGAAAAGAATGGGAAACAGATAAATGGAGGGTAAGGTGGTTCAGTTAAAAAAAAAAAACAACAACAACAACAAAAAAAACCAGAAAATAGTTTCAGACCTGTCACATGATTTTAGATATGCCTCAGAAGAGTAAGAATCAGGAAATTACAAAGAACAGTAATGACGTAATGTCATATCTCTGTACTTCTGGCCCAGTTTCTTTAAGATATTCTTCCACTACAGCTGCACAGAAAGTTATAAAATTCAGATAATTTAAAGTTTAAGTGAACTGTTTTGCTAGGAGTACAGAAAATTACAGAATTTGGGAGAAAATTACTACTTAAAAATATTTACACATACAATCAGAAGAATGTCTGACTAGACATAAATTGATGAAATTTAACTTTTAGACACTACTCTTCATGTTCCTATTTATGCCCAAGTTATCTAACTAAAATGAGAAGAGTTCTACTATACCATCAGTATTTAAATAAAATATTCTTGTGCCCTGGCTGGATGGATACCTCAGTTGTTAGAGCATTGTCTCAGTACACCACGGTTGTAGGTTTAATCCCTTGTTAAGACACATACAAGAATCTACCAATGAATACATCAATGAGTGGAACAACAAATCAGTAACTCTCTCCTCCCCCCTCCTTGCACCCTTCACCTCTCTCTCTAAAATCAATTAAAAACATTTTAAATATTTTTATCATATCCATACATCTGAATCATACCCTATGATCTATAATTGTTTTCACAATACATTTATTTAGATAAAAAATTAATGTGTCCCTATCATTAAGATTTACATAAATCTTCTATTTAGTCTATGGACCAAAGCTGTGAGGGTTAGGAGAAATTTCATAGAAAGGTAGAGAAAAGGATTCTAGGGAAAAAATAGGATAGCTAAAAGGAAATAAAAGTGTTTAAAATATGTGGGACTTCACTTGCAAAGAAATCTCATGAAATTCGAGAATTTAGTATCATTTCAACGTCATTAATGAACCACTCCAATGGAGAGGTTTCCATGATAATCAAGATGTCTGAATCCCTAACCAAGATACAAACAGAAAGAGAAGACAATCTGTGTTTTGTCCAACAAGAGAGATTTTTGCTTCTTTCGTAAATAAGCAGATTGATTTTGGTACACACAAACTAGAGCAAGCTTATGTTGTTAATTTCATGGGGATGCCACAGGGAAGACCGACTGTATGAACAAGCAGTCTAAAAAGGCTGACAGTCAATGAAAGAAGTTAGTTGTTTGATATTAAACAGATTTTTAATTTTGTCAAAATTAAGGCATCTACTTTAATACATATACAAAGCAAAACCACTATATAAATTCTTCCTTCTGCTTCTAAAAACTTATTTTGACCCACCTCCAATATGAAGAAAGCAGGTTTCACTCTTTAGGTAAATCAACATGAGTACATTTGCATTACACAAATTATTCATTCTCTGATCACTCTGTTTAAGGTTTCATCAATGCCAAAGAGTATTTGTATATCTGTCTCAATATTTGACTTCTTGTTCATAGTTTAAAAAACAGAAAAAGAAAAAGAAAGGAAAGCCAAGAGCTTCAGTTTTTAAAGGGAAATTCAAATACCTGATTGAACTTAAAGCGCTCACCACTGAACACGGAAGGGTAGATACTAGCGGGAAGGGCAAGGAGCTCATGGTTTTTCTGAAATGGCACAAGAACCGTGCCCATGTTTCTTTCTCCAAAAAGGGGATAAAGAAGGCACCTACTAAACTGTCTAAGTTGTAGAAATGGGTAAGGGTTCTTTACTGATACCAAGGTAAGAAACCTTTAATTCAGCTGAGCTACGGAGAGAAGAACAATTACACATGCCAACTGAGATTTCTACAATCAGGTCCTCCTCCTCACTGCAGACTTTTTTTCTGTTTCTTCTTTCCTTTTCACAGGAAAGCCCCGAATGTCCCAACACCAAATGTCTTACAGGATTTTGGGGAGTTTCCACTTTTCGTAGGCAAAGCAGTTTGGGAGAGTTGGTGGAAGAAAACCTCATTTATGTTATTTCAAGATTTCTTGAAATAAATCTGTTCCAGATAACCTCCTTTTGGAACTCTAAATCCATACCACCACAGAAATACTGTTCGTTATATTCAGTAGTTCTTACTTTTCAAAGACTTCAGAAAACAAGGTATAACATAACTTGTTTATAACCAGTTATAAACACTGTGACAAGAATCACAACTGTGCTGAAATTATAAATGAGTTGTTTATCAAACTAATAAAAAGGAGCTTAATTATGATTATCTTATTGGATCATTTAATACAAACACATACCTCTTGTAAAGTATTAATATCTACTCCATCCCCTTGAATAACTCGAAGATAAGGTGGAAGAAGCCTGTAGCCCTTTGAGTTCTCAGTAACAGGGAACTTCTTACCCAAAATATCCAAAACCTGCACAGAAAAATACAAACACAAAATAACTAAAAATGGAAAAAAAAAGTGTAAAAGCTTTCCAATGTTTAAAAAGTGACTTTGCTTTGCTAGACCATCTTTAGGATATAAAAATTAATCAATTTACCTAAAAAATTTTACAATACTATATATAAACCTCCTACAATTCAGTCTCAATTCCTTTTGATTATGTTAGGAACAGGCATTCTATTTTCTATAAAGCCATTTTTATACAGTAAAGTGGCTCACCACATATTTTTCCCTTACATCTTTCAAATTACATAGATTCATTAAAAAAAACCAACCCTTTAACATGAGGAGCTTACAACAGTAAATATAATAGTTTTAGAAGGTATAGAGAACAAACTTATGATTATACTTTTGATTTCGATTTATTCTGCTTGTCCCTAATAGTTTTGTTTGGTTTAATTTTGATAAAACCAATATAAATCCATTTGAATCACAAAATTCAGAGGAATATGATATGCAAGGCAAAGTTGGAAACAAAGCACATATAACCCAGTTTCTCTGAAGTTCTCCTCAATTAAAGATGACACATAATTTTTAAGCTAACTTGTATAATATGCAAATCATACCACTCATTCATTAAATACTAAAAGTTGTGTAGCATCTGAAATACATAAATTGATTTAAGATTTCTCAGAAAGCTTAGTCAGAAATTCAAAAGACCTATCAGACAATTTTCCTCCCCAACAATCACTCCCTTTTTCTGAATAGTTTTATGATTCCAACAATGAGAAAATTCTGGAGTGATGATATTTCTCTTAAAATTAAGTCTACACATTTTTTTCACTCTAGGTTAACAAGAAAAACATAAAACCTCTTAAGTTTGCTAAAACCAAATCTGTTAACATTTCAGGCTAAGATAAGATTTTACGACTGGCTTATTACATTAACAGGGTAAGAAAAGACTTCCTTGATTCTCTATCCCCCTTTTTTAAGTGGTAATTTATCATCTAATCATTAGTTGGGAAACTGGTAAAATGAGAAGGTGACAATAGATACTTGGCTATTTTACATGTCGTGTGACCTTGAGCAAGTTACTTTAACCTCTCTATCTTAGTCTGTTTCTTTGTCTATTAAGAGAGAATGTAATATTTATTATAGAGAGCAAATGAAAGCTTAAGTAAAGCACCTAACACAATATTTTTCTAGTAGTAAATATCAAATAACCTGCTCTTATTTAGTGCTTTTCAAAGAAGGCAAGCCAAGTCCTGAAAACTAAAAACAGACAACACTGCTACACTGAGGGCTGAAGTACCTTTAAAGGAATCACTCCTTGAGGAGTATTTTCCATTTTTTTTTAATCACATCACCCTGCATGTATTTCTTTTGCACTAAGAATGTCAAAGGTATACCAATGACTTGTGATAAAGGAAAATACACAAACTATAAACTTGGTGACTAAGTCACAGGATTCCTTAAAATGGTAATGCTATTAATTTTGAAAGTAAGTAGAAAATATCAACTATACTTAAGTGTGTATTTCAGAATTTATATAAATAACCCATAACTCTGGGTACCCTTTGTTATTAACGTGTGACCTTGGGCAAATCTATTACCGTCTCCTGGCTGCAACTCTAAAATAAGGTCCAGATTGTTCTGAAATGGTATGTGTATAAATGAAATCAAAAGTAGTGTTGATGCAGCTGGTGGACAGGCATTTTAATAATCAATTCATGTATTAAAATTTACCTTTAATACAGTGTCAAGAGGATTTCCAGAATCAGGTCTGATAATTAGTGGTGCTTCTGTACTTCTTGATACTATTAAATGTCTTAGATCTTCACCCCATATTTTCTCACACGCATTATAAATATCATAGCTATCGCTGACCACAGATACAGGCACTGATGAAAACTGTGTTACTATATGTTCAAAAGCATCTTTTTCATGGTCTTTCCCCCAAGCTGTTATGGTACTAGAAAACAAAATGAAAATACAGATTTACTTAGGCGGACACATTACCTGTCCCTGAATCATCTCTCATGTTTACTATACTATACCATCAACACTTCGCAGAAAGTGAGTGATTTAGTTTATTGAATGCGCAGCAGGCTAGTTGAATAGTTGGACCAAACCACCCCTTGAATAATTTCTTTAAAGACTTAAAATAATATTTTTCCTCTCCAAAAGTTGTTTTAGCTTTTAAGTCATATTCGTCTTTTTTGGGGGATATTCCTGAACCTACTCATTTAAACTCAGTGAACTAAAAAGCACTTACTGAATGCACTCAATTCATTATGCCATGAAGTTAGGAAGAAAGAACACGGGCTCCCATTATTTTCTAGGCAATGTAAAGCACTTAGCTTCCACCTGTGAATTTTCAAAACCATGTACCTATAACAGCAGACATATATTTGACCTTTTTTATTTTTCAAAATTTAACACATAAGGGCAATTACTTCAACTATACCACCAATACGTATAGTCAACTAAATCTTTACCTATTATATCTTCAAGTGGCCAGTAAGTAATTTATTTCATTTATAGATTATCTACTACTAATTAATATATGCCCAGGGAATAAGAATTTTAATATTTAGTTTGTGCAGAACATAATTTAGATGGGAAATAAAATGTGAGTTTCTATGAGGCAAGAATGGTTATAGAGATTTTTATAATGTCCTCAATAATGGTTCTTCTTACTGAATAGATTAATACTATGTAACTTAAGTACCTGTGGGTTTACTAATACAGGGGTAGGCAAAAGTAGGTCAATAATAATAATAAAATTAATAATAATACAATAAACTGTTTTACATACTCACAACCAGAAACCTACTTTTACCCACCCCTGAATACAATTTTTCAAATTCTTAACCAGAATAATGAATTTGAAAACTGTCATTTCCTCATGCCAAGCAATTTTTCTTTATTCCCTAATTTTCTAGATTTTGCCTCTACCCCAATTTTCAGAAGTAAAATAATGAAAAGACAACCCATTCATTTACTATAGAACCCATGCAGGCATAAGTTTATCTCAAAACTATTTTAAGAGTTATACTAATTTATGTTTGAAATTGTCATTTCATTTCTACTTTTTTTCTGAAGGTCTGGAGTAAACAACTTTTTCTATGCTGTCAATGGTATGCTGGGGAATTCAGGCTTAAAAGAATTAACTACCCAGAGACACTATTCTCGTCTGAAATGGAAAAACAGCCTATTTACATAGTGAACACTCTTCTAAACAACTACAGGGGCTGCCAGTAGCTATAATGCCAGCTAAGGGAAAGTTAAGACAGGATGAAGAGAAACATTCTTCACATCAAGAATTGCTACTGTTGCCCTGGCCAGGTGGCTCAGTTCCAACAGCAAAAGGTTGCAGGTTCGATGTGGCGCATATGGGAGGCAACAAATCGATGTTTCTCTCTCACAGTGGTGCCTGCGTGCGTGTGCGCGTCTTTCTTTACCTGTCTCTCTAAAATCAATAAAAATACATAACCTCATGTGAGGATTAAAAAAACAAAAAAGAATTGCTACTGTCCTCTTTATCAGGGACACAATTAAGGGCAAAGAATATCATTACTGGAGAGCTTTCTAACTGAAGAGAAAAAAAAATCCTAGTTAGAGGTCATTCCTTATGCAGTTATGTTTTACTAGCACTGTATGAATAAAGTCATCTAACTCTGCTACTTATGTTCATCACGTCTAGCAACTGTAATTGTTCATTTTCAGCCTTTATCTTATTTGTTTTCTCTGTGGCATCTGAACCTTCCTGAAGCTTTCTCTCCCATAACTGCAATGATACCTCCAACGTTTCAATTTTTTTCTATTTCTACGGCTCCTTTTTAGTCTCCAACAGATGCTATGCTCTTTCTTTTCTTCAATCTGACCAAGGGCTCTGATCTGGGCACTTATCTCCCTATACACACTCTGTGTATGGAAAAACACTCTAAGCTTTTAAAAATACCCTGTGATTAGGGTTTCCAAAATCTACCGTAGCCCAGGTTTTGCTTCTCTACTCCAGATGCACTTTGTTAGGTAGGAGGATGACTATCTTCATTTCATTATCCCAGACATTTCCTAATGCACCCTCTACATAATCCAATTATTACACCTATTCTTCTAGTATAGTATTTGGTATATTTGGAGATAATATACCAAAATATTTATTCAATGAACTCTATTCATGCTAGTATTCACATTTCTAGAACCAAATTAGATACCTTTCCCAAGTTTGAGGGAAAAGTTATGTAACTGAATATTTCTAAATCCAGATTCCTTAAGAAAAATTTATAACAATGGCAGTGCTGTAAAATTTGGAGTTTTTATTTTAATGTTATTTTAGATGTTAGCTCATTTATTCTCAATGACCTTCTTATGTTATAGAGGTAAAATTTTAGTTCCTCCTTTTGTTGGACTGGAGGAACTGAAAAACAGAGAGAGAAGTGACTTGCCCAAGGCCACCTAGTATGTCAGCTGTAAAGTTCTATTCACCGTACTGTTGTTTAAAAGACTTTTCTATTTAAGGACATCTGAAATAATCTATAAGAAGGAGTTAAACACTTAAAAATGTGGTAAATATTATGTGATTGTATAAGTAAATGGATTTTAACTGTTTAAACATGAAGGCCCTAAAGATGATACTATCTTTTTATTCTCAGATTTATAGTACCATACTCATGTTATTACTTTGAAACAAAACCATTAGTGAAGTGTCTAAAAATGGATACTATGTAAGTTTTAAAAAAATCTATAGACATCTAAGTCTGAAATAACAATACTGTTAACATTAAAACCATTATCTGTTGATAAACTTTCCTGGTTTCACTTGTCTTAAATGTGGTATTCAGTAAGGCCCTACTAATATGGCAATCCTCATAAATGTTAGCTGAATCTACTCTCTAGTGAGCCTCAAAACATCAAGTTCTAGCAATTTCATCCCAAGCTATTGCTCATGTTTATCTGCTTCTTTCCATTCATTTTTGCCACTTCGTTTTGAACCTTGTTACCTCCCATAACTGCTGCAATAGCTTCCTATAATATAAAGCTTCCTACTTTCTCGTTTCTCTTTTCCAAATGGAGACAACTGCACTTGAACAACAATTTTTAAAAACAGATAGAAATCCTATCAAAATAATGATCCTAAAATATTTCTCTGACATCTCTTCTTGGCTCAAAAACTTCAATGCCCACTCGCATTTGAAAATGGAATTAGAATAACCTACCATAAATCTGAGAGCCTTCACTAACCTGTCTTCCCAGTTTACCTTATGTTCCTTACAGTCTCCATGTTTTACCCGATTCCCTAACCACATCAGTCTCCTCTTTCAGGACAATGCCTGATGCATGGTGCGCATGCAGTAAATATTCATTTAGAGAATGAATGATCCCCATGACTGCCATATAAATTTTACCATTCCTTCAAAAGTCAAGATTTCACATCCCACCTCTACAGAACCTTTCTTGATTCTGTCATTGGAATACAATCCTTCCTTTCTTTCCCTTGCACCACTAGAGCACTTTAACTGTACCTCCTTAAAAGTACTTAATCAGTAGAGTAGAATGTCACTACTGTACTATTTTATCCTGAAGAGAGTCAGACTTTTCCTTTCTATCCCTTGTACTGTTCAGTAGACTGGCTTGAATAAATACAGCTTTTGCGTCATATAAAACAAGTGCTTAATAAATAAAAGCTTTTTTTTTAAAAAAAGCTTAGCTTTATTCTAAACTCACTATTGGCTTTGGCACACTGCAATATTCTAGTATAAGTAGGACTTAATAAACCTCCCCAGTCATAAATTTTGTTATAAGAACCAGAAATACGGTTTGATGTGGTTGTTTGTTTACTTTTTATTTTTTTCCTTTACCATTTAGCCCCCATATCCTCTTCCACCTCCCCACCCCACCCCACCCCACCCCACCCCACCCCATCCCATCCCATCCCAGCAATCTGGCAGGTCTTTTAAAAACAAGTTAACTCTAGGATCAGACCAGCTGCTGCTTAAATTACAACTGCCTTCTAGTTCTACTTGAGATGATTTAGTAAGATTAGATAAGAAAGCAAAAGAAGACTCTGAACTTTTTTCCTTTCATTGAAAGGGCTTACTTGGTCATGTACAGTTAAGGATACTGGGTCCAGATGACAATTCCCAAGGCAAAGATAGGTGAAGTCATGTAGAGGAGCAGGGAAAGGGAAAATAGTGATCAGGTTTCAGTGCTTCTAGACTTAATTTAACACATAAAATCTATCTGCACATGGCCATTGAGCAGCTGAAAAAGTCCTTTAAAAAAAAACCTATATGGAAATATATGAGTTGAAAAAAGCCCTTAAACTGTTTCTATTAGGATGGTTAGATGTTCTCTACCTCCCTGATACTAATCTTTATACAAACTATAAGTAATGAATTTTTTATTACTTAAGTTCATGAAGATTTACTGGAGAACACAGCTCTGCAGTTAAGCAAAATTATCACTGAATTACAAATACATGAAGGAAAAAACTTAGTGATTATAGAAAACAAAATTGAGATGACAAGAGAATGGAAACAGAATTTTACCTGTGTTCTGCTGCTGGAACAGAATAGCCTGGAACCGGATCTTTTGTTCCATAGTATTTTTTAATTAAAGCAATTCCTGCTACTGTATCTGTTCCTTTGAAGTTCACCAGATGAGCAGACGCTCCTATTCCAGCAGTCTGGAAAATAAACCAAAAACCAAAATCGAAAAAAAGAAAAAAAAGACCCACACTTGAGGTATAGATCATATAGCTCCCCAAGGAATTATCATCTTCTGTTACTCTTAGAGAAATATTTTATCAGAGATAATAGTTCCTTTGACAAAGATCCAGTTTTTCTTAAGTACTTAAGGATTCAATTGTTACCTCCTTGAAGAAAACTATTTGATACTGACCCACCCCCATTTCCCATCACGCTCTTTTCCATTATTCTGCCTAATGCTTCTCTGTAGCATTATCTGACATATGCTACATTATTTGTTTGTCAGTCAATTTACCCTCTCATCTCATATATAAAGGATAGAAACATTTGTTGAAGGCTATATTCCACGAACTTTAAACAGAGGCTAACACACAGTAGGTACTTTAGCTGTTCACTAAATCTCTGGAATTTCAAAATATGGCCTATATAGACCAACATCAATCCCAAACTTGCCAGAAAGTTTATAATGGTAATCTACTGACAATCTGCATTTTATTCAATGAGGTTTACTTCAGTTTCTTACCTCTTGGGAAGAGACTCCTCTGTAGCCAAAATCATGCAACTTGTATTCCAGACCATCTAAGTTACCAGATGTTTCTAACAAATATTTGGCCAGTATTTTCTTCTGTTCTCTAGAATTTGTGGCCACAGTGATTGGATACCAGGACTGAACAAGAATAGTCTGTAGTAATAAAATTAACCACAAATATTAATACATAAAATACTGGGTTCTTTCTGAGGAAAATGCTAGCTTTCTTTGGAGGCATGTTCTGAACTTCCATACTACTGGAAATACCATTTAGAAATTTCAACTGTGTAACAGTATGCCAACACATGCATTCTGGATACAGTGCATAGTTTGGTTCTCAAATCAGCAACATGAAAGAAAAGCATACCAGGCTATTAACGGTTGAGAACGTCACATTTCTATCCAACTCTCCAAAGAGGCAAACAATAGTTAAGACTATCTGTGGTGAAGGACCAACTTTTGAAAAGACTTTCAATCTGCCATGGACCACTAATTTTATAGAACACACGCACACTTGGGTGGTGAGGCAACTATCATAAAAGTTTCCAAATGCTTATGCTTGATTTCTGTATTTAATATGAAGCTTCATCAACAGTTCATGCACCAGCACTGGTCCATGGACTACACCTTGAATAGTATAGTCTGGGTCTAAGGTTATTCATTTACTCTTCTAGGTAGACTTTGATCTAATGTCTATTGTTAGGTTATTTACTTGAATACTTTTGCTTAACACTAGAGAATTCCATACACTGAGTTATGCTTTAGGTCCATGGTTTTTATCAAAAGTCCTTATAAGAAGGCTGCATGAAATACTTCTGCTTATGTTGTAAAACTGCAAGACCACTGTTTATATTATACTTAGTGCCTATTATGTAAGTTCCCAAGTGAGGACATGAAAGAATTGCTAGGTTCCTACTTTCTGATAAGAACTGCACCTTGGTTTTCATTTTTTTCTTGGATGCCAGGAAACTCAAAGTCAGTCTGATGCTTAATCATGGCAAACATATTAATTATTATGGCTTGGGAATTCATTCCTTCTCCATAACAGAATCATAATTTTCTATCTTTATCAGTCAGTCTATTATTAGAAGCAGTCTCAAAGATGTTTCAGAAAGACCTAACAATAATGTCTGAGCTCAATCAAAAAGCTCTTTAATGTACGAATTAAGTTTTACAAAACTAGCTTTTACTGAATACCAGTTTAGTTATCAATAAATAAATAAAATAAGTAAAAACAAAAGTTTATTTAACCTTGGACTTTCCAACTCGGACACCTAAAAAGAGAAAAAGAAAACAAACTGTAGCATTAGACTCCTATGACTGATTAAACATGGCCCCAAATCTTTGCAGGTCTTCTCATCAAGAGATGGAATCTGTTTCTTCATCCCTTGATTCTGGGCTGTACTTATGATTTGCTTTTAACCAAAAGAGTGTGACAGAAATCATATTGTATAACTTTCAAGTTACTGTATCAAGAGGTTTTGCAGGTTTCAGTCTCCTGGATCCCTGAGACTAGAATGTTGTGAAGGAGCTAAGTTATTGAGAGAGGCCCAACGGTCCCTGCTGTCTCAGGGAGGCCCCAGGTGTGAAGTGAGGCCATTTTAGACTGTCCTGTCCTAGTTCCAAATAAAAGAATGTTTTATTCAGGTGCTGCTATTCGTTACAGTCCTTTAATGAGTATCAACCATAGGGGGGAAAAAAGCCAACTCATAACAGAAATTTGAGGTTTCCTATAATCTTGCCTTGTTTACCATTTAAAGGTTGATTCCCTACTATACTTCCCACTTTTATGCTTCAGTTCCCTTCAGGCTATTTGCTATTCTAAAAATATTGTGCCATTTGCTTAGCTGTTCCTCTCCCTTATTAAAACTTATTTATTGGATTGGCTAAAAAGTTCATTTTTTTCATATGATGGCTCTAGTTGTGCTGAGTTGTCTTTAAGTTCATTCGAAACAATTTTGTTAAGATTGTATTGTGACAGCTGTTGTATCAACATTTAAAAAAAATTATCAAAATAGGTGAATTTTTGTGCAGTCATTTTTATATTAAAAATGAAAGAAAATATGCAACATTGTCAGCATATTATGCATTATTATTTCAATAAAGGTGAAATCACAACTGAAATGCAAAAAAGGTTTGTGTAGAGTATGGAGAAGGTGCTGTGACTGATTGAACATGTCAAAATGGTTTGCACAGTTTCTTGGTATTACTGACATGTTGGCCAAATAATTCTTTGCTGTGGGGCTGTCTTATGCATTGGAAAATGTTTAGCAGCACCCCTGGCCTCTACCCAGTAGAAGCCAACAGCAGGAGGTAGCTGACATACTCAAAATATACAAATCAATAAAGTTATTGGTGAAAATGAAAAATGTGTCTATTATTTTATGAAACAAAAGTAACAGATTTTTTGGCCAACCCAATATGTATTCCAATGCAGACTCCTTAGACAAAATTACCTATTTTTCTGCTACCAATTCTGCATTCTTACTTATGTTAGTGGTTAGTTCAGAATGAATTGCTCCTCCCCCAAAGGCCCTTACATAAGACACACCTTGCCCTACTTTCTGTGCCCAGCATTTTTTTGCACATAGCTGGTACTCAATCAATGTTCACTTGTTAAATTTAATTCAATGAATTCTCACATTTTAATTTAACTTAGATTGATATTATCTAGGAGTATGAGAAAGATAAAGCATAATGTGAACAACTCTAGTTGAGTTATAAAGGTAGAAGATTGACCTTACCCCTCGAAAAATGCCAGGGAAAGAAGGAAATAACTATCAGACACAGTGATCCTTCACATCACCATTTCCTTTCCATAGTCCAACAAAATCAGCTTAAATTATACTCTTAATAAAATCAGTCCCCTTTAAAAAAGATCACTGTAGGTGTAAGCAAGGGAAAAAAAAAGGCAAGTTAGTTTGGGTTAATCCAAGGTCTTATAAAGTAGGCCTTGTTGGAATCTTTTCCAAAATAGCAATTTGCCCACAATAATCAAGATTAAATTTTTAGCTGAAAACTAAGACTAAAGTAAATACACCTGCATATTTCATTTAAGATTTGTTTATTATGTTACTGTGCAGGATGAAGAATTTTAGAGTGCTATAGTTGAAAATAGTGTGGTATAGTAAAAAGGGGACTGGACCTACTCTGTTAACTACAGTTCTTTCATCTCTCAGGGCTCAATTTCCCCATCTGTAAAATGAGGGCATTTGATTAATGTACTGGTTTTTAAAGTTATCTTTTCTTTTTAACAGCACAAAGTTTTGTTTTTTGGTTGGAAGAGACAGGTAAGTTTAGTTTAATATGCTCTATCCTTAGCCCCTTATAAGTCTGAGACACTACTACAGTACACTTAGACTCTCATAAATACGTTTTGAAATTTGATTTGAGGACTAAAATTTCTTCTACCACTAATAATGAAATTGATAAAGCAATAATTTTAATGTGTTTTTTAACACTATCTGGTTGAATAACAGTGTATGGTTCATAACAATGAAAGAATGCTATTAATAACTTTGAACATAAACTAGGAGAGACAACTGGGAGGAGCACTATTGAGTACTATTATTTAAAATGTTTTAAACCAAGAATTGCCTAAAGAAAATCTTCCAGTCTGTAAACAACAAATTTACTGAATTTGGTAACAGATTTCATATTATAAAATGGTAAACTTGTGCCGAGGATGAGTAAGAGTAAGATGAGTCTCCTCTAAGCCCGCATAAAAACCCACAAAGTCTCTTTTAGAGACCTGGTATTGAGCATAAACACAGTATTTTATACAGCATAGATTGATCGGAAACTACGATAAGGAATTTTCAGACCATATATATTTGTGCCTGGATAAAAATACCTGAAATTATTGAAAATAATATATATTAGAATATAAGATAAACTTGATATGTCACTTTAGGTTTAAGGAAAAAAAACAAGGAACTATGTATTTTTTTTTCCTCCCAAATCTAAGTCTCATACTGGATATTACATTTAAAAATTTTTAAATTAAAAATGTTTATATGTTTGCTAACAAACTACTGCTCTAAGATATCTATATATAACCATTTTTACTTTATGGTTTTTTAGTGAAATAAACCAAAATATAATGATTATTAAAACAATGTTTTGTTTTGTTTTTTTAGGCCAGTGTTTTTTCACCTTCTGAAGAGGATTAAAAAAAATATATATCTATATGAAGCAAGGTAGACTGGGAACTAGTTCTTTGTGTCCATAAATATCTGCTTTACAGGAGTTCAATGAGATGCAAGGAAAGAGTACAGAATGACTAAATCCTCAATCAGAAAACCAACAAGAAAAAAAGTGAAGAAAAGTTATGTGAAAATGATGATTTTCACCATAATATTTATCTATTTAGGGTCTTTTGGCAGTGAAGGTAAAATGGTAAGACTAGATTAATTGGTTAAGAACCCTTCTACTCTTTTGTTTTTATAATACCATTCCCTTAAAGTCAATTATTTGCCAGTACAAATACTATAACAATTATACAAAAACTAATAATAAGTTATGTTTTCTTTTGAGTTCACAGTTAATTCAAAGTTTTAAGACACAGTGGTGAACTGTTCAATATCTGTTTTAGTTAATTGTAATTTTTTTCTGAGCCTATTAGCCTATTATTAGTTGATGGCCCACTAAGAATCTGATATGAAAGTTTTAAATTTCATGTCAACTTAGGGAAAAATAAATTTCAAACATATTTTTGGACCTCTTACTTTTTCTAAATCTTTTCCAGTTTTATAAATAAAACTCAAATATATTATTTTACAATATAACAAATTAGTTTAAACAATAAACTACTAATATAAAGAGACAGTTCTATGCACTAGGTAAACGAAAAAGAAATGTGGTATTTCTACAGTCACTTTCCAGAATATTTTTTCTTACAGAGAAAATATAAATGAGGCTGGTTGGTATTGCTTCTCTGCCTTTCGGTTAAGATTTAGTGTAAATTAAGCTGTTGAGGAGCTAAGTAGATATTTAATATCAAAGTTTTAAGCGTGTGAAAAAAACATGATTGCTTAGGTATAGATGCAAGGAAAAACAAACAAAAAGCCTTGTAATACAAACTCATGTAACCTCCTTTTACCCTTAGAAATTAAACAAAATAACCAGTCAATCTTAAATGTATTTAGATGAGAAATATCAGGAAGCAGAGCCTAGGCCGTTACCTGATTACGGTAAGAAAGAATAGAGAGAGCAATTATTAAAAATCTGAACAAAATTCCTTCAGATTAACTGAAACAGAATATCCAAAAAATGTCTTAAGTTACTAAAAATGTACCTGTCCTGTTTTTCTAACTTTTCTCCATGATGATATACATTTAGGATCGCAACAAATAAGATGGAAGCCAACTGGGCTTTAATAGTAGTAATTCTTAGTAATTTGATTTAGATAAAATCTCAGAACATTAGATTTCACTCGAAGGAACCATAAAGATTATTTAGTCCAACTGTCATTTTATAGATGAGGAAATTGAGGACTGGAAAGGTTTATTAAATTGTGGAAGATAACACTGCTTTATTAGTAGCATTTTTAAGACTAGAGTCCCAGTTGAATGACTTTTACAACTTCAATTAATGTTAAGTAAGAAATAAAAACAAAACAATTCACCTCAATCCAATTTGTAAGCCAGTAACACTCTGGATCTGTGTTTTCCACTGTGAAGAGAACATTTCCTCTCGGAACAACAGAGCCCTCAGGAACAGCTTTTACTTCTATTGGAAGATGCCCATCATATTTCTGGTAAGAGACAATAATGAATTTATTTCATTCAACAAATGGTGTTCAGTTACCCGTTTTTATAAGATTCTTTGTATTTTACAGAGGCTAAACTTATTGTGATAGAAATGGCAACTGCGAATGTATTACAATGTTACTAGCAGGGTCAGAATATCCTTATCCTCCTGAAATAAAATTAGCTGAAACAGCTTAGGCAGTAGTATCAATTTTTAAATTTCATGTTGTCAAAGTGCTTCTGCTATGAACATTTATCATTAAAAGATACAGATAATTTCAAACTGATTATAAAGCTTGTTCTTCTCCAGCTCCTTCAAAAAAAAAGAGAAGACTTTATTCCAAAAACACTATCTTTCTTCTAAGTAGGCCATTTTCATAAAAGAAAGGCTAAAGACTGAAAGATAAAACAAAGTAACAAATCAGAGAGTGAGAGTGAGAGAGAGAGAGAGAGAGAGAGAGAGAGAGAGAGAGAGAGAGACTTAAATAGGTCTTCTTTTTACTCTTGGTGTAGACCTGAAACTATTTTGATAGTAGATAGATACATTAAGTATACTTTCTAGAGTTTTGGCAATCAATATCAAAAGTACAATTAATTCTCTCCAAAATTAGGCTGAGAATATATTTGCTACATGGTATGTTACTATATATTTAATTATGCCTCTCTAGTTTTAAAGCTAAAAGTTGTGGCTAACTTTTTGGCTAGGAAAGCAAGTTGTTTCAGAATTCTTAATAGTTTATTTATGTGATTTCGAACAAGGCAACTAGATAAAAGAAAAATCCATTTAATAAGGAGCACTGAAGGTCTCATGAAATAGCAGAAAGAATACTTCCTTAGAAGTTCTTGCTTGAAATCAAAAGCAGGTAGGAGACCTTTGGCAAGTCATTTAACATTTCTAGGTCTGAGACTCTGCCTGTAAAATGGGGTTAGACAAGATTGTCTCTAAAGAACTTATGAATCACTAAGATTCTCTGAACATAAAATCAAAAGACTTATTACCTGGCCACTGGAAATTTTACTTATAAGCATAGCATCTAACTTATTTATTACTATTATCCTCACAAAAAACCATATGGAGTTAAGTGCAGGTGTTACCCGACAGATTTTACTTCAGATAAGGGAAAACTACAGTACAGAGTGCTTACCTGACTTCTTCAAAGACCCATCAATACCAAAAAGTAAAACTCATTATTACTAGATAGGCATGAAAGTTAAAGAATTCTAATTATTTTATGTTTAGAGTCTACAATGGAAATGATACTCATTTTTAAAATGTAAATTAATTAATGAATACTTAACATGACAAGATGCCAATAGATCCCATTCCCAAGCTATCTGCAATAAAGAAAATCACGAGAGGACATTCAACTCTCATAATTTAATTCCGATGTGTTTGGGCGCTCAAAATTTAAGCGATGGTTTCAAACATGCTAGATATGAATATTACAGTACAACAAAGAATAAAAATCAACTTCATGGATCTATGCCAAACCATTCCAACTATTCAGTAAGGAAAATTTCCTAGAATTATTGTCTAGTGATAGACTCATAGCGTCTACTTTCTTTGATAACCTACAGTTAAGGAAACACACCTAGACTTTGAAATTTCCAAATAACCATGCCCTTTCTTAAGTATAGTCTATTTTCAAAGAAAGGGTTAAATCATCTCTCTTAAAAAATATTAAATTATAATTCATTTATATTATAACTAATTTGACCTGCTGTAGGTTCCACATAGTAATAATTTGCCACCAGAAAAAATATTTAAACGTTACCCATAACTTTTCACAAGAATGTCTAAAATAGCCATCAAGCTTACGTCATAGGCACAAAAAAGAGTTGCAGCTTTAGTCTTAATCTTATAAATTCCTTTGCAAGAATTTTTAAAGTACAAGCAAAACCAAAATAGTAGACCAAAAACATGAAATCAGTTTTTACCTCAAGAATGTAGTTCCATCCCTTTTCATTAAAGACATCATCCTGAAAATGCTCTTTGTATACCTCTTTGGCTTCCTGGATCTTCTCTTTGGTCACTACTTTACCTAAAAGCATAAACATCTTCTGTTTACATTTTGAAAGGCATTCTGTCAACTGCTGAGTTGTCACAGGATTAATGTCTCTAGATATTTCACCCATTCTATGGATAAAAAACAAGATCTGAGAGATTAAATAACTCACCCACAGTCAATAGCAAAGCCAGAAAATGACTGCACTTTCAATAACTCAGTCTAAGTATATTAATTTTTTATTTGAAAAGTAAATGTGCAGAAGAAATTATAACATGGATAGTACTTTTTAAAAATCACAACATATTAACGTAGAAGATATCTTTTCTGTCTTTACTAATTTCTATATCCTTCAAATTTGAGAGAGTAAGCCTTTGATACAAATGATTTTCCAAGTGAACCTTCTCACTTTATTCATAAAAGATAACTTCGGGGCTGATAATCCAACAATTTTCACAATTACTACATTTTTGCTCCTCAAATACACTTTTAATTTTCTTTATCTGTAAAATGAGGATAAAACAGGAATACCTACTTTGGTTGTGAGGACTAAATGAGTTATGAAATATGAGTTATTTAAAATAATGCTGACCTATAATAGGTAATCAATATGTTTTAACTATAATTAAGAACTAATATCTTATGAAGTTTTTGAGTTGCAGAACTGAAGTGTGACATCAGTCTTTGGTAACTTCAGGTCACTAGTAAACTCATTTAAAATACCCTGGGTAGTCTTGCTCGCAAAGAAGTACTTTTGACATCAAGTAGGTTTTTTAGTAGTAAAACATATCTGGACTGTTTAATCTTAAAATTGCCAAGATTATGGAAAAAGGTTATTACATAAAATTCAACTTAATCTGTATTTAATTCTAAGATTATTTTTATTTGAAAACGTTAAAGATGAAATTTTCCAAAATATGTAAAACCCTTGTGAACTATTTTGCCTCCTAGAAATAACATTAGAAAACAGACTAGAAATGGACTTCCAAGTATAAAGGCAAAGAAATTATTTTGGGGATTTTTCTGCTTTAAATGCATTTGAGACTAAGTTCATAGGTAGAAATAGTTTTGAAAAATAGGCCTTTAAGGTAAAACTGACTAGCATAAAAATATTCCAATTATAATTGCTACTATAATTCAAAATGAGTTCCCAGGTCAATAACAAATCCTTTATTTTCAATCAGTGACTAAAGTTTACTAACAAACCAGATTAGCCTTAGAAAATTAGTAACTCTTCTAAACTTATTCCCAAACTTAGTTTAAGAAAATCTTTCTCATATTAAGTACACCAAGCACCTATACAAAATAATACGATTGAATGTATCCAAAATAACATTAAATAAAAATTCCAAAAGAGTTCCTACAGTAGTTAAATTAATTAAATAAATATAAAAATTAGACTGTTCAAAAAGTTACGTCAGATAATACAACAAAACACAGGAGAAAAATTATGAAGAGTTATATGAAAGCAATGTTTTAAGTGTACTAGGACAAATGATACCTTTTAAGTATTTATTAAGAATGTACTGCAACCCATAAAATACTGTTTCTTCGTATTTAACCTTCCTTATTTTGGAGTTTTCTGTCTTCTTTTCACGGCATTCAAAGTAGGAATAAACTTTGCTTGTGTTGGGTGGGTACTGTTTATAGTGAGTAACCTAAAAGAGAAATACTTGAATTAGAAAACACCAGAAGAATAGACCATAAATCACAACAGCAAGGATCTGAAATTATTTAAAATCAGAGAAAGTACACTTATTTTCAACTGATCAAATTCTTTTCCTGGCTATAGAGAATAAAAAATAAGAAACAAACTTATTAAGATGCTTTTAATAGTTCAGTATCTTAAATTCAAAACCACGGGATGCCATTACATTTTCTAAAGAAGCAGACTGATCTTAAGGAAGTACAAGGCCTCTAAGTTGCACACCTGGAACAAATGTACGAAGACAGGTATCTTATTCGATCTTTGGGAACAGTCTTTATTCAAGCGAAAAGATATGCAGCTGTCGGGGTTAGGAGGCGAGGACACAGCACACGCGATATAAAAGAATAACCTGAAAGCAGGATTTGGTACTATTACTATCTAAATGTGTTATGTTTGAAAAGTCAATAGCCAGTGACTTCCCAGAACGCTACTTGTTTATCCGTATAATGAGGTAGTGAGAATGATCTCTTCTAGTCTTCAATGTGACACTGAAAACCTAAATAAATAAAAACAAAAGCAGCAGCGCAAAAAAAAAAAAAAAAAAAAAAAAAAATTTGCTTTGTAGTCTTTTCTTTTGCTCAAATTACCTCTAAATTGCGAAATAAATGTCTATACAATGCAACATCAAATTCCGATAAGTTAAAAAATATGAAGAGGTATGATCACAAATTTCTTTTCCATGAATCTGGTTAAGAGTCACTGTTAAAAATTTACCTGTTTTTGTTTTAAGAAAAAGAAAGTGTTTATTTGTAATTTGAATTTTATTATATTTCATTGTGGTTAAATCATTTTACCAATAAGAAATAACTAGAAGAATAATGTGTATTCATTTGTCCAGTTGAAAGAGCAGGAATAATGCCTTAATTGGGTGGTGAATCAGTAATGGTGGAATAAATCTTGGCAGACCAAGTTTCCTGAACAACCACTGTGGACATTAACCATTTTTCCTGTTTAGCTCTGATCTGAAGTTTAGAAAAACAACATTTTCCTTGTTTGGCTGTATAATCTTAATCCTAGTAAAACTTGATTTTAATCTAAAGAACCTTTTAAGTTTAGCACAAAAATTCTAAAACAAATATAATTTGTATAAAGAGAAAAAACACAAATATTTAAAGTGTTTTCTCTCCCAAAGAAGCAACCTACAAGTCTATAAAAATAGAACCCTCATGTTCCTTATTAGGCAACCTTAGAGGTAAATCTTTATATTAATGTGTGGTCTGATTGCCTAAGCCAGGCAATAGAGTTAGAACTTTCTGTTTTGCTCAGGTACCATAGATACCTATATACTACAAGGCACAGGAAGGCTTCATCAAAGCCTAGAGGTATTTACTAGTTTCAGGTTGGAACCCAGTGACTGATGCCACTGTAAATCTAGAGCTGTTAAATCTATTAGGCAATTCACTAAAATACAAAAACACATATATATGATACCCTAGAACAAATGATGACTATTTCAACTACTTAATTGACGGAAAAAGATACTACTACCTAAAAACGTACATAAGATGTATATGAAAATGAAAATATCCAGTTTATGTCTAAATAACTCTAACTATTTTAATGGGAATAAGCAGGGAGATAAAAGAAAAGCCAATTATGATGAAGTAAAATTTGAATAAGGGTCTGGATCACATGACCCAAGATTATAAAGATTCACTGTTATGATTGTCTATAGTTTGACCTTCTTACCAGTTCAGATACTTAATGATGAATCTTTATTAATTACTTCTTCTATATCAGATCAAAATGCAAATGAATTACTTTCATCTTCTGAGTAGAGCAAGCAGGCCAAATCTAAATGGAAATGTCTCTAAACCATGTAACTCCATCTTGGTCTATAAGTATAGTAAAATTTTTTGATCTTACGAATACAGTTCCAGTTCTGGACAACAATTAAATATGTTACAATTTTAAAGCTTTACTGTAGCTGTGTTCTTTAATTATGGTACTTAAAACCTGTACATAAATACTCAGAATGCTTTCTCTGAAAAAAACTGTAAAAACACAAAATTACCTAGGCTGCTATATTAGAAATGAAGTATGACTTCTAAAATTTTCTTTGGGAAAACTCAAGAGAATAGTTTTAGAACTTAGCTAAAGAATCTAAACCATCTAGGTAAACTCTCAGGTAATTAACCATGAAACGTAATTTACTATTAACCATCTACTAACATCCAATACTTTTATAAAAGAATAAAAAAGTATGTTCACATTTATTTTTACCAGCATATAACATTATTTTACGGGAAAACATTTTATACAGAGCTTCTTAATATTATTCTAAAAATACAGCCAATATGATTTACAGTAATTCTAGTTTTGCTAGGTATTTTTGTCCTCTTCGTTTTACCTTCGGCTAAACTGGTCACTCTGAACCCCTCAGAACCTTCACCAAAATTGAGATGATACAGCAGAAATTGAAATCAATAAATAGACTGTTATTTTATAAATAGTTCGTTCACCCACAAATATACAGGGTGGGGTGAAAAGTTGGTTTACAGTTGTTTGTTCATATGGAAAATAACTCAATAATTAACATGTAATACAAGAATAAACTGTGTTTTGGGTACTCACAACTGTAAACTTACTTTTGCCCCATCCTGTATATGTGGTACCTACTATGTATCAGGCACTGTTTCAGATGCTGAGGACAGGGAAATACAGAGATTAAAGTGGTTTCCATTCTCACAGGGCTAATAAAGACTGGAAAGTCAAAAATAACAATAAATATATGAACAAAATCATTTCAGATCTAGGTGAATACTATGAAAAATTAAAAGAAACTCATGGGCTAGAGGGACCTGGGAGACTACTTTAAATAGGTGGCCAGGAAGGCTTCTCTGAGAGGGTGACAGGTGAGCAAGACTTAAATGACAAGGAGGAAGTAAATAACTTGACTCAAGGGACAGAAAAGAATGAAGGTCAGAGTGATTAGTGCTTAGAGAATGGGGAGGAGGAGGAGGTATGGAGTACAAGTTAGAAAGACAAAGAGAAAAGATGAGGTAAGGCTTACAGGCTGCAATAACTAATTTGAATTTTTATCAAGTGCAATGGGAAGCCATTAATACGGTTTAAACTGTAGTGATTCACATTTTACAAGGATCAGGCTGGTGGTAAGTGGAGAATGGAATACAGGGTGACCAGAGTGGACGCAGGAACATCAGACAAGAGGTTATTGCCAAAGACTAGTTTAGGTGAGAGAACTGGCTGATAGATTAGATATGGAGGTGGAAGAAGTAAGAATGTCTCCTAGATTTTTGGCTTGAGCAACAGGGTAAATAATGGTGGCAAGTACTGAGATGGGGAAGGCTTTGGGAGGAAGGGGTATGGAAATTAAGAACTCAGTTTTAAATGTGAAGAAATACTAATAAATTTTCATAGTACTCAAAATTAAAGTGAACTACAAAAAGGGAGCTCAAATCCTATTTTTAAGCACTGTTTTGACTTCAGTCACCAGAGAAAATGACTCCACAATAAATTTATTTACAAATGAAGAGAACATACCAGATTTCTCATATCCTCAGCAAACCTTTTTCCTTACAATGTTTCCTAAACTGGTATGGTTGTCCTGCAGCTAAGAGTGCTGCCAGTAGATATATGTATGTGTGGTGAAGAAGACAGAGAGGGACACAGGAAAATGTAGTTCTTTGAATAAAACTTAATTTCAATTATGTCATTGATTTACTTCATGAAATGATAAGATTCTAAAAATTCTAATCCCAAGTATGACATTTAAAGAGAAGCATGAAAAACATTTAAGGTGCACGAAATACTTCTGTGAGAGCAAAGTCTAACTTTCTCCTGAGCTTCTCTAGATTTTCTGTAAGGTTGATTTGTTATCTTTCCAAGAGCTTTCCTGTCACAATGGGATCGCATGATGAAATGCAACTACTACTAACCTATTTTTCCAGTTATAATTTTATTTTTAACCTCTAATAAATAATCACAAGCCAACGTTTTAACAATACCATGTACATAAAGAGCACATGGGCTACATACCCAAAGTCACAGAGTAAGTTATCTGCATATATCTAAGGGCACTCAGAAGAAGATCCACTCAGCCTCACTCTGGCTTAGACTTTCTACCTCTAAAAGCTAATGTGCAACAAATAGCAAAAAACACAACTGAATTTTTTCTTCTTTTCAATATAACCTAATTTCTCAAGCCCTGGAAATATCTCTATTTCCTCAGAAAATAATTCACTGCTATTTGGCTTTTAAAGCAAGAACTTAAAAAATACGGCTTATGGATTCTTTTGGATTACATTATTTTGGGGAAGAGGAGAAATTATAAAATCAGCTATAACCATTATACTACCTCTTCCCTTAACCCTCTGACACAGAATTCCTGGCAAAGTGTACCCTCCTCCACACTTTAAAAAGAGATTTAATCAACAACAAAGAGGATGCCAGTTTCTGGTATTTTTGTTTTGCAAGATATTATACAATTATTACTGACCTAAATTAATGTTCTTATGAAGTATATTCATGATTTATATAGGATTTATTTCTGTTGCCTGAATTTTTCCTATAACTTATAATAAAAACTTACTGGGAAAATTGCATCCTAAGCCCTGGCTTGTGGCTCAGTTGGTTGGAGCACTGTCCTATGCTCCAAAAGGTTGTGGGTTTGATCTGCAGTCAGGGCACGTAAGGGAGGCAACCAACCAATCCATGTTTCTCTCCGCCCCCTCCCCCGCCACCCCTCCTCTCCTCCTCTTTAAAATCAATAAATAAATCCTTAGGTGAGGATTTTTAAGAACTGCATCATAAGGATACACAGGTAGTCTCTAACATACAAACTATAGCAGTATCCTATTCCTCACAAAGCTCAGGCTGCCATGAGAGCCACTGTGATAATACTTAAGTGTCCACTCAGAAGCAGTGAGAGAGAAGCAACATGACAAATAGGAACAGCTCAGAGGAAGACACTGGGTAGCTAAAACCCAAGACAGATTAACTTGGCTGTAAAATGTGTCTCATCTAATCCCAAATCTTTTCCTCCAAAAAGCCCAAATTTTTAAGATTTGTTATTCTGCCATTAACGAGGAGGCACAATCTTTTTATTTTTTTTTTAAGCTGTCTTCAGTGCCTAATCACCATACATAAATTATACAGCCTTTCATAAGTTCTCCAATATTTATTAAATGGATGATGAAAATGTGCTGAGGTCTAGATAACCTGTTTACGAATGACCTTTTGAGAGGTAACCCATACTGGACAGCAGAGTTCATAACTAATGTGTGATGTGGTTGGTTTAAACTGTCAAGCAGCTTAGGGATTACTTTTATATACTATATATTTTTTTCAACAACAGTTCAATGGGCAACATCTTTCATTTTAATCTGCTAATAAGTAGAATGTTCAGAAATGTTAAAACTATTATCTGCAGTAATTTATTATGAACATTTATCTACATAAAAGCAAAGGAAAGGAAGAATGAAACAAATGACTCTTTTAATGATCCATACTTATTAGAAAGTTGATCTAAGGCTAGCCCAGAGAAAGTGGGGGGAAAAAAATGTCGTATCTCCTTTACGAAATGCTTTTTAAGCACTGCAATGGCTAAGGCCAGACCGAATGCACCTTTCCTACCTGGCTTAGCACAATATAAATACAATCCAGTAGATAATTTTGTTGTAGGCCATTTTGAAAATGACTGACGACGATTAACACTTAAGATTTAAGTGTTTTTTTTTTTTATTTATAACAAGAATCTAGAGTGAAAATGGAACAATCATATTTACCTGTTGTCCTAGTTCTTTATTACGTATAATAAAGTATGAGATTACAGAAATGAATATGTATTTTAAATGCTCTGCCTTTGGTCCAAACTGTCCTGAACTCTTTGAAGAGGATACAAGTAAAAAAACAAAACAAAACAAAATAACAAAACACATCCAAATGTTGTCTAGTGCTTGAACATTACCTCATCTACCTGCAAACACCCTTAGACAACCAATGATCCTTTTTTCAGTTTTAGAAAGAAATCAACAATATTCTGCTCTATTCCATCAACACATCTAAAGCCACTAGTTTTCTAACTAGCCAATAGTGTGTAAGTACAAATACGTGTATGTAATACTATGCAATTTCCAAATAAAAATTTCATTACTTCTAATCTCAAGATGATCATTTCTGTCTCTTCTTTACCCAAGAAGATAAAAAGGCAAAAATGGAATATAGGTTATAAGGACCACTAAAAATACAAGGAAAATAAAGACTAAAATATGAGTGTGGAATACACAATCTCTTTTCCTGTACTACTGTAAACCATTGGTATAAAGACTTATCAAGCTGATTAAACCCTCTTCAGGGAATTTTTTGTAGAAAAAGGACAAATCTTACTAAGGTGAAAATCTTCTAAAATGTTTTCTTATTAGAAAGGGGATAAATATACCAGTCTGCTTTGAAAATCGACAGCAATAAACCTTATTAAATTGATGCAAATCCTAATAGTGCACTTAAGCATGCCCTGCTAGGATATTTATTAGAAAGCTCAAAGGTAACGAACTCACTCTTCTACTTAAGGAAACGGATATTAAAGCAATTTTACATTCCTTATGTATAATGGCTAGAGAAACTACAAACTTGGACTGTTTTGTTTTTAAAAGAGCAATCAAAATCCATTTACATTTCATATTTCAATCACATCATAAATTACATAAAAATTTTTGAAAATTATTTTAAATATGTAGCCCAGAAACTGAGTTAAAAATTTTACGAAAAAACACTATGAATGAAACCATTTTCAAATCACTATTAAAGATACTCAAAACACTATGACTGAACTAAGAGAACACAAGGAAGTTTTAGGGCTGAGTAAACCACACTTGAAAATACCATGATCTTGCTGTAGTGTAGATTTCCACTTTAAAAGTCCATTAAGATGACCACTTGTTAATGACTTGATTCTATTTTAAGGAATAACCCATCTAAACTATTCTAAGTAAAATCTTAAGCCAATTCTGGAGAAATAGATAAAACAAAACTAAAGTAAAATGTGATTCTCCAAAATATTTCTTAATGTTTAATAAAACTAACAAAAAGAAAGAAAAAATCACAACACGCATCAAAAACATGAAAGCCTTATGCTTATGTATTCCAAACCAACATGTTGCTCAAATAAAAACTAAAATATATTTTGCACAAGCGGCGTTTCTGGTCTGGCATTTCATCTTTTTAGTGTCTTGGAAACAAAGCTTAGCAAAGTAGTCATGTAATTCATATGTCACATAATTTGGAAACTAGAGGAATATCTGCCAGATATTTTTCTAATCATTCTTTCCTTTCTAATGTGTTTCATATAAAATTAATGGGGCATCTATATGTGCAACAGTCCAATACGCATAAAAGTTCTCCAGGGTTAGAACTACAAGTTCATTTAACACCTTGTGTTTCACTTTCCTTTTCACAGAAATCCCGTAGTGGCCTTAAGGGCATATCTGCTTTTGCTTTTAACAAGTGGTTAAGGTTCATGAGGGATCAGCCAGGAGCAAGAGAGTTTGAAACGGAGCCCAGTGGAGTGGGACGAGAAAATCCAACACGGCTACCGGGGACAGATTAGTGTCCTCCGTACTCGGGCCACCGGCAGAGGAATGGTGGCTGGCTGCTCTGGTACCCCTACTAGGAATTCACCCACATCTTCTTGTAGAAGAGACATTATCTGCCTACTAAGGGCTGAGCACAGCCAACTCAGCTCCACGGGGAAAACCCCACTTCTCAAACCCTGCTCCCTCTCTCTACCGCCGAGCCCCAAGGGCTGGTACTTAACAACTGACCCGCTCCTGGGGCGAGCCTCCAGCCCGGCCCAGGGCTAGAAGGCCGCGCTCCTGGGTAAGGCGTGCGCTCGGCCAGTAACACCCAAGACAACCCGGCCCCGGGCCCGCCGCGTCGGCTGGAGCCCCGAGCCCCAAGCAGCGGGCGAACCCGCACGCAGGCGGCGCCGGCTGGGCCCGCCTCAGCCCCTCGCCGCGCCCCCCCACCCACCGCCAGGCCCCGCCTCCTGCCATCCATTCCTCCATCCACCTCCTCCCCACTGCAGCGCCAGCTTCACCTGCCCCGCGTCGCTGCCCGCGCCTTCCCTTGGGACTGCCCGGCGCCACGACCCTGACCGGCGGCCGCCCCCAGCCCCCCAACCTCGCGCGCGCTCCCAATGTGCCCTCTCCTCCTCCCTCACCTACCCCCGCCCCTAGCCTCTACCTTGTAGGAGTCTGTAGCCAGGAGGATGTTGAATTCGGCTTCTGCTGCCGCATTCATCTCGGGCCGGAGTGGGGGCCGCGAGCCGCGGGCTGTCCGGCGCCGCTGCGAGGAAGAAGAAAAAAATGGGCTTCACCGCGCTCCGTTGCTTAAGTCACCGCTCGGTCGGAGGGGGAGGGGGAGATGAGGGGGGAAACGAAGCGGGGAGGAGGGGCTTGAGGAGGGACGGCCCGGGAACACTGACGCTGCGGGGGCGGTGGCGGCGGCTAGCGCACACGCAGTTTGGGCACTCGGATAGCCTCTTCACCTCGGATCCCCGCCCCCGCCCCATTATCCCGTCGGGGACGCTAGGGGCGGGGCGCGGCCGCGCCTGCGCAGCGCGTAGGGGGCGAGGCAGGCGAGGACGACGTGAGGCACGCGCTTCTTTTAGGAGACGCCCACCCGGGGAAGCTGGAGGTTGTCGGGCCGCCCCGGCTCCTGACCCGGGCCTCCGCCTGGGTTTCATTTCTCGGCCTGGCAAGGAGGAGCCTGGAGGAGGGGTGTTCTATCATCGCCACTCCTGCAATCACCGTTTGGCCCGCCTGGCGCACACCTTCTAGTCCTACCCAGTCTTGGCCGGTTTTCTGAGTCCTCCTGAAGTCACGCTACTCGGCTAGGGGCCGAGGAGCCTCTTCTGCACATCTTCTCGTTCCCCTCACGCAGTTACTCACCTTTGTTTCCGGCTTGGCTTAAGGATCGAGCTTTTTACCTCCATCTCACCTGTCCTTCCTGATCCTTCTAACCCTCGCTTTCAAATAGGAAGACCTGCTATGAGGAATAAGGACTGAGGGACTCCTTTAAAAATGACATATCGACCCCACTTTCCTCCGTCTTTAAGGCCGAGATCTTTGATCCTATGAGGGATGTTTTGACTTGGAAAAAATAACCGCCGAAAGGCAGGGGTTGAATTCAGTCCTCACAGATAACAGGGATGACAAGACTTTACTCAATCTAATATTCCCGAGAAGTAAACCGCTACGGTCCAAGTCTTTGACGGTGCGAAACTGACATCATTGTTACCATCGCTACATCTTGGGAAACGGGTTGGCCACCAAATACGCAAGTGAAACGACGTCGGATGACTTCACCCAAATGCAGACCATCCTTTCGCGCAGTTCTCATACGTGGGTGCATTTTTGCGTAAAACTAAGATTCCCCTTGTCCACGTGGCCAGCAGCTGCTGCTGCTTTTTAATTTTGATTTGGGTTTTACAAGACACAAGTAGCTGGAAAAAAGTGGTTTAATGAAAACTGGTAAGGGACTTTATATACTATCCTTCAAGTTAGTCGAAGTCTCATTTTATGGGGGCAGAAGGGGAGTGTGACGAGAGACTCATTGGAAGAAAACAGACCTAAAAGTAACTTAGGTCTACGTTTTGGAGCCACATACAGATTCTTGACAGTTGCCTCCATCTAGATATAGATTTCATATCAAAATTCACAGAAGTGGTGAGATAGCTCTAGACGCTCCCTGAACTAGTAAATAATACAATTAGAGTAATTTTCAGCAACAGGTTTAAAACAAAGGAAGTTTTTGGTTTTTTGGTTTGTTTTTTTGGTGTGATCCTGTATTTTCTGGGGAAAATTGCTTTAAAAACAAATTATTTAAATTTTTTTTTTTTTATTTTGGGAGGTTTTGTCAATTTAGTTCAAGCACTGCAGTTCAAAGAAGGAAAGTGATCCTTTTTGCCCCACTCAGCTAGGTGCTTTTTTCTTTGTTCATTTAAAATTTCCATAAACTATTTTGTTTAAATGACAAATTCTTTTTGCTTAGCTTCCTGGAATCCATATATGTATAACTGACCATTGTTCTATGCTGCCTTATACAGGGGGAAGAAAAAAAATTCTGAATACAAAGTGGGCTTTGTTTATGGAAACATTTTTGTTTAAAAAAAAGAAAAAGCAAAATATCCCTAGTTGGGTGGCTCAGTTAGTTGGAATGTCCTCCCATTCACCAAAAGATTGTGGGTTAGATCCCTGGTTAAGGGCACATAGGTTGCAGGTTTGATCCCTAGGGGAGTGCCTACCAATTGATGTTTCTACCTTACATTAATGTTTCTCTCTCTCTCTCTCAAATCAGTAAACATATCCTTGATGAGGATTTAAAAAAAATAAAAATTTTGAAAAATAAATTTTGATCTTGCAGTATTTGAAATGGATTTGAAGTTTTAAGGTGAGAAAATTTAATATTAATGCAAGTTAAAATGATAATATTACATTCACATGTTAAGTGTAGGAACAGTGATAAGGCCTGTACACATATCAGTGACTTAAATCCTCAGAGCAATCTCCAGAGGAAAATTCAGTCATGTTTCCAATAGAAAAGCACCATTTGCTTATGATAGAATTAGGTACACTCTATATATAACTTTGTGCTTACCCAGACCAATTTTGAAGTAACCAGCATTCAGAAATAGAACCATGAAGTTATCACCAAATATAAAGTCAAGATTTAATTTTGAAATGACCCCCACCTTGAAAGACAGTTGAACAGCTAGCATACCTAGTAGCACGTAAAAAATCTGAGAAACTTTCTCAAATGTCCCCACAAAATGACAAAACCCGACTAGTACAAAGACTCAGATGGACCCTGTCACTTTATTCAAAGCCCTGGATTAATCTGTCATTCCTACCAAACAGTCAGTCAAGCAGAGTGAATTGGGTATCCAACTCTTTCTTTATATCCCACAGAATACTATGAAAGGCTTCTGGACCCATGCATTTGATCAGGCAAAGTGGATGTTACTACACCATTCTTGTCTCCACACCCTTCCAGATAGCCTTTGGTATACTTTTGTATCTCTAAATTGCCTCAGAATTCCAGTCTGACCTGATATCACCTCAGTAAAAAACACTGGAGAAGTAGATATAGGGCTTACCTACCTGCAGGTCATGACAATGTTCCTGTCCATCACTCTTCAAAACTTCCTTCAGTGTTACCAACGCAACGATTGTAAAAAGACAAACAAGACAGAGGAAGTTTTAAATTAAAGTTACACCTTTTTCCTGTTCAAACTTTGACTGTTTTTTAGAGACCTCCCAGAGTTCTAGTTTCCTAAGGAAAAGGCCTCATCTACAGAAAGATATGAGTCTTCATGGATCCGATTACCAGTGCTGACCACCCTGGAAGCACTCTTTAATGACTCAGTCTGTTGGGTCCTCTACAATCATATAGGGACATGCAGAAAAACTGCTGAGTCTCAGCCTACAAGTGTGGGAGTGACAGAGTAACTGTAACCCGTATGTGGGAAGAATTAGTGCATGTACTGAGTTATTTACAGGCATTGCATTGCAAAAGTGCCTGTTGTTGACTAAAAAAAAAATCTTATCAACCAGGTTATTTCATCACCAGAAAGGATTTATTCAGAAAAAAGAAAGGGGTTGCAACCCAGTGCATGCAGACATAGCAAGCCACATGCACACTCTGGCCTGTGTGCCAAGATGGGTGAGTATTTATATTAAAAAAAGGAAGTTTAAGGAAGGAGAAGTTACAGCCATAGAGCTCTTTCTATAGGGTTCTTGCGATTACATAGAGTATGATAGAGTATGAGAACTTCCATAAACTGTAGCTCCTCCCGTAGACCCTCCCAACTAATTATGTTTCCTTAAAGTTTCACTTAGTCTTTATCACTGTACACTTTCTATGTTATCCTTGTGGTCTGACTGTGCTATGCTCTCTGTTTTCCTGGGCAACACTGGCTTGATTATCTATCTATTGTTAAACTCTCTTCAAATCTCACATCCTGCAGAAAGTCTTCCCAATGTATGTATGCTATATGGCAAGTCTCAATTTCCCCACCTTTATTAGTTGTGTTTTTGGTTTCCATTATATCCAAACATAAATTTTTCTGACTCCAACCAAATAAAATGGGAAATAAAGGTAGAAAGCAAAGAGAAAAGGTTTGAGTTCATCTTTAAAAGTAAAGTAAATGTAGATGTACATGCTATGATGCTATGTGTGGAGATTTGGGTGTTATAATTACTTATAAATTTTGCTGATGGTCACTTTGTTTAAGACTCAATGGCCAAAATCAGTGACTGAGAGAATGAGACTGTTAGAAGTATAAAAAATTGTCAAGATCTTTTAGTAAAGTGTTTTCCTATGTGAGACTTGCTTATTTGAGATGTGTATCAGTGGCAGTCAGATAAACATTTTTAACTTTAATAATCATGTAATAGGTTTTAGAAAAATATAACTACCACATAAAACTCGATTTTTTTCCTGGGGAATTACTAGTTAGGATGATACCAAAATAGGTGGGCACTCAGACTGGTGAAACCTTACTATTTTCCTTGCCTTTTTTAACCTGTAAGTTGTTTTCATAGAATCAACAAAAGACTTGTTTCTTTGAAAAAGCTAAACATGAAAGGCTACATGCCTATGATTTCATTTATATAAAATTCTAGAAATTCTATAATGAAAGAAAGTAGATCAGCGATTTTCAGAGACTGGGGTTAGGACAAGCAGAGAAGTTTGTTAATATTTATGGAAGGAATGAAGGTAAATTTTATCACCAACAAAAGCAGGATGGGCCTTGTGATACATTGCATTGTTTGCCCATATTCAAAGCCCCTCTCTGTTGTTTGTTCATCCATATTCGTTATTCCTATCCTATGTCCCTGTTCTATTGAACTCAAGCATCATCATGGAATGTGAACTGATGTGATATGCATCATTTCCCTTCAGAAGTTTTAAGGGACCATACGTGGCTTGCCGCTCTCTCTTTTTCTTTTGTCACAAAGACTGCAATATTCCAGGTAGGGGGCTGATCCACACTCCTAAATCCTGAAATGTGGACAACACAGAAGCAAATCAGAGCCAACCTGCACTGGCCATGTAGTGTGAGTGAGAAATAAACCTTTCTTATTGTAAGCCTTGAAGATTTTGGAGATTGTCACCACAGCATGACCAGGTTTATCCTGACAGATATAAGCATCCATACATGTTTTTTCATTTTTCCTCCAGGCTCAGGAAAAGAGGTGCCCTCCTGCTACCCCAGGTTAATCTTTCTCACCTGTGCTTTGGATCCACTCCACACTCTCTGCTCCCCTTCCCTACCTATCTTCTTATGTCCTGTTCTTTAGTCCTCACCCATTCTCTTTTCTGAACCTTCAAACATCCACTTCCTCCTGACTTCTCCTTGGCATATAAACATATTTGAATCTCTTCCATCATAAAGAACAAAACAAACAAACAAACAAAAAACCCTTTGCTTTTCCAGTTACCACAATATCTCTTTCCTCTTCTAGAAAAAGAGGTCTCTAACTCTCATCTCTACTACTTTCATTCCTCACCTTACCAACCTCTGTCTGTGTGTCCATATAAGCTGGCAAGCCCAATGGTTGTAGTTCACAGATATTGGCTCGTTACACCAGTAAAAGAAAGTTTCTTTTTCTTTTCTTCATTGAATCATTTTTCCTTTTGTTTTCTCTTCTGACATCAGGGCGAGAGAATGTTTTCTCCAAAGAAAGTCTATCTGCCATTGAACTTGACTGTAGGTCCCAGAAGAAACCATCTGTTATCTATCTTAAAATTTATCTGAGTCTGGGCTAGGTATCCCTTTCTTTCCCAGTGTTAAATTTCGTGGTCCTCTGAAACACCTGATAATCAGAGGCAAGGGAACATTTTGGATCCTATCTTTGTAAAAATGTTAATCGTAATATTCTGGGGCCAACTATCAATCCGAAAAAGCTTTTCCCCATTTTTTTTTTTTTTATGTGAGGACAAGAGGCTCCTCATGCAAAGAGGAATCCCTGTGGGCTTCTCTGAAATTCAGAATTCTCAAGTTGGGCACATGGACTGGATGCCCCATAGACACTGGTCCAGAAATAATTTTGTCAGGTTGCTGAAAGGCGATCAAGCTATAGAGGATTGCAAAACATTAACTAAACTGACAAGCAATATATTGGTTTCTTTGAGGGAAAATTTAAGTAGCTGCAATGTGAAATAAACCTGACTTGACAATGGGATCCTGTTATCTGTATACCAGTTTCCCTCTGAAAAGCAGTTTACATATCAATAAATTGTTTGGCAGATACAGGTAAGACACTGAGTGTTAGATTTTCTCAAAAGATATCTCCATTAAGCCATCTAAGTCTTAAAAATTAGGTTTCTTTATTCTGAGGGTATTTCTGTCAAAGTTAGGGCTGTTGGTCTTCTGGAATCAATGCACCCTCTACTTGGGTAATATCAGAAAACAGTGACAAATTCCACAGGTACCATTTCAATGTCCCAGGTAAGTTTCATTTTATATTAGTGATATTTGAGCCTTGTTCTTGACGTGGGGATTGGTCATTTTCTAAGTCCTCCACCAGCACATTTGTAAGCTGTATCTTCAGCTTTTGGTGTTATAATCATTATTGGGTTGGTCAAAAAGTCTGTATTTTTTTCCATATAATAAAAGACACATTTTTCATTTTCACCAATAACTATCGAGTTGGATATTTTGAATGTTGGCTGTCTCATGTGTGGTATAACGTTGATTATTCTCAATTAATGTCTTGATTTGATCAGTATCAACTTCACCCAGTCTGCCCTACCATGAAACATCTTCTGGTGAGAAATATCCAGCACAAAACTTCACAAACCACTTTTGACATATTTTATCAGTCACAGCACCTTCTCCATACTCTGCACAAGTCTTTTTTTTTTCATTTTAGTTGCATTTTTACCTTTTCTTGAAATAATAAAGCATAACATGCTGAAAATGCTGCATATTTTCTTCCATCTTCAAATTTAAAATGGCTATATAAAAATTCACCAATTTTGATAATTTTTTAAATGCATGCTGATATGACAGCTGTCACAACACAATCTAAAAAAATTGTTTCAAATGAGGTTAAAGACAACTAAGTGCTACTAGAGCCATCTTACAGAACAAAACCAAACAAACTTTTTGGCCAAATCAATGCATCGCTTTTTGTTTTCACTTTCAGAAGATGATCTTTTCCTTAATCTATCCCCATGTTCTGGATATTCTAGTGTAGTCCTTCATGGGCCCATAATATTAAAATTTTGTAATGACTTTAAAACTGTGCACGAGAGACTTCCGGCCAAGATGGAGGTGTAGGTAGATATGCTTTGCTTCCTTGCATAATCAAAAGAAGGACCACAACCAATTTAAAAACAAAAATCAACCATAACTGCCAGAAAATCAAACTGTATGGAAGTCCAACAACCAAGGAGTTAAAGAAGAAACATTCATCCAGACTGTTGAGGGTGGGGAGAGAAACAGGCAGCCTGGACAGAGAGAATGCACTACAAGGTGGTGGCTGACAGACTGGGTGGTCCCACATTCACGTGAGGATAAACCATGAGGAAAAACTGCGGAGTGAGACAGACTGTGCAATCTAGGGCTCCAGCTTGAGGAAATAAAGTCTCAAATCCTCTGGTTGGAAAAACCTGTGGGGGTTTCAGTGGCTGGAGAAACTCCCAGTATCACAGGAGAGTCAGTTAGAGGGGCCCATGAGGTCCAAGAATGTACACAACACCACCCACCTGGGAATCAGCACCGGAAGGGCCCAATTCACTTGTGGTAGCAGGGGAAGTGACAAAGTGGGGCGAGAGCTGAGAAAGCAGCATTGTTCTCTCTTTGACCCCTCCCTCCACATGCAGTGCCACAACACAGAGAAGTGGGTTGCCCTGTCCTGGCAAATACCTAAGGTTCCACCCCTTACAAAGTAACAGGTATACTGAGATAAAGAAATATGGCCCAAATGAAAGAACAGATCAAAACTCCTGAAAAAGAACTAAGTGATGAGGAGATGCAGAACTAAGACAACCTATCAGATACAGAGTTCAGGACACTGGGAATCAGGATGCTCACAGAAATAATTGAGTATGGTTGCAAAATGAAGGAAGAAGTGAAGGCAGTACAAAGTGAAATAAAGGAAAATGTACAGGGAACCAACAGTGAAGGGAAGTAAACCAGGACTCAGTGATGTGAAACAGAAGGAGGAAATAAACATTCAACCAGAACAGAATGAAGAAATAAGAATTTGAAAAATGAGGAGATGCTTAGGAACCTCTGGGACAACTTTAAATGTTCCAACACCCAAATCATATGGGTGCCAGAAGTAGAAGAGGAAGGGCAATTAATTGAAAATTTATTTGAAAAAACAATGAAGGAAAACTTCCCCATTCTGGCAAAGGGGATATACATGCAAGTCCAGGAAGCTCATAGAGTCCCAAACAAGTTGGACCCAAGGAAGAATGCACTAAGACACATCATAATTAGATTATCCAAGAATAAAGATAAGGAGAGAATCTTAAAAGCAGCAAGAGGAAAAGAGTTGCCTACTAAGGAATTCCCATAAGACTATCAGCTGATTTTTCAAAAGAAAACTTACAGGCAAGAAGAGGCTGGAAAGAAGTATTCAAAGTCATGAAAGGGAAGGACCTCCATCCAAGATTACTCTACCCAGCAAAGCTATCATTTAGAAAGGAAGGGCAGATAAAGTGCTTTCTAGATAAGGTAAAGTTAAAGGAGTTCATCATCTCCAAGCCCTTATTATATAAAATGTTAAATGAATTATCTAAGAAAAAGAAGATCAAAACTATGAGCAGTAAAATGACAACAAATGCACAGCTATCAGCAACTGGACCTAAAAAAAACAAAAACAAACTAAGCAAACAATGAAAACAGGAGCAGGATCACAGAAATGGAGATCACACAGAAGGTTATCCATGGTGAAGGGAAGGGGGAGAATGGGGGAAAAGGCACAGGAAATAAGAAACATAATTTGCAGATACAAAATAGAAGAGGTTAAGAATAGTATAGGAAGTGGAGAAGCCAAAGAACTTATAAGCCATGAACTTAGTCTATGGACATGAACTAAGAGGGGGAATACTGGAGGTAGGGGAGCTGGAGGGAGGGAGGTGCAGGGTGAAGGGAGATAAAGGAGAGAAAAAAATGGGACAACTGTTATAGCATAATCAACAAGTATACTAAAAAAAAAAATAGTTGTGTGCCAGAACCATTACATTTACTAAGAATTCACAAGTTCATTCACAATAAAATTATTCATACAAATTATTCACATGTGTAAATACACTGAAATATGATGACTTCCATAATTTGGGAGGACATAAATGCTCCATGAGCCCTGAATTCTAATTAGTATATGTATATATTTTAAAAATCAAAGAAGAAATAAACTTATACTTATTCATTTAATTAGATTTATATATTTAGAAGTTTGTATTACATTTGATCTTGTGACAAAGTCTGTGTTGACAGAGATATAAAAGTAGACAGAAAATTATGTAATAAATTTGATACAACTTATTGATCATTTTGTGCATGAATTTTTATTTTTTTAATGAAACAAGCATGGAGCACATAAGTGATCGATAAAATTGTTAAAATTCAGAAGTATATATAAGAGTTAAAAGTATAAGTTGATTTTTATGTTCTGGCTTGCTATGAATTTCTGTTTTTTAAATATGAATGGGTGTTGACTTTGTATTCAATTTGTTAATATTACACTTAAACTTTAGCAATTACGTTCAGGAATGACATTAGCCTAGAATTCTCTTTATCTCAATCCTATTCTTGTCTTGTTTTAACATTAAAATTAAATAATGAATTGAGAAGCTTTGCATCTTTCCTTATCTTCTGGGAAAGTTTATATAACATAACAGTTCCTTGTTAGGATTTTTCTGTGAAAGAATTTGGCTTAGTGCTTCCTTTTGTTTCTTTATTTTAAATAATTTTTTTTATTATTGAGAATTTCAAACATTTACAAAAGTAAAAGTATAACATAATAAAACTCGATGCACCCATCACGCAGCTTCAGTAATTGTCAACTCAAGGTTAATCTTATTAAATCGACTATTTTAAATATTATTTTGAAGAAAATCCTAGATAATATACCATTCCAATTGTAAATATTTCAATATGGATCTCTAAGAGATAAATACTCTTTTAAAAAATATCCACAAGATCATTATCAAACAAAAATGTAATAATTCCTTAATCAAATCAGAGTTCAAATTTCCAATTGCTTCACAAATCGTCTTTTATAGTTTGATGAATCACAAATAAGGTCGACATATTGCAATTGGCTGATATATTCTAAAGTCTGTTTTAATATATGGGTTTTTCTTTTGTATCTTTTCTTGCAGTTTACTTATTAAAAAATTATGTTGTTGTGTAGTTTCCTATGCCCTGAATCTGTGTTATACAATAGAAATAAACTGAGAACCATATGTGTAACTTTAAATTTTCTAGTAGTGACAATGAAAAAAAAGTAAGAGACTAGTAAAATTTATTTAAATAATATATTTTACTTAACCTGATATATCCAAAATATTATTTTAACATGTAATCAATATAAAATTTTTTAATGAGATATTTTACTTTTTTTATACAAGCCTAGTGCATATTTATTTTACACATATATCCCATCTTAATTTTGACTGGCCACATTTGAGGTGCCCAATCACCACATGTGTCTAGAGGTTACAGTATTGGACACTGTAGGTCTGGATTTTGTGGACTGCAACCCTGTGGTGTTTCATGTCTTCCTCTGGACTCTGTATTTCCTGTAAATGAAGAGGCTTGATCCTTAGAAGTTTTATTTTTTATTTTTTTCAAGATTACCTCATAGGTGGTATGTGAGGAAGCATAAGGGGGCACAAATGTCTAGTTGTCACTCCTATGATGTTGGATGCCATAGATGCTTAATGTTTAGATCTATTTATTTGAGATTATAGCACTTCTTTTCATCTATTAGCAGAAATATGTCTGTAAGGAGAAACTTCCCATCACAAAATATTTGGGTATCTGGATACCAATTTCAAGCTTGCACAAGAAAAGGAGATAAAACACTCAATTCTTTCTTTTTATGTGCTATTTTTCAAAATAATGAGTTAATTTTCTGATATCCTCCAAGTTAGATCAGTAAGTGTTATTATTATTTCCTGTTCTGGTTATCCAGTACTGAATAAAAAATTGTCATAAACTTTATTTTTATTGAAAAATTAAAAAAAACATTTTAATTAAAGTTGACAATATTAATTTTAGGTGTACAGCACACAGTGGTTGGACATTTACATAATTTACAAGGTGATCCTCCAATAAGTCCAGAACTCACCTGGCACCATACATAGTTATTACAATATTATTAACTATTATTTCCTATGCTTACTTCATATACCTATTATGTAACTGCCAATTTGTACTTCTAAATCCCTTTCCCTTTCTTACCCAGATCCCCAGTCCCCTCTTTCATTTGGCAATCATCAGTTTGTTCTCTGTATCAATGAGTCTATTTTATTTGTTCGTTTATTTTGTTTTTTAGATTCCACAAGTAAGAGAAATCCTATGGTATTTGTTGTCTTTCTCTGTCTGACTTATTTCATTTAGCATAATACATTCTAGGACCATCCATGTTGTTGCAAATGGTTAGACTTCATCCTTCTGTATGGCTGAGTATATATTACATTACATATCACATCTTTATCCATGCATCTATGTATGGACACCTTGGTTGCTTACATATCCTGACTATTGTAAATGCTGCAATGAACATAAGGATACATATAGTTTTTTCAAATTACTATCTGAGACTTTTTTAGATAAAGACTCAGAAGTGGGGTTTCTAGGTTATTTGGTAATTTTATTTTTAATTTGTTGAGGAAACTCCATACTATTTTCTTTGTTTCTAATTTTAGATTTTCTTTCTTTTTAAAAATTTTTTAAAAATTGTTGTTCAAGTACAGTTTTGTCCATTTTTCCCTCACCACTCCCCTCTGCCCTACCCATCCCCACCTCCCACCCTCAATCCTATCCCCTTTTGGCTTTGTCTATGTGTCCTTTATATAAGTTCTTTGACTACTCTTCCCTTATTTCTCCCTGTCATCCTCTCCCCCCACTCCTCTGGTTCTGTCAGTTTGTCCATACTATTTTCCATAGAGGCTGTACCAATTTGCAATCTTACTCACACAGATTTCCTTTTCTCCACATCCTCACCAACACTAGTAGTTTGATTTATGGATGATAGCCATTCTGACAGATGTGAACTGATATCTCATTGTGGTTTTAATTTGCATTTCTTTGATGATTAGTGATGTTGAGCATCTTTTCATATGTCTATGGTCATCTCTGTGCCCTCTTTGGAGAAATGTTTATTTAGTTCCTCTTCACATATTTTAATTGAATAGTTCATTTTTTTGGTATCACATCGAGTTATTTATATAATACATTTTGGCTTTTATCTCTTATCAGGTGTATCATTAGTGAATATTTTCTTCCAATTGTTGGGTTCTTTTCATTTTGTTGATGGTGTCCCTTAGCTGTGCAAAATCTTTTTAGAATGATGTAGTCCAATTTGTTTATTTTTTTCTTTTGTTTCCCTTGCCTGAGGAAACATACTAAAGAAAATTTTACTAAGGACAATGTAAAAGAGTTTACTGCCTATGTTTTCTTCTAGAAGTTTTATGGTTTTAGATCTTACATTTAAGTTTTTAATTCATTTTGAGTTTATTCTTGTATATGGTGTAAGAAAGTGCTCTAGGAGAGAAGGATGGCGGAGGAGTGAATGGGAGGCACGCTGACCTCCTCCCAAGACCAAACTGGAATTGCGACTAAATAGTGGAGTAATCACCAGGAAAACAATGGAACGATAGCGGGAGAGGAGCCTTGGTGCCGTGGACAGTGGATTCGACTCTCACACATCCCAATGGGTGAGAAGCGTGGTGGAGGCTCGAGAGGGTGGGCTGGGTGCCCACACGGACACTAGCACCAGAGGGACATTGAAACGGCCAGTTAGCTTCCCCCGAGTAGAATGGGGTCTGAATCAAAAACGGGGACCCCTAAACTACAGCAGCTAAAACCAAGAAAATACAGACAAAACGTAACCCCGAAAAGCTTAGGGGCGCTCTCTGCCAGAGACAGGTGGCTGGGGATGCAAAGAGACATTTAAAGGGCCAACGCAAAAATTGCAGTGGCAGCCACCCTCCTATATCTCTGGATAGAGGTGACAGCAGGGTGGGCTGGTGCCTGGGAAAAGACTGGTTAGGAAAACTTTGTGAAGAGTACTGACACAGCAGGCCGTGGAGCCCAGGTGATAATGCCCCTCCCACTCTGCAGCTACCATCTCGCTCAGGCATAAGGGAATCAATTAACCTGCCTTTTGTGTGCTCATCTCACAGCTTGTACGCCTGTGAGTTGCGGGGCTGAGTGCAGGCTGGCTGGGAGAGCCTTGAGAAGAGACTGGAGATGGAGGCGTTGGGGAAAGAACGGGAAGAGGAACCAGGGAGCCCCAACTCCCTCCCTGTTCTGTAGTCTCCATTGTGGGCTGGAAAGGCGCGCCCCCAAAGAGGCAGAAGAGGGGCGTGCAGGGACCAGACTGCCCGCGATTGAAATGCAGGCCGCACAGGTGGTGGATCCTTGGACGAAGGGGTCACAGAACTGCCCAGAAACCCCTGAGGAGAGACTAGAAACGGAGGGGTTGGGGAAAGAACGGGAGGAAGAACCGGGGAGTCTAGACTCCTTCTCCTTGCCATAGTCTCCATTGCGCGAGAAGAGGCCACACTCCCAAAGAGCCAAAAGCCGAAAAGCAGACATACACCCCAAAAACACCCAGTGCAGGCGCGCACACTTGTGCCGAGTGACTGGTGAGGGTTGGCGAACGCGTGTGTGACCCGCGTGGGCTGGCGAACGCTTGCACCGGCTGGCAAGGCCTCCCACAGATTGGCACTGATACGGCCTGCAAGGGAGTGCGCAGAGGGGCAAGGGCAGGCGTAAATTGACCTGCCCGCCCACGATTGCAGAGCGGCCCACAAAATTAGTAGAGCTGCCCAGAGTCCCTGGAGGAGAGACTGGAGACAGGATTAACCCGAGAGTCCTGGAGCTGACTTCCTCCCATTTCTGTAGTCCCCATTTGGCGAGGGCAAGCGACGTAGCCAAAGAGCCAAAAGCGGGGAAAACACACAATAGAAGACCCTAAACTGACCAGTGCCGGGGAGCTCGCGGGCCACGGGGGGGCCAGATGAGTACGCGAGGTCGCGAATAAGCTCCCTGGTATGGGGCAAGCACATGCGAGCCCAGGCAGGCAGGGGATCCTGCTGCGCCTGAAGTGCGCTCAAGGAGCTGGCGCGAGAGTGCAGAGAGATCCCAAAAAATAGCCGAGCCCTGACCGAAGGGGTCACAGAGCTGCCCCAAGCAGGAGTCAGACACAGACAGTAGACTCCTGGAAGGCTCAAACAAACAACCCAGGTCATATAGGGTCAACAACTGACATCATCAGAGGCAGGCCCAGAAAGAAAAGTAAAGGACAAAAATACTTAACAGACTCTCACAAAAATGGGAAGAAAAAGAAGTTCCCCCCAAATGAGTGGAAAAGGGGACTCCCCACAGAGAGAGCTAAATGAAATAGAGGCAAGGGAACTATCAGATATGGAATTCAAAACAATGGTTCTAAGGAAGCTAAATGAGCTCAGCCAGCTCAAAGATAACTATGAGAAACTGCAGAGAAACTATCAGGATCTTACAGCAAACTATATCAGCCTGGAAAAGGACATAGAAACTATCAAGAAGACACAAGAGGATATGAAGAATAGCATTTCTGACTTGAAGAACACAGTAGAAGGAATCCAAAGCAGGCTGGATGAAGCTGAGGATCGAATCAGTGAGATGGAGGACAAGGTAGAAAAAAGCTCCCAGAAAGAACAGGAAATGGAAAAACGGCTCAAAAAGAATGAAGATGCATTTAGGGAAATGCAGGATAACCTGAAACGCAATAATATCCATATAATAAGGATACCAGAAGGAGAAGAAGAGGAGCAAGGGATAGAGAACCTCCTCAAAAAAGTAATGATGGAAAATTTCCCTGATTTGAGGAGAGAAAGGCTCTCATGGATCCAGGAGGCACAGAGGACCCCACTCAAGAGGGACTCAAAGAGGTCCACTCCAAGACACGTCATCATTAAAATGGCAAATGTCAAAGACAAAGAGAGAATCCTCAAGGCAGCAAGGGAGAAGGAGAAAGTCACATACAAGGGGGCCCCGATACGCCTAGGAGCTGACTTCTCAACAGAAACACTACAAGCCAGAAGGGCATGGCAACAAATATTCCAAGCCATGAAAAGCAAGGGCCTACAGCCAAGGCTGCTCTACCCAGCTAGGCTCTCCATTAAAATAGAAGGGGAATTACGGAGTTTCCCAGACAAGAGAAGGGTAAAAGAATACATCTCAACCAAACCAGAACTCCAAGATATGCTAAGGGGACTGGTTTAAGCAGATGAAGGAAAAGAATGAGAGAGAGAGGAACACAGGTACAAAGAGAAAAGATGAGTAAGTTTCTATCAGTAATATCTCTCTATGTGAATGGACTAAATGCCCCAATCAAAAGACACAGGGTAGCTGAATGGATAAGAAAACATGACCCACACATATGCTGCCTGCAAGAGACCCACCTCAGAGCCAAAGACCTACACAGATTGAAAGTAAAGGGATGGAAAAAAATGCTCCAAGCAAACCGGCATGAGAAAAAGGCCGGGGTTGCCATACTTGTATCAGACAAAGTAGATTTCAAAACAAAGGCCATAAAGAGAGACCCAGAGGGGCACTTTATCATACTTAAAGGAAGAATCTATCAAGAAGACATCAACATTGTAAACTTATATGCCCCCAATATAGGAGCCCCCAAGTTTATAAGGAAATTGTTGGATGACTTCAAAAAAGATATAGACAGCAACACACTGATAGTAGGGGATTTCAACACCCCACTGTCAAAAATGGACAGATCTTCCAAACAAAACATTAATAAACATATCGTGGCGCTGAATGACACACTGAATCAAAGAGTCTTAACTGACATATATAGAACCTTACGTACCAAAGAAGAAAAATGCACATTCTTTTCAAATGCTCATGGCAGTTTCCAAAGATAGACCACATGATAGGACACAAAGCAAGCCTCAGCAAATTCAGGAAAATTGAAATAATACCAAACTTTTTCTTGGACCACAAGGGATTGAAACTGGAAATCAACCTCAAAGAGAAACTTCAAAAACTTGCAAACTCATGGCGACTGAACAGTAGACTATTACACAATGAATGGGTCAATAATGAGATAAGAGAAGAAATTAAAAAATTTCTGGAAACAAATGAAAATGAACAGACAACAGTCCAAAACCTATGGGACACAGCAAAGGCGGTCCTGAGAGGGAAGTTCAAAGCAATACAGGCTTACCTAAAAAAGACAGAAACATTTCAAATGAAAGACCTAACACTACAACTTCAAGAACTGGAGAAACAACAACAAATAAATCCAGGAGCAAGTAGAAGGAAGGAAATAGTCAAGATTAGAGCAGAATTGAATGACATAGAGACAAAAAGAACAATTCAGAGGATCAACCAATCCAGAAGCTGGTTCTTTGAAAAGATAAATAAAATTGACAAGACTTTAAGCAGACTCATCAAAAATAAAAGGGAGAGGACCCAAATTAATAATATCAGAAATGAAAGAGGAGAAACAACAACTGACAGCACAGAAATAGAAAGGATTGTCAGAAACTACTATGAACAATTATATGCCAAGAAATTTGAAAATCTTGATGAAATGGACAAATTTCTAGAAAAGTATACTCTTCCAAACTGAAGGAGGAAGAGACAGAAAGCTTGAACAGACCGATAACAGCTGGGAAAATTGATGCAGTAATCAAGAAACTCCCGGCACACAAAAGCCCGGGGCTGGAAGGTTTCACAGGAGAATTTTACAAACCATTTAAGGAAGAGCTAGCCCCTGTCCTTCTCAGACTATTCCAAAAAATCCAAGAGGAGGGAAGACTCCCAGACTCTTTTTATGAGGTCAGCATCATCCTGATCCCAAAACCAGATAAAGACCCTACAAGGAAAGAAAACTACAGGCCAATTTCGCTGATGAACATAGATGCTAAAATTCTCAACAAAATATTGGCAAACTGCATCCAGCAGTACATTCTAAAGATTATCCACCACGATCAAGTGGGATTCATCCCAGGCATGCAGAGATGGTTCAATATATGCAAATCAGTAAACGTGATACATCACATAAATAAAAGAAAAGACAAAAACCACATGATCATCTCAATAGATGCAGAAAAAGCATTCGATAAGGTACAGCACCGATTTGTGATCAAAACACTCAGCAAAATGGGAATAAATGGGGCATTCCTCAACATAATAAAGGCCATATATGAAAAACCTACAGCCAATATCATACTCAACGGGCAAGAACTGAAAGCTTTTCCACTAAGATCAGGAACACGCCAAGGATGTCCACTCTCACCGCTTCTTTTCAACATGGTATTGGAAGTCCTAGCCACAGCGGTCAGACAAGAGCAAGAGATAAAAGGCATCCAAATAGGAAAGGAGGAAGTAAAGCTATCATTGTTTGCAGATGACATGATAGTGTACACAGAGAACCCTGTAGACTCTACCAAAAAACTCCTCAACCTAATAAGGGAATTTGGCAAAACAGCAGGATACAAAGTCAACATTCAGAAATCAAAGGCATTTTTGTACACCAGCAATGCAATAGAAGAAGAAGAAATCAGAAAAAAAATACCATTCGATATAGCAAGAAGAAAAATAAAGTACCTAGGCAGAAATTTAACCAAAGATGTAAAAGACCTGTACGCAGACAACTATACAACACTGAAAAAAGAAATTAAGGAAGACACAAATAAATGGAAGCATATACTATGCTCATGGATTGGAAGAATTAATATCATCAAAATGTCCATACTACCCAAAGCAATTTATAGATTCAACGCAATTCCTATTAAGATACCAATGACATATTTCAGAGAAATAGAACAGACATTTCAAAAATTTATATGGAACCTTAAATGACCCCGAATAGCCGCAGCAATTTTGAGAAAGAAACACAAAGTTGGAGGGATCACAATACCGGACACCAAACTATACTACCAAGCTACTATACTCAAAACAATCTGGTACTGGCACAAGAACAGACCCATAGACCAGTGGAACAGAATAGAAAGCCCGGAAATAAGCCCAGGTCTCTATGGACATCTAATATTTGACAAAGGGGGCAGAAGCATAAAATGGAGCAATAACAGCCTCTTCAACAAATGGTGTTGGGAGAGCTGGACGGCTACATGCCAAAAATTGAAATGGATCATCAGCTGACACCATACACAAAAATAAACTCAAGATGGATAAAGGACTTAAATATAAGTCGCAACACCATCAAAGTCCTCGAGCAGAACATTGGCAGGAAACTCTCAGATATCCCACGCAGCAATTTTTTCACTGATATGTCTCCTAAAGCAAGGGACATAAAGGAAAGAATAAACAAGTGGGACCTCATAAAAATAAGAAGCTTCTGCACAGCTAAAGAAAACATCAGCAAAATGAAAAGGGAGCCAACCGTATGGGAAAATATATTCGCTAATGATACATCAGATAGAGGTTTGATCTCCAAGATATATAAAGAACTCACTCGACTCCACTCCAAGAAGACAAACGATCCAATCAAAAAATGGGCAAAGGACCTGGGCAGATGCTTTTCCAAGGAGGAGATACAGAGGGCCCAGAGGCATTTGAAGGGATGCTCAGCATCCCTAGCCATCCGAGAAATGCAGATCAAAACCACCATGAGGTACCACCTCACACAGGTCAGAATGGCCATCGTAAACAGATCCACAAACAACAGGTGCTGGGTGAGGCTGTGGAGAAAAGGGAACCCTAGTCCACTGTTGATGGGAATGCAGACTGGTGCAGCCATTGTGGAAAGCAGTGTGGAATTTCCTCAAAAAACTGAAAATGGAACTGCCTTTTGATCCAGTGATTCCCCTGCTGGGACTATACCCTAAGAATACCAAAACGCCAATACAAAAGAACCTATGCATCCCAATGTTCACAGCAGCACAATTGACAATAGCCAAGTGTTGGAAGCAATCTAAATGCCCATCAGTAGATGACTGGATCAAAAAGTCATGGTACATATACACAATGGAATACTATGCCCCAGAAAGAAAAAAAGAAGTACTAAACTTTGCGACAGCATGGATGGAACTGGAGAGCATTAAGCTAAGCGAAATAAGCCAGGGGGCGAAAGACAAATACCATATGATCTCACCTATAAGTGGAACCTAACCAACAATACAAAGATACAAGGAAAATAAGACCAGGAACACTGAAAGGAAGAGAAATCAACAGAGACAAGAGGGAAGGGGGGGCAGGGAAAGGGAAGGGAAGGGGAAAGTCAAGGAACATATAGCAAGGACTCATGGACAAAACCAAAGGGGAAGAGCTGAGGGAGGGAAAGAGGAAGGGGGCAAGGGAAAGTGGTGGGGGGTAGGCAGAGACAAATGTATTTGAAAAAATAAAATAAAATTAAAAAATAAAGAAAGTGCTCTAGTTTCATTTTTGAGGGGGATGTGTCTTTCCAATTTTCTCAACACAATTTATTGAAGAGACTGTTTTTACCCCATTGTATATTCTTACCTCCTTTGTCATGCATTAATTTGACCATATAAGTATGGGTTTATTTCTCAGCTCTCTGTTGTGTTCCAATGATCTGTTTTTATGCCAGTATTATACTGTTTTGATTACTATAGTTTTGTAGTATAGTTTGATGTCAAGTAATGTGATACGCCCACATTTGTTCTCCTTTCTCGATTGCTTTGACTATTTGGGGTCTTTTTTTGGTTCCATATAAATTTTAGGATCATTTGTTCTAGTTCTGTGAAAAGTGCTATTATAATTTTGATAGGGATTGCACTGTATCTATAGGTTGTTTTGGGTAGTACGGACATTTTAATTATGTTGATTCTTCTTACCTATGAGCATGGTATATGCTTCCTTTTCATTATATCTTTTGAATTTCTTTATACAATGTCTTACAGTTTTTAAGTACAGGTCAATTATTCCTTGGTTAAATTTTAAAAAATATTTTATATTAATTTTTAGAGAGAGGGGATAGGAAGGAGAAAGAGAGGACGAGAAACATTGATGTGAGAGAGGAAAATCAATTAGTTGCTGCTTACATGCACCCCAGCTGGGGACTGGGCCTGCAACCCAGGCATGTGCCCTGATCTGGAATCAGACTGGTGCTCTTTTGCTTTGCGGATTGATGCCCAAACATCTGAGTCATACTGGCCAGGGCTCTCCTTGGTTAAATTTTTTCTTAGTTATTTTCTTTTTTGGTGTAATTGTAAATGGGTTTTCTTAATTTCTCATCCTAATAGTTTGCTATTGGTGTATAAAATACAACCAATTTCTGAATACTAATATTGTGTCCTGCTACTTTATTGAATTCATTTATCAGTTCTAATAGTTTTTTTGGTGGAATCTTTAGGATTCTTCATATACATCATGTCATCTGCAAATGATAGTTTTACTTCTTTTTTTCCAATTTGCATGCTTTTTATTTCTTTTTCTTGTCTGATGACTGTGCCTAGGACTTCCAATGCTGTATTGAACAAAAGTGGTGAAAGTGGATCCTTATCTTGTTCCTGATCTTGAGGAAAAGGCAGTTAGCTTTTCCCCTTTGACTATGGTGTTAACTGTGGGTTTATAATATGTGGTTTTACTATGTTGAGGTATGCTCCCTCTATTTCAATTTTGCTGAAAGTTTTTAACATAAATATCTGCTGGATTTTGTTAAATGCATTTTCTGCATCTATTGATATGATTATATTATTCTTATTTGTTTATTTTGTATAATGTTAATTGATTTGTAGGTATTGGACAAATCTTGCATTCTAGGAATATATCCCACTTGATCATGGTGTATGATCTTTATAATGTATTGCTGAATTTAGTTTGCTCATCTTTTGTTGAGAAATTTTGTATCTATGTTCATCAGGGATATTGACCTATAATATTCTTTTCTTGTAATGTCTTTGGGTTTGGCATCAAAGTAGTGCTGGCCTCATAATGTGAGCTTGAGACCCCTCACTCCTCTTCAGTTTTTTTGGAATAGTTTCTGAAGGATAATTGTTAATTTGTTGAAGGGTAAAATTCGCCTGTGAAGCCATGTGATCCAAAACTTTGTTTTTGGGAATTTTTGATTACTGATTTGATTTTATTGGTAGTTATTGGTCTTTTCAGACTTTCTGTTTCTTGTTAACTTAGCCCCTGAAGATAGTATATTTTTAGAAATTTATCCATTATTTCCAGATTATCCAATCTGTTGGCATAGTTCTTTGTATTTTTTTCTATTTCTGTGGTGTCAGTTGTCATTTCTTCTCTTTCATTTGTTTGGATCCTCTCTGTTTTTCTTAATGAGTCTGGTTAAAGATTTATCCTTTTTTTTTTTTTTTTACCTTTTCAAAGAATTAGTTCTTTTTTAATTGATCTTTTTATTGTTTTTTAAATAACTTCTATTTAATTTATTTCCACTTTGATCTTTATTGTTTCCTTTCTTTTACTCACTTTAGGCTTTGTTTTTCTTTTTCTGTTTCTATAGATATAAAGTTAAATTGTTTATTTGAGATTTTCTTTGTTTTTTAAGATAGGCCTGTATTGCTGTGAATTTCTCTCAGAATTGTTGTGGCTGTGTCCCATAGATTTGGGGTTATTGTGTTTTTATTTTAATATTTCTCAAGTGATCTCTTGATTTTCTTTCTTGATCTCATTTTTAACCTATTCATTGTTTAGTAGCAGTTATTTAGCCTCTAAGTGTTTGTGTTTTTCAGTTTTCTTTTTGTAATTGTTTTCTAGTTTCATACCATTGCGATTGGAGAAGATGCTTGATATAATTTTAATCTTCTTAACTTTATTGAGACTTATTTTTTGACCTAATATTGTCTATCCAGGAAAATAGTCCATGTGCATTTGAAAAGAATATATATTCTGTTTCTTTGGGGTGACATGTTCTGAAAATATCAAGTAATTTCATCTGGTCTAATGTGTCATTTAGATGATTTTCTGCCTGGGTGATCTGCCCATTGATGTCAATGGAGTGTTAAATTTTCTGCTAAGACTGTATTACTGTTGATCTCTTCTTTTATGTCTGTCAATATTTGCTTTATATATTTAGATGCTCCTATGTTGGTTACATAAATGTTTACAAGGGTTATATCCTCCTGTTGGATTGATCCCTTTATCACTTTGAAATGTCTCTTCTTGTCTCTTGTTGTGGCCTTTGTTTTAAAGTCTATTTTGTCTGATGTAAGTATTGCTACCCCAGTTTAAAATATCATTTGCATGAAATATCTTTCCATCCCTTTACTTTCAGTGTTTGAGTGTCTTTCAATCTGAAGTGGATCTCTTTTAGGCAGTATATGTATGAGCTTTGTTTTCTTATTCATTCAGCCACCTTATGCCTTTTGATTGGAGTATGTAGTCCATTTACATTTAAAGTAATTATTGATAGGTGTTTAGTTGTTGCCATTTTGTTAATTATTTTCTGATTGTTTATAATTTTCCATTTCTTTTTTATTCTCTTCCCCTCTTCTATACTGATGAATTTAAGAATGTTACATTTTGGATTCTTTTCTCTTTATTTCTTGTATGTCTATTGATTTTGGATTTGTGGTTTTCATGTGCTTTATATACAACAAACTGTTTTTATAACTAAGTTCAGTTGATGGAAGCTTAAGGTTGAACATGTTCTCTAATCACTACTATTTTTACTCATCCCTACACTTTTATGTTTTTGTTTTTTTTTTTTTACTTCTTTTGTGTATGTATTTGTGTGTATCCCTTAATTTACTGTTGGCAGTACATGTGATCTTTCTACTTTTACCTTTTAACCTTTTTATAAGCTTTATAGTTGGTCGATCCACTGCTTTTATTATATGTTTGCCTTTTTCAGTGAAATTTTTTCTTTGTAATATTTTCTTATCCATATTTTTGACCTCCTGTTCTTATTCATATTTTTTATCTTTTCCCTTTTCTTTTTCTTTCTCTTTAATAGTCCCTTTAACATTTCTTATAATACTGGTTTGGTGGTGATGAATTCTTTTAGCTTTTTCTTGTCTAGGAAACTCTTTATCTCCCCTTTGATTCTAATTGTACCCTTGCTGGGGAGAGTAGTCTTACTGAAGGTTCTTGCTTTCCATCACTTTGAATATTTTATGCTAGTCTCTTCTGGTCTGCAGAATTTCTGTTGAGAAAGAAGCTGACAGTCTTATGGAAGCTTCTTTGTGGATAACTACCTGCCTTTCTCTTGTTCCTTTTAAAATTCTGCTCTGCCTCAGAGCATTTGCGTAAGTGAAACTTCTTCACCAAATACCTTTTCCTCACCCAAGTTTACCCAGTTAATTCCTACTTCTCCTATGAATTTCAACTTTATCTTAGTTGCTATCTCTGTATCTTGGAAAAACTTGGAAAGATTTAAGACAATGCTGTTACTACAATGTCCCCCAGGGAACATTGTAGTAGCAGATTTTTTGGTTACCTTTTAAGTTTCTCCTGTGGTTTTTCATCTTTTCAAATTCTTGCTCTATCTCTCTTTAAAAGGTTTGTTGTATATAACACAGAAACTTAACAAAAGTTTTGTTATATCTGTTTTCCAACAAGATCATTCACTTTATAGAAATATTGGTCTTTTGTAATCTCCAAAAGTTAAAACAAATTTCCTCCATCTATATAATTATCTCGTTTCCTAATGTGTTTTATTTGTTGTTTCTCTTTTTATCATAATCAGACTTGCTAAAAATCTATTTCACTGCTCTTTTTAAGGAAATAACTGATAATATTACTTAACAAGTTATACTTTCTATTTAATAATTTTTTATATTAATGTGTTATTAATTGCTTGTTTTTACTTTCCTTGATTTCCTTTTTAAGAGTTGTTTAAAAACATATTGAACTGTTTTATTATCTTATTATTTTCTAATTTTATTTGAGATCAGAGAATCAAGACTATGATTTCTGTTTTCAAGAATTTCTTGGAATTCGATTTCTTTTCAGCCTGGGAGGCACACAAGATTCAGTCCATGGACTGGGTGATGCTTGTGGGACATGTGACCCATGGGTCAGCATGTGCACCCTGATTGTAGGGGGTGGTGGTGCTGGTCTACTGCATAATCACATTGAGGAGGAAGACAGGGGTGGAAGACTAAGATCATTAAGATAATGCCAGAATTCTAGAAAAGTTCATTTTGCATCAAGAACCTAAAAGTAGAAGAAATTATGTTGTCTTATCACAGGAAGAGCTGTGAAACTTCAGATAACACCAGACTTTGATGTGACTGAGTAGATTTTCCTATGAACGGAAAAGACATCTAACATGTCATAATGTCATTCACAACTGTAAGCTGGTTTCAGATGAATGTCAAAAAAAGTTACTGCAACCAAAGGAAAAGTACTGTTACTGAATTTGATCTTGTTTTTACTGTAGAAGAGGAATACCTTTATATCAGTAATTTTTAACTGGTGTGCTATAAGAATTTTTTTTTTTATTAAATTAATTTATTTACTTTTTAAATACATTTGTCTCTGCCTTCCCCCCACCTCTTTCCCTTGCCCCCTCCCACCTTCTCTCCCTCAGCTCTTCCCCTTTGGTTTTGTCCGTGAGTCCTTGCTATATGTTCCTTGACTTTCCCCTTCCCTTCCCTTTCCCTGCCCCCCCCCTTGCCTCTTGTCTCTGTTGATTTCTTTTCCTTTCAGTGTTGCTGGTCATATTTTCCTTGCTTCTTTGCATTGTTGGTTAGGTTCCGCTTATAGGTGAGATCATATGGTATTTGTCTTTCGCCCCCTGGCTTATTTCGCTTAGCATGATGCTCTCCAGTTCCATCCATGCTGTCGCAAAGTTTAGTACTTCTTTTTTTCTTTCTGCTGCGTAGTATTCCACATGCGATACCTGACTAGTGAGAGGCACTGACCTCTTTTCCTTTAGATTGTCAAGTAAAAAAAAAAAAAAAATGAGAACAGCCAACACAGCAATAGCCATCTGGTGTGAATAAATCAAAATTATATCTATTTCTTTTTGGATTGACCAAAAAAAAAAAAAACCAAAACATTTTATGGTATGCTGCTGAATTTTAGTAATTAGTTTATGTGTGCCATGAGATGAAAAAGGTTGAAAATTGCTGCCTTACATGGTAGAATGGAACACTAAATCACATGGTTTGCTTGTTGAACAGACTTTACAGAAAGCTAAACTTAAGTTGTGGCAGAATCTGACATTATGCTCAAGGAAGGATATGAGAATTTCTTTGATAAGCTCCAAAAATGAGGAATCCTTGTGTTCATATTGTTGTCTGATATAGATTATGTACTAGCAAAGATTATTTACCAACCTGGTGTTCATTATCAAAATATTAAAATAGTGTCTAATTTCATGGATTTTGATGACAATGGGTGCTCAAAGGATTTCAAGGAGATCTCATTCATGGTATTTAACAAACATGATGATGCTTCAAAGAACACAGAGTATTTTAATCAACAAAAAGACAATAGCAACATAATTCTGCTAGGAGACTCCCAAGGAGACTTAAGAATGGCAGATAGAGTACCTAATGTTGATCACATTCTGAAGATTGGATATCTAAAAGATAGATTGGATGAGCTTTTAGATAAGAAGATGGACTCTTATGATATTGTTCTAGTAAGAGATAAATCATTGGAGGTAGATAACTTTGTCTTACAGAAAATCCTATAAGCCAGAATTCTTCAAGAAGATGTCTCATCTATGGGTGCAAAATTGATGCAAGACCTGCTTGTGTGTTCTCTTGCTGAAAGACTTGCGTGTAACATATTCTCGTTATTGAAGTTTTTCCAAGTATTTTCAGACATGTTGAATTCATCAACTGGAAGCTCTCTTTTTTTTCCATCTCTCTCAACACACTCCTCACAATTTTTTTAACGCAAAAAGAAATATTTAAGTCAAAATTTGAAAAGTAACTTCTTATATTTCCAGAGTGAATTTTGTAGTTTAATGTTATTATGAAGTCTTTTTTAGTTTTTTAATGCTCACCTGAGAATATGTTTATTGATTGTAGAGAGAAAGGAAGGGAGAGAAACATTGATTGGTTGCCTCCCACATGCACCCTGACTAGGGATAGAACTTGCAACCTAGGTATGTACCCTGACTGGGAATCAAACTTGCAAACCTTTGGTGCATGGTACGACACTCCAACCAAATGAACCACCTGGCCAGGACTATTATGAAGTTTTGAGGAGTCTTTTTACACTAGGAAAGTTTGATGTGCATGATTTTAAGTATTGTCATTTTTGTAATTTAGGTAAATTATGCTGATGGTATCACAATCTCTTGAAACTGTGTTATTTTTCTTATTTTGTTTGGGGAAAAACTTGAAATTTTCCAGAAAACACTGGCACTTGGTATTTGAAACAACTTGGTATACACATATCACTAATCATTATAAAGTATTCCATAAGGATGCACTGATAATAGACATGATATTAAAAGCCTTATAAAATTTCTTGAAATTTGAGGCATTTCTCTTTGATTTGATTCATGCTCAATTTTTGTAGGTATTCCATTGGTATTTTAAAACAATGTGCATGCTCTTTTCTTTTTAGAGAGAAATTAAATATATATTAAGTCAAGTTTATTAAATTATTCAAATTATATATATTAGAAATTGATAGATCAAATAAACAGAACTTAAGAAAAAAGGTAAAATATTTGAATAATTTACTTAACAACTTGATCATATATATATATGTGTATATATAGTGTCCCACTATGTTGTGCACTTGTGATTTTCTTTTTGTATTAATAATATTTTCAAATTTATACTTTATAAGTTATATCAGGTAAAAGGTTTTGACTGTTCTTCCTTTTTTTGTTGATTGTTCTTTTCATTACTAGAAAATGTTCCTGTTTTTCATTTAGTGATTTTTTTTTATCTTAAAGTATGTCTCTTATAAAAAGCATATGAGGAAAGACTCCATTCTTGTTTCAAGTAGCCTGAGAACTTAAATTTTTTGAAGTTTTTAGTCCTGCATCAATACATTTGGATATATACGAAACCTCCAGATAACCCTCTGATTACTCCCTGAAGGAATCCAGACAACCTGACACCCACCTGACATTATCTAGACCATTGGCTAGAACAAGACCTTCTGGTGCCTATCATCCAGACCCCTAACATCTTACTAATAACTGCCCTGGACCATTCTTGGGGCTAAGAATACTGAACTGCTTATTCTCAAAAATGTACTTTCTCCTATAAGAACTCTTAATTTTGCTTTGCTTTTTTGGGACACTTTTGAGTTTCTGTTTAGCTCTCTTTCAAGTTTTCAAACTCTAAAACCTTTGAATAAATATTTATCATTTATTTCTAGCAAAGCCTCCAGACATTTTTTAGTTAATTGACATATGTAATTGGATTTAAAAAACACAGAGCTTTTTTCCCATTGATAGAGGAACTTAATCGATTCATGCAATCAGATCATATCTTGACATTGACTTTTATGTTTCCCATCTGTTATAATTCTTGCTGATTTTTTCTTTTCTCCAAAGATGAGAAGAGAAAATCCTAAAAGTTCCTAAAGTAAAAAAGAAAGATTACTTCTCACACCAGTCAGAATGGTTATCTTCAATAAATCAACAAACAACAAATTTTGGCAAACATGTGGAGAAAGGGAAACCCTTTTGCACTGTTGGTGGGAATGCAGGCTGGTGCAGTCATTGTGGAAACCATAATGGAAATGCCTCAAAATATTAAAAATGGAACTGCCGTATGATCCAGAAATTCCACTTCTGGGAATTTATCCAAAGAAACCTGAAAAACTAATTTGAAAGAACATAAGCACCCTTATGTTCATTGCAGTGTTATTTACAACCACCAAGATATGGAAGCAGCCCAAACGTCCATTAGTAGATGAGCAGATAAAACAACAATGGGACACTTACACAATGGAATACTACTTGGCTGTAAAAAAGAAGAAAATTTACCCTTTGCAACAGTATGGATGGACCTGGAGAACATAATTCTAAGTGAAATAAGTCAGTCAGAGAAAGAAGAATACCACATGATTTGACTCATATGTGGAACCTGATGAACAAACTGAGCTATCAAGCAAAGTAGAGACAGACTAATAGGTAGACAGTGGGCAGATAGCTCTGGAAGGGGGATGTTAAGGTATGGAGGGATTGAGCAAAAGGGAAAAAAGACTCATGGACAGGACAACAATGTGGTGATTGCAGGAGGTGGACATAATGGGGATAAATGGTAATAAAAAATACAATTAAAAAGACAGGCAGTGAAAGACAAATACCATATGATCTCGCCTATAGGTGGAACCTAATGAACAATACAAACAAATGAGCAAAATAGAATCAGAGCATGGAAACAAGGAATAGACTGACAGTGACCAGAGGGGAGTGGGGATAGGGATAAGGGGGGAAAGAAGGGGGAGGGTTTAGTTAAGAAACAGTTATAAATAACCCATGGACATAAACTACAGGGTAGGGATTGACTGTGGGAGTCAAGTGTGGGAGGGGAAAGGGGGTGCAATGGAGGAAAATTGGGACAACCGTAATAGAACAATAATTTTAAAAACTATTTAAAAAAAGAATAAGAAGCAGAATATCAGTGGACTTTGCATCATCAATACAGAATACTGGAAGACAAGAGAACAGTGTTGCTAGTTCTGAGGGGAAATTATTTTTACATTAGAACTGTACAGTCAGTCAAATGTGACTGCATTAAAATGGGAGAGGATTTTAAAAAAGAGTTTTGAACATGTCATGATTCTATAGGACTTGGGATATTGTACTGCTGCACCCTGCTCAATATGGAGTAGGGAAAACCATGCTGAAAGGGGAGGTTCTCCTCTGGTCTAACTCTTTTTTACTGTTGTCTTTTGTAATCTTGCCAATTGTGCTTCACTGTATTTGCGGACCTTGAGCTCGGGGCAGGGGTCACAAAACTATGGCTCTCAGGCCCCCCCCCCCACACACCTGTTTTTGTAAATAAAGTTTTATTGGAACACAGCCATGTTCATTCATTTACTTACCTCTGACTGCTCTTATTCTTCAATGACAGAGTTGAGTAATTGCTACAGAGACTGCATAACTCACTAAGCCTAATATCAAAACTGTTATGTGGCTTATAACAGAAATTGTATTCCTGGCTTAGAGTTTATCTGAAACTGTATTTATAGAGAAGTTTTCTGCACATGATATGGATGATGGTTTTCTACTTTCTGTTTTCTGTCAGTCTAATCAGACCTTTCTACTTTGTGATTAATTATTTTTGAAAATATTTTTTCTAGGTATTTTGGGTAGGAGGAAAAGAGATCTATTTTACAGAGAAATCCAAGGACAATTCAGTTAAAAATATAGCATTTTAATGTAAACTGGTATTCTTCTCTTATTTCCTTTTTCCCACTTTTATTATATAATCTATTATTAGGAGATCTTTTAATATTTTCAGATTAAGTCTGACAGCACAGCAAAGGACATGGCATAGAATTATATATCCTCTCCCAACCACCGTTTGGTTCAGTTGCTAAAACGTTCATAAATATGTTGCTGGAAATTTTATTCATATTGATTTTTTCTCCCCTGAGCCTTTTTAAATTTATATTATGCAAGGCACAGAATTAATATCTTTCTTTACTTCTTATTGACTGCCTTGAACAGTAAAACCCTATTACCGACATGTTTATTTATTCAGCATCTACTTTGTGCCAATTCCTGTTCTAGGTTCTGGGGCTACAATGGTGATGGGAAAACCAATGCTCTTTCTGCTCTCATGGAATTGACAGAGATTGATCAAATATTCTATTATGAACCATGGGAAGTAGTGTGAAAGAAAGGTATGAGTCTTTTAAAAAAGATTTTATTTATTTATTTTTAGAGAGGGGAAGGGAGGGAGAACGAGAGGGAAACATCAATGTGTGGTTGCCATCTCATGCGTCCCCTTTTGGCAGAGCTCAAAAGAAAGGTCCAGGATAGATGAACATTTAAGACATATAGTACTTAAGCTGTGGATGTGTTTGAGATTGTCTAAGGTAGTCTAGAGAGCTTACAACTGAGCCTTGTGGAACTAAAAGACAGCATAGAAGAGGATGAGCCTACGGAGAGGAAAATGAAGTAGCAGCCACAAACCAAAGAGGATAACCAGAAATGCACAGTACCATGGAGGCCAAAGGACAAGCATTTTTAAGGAAGGGATTTACCGTCATTGTGGCTTCTTATTGAAGAAGGGGATCAAAATATTTATTAAATCTGTTGGCAAAAAATTATTAGTGATCCTTATGAGAATAGTTACATAGTTTGGTAAGGGAAATATCCAGATAGAAATATGTGAAGAAATTGATGGCAGATGGGAAAACTTGGAAATGTCACCAGTCTCCTTGGTGGTGAAGTGGAATCTCCAGAAAAGGAAATAAACTTAAAATAGTTTTTTTGTTTTTTCTTTTTTCTTTTCTTTTTCTTTCTTTCCTCTCTTTTCTTGTTTTGTTCTTATTTTCATTCTTTATTTTTTAAATGTTTTTATTTACTCTTCTTCTGGTGAAGAATGAAGAAATATGTCTTCATTCAAGGACATGTTTATTGCTTTTAGAGAGAGAGGAACAGAGAGAAAGAGAAAAGAGAGAGAGAGAGAGAGAGAGAGTGAGCGAGATCAGTGTGAGAAAGAAATATCAATCAGTTGCTCCCTGTATGCACCCTGACCTAAGACTAAACCTGCAGCCTAGGTATGTGCTGTGACTGGGAAACAACACCATAACCTTTTGTTGTACGGGACAGTACTCCAGTCAATTGAGCCATCAATTGGTAAAAACCAATAGCAAATGAGACCAGGCTCATTCTTTATTTTTAATGCAAGCAAAATGGGTATGATTAAAAGGGATAGAAAGATTCAGAAGAGACCAATAAATTAAAAGTACTGAAGAGAAATAAAGTAATAAAAAACTTAAGGCTCCTAAAACAGGAGAGAGAGGGATTCAGAATACAGGGAGCCTTGGAAGACTTGGAGAGTGATTGCTCTCTTACAGTCTCATGTCTTCTCATGCTTATGACAGTTATGTCTTTGAAATACTGTTCAGGTAGGTGTGTCATGACTGTTTTTTGTTTGTTGTTTTTAGCTCAGTGAAAGATAATGAAATGGAGCAGGACCATTTAAGTCATTTGCTTTTGACATCATTATTCTAACATTTTGCACACAGCCTTTTTCCTTTTAAAATACATTTGTGGCATGTGCTTTTTAGGGCATGAGGTCCTTCATATCAAGGACTCTTTGCCAATGTTGTTTTATATCTCCCCTAGCTCTCTTTGTGGGATTCAATGTTTTGCCTACAGTCTAGTTCAGATCGCAGATAAATGGGGAAGATGAGGTACAGGCAGTTCTTACTTTTCATCATTGCTGCTGACTCATCTGGCACCACCAGTACTTCATCTCTCTCTGTCATCATGCAGGCAGTGTTTTCTGAGTAGGTTCAAATGGTAAAAACCAATAGCAAATCATCAGTAATACACATGACTATCAAGAGTTTATCTTACCTCAAGGTGATTAAATACATGATTTTCAGAATATATTACATCTGAAGATGAGCTAATCTGTATCTGAAGGTTGGTATCCCATCTTTTATCAACCGGTAAAAAATATAAAGACCTAGTTCACATTAATAAGATAAACCATTCTAGAATTAAGCAGAAAAATTTAGCACTTAAAAAAAAGACGACAAATCTTTATCCACTTGTGTGTGTGTGTGTGTGTGTATGTGTCTGTGTGTATTACTTAGTGATATTATCCAGCTGAACAAGTGTGAAAAACTAAGAGAAAGACAGTGTGGAATAAAAGAAAAGATACAACTAATCCAGTAATACAATTACTTACACTTCTTGAAAGCATTTTTTACAAAAGAAATATCAAGATGTTCAGCAGGCCTAGAAGACAATGATCCAAATTAAAAAGGAAACTCAATGCTCTTCAAGAAGAAGAAAAAATGGAGTAACTTCTATGTAATAGCTAGTGTGAGTAAGAAGCTGAAATTCATCTATAACATGGATAAAGAGGGAGCTATTTCTTCTCTATAAGACATATACAATCAGAAATACTAAAAAACCCAAAAAGTTATATAAGAAATCTAGAATCCAAATATGCAATCTAATATGTATAATGCTTTTTAATAATTAGTGGAGAGGAAGAAAGAAGAACCCTTAAAACCTTGACTCCAGAACATACTTCTTTGAGTGGCACAGGCGTTACGATGTTGGCACCATCAGGCCATAACTGTGCTTCTGCTCTACAAAAGGTCACTGCTCCTGCAGGACAGCTCTTTCCTTCAGCCACTGCTCTCCCTGGAAATTGTCCTTCCCTGGGATTGCCAACCAAGGGAATCATTGTTCCTTGCTGATTTCCCTTAACTCTTCCCACATTTTTATAAAAATCCGTTCATTAAATTCTCTTCAATTACCTCTTTTGAAGTATCTACTAGTACCCTGAAATCAAGGGAAAGAAAGTAACTACTTTAAATTTCATTTAATTTTTACCCAGTGATGATTATAGGCCATGAGGTATATGTGAGATGAGTTAAGAGACACAAAACTCCTCTTCCCTCTGTCAGTTTCAGTCTTATCTCCATAGCCTCTCATGATGTGCTCCTCTGCTAGCACGTATGATTCTACTGTTTGTTAGGTCCAAATGGCTCTGAATGAAAACATACTATCTTAGGCGCAAGTGAGCAAACAGAAATCAGTTCCCATAGACACTATTAACTCATCAGAACTGCTCTGAAAGTTACTAAAAAGCTCTTCTCCTGCATCTTGGCAAACAGATCAGGCTAGATCTGTCCCCACTCACCCTTCTAGAGACCGTGTGTGGCCATGGCACAGTTTCCACCACCACATGCAGTGGTCCTGCCAACATGTATGCCAGAGGAAGAACTGGTTATGCTGCATTTACTGAGAAATCATCCAGTGTTGAACTTTATAGGCTGATGAAATAAAGTGGTGATGAAAAAACATGCCCTCCAAATCACAGCATAACCTTCAAAATCAATCTAGTCTTCCCATGTTGGGTTATGAAAAAGGACTTGTCAGGTGTTTTGATGTGATACAAACATCTCGGCAGAAGCCCAAATCCAAGCATAAGGCAAATTGACTAATGACTGAATTTTTCATTTTTTATGAAAACATCTCTCTTGGATTTCAGGTCAGCTCAAATAGTGAAAAACGTTGCCTCTCCTTCCTCCCTGATTCAGGTCTACTTCCATTTTAATATCCTTTTCTCACTTGCCTGGGCCCTTCTGCGTCTGCTTCACTCAGTTGCCCATGGGCGACCACACTGAAGGCAATTAAAATTTCTCCCCAACCTGCTTTCAAATTCCTATGTGAATTGTAACTCAGTTGTCAAACAGACAACATTAACGTAGAATTTCCCCACTCTGGGTCCTTTTCTCTTTCCTTGGTGTTCCCTTGCGCCATCACACAAGATACTTTTACTCAAAAACAAACTCACTTCCTCCAAATAAATTTTTCAGTTATTAATATTTCAGTTATATGATATTCAGTTATTAACATTAGATCTGAATCTCCAGTCTAACAACAATAAATCATTGCATTAAGTACATAGGGTTAGTTTTGTGGTACTTTGATATGGTTATGGTGTTATTGCATGATTACCATTTTTAACCCAGCATGGTTGTGGCCAGGCTCCATTGTTGGTTTGATATAACACTATCATTTTTCTCAACTTAGAATAATTAAAGGGCCCATCTTTACCCAGCACTAACCTAGTGCTTACCATTACATGTGATGGGTCACGTGGGAAGCATTGTATGGGGTACTTTATGTGTGCTGTTTACAACCACTTTGGTGTTTTTGTTATTCTCACTTTAAAATAAGAGACTAAACCTATTCCTTCTTCTTAATGCTACTGTGTAATTTCCTTGCTTCTCTTTTGAACATAGTCTTTTTGAGGGTTAATTTTTAAGATGAGGGTTATTCCAAATAATAACAAGAGGAGAAATAACAGCTGTTTATTGAACATTTACTATATACAAAGTATTGTGCCAAACAGTCTACAATAATTATTTAGTTTATTCTTTAGAGCAGTCCTTTGGAGTGGGAATTACCTTAAAGAACAGAAAAATTAGATACTTTGTCCTAAATTACACTTCTAACAAACGGTGGAGTGGGGTTTGAAGCTGAAACCATCTGACTCTTGCTCTTGAACCCTGGAGTCTCCCTAGTTTCTATATGGATACTTAATATAGTGATGAGCAAGTTCACTGAAACTTTAATAAGAATGAAATAATAATGTAATTTATAAAGCATGTTATGAAAATCACTCCATGTTGGGTAATTGTGTAATAGAAAATCAATGAAACTAGAAAGGAAAAATGTCAAGTTTTGCAAGTAATAGCTAATAAAAACTGGAAAACATAGATTCATAATTTTATCTGCGTTGAAATTACACAAAGTTTACACAAAAATTCAGCAGTGCATTTGGTCTATGTTATATTCCCTTCCTGTTTGTCACTTCCCTCAGAAATAATAGCAAAATCCCCTACAGCCTCTCCTCAAAAAAATGGTTTACCTAGTAGATTTTTGAAATTCTATATAGGAGCACTGGAGGCTAATTAATTGGTTGCTTGCCTTATTTAACTCTTATTCTCCCTGCTAGGCACAACTCTTGAGTTCATAAACCTAATTTTGTGGAACTTCCTCTTAGGAAATAGGATGTCTTAAATTGTAAAGGCCTTTCTTCCTGTACGTTTTGCGCCAGTCTTTTCTTTCAATTTCTCTTTCTCCGAAGTTTCTTTTCTCTTATTAAAAAGTTGCTTAAACATGTTACTCAGTTCCTCTTTTCTACTTCTTCTTGAATACTTGTTCACTTCCTCAAAAATAAAATTAGAGCCATTCTCCAAGGGTTCTTTCCTGGTCCCATGGTGCCTGTAATTCCATTGTAAGTTACCAGTCTTTTTTGCATATATTCCTGTATCCCGACTGACTTCCTGGAACAAGCTCTTTATTTTTTTTAACTTCTTTCACATATTAAACAACTTATTTTAAATTATAACTCACATACAATATTATATTTATTTCCTCTTTTCCTCTCTTCCTTCTTATTTTTCACATTGTTTCTGTAACATGTCAATTTTTATTTTTCAATCTTTTTGCTCCTTTCTTTCTGGTCCTTTCATTGCCTCTGCCCATTTGTTGGAAAGACTGCCTAACACATTTCTGCTTCTCATATTCTGTATGATCCAAATTAAAGAAAGTATTGATTTTAGGACAAATCCCCTTACCTTCTTTTTCTCTTATTCCAAAGTTAAAAGTTTGGCTCCTGTTGTTTTATGGAATTCTTGTTGTTTCCTGTTTGATTGTAGAATAGTGGTTATCAGATTGACTTGGGGTATTTTCTTAAATAACTATATCTGACCTCATTTCTTCTACCCTTACATTGATATTCCTGGAATAGAGTGGTATTGAGGATAGAGAACAGACACAAGCTTTTTGACAAAACTTCTCAGATGGTTTTCCTGCTGTGGCCTTCTCTATTCCTGCTTCTGATTGAGTTCCTACATTCTAAAGACTTCCACTTCCTGGATCAGAAATGGATACCTTTGTTTAAGGCAGTATCCTGCTGATGAATGGGCCGTTAGTCTAGTTAGTGGTGAATGAAATGTTTCTGGGGCAATATGTGAATGGCACAAGGAATGGATCAAAAGCTCCTTTTCTACCCCTGCAGAGTAACTTACTTGCTGGATGCAAGGGTTAGGGTTGAGCCAAGATTCATCTTATTGAAATAAGAGTAGTTCCATACTCTGTAATAGAACTTACTTAAAATTTGAGTCAAGAACTTAAAAAAAAATGTTCTGAGTTCATGTAAGACCAAACCTCTGACTCATATATAGAGTCTACCCCAAATTCTCTTGGAACTGAAAGTTCAAAGAAAAATAATGAAACAAGTAATGTTCAAGCAATGTCTAGATATTTTCCACTGGTTTGTCTGAAATGGACTCAGAGCTTTGGATAGAAGTAAAAAAACAAAACAAAACAAAACAAAAAACTCAGGCATTTTCCATCTCCAGTAAAATTCTGGGAATCATTGTTTGTTTCTGATAAGCCATCAAATCAACTGCATTCTCCAGAGGAACAAGAACAAGAACTTGATATTTTGTGTTTGATAAAGAGATGCAGTAAATATTAAAAAAGATTTACTGATTAATCTGATGATTCAGATTGTGAAATTGATTACCAGGAAGGAAATAATCAAGAGCAGAGGAGAATTGAATGATGTAGAGACTAAAAGAACAATTTGAAGATTCAACCAATCCAGGAGCTGGCTCTTTGCACAGATAAACAAAATTGACAAGCCTTTAAGCAGACTCATCAAGAAAACAAGGCAGAGGATCCAAATAAATAATATCAGAAATGAAAGAGGAGAAATAACAACTGACAACACAAAAATAAAAAAGATTGTAAGAAATTACTATGAGCAATCATATGTCAAAAAATTTGAAAACCTTGATGAAATGGACAAATTTCTAGAAAAGTATAAACTTCCAACACTGAATGAAGAAACAGCAGAAAGCCTGAAGGGACCTATAACAGCTGGTGAAATTGAAGCAGCAATCAAAAAACTTCTGGCACACAAAAGTTCTGGACCAGACAGTTTCACAGGAGAATTTTACAAAACATTTAAGGAAGAGCTAACCCCTGTCCTTCTCAGACTATTCCAAATAATCCAAGAAGAGGGAAGACTCCCAGACTCTTTTTATGAGGCCAGCATCATCCTAATCCCAAAACCAGATAAAGACACAACAAAGAAAGAAAACTACAGGTCAATATCATTGATGAACATAGATGCTAAAATCCTCAACAAAATATTGGCATACCACATCCAGCAGCACATTAAAAGGATCATCCACCATGATCAAGTGGGATTCATCCCAGGGATGCAAGGATGCTTCAATATTTGCAAAACAATAAATGTAATACATCACATAAACAAAAGGAAAGACAAAAAACACATGATCATCTCAATAGATGTGGAAAAAGCATTTGATAATGTACAGCACCCATTTATGATAAAAATACTCAGCAAAATGGGAGTAAAGGTGGCATACCTCAACAAAATACAGGCCATATATGAAAAACCTACAGCCAACATCATACTCAACAGGAAAAACTAAAAGCTTTCCCACAAAGATCAAGAACAAGACAAGGATGTCCACTTTCACCACTTTTATTCAACACAATATTGGAAGTCCTAGCCACAGCAGTCTGACAAGTAAAAGAAATAAAAGGCCTCCAAATTGAAAAAGAGGAAGTAAAATTATCATTGTTTGAAAAGGGAACCCTAGTAACAGTTGGTGGGACTGCAGACTGGTGTAGCCACTGTGGAAAACAGTTTGGAATTTCCTCAAAAAGCTAAAACTGGAACTGCCTTTTGAACCAGCAATTACACTGCTGGGTTTATACCCTAAGCATCCCAAAACACCAATTCCAAAGAACCTATGCATCCCAATGTTCATAGCAGCACAATTTACAATAACCAAGTGCTGGAAGCAACCTAAGTGCCCATTAGTAAATGGGTGGATCAAATAACTATGGTACATTTACGCAATGGAATATCATGCAGCAGAAAGAATAAAGAGCCACTACCTTTTGCAACAGCATAGATGGAACTGGAGAGCATTATGCTAAGTTAAATAAGCCAGGGGGCGAAAGACAAATACCATATGATCTCACCTATAAGTGGAACCTAATCAACAAAACAAACAAGCAAGGAAAATATAACCAGCAACATTGAAAGAAAAAAGAAACCAACAGAATAAAGAGGGAAGGAGAGAGGGGGTGGCAGGGAAAGTGAAGGGAAGGTTCAAGTCAAGGAACATGTATAAAGGGCCCATGGACAAAGCCAAAGTGGAAAAGGGTTGAGGGAGGGAGGTGGAGAGGGGGGCAGGGGAAGGTGGTTGTGGGAAAATGGAGACAAATGTATTTGAACAATAATAATAATAATAAATTTTTAAAAGATTTTATTTATTTATTTTTAGAGAGAGGAGAAGGGAGGGAGCAAGAGAGGGAGATAAATATCTATGTGTGAGAGATACATCGATTGTTTGCCTCTTATACACCCCCAATTGGGGACCTGGCCTGCAAATCAGCCATGTGCCCTGACTAGGAATTGAACTGGCAACCTTTTGGTTAGTAGGCCAGCACTCAATCCACAGAGCCACACCAGCCAGGGCTGATTGTTTCTTTTATGACACCAAAATCAAAAGTGACAAAACAGAAAATAGTACATTAGAGTTCATCAAACATTAAAAATTTTGTATTACAAAGGCCATCATCAAAAAAGTGGCAAGACAAAATACAGAATGGGATGAGATGTTTGCAAATCATATATATCTAGGATTTGTATCTAGAATACATAAAGAACTTTTACATCTCAACAATAAAAGAGAAAATAGCCAGCTGAAAATGGACACAGAGTATGAATAGACACTTCTAAAAGAAGATATACAAATGCCAATTGCACATGAAATGATGTTTGACATCATCACCCACCAAGGAAATGCACATACGAACTATAGTTGGGCCTTGGCTGGATGCTCGGTTGTTTGGAGCGTTGTCCCATACACCAAAATGTGCTGGATTCAATTCCTGGTCAGGCACACACCTAGTTTACAAGTTTGATTTTTGGTCAGGGGGCATCCAGGAAGCAACCAACTGATGGTTCTCTCTCTTTCTCTCTCATTCTTCCCCTCTCTAAAATCAATAGACATATCCTTGGATGAGGATTAAAAAAAAATAATAAAAACCCCAACAATTGAGCTAATGCCTCACAAACTATCTCACCCACCCACTAGGATGGTTATAATAAAAATGACAGTAACAAGTGCTGACAAAGATGGGGAGAAAGTGGAACTCTCAGACCTTGTTGTGAATGTAAAGTTGAGTTGGGCAACTGCTTTGGAAAACTGTTTAGCAGCTCCTCAAAATGCTAAATAAAGATTTCCATGTGACCCAGCTTATCCACTGTTAGGTATATACTTAAGAGAGACAAAAATATATGAGGTATGTCTGGAAAAAGTCCAGCCACTGTTAATATAAAGAGAAAAGTTTGTGTAGCATTGATGTAACACAATGAAGCCAAGGAAAGTGGACTGGAATGCACATGTGTGAACAATAATGACTTCACTGTACTAGTCATTGGAGGTGGTAGATGCCATTGAGTGAGCATGTGTATTGTGTATCCATCACATTCAAAATGACTGAGTTAGTAGGGCAAAGAATCTGCATCAAATTTTGCGTTAAGCTCAAACATTCCTCTTTGGCATCTATTTGGATGATTCAGGAGGCAACAGCTATGGGCAACTGGTGAGTGGCAGTTTCACCACGACACCACACCCACTCATGTATCACGTCTCAGGCAAAGTTTTTTGATGAAACATCAAATCACTGAGGTGACTCAGCCCCCTACAGCCCAGATTTGGTACCCTGCAACTTCTCCCTTTTCCCACAACTAAAATAACCTTTGAAAGGGAAGAGGTTTCAGACCATCAGTGAGATTCAGGAAAATATGACGGGGCAGCTGATGGCGATTGTTTGGGAGAACTGTATGAGGTCCCAAGGTACCTACTTTGAAGGGGAGTGATGCATCACTGTCCCATGTACAATGTTTCTTCTATTTTCTATCTTCTTCAATAAATGTCTCTGTTTTTCAAATTAAATGGCTGGATACCTTCTGGAAAGACTTCATATGTCCAAACAAAAACTTATACATGAATGTTCATAAAAGCATTGCAAAAGTGAAAAGAACTCAAATGTTCATCAACTGATAAATGGTTAGATAAAATGTAATATATCCATATAACATAATATTATTTGATAATAAAAAAAAGTACTGATACATGCTGCAACATGAAAATATGCTAAGTGAATGAAGCCAAAATGGCCACATATTGTATGATATCATTTTTATGAAATGTGCAGAATAAGGAAAGCTGTAGAGACAGAGGGCTGTGAGGTGGGGAAGGTAAAAGTGGAAGTAGCTGCAAATTGGTACCAGGTTGCTTTTTGTATGGTAATGAAAATGTTCAAAAATTGGTTGTGGCGATGATTGCAGAGTTCTGTTTATATAATAAAATCACTGAATTGTACACTTTAAATGGATAAACTGTATCACATGTGAATTATATCTTAATAAAGCTGTTATTAAGAAAGAAAAAATTGCTGCTTTTTTGGTATAGAATAAAGACCTTAAAAACTAGTTCTGAAGACATTTTCCTGTGTAGAATCTCAAGCCACTAGTATTTCACTGCCTAGCAGGCTGATAGTGAAATACTAGTTGATATTACACTACAATGCTGGAGAAAGCTTTAAAAAAAGGTAAATTAAACAAAATATAACTACCTCTATCTGACTTCATAGGTGTTTTCTTCCTTCCTTCCTTCCTTCCTTCCTTCCTTCCTTCCTTCCTTCCTTCCTTCCTTCCTTCCTTCCTTCCTTCCTTCCTTCCTTCCTTTTGTGGCACACCAAGAAATATGTATTATATGGTTTGCTGATCTGACAAAAAATAGGTATAATTTTGATTTGTTCACACCGATGGTTGCTGGTTGTGTTGGCTGTTGTCATTTTTTTTAAACTTGACAATCTAAGGGAAAAGAGGTCAGTGTCCCTGACTAAATAGCTAGGTATTGCATGTTTTAAAAATTCTTGCAGAACACCAATCACAAAATGTTTCTATTCTCAGCAGTAAGATTTTATTTTTCAACTTTCTTATGCTTTGGAAAGTATAAGACTTCAGAAGAAAAGAGAGAAAAGGGAGTGGAAATGCTAATCCACCATGTTTGTTAGGAGTAAAACAAACAAACAAACAAACAAACAAACACAAAAGTGAACTTTTGCGTTAGACAGACTTGTATTTACTTCCTGACTCAGCTTACCATAAGGCAATATGAAAATGTTATTCAGCTAATGTAGAGCCACAGCTAAGGAAAACTGTTGAAATCTCTTTTCTCATACACAGTCCTGGTATAAATGAGTATTTGTTTTTGGTTACTCTGTATCCATTGACCCTTGTTTTTTGAAATTTATTGATTTTTTTGAGAGAGAGAATAGGGAGAGGAAAGGGAGGAGAGAGAAGGACAGGGGTGGGGAGAGAGAGAGAGATCAATTTGTTGTTCCACTTATTTATGAATTCATTGGTTGTTTCTTACATGTGCCCTGACTAGAGATCGAACTATTGAACCTACAACTTTGGTGTATTTGGATGATGCTCTAACCAGTGGAGCTTCTTGGCCAGAGTTCCATTGACCCTTCTTATGATGCCAGTATCTAGCAATTTCTGTGGGAGAAATATATTTCTCAATTCTTGTACTTTTCCTGTATTTGAATTAATTCCTGATTTTCCATATATGTACCTCTAGCCTGGCTGATCAGCATATTCCATGGTTTAAGGATGGGGACAAATAAAATTTAGCCCTTGGGATTAAGTTCAAGACCTTTCTTTGAATTGTTGTAGGGAAGTTCTCTTTGCTGCTGCTTCTGCTGAATTGAATCTGACAAGATAAATGGCTGAAGCTGCTCAATCTTTTTGCTTATATGAAGCATAAAAGTGTGGCCAACATGGTGACAGAGTGGAGAGGGGCAGGAAGTCTGAGCTGTGGGGGACATCGTATATGGCCCTTGATAAAAGTATTTCTATTAGTCCTAGACTTTTCAGTTCAGTTATATATGAGCTTATACATTTGCTTTTAAGCTTAAACAAATATAAATTGGCTTTTTAATTATATGTCCCTAAATGAATCCTAAAGGTAGGTAAATAAATTACCTACTATTCTGATTACTATTACTGTGTAACAAATGACCCCAAAACTTCATGGTTTAAAACAAGAAAATATTTATTTTGCCACAGTCTGGGCAAGAATTGGAGGGGTATCTTATTTCTGATGTGTTCAGTGTTAGCTGTGGTAGTTTGAAGACTGCAGGCTGGAATCATCTGGAGGCTTGTTTAGTCACATGTCTGGCACCTGAGCTGAAAGGACTCAAACAGCTGAGACTGGTGAAGGTGGACATCTCTCTCTCTCACCTCTCCAATCTCTCCATGTGATCTCTCCCACACAGCCACTTCAGGAGAGCAGAAATCCTTAAATGGCAGCTGAGGGGTCCCATGGCACATGTTTTAAGGGAGAGAAGACTGAAGAAGTTCCATCATCTTTTGCATCCTAGCTTCAGAAGTCATAGAGTCATATCTAGCATACTCTCAGTCCCATTGAGATTCAAGAGGAACAAACATAGACCTCTAGCTTTTGATGGAGGAGTTAATATCATACCATAAGAATTTATGAATTGGGATATAATTGGTGTGCTCATTGTGAAAGTAAAATCAGCAAAACTTTGTAGGGTATTTGTAAAGTTTAAATTAAAAAAATTTTCAAAAGACTCTATGGCAAAAATAATATAGAGCTAAAGGTCTGACAAAGTGGGAGGCAGCAGGGTGTAGAAGCTGGAAGGAGATCTTGGGCCAGTGTTAAGGATGACTTTTTTCTATTTATGTGGTCCTTATTACACAGAAGAAGGCAGGACCACTATTAATATATCTAGTGTTTTCTGGGAATATAAATATGGACTAGTATTTTAAATTTAAACTGTCCTCACTCCTAAATTCAGCATTTTCAAAATAACCCCTCCCCATTATTAAAATTTATAAATCAAGTCTGGTCAGAAACTTGCTTCCCATTCATTCTTTTTTCCAATTATTTATTAATGATTTTATTTTTTATTAGGTATCTTATGGGTCAAATGTACAAACTGTAAGAGTAAACAGTGAAACGTTCCCCTCCCACCACCATACTTGGGTCCTCATTCAGTTTTCCCACAGACCAACAGCATCATCATTTTCTCATCTACCCTTTCTTAACCTTAGTTGTAAGAATGAACAATTAAATCTCCATCCATTTTGATTTTACTAAGAATGGGGCTATTATTAACATTTTGTGTGTGGGGGTGTGGGGGTGGTGGTTGCAACTTTCCTTTTATGATTCTCAGCTTTGATCTCCTATCTTCAGACTTGTACAAGTAGCCCTGAGCAGCCAGTGGTTTGTTGCACTCTCTATTCCTCTGTCCAAAGAGCATAGCTAGCAATGTAACAGTCTTTTCATGAAGCCACAATAAAGCAGATATTACTGTACTGGGCAAGATCTCTCCCAGTTATTTTTCATCCCTCTCTCAGATATTGTCAGTCTTCAAAGTTACTATGCCAAACAGTTTCTCTGGCAAGATACCAAAAATTGAAAATTTTAGCTTGTCCTTCACTCAGGCTAGTGGGATTAAGTCTCTATTAACTTCTCTTTGTAATCTGAATAAAAAAGTTGCTCTATAAAAAGTTCCCTATGAAACAATGATTCAGAGCCTCTAAACTTTCTTATGAAGAGAAAATTTTTCTTTAATTTCTCTCCACATTTGTCCTCACCACAGCTGGAGGAAAGTTTTTAGTGGATTTGAGGGCAGATTGAATTTAGAGAAGGATTCTACCACTGGGTTATTGACCGATTCCGTTATTTTGTGTGTGCAAAACTCACCCACTTCCTTTTCAGTATATTGTCTCCTCCTTCTAGGAACTATCTCTTCTTCTTGCTTATCCATGTGATTAACTTGGGAGCAGCATGTTAGTTCAAATGTATTTTAGACCCTGGCTACAATTTATTGTTCTTGGGGTGGACACCAAATCCAACCTGCGTCATTGGAGTTCCTTTTCAGGGAATTTAGACTTGGGTCTGAGGACAGGTCAGTCTCTTTCCAGATGGCTGGGCCTCCAAGGAACATGTAAAATTCAGGATCTTTGGGCTACTTTTGCTATTATGAGCCTGGAAGAAGTAGAGGCAGATGGTCTGAAGAGAGGAAAACAAGGAAGAAGCAGAAATGAGATGGAAAGCTGTTGATAGCACTCCCATCCCTGGCTCTAGATCATGCTGTCCTTGCTTTCCATGAGCATGAACCTCAATCCTCTTCTGGTATAAGATATTTTGGGTGGATTTTCTGTTACTTGAAACCAGAGTCTAATAAATATGGAGGGGTGTGGCAGCAACAGTCAGGCCTATGCTCTAAGTGGTGAGGCTTTGAGATCTAGCGCCATTCCCTGCAGCATTTTACCCCTTCTTCTGGTTAGAAGTTTGTACTCTTAAAAACTTAACTTCCACATCTTGTTTCTAACTAAAATACTCATCTGAAATGATTTTTGTTACTTGAATGTTGAATTTCCATAGACTATCATTGATACCTATGTCAATGTTCTTTGGGGTTTTTGATTTGTATTTGTTTTCTCTAAGTATTTCTCCTTCTCCTAATCAAGCAAACTTTCATCAGTATTCAAGGGAAACCTAAGTTTCCTGAGTCTTGTGTTTGCAAAATCTGAGCCCATACAAGAAGCGATGCTAACTGCTCCTGAGGAGATTCATCAAAGCTAAGTAGGAACTCCCCACCTAAGGGATCCAGAAGCAGAAGAAACTTTCTTTACTAGGCAGAGACCCTGGGAGATGGAAAAACCCCAGAAAAAATTTGGAAGTGGTGTGTCTGTGTAGATAGATTGCCACAGACAATTTTGCATGCTTCAGAGAGGCAAGGAAGCAGAAGAAAGATATCCATCCTCACTCATATCGTGGATGTCCGACAGCAAAGGGCTGGACTGAAAGGGGCTGTGAGGGTAGGAATGGGGATTTCAGCCCTGACCTGGGAGAACTGCGCACAAGACCATAACTACAGATGTTTCAGTGGACACGTGTGGAGTGAGAGGACTGGAGGACAAGATGCCACCCTCTCACCACCCGACTTGGTGCCTTAGCTCCATTAGAGCCTCCTGGAATGTAAGACAGACCATGGGAAATGAAGGCTCTAAACTGATAAGAGTTAGTTTCCACCACCCTAACAGAATGTAAACCAGGGAGAGAGATTATGTGGAATGATGGAAGAATAAAGCTACATTTTGTGCTCACTTTAATTTCTGGACTAAGATTTATACTTTATATTTAGGACAAACAGTGTATTCCCAAACACATCTATTTTCAGTTAAAATCTGTAATAATAATCTAAAAAACTGTTGTTTTTTTTCTGTTCATAATAACTTGAGCACTTTTATTGTGCCAAGCATTCTGCTATGGGCTTTAAATTATTATATTCAATATTCATATCTTTAAAGGAAAGAAATGCTTTTTTAAAAGTCAATTCATGCTATGCAGTATACTGTATTTAATTTTAGAAGTATTTTATTGTTTATGCTGTTACAGATATCCCAGTTTTTTCCCTTTCGTCCCCTTCCCCGCTTCCCATAGTTAATCCCTACACTGTTCCTTGTCCATGTCCATGGGGTCATACCTACATGTTCCTTGACTAATCCCTTCACCTTCTTTCAACCAGTCCCCACCTCTCCCATCCCCTCCCCTTTTACAGCTGCCAGTCTGTTCCATGTTTCTATGCCTATGATTCTATTTTGCTCATTGGTTTATTTTGCTCATTAGATTCCACTTCACATGGTCTTTGTTTTTCATTGACCAAATTTCACTTAGCATAATAGTCTCTAGTTCCATCCATGCTGTTGCAAAAGGTAAGAATTCCAGGAAGGGAATTCTTATTATCAGTATTTTATAGATAAGAAAAGTGAGTCATTAAGGTTATAAAAAACTGACCCATTTAGGCGTTATAAAGGATTCTGTTCTATTTGTGGTGATTGTTTCTTTCAAGGGACTATTTAGATGGAATGAATATCAATGGCAGAAAAAAAGTTCTCTAGGCATTCCAAAGTAACTATAGTGTATGAAGCCAAAATCATCATTAAGTTGCTTTTATAAATTGTTAATTAGTGTGAAAAGTCATTCACTGAGGGCCAATTTGAACCAGAAACTGTGCCAGGAACTTGAGTTAACAATATCATTCTCTCTTTCAGTCAAACCTGGCCATTATGGAATTCGTTAGGAGACAATCAATTTACTTTCTCAAGCCCACTAGCTGTTAAGTCAGAAAACCACAGTTTTAAGGAATTGAAAGGATTACCAAAAATCAGTTTAGTAAGTTACTGCCTCAGACAAGCAGAGTGCCACTATTCTGCTTCTATTGGTGGCACAATGAGGTCCCTGAATGATCAAGGGGAGTAATGGGGGCTAATTATCTTGTCTTTTAATACAGTACTCTTTCCACACTACCATACTGCCCCTCATTTCTTCCAGAACAGAATTATTTATTTTATGGAAAAGCTCTCAAGAAGGTTCATATTACATGAGAAGACAAAAAGCAGAAAATGGAGATTTATATTATTCTATATAGATATTTGGTTAAATCAGAATATGATACCAATATCATCATGTTAATCAAGGTTCTCCGGAGAAACAGAACCAATAGGAATATGTATATGCCTATGTCTATGTCCATGTCTATGTCTATCTAATCTATATTCTAACCTATATCTATCTATATCATATATCTCTATCTCTATCAATGTCTATTGAAAATTGCTTTTTAAAAAAAATTGGCTCATCTGATTATGGGAGTTGGCAAGTCTGAAATCCATAGGCCTGGTTAGCAGTATGGAAATTTAGGTAGTAGTTGAAGCAATGTTGAGGTCAAAATATACAGGGCAGGCTGGACACCCAAGTAGGGTTTCTATGCTGCAGTTTTGAGGCTGAATCCCTTCTTCTTCTAGAAACCTCAGAATTCGCTCTTAAGGCTTTCAATAGTTTAGGTGAGGGACACCCATATTATGGGAGGGTATTCTGCTGTACTCAAAGTCTGTTAGTTTAAATGTTAATCACATTGAAAAAATACCTTCACAGCAACATGTAGACGTGTTTGACTAGGCCAACTGCAATCATAGACTTATGAAGCTGGAAAAGCTCCTCTAGTACAGAGTATCACAAAAAATAGAATTGGAATTTTTAGTAAGCATGCCACCCAAATAGTTTCCATAGCCACCATTTTATTTTTTGTTCAAAGAATGTGAAACTAATTTATTTATTATAGAAAGCTTTTCTTATTTAAAAATTTTTAATTGTATTTTTCTATTGCTATTTGTCCTCGTTATACTCACTACCCCAATAATCACCACACTGTTGTCCATGTCCATGAGTCTTTTTTCCTTTTTGCTCAGTCCCTCCACCCTCCACGACTATCTGCTTGCTGTGTATCTATGTGTTTGTCTCTGTTTTGCTTGTTAGTTCAGTTTGTTCATTAGATTCCACATAGGAGTCAAATCATATGGAATTTGTCTTTCTCTGACTGACACTTCACTTAGCATGTTATCCAGGTCCATCCATGGTGTTGCAAAGGGTAAATTTTCTTCCTTTTGACAGCCAAGGACATTGTATAAATGTCCCATCGCTGTTTTATCCACTCATCTGCTGATGAACACTTGGGTTGCTTCCATATCTTGGCAATTGTAATAACATTGCAATGAACATAGGAGTGCTTATGCTCTTTTGAATTAGTGTTTCGGGTTTCTTTGGATAAATTCTCAGAAGTGGAATTTCTGGGTCACAAGGCATTTACATTTTTAATTTTTTGAGGTATCTCCATACTGCTTTCCACAGTGACTGCACCACTCTGCATTCCCACCAACAGTGCAAAAGGGTTCCTCTTTCTCCACATCCTTGCCAGCACTTGTTTATTGATTTATGGATGATAGCCATTCTGACCAGTGTGAGGTGATATCTTATTTTGGTTATTAATTTGCATTTCCCATTTGATTAATGACATTGAGCGTCTTTTTATATGTCTATTAGCCATCTGAATGTCCTCTTTGGAGAAACATCTATTTAGATCTTTTGCCTATTTTTTAAATTAGATTGTTTGTTTTTTGTGTGTATTGAGTTTTAATAAGTTTTTAATAAATTTTGGATATTAACCCCTTATCAGTTATATTGGTGAATAGGTTCTCCCAGTCTTTCTTATGTTCAGTATAGTGGGAATGCCCCAGAGAGGATCTATAGTTTGCAGTAATCTTTGGTTTACATACTCATACAGCCTTTTTGTGTGTGTGCATGTGAAAGTCATCTCTCCGAATCAGTGTTTTATGATGGAGGCACACTGATCAAAACCAATCTCTTTTTTATGCAGCTGAGGAAACAAAAGCACAAAGAAGTGACTGGGCCTTGGGTCAAGAGGGCTGGTTACTATTAAAGGCCTAAGTTTGTTGACTCCAGTGTTCTTGTCAAGTGCAAAATATAAAAAGCTGATAGTAAGTGGTGAGAATTGGGGCCATTCCTAGGAAGGTGTTTATCCTGGGTCAGGCAATTGCAATTGATTCTGTACCTTGCTAGCTTTTCTATATAGCTGTAAGTTAGACTAATAATAAGTAGATGATAGATGGTTACATGGTAGAAGTAGCAGCCCAGCTAGCTTTGTTATGATGATGATTGTGTATGTAGATTACCTTTTTCACTGAGACCAATTTCTCTAGTGACAGCTCAATTGCCAGCACGGGAGAGTGAGAGGAATGTTTAGTGAATTAATCTTGAAGTTTGAGACAATTGTCTCCACTTGCCATACTTTGAACAGGAAGATGTTAAGAATTCTTACCTAGTTAAAAAAATAATATGAAAAGCTATGAATCAATGAGGGATGTCATTTTAAAGAGGAGGCTATCCAAGCTAAAATTAATAGAAAAATATCTCCAAAGCTTTTCCCAAGAGAGTAAAAATTTCTTTTAACATTGATTTTTTTCCCTCTTGGTTATTGGCTTGGGCAGGTATTTCAAGGCTGTAGTTTCAAATTTATTATATTCTCTTTTAGGAATAGACATCACCCAATGTATAAACTTCTTAGATTCATTTTACATTAAAGCTTCATGGGAACTTTTTGGTGCTCCCATGTTAGATAACAGCATATAATCTTGTTCATACTTTCTTCTGTGATAGAAACATCAAATATTAGGTGCCAGTATCTAATTTATTATGTCATGTGGCCTAATGCTCTCAAAAAACTTTGGATAGGACTGAGACATACTAAAAATGTAAAATTAACTCATAGAATCAGACTACTGATACAGTCTGAAAATGTTTTCTGGAAGTTTTTCAGAAACTAACCCTGAAAATTAGTAACAATCGCATATGCATCCTCTTTTTGTCTTTATAATTATTATGGACCCATAACTTGCCACTTCATCCTCTTAATTTTCCTTAAATTTTTCTCTTAAGGTTCAGAGGCTCTACATATTTAATATCCATGTTATAAAGCAGTTTTTTTGTATAAATCTCACCCTCATGCTCTATCTGAGGCACTCATTGTTTTTGAGAAATACAGTACAATAGATGCTATAGGCTTATCCACTTTCTTTAAACCTAGTGCCTTAGATAGGGTTTTCTCATAGCAGATCCTGCAGCAGGAATTCTTGCACAAGTAATTAGCTGAAAGAGTATTTCTCATTAATACTATAAGGGACTGAGAGGAGGAGGATAGCACAGAGGAGAAGCTAAGTAAGATGTGGTTTCAGCTGAAATATAGCCTCAATCAGATCCCATGGGGAGATCTGGAGCAAGAATAGCACCACAGAACAGAGGCTAAGGAGGCTTTTGTATTTCTGTACCTGTCAGTTAATGGCTGGACGTTGCTCTGGGAGAAAGTGTAAACTCTCAGTCATCTCTGGCTACCACAGTAATTCTCTGAAGAAGGCTGCAGCAGCTGGAAAGTGGTATATTGGCCTAGTAAAGGAAATCTGAGTAAGTTACCAAGAACACCTATTATTCCTAGGCCAACTTAGTGTCCTGATTCCCTTTTTTCCTTATTAGTCTGCTAACCTTAGCTTAACTACCTAGAAAGAATGATAATTACATCATGTATTATATTCCTTTGACTTAAAAAAAAAAAAGAACCAGCTCTTGAAATTCAGCTCCCTCCTGTACCCTGCTAAGTAACTTAAACATCAACTAGAGTTCCTAATTTTGAATCCCAAAATCCACCCTTACACCTTCAAGCTTTGAAACCCTTTTATCTTTTCCAGTTTTACCAACTCTTTATTCCATGACAAGTGTTTCTACACAACAGCCACCCAGTATTGGTCCTGGGAGGACAGTGTATTAGTTATCAGTTACTATGTAATAAGTTACTCTAAAATTAAGTGACAAAACAATAAACATTATTTTCTCATAGTTTCAGTGGTCTTGGCATGTGTTTTTGGCTCAAGATTTTGCTTCATATTTTCTTTTGGTTAGTTTTATTCAGATGTTGGCTGGGGCTAAAATCATTTGAAAGCTTGATTGGGGATAGACTATTGCTTCAAAGGGGGCCCAGTAATACAACTGGAAAGTTGGCAGTGGCTATTGGTGGGAGACCTCCATTACTCCCCATGTGGTCTCTTGTAAATGAGCAGAGGTCCAGCTGCCTGCTGCTTCGAAAGCGAATACTCCAGAGACGAGTGTTGGTGTAAAAGAAATGGTTTACTTTTAGGTGCCAACAGCCTGTAAAGATAGGGGACTCTTGTCTCAAAGCCTATCTCATTGTAGGAAGGTGTTTTTATAAAGAGGGAGAGGGGAACAGAACAAAGATCAAGGGAGGGGGTTAAAAAGCTTTCCATGTGCAGATGAACACAGCCCATTCTGATAAGCCAAGTGATGGTCTGGTATGTATCATCCTGCTTTGGTCATTCTGGTTTCCTTCATCCTGGCTTTACATCATCCTCACTCCAGTGTTGAATGTCAGCAAATCTTCTGGAGCTGGGATGCCTAAAGGTCTGGGTCTGTATCTTCTGAAGTTAATTACTAGGATTTTCATACAAACATGTTTATCCACAGGCTACATATTAGCCAGAGCATTTACAGAAAAAAAAAATGTCAAAAGAATGGTGGATTGAGTTACAATTTCTGCTGTTGCACTCTTCATAGGGCTGCTTGAGTGTCTTCACAGCATGGCAGCAAACCTTCCCAGGAACAGTGATCCAAGAGAACAAGGCAGTGGTAATAATAGGTTTATGGCGCATTCTTAGAATTTGCACATAATTATCTTCATCAACTGGCCACACAGTCCAGCTCTGATTCAGTATAGGAGAAGACTGCACATGGTATGAGTAGAAAGAAGCAAAAATTATTGAGGATCATTGTGGAGGCTGGCACCACAGAGTAGTATATTCTTATAATCCCTCTCAATATTTTCCTGCCTTCTTACCCTGCCCTTTGGCAAGAATATGGTGGCTCCTTACTTCTCTACCTATAATTTCTTCTTTTTGTATCCTTGATATTTCTTAAGACTTTTACTTGAACTGAGGCATGTAGGATGTGAAACTAAGTAGGCAGTTAGATAGGCATGAGCAGAGCAGGAATTATGGGCCAGGTGCAGGGGGTCACCAGGACCCCAAAGAGCTCCAGGTGCCTAGCAATGGGCAAAATTGAGCTCTCGTATGCCCACTCCCTTTAAGCATTAGCCTCTGGAAGACGGCATGCAGGCTTCAGCTGTGTTTCAACTCCAGGCCCAGAAATGCAGCAAAAAACAGACAGAGTGATGTCATGGCTGACATCAGGACCAGCTGCAATGACTAATGACCCCTGGCACTGACCAATCAGTGGAGACCATGACCCGAAGGAGACACACAAGGAAAGCTGATGAATATTCTATTAAGATCCTCCCTTGAGACCTCAGATAAAGGCCTTAGGATGGAAGACCCAGGGCAGCTTTCTCTAAGGAGTACACTGTGCCCTTTCCCACCCCCTTCTTTTCTCAAGACTCCCTCCACTCTCCCCTCTTTTCTCCAGAACATGCCTGAAACTCTCCTCCCTCTTTTGTCTCTTAAACTGCATCTCTCTCTCTCAGATTCCAAGTGCCCTTCTTTTGCTGTAACTTGTTTTCTGAGCCCATTTTTTCTACAGCTCACTTATTTTGCCTCTGTGACGTTCTAAATTAACTTTCTCTTGTAATTTAAATCTCAGCTCTGAATTCTTCTCTTAGCCAAAACTCAAGAACTGAAGTTGCTGAACTGCGATTAATACCTGGTGCTATTTTTCTGCCACTAACAAAACCAAAATATACTTAATGAATTGAAGCAGTTTCCAAGCTTTCAGAGCTGTCCAATAACTTTGTGGAAGCTGGTGGAAAATTATTTCTAATCTTCAATTATGCCTACTTCTAGCCTTCATCTTCTCTTGGACAGTCTTGACTTATAAAACATATCTGTCTTCCTACAGTTACACTTTGTTCTCTCCTTTGGTGTTCAGCCGTCCACTTTAGTGCCTTGTCTGCTTAGCCACAAAGATTAAAGAATGAAATCTTCTTCCCCCCAAGATGGTAACCCTGAGGAATTATTGTATTTGAGCCTGACTTGAAACTGCAAAATTAGGCAGCCTGGCAGGGGAAAGCTACAACGGGATACCAGGAGGGCTTCCCTGATCTCTAAAGAGACCAAGGCTTTTGACCAAAAAGTATATTCTGTGATGTCAGATATCAGGGAGAGTGATATTTTTTTTTTCACAGTGCCTGGATTTCATACAGTTTAAAAAATTCTGACTGTGCAATTGCACCACAAAAAGGTTATATAATTTAGGCTCTGCTTATCCATATGGGATCTGGGACATTAACAAGAATTTGGCTAAGCCTGACCACTCTGCCGTCTCATTTACTTCCTACTTTTCTGATGCTTTTCATCTGTTCTAAGACAGAAAAACTCTGTTGCACTAACACAAGCAATACTCTTAACCCTGCCAGCTTTCTTACAAAGTGTATGTCACTGGTCACTAGAGGAAATGGAAGTCTAACTTTCTACGGTTCAAAACAAATCTCAATAGAGATAGAAAATGTTTTAGGCAATGAAGACCATCTATGGTCTTCGTCACATTTTCTTTGATTTTTTTTTGTTTACAGCTCTTTAAAAATGTAAATAACAATCTTATCTTTGAGGGTTGTACAAATACTGGCTTTTGGTGGGATTTGGCTCATGGACTGCAGTTTGTCAACCCCTACTATGTCAAACAACTTACAATTGTAGCAATGGCTCCAAAAAAATTGAAAAAAAAATCCATTAGGTAAAGTCACAGTCATTTGAGAAAGTGTTGATTACTTTAAACAGTAATTAGAATCTCAAAATATACAGTAAATGTCTTGTTAAAAACAGTGAAAAGGATCAGAAGATGTGTTATTTAGTAGCAGATCTTATTACTTCAAACAGAAAAAGCCACATAATTAATAAGAGCCTAATAATGTGACCATGTACAATTATTGCAAATAAAATGTTAGGACAAAATGTAGTGCAAGAAATTGGGAAGGAACCACACACTCAAATAATGTGAAGAGTTGAAGTATTGATGACACGTTACATGATCTTGAAGAGGTCTTGCAAAATAAACTCAAGGACCACAAGCGTTTTTTAATCTAAATTGATGAGTCAGTAGATTTCACCAATAAATGTCATGCTGCAGCTTTGGTAAGATCTGCAAGTAATTGTGAAATTCAAGAACACAAAGAATTGCCCACAACAAGCAAAGGCCAAGATAGAATTAATGTTTAGCCTTCATATCTGTGAAAAAATCGTCTGTCATGGGAGATTTCTGTATTGATGGTCCTGGTCAATGGTTGGTTCAATGAGAGTTTTTGTATCTTGTAAAATGAAAAATTTACTCAAATTGTCACAACACACTGCCTTCTTCTCAGAGAAGTGCTGTTGTCAAACAATCTTAGGGATGAAGTAATAGAAAATTTTGGATGATGCTATAATATGGCTAATTTGATATACAAAGGCTAATTAACTTGAGGATATTTTAAAATGGTGTGAAAACCTGTACAAATACCATATGAATATCCTGCTACAAACAGAAATTTGGTGGTTTACCACAGGAAGAGTTTTTAACAGGGTTTTTGAGCTGAAAGGTGAAATTAAGAAGTGCTTTCAAAATAATATTGGCCAACTAAGCACTTTGAAGATAAATGATGACTGCAAAAAGTAGCTCTTTTTAGTAGATACTGTTCATCATATGAGCTAGTTGAACAAGTTTCTGCAAGGCCCTGGAGAAAGTTTGACTTTAAGTGACAAGATTCTTGAATTTAAAAGATAAGAGAGAGGGATTTCTGATTTAGGTGATGATTGAATAAAACTATCCTGGAAATCTTCCCAGTAGTAAACACCTATAAAACCTGGGCACAAAACAAAAAAACAAAGATCTAAAGATACTGAACAAGAATAGAAGTAGACGTATGCTGGTAAGGAATAAATTCTTCGAGGAGTGAGCTGCATTAAATAAGCTATGGTATCTGTGCCTTTTAGTGTGCTTGTGGTTGCATGACCAGCCCATAGTGGGGAAGGTGTCAGAAAATCCAGTGTTCCTTGTAGGGGATTCCACAGCTGATGGCCATAGTTGGAGGATACCAGAAGAGAAAAAGAGACAGGACATTCCCAAATTCTGTCTACCAGTTTTTCTGACTGATTATTGAATCACATTGTATGAAACAGATTCAAGGCATTTTAGCTAAAAATAGATGATCTGAACTGAGATTGGAATTGCCAATCAATAAACAAGTTGCATAAGCAAAAGAAAACCATTTGTTAGAGAAAAACAATATCCCTGGCTAGTGTGGCTCAGGTGGTTGGAGCATGATTCTGTGATGGAAATGTTGCACGTTCGATTCCTGGTCGGGGCACATGCCTGGATTGTGGGTTTGATCCCTGGTTTGGACGCATATGATCTTCAGTCCAGGAGGGTATGGGCGGTGGCCTGTTGATGCTTCTTTCTCGCATCAATGCTTCTCTCTCTCCCTCTCTCTCAGAAAACAATGAAAAAATGTTCTTAGGTAAGGACAAAAAAAAAAAAAAAAGAAATAATAGAGTAAGTGAACCTAAAGATCAATAGTAATTGTCCAATATGAAGAATAGAGAGAAAAAAGATTGGAAAAAAGAACAGAACCTTTTACATAAATGTCATGTTCCATAATTGGAATCTTAGAAGAAGAGAGAAAATAAGTTAATAAAAATGACAAAAATATTTCCCTGAATTTGATTTAAAAACCCATACATTTATAGATAAAGTATGCCCAAAATTTATCAAGTTGAAAAAGCATAAATAATCCCACATCAAGGCACATCAAAGTCAAACTGTTGAAACCCAAAGAGAAGAAGCCAGTCTTCAAAGAATCAAGAAAAAACCCCCAACACATGTTGTATATAAGGGCACCATAATTTAATTAATGGCTGAGTTTTCATCAGGAATGATGGAGGTTGGGAGAAAGTGAAAAAACATCTTTAAAGTGCTGAAAGAAAAAAGTCAACAATGCAGATCCAATGTCCAGAAAAAATATCCTTCAAGAATGAAGGGAAAATAAAGGTATTTTCAGATTAAATAAAACTAAAAGTATCATCAAATAAAGTAAATAATGCTGGGTGGATATTTGTGTCTCTATAAAAGAATGAATAACATAAAAGTTGTAAATATAAAAGAATATTTTTCTTTGCCCTTCCCCTCATAACTATTCTTTATATAAACCATATAACTATTTAAAGAAAAATTAGAATGATGTTGTGTGATTTGTAATACATTTAGATGTGTTATATATAATAATTATAACAAATAATCAGGCCATATGGATCAAATAGATTAATGGTTTCCATATTTTATTTTAGTGGTACAATATTAACTGTAAGTGAACTATGAGAAATTAAGGATGTATATTGCAATCCTAGAGCAATTACTAAAATAACACAAAGAAGTATAACCAATTCTGGTAAGATAAAGTAACAGGGACAGGATATATACCCTCTTTCTGAAATAAAAAACTAGAAAAGTACATGAACATCAAGACACTGGACATCAAAAAATGAAAGAAAGTGACCTCTAAAAGATGAGAAATGAATAAAACAAACCTCACAATTATCTCAGCTGACTGGAGAGAGTTTCAGGCAATGGTGTAGGGAAGAAAAAAATAGGAAGAACCTAGCTGCTTCCTGAGTTGAGGACTCAGAGCTAGAAGAGCAGGGAGACTAAAGAAGCAAAGGATACCAGAGAAGAGAGAGGGATGTGGATAGGGGTGGGGAGAGAGCAAAGTCTGGAGATTAGCAAAGCGTACCCTTGAGTCTTCCTTCAACTGCATATTAATCAGTGAGTGCATATGTTGGAGACTTGCAATGGTGAAGAAGAAACTATCCAAATAGTTAGAAGGAAAAATATCTGAAGCTAACTCAGAGTTTGAAAAAGTTCTTCCTCCCAAGAGCCAGAGTGGAAAATATCATTATTTATGGAGAATTAGGTAAGATGTTTGCCTCACTGCTCAGGAAAAAATTAGACCTAGACTAAACACTGCTCTGGTTCCACCCAAGAAAGCTTAAAAACAACCCCAAAAGATCAAACTGTTGCCAAGTAACTGCACTGCATCTAAAGACAGAGACCAAGACTATTTATAGTAATACAGATTTAAAAAGTTAAAATTAACAATACCTGAAATACAATAAAATATTAACAGCTGTATTAATTTTTTTTTTTTTTTTTGCTGGATAGCAAATAACCATAAGCTCTCTGGCTTAAGAAAACACCCATTTATCATCTCACAGTTATATTATTCAGAAGTCTGGGCAAGGTTCAATTGGGTTCTCTGCTCAGGGTATTAAAAGTTGTAACCAAAGTATGGGCCAGGGTTGTGGTCTCATCAAAAGGCCACTTCCAAGTTCTTTTGACTGTTGGCAGAATTCATTTCCTTGCAGCTGTAGAACTCATGGAGATTGTGTCTCCTTCAGTGCCATCAAAAACACGTTTTTCCAATATCCTTTGTCTTTGTTTTCTAGATTTCTTGTTAAGAGCTCACCTAAATAGATCAAGCCCACCAAAAACAATTTATCTCTTGATTAATTCAATTAATTTGGGAACTTAAATTTCATCTTCCTTTAGATGTATAATGTAATATTATCACGAGAATGATATACCGTCATCAAATCTAATGAATTATAAAAGGGTCATTGGGGCACTTAACAATTGTGCCAACTATACTATGCATAAAGAACAGAATACTATGACCCATAATGATGAATAATTGTAATGCATTGAAATCAACTATGGTGCACATGCTATAATTGGTAAACAGGGATACTTAAAGAGTTATTACAGTTATGATTTGTACATTTCAGAAGGTAGAGGGCTGGGCAGGTCAGGGGAGAGCAATGGAGGAAAACTGGGACAACTATAATTGAACAACAATAAAATATATATATATATAAATAAAAAGATAAAATATTCTATCATGTTCACACACACATACATACACACAATGGAAGGCAGAGGAAAGACTGAACATGTTAAATAAGCCATAATAAGATACAAATGTAGGATCCAAGATGGTGGCAGAGTAGGTGGCAACTTTGTTCATCTGCTCTCAGGCTTGGAACAGATTTGAAGGCAGAACACAGAGCAGAGAGTGAGTGAAAGCATCTGTGAGTGAGAGCTTACATGGACGAGAGTGTGGGGAGTATGCAGAAGTATGCAGAAACCGACCTTCCTGCAGAGTCCCAGGGGCTGGGGGCCTGGACTTTCTAGGTGGACTGTCACCACTGCCCAGCCCAACACTGCTGGCTGCACAGAGTCAGGGCGGCTGTGGATAGGCTCAGGAACTGTGAATTACCAGGGTGGTGAGAGAAAGCCTGTGAAGTATAGGCTCCAGAAACAACATGGTGGAAACAGGCATGCAGGAATCTGAAGACCATTGGAGAGAGTGGGGTCAGCACACCATCACTGCCTTGTGTTATAGTATAGCTGAGAAGATCTTCCCAACACAATCTGGGAAAAATTCAGAGAGAAACTTTATCTAAAATTGTCAGAGGTGCTCTAAAGAGGTAGCCAACCCTGACTGTGAGAGACTGTGTGGTTTTTGGAGAGGGAGTGCATAGAGAACAGGACCCCCAGGGGCTGGTGCTACAGCATGAGGGCCATATAGAAACTCTTTTAAAAGGGGAGCTGAGGTGTGACCCGAGGCTTGGCGAGGACCTGAGCTCCCATGCCTGTGCACAAGGGTGGGGCACAGCAGCTTTGCTAACCAAAAACTCAGAAGCAGAGAATACACTGAAGGAACATGTGGACTCAACCCAACACAGCTTGTGAGCAGAGGGCAGAGCAGAGAGGAAAATTTGGGCCAAACCTCCTGTCAGATAGTGGCAGGCTTGGGATCTGGAAGGCAGAAGTCGAATGCCTGAGATTTGCTGTAGTCAGCCAGAGCCTTTCATAGACAGGCAAAGTCACCTCCCACCTGCAAGATTACAGGCTTGGCTGATCGGCAAAGCCAGGTCCAGGAGTTTCCTGCTGTATACATTTCCTCAGGGGAATGAAGAAAAAGTGCCAATAGAGCTCTTCACCACATATTACATGTTACACAGCTCCTCAGGCCCCAATTTATAAACCCAGCAGAGCAGAGAAAATATAGACAGGCACAAAAAGATGCTATCTTCTCTCCTGCATAGATGATTAATATTCATTTCATATCCTTCAAGTTTGGGCATATTATGGGCATAATATATAATTATTTTATAATATGGTTTATTTCAAATATCATATATTGTTCTTCCCTTCTCTTACTTCATACACCTCTTTCCTCCTCCTTTGTATTTTGGTTTTAAATTCTATTTTCTCTTTTGCTATGACTTGTTTCTATTTCACACTATTAATTTTGTTCCCCATTACAGCCTCTCAAAACCATTTGTCATTGTCATTAATCATCTCACATTCCGTCTCCCATTCTTAAAAATACCCTTATTCTCTCCACCTTTATCAACCTTTACTCATAGTTTGTGGATAAGGTGGTTGTTGTCACAGTTCTCCAATCTTATTTCTAGATAGTGATTATCTTTTTATTTCAAATCTCAGATTTCACTCTTCCCCTTTCCTACTCCATTTTGCCTTCCTTCTGCCCTTTCCTTTTTTTCATTTTAAACATTAATTTTTCCCTGTTTTAGCTGGGTTTTCATCCCACATTCTTATATTTCTTCTCCCTCTATCCTCTCAAGTAACTTCATTTTCCTCTAGACATCTCTTAGGCTCTTCTTTCTTTCCTTTTGCCCTCATTCCTATTCCACCTATATAAATCTTAGCTCATTGGTCATTGATATTTTTGTGGTGGAGCTTTTTCTTAATTAGGTCCATATTAATTTATATCTATGATAGAAAACTTCCTTAACTTGAAGAGAGAAAAAGTCACACAAGTCAAAGAAGCACAGAGGGTCCCAGTCAAGATGAACCCAAAGAGGCCCACTCCAAGACACGTAGTAATTAAAATGGTAAAATTCAAAGACAAAGAGAAAACCTTAAAAGCAGCAAGGGAGAAACAAAAAGTAATATACAAGGGAGATATGATAAAGCTGGGAGCTATGATAAAGCTAGCAGCTTATTTCTCAATAGAAACACTACAAGCCAGAAGGGACAGGCAAGAAATATTCTAAGTAATGAAAAGCAAAGGCTGAAATCAAAACTCTACCCAGCAAGGCTCTCATTATAAAATGGAAGGCAAAATAAGGAGTTTCTTAGAAAAAAGAAAGCTAAAAGAATACACCTCCACCAAACTAGCACTGCAAAATATGCTTAAGGGATTGTTTAAAAAGATGAAGAAAAAGAGTGAGAGAGAGAGGAACACTGGTACAAAAAGGGGGGAAATGGCAATGAATAAGTACCTATCAATAATAACCTTAAATGTGAATGGATTAAATGCTCCATCAAAAGACACAGAGTAGCTGAATGAATTAGAAAGCATGACCCGAATATATGCTGTCTACAAGAGACTCATCTCAGAATGAAAGACCTAAACAGACTGAAAGTGAAGGGCTAAAAAAAAAAAAAAAAAATTCCAAGAAAATGGACAGGAAAAAGAAATCCAGGGTAGCAATACTTATATCAGACAAAATAAATTTCAAAACAAAGGCCATAAAAAGAGACACAGAAGGACACTTCATAATACTCAAGCGAAGAATACATCAAGAGGATATAAATATTGTAAACATATATGTGCCCAACATAGGAACATCCAAATATATATGGAAAATCTTGGAGAACTTCAAGAAAGATATATGCAGCAACATGTTAATAGTAGGGGATTTTAACACCCTGTTGTCAACAATGGATGGATCTTCTGAACAAAGAATCAACAAGGATATTGTGGCACTGAATGACGCATTAGATCAAATTGACTTCACTGATATATAAAGAACATTCGAACCCAAAGAAGCAAAATATGCATCCTTTTCAAATGCACATGGAACATTTTCAAAGATAGATCACATGATAGGACACAAAACAAGCTTCAACAAATTAAAAAAAAATTGAAACCATAACAAGCATTTTTTTTGGATCACAATGGCTTGAAACTAGAAACCAATCTCAAGGAAAAAACTGAAAAACGATCAAATTCATGAATTGGCATGTTATTAAATAATGAATGTGTTAACAATGAGATCAAGAAAGAAATCAAAAAGTTTCTGGAAACAAATGAAAATGAACACACCATAGTCTAAAACCTATGGTACACAGTGAGGGCAACCCTGAGAGGGATGTTCATAGCAATACAGGCCTATCTAAAAGATGGAAAAATTTCAAATGAGCAACTTAACCCTACATTTACAGGAACTGAAGAAATACCAACAAACAGCCCAGAGCAAGTAAAGAAAGGAAATAATCAAGATCAGAGCAGAACTGAATGACATAGAGACTAAAAGAACAATTCAAAGGATCAATATATCCAGGAGCTGGTTCTTGAAAAGATAAACAAATTTTTTAAGCCTTTAACCAGACTCATCAAGAAAAAAAGAGATAGAGTCCAAATAAATAAAATCAGAAACAAAAGAGGAGAAATGACATTGTTACCACAGAAATACAAAGGATTGTAAGAACTAACTACAAACAACAATGTACCAAGAAATTTGAAAACCTGGGTGAAATTGATAAATATCTAGAAACACACACACATATGTATATGTGTGTATAATATACACACATTATATTTTCATCCAAAACTGAATCAAGAAGCAGAAAGCATGAGTAGACTGATAACTAGTGAAATTGAAGCAATAGCCAAAAATCTCCCAGTACACAGAAGCCCTGGGCCAGACAGATTCACAGAAGAATTTTTTAACATTTAGGGAAGAGCTAACCCCTATCCTTATCAAACTTATTCCAAAAAATCCAAGAAGACAGAAGACTCCCAAACTCTTTTTATGAGGCCAGCATCAACCTAATCCCAAAACTAGATACAGACACAGCAAAGAAAGAAAACTACAAACCAATATCATTGATGAACATAGATGCTAAACTCCTCAACAAAATATTGGCAAACTGCATCCAGCAATACATTAAAAAGGTCATACACCATGATCAAGTGGAATTCTTCCAGGGATGCAAGTATGGTACAATATTCACAAATTGTTAAGTGGAATGCATCACATAAACAAAATGAAAGACAAATCAAATGATCACATCAATAGATGTGGAAAAAGCATGTGATAAAGTACAGTGCCTATTTACAATAAAAACACTAAACAAAGTGGTAGTAAAGGGAGCATACATCAACATAATAAAAGCCACATATGAGAAAACTACAGCCAACATCACATTCAATGGGAAAAAACTAAAAGTCTTCTCCCTAAGATCAAGAACAAGACAAGGTTGTCCACTTTCACCACTTCTATTCAACATAAAACTATAAGTTCTGGCCAGAGCAATCAAAAAAGAAAAAGAAATAAAAGGTATCCAAACTGGAGAGGAGGGGCTAAAACTGTCATTATACACAGATGACATGATAGTGTACATAGAAAACCCTATACACTCCACCAAAAAACTACTTGACCTAATAAGTGAATTTGGCAAAAGAGTAGGATATGAAGTCTATATTCAGAAATTGAAGGCATTTTTGTACAACAACAATGAATATCAGAAACAGAGATTAGGGGGAAAAATCTCACTGTAGCAACAAGAAAAATAAAGTACCTAGGAATAAATTTAGCTAAGGAGGTAAAAGACCTGTACTCAGAAAACTACAGAACACTGAAGAAAGAAATTAAGGAAGACACAAATAAATGGAAGCATATACTGTGTTCATGGACTAGAAGAATTAAAGTCATTAAAATAAAATCATTAAAATGTCCATACTTCCCAAAACAATTTAAAGCTTAAATGCAATCCCTATTAAAATACCAATGACATATTTCACAGATATAGAATAAATATTTCAAAAATTTAAATATAACTATAAACCACCATGAATACCCTCAGCAATTTTGAGAAGGAACAAAATAGGAGAAATCATAATATATGATATCAAAGTATATTACAAGGCCAATGAAATCAAAACAGCCTAATACTGGCATAAGAACAGACACAGATCAGTGGGACAGAATAGAGAGCCCAGAAATAAACCCATGTCTCCATGGTCAATTAATGTTTGACAAAGGGGGGAGAAGCATAAAATGGAGTAAATATAGCCCCTTCAACAAAATACATGCAAAAAAATGAGACTAAACCACCAACTTACACCATACACCAAAATAAACTCAATATGGATAAAAGACTTAAATATAAGTTGTGAGACCATAAAAGTCCTAGAAGAGAACAGGCAGGAAAAAAATTTCAGATATCTCATGCAGCAATATCTTCACTGATATGTCCTCTAGAGCAAGGATCATAAAGGAAAGAATAAAAAAAATGGGATAACATCAAACTAAAAAGCTTCTGCATGGCTAAAGAAAACATCAGCAAATGAAAAGGGAACCAATTGTATGGTAAAACATATTTGCCAATGATACCTAGGACAATGCTTTGATCTCCAATATATATAAAGATCTCACATGACTCCAGACCAGGAAGACAAACAATCCAATTAAAAAATGGGCAAAGGACCTGAACAGACACTCCTCCAAAGAGGACATACAGAAGGCCCAGAGACATATGAAAGGATGCTCAACATCACTAGCCATCAAGGAGACGCAAATTAAAACTGCAATGAGATTCCACTTCAGAGTAGTCAGAATGGCCATCGTTAAGAAATCAACAAACAACAAAGGCTGATGAGGCTGTGGAGAACAGGGAACCCCAGTGTACTGTTGGTGGAGACGCTGACTGGTGCAGGTACTGTGGAAAACAGTATGGAATTTCTTCAAAATACTAAAAATGGGATTGCCTTTTTATCCAATGATTCCACTGCTGGGATTATTCCCTAAGAATCCCAAAATATGAATTCAAAAGAACCTAAGAATAAAATAAATAAAAAAAAAACCCCCAAAACTGACAGTAACCAGAGGAGAGAAAGGAGGGTAAAAAATAGGGGAAAAATGGGGAGGGTCATCAAGGAACATGTATAAAGGACCTATGGACAAAAACAATGAGAGGGAGGATTGAATGTGAAAAGTGGGGGTGGGTAGAGAAGGGGGGAAGTAATGGGAGAAAATGGGGACAACTGTAACTGAACAACAATTAAATAAAAAAAAAGAATCTATAATCATTTCCAAATAAAATGTTAAAAAAATAAGAAAAAAAAAGAACCTAAGAACCTATGCACCCCTATGTTCATAGCAGCACAATTTACAATAGCCAAGTGCTAGAAGCAACCTAAGTGCCCATAAATAAATAAGTGGATCAAAAAACCAGGCTACATTTACACAATAGAGTATTACACAGCAGAAAGAAAGAAAGAAGAAAGAAAGAAAGAAAGAAAGAAAGAAAGAAAGAAAGAAAGAAAGAAAGAAAGAAAGAAAGAAAGAAAGAAAGAAAGAAAGAGAGAAAGAAAGAGAGAAAGAAAGAGAGAGAAAGAAAGAGAGAAAGAAAGAAAGAAAGAAAGAAAGAAAGAAAGAAAGAAAGAAAGAAAGAAAGAAAGAAAGAAAGAAAGGAAGGAAGGAAGGAAGCTACTACTCTTTGCAACAGTATGGATGGAACTGGAGAATATTATTCTAAGTGAAATAAACCAGGCAGTGAAAGACCATATGATCTCACCTATAAGTGGAACCTAATCAACAAAACAAACAAGTGAGCAAAATAGAACCTGAGACATGGGAATAAAGAACAAAGTGGCAGTGACTAATGGGGAATAGAGAGAGGGCTAATGGAGGAAAGAAGGGGGAAGCATCAAGTCAAGGAACATGAATGAAGGACCCGTGGACAAAGACAACAGAGGGGAGGATTGAATGTGGGAGGAAGGGCAGGGGAAAGTAATGGGGGGAGAGTGGGGATGACTGTAGTTGAACAATAATAAGAAAATTAATTTTAAAAAAGAACCTTACAATAGTTTCTATTTCTTCTCTTTAGGACTATTTTTTTTATTGTCATACATTTACTTGTATATATTCTAAACCTTATGATCCATTTTTATTATTTTAGCTTTAAGCAGTCAATGATTTTAAAATTAAATTGTGAAAATCTTTTTTAAAAGATATCTTTATTTTTAGAGAGAAGGGAAGGGAGGGAGAAAGAAAGGGAGAGAAACATCAGTGTGAGAGAGAAACATCGATTGGTTGCCTTCAGTATATGTCCCAACTGGGGAATGAGCGCACAACCCAGGCCTGTGCCCTAACTGTGAATTGAACCAGCAACCTTCTGGTTTGTGGGACAAAACTCAACCAATTGATCCACACTGGCCAGGGCTGTAAAAATCTCATATCTATTTCCACTTACCTAGTTACCATTTCCAATGTTCATGATTTCTTGGTGCAGATCCAGATTTTCATTTGTTTTTCTTGTCTTTCTGTCTGAAGGGCTTCCTTCAAAATGTCTTCTAGTAAGGGACAGCTGGAGATAAATTCTTTCAGCTTCTCTATGTCTAAAGGGAAGTAAATAAATAAAGTAAATAAAGTAAATAAAGGCTTATTTTGCCTTTATTTAACTTTTGGAAGATATTTTTGCTTAGTATAGAAGTCTAACTTGTCAGATTTTCTTCTTATGGTACTTTAAGATATTGCTCTATTGTTTTCTCCCATATATTATTTCCAAAATAACTGCTTCCATTTTTGTTTTTGTTCCTCAATACATGTCTTTTGCTCTGGACAGCTTCAATATTTTCTCCTTATCATTGGATTTAACAACCTGATTTTGATGTGTCTTGGTGTAATTTTTTTCTTGTTTCTTATGCTTCAGGATCATGGAGATTGTTAGATCCATGTTTTTACAGTATTTATCAAATTTTGAAATTCTTTAACCATATTTTCTCAAGTATGTCTTCTTTTCTGCTCCCTCTCCTAAATTTGAGGACTCCAATCACCCAGATACTAGCCTATTAAAAATTTTCTATTTCTCTCATTATTCTTCTTTGTCTGTATTTTATTTTGGGTTATTTATAAAAATTTCTCTTTAAGTTTACTGGTCTTGTTCTGTATTGTCTGATCTGCTATTAATTCCATTCAGTGCACTTTTCATTTCAGTCATTGTAATTTTCATCCCTAGAAGATACACTTGTATCTTTTTTATTGTTGTTCATTTACAGTTGCCCCAATTTCCCCCCCATTGCTTTACTCTTCCCCACCAACCCACTTCCACCCCTGCTCCCACAATCAATCCCCAGCCTGTTATCCTTGTCCGTGAGTAGTTTATATATGTTTCTTGACTTGACCCTTTCCCTTCTTTCCATCATTATCCCCCTCTCCCCTCCAAAAATAGAACAAGATACTTGGAAATAAAGAACAAACTGACAGTGACCAGAAGGAAGGGGAGGGGGAATAATGAGGCAAGGATGGGGAAAAGTCATCAAGGAACATGTATAAGGGACCCAGAAACAAAGACAATGGAGGGGGGAGGATCGAATGTGAGAGGTGGGGATGGGCAGGGTGGGGGAGGGTTAAGAAGGGGAAAATGGAGACAACCATAACTGAACAACAATAAAAAAAGATTTGTGCAGTGTGTGGAGAAGGTGCTGTGACTAATCAAATGTATCAAAAGTGGTTTGTGAGGTTTTATACCGGAGATTTCTAGCTGGACGATGCTCCATGGGTAGACCATTTGAACTTGAGAGCAATCAAATCAAGATATTAATTGAGAACAATCAACATTATATATCATGGGATATAGCTGACATACTCAAAATATCCAAAATCAAGCTTTGAAAGTCCTTTGCAGCAGTTTGGTTATGTTAATTGCTTTGACGTTTGGGTTCCACATAAGTTAAGTGAAAAAAACCTTCTTGACTGTATTCCTGCATATGATTCTTTACTTAAATGTAATGAAGACATCCTGTTTTTAGAACAAATTGTGATGGGCAATGAAGAGTGGATCCTTTACAATAATGCAGAATGGAAAAGATCATGGGCAAGCAAAATGAACCACTACCAACAACACCAAAGGCCGGTCCTTATCCAAAGAAGGTGATGTTGTACATGGTGGGATTTGAGGGAGTCCTCCATTATGGGATCCTTCTAGAAAACCAAACAATTAATTCCAATAGGCACTGTTATAAATTAGACCAACTGAAAGCAGCACTTGACAAAAAGTGTCTGGAATTAGTCAGTGGAAAACACATATTCTTCCACCAGGATAGTGCAAGATTGTATGTTTTTTGATGACCAGACAAAAACAGTTAGAACTTGGCTTGGAAGTTCTGATTCATCCACTATGTTCACCAGATATTGCACCTTGGGATTTCCATTTATTTTGGTTTTTACAAAATTCTCTTAATGGGAAAAAATTTCAATTCCCTGGAAGACTGCAAAGGTATCTGGAACAGTTCTTTGCTCAAAAAGATGAAAAGTTTTAGAAAGATGAAGTTATGAAAATGCCTGAAATATGTAAGAAAGTTGTGGAACAAAATGGTGAATATGCTGTCCCATAAAGTTATTGCTGAAAATGAAAAATGTGTCTTTTATTTTTACTTAAAAAACAAATGAACTTTTTGGCCAACCCAATACATAAAGTAAAGGACGAAAGTTTCCCTTCTCTCTTGTTAAGTCTGTTCCCTTGAAAAGTCACTGTTACTGCTTTGGAGTGTATCTTAGGGTCTCCTCCATGGTCAATCATGACTACAATAATAATTTTTAAAATAAATCATGCAACTTTAAAAATATCCTAATATATATTGGATACATTTCCATGTAAGTATAGGTAGATCAAATGCATTATTTATTTATTCATTAAAATATATTTTATTATTTATGCTATTACTGTTGTCCCAATTTTTTTCTCTTCTGCCCCCTCCATCCAGTCACTCTGCAACACTCAGGCAATCCTCACACCATTGTACATGTCCATGAGTCATGCATATACATTCTTTGGCTATGCTATTTTCTATGCTAAATACTTTACATCATCATGACTATTCTGTAACTACCAGTTTGTACTTTTAATCCCTTCACCTTTTTGTACTCATCCCCCAACCTTCTCCCATCTGGCAAACATCAAAACATTTTCTGTATCTATGATCTATTTCTGTTCTGCGTGTTTTTTTTTTTTTAGATTCAATTGTTGATAGATGTGTATTTTTTTTGCCATTATATGGTTCATAGTTTTGATTTTATTTTTCTTAAATAAGTCCCTTTAACATTTCATATAGTAATGGTTTGTTGATGATGAACTGCTTTAGCTTTTTCTTGTCTGGGAAGCTCTTTATTTGTCCTTCAATTCTAAGTGGTAGCTTTGCTGGGTAGAGTAATCTTGGTTTTATGTCCTTTCTTTTCATCACTTTGAATACTTCTTGCCAGTACATTCTAGCCTGAAAAGTTTCTTTTGAGAAATCAGCTGACAGCCTTATGGAAACTCCTTTGTAGGTAACCAATGGCTCTTTTTTGCTGCTTTTAAGATTCTTTCTTTATCTTTAACCTTTGGCATTTTACTTATGATGTGTATTGAGAGTGGGCCTCTTTAGGTACATCTTGTTTGTGACTCTCCGTGCTCCTGGATTTGTATGTCTATTTCCTTCACTAAGTTAGGGAAGTTTTCTGTCATTATTTTTTCAAATAGGTTTCCAGTTCCTTTCTCTCTCTCTTCTCCTTTTGGCACCATGATATGAATGTTGGTATGCTTGAAGTTGTCCCAGAGAAACCTTACACTATTCTCATTTTTTTGGATTCTTCTTTCTTTTTTGCTGTTCTGATTGGGTGTTTTTTGTGTTTCCTTATGTTCCAAATTGCTGATTTGATTCTTGGTTTCATCTACTCTACTGTTGGTTCCCTGTAAATTGTTCTTTGTTTCCATTAGTGTAGCCTTTGTTTCTGCCTGGTTCTTTTTTATGTCACAGAGGTCCTCATTAAGTTCCTTGAGCATCCCTAAAATCAGTGTTTTGGACTCTGCATCTGATAGATTGCTTTTCTCCATTTTGTTTAGTATTTTTTTTCCTGCAGTTTTGTTCTGTTCTTTCATTTGGACCATGTTTCTTCATCTCCTCATTTTGGCAGCCTTCCTGTGTTTGTTTTTATGTATTAGGCAGAGCTACTATGTTTCCCAGGCTTGATAGAGTGACTTAATATAGTAGGTGTCCTATAGGGTCCAGTGGCAAAACCTCCCCTATTGTCTAAGCTTGATACAAGGTGCTCCCACTGTGGGGACTGTACCTTACATACACACTCCTCTTGTAATTGAGTCTTGATTGCTATTGGAATGTCCAAGGTCAGCCATTGACTGTGTTGTGTCTGAGGTCACACAGCATTAGCTATGAAGTGATCTGCAGATGGCTGCTACTTGTGCTGGGCATGAAGTGCCCTGGAAATCCAAGTTGTGAACAATCCTGGCTGCTGCTAGTGCTGGGCCTGGGGCAACTTAGCAAGAGATACAGGGCTCGCTGGAGCCAGCACTTCTTGTTTGAGAGAATTTAGGAAAATCTAAAGCATAGGTCAAGGACAAGCCATTCATATAAAACCACTGAAAACAATTTTGGTGAACTTGAAAGTTGGGAGGGGCAGGACCTCAGGAAATCACCAATGTGGGGCAAATAGTGTGAGCTGGGTTGTTGGAGTCTCAGGTAACAGGCCTGCCTGCTGGCTCTGTGCAGAAGGGCTCAGAAAAGGCACAATGCCTTTGCCAGCACTTCTCTCTGGGAGAAGGCTACCCCTCAGCTCTAGCTCTGATGCCAGACAAGCCAGTTCCTCTCTGTATGTCTCTGATGCTTTTTATCTGCTACCCTAGCACTGGAACTCAGAGGGATTGAGTCCAAGTTAGTCTGTGCATGAACCCTGTAAGAGGAACTGCCTGGGAGTCTATCAGCTTGTCTTTCTCTGCCTCAATCCCCACCTGTTTTTCAGCCAGAAGTTATGGAGACTTATTTTTCCAGTATGGGAACTCTGGGATGGGGGTTCTTGTATGGGACTGGAATCCCTCACTCCTGAGATCTCCCATCTGATTTTTATCTACCACACACTGGTGTGGGACCAGCCTGCTTTGTGTCTCTACCCCTCTGGCCAGTCTCAATGTGGTTTCTTCTTTAATTCCATAGTTATAGGACTTTCATTCAGCTCAATTTCTGATGGTTCTGAATGATGGTTTTTCTATAGTTTAGTTGTAATTTTGATGTGGTTGTGCAAGGAGGAGCGCCATGTTTACCTATACTACATCTTGAACAGAAGCTCAAAATGCATTATTTAAATGACTGGTTACTAATCTGCTGTACAAATAGTCCACAATTCATTTAAGTGATCATTACAGAGGGACATTTGCATAGTTTCTTATTTTTTGTTATTATTAACTGTGCTCTAATAAAACATTCTTATACATACATATTTTTATATTACTGTGTATATTTCTCTAAGATAAATTTTATAATTTGAATAGCTGATTCATTTAGAAACAAGGCAAGGATACAATCTGTAAGCAAAAGGCAGGCAGTCTCCAAGTTGTGACTACTTTCCAGAGAGGGTCCTGCTCTTTCTAGGAGCCAGAGAAAAGAAAGAAACAAAGTTGTCCACAGGATTCACTGTGCCCTCAAGGAGAGACATTGAAAGGAAAAGCTATCTTTGGGAAGAATCAGTGGAATAAGCACCAAAGAGAAGCAGCACTCAGTCAGTTCAGGTGAGAGTCAACCTGCTATACAGAGAGCAGTACTGATTCCTTTCCTCCCCTTCTGGAACTATAGTTGCAGTTGTCTGGAAAGATCCCAGGCCACCCTCACAGCATACATTCAGCTGAAAAACTTAAGATTCACACAACTTCCCTGCATAGATGGGAGGTCTCAGAAATGTGGAGGTGGGAGTACAAAGATGGCAATTAGTCAAACCACCAAGTAGAAGCTGGTCATGGGAGGTGTGTACCCTACTTACCAGTGTCAAAAATAATAATAGTGAGGCCTGGCCTGGACCAGGACCTGTGCCACTTTTCATAAATGATCATATTGAATCTCAGCACCCTCAGCAGAAGTTATCATTATGTTTATTTTATAGATGAGGAACAAGAACAGAAAAGTTAAATAATTTGCCAACAGTCACACAGCTAGGAAATGGACAATCTATAATTTAAATCCAGGCCTGGCACAGAAACCACCAACTAAGTGTGTTCTGAATGAGATGGTGAGCCTTGCAGACTAGGACAGGATTGGGACCTTGGCAGTGGGAGGGATTTAGAGTACACTCCAATGACTTGGTTGGGGCAGACAGTCTGAGATCCTCACCAGCATTCACAGAGTAAGAGCAGGTGTCCATGTGTGCCTTTCCAGATACTTGAAATCTGAAAAGATGCCACATAAACTCTCACCATCTGTCAGGAGCCAGGTACGGAAGGTCCAGTAAAGAGACTGGGCTCATTTTTCCATCAATGAAAAGAAAAAAGTGTTTGCCCTTTGATTCACCTTCCTCATGATGCTCTGCCCATCTGGATCCTGGCGGGCAAATACTCTGATGGGTTTCTGACTAGAGCACCACTCTCTCTGAGGAGTACTGAGCAATCCTCCCCATGTAGCCACAGGCAGACCCCATAGTCTTTTGAAAAGTTGAAGCTCCCACTGTTCATTTCTTAAAAGTCATGGCTATGCCAAATCATTCTTAGTTTACCGAATGTGTGCAATTCCCAAAGAGAAAACAATTAAAACAGTTGTAGAAGATGGAACTCTGTTTTCATGCTACGGTAAAATTCACATCTCTATTTTTTTTCTGTCTTAGAGATAACTGTGATGGCATTAAAACAGTCACATTTTTAACACCACTGAAGGCAAAGTATACAGCATGTGATCACAGCAGTCATCGCCTTATCACGGCTTTGTTAATTTAAAAGAAGGAAGACTGTTAACAGAAGTTTTTACATTTTAATTTGATAATTTATTCATGCATTTTACAAGAGTTTATTGGGTGAGGGCCAGGCTCTTTGTTAAGTGTTATAGAAAAAGAAATAAGACTCAACAACTTAAATTTTACACAAAAGGTCTTGCAAAGCTGTGAATTCAACTGGCAAGGTAATTTGGCAATCCATGGGATCGATTATGCTTTTGGTTTTCAGCTCCCTTTATTCTATAGTTGCAAGTGATAATTTTTTTAGTGCCATCATAGATAGTCTATAGTTTTAGTCCAAGTCATGAGCCCATAGTTTAGTCATTTAAATTTGTCATTCCATTTCTTTAAGTTGCTCAGTCCTTAAAGAGAGAATGCTATGATCTACAAATTTCTCATGTCTTTCAAACTGTTTGTGGTGCCAGCAATTCAATTATTCCAAAACCTTGCCTTTAAGGGATACTCGATGCCTGGTGATGACAGAAATTAATTCAGTTAGCAGCTTCCCTCCTGCCTGCTACAGGCTACCAGTCACCTGTCTCTGATTAGCAATGGGATCTGTGGTCTTCAACAATTTAGATAACTAGATTCAGATTCCACATGTTTGTTGGTCACAACCCACTCCTGGGACTTTTTTTGAAGGGGGGGGTCAGGGTTCTTGGTTGCAAAAAACAAAAACAAACAAACCAAAAAAAACCAGAACAAAACTCTGGTTGATTTTAAAAAGATAAGGCTATATCAGTTGGATTTTTGGATCTCCTAGTGTTTGAGAAGACAAGAGAACTGGGTTTAGAAAATGGAGAGGAGTGGAGGCTGGCAGCTTAGATCAGCAGAATCTCTTTATGATGTTAACATAGGTACAACCACTACCCATCCAGTATCCTGGCCACCACTGTCACCACAGGTAAAAATCCTCAACCTTCCCTGGCTTCTTTGTATCATTTATACTCAATTTCAGGCAGGAGAAGCTGACTGGCCAAATCCAGGTCTAATACTCATGCCCTAGTTTCCAGGGGGCCAAGAAAACAAGTTAATGGACCCTCACCAAGATTCATACCATGGCAGATTTGTCAACAAGAAAAGGGTTCAGATATAGCTCCAATGTGACAAATTTCCTGTATAGTTAGTAAAACAGGAAGTAACATGACCCATATATATTTTAGAAAGCAGCTAGGATGATGGATTGCAACCATATGAGACTAAGTGGGGACTGATAGGAAGTAGCCTTTGAACCCAGGATGGTGGAGATTGAGGACTTACTGCTTGTGAAGGGTGCAGGAGAGAAAAGGAGGGAATGGACTCTAGGACCACTCTAAGGTTTCTGGCTAGAATGACTAGGTGATTGGCTATACTATTGATCTCAGAAAAATACCAAGAAGCAAGGTTGGATCCCAGGTCCCTAGTTCTGGGACAGGTAGTATGGTGTAGCAGTTTAGAGACTCTGAATACAGCCTTCTTGGGTTCAACTCTTAGTTGGCCACTTTCCAACTGTATAATTTTGGATGTGTGACTTAACCACTTCATGCTTCATTCAGCCTCCTCATCTTAAAATGGGGGGCAGTAATAATGTCTGTCTCAAAGACTGCTTGTCAGATAGAATGAGGATTTATATGTAAAGCACTTAGAACAGTGCCTGACACTGTTAAGTGCTCAATAAATGTTAGTTATTATTGTTAGCTATTATCAACCAATGTTTACTCATTAATCCAGTGTGTTTGTTGGGGGGTGGTTCTCTATATCCCTATGAAAAGCTGGATTTAAAAAAAAAAAACAACAGTGGTCTTTAGATTCTACTGGTCATACTGTTCACCAAGAAGAAATGTAAACTAGCCTGAAGACTGCTGCTTACAGCCACTCACACGTAAGACAGATCAGCTGCCTAGTTGAAGAAAGTATTTCAAAGCATGCTGATCAGAAACCAAGAAAATGATTTCTACAGATCTGACTGAGATCATGCCTTCTGCATATTCTGATTTCACTTTCAGAAACTAGTAAATCCCAAGTCACTTATACCAGGGAAATGACTCAGCATTATGAAACTTCTACTCTAGCATGATGAAGTCAAACAGGTTTTTTACATAACAAGAGCTTTGGCATCTTACCCAGCCCTTAGCTTCTTGTCAGTTCCTCCATTCCCTAGACAAAGGTAATGAGCTCTTTGGACAGCGGAGTCTAATCCAAGCACAGGGCATTGGGCAATGCACAGGTCAGGGCAGTGGGAAGCTGCTTCTACTCTGGCTTAGAGAGACTCTGGAATATGTAAGTTAAATACAAGTGAGAGGCAAATCCTTAGAGACCCCTGATGTTCCCAACTCCATCAAAGCATGCTTCGGGGAGTCCTGAGCCTAGAGCTACCTGGATCCAATGGGAACTTCAGAACTCACAGATCTCCAGGCGTTTCCTGAAAGATCTTCAATTCTATATCAGGTAATAAAAGCTGGAACTAACCCTAAGAGTGTTTCCCAATGCTCACAACCAATATAAGTTGCTTGTATCACTGTCACTCACATTGAACAGCTTACATAACAGAGCACATCTAAATATTCCACAAGAAGTGAGAACATAGGGCAGAGGGAGATAAAGATCAGGTTTCAGTCTGGAAAATAAATATATTTTTCTGCCAGACTAATAGAAAAAAACTAAAAATTTACCAAAGCTTTCAGCACAAGCATTCTATTCATTTTTCATTCTAAACTGCTGGGATAATCATAGAACACTCATGTTGCACATGAGGTCTGAGTGGGATATGCTAATCAGTTCTATAAAATATGTGACCTCTCTACTTTTCTGAGTCCTTTTACTCAGACAAATTGGCTTTCAGACTGGCGAGGCCTCCCTTCTTGTGTATGATCTAAAACTTGGGACGTTTTTATGTTAGAAAAATTAATCGGGAATGCTATTTTTGATATTGCATTGCAAGAGGAAGACAGAATATAAGCCACATATCAAGAGGACAAACACTCCATTTTATGTTTGTTCTTCTAATTTTAATGAAAGGAATCTTGTTAAACAGGTTGGATATTTCTGCTGTCATAATGAGGATTGGTGCTACTTATCAGGTGTTGTTCTTGGCACTTTGCATATATTATCTTTAATTCTCATGATGAATGTGCAAGGTAAATATAATTGCTCCATTGTAGAGAGGAGGAAACTCAGGCTTAGAGAGGTTACTTTGCTACTAAGGGGCAGACTTTCTACTCTAAAACACCAACTTTTTTCATTCTACCATGATGTTTCCCCCAAAAGAAATGAAATTGCTCTGAGAGTGGTGTTTTCTGGTTTAGGTAATTCAGATCAGGCCTAAACCTTCATGGATTTTGAAGGTGGAATCATACATCCTTTAAGGGTTGAGTTTGTCTTTTTCTTTATCTTTCCTTCTTGCTTAAGTGAAATCAATCAGAGCAGGTCATTATGGAAGTACCTGCAATTTGTGAGCAGATCTTGGGCAATACCCAATCCACCCACACCTTGTTCTGAAGGCCATTTGAAAGAAGCCATATGAAAGTCTGTTCCTTTTCAGGGTAGTTCCTGCAACTACACAGTCTTCCTCTTTCATTTTGTGCAAAAAGGACCAACTCATTGACCAACCAGCCCCCACCCCCTTCCCACCTCTGTCTGGTTTATCTTTGTATCACCAATGCAACACTTACTAGAGGCCTGCTGTTAGCTGAGGTCCTACTGATGTCTGTTGATCCAACAAGTGGATGTGAAGCAAGATGGTACCTGTCACAAGGAGGTTAGGACATCAAATTATTCACACTTCTCTGCTCTCATGAAGCTGATGTTCAAATGGGATGATATGGAACCACTGGGGAAAAAATCCAGCTATTGCTTGAATTGGGGCTCTGTTATTTGTATGGTAAAGACCACAAGTGCCTCAGGGAGAGCTGAGGGCTAGATCCTCAGGCATGCTTCATGCAAAAGGAGAAAATTGATGGATTGATAGGACTGGGGTAGGTGGGGAGGCATGGTGGATGATGAAAGCAAACATGGGGAGTAGGAGGTGGAGGAGAGGAAAATCACATTGGGTGGAGGGAAAAGCACTTCTCTCATACTACTGCTGCGTTCTTTTTTTTAAAAAAATTTAAATCATGTTTATTCTATTACAGTTGTCTTAATTTTTACCACTTTATCCTCCTCCACCCATCTCACCCCCCACTCCCACAGTCAATTCCCACTTTGTTGTCCATGTCCATGGGTCATTCATACATGTTCTTTGTATAGTCCCTTCCCCTTCTTTCCATCACTGTCCTCTTTCCCCATCCCCTCTGGTCACTTTCAGTCTGCTCCATGTTTTCATGCCTGTGGTTTATTTTGTCTGTTGGTTTATTTTGTTGAATAGATTCCACATATAGGTGAGATCATATGGTATTTGTCTTTCACCAACTGGCTTATTCCATTTAGCATAATATTTTCCAGTTCCATCCATGTTGCTGCAAAGATAGGAGTTATTTCTTTCTTTCTTTTCTTCTTTCTTTAGCTTTCTTTCTTTCTACCTTTCTTTCTTTCTGTTTCTCTCTTCTTTTTTAAATGCAGATTGATTTTATTTTTTTAAATGTCAAAGTCAATTATAAAATATTAAAAAATGTAAAATCATAAAGTCTCAGCAATTAAAACATGACACCAGCAGAGAAATAATCAAGTAGATCAATGAAATAAAATGAGCATTCTAGAAATAAATGTATATCTGTCTAACAATATAATATATGATTCAATTGATATTTCACATCAATGGGGAAAGTAAGGCTTATTCAACAAATAAGGTGCATGGACCACTATTCCTTGAAATAAAACAAGTATAGAGCTTTATTTCATATATTATACAAAGAATATTCAGATGAGTTAAAAATCAGTATGTAGAATCTAAGGAGTTTTTGGAGGAAATACAAACTAATATTTTTCTTACCCTGAAGTAACATATTCAAACCCAGAAGCTACAAGGTAAAATATTGACAATATGACTATATTAAACATTTAACACCATACAGTAATATACATATAAAAAAAGTTATAGGACAAGAAATAGAATAGGAAGGTATTTGCAACACATCTAAGAAAAGGGTTAATAGGTTATTTTAGGGAAAAAATTCTACAAACCTTTAATTGATAAATGGATAAAGAATACCAAAAAGTCATTTAAAGCTCTTTAAAAATAATAGAAATATGTAAATAATATAAAAAAGGTTTAGTTTCAACAAATAATAAAGGGACAATTAAAATAACACATCATTGTCACAATCAGATTAATAAATGTTAAAAATATTGGTAATATCAAGTATTGACAACTGTGAAAGGAACTGTGTATTCACAGACTCTTCATCTTAAAACAGTCCCTTTAGCATGTTTTGTAGTGCTGGTTTGGTGGAGGTGTATTCTTTTAGCCTTCTTTTGTCTGGGAAACTCCTTATTTCATTTTAATTGAGAGCCTTCCTGGGTAAAGCAGTCTTGGTTGCTGGCCTTTGCTTTTCATGACTTGGAGTATTTCTTGTCACTCCCTTCTGGCTTTCAGTGTTTCTGTTGAGAAGTCAGCTGCTAGCTCTATCAGGACTCCCTTATATGTTACTACTTGCTTCTCCCTTGCTTCCTTTAGGATTCTCTGTTTGTCTTTGGTATTTTTGATTTTAATGATGCTTTGTCTTGGAGTGGGCCTCATTGGGTTCCTCTCGAATGGGACCCTCTGTGCTTCCTGGACTTGCATGAATTTTTCTCTCCTCCAATTAGGGAAGTTTTCCACCATTACTTTTTCAAACAGGTTCTTTATCCCTTCCTCCTCTTCTCCTTCTGGTATCCCTATTATACAGATATTATTATATTTCAGGCTCCCTGCATTTTCCTGAATGCCTTTTCATTCTTTTTGAGTCTTTTTTCATTTTCTTGCTTTTTCTGGAAGCTTTTTTCTGCCTTACCCTCCAGCTCACTGATTTGGTCCTCAGCTTCATCTAGCCTGCTCTTGATTCCTTCTCCTGTGTTCTTCAACTCAGAAACTGTATTCTTCATTTCCTCTCGTCTCTTATTGATAATTTTTATGCTCTCTTTTATGCTGATATAGTTTATAATAAGTTCCTCATAGATTCTCTGTAGTTTTTGTAATTCTCTCTGAGCTCGTTGCGTTCACTGAGCTTCCTTGTGACCCTCTTTTGGAAGTCAATATCTGATAGCTTACTTGCCTCTATTTCAATTAGTTATCTTTGTGGGGATTCCTCCTTTTCCTTCAAGAGGGGGGTATTTCATTGTCTTCCCATTATTTGTGAGGCTCTTCTCTTTTGCTTCTGCTTCTTAAATTGATCTGCCTTGATTTCCTGATTTTGTCATGTGAATTTCTATGGTAGGAGACTGCTGTATTTTTCTTTCTGGATCTGCCTCTGATGATGTCAGACGTTGTCCCTGTTTGACCTTAGGCAGTTTGTTCAAGACTTCCAGGAATATCCTGTCTGTGGCTGTCTTCTTCAGCTGTTAATCTAGTTACTCTGCACTCAGCAGGCTGGCTTAGACAGCTCAGGGCTGAACAGAGTCCCTCCTGGGGGTGGGGTTATTGGGTCCTCTCATGCTGCTGCAGCTCAGGGGAGTGGTCTCTGCCTGAGCAAGGTGGCTGCTGCCGCATGGGTGATGAGTCATCACCGAGATCCCCCTGGCTACTCTCTCAGTTCTCTACCCAAAGCCTCCTTCCCCAGTCTCTCCTCAGGTGTCTCTAGCCCACTCTGCCCCCACCTTTGCTAGAGACCAGAGTAAGTGGCTGCAAATAAAAGTTTGTGCGTTGGCCCTTTAAATGGCTTTTTGTATCTCCAGCCGCCTGTCTCTGGTAGAGAGCAACCCTGCCGCTTTTTGTAGCTGGCTGTTTTCTGTATACTTTTTGGGCTCTGGTGCTATAGGCGGGAGATCCCTGCCTCTGGTTTATACCCCATTCTTCTCAGGGGGATCCAACTGCCTCTTTCAATATCCTCCTGGTGCTGCCGCCAGTGGGTGCCCTGCCTGCCCTCCCAAGTCTCTACCACACTCCTTACCAGTTAGATTGTACTAAAGCGGATTCTTCTGTCTCCAAGGTTATAAGGCTTCTGTCTTGCTATTGTTCAGTTGTTTGTTCCAGGTGATTTCTCCACAGTTTAGTTGTAATTCCAGGTTGGTCCTGGGAGGAGGTCAGTGTGACTTTCACTCACTCCTCCACCATCTTGATTCTGCCCTGCTTTCTTCCTCCCAGTATTCACTGCATCCATTCAAGGTGGGCCTCTCCACAAGTTTCGTTGTATCCTCTTGTTACTATTACAGAACCCTCAATGATGTGGTGACAAGGTGTATGGGGAGGGGAAGCAGGCCGTATTTCTATGATGTTTCTTGGGGCTCAGTCACTTCCTGATTCTGTGCTCCTGGGATGTGCCCTTTATAAGTGGTTCTTCCCTTTTAGGTGAGACAGAAGGGCTAGAGTGGGCGGGTGCTGGGAATTTCTCTCCCCTAGGTCATTTAGGCTTTAGTAAAACCCCTGGTGATTATAGTCTGAAGTATAGTTTCCCCTGAGGGGAAGCCCTATTAAGAACAGAGTAGTCTGGCATATTTCAGAATGGCTACTTTACTGCAAACTGGAATCCAGAGGGACTTTTTTTCCTGCCTTGTCTTCTCTATGTTAACCTGTTAGTACACAAAAGCATGGGGCACCTCCTTAAGATAGACACCTCCTGGAGTTTTTATCTCTCAAACTGTCCTCCCTGAGCCTCCAGCAATGTCCAGTGCAGTTTAGATTTCCCTGCTTAGCACTGGTTCCTGCAGAGGTTTCTGCTCTGATAATCCGTACTTCTCTGTATCTGCCTGTGCGCCTTTCCCCGAAATGGGGTGCAGCATTTGCCCTTTAATCTCAATTCCCTGATGGGTTGAAGAAGAATTGTTGATTTTTAGTTTCTTCAGTTTTTTTTTTTGTTGTAACTGTGAGTACCAAGTGATGACTTCCAAGCTCCTTACATACATTTCTAAAGCAGCATTTCCCAAAGTGTGTTTTGCAAAACATGAATATGAAAGAGTTTTACAGAATGTTAGTTGTGTACAGCAACAGAAGGGTCCCATGTTCAAGCAGTTGTGAGAAGTATTGGTATCTTTATAGCAGGTCTTTTCAGTGCCTTTATTTTATTTTATTTTTTTATGTTATTCTGTTACAGTTGTTCCAATTTTTCCCCCTTTGCCCTCCTCCGCCCAGCCCACCCCTCACCCCTCACAGTCAATCCCCACACTGCTGTCCATGTCCATGGGTCATTCATACATGTTCTTTAGTTGGTGCCTTTATTATACTCATATTCATTTGATTCTATTTTATGGGACCATAGATTATATTGTTTCCTGAATTGATGTGACCATGAAATTCTTTTGGGAAAGAGTGTTTCATAAGATTATACTTCTAAGAATTTGAGAAATCCTGCCTTATTGTCTTTCTAAACACATTTCTAGACACAGAAATATCATTCACCCCACATACTGATTAAGTGTCTGATATGTGCAAGACAGTATAATAGCTCTTGTGGATGGATATTAAGTGATTAGGACCTGGTACCTTTTAGAACTTAGAATTTAGTATGACAAATTAGAAAGAAATGCACAAAAATAACTAATTCTAGACTTCAAAGAAAGATAAGCTCCCCAACATTTTAGCTATTAACAAAAGATAAATCAAATTAAATCTAGAAAGCCAAACTGAAAACTTTTTTTTTTTAATTAAGGAGCCAAGTTGTCTTCAAAAGTGAAAAAGGTTTATGGGTCAGGTTTTTGGGCAGGTCTTTGCGAAGCTATTCACAGCCTGACATCCTGTTCGCTGGTCTGTGTCCATTGTGACATCTCCATATTATGTTTACAGGGATCCCTGTCAGCAGATTCTGCAGGCAGGGAACTAAGGAGTGGGTGGATTCACTTCAAATGCTTGTTCTGAGCAGGTGTTAGGGCTTTGTGAAGGAGCGAAGGGTGAGATATGCTGTGCCATTGACCACTCAGACTCTGGTAAGACTTTTGGATGCAACTTTTTCTGGCTAAAAGGCTCATCATCAACAGCATTACTAACTTCTAGTTACTGACAATACAAAAAAACAAAAGGCAGAGTTGCTTGTGTACTAGACACAAGCATCAAGAAGGAAATGAAAATTGGCAATGAGCAACCAGCATGTCAATTATTGTGAAGAGAAATAGTGTTTTATATAGGCAGATAGTTCAGTGAAACTTGAGAGGGTTGAGACGATGCTGACACACTCATTCAGATGCAGTTGTGCCTGAAATCTATACTTAGTCAGGCTATCTTTGGCTTAATTAGTTCTCTGAAAATCATCTTTTTAAAAGGCACATACCTGAGGAAAGGAGATATGACTTTATATAACATCCTTTGCATGGCTGTGTTATCGAATGATAAACTTCTTGGGGTAAAAGGAATCAAAGGCAAATAACTTCATATATTGTTCTTCAGTTTCCTTGTTTGTAAAATGACAAAGAGTGAATTAAGAAAGTTCTAAGTTTTGTTCTACTTTATGGCTCATTACCATTCCCAGAATTGGGGCAGCATGAAGGCACTGGTAACTCAGGAAAGCCTCACAGGCATGAAATCCAGTTAGCAGGTTGTAATCAACAACTATTTTCTGTAATAAAAGAGAATAGAGAATATCAGACTACATTGTAGGCAAAAATATTGTTTTACAAATACTATATATAATACCTATATATTACTTATATATAATAATACAGTATATATTATTCATTGGAGTCTTCCTGAGAAATGAGAGAGAGAGAGAGAGAGAGAGAGAGAATAAGGAATTGAGAAGCTAGCTAGTCTAAAATCTGCAGGGCAGGTAACCAAGTTGACCTGGGGAAGAGTTAATGTTGTAACTCAAATCCAAAATTGTCTGGAGACAGAATTCCCTTTTTCTCATAGGATTTCAGTCTGTTTTCTCTTAAGGCCTTCTACATATTGAATGAGCCCCAGACATTTTGTAGAGGATAGTCTGCTAATGTCATCTAAAAAACACCTTCACAGCAACATCTAGTTTGATCTTTGATCAAATACCTCAGTAATGTAGCCTAGATAAGCTGACACAGGAAACTAACCATCACTTATATGTATGTGTGTATACTGGCAGTGGAATAACATATTTCTTATACAGGCATACCTTGGAGATTATTGTAGTTCAGTTCCAGACTACCACAAATAAAGCAAGTATTGCAATAAAGCAGGTTATAATCTTTTTGTTGGTGATGTGTCTTACCTTCAGTTTGTACAAAAATGCAACATCTGTCAAGAGCAATAAAGCAAAGTGCAATAAAATGAGGTAGGCCTGTAGTGCATTGACCAAGAAGGTCAAAAGCCTCTGTGAGTCCACAAAACCATTCTTTTTTTAAAAAAAGATATTTTATTTAATTATTTTTAGAGAGAGGGGAGGGAGAAAGAAAGGGAGGGAGAGAAACATCAATGTGTGGTTGCCTCTCTGCAATCCAAGCATGTGCCCTGACTGGGAATTGAACCAGAGACCCTGTGGTTCACAGACTGGCACTCAATCCACTGATCCACACCAGCCAGGGCTCCACAAAACCATTCTTGACACAGCTCCTAGGACAGTATTATCCCTACCATAAGAAAGGGTAACATATCCACAAATGTCAAGGTGTCCTTCCCACATCCTGGCTCTTGTCTAACTAAGGGACGCCTAGACACTATTTACAGCTTGCTATCCAATATCCTTAGTGTTCCAATTTCTCATTTTGCTTCAGGCATCCTGGGTCTTGTTTCTTCTGTATGGCCTCTCATACAGAAGAGGCCTCACCTCTTCTGTATGTTCCCACCTCAGGAACTTTGCTTTTCCCTCTACCTGGAGGGTTCTTCCCCCAGATCTTCACTGTGGCTAACTCCTTCTCACCTCTCAGCTCTCCACCCAACACTGATACCTCCTGAGAGGCCTTCCTTAATCATCTCATTTGAACAATGCTTGCCCCTGTGTACCCCACATTTTCCCCAGTGACTTTGTCCTATTAAACAATTTTATTTTCTCCATTGCACTTATTATCTGCACTGTCTTGTTTCTTTATGGTTTTTTGTTTTTTTTTTGTTATTTTTCCCCAACACAAAGGTATGCTCCAAGTATTTTCTGTTCACCTTTTCTCCTCAATGCCTGGAATAGTGCTGCACATAAAGTCTCCATAAAGGGTTATTGAATGATGGGGTGGTTAAAGAGTGGACTTTGCTCATGATTTGACTAGCCAACGTCTGAACCTCCTTTTTATTTTCGGGAATACCTACTTTATGGATCTTGATGGGAAAAAGAAGCTGACAATTTACTTACTTTCCGAGGATCCCTTTGTGGTGAGGCATGGTCATGAGACCCAGGCTCAGCCAAGAGATGCACCCTCCCTGGAACTAACACAAAGAAGCAGACACAACAGATATGGTGGCAGCTGCTGAAATGGTCACTTCCAAGTTAGGGTAGCAATAGTAGTGATGTGGGCAGCAGCCATGCAAGCCATGGCATCCAGTGAACAGAGGCATTTGTTGGTGTATGACTTCCCTGGACTGGTTCTGTGGTATAATTTGGATCTACTCTGATTGTACCAAACTTCCCATGCCTGCCCTCCTGAGTCCAGTCCTCTAGTCTCCCAGTGATTCTGTTAGTTTTCAGATATCCTTTTCATAAAGTCCTGTCTGCTCAACCCAGAATGGTTCCTGTTGCTGAAAACTCTCTTGTATCTTCCCTTCTCTCATCTTCCTCATCTTGTGCCTTATCGCTCTCCTTGATTTTTCATGTCCTTCTCCTGAATAGATTTTATGCTTACTAGTACTCCTACAAGTCTTGGCAGTTACCTTGTTCTAAAAGGAATGGAAGCATCTGTGGTATTGTTTTGCTATATATTGTACAACCAGCACGGGTGTGAAGGGCTGAAGACTACTGTGTGGACTAGATCAATCACCAGCGTTTGTTGGGACTTAACTGAGGGACCACTATTTTTAACACCTCACAGTATATTTAGGGCTCTTCATAAGTGCAATACATGTGGTTTAACCTCAAAGAACCTCTATAAAGTAAAATAAAAAAAAGTCACATAATTTTTTAAAGGAAGGTAACAGATTGTTCTTGCTGAAGATGACCACAAAAAAATCTACTATATGCTCTTCCACAGTGTTGTTTGCCAAGTCCCATCAAGACTTTGGCTCTATCTCTCCACTTCTTTGAACCTGGATGAGCCTTGTAACTACTTAGACCAATAGAATAAAACATAAGTGATGCCCTGCCAATTCTGGGTAGAGCATTCAAATAGCCTGACAGCTTCGGCTTCCTGCCTCTTGGAATCTAGCCACCACTGAAGAAATAGGACACATTGAAACCATAATGCTGTGAGAAGCCCAAACCGTGTGGAAAGGCCATAGTAAATGGGGCACTGTGTATAGAGAGAGAGGCTGTGGTGCCAGACTTATGAGTGAGGAAGCCACATTGAAGACAAATCCCGCAGCCCTATGTGCACCAGCTGATGCTGGGTGGACTGCAGATCAAGCACCTGCTGAGCTCTTCCTGACTTCCTGGTCCACACAACTGAGAGTGAGATAAATGGTGTTTTCAGTCACTGCATTTGGGGATGGTTTGTTGTGTAGCAATAGATAACTGGAACAAAGGGCAAGGATCCATATGCATGTAATATTTCAAAGCATCTGTTTGAGGCCATGCAAAGTGCTTTGTGTAAGTGCAGAGACTTCAGTGAGAACCCCAGAGCAGATGCCTCCGACTCCTGGACATACTCAGCATCTTTAGAAAAGCTAGCTTTCAAATAAGAGAAAACTTAAAGCTGTTCAAGATTGAAAAGGTTCTTGCAGTCAGATGCTAGTGACTTGTAGAATCACCAAGAGAGGCCTGGCATAGAGAAAGAAGACCCATAATCATTATCAAAACTAATAAAAGCCCCTTATCATCTGGATAGGCACAATTAATGCTCATCAGCTTTCAGCTCCCTACACCTGATGAACCAATTCTTGGAGTCCTTTTACTTCCCAGCACTGGAAGAATCAAGGAGTGTTTTTCCTGGCTCTTCTATTCCCCTACAAAATTGCATTTCCCTAAAATGTTGGAGAAAATCAGATTGCAATCAAACATCACTACAACAAGCACATACACTCTAATGCATTTTATACAAATGCTACAACATTTTATGTTAAATCCTCAAGGAAACACAATTTAAATAATCTCTTGTGTACATATGCCTTGTTTACATTTCTTCAGGAAACATATTCTATAGCTTGCACTAAAAGGAAAAAAAGATTGCTGTTCTGTTTTGTTTAATCTATGATATCCTTTGTATTGGGTTTGGTAGCAACTTCCAGTTGAAATCTGAGTGTTTCTGAATTAATCTGGAAACAGGTAACTCCACAAGGTTAACCTGAAAGTAAATAACTTCACATTGCTTTGTGGCATGTGTGCAGTTACTATTGGAGCTTTCTTCTGGAAACCTCTGATTAGAGTAGTGTAAACTAATGGTCATTGGCACCAATTCTGTGTCAACAGGAATCCCCAATTTGAGGTGCAGTGAAGAATGAAACTTAATTCAGTGCAAAGAAGTCAATTGTGATACAGCATGGCTGTAGAAAAGCTCAATTATAAAGTAGCACATTTGTGGAACAGCATAGACGTGGGGTGGCTTGAGGTGAAGGGGCTCAGGAGTGAGGTCCTCTCCAAGTAGATAGCTCTGCTCTGATCTACTCTGCTCTGCCTGTCCTGCTCTGCACTGGCCAGGGAACTGCAGTCCTTACTCTTAGGGGCATGGGAAAGTATACTCCTTGAGCCAGAGGGGGACTGAGTTACTTAGATGGAAGTCCCCACATTGGTCCTTGACTTTTCCATCATTATACAAATGAGGACTCCAAATCTTCACAGTTCAATTGGTCCAAAAGACACTGTCCTGATTGATCAAAATGAAGCCGTTCTGATTGGTCAGTGAAGGTGCTAATGAGAATATCGTTACACAGCTGCACATGATGGAAAAAGTCTCAGTTTTCTTGGTTAAAATATAATTCCAGGAACTCCTTTAGAAGGGCTGGCTCAGATGGCAGAAACAGTACAGGGCGGTAGTTCAGTGCAAGTGGCAAGCAGTTCAGTGCAGGCTTCTTCCTCAAATGCAATTTATGTGAGAGGCCTCTGTTTAAAAATGGCTGCTAGGTTTTGCTTTTTAAACCTGAGTCTAGTTAGCCACAATGAACCCTTCTTGGTAGGTATTTTCTTTCTTAGGGTCTACAGTATGTTCTATCTGTTGCCTACCTAGGAGTCATCCCCTACCTTACTTTGATAATAGACTCTGATTTTTGAAATGCAGCAAGTGACCAACTCCCTCATGGGTATACCAGACAGTTATTTAGCTCAAGGAAGTGACTCTTAAGTCAATGAATAAAATTCCATTCTTTTTGTCAGTGTTAAGTTCATAAATGGGCATGTTACACTATTCATCCCCATGATGGCCAGAAGTATGATGTAAGACTTCAGGGACATTTCTTCTATCTTTTCAATAAGCATCCAAGGAGAGAATGTTCTCTATTTCTGACTCGCCATTTGAGTACTAGGTGAAATGTGATGCCTGGAGCCACCATGTTGTCCGCTATGAGGGAAGCCAGCCCAAAGAAAAAGTCAGTGTCCTGACTAGAGTGAAGAGAGAAGAGAAGCCTGTGACCTTAATTGTATTATGAAATTCTTTTTTTTTAAATTAATTTATTTACTTTTTAAATATATTTGTCTCTGCCTTCCCCCCACCTCTTTCCCTTGCCCCCTCCCACTTCCCTCCCTCAGCTCTTCCCCTTTGGTTTTGTCCATGAGTCCTTGCTATATGTTCCTTGACTTTCCCCTTCCCTTCCCTTTCCCTGCCCCCCCTTCCCTCTTGTCTCTGTTGATTTCTCTTCCTTTCAGTGTTGCTGGTCATATTTTCCTTGCTTCTTTGCATTGTTGGTTAGGTTCCGCTTATAGGTGAGATCATATGGTATTTGTCTTTCGCCCCCTGGCTTATTTCGCTTAGCATGATGCTCTCCAGTTCCATCCATGCTGTCGCAAAGTTTAGTACTTCTTTTTTCTTTCTGCTGCGTAGTATTCCATTGTGTATATGTACCATGACTTTTTGATCCAGTCATCTACTGATGGGCATTTAGGTTGCTTCCAACACTTGGCTATTGTAAATTGTGCTGCTATGAACATTGGGGTGCATAGGTTCTTTTGTATTGGCGTTTTGGTGTTCTCAGGGTATAGTCCCAGCAGGAGAATCGCTGGATCAAAAGGCAGTTCCATTTTCAGCTTTCTGAGGAAATTCCATACTGCTTTCCACAATGGCTGCACCAGTCTGCATTCCCACCAACAGTGTACTAGGGTTCCCTTTTCTCCACAGCCTCGCCAGCACCTGTTGTTTGTGGATCTGTTTATGATGGCCATTCTGACCAGTGTGAGGTGGTACCTCATGGTGGTTTTGATCTGCATTTCTCTGATGGCTAGTGATGTTGAGCATCCTTTCAAATGCCTCTGGGCCCTCTGTATCTCCTCCTTAGAAAAGCATCTGCCCAGGTCCTTTGCCCATTTTTTGATTGGATCGTTTGTCTTCTTGGAGTGGAGTCGAGTGAGTTCTTTATATATCTTGGAGATCAAACCTCTATCTAATGTACCATTAGCGAATATATTTTCCCATATGGTTGGCTCCCTTTTAATTTTGCTGATGTTTTCTTTAGCTGTGCAGAAGCTTCTTATTTTTATGAGGTCCCACTTGTTTATTCTTTCCTTTATGTCCCTTGCTTTAGGAGACATATTGGTGAAAAAATTGCTGCATGGGATATCTGAGAGTTTCCTGCCAATGTTCTCCTCTAGGACTTTGATGGTGTTGCGACTTATATTTAAGTCCTTTATCCATCTTGAGTTTATTTTTGTGTATGGTGTCAGCTGATGATCCAGTTTCAATTTTTGGCATGTAGCCGTCCAGCTCTCCCAACACCATTTGTTGAAGAGGCTGTTATTGCTCCATTTTATGCTTCTGCCCCCTTTGTCAAATATTAGATGTCCATAGAGACCTGGGCTTATTTCTGGGCTTTCTATTCTGTTCCACTGGTCTATGGGTCTGTTCTTGCGCCAGTACCAGATTGTTTTGAGTATGGTGGCTTTGTAGTAGAGTTTGATGTCCGGTATTGTGATCCCTCCTACTTTGTGTTTCTTTCTCAAAATTGCTGCGGCTATTCGGGGTCGTTTATGGTTCCATATAAATTTTTGAAATGTCTGTTCTATTTCTGTGAAATACATCATTGGTATCTTAATAGGGATTGCGTTGAATCTATAAATTGCTTTTGGTAGTATGGACATTTTGAGGATATTAATTCTTCCAATCCATGAGCACGGTATATGCTTCCATTTATTTGTGTCTTCCTTAATTTCTTTTTTCAGTGTTGTATAGTTTTCTGCATACAGGTCTTTTGTGTCTTTGGTTAAATTTATCCCTAGGTACTTTATTTTTTTTTATTGCTATATCGAGTGGTAATTTTTTTCTGATTTCTTCTTCTTCTATTGCATTGCTGGTGTACAAAAACACCTTTGATTTCTGAATGTTGACTTTGTATCCTGCTGTTTTGCCAAATTCACTTATTAGGTTGAGGAGTTTTTTGGTAGAGTCTACAGGGTTCTCTATGTACACTATCATGTCATCTGCAAACAATGATAGTTTTACTTCCTCCTTTCCTATTTGGATGCCTGTATTATGAAATTCTATGTAAAATTACCATGGAACTGTCCTAACTCTAGGCTTCTTGTTATGGGAGAGAAATTTTTCTAATTTTAGTTGAATTTTCTGTTACTTACAACTGATAACATCCTGATACAGTAGTTAAGAATATGAAATAAAAAAATGATCATTCTTATACCAGAGGAAAAGAAAATACCTTTAGCACTGGGTAGGCAAAAATATTGCATGTTTTGTATAGTTAAGATACAAGAACACATGTTGGGCTGTAAGTTGCTACTGAGGATCCATGTTTGTTAGAAAAGCAAAGGAAGACCCCTTAGGAGCACCTGAACTGAGCTAAGTTTTGAGGAGCTCAAAATATAGAGTCAAGAACAGGAGAACAAGGAGACTACACCACTGACTCTCACAGGTCTCCTACCATAGAAGTTCACACCACAAAAATCAGGAAGTCAAGACAAATCGATTTAAGAAGCAGAAGCAAAAGAGAAGAGTCTCACAAATAATGGGAAGACAAAGAAACACTCCCCCAGTCAAAGGGAAAGGAGGAATCCCCACAAAGAGAACTAAATGAAATAGAGGCAAGTCAACTATCAGATATTGAGTTCAAAACAACAGTTATAAGATAGCTCAATGAGCTCAGTGAGCTCAGAGAGAATTACTAAAAACTACAGAGAAACTATGAGGAACTTACTATAAACTATACTAGCATGAAAGAGGACATGGAAACTATCAATAAGAGACAAGAGGAAATGAAGAATACAGTTTCTGAGTTGAAGAACACAGGAGAAGGAATCAAGAGCAGGCTAGATGAAGCTGAGGACCGAATCAGTGAGCTGGAGGGTAAGGCAGAAGAAAGCTCCCAGAAAGAGCAAGAAAATGAAAAAAGACTGAAAAAGAATGAAGAGGCATTCAGGGAAATGCAAGACAACCTGAAATGTAATGATATCTGCATAATAGGGATACCAGAAGGAGGAGAAGAGGAGGAAGGGACAGAGAACCTCTTTGAAAAAGTACTGATGGAAAACTTTCCAATTGGAGGAGAGAAAGTCACGCAAGTCCAGGAACCACAGAGGGTCCCATTCAAGAGAAACCCAGTGAGGCCCACTCCAAGACACAGCATCATTAAAATGGCAAATATCAAAGACAAACAGAGAATCCTAAATGCAGCAAGGGAGAAACAGGTAGTAACATATAAGGGAGCCCCGATACGGCTAGCAGATGACTTCTCAACAGAAAGACTGCAAGCTGGAAAGGAGTGGCAAGAAATATTCCAAGTCATGAAAAGCAAAGGCATGCAACCAAGACTGCTCTATCCAGCAGGGTTCTCAATTAAAATGGAAGGTGAAATAAGGAGTTTCCCAAACAAAAGAAGGCTAAAAGGATACACTTCCACCAAACCAGCATTTCAAGATATGCTAAAAGGAATGCTTTAAGAAGATGAAGAAAAAGAGTCTGTGAATACCCAGTTCCTTTCACAGTTGTCAATACTTGATATTACCAATATTTTTAACATTTATTAATCTGATTGTGACAATAATGTGTTATTTTAATTGTCCCTTTTATTATTTGTTGGAACTAAACCTGTTTTTGTATATTTCTTGCCTATTTCCATTATTTTTAATAAGCTTTAAATGACTTTTTGGTATTCTTTATCCATTTTTTGGATTAAATGTTTGTAGAATTTTTTCCCTAAAAAATAACAAAAAACTATTAATCCGTTTTTAGATGTTTTGCAAATACTTTCCTATTCTATTATTTGTCCTTTAACTTTTTTATATGTATATTACTATATAGTCTTAAAGGTTTAATATAGTCATGTTGTCAATATTTTACTTTATAGCTTCTGGATTTGAATATGTTACTTCAGGGTAAGAAAAATATTATTTTGTATTTTCTCCGAAAACTCCTTAGATTCTACATATTGATTTTTAACTCACCTGAATATTTTTTTGCATAATGTGTGAAATAGAGCTCTATATTTGTTTTATTTCAAGGAATAGTGGTCCATGCACCTTATTTGTTGAATAAGCCTTATTTTCCCCATTGATGTGAAATATCAATTGAATCATATATTTCATTGTTAGACAGATATATATTTGTTTCTAGAATGCTCATTTTATTTCATTGATATACTTGATTATTTCTGTGCTGGTGTCATGTTGTTTTAATTGCTGAGACTTTATAATGGATTTAATTTTAAAAATATTTTATAACGGATTTTGCTCTTTAAAAAAATAAATAAAATCAATCTGCAGTAAAAAAAAAAAAGAGAGAGAGAAAGAAAGAAAGAACTCCTACCTTTTATGACAACATGGATGGAACTGGAGAATATTATGCTAAGTGAAATAAGCCAGTTGATGAAAGATAAGTATCATATGATCTCACCTCTAAGTGGAATCTATTCAACAAAATAAACTAATGAGCAAAATAAACCACAGGCATGGAAATATGGAGCAGCCTGAAAGTGACCAGAGGGGAAGGGGAAAGAGGACAATGGTGAAAAGAAGGGGAAGGGACTAGACAAAGAACATGTATGAATGACCCATGGACATGGACAACTGAGTGGGAGTGGGGGGTGGGGTGGGATGGGTGGAAGGGGGTAAAGGGGTAAAAATCAAGACAACTGTAATAGAATAAACATGATTTTAAAAATTATATATGAATTTATAGATATTATAAAAATACAAAAAAATATGAGTCAAGAACAAAAAGCCACTGATATGCAATGTTTCTCCAAAGCTTCATTAGCTCACAAGGGAAATGCAGAGTGTCTGAAAGGTCTGGCAGTCTAGAATGAGGCTGTCTCAGCATTGTGAAGAAGATGCATGTGTGTTCCTAGGCAAAGATGGAGTCAAATGGGGGAAAATAGTGTTTTAATTATTGTATAACCTAGTTATAATGTCTTAGCTTAAATATATATTTACTGTAGTTCAGCTCTGAGATAAATAACAGAAATTCTTTGCAAAACATTTCTAGATGGCAGAGGGAGCTGTCCAGCTCCAGCTGGCTGTCCTCAGAGAGTTGTCCCAAGCTGTGGGTCTCTTGGACATGCACCAACAACTTGGCTTGTGTTTGGACACAAATTGCCATTGGTTTATTTGACAACAACCTAGATGATAAAAACATTCCTGACACTTCGAAATGCTCACATTTTAATTCATTTGTCACAGTATAAATGGGTTGTCTGTATGCTCTGAACTAAATCGTGATGTATTTCTTGGGATGAAGAAAACATAAATTTTCTAATCTGACAGATAACAGCAATTCTTCAACAAGCTGCAAAATGGCTAAAATGGAAGAGTAACCACTTCTCATATCCTCCCCTCCCTTCCACAAAGGCAATTTGGGTTTAATGGAGGATTTTTTTTAAAGTCGATTTTTCTTAAAAGCTTCCAAAAGAGAGAAAAGCAGCCCCTGACATCCTGGAGCCTGGTATTCTCCTATTGAACATAAACAGTTTTAGAGAACACCAACATAAGACAAGATTACTCCATAATTTTATTGGCTCAAGACAGAAACTGGTCTATTTTGTAGTCATGTCTGAACACAATACAACTTGAAAAATGTTCAAGTCACAGTACACCAAGTGTACACCTCTCCTGGCTAGTAGTAGTGGCTGCTCCTTCTTTAGCCTCTTTGTAGTCTGCCCTCCCTCTAGATAATATTTACTGAGACACTGTTTTAGTTTCCTAAAGTTGCCATAAAAAATGACCACAAGCTGGGTGGCTTAAAATAACAAACATTTATTGTTCCAGAGTTCTGGAGTCTGGAAGTCTGAAATTGCGGTGTGCAGGGTTGGTTCCCTCTGGAGGCTCTGAGCAAGAATCTGCTCCATACCTACCTTATAGCTTCTGGTGGCTACTGGTGATTCCTGGCATCCATTGGCTTGTAGGTGCATCACTCTAACATCTGTCTCTGTCTTTAAATTGCCTTCTCCCTTGTGTTTCTCCTCTTTTTCTCTGCATCTTCTTTTTTTAGAAGGATTCTTGTCATTACACTTAGAACCTGCCTGGTTAATACAGGATGATCTCATCTCTACAACCTTTGTTTAATTCTATGTGCAAAGACTTCTTTTCCAAATTAGGTCACATACATAGGTACTGGGGTTGAGTATTTGGATATATCTTTTGGGGTAGGACAGTTTTACACACTCCAGATCTCTAACCATAGAATTACTCCAGCTTTCTGACAGTATCCAACCAAGGGCAGAGACTCACTTTCTTAAATCCTCTCCAAATTACCTAAACACAAGCTCAAATCTTATCACAATCTTTTCTAAAACTTTTACTGAGATGGCCCATAGTTCACCCTGTCATAGGTCCTCCTTCACTGCAATGGGTAATGAACTCAACTTGTCCAACTACAGGAATATTTCTGGTGGTCTTTGGCTGGAGGGCACTGATACTTCTTAATATTGTACTTAAAATTTATTGCACCATGCCAATGCTCAGATGCAAGAATTCATTGAATCTTTGTAGCAACTCTATGAGCAGGAGTTATTAATTCTCATTTTATAGATGATAAAACTGAGTTAGCCAGGGTTAGTCTGTGTTAGTCAGGGTTTCCCAGAGAAAGAGAAGGAATATGATTATCTATCTATCATCTGTCTATCTATCTATTATCTATCTATCTATCTATCTATCTATATCTATCTATCTATCAATCATTTATCTATCATCATTTACCTATCACCTATCTATCTATCTAATCTATCATCTATCTATCTATCTATCATCTATCATCTATCTATCATCTGTCTATCCATCTATCATCTATCTATCATCTTATCTATCATCTATCTATCATCTACCTACCTACTTACCTATCATCTGTCATCATCTATCTATATCTACCAATATTGTAACAGTATGGAACTGTAACCCACTCCACCATTCTTTTGACATTGTTCCTGCAAATGCTAATTTGACTGATATGTAGCTTGTAGATAAACAACATGTTTGTATGAGAATCTTAGGAACTGACTTTGAAAGATACAGGCTCCAACATTTAGTCATCCAAGCTCTGGGAGATTTGCTGACCTTCAACCTAAAACCAAGATTACACATACCAGACCATCATTTGATCAGTTTCTAGGACCTTCTTGGAAAAGACTCTGCTAGTCTGCACGTAGAGAACTTTTCAACTTCCCGCCTTGATCTCTTTGTTCTGCTTTCACCCATCCTCCTTATAAAAACTCTGCCTGCACAGAGATGGGCTTTGAGACAAGTGTCCCCCATCTTATGAGATTGCTGGCATTTGAAGAACCTGTCTCACAAGTTTGGCTTTCATTGTGGTAGACAGCTGGATCTGTGATTGGCTGTAATATAATATGTGACATAGAGCCTAAGTCCTAAGATCTACAGTTGACAAAGTAGATACCCTGAAGAGCCAGTGCTTTAGTTCCAGTCTGAGACTGCAGGCCTGATAACCAGAAGAGCCCATCATTCTAGTGCTAAGGCTGGCAGGTTTGAGACCCAGGAAGAGCTGATGTTTCAGCTCATGTCCAAAGGCAGGAAATAACCTTGATGGCCTAGTTATAAGGAAGTCAGGTGAGAAGAAGCCTCTTTTACTTAGCAAAGGTCAGCCTATTTGTTTTGTGCCGGCCTTCAACTGATTGGATGAGGTCCACCCACATAGGATGATCTGCTTTACTCATTCTCTTAGCGCAATCTACTTTACTCACTCTGCTGATTTAATTGTTAATCTCATTCAAAAACACTTTCACAGAAAAACCCAGAATAAATGTTCACCAATCAAGTTGACATATAAAATTACCCATCATAGCACCTTTCCTACGATCTCACAGCTGGTAATTGGTGGAGCCATAATTCAAACTCTGGGCTATCTGGCTCTCAAGTCTATGCTCTGCCACAGTGCTCCCCTATTTTCTCCCTTTTCACATTATCTCCCTCTGGGCTTTACCCAGAGACAATCTACAATGCATTCTATGCTAATTCATACTAACCTTAGAATCTGAACCGATAATTTGGAGCCAAATTACATATTGTCTCATGTTGTTGACATTGGTTCATGTGCGATTCTCCTTACCTTACCCATTAGATTATAAGGAATTTGGGAACAAGGACTGTATCTTAGGCTTTAATAATATCTAACATTATTAAATACTGCCAGTGAAAAGAAACTGAGTCTCTGTAAATTTAGGAAAATAAATTTATTTGGTCAAACTGAGGACATGACTAAGGACAGAACTCCAAGAAGCCTTGAAACAGTGCTCTAACTTTAGAAAAGTGAGATGTTTATATAAGTGGAAGAATAAATGAAAATATAGTTACGCATCAGCAGCTGTATTTAGTTACATACATTCAAGGGTTAATAGTTTTACATCAGGTGGAGAGAATGTACAGTTAAGGTAGGGTTGTCAAACACCTGGAGTTGGGAAGGGGTCTGGAAGCAATTATTTTGAAACTTTTATCAGGGTGTAGAAAAAATAGGCTCTGCCTTCTATAATAATTTATCTTTGTAATAGGGACTGTTGGAAAGTATATATGACTAGCCGCATGGAAGACCTTGGTTAAAAATTTACTCTGTTGCTTTGGTTACTGATTAAGTTGGATCAGCTTAGATACACTTTCCTTTCCAAATACTTACTGTGACCTAGGCACTTTACGCGTATTTATCCATTTAATACTGACAAAAACACCCTAAGGTGCTACCTCTTTCTAAAGATGAGAAAGCTACAATGTAGACACTGACCCACCTGCACAAGGTTAATGAGACAGGAAATTGAGCCAGGATTTTAACTCATGTAGTCTGACCCCAGGCCCTGTGCTCTTAACCACACTCTGCTTTGCTTCTTGTATCCTTTCCCCCAGTGTCCCCCATTTCCAGTATTCATCTCAGTAGGTACCACACGTTGGCACCAGGGGCTCTCGTTAAGGAGTTAATTTCAGGAAACAAGGGCTGTTTGGGAGGGAGAATGGCTTCGAGTTTGGCTGATCAGGTGTGTGGGGTGGAGTCCCCTTGGCAGGGTGTACCTGGGTTGTGGTTTGGCAAGTGCTACTCTCTGAGACTCCCCTTCCCAGATTCTTGGTCCTCTACTGGCCTCAGCTCAAGGACACACCTCCTGGGAAGGCTTGGTTGAGGGTACTCTCTAGAGAGCCACTCAGGCCGTCCTGACCTGCCTGTGTCCCTGCCAATGCTGGCTTTGAATATGCAATGTCACCTTACTAAGCACAAACTGGTTCTCGATATAATGAAAGGCTTTCCCACCAGGAAATGTACAAACAGGTTCTGGGCAGGAGAAGAGATCTGCAGACTCATGCAAGAGTGGCATAGTGCCTGGGTCCCAAAGCTTGGACACACCTAGTCCTCTTAGGCTGCTGGGAGAAACTCTAACTCAGCACTTCAGGAAGTCAGAATCATAAGACCCATCTCCCATCTCCCAGCCCACTCAGCTCCACATTATCTGAACAAGCAGGTGATGTTTAAATTTCTTTAAAGCTACAGTATTCTTTAAGTATTCCAACAATCTTAAATTTTCTGGATGTTGTCAGAATCAGACTGGGCACACAGTCTTCAGCTTGGAAAGTGTCTCTTCTTTGTAGCCCTAACGTAACTAGATGCTCTGACATACAAATCTGAAGAGATGTTTATTATTGAGGCATCATCTTTCTCAAAGATTAAACCGTGAGCTCTCTAAGAGCAGTACCATGTTTTATTGATCTTTGTGTCCCAGTTCCTAGTAATGGTCTGAAACATAGAAGTCCCTTAGTGACTTCTTTCTGAATATAAGATCTGTAGGATTCCCCTTTGATCTTTTATCATATCATCAACATAAAACCTTACTATAGATTATTTTACATGACCATCTTACATGAAGGCAGAGGCTTATGTCCCATCTGGGGTAAACCAGTTCTGCCATTTCAGCAATGTAAATATACTTCTGGACCTCAATTTATTTATCTAAATGAGTAAGTTTGGATTTGAGCAACTCTAAGTTCCCTTCAAGTTTAACATCCTAGGACTCTGCACGTAAAATGTTCTGCAGAGAGAGGAGGTTATAGGAAAGTGGTTCCTGCTGTGTCTGAATTTACAGTCTAAGAGTAAGAACATGAGCCCTGTCTGGGTGATTCATTTGGTTGGAGCATTGTCTCATGCACCAAAGTATTGCAGGTTTGATTCTTGGTCAGGGCACATACCTAGGTTATGGGTTTCATCCCCAGCTGGGGAGCATGCGGGAGGCAACCAATTGATGTCTCTCTTCCTCTCTCTCTCTCTCCCCTTTCCTCTCTTTCTAAAACTCAATGAACATTTCCTTGGGTGAGGGTTTAAAATAAAGAGTGAGAACATGGTCACAGATGCACTGTCCTGGCCCCCTGCTCTGGAGCTAGCATATTGAGGGAATGACTGAAAAAGGAGTGAAGGTTGAGGGTCACAGCCTTTCCAGAGCCCTTGGGGAAGTGGGATTAAAATCAGGGCCCTTGCCTTATGGTCATAGCACCTGCTGCTAGGAGCCTACATTAGAGACCTTGCCATAGCGTCTTCTGCCTCTCCCACCACTAATCTCTGTGATCCTGCTGTCAGAATATGAGGCAGGGACCCCACTTTATACCATATGCTTAGGGAAAACATCCTCATACAGACTCCTGGGGAAAAAGGAAAGATATAACTCTTTGATCCTGATCCCTAACAAAGAATTTTTCTTGGGGTCTTTGGAATTTTGGGAGCAAAATAAAAAGACCTGTACTTTCAAAGCTTTCCTCCTTTGATGTATTGTAGACTGGGGTGGATATTTCCTTCTGGGGTAAATATTCCTTTGTTCTTGGAGGACACCACAATGGATATGGATATTTGGTTATTCTAGAATGCAGAAATTCAGATGCTGCCTTTACAAGAGGATCTGGTGTCATGCATAATAACATAAAAGCTGTTTTCATTGTGGGTGGAATGCAGCTCTGCAAATTGTTTTCTATAGAAAAGTGTTTCATCTTTAAAGAAGATTTAGTCTTCAGAGTCTCTGAAAAAATTGTCTCCTGTTCTTGGAAACTATGTGGATGTTCTCACTGGAGTGGAAGCTAGAAGCTGGGTGCGGGAGGGGGCAAGAACCACCCCCCGCCCTCACTCAGGCTGATGGAGGGATCACCAGGAGGGCTCGGCTGGGAGCTCAAGTTCTATTCTATATAGATATTCTAGACTAATTAACACAGACTTTGGAAAAGGATTGGTGTTTAATTTTTTGTCTTCTAGTTTAATGTCTTGTTAGGGACCCTAAGGCAAGACCAACCCTCCCTGAACAGTGAGGACATTTCAACTGTTAATCATGCTGGGACATGTTAGGGGATCAAAAATAAGAGAGGACTTGGGGAACATTGAACATGGATTATGAGGCAAGGATTCCTAGGAAAGAAGAACTGAAGCCCCCTTCCTCTCCTCTCTCCCCCTCCTCTCTTCCTTTCCCTCTCCAGTGGAAGGCAAAGCAGAGTCTGGGGAAGTGGCTAGAGCTAGGCTGGGTGGTGACTAGCAGAGGTTGTACTTACAGAGATTTGACCTGTGAACTTTGCAATTCTTCATTTGTAGTGCGAATTTTAACTCTCTCAGAGTTCTAATTCCAGTCTGTTATTTCCAAATGTTTATTAAAGTCTTGTTATTTATTAAACTTGGGATTAGCCATGCTGTTGGAAGTTAAAGGCCTGGATAATCATTAGCACTAGTTCACAGGTTTAGGAGAGTCTGGTAGCAAAATGAACGAGGTCTGTGAAGGAAGTGAGGATAAAGATACAGACTGAATGAATGTTAGTGGCATAGCTGTGGTTGCAGATTGGTGAGGCAGTTGTCACAAGGTAACCCACCTTCCCAAACATACAAGAGGAGGAGGGATCTTCAAAGAGGGAGGCCAGGACCTACTAGACTTATGCTGTGGGGATACTGCGTTAGCAAACAAGTGGTTGTATTTAGTGAAGTTTCTGCTTTGCCTGGAATTGAAAAGGGCAAAGGATTGCAGGGCCTTTTCCTTGGTGGGAAGAGGGGGATTCTCAGGGCTGTGATGAACACACAGAGGGCAATAACAATGAGAATGAGTGTGTGCAGAGAGGAAATTAAAAAAGTTTGTTTTTGTTTTTGCTATTAGGCACCGAAGCGTAGTAGAAAGAGCATTGAAGACAGGTGTCCTGTCCTAACTTTGCCACAAACAAGATGTAGTCACATCTTACCCTAGACTTCACTTTTCCCATAATCAGTGATTTGTGTACTCAGGATGCTTCCACCATCCTCCACTATGTTGCCTCTCTAAGCAAATCTGCCATCATCATGCAGCTGTTTGACAAAACACACCTCTTTAGTCTCTACTTCCTTTTTAGATCTTTCCATGGACTCTTCTTGTGGCATCTGATGATCTAGTGATCAAAATAGACAAATGTCTCTACGGAGCTGTGCTGCTCATCTGATTATGCAAATTTGATCTGATGGTTCAAGGAAAAAGTTGTTCAGAGGGCTTCGCCAGAATGATATGTCTCAATAGTTACTACAGTGCAAACTGTGGATTTTGCCACTTCAGATGCCTGTTCCAATTTTGGAATAAAGTCATTTATGTATAAGAACCTCAGTTAGATACTATAAACATATCTGTAACTACTCATCTGTAAGTCCTAGGTCCTGTTCTCTTTGTATCTTCAGTGACAGTATTAGCCTGACACACATCGACACTTAATATATGTGTGTTGGGTAAATGTGTTAATAAAACCTGCAAATAGTTATGGGAACCATATTCTTCCAAGCCAATCATCAAGCCATATTGTCTGCCATGTTGCTGCCAGATGTGTGAGACAGTTTAGGAGTCATCATTTAGATGCTGAAACTTTGAAATGAATTTGGGGACAATTTTGGAGGTTTCTGAGGACTGGGAAGAATTTATCATCTTTAAAAAATGTAGCTGACTAATCACTACATGGTACTTAAATGTTCGTCCTGCCCTTAAAAAGCAGAACCCCGGTTAAAACCTGAAACAAGTGAGAATTATCCTTTGTTACTTCTGGTAAAGATGGCAGAGTATGTAAACACGGTACTCACCTCCTCCCACAACCACATCAAAATTACAACTAAACTACAGAACAACAATCATTTAGAACCACCTTAAATTCAGTTGACTTGAGGTCCTACAACTACAAAATTAAAGAAGAAATCACATCAAGACTTCTAGGAGGAGTAGAACACAGAACAGGCTGGTCCTACACCCATATGTGGCAGGTAAAAATTGGGAGAGCCACCTTGGCTTGCAGAGGTACTCCCTGAGGTTTGAAGGGTCCCAGCCCCACACCAGGCCCCCTAACTCAGGGTTTCAGTGCCAGGAAGAGAAATCCCCATAACTTCTGGCTGTAAAACCAGCAGGGGTTGAAGCTGAGAAAGATGGAAACTTCTGGAGTCCCAAGTAGTTCCTCTTAAAGGGTCCACACACAGACTTACCCAGATTCACTCCCTCTGAGCTCCAGTACAGGGCAAGCAGCTTGAAAGACACCAGAGGCAAATGGGAAGGAAGTGAATTATCCAGCATCAGGGCTAGAGGTAGAGGGGTAGCTTTCTCCCAAACAGAAGTACTTGCAGAGGCCATTGTTCCTTTGATGAGCCTTCCCCAACACAGAGCCAGCAAACTTCATCAACTTGGTTCACACCATTTGCCCTATCCTGGTGATTCTCTGAGGCTCCACCCCACCCAATTTTCTGATTCACCCAAACTATTTCCAATGGCTTTTTTATACTAATGGCTTGTCTTGTCTCATGCTTCAGATTTTCCTAAATTCTCTAAAACAAGCAGCATCTGGCCCCATTAAGCTCTGCACATCACGCTAAGTGCCCCACTAGCAGCTGGCAGCCTTGTTTCACAGCTTGGTTCCTGGGTACCTCCAAGTCCAGCACAAGTAGGAGCCATCTGCAGACCACTTTGTAGCTTATGCCAGGTGGCCCTGGACAGAACATAGGCAGTGGCTAACCTTGGTTTGCACCTCCCAGGAGTCCTCAGAGCCCACCTAGTGGACAGCTTCAGACCACGTCAAAGTACTACCATGTAATTACCTTCACAAGTGACACTCTCAAAGGGTAAACTCAGCAGGCACCAGAGCTCTGCTGAAGTAAGTCCTGTTCTGTGCAGTGGGGCTCTGCACAGCTGATCCTTTATGGTGGTAAGGGGTCAGAGGTCATAGTCAATCCTTGCTGCTGATTGGCCTGGGTAATCTTTCCTATTGACATGTCAATAGCAATCAAGACTCAACTATAAGAACAGAGTGTACATAGCCCATGTGATGTGTGCACCTTGAGTATTCAGCTTGGGTAATAGGGGAGGCTATGCCACTGGACCCTACAGGACACCTACTACACTAGGCCACTCTACAAAGCCTTGGGAGGCTGCCAAAATGAAGAGACAAAGAAACACAGCTCAAAGGAAAGAACAGAACTCCAGGGAAAGAACAGAACAAAACTCCAGAAAAAGAACTGAACAAAATGGAGACAAGCTACTAGCTGTAGAGTTCAAAACACTGGTTATAAGGATGCTCAGTGAACTTAGTGAGAACCTCAACAGCATAAAAAAGAACCAGTCAGAAATTAAGAATACACTAATTGAAATGAATAATTTACAGGGAATCACAGTAGAGCGGATGAAGTTGAGAATCAAGTTAGCAATGTGGAATATAAGGAAGCAAAAAAAAAAAAAAACAACAACTAAAAATAAAAACAAAAACCCTAATCAGAAAAGCAAAAAGGAAAAAGAATTAAAAAAAATGAGGATAGTGTAAGGAGCCTTTGAGGCAACAAGTGTCCCAACATTTACGTGAGGATGCCAGAAGGAGAAGAGAGGGAGAACAAAAAATTGAAACCTGTTTGAAAAAATAATGACAGAAAACTTCCCTAATTTGGTGAAGGAAATAGACATGCAAGTCCAGGAAGCATGGAGAGTCCCAAACAAAATGAGCCCAAAAAGGCCCACACCAAGACACATCATAATCAAAATGTCAAAGGCTAAAGACAAAGAGAAGATCCTAAAAGTAGCAAGAGAAAAATATTTAAGTTAGTTAACTATAAGGGAGTTCCCATAAGACTGTCAGCTGATTTCTCAAAAAAAAAAAAAAACAACTTTGCAGGCCAGATGGGATTTGTGCAAAATGTTCGAAGTGATGAAAGCAAGGACTTAAAAACAAGAATACTCTATCCAGCAAAGCTATTATTTAGAATCAGAGGTCAGATAAAGTGCTCCCCAGAAAAATCAAGCATTTCATCACCACCAAACCAGTATTGTATAAAATGTTAAAGGCTTTTCTTTAAGAAGAATAAGATAAAAAATATGAATGATAAAATGGCAATAAATACACATCTATTAACAGTTGAATATAAAAAAAATGAACAGACAAAATGGAAACAGAACTGTAGATACAAAGAAAGTTTTGAGGGTTTCCAGACGGGAGGGGCATTGGGGGTTGTAGAGTACAACATAGGGAATACAGTTAATAATAGCTTAATAACTATGTATGTTGTCAGATGAGTGCTAGCTTTATCAGGATAACACTTTGTAAGTTATGTAACATCTAATCACTGGGGTGTACCACCTGAAAGTCATATAATAATATATGTCAACTGTAATTGAAAATAAAAAATGATAAAAAAGAAAAATTACCCTTCATGATCTCCATTCTCCTCTTAGAATTCTTCTTCTCCAAAGGCTGGAGACTTTACTCTCCCCCAGGCTGTCTTGGCCCCCTTTGCTCTGATCAGACATTGATACTACTTTTCTGACACTGACTCAGGCCCTGGACTTTCTGTGGCATTGGTTTAAAGGGGAAAGAGAAGAGAGAGGTCCCCATGCCTTGTCAAACCAATTTGGAGTTTTACAAATATCCTCTGGAGGCCTTTGGACAGCTAAATGCTTTACCCCATCCAGAAACCTAACCATGTGCTATAACCTAACTTTCGGTCCACACTTCCTTTGTCTCTTCATTCTTCTTTCTTTTATGGGATGTATGTCTCTTTCCAGAGAAGCCTGAGGAATCTGCTGACAAATGCTTGTTTCCTGAATCTAGTATTTGGGGAGTCTGGAAGAATATTCAAATAGGTCTTTGGGTAGAGAGCTGTATTGGAAAATCTTTAGGCCCCTGTAAATGGAGCCTAAAGGTTTTTTTTTTCTTTTTCACTCTGATTTAAAAAACCTATATATACCACCTTTCCATTATACATGATGGATTAGTTGACATCCTGTAGCAAGGTCTTCAGATAAATGTAAGCAGGTCTAGTAGGGCCAGTGCTGGGGATGCAGAGTAGGGTCCATGGTTGACTGGGAAATTGACTGCCTGGATTTAAATTCCGGCCTAGGTACACAAAAACCAAATGCTATTAGGCAGGTAACTTAATCTCCTTAAAATCAGTTTCCTCATTTCTGAAATACTTACCTCATAGAGTCATTGTTACTAGGGTTATCATAACAAAAATACTTAAAACAATGCCTAAGTATGTTCTGCTATTATTGTTCTAGGCAGTCCTTGAGTCTTGCTTTTCTAGAATATTTACATGATTTTAGGACTCAAGATCCCCCAAGGCTTCTGGTCAATGCCTTATGGCAAGAAAAGGAAATTGATTGATATCCTCTAGACACCAAAAAGGTAGGCCTACTTCTCAAAATTGTTTGTGCCCCTCAGAAAGTTCAGCTAGAGGAGTGTCTACTAGCACCCAAGGTAATGCTGTATAGAGCCAAGAGGCTGGCACACAATGGCCTCTAATGTCAGCCCAACCTGATATTAGTCCTTATTTGAGTGGCTATCACTGTACTTGGAACTGGGGCCCTTTCCAGGTTCAAGGGCTACACTTCTTGCCCTAATATGAAAATGGAAAATATACAGACCTTACATTGTGGATGCCCGATCTCAAACAGGTGAACCCATGCAGTTTGATGGGTGCGACTCCTAATTTATAGAGGTTTTGCTGAACACAGTTACTAAGAACTCTCAATTGCTTTAGTGTCATGCCCTCCAAAAGACCCTGAAATTCATAGAAAGAGAATAACATTTCTCTTATAAATTGGATATCAGATGTAGATGAGCCATCAAAACGTTTAGCTGAAATTCTATGTAGTATACCATATTTAAAGATTGAAAAGCAATTTCTTCCAAATAATAATTAGGCCACCCACTTATCAGTTCAGCTTTAGTATTTCATTTTAGGAGGCTTATTCCCTGATTTGGGTGAGGGAAAAAGCTACAAAAGAAACCACTAAGGATAAAAGGCAAAATTTCATATTAGGTTCATCCTTAATGTAAAAGTCAGTGTCTTAGTAAGTGAATTGTCTAAAAATAGTTATTAAGACTGTCTTAATACAGTAAAATACAGAGAAGCAGTACATACACTGTGATGAGTCCTGTGATGAGAGAAGATCAAGATCTTCGAGGCACCTGAAGGGAAATGTGACAGGTATGGGGCATCAGGATGGGCCTTGAATAGAAGGTGAAGGATGAGAAGGAGAAAGGAGGGCAAGTAGGGAGGTGAGTGGGGAAAAAACTCTAGTCAGGGCTGGAAATGAGAGAGGATGGCCCTTTGGGAGAGACAATGACTAGTTGGGTGTCACACAATTGGCAGATAACTGCAGAACTGAGTCTTGTCAAGGAATGAAGCCTTGATTGTATTTAGACTTAACATTTATAAAAAGCAATTTTATTAAACTCAAGATTACTGTAAACAACTGTGGCAGGGAAAGAGCAATTAGGAAGAACTGTATCAAATACCTGAAGTTGCAGTAATGTTTTTATATTATAAAAAATGAAGGAAAAAGCTCTGGGCAAGAAAGAGTTACCCAATTCTTTAATATAAAAATATATATAATAAATTCTATAATAAGATAAATAATAATAAACTTTCATGAATTCATTGAAAGTTTCTTTATTTTTGAAATAATTAACATGTACAATTTATGGAGCTTTACCATCTCCTTCATTAAATAGTTTTTAAATTTTTCACAATTATCTAAAATATATTTTTCCAAGTCTTTCTGTATTGATATGTTTATATTTTAAACAAATAAAAATAAGCCCTGTAATAAAACTTGGCAGAAATGTTTTCTGTTTCTATTTAATGTCAGGTACTCAGAAAGTATTTCTTGAGTAGCTGGTGTGTACCAGGCAGTATTCTAGGCACTAGGGATACAGCAATGACCAAAACGTATGTAGTACCTGCTCTCAGGGAGTTTATATTGTAGTTGGGGGAAAGATTATATGTACACCAACCAACCAATGAATAAAAATATTTCAGGTGGAATTGGTGTTATAAAAAGAAATAAAGCAAGGTGTGGGGTCTGGAGGAGTACGGAGAAAGAGAGGTGCTATTTGTAAGGAGGTCAGAGAAGCCTCTCTGAAAATGGGGGCTCAGATTAGAGTGGTAATAGTGAACATGGTGAGAAGTGGGGAGATTCTTGATATAGTTAGCATGCAGAGTCTACGGATTTGTGGAGCTTTGAAAGAAAGTTGAAGCAGACACATCTGTTGAGGCAAGAAGGGGACAATATAAAGAATTTTGTTAATGACAGACCCAGACCAGAAGACAAAGGTCTGGGAGTTGGGGTTGCATGTGACATTGGGTTAGATTAGGGAATTTATAGAGCATTATGATGATGACAATCAGGATGATGACAATGACTTGGGATCACTACGTGAGTGGTATGACTGAGGTAGTCAGGGATGGTGGACATGACAGGATTGTTCCTGGTGGTCCTCAGGGCAGGTTGTGATGTCAGAGGATGAAGGAAAAATTCCCAGGAGCACACAGGGCTTTGTAGGACCCCACCTCAATCACACTGAGATGGTGTCAATTTTGGTGGAAGGGTGGTGGTACTGGGGCAAGCTAAACTCCATGGGCTCCATCTAGCACCTGGGACATGCAGGGCCCAGGGAACTATATTTCACTGGACCCCTATAAACAATGTGATTAAAAAATTTTTCACAAAATTCATGGGTCCATGGGTGGTGATTCATTCATGATGTAAAATGATGAACAGGGAAGTGATACTTAAGTATTTTTTAATTTTTCAATCTGAGGATGTAATGAATCTTCATTGTGCCCAAAAGACATTTGTTCCCATTCAGGTCCAAAAAGCATGTTCTTCATCTTCTTTCAGGGAGATGGTAATATACTTAAACTCAGATATGCTCTTCCTGGTTAATTTCATATCTTTCACCATGAGGAAAAGGTAGTGACCATTATTACTCATATCATCATGGTTCTTTGAAACTTGTTTGTATTGAAACAATATGAATCTTCTTGACTCTGCAGTTTCCTAGTACTATCTATTTAATGCTGGTTATATCAACTCATGGTATGGCATCATCTATCATGCCATCTGTGAATACCGGTTTTAATCGATTCTCACTAGCTTCATTGATGATGACTACAGATGCAAGCTTTAGCAAGAGTGTACAGAGAAATGAATTTTGGTCATGTTGAATTTATTTTTCATATGTAAACAGAGAAAAACACACCTTACACAAATTCTCTTAAACTCTTTAGCCCATAATTAGTGCATTCTTAGAATATGATCTCTTTCAGTGTTGGTTGCACTTTGCCTTCCACTTGGCAATCAGTGAAGAACATAGGCCAGGAGCTTATGCACAGAGCAACTGAGTTTCATTAGCCAATACATGAATCTTTAATCCTTTTTCCATAGGGGTTGGGACAGGCCTAGGAGATGACAAAGTCATAACATCAATCACTGGCAAAAGAGGACTTCAATTAAATGGGCCTGGTGGCATTACCGAACCATGGTTTCAAAAGCCCTCAGGGAAATAGGTGTGGCCACTCACAGGGGAGAGTCTGTGAGGCTGTGGGGTTAATACTGAGTGCTAACAACAGAAGGGGAACAGGGTAAAGGAAACCTGCTACCACTCCTGCTGTCTTGTGGTACTGTAGACTGAAAGCAGCATGGTGGTCAGAGCATAAATAGGCAAGATTTAATCGAGAGGCTCACAATGGTGGCTCAAACCCATGGGTCAGCAGTGAATAGTTAGTAGCCCAGAGTCCTGAACTTGTACCCTATCCAACACAAATTAAAACCACCCAAAATCAGCATGTTGGTACCACTCTGGTTGGCCCAATCTCAAAAGATAGTTTCTAGTCAACAGGAGTAATCAGCTCACCTGGCTACCCACTAGGACAAATTCAGGTAATGGGACCCCAGACCACCTTACAAGTGCAAGTCCTAGAGTTACTCCAGACATCTTATTGACCCCAAATAGGCGGGGGTTTAAAGGTTTGGAGAGCTGCTGAAGAGGAAAAACAAAAACCAGGCCTATAACACCTGGACCAGTGCCCAGGGACCCTACCTGGATGGTAACTTTGGGATGGTGAGAGACTCATACTTCAATGTGTGTCTTTCCTTCCCTTCCCCATATCCTTCCCTCCTCCATGCTTGCCTAGGTCTAAGGGTGGTACTGTCTGTACCTACAGCTCACAACCTAACAAAATCAATTTTAATTTTTTCAGGCTTTTGCTTCAAATTTACTAGACAGCAAATCAGAGCTGTGCTTGGTACCTGAGTAATGAATATTCTATATCTTTCCATACTCTTATCAGCACAAAGAAGGTATGTACAGAAAAGTACCTGGCTAAACAAAGAGGTTTGTAAACCCAAGTGACTTCTCAGTTTCCTTTTTTTAAAATTTTTTTATTGTTCAAATACATTTGTCTCCATTTTCCCACCACCACTTTCCCCTGCCCAACCCTCTCCCACCTCCCACCCTCAATCATTCCCCACTTTGACTTTGTCCATGGGTCCTTTATACGCGTTTTTTAACTTGATCTTTCCCCTTCATTTCCTCATTACCCACTCCCTCCTCTCCTCTAGTTACTGTCAGTTTGTTTTTTCTATCATCTATCTGGTTATATTTTTCTTGCTTGTTTGTTTTGTTGATTAGGTTCCACTTATAGATGAGATCCTATAGTATTTGTCTTTCACCATCTGGCTTATTTCTCTTAGCATAATGCTCTCCAGTTCCATCCATGCTGTCAATAAGGGTAGTAGCTCCTTCTTTGTGCTGCATAGTATTCCATTGTGTAAATGTACCATAGTTTTCTGATCCTCTCATTCATTGATAGGCACTTAGGTTGCTTATAACACTTGGCTATTGTAAATTGTGCTGCTATGAACATTGGGATGCATAGCTTCTTTTGAATTGGTGTTTCAGGATTCATAGGGTATAGCCCCAGCAGTGGAATCTCTGGGTCAAAGGCAGCACCATTTTTAGCTTTTTGAAGAAATTCCAAACTGTTTTCCACAGTGGTTGCACCAGTCTGCATTCCTACCAACAGTGTATTAGGGTTCCCTTTTCTCCACAACCTTGCCAGAACTTGTTGTTTGTTGATTTCTTAATGATGGCCATTCTGACCAAGGTGAAGTGATATCTCATTGTGGTTATAATTTGCATTTCTTGGATGGCTACTGATGCTGAGCATCCTGTCATGTGTCTCTGGGCTCTGTGTATGTCCTCCTTGGAGAAGTGTCTGTTCAGGTCCTTTGCCCATTTTTTAAATGGATTGTTTGTCTTCCTGGAGTGGAGTCACCTGAGTTCTATATATATATATATATTGGAGATCAAACCCTTGTCCGAGGTATAATTGGCAAATATATTTTCCCATACGGTTGGTTCGCTTTTCATTTTGCTGATGTTTTCTTTAGCCATGCAGAAGCTTCTTATGTTGATGAAGTCCTATTTGTTTATTCTTTCCTTTATTTCCCTTGCTCTAGGGGACATGTCAGTGAAAATACTGCTGTGTGGAATACCTGAGAATTTCTTGCCTATGTTCTCCTCTGGAACTTTCATGGTGTCACAACTTATATTTAAGTCTTTTATCCATCTTGAGTTCATTTTTGTGTATCGTGTAAGTTGGTGGTCAAATTTCTTTTTTTTTTTTGTATGTCACTGTCTAGCTCTCCCAACACCATTTGTTGAAGAGGTTATTTTTACTCCATTTTATGCTTCTGCCTTTTTGTCAAATCTTAATTGATCATAGAGACATGGATTTATTTCTGAACTCTATTCTATTCCATTGATCTATGTGTTTGTTCTTATTCCAGTACCAGGATGTTTTGATTACAGTGGCCTTGTAATATAGTTTGATGTCAGGTATTGTGATCCTTTCTACTTTGTTCTTTCTCAAGATTGCTGCAGCTATTCGGGGTTGTTTATGGTTCCATATAAATATTTCAAATGTTTGTTCTATATCTGTGAAATATGTCATTGGTATTTTAATAAGGATTGTGTTGAATAATGTACATTTTGATGATGTTAATTCTTCCAATCCATGAACGCGGTATATGCTTCCATTTATTTGTGTCTTCCCCAATTTCTTTCTTCAGTGTTGTATAGTTTCCTGAGTACAGGTCTTTTACCTCCTTGGTTAAATTTATTCCTAGCTGCTTTATTTTTCTTGTTGCTATAGCAAATGAGATTTTGCCCTGATTTCTGATTCTGATATTTCATTACTGGTGTACAAAAATGCCTTCAATTTCTGAATATTGACTTTGTATCTCTTTGTTTGACCAAATTCACCTATTATGTTGAATAGTTTTTTGTAGAGTCTATGGGGTTTTCTATTTATACTATCACGTCATCTGCAAACAATGACAATTTTACTTTCTTCTTTTCAATTTGGATGCCTTTTATTTCTTTTTCTTGTCTGATTGCTGTGGCTAGGACTTCCAATACTATGTTGAATAGAAGTGGTGAAACCAAACAACCTTGTTTTGTTCCTGATGTTAGTGGGAAAACCTTACGATTTTGTCCATTGAATATGATGTTGGCTGTAGGTTTTTCATACATGGCCTATATTATTTTGAAGTATGCCCCCTTTTTTCCTATTTTGCTAAGTGTTTTTTATCATAAATGGATGCTGTACCTTATCAAATGCCTTTTTCATATTTATTGATATTATCATGTGATTTTTGTTTTTCCTTTTTTATGTGATGTATTACGTTAATTGATTTGAATTTTGAACCATGCTTGCATCCTTGGGGTGAATCCCACTTGATCATGGTGGATGATCCTTTTAATGTAATGCTGGATACGGTTTGCCAATATTTTTTTTGAGGATTTTAGTGTCTATGTCCATCAGTGATATTGGCCTGTAGTTTTCTTTTTTTGTTGTATCTTTATCTGGTTTTGGGATTAGGATGATGCTGGCCTCATAAAAAGAGTTTGGGAGTCTTCTCTTTTCTTGGATTTTTTGGAATAGTCTGAGAAGGACAGGGGTTAGCTCTTCTTGAAATGTTTTGTAAAATTCTCCTGTGAAACCATCTGGTCCAGGGCTTTTGTGTGCCCAAAGATTTTGAATTACTGCTTCAATTTCACTAGCTGTTAATGGTCTGTTCAGGATTTCTGCATCTTCACTCAATGTTGGAAGTTTATATTTTTCTAGAAATTTGTCCATTTCATCGAGGTTTTCAAATTTCTTGGCGTATAATTGTCCATAGTAATTTTTTACAATCCTTTGTATTTCTGTGGTATCAGTTTTAATTTCTTCTCTTTCAATTCTGATATTATTTATTTGGTTCTCCTCTCTTGTTTTATTGATGAGTCTGCTTAAAGGCTTGTCAATTTTGTTTATCATCTCAAAGAACCAGCTCCTGGTTTTATTGATCATTGAATTGTTCCTTTAGTCTCTATGTCATTCTTTTCTGCTCTGATCCTGATTATTTCCTTCCTTCTACCAGCTCTGAAATTTGTTTTTTTCCTCCAGTTCTTGGAGATGTAGGGTTAGGTTGTTTATCTGAATTGTTCCTATCTTTCTTACATAGGCCTGTATTTCTATGAACTTCCCGATCAGGACTTCCTTCTCTGTGTCCAGTGGGTTTTGGACTGTTGTGTATTCATGTTCATTTGTTTCCAGAAACGTTTTGATTTCTTATTTGATCTAATTATTGGCCCATTCATTGTTTAATAGCATGCTATTCAGTCTCCCTGAGTTTGAATGATTTTGAGTTTTTTCCTTGAGGCTGGTGTCTAGTTTCAAGCCCTTTTTTCTTGAATTTGTTGAGACTTGTTTGGTGTCCTATCACATGTTCTCTCTTTGAAAATGTTCCATGTACATTTGAAAAGAATGTGTATTTTGCTTCTTTGGGATAAAAGGTTCCATATATATCAGTTAAGGCCATTTGATATAATGGGTCATTCAGTTCCACAATATCCTTGTTGATATTTTGTTGGAAGATCTATCCACCGTTGACAACAAGATGTTAAAATCCCCTACTATTAGCATGTTGCTGTTTCTATCTTTCCTGAAGTCCCCCAAGACTTTCCTTATATATTTGGGTGCTCCTATGTTGGGTGCATATAGATTTACAATGTTTATGTTTTACTGATGGATTCTTCCTTTGATTATTGTGAAGTGTCTGCTGGGTCTCTTTTTATGGCCTTTGTTTTGAAATCTACTTTGTCTTGTATAACTGTTTCTGTCCTGGATTTTTTCCCTGTCCTTTGCTTGGAATATTTTTTCCATCCCTTTACTTTCAGTCTGTGTAAGTCCTTTGTTCTGAGGTGGGTCTTTTGTAGGCAGCATATGTGTGGGTCATGTTTTCTTATCCATTCAGCTACCCTATGTCTTTTGATTGGAACATTTACTCCATTTACATTTAAAGTTATTATTGACAGATATTTATTCATTTTTTCCCTTTGCACCTGTGTTCCTTTCATTCTCACTATTTTTCTTCCTTTTATTAAAACAGTCCCTTTAGCATATTTTGCAGTGATGGTTTGGTGGAGGTGTATTCTTTTAGCTCTCTTTTATCTTATAAACTCCTTGTTTTGCCTTCCATTTCAATTGAGAGCCTTGCTTGGTAGAGCAGTCTTGGTTGCAGGCCTTTGTTTTTCTTACTTGGAATATTTCTTGCCATTCTCTCCTTGCTTGTAGTGTTTCTGTTGAAACGTCAGCTGCCAGCCTTATCGGGGCCCCCTTGTATATTACTACCTGTTTCTCCTTTGCTTCCTTTAAGATTCTCTATCTTTGATATCTGTCATTTTAACTAAGATGTGTCTTAGACTGGGCCTCTTTGGATTCCTCTTGAATCAGACCCTCTGTGCTTCCTGGTTTTGTGTGACTTTTTTTCTCCTCAAATTAAGAATGTTTTCCATCATTACTTTTTCAAATAGGTTCTCTATCACTTCCTCCTCTTCCTCTCCTTCTGGTATCCCTGTTATATGGATATCATTATGTTCCAGGTTGTCCTGCATTTCCCTGAATGCCTCTTCATTCTTTCTGAGCCTTTTTTAATCTTCTTGTCTTTCTGGGAGCTTTTTTCTATCTTGTCCTCCAGCTCACTGATTTGATCCTCTGCTTCATCTAGCTTGCTTTCGATTCCTTCTACTATGTTCTTCAATTCAAAAATTGTATTCTTCATTTCTTCTTGTGTCCAGTTTCCATGTCCTTTTTCATGGTGATATATTTTGCAGTTCCTTGTAGTTTCCCTGTAGTTTTTGGATATTCTCCCTGATCTCACTGAGTTCATTGAGCTTTCTATAACCGTTGCTTTGAACTCAATGTCTTATAGTTTACTTGTCTTTATTTCATTTATTTCTCATTCTGGGGATTCCTCCTTTCCTTTCAATTAAGGGTTATTTCTTTGTCTTCCCATGATTTGTGAGTCTCTTCTTTTTCATTCCTGCTTCTTAAATTGATATGTTTTGATTTCCTGACTGTGTGGTGTAAACTTCTATGGTAGGAGACCTGTGAGATTCAGTGACAGTCTCTGATCTCCTGAACTTGATGCTCTTGGGATGCCTTTTATGCCATTTGTGTAGGCTCTCTGGAAGTATTTGGGTTTTGATTGTTGTTTAGTCATTCTTTGGTGGGTCCTTCTCTCTGGCTGGTTGACCTAGGGTCACTCTGCCCACCATGTCTTGTGTGTTTTTGTGCAGGTGCAGTCAGGTTGTGCTAAAGCTGATTCTTCCATCTGCCTGAAGTTACAGGGCTCTTACTATTGTTCAGCTGTTTGTTCTAGGTGATTTCTCTGCAATTTAGTTCTATTTCCAGGCTGGTCCTGGGGGAAAGTCAGTGTGACTTCTATTCACTCCTCTGCCATCTTGCCTCTCTCAGCTTTCTTTTAATTAAAGTTAATTTCTTTTTTTAAAGGAGACTTGTATTTCTGATATCATATTTTCCTTTCCTAAGTTGTTGTTTACACTACCCTTTTCTGAGGGCTGGAATGTAGATCTCTTGGTACTAGGGCCAACGTGACCTAGGACACACAAACCACATCTGTGTATGCTTATAAATACTGGAAGCCACAGGAAATAAGGAAGGAGTGAACTTAAGTCCCACTTCACCCTGCCACACCCCACCCTGAAACACCAGTGGACTCTCCTTGGCTATTCTCTCTATGTATTGGTGAGCAGCTTGACTGGGAGTCTCACTGAGTTTAAAATTTTTTGCCTATGTATGGTTTTGTATTTTGTTCTCCTTTCACCTTTATTCCCTCCAATTGATCTTGATTTTAGGGAAAGAAAGCATACTCACAAAGTGTTGTGAAAAATAAATTTTTAAATTTAAGTATATTTTCATAAACAAATGCTACAGTACCTGTGATGTTTTATCTTTTAGTTAAACATTATATCAACAGTGACTATTCCTCAAAGAGGTTTAGGCAGTCCTTGACTATCACATAACTTTTACATGGTCTCCCCACTCTCATATCTTGGATCTCCAGAAATCTGCTGATTGGGCCATGTTATGCTGGTTCTGTCTGCCTGACAACATTTTATTTTTTCCAGTAATTATTTGTAGATTTTCATGCTAAATATCAATTGCTTTTTGCTTTAATTGTCTTGTAAAAATGCCTGGAAGGTGAAAAAATGAACGGGCCGATGCCAGTGATGAAGCAGTTAAGTATGCTGAGGGCAGAGGTCATCATGACCTTCAGTTAGATGTTCCATGGACATGAAATGTTTGACTGTAATTTTAGTTGTAGAGGAAGAGACCCAGCTAGAGAGCACAGATGACAAATATCATCAAAGGGAAGGTATGTTCATGGAGGAACTGGGGTGCTCACAAAAGTGCTGATAGAGAATGAGCAGGAATCCAAATGTAGGGAAAAGTACACAAGGCTATAAGGACACAGCCTCCCTCTGCCTCTTCTCAAAGATGATGCCTGGCATTCCACCTGCTCTTGAAAATCATTTTAAGAAACTTGTCTGACACTATTATGTAGAATCAGCCAGTCCTTAAATAAGTGTCTTCTTTAGGCTGAAATAACTGGTGGTTAAGATAGGTAAGAAATTATTCTAAAGCCTGTATTTTTATCTGTACTTTAAGTTTATTATTTTTAATATATTAAATAATATGTATACATTGCATATTCAAGCAAAAAATGATATTTTAAATGACAATTATGGATTTTTATAAAGTTCTGGGCTAAAAGCAGAACTCTCTGTGTTTGACTTTCATACTTTCAAATACATTTTCAGGAATTCATTATATACAAGTGTAAGGGACTTTATATATATGTAAATGGCTTATTGGGGGACCATCTAGTTAGGAACATTGTGTTGTTCTTTTAAAAAAGGATATTCTCTTTTATAATGCAAAAATTTTTTAGTCTACTTTCTGTATGTTTCCATAAATAAATGAAGAAGTGGCCTTCAGTATCAAGGTCACTTGCTCGCTGGCTTTTAGACTGCTGCTTGGAGACATTTAAAAGGCAACAAGCAAATAACACTTGAATCCATTGCCAGTTATGGCATACCTGACCATGTGCTAGAAATAGTGTCACCAAGATTCTGGTAGAACTGACCATTTTATAGTGAAGAAACCAAGAATCAAGAGACTTCTGTTTAATTTTCACAGGAAAAAAATGGAAGTAGACCCTACTTCCATACCCATGGCTTGCCTTTTCCTGGAGTCTTAGGTTAAAACAAAATCAAAACTTTAAAAAAAATGCTTAATTGAACTTCTAAGTGAATCAAGTATATATTCCTTTGCCAATAGATCTGCTTTACTTTTTTCAAATATTTTACAGTTGAGTTGCTCACAGCATCATGCTCAGAATAGTTTGAAGCTTGTGATGACCTATTTTTGAAAAACTCTAATAATATTGATTTCTAAATATATGTTTGCTTTGTTTATATTTTGAAGTTGAAATCCCTAGTCTATGACTAAATGTTTATAGATATCTTCATTATAAAGCTATATCTTATTTGCATTTTGAAGAAACTTAAAACAAATTTTAAAATCTAAATTTTTAATAATTACATTCACTTGATTTTCTTGGTTAGGTTATGTTTGAAAGTATTTGGTACCTTTTGAACAATATTCACAGTGGAAGCTGAAGGTATTCCTGTAATAGACAATGCAATTGAAACATTGTCAAAGATGATGAAATATGGGATTTATGTATTTAATAATATATACACATTGTATGCTCAAGCAAAATGGATGACTTTATCACAATTATGGATTTTTATAGTGCTCTGAGGTTTCTAGAAGTAGGACTCTCTATATACCTACTATCTAACTTTCAGACATTTGATTTTTGTCAGAGATTTGAGGAAGTGCAACACACTCTATAATATCTGAAACCAATTTTGAAAATATATAAATGCACAGGAAAGAAAAGTCTGGAATGATATACTACATTGTTAATGATTATACCTGGTTGATGGGATTATAGGTTTTATTTCCTTTTCTGTATTTCCCAAAAATTCTATAATAAAAATTTATTTTTGAAAGTAAAAGCAAACCATGCTTTTTAAACATGGAAAGGAAATTTTTTTGGAGTAGGTAGGTAGTATGTTAAGATTTTGCTATTCTTCTGGTTCCCCGAAGTTCAAGAATTGAAATTGGCATAGTAGAGGCTTAAGAAACAAAGTATTTTAAATATTGCATATTTTCATCAACAATGTAATAATCCCACTTTGCATTTCATCTGTGAAGCTTTAAAGCTTTCTTTATACCTAATAATAGAGTATAAAGTTACTAAATATCTCAAGTCTCAAAGCTTGAATAAAACCTTTTCAAACCTGAAAGTTTTAAAATTTATTAAAAAATAAACTCAGAGCCAACACTAAGGTAGAGGTGCTTATGTTCATGCATATGTAGATATTTGTAAATACTTATTGTAGATAAAATACACACTGAAGTCAAAGGTCCTATCTTAAAAGATCCATGAATCAATCAATTGATTAAGTAATTGAGAGAAAAAGTTAGTTGTTACCTAAGACAGGATTTTTTATAGTACTTGCCTGAAGAGTGAGAGGATTTGAATTGCTGTTCTTTGCTTTTGTTTTTACCCTCTGTGATTGCAGGCAAATCCACTTTTAATCTTGGTTTTTCAGTTTGATTTTCTCTAAAGCAAACTTGCCTTTGCCAGTGAGTGACAGCTCCCCTTGGTTCAGGGACTACCAGGAGCATTTTAAACGGCTGTGCTAGCCCACACTGGGCATTTAAGAATTTAGTAACTTTTCAACTGATTTCTTCCTACTATATTTATTCTGACCTTGTTCTGCCAAAAGTGAAATGGTTTATCTGTCCTATCTTTCCTAGAAGAGCTTCATGCTATAGAATTCATTTTACCTGGTTGTCTTGTGATTACTGGTTTAAAGTCCATGTGCCTAATGCTTCAAAAGGTCATAACTCAAAATGTCAGAGTTTGGAGTAAGGGAAGGTTTATTGGTGGAGAAGTCACTGACAGGGAAGATGGGAGCCCTAGTGGTACCTCAAATTCATCTCCTGAATGTACAGAATTCAGGCTTCTTTTATGTCAAAGGAAGGGGAAGTGGAAAGGGCAAAAGGTGCTTAACAGCTGCAGACATCTGAGCACCAGCAGGGGTCTGAGAAAGATCGCAAACCTCTCTGTTCTCAGTCCATTGGCCCCAGCTGATTTGAGTCCACTCACAAAGCTCCTGCAAATAAACAATCAATAATAAACAATGATAAACAATTATTATTTTTGTTCATATTTTTCCCATCTCCTCAGGAGAGGCACCTTCTAGCAAGGGGCTTTTTTTTTTTTTTCTAAAAATCAAGTTGATAGCAGAATTCATCTAATGATTAACCTGTCTATATGCAAGACTAAGCAGAAGTTGTTAGCTTGAAGGTCATGGAACAGAGCAGGCTTGAAGGTGGAGTCAGAGAGACTGAGCATTTCACTCTGCTACAATGTGATCTCAGCGTTGATGGACTGAAGAAAATTTATGATTTTTAAATCATCCAGTTTTTTTTCATTAGTGTGGGAGCAACTTTTCCCTTAAAGTTTTCTACTAAATCCTAAGTGGAAGCAGAACCAAAATATTTTCTGCCCTGTCTTACATTTGGGATCTAAAAAACAAAACAAAACAAAAAACCCAAAAAACTGGCTTTTTCAATTTTACCAGACTCTGGATTCTGAACACTCTTAATTCAGTTTCATTTTTGCTCACCATTTATTTCTTATGTTTGTCTCTTTCTTATTACTAACACTTTCTTATTACTAACACTTTCTTATTATTAACAGTGCAACTGTTAGAGTGCACCCTAAGTTGGCTGGAGCAGAGCCTTGGGTAATCGCCAATGCAGGGCAACATGTGTGAATCAGGTTGATGAAATCTCAGATGTGGTGTCACTGCTCTGCAGCTCTGTGTAGGGAAAGGCTCAGAAAAGGGACAATGGCCACTGCCTGACCTCTGGAGTTTTGTCTAGAAAGAAGTTTTCCCCCGGAACTCACCCTGATGCCAGATACTTCAGTTTCTCCCAGTATGCCACTCGTGTCCCAGTGCTGGAGCCCAGAGAGAGTGAATCTGTGTGAGTCTTAAGACAACTGTGGGCCCTTTAAGAGGAGACATCTGAGAATCACACAGTTTCTTCTGCCATCCAACCCCCACTGATTTTCACAGCCAGAAGTTATGGGGACTTATCTTTCTAGCACTGGGACCCTGGGCTGGGTGGTCTGGTGTGGGGCTAGGATCCTTTGCTGCTGGGGTATCCTTCCCGGTTTTAATTCACCACATGTGGTTGTGGTACCACCCATTCCGTGTCTCCACATCTCTGCTCCTCATACTTGTCTGTATGAATGTGACTTCTTTAATTCCTTGGTTGTTGGACTTCCAACTGCTTGATTTTCTGAAGATTCAGGGTGATAGTTGTTTTAAAATTTAGTTGTAATTTTTGCCGTGGTTGTGCAAGGAGGTAAGCAGTGTTTACCTGGGCCTCCATCTTGACGAGAAGTCTCTAGTTCTGAAGCTATTCACTTGATATTTGAAGAATGTTTCCTTAAACAAAAACCTTCAGATATGAAATACCCTTGCTTTGTTTACTGTTAGTCAAATGTTTTCTCTTTAATCTGAAGGCACATTATCCTCTCTCAAAGATATTTTGTAATTTTCTTTTATTAATTGATATTGGTTAATAAAAACATATAGGTTTCAAAATATATGGAAACAAATGAAAATGAACATAAATTCATTTGAGGAAATTCCACACTGCTTTCCACAATGGCTGCACCAGTCTGCATTCACAAGAGTGTACTAGAGTTCCCTTTTCTCCACAGCCTTACCAGTACCTGTTGTTGGTTGATCTGTTTATGATGGCCAATCCGACCGCTGTGAGGTAGAATCTCATTGTGGTTGTGATCTGCATTTCTCTGATGGCTAGTGATGCCGAGCATCCTCTCAAATGTCTCTGGGCCTCTGTATCTCTTCCTTGGAAAAGCGTCTGCCCAGGTCCTTTGCCCGTTTTTTGATTGGATCGTTTGTCTTCTTGGAGTGGAGTCGAGTGAGTTCTTTATATATCTTGGAGATCAAACCTCTATCTGATGTATCATTAGCAAATATATTTTCCCATGCAGTTGGCTCCCTTTTCATTTTGCCGATGTTTTCTTTAACCGTGCAGAAGCTTCTTATCTTGATGAGGTCCCACGTGTTTATTCTTTCCTTTATGTCCCTTGCTTTAGGAGACATATTGGTGAAAAAATTGCTGCTTGGGAAATCTGAGAGTTCCCTGCCAATGTTCTCCTCTAGGACTTTGATGGTGTTGCGACTTATATTTAAGTCTTTTATCCATCTTGAGTTTACTTTTGTGTACGGTATCAGCTGATGATCCAATTTCAATTTTTTGCACGTAGCTGTCCAGCTCTCCCAATACCGTTTGTTGAAGAGGCTTTCATTGTTCCACTTTATGCTTCTGCTACCTTTGTCAAATATTAGTTGCCCATAGAGACCTGGGCTTATTTCTGGGCTTTCTATTCTGTTCCACTGGTCTATGGGTCTGTTCTTGTGCCAGTACCAGATTGTTTTGAGTATAGTGGCTTTGTAGTATAGTTTGGTGTCCGGTATTGTGATCCCTCCTACTTTCTTTTCCTTTCTCAAAATTGCTGCGGTTATCGGGGTCACTTATGATTCCATACAAGTTTTTGAAATGTCTGTTCTATTTCTGTGAAATACGTCATTGGTATTTTAATAGGGATTGCATTGAATCTATAAATTGCTTTGGATAGTATGGACATTTTGATGATATTAATTCTTCCAATTCATGAACACAGTATATGCTTCCATTTATTTGTGTCTTCCTTAATTTCTTTCTTCAATGTTGTATAGTTTTCTGCTTATAGGACTTTTACCTCCTTGGTTAAATTTATTCCTAGGTACTTTATTTTTCTTGTTGCTATATTGAATGGTATTTTTTTTCTGACTTCTTTTTCTATTTCATTGCTGGTGTACAAAAATGCCTTTGATTTCTGAATATTGACTATGTATCCTGCTGTTTTGCCAAATTCACTTATTAGGTTGAGTAGTTTTTTGGTAGAGTCTACAGGGTTTTCTATGTACACTATCATGTCATGTCATCTGCAAACAATGATAGTTTTACTTCCTCCTTTCCTATTTGGATGCCTTTTATTTCTTTTTCTTGTCTGACCGTTGTGGCTAGGACTTCCAATACCATGTTGAAAAGAAGTGGTGAAAGCGGATATCCTTGTCCTGTTCCCAATCTTAGTGGGAAAGTTTTTAGTTTTTGCCCGTTGAGTATGATATTGGTTGTAGGTTTTTCACATATGGCCTTTATTACGTTGAGGAATGCCCCATTGATTCCCATTTTGCTGAGTGTTTTGATCACAAATGGGTGCTGTACCTTATCGAATGCTTTTTCTGCGTCTATCGAGATGATCACATGGTTTTTGTCTTTCCTTTTATTTATGTGATGTTTTATGTTTATTGATTTGCATATATTGAACCATCCCTGTATCCCTGGGATGAATCCCACTTGATCGTGGTGGATAATCTTTTGAATGTACTGCTGGATACGGTTTGCCAATAATTTGATGAGGATTTTAGTGTCTATGTTCATCAGTGAAATTGGCCAGTAGATTTCTTTCTTTGTAGGGTCTTTATCTGGTTTTGGGATTAGGGTGATGCTGGCCTCATAGAAAGAGTCTGGGAGTCTTCCCTCCTCTTGGATTTTTTGGAATAGTCTGAGAAGGACAGGGGTTAGCTCTTCCTTAAATGTTTTGTAAAATTCTCCTGGGAAACCGTCTGGCCCTGGGCTTTTGTGTGCCGGGAGTTTCTTGATTACTGCTTCAATTTCCCCAGCTGTTATCGGTCTGTTCAAGCTTTCTGTTTCTTCCTCCTTCAGTGTTGGAGGAGTATACTTTTCTAGAAATGTGTCCATTTCATCAAGATTTTCAAATTTCTTGGCATATAATTGTTCATAGTAGTTTCTGACAATCCTTTGCATTTCTGTGGAATCAGTTGTTATTTCTCCTGTTTCATTTCTGGTATTACTTATTTGGGTCCTCTCCCTTTTTTTCTTGATGAGTCTGCTTATAGGCTTGTTGATTTTATTTATCTTTTCAAAGAACCAGTTCCCGGATTGGATTGAATTGTTCTTTTTGTCTCTATGTCATTCAGTTCTGCTCTAATCTTGACTGTTTCCTTCCTTCTACTTGCTCTGGGATTTATTTGTTTTTGGTTCTCTAGTTCTTGAAGTTGTAGTGTCAGGTCTTTTATTTGAAATATTTCTATCTTTTTTAGGTAAGCCTGTATTGCTATGAAGTTCCCTCTCAGGACTGCCTTTGCTGTGTCCCATAGGTTTTAGACTGTTGTATGTTCATTTTCATTTGTTTCCGGAAACTTTTTGATTTCTTCTCTTATCTCATTATTGACCCTTTCATTGTTTAGTAGTATGCTGTTCAGTCTTAATGACTCTGCAGGATTTTGAGGTTTCTCTTTGGGGTTGATTTCCAGTTTCAAGCCCTTGAATTCTGAGAAAAAGCTTGGTATTATTTCAATTTTCCTGCATTTGCGGAGGCTTGCTTTGTATCTTATCATGTGTCTATCTTTGAAAAAGTTTCATGCGCATTTGAAAAGTATGTGTATTTTGCTTCTTTGGGATGTAAGGTTCTACATAGGTCAGTTAAGTCTATTTGATTCAGTGCGTCATTCAGCTCCACAATATTCTTGTTGAGGTTTTGTTTGGAAGATCTGTCCATTTCTGACAGTGGGGTGTTAAAATCCCCTACTATCAGCATGTTACTGTGTATATCTTTTTTGAAGTCATCCAAGATTTTCCTTATATATTTGGGTGCTCCTATATTGGGTGCATATAAGTTTACGATGTTTATGTCTTCTTGATAGATTCTTCCTTTAAGTATTATAAAGTGTCCCTCTGGGTCTCTTTTTATGGCCTTTGTTTTGAAATCTATTTTGTCTGATATAAGTATTGTTACCCCTACTTTCTTCTCTTGCCCATTTGCTTGGAATATATTTTTTCTATCCCTTTACTTTTAATCTGTGTAGGTCGTTTGTTCTGAGGTGGGTCTCTTATAGGCAGCATATGTGTGGGTCCTGTTTTCTTATCCATTCAGCTATCCAATGTCTTTTGATTGGGGCATTTAGTCCATTTACGTTGAGAGTTATTACTGATAGAAACTTATTTATTACTTCTCTTTGTACCTGTGTTTTTCTCTTTCTCACTCTTTTCCTTCATCTTCTTAAACCAGTCCCTTTAGTATATCTTGCAGTGCTGGTTTGGTGGAAACGTATTCTTTTAGCCTTCCTTTGTCTGGGAAACTCCTTATTTCCCCTTCTATTTTAATTGAGAGCCTTGCTCGGTAGAGCAGCCTTGGTTGTAGGCCCTTGCTTTTCATTACTTGAAATATTTCTTGCCATTTCCTTCTGGCTTGTAGAGTTTCTGTTGAGAAGTCAGCTGCTAGCCGTATCAGGGCTCCCTTACATGTTACTATCTCCTTCTCTCTTGCTGCCTTGAGGATTCTTTCTTTGTCTTTGATCTTTGCCATTTTAATGATGATGTGTCTTGGAGTGGACCTTATTGGGTTCCTCTTGAATGGGGTCCTCTCTGCTTCCTGGACCCATGAGACCTTTTCTCTGCTTAAATTGGGGAAGTTTTCCATCATTACTTTTTCAAAGAGTTTTCTGTCCCTTGCTCCTATATTCTATCCCTTCCTCCCTATTATATGGATATTATTGCGTTTCAGGTTGTCCTGCAGTTCCTTAAATTCCTCTTCATTCTTTTACAGTCTTTTTTCCTTTTCTTGTTCTTTCTGGGAGCTTTTTTCTACCTTATCCTCCAGCTCACTGATTCTATCCTCGGCTTCATCCAGCCTGCTTTTGATTCCTTCTACTGTGTTCCTCAATTCAGACATGGTATTCTTCATATCCTCTTGTGTCTTCTTGATAGTTTTTATGTTTTTTTCCAGGTTGCTATAGTTTGCTGTAAGATCCTGATAGTTTCTCTTCAGTTTCTCCTAGTTATCTTTGAGCTGGCTGAGGTCATTGAGCTTCCTTAGAGCCATTGTTTTGAATTCAATATCTGCTAGTTCCCTTGCCTCTATTTCCTTTAGCTCTCTCTGTGGGGATTCCTCATTTCCCCTCATTTTGGGGGAACTTCTTTTTCTTCCTATGTTGTGAGAGTCTATTATTATTAATCAATCAACCAATTAATTAATTAATTATTGCTTCTGTTTCAACTGATCTGTCTAGATTTCCTGACTTTGTGGATTAAACTTCTATGGTAGTAGGCAGGTCTCTTTATTCATTCATTAATTTATTTATTTATCTTTACTTTTCTTTCTGCGTCTGCCCCTGATGATGTCAGTTGTTGACCCTATATGACCTTGGGTCATTTGTTTGAGCCTTCCAGGAATCTACTGTCTGTGTCTGACTCCTGCTTTAGGCAGGTCTGTGACCTCTTCTGCCAGGGATCCACTATCTGTGGATCGCTCTGCACTCTCACGCTGGCTCCTTGAGCATGCTCGCCAGCTGGGCAGAATCCCCTGCAGGCCCAGGTGAGCCGGTGCTCTGGCCTGGGCAGGCACTCTCGCCCCAGCCCGGGCAGATGTACTTGCCTGACCTCGTGTGCTAGCCTGCCTCCCGGCGCCCGCCTAGGTATTGGTCAGTTTAGGGTCTTCTTTTGTGTGCTTTCCCCACTTTTGGCTCTTTGGGGGCGTGGCCTGCCCATGCAAAATGGAGTCTTTGGAAATAGGAGGAAGTCAGCTCCAGGACTCTCTGGTTAATCCTGTCTCCAGTCTCTCCCCAAGGGTCTCTGGGCAGCTCTGTGACCCCTTTGGCTAGGGATCCACTATTTCTGCAGATCCTAATTGGGCCCCGCTTCTGCCTCTTGGAATGTGGCCTGCCTGCGCGAATGGGGAGGGACTCTGCTCAGGGACCTCAGATAATCCTCCAGTTCTTTCCCCAACCCCTCCGTCTCCAGTCTCTCTTCAAGGGTATCTATGCAGCTGTGTGTTCCCTTGGCCAGGGATCCTCTATTTCTTCCAGCCAGTCTGCACTCAGCCCCAAGCCCACATCCACACAAGCTGTGTGCGGAGCGCGCAAAAGGCAGGTTAATTGATTCTCTTATGCCTGAGTGAGGTGGTAGCCGCAGAGTGGGAGGTAAATTATGACCGAGGCTCCTCTGGCCACAGTCTTTGTTTACTTCACAAAGTTTTCCTTGCCAATCTTTCCTCAGGGACCAGCCCACTCTCCTGCCGCCTCTACCCAGAGATCAAGGAAGGAGGCTGCCACTGCAAATTTTTGCATTGGCCCTTTAAATGTCTCTTTGCATCTCCAGCTACCTGTCTCTGGCAGAGAGTGCCCCTAAGCTTTTCGGGGTTGCATTTTGTCTGTGCATTTTCCTGGTTTCAGCTGCTGTAGTCTAGGGGTCCCGGTTTATGGTTCAGACCCTGTTCTTCTCAGGGGGATCCAACTGGCTGTTTCAATGTCGCTCTGGTGCTGCTGCATGTAGGCACCCAGCCCACCTTCTGGAGCCTCCACCGCACTTCTCACCCATTTGGATGTATGAGAGTTGAGTCCACTGTCTGTCCGCAGCTCCAAGGCTCCTCCCCCTCTATTGTTCCATTGTTTTCCAGGTGATTTCTCCACTATTTAGTCGCAATTCCAGTTTGGTCTTGGGGTTTGGTCTGCGTGACTCCCATTCACTCCTCCACCATCTTTCTAATCCACAAGATTCATTCTTTTTGTGGCTGAATAATATTCCTTGTATATATAACCACAATTTATTTATCTATTAGTCTATCAATGGACACTGAGCTTGTTCTTTTTTAAAAAACTTGGTTATTGCAAGTAGTGCTGCAATGAACATGGCAGCACATATATCTTTTTGAATTAGTGTTTTCATTTTCTTCATATAAATACTCAAAACTGAAACTGCTGGATCTTATAGTTCTATTTTTAATGTTTTGAGAAAGTTCCATACTGTTTTCCATAGTGGCTATCCCAATATTGGTAGTTTTTTAGAAGTTAAATGTGAACTCTCTATACAGTCTAGCCATTTCACTCCCAGGTATTTACCCAAGAGAAACAAAAGCATCTTTCCATAAAGGATGTATGCGCAAATGTTAGACTTGGAACCATAAAAATCCTAGAAGAAAACAAAGGCAGTAAAATCTTGGACATATCTCATAGCAATATTTTTTTCTGCTCTATTACCTTGGGCAAGGAAAGAAAAGGAAAAATAAACAAATGAGGCTACATTGAACTAAAAATTTTTTGCACAGCAAAGAAAACCATCAACAAAGTGAAAAAAGAACCCACTGAATGGGAGAACATATTCGCTGATGCATCTGATCAGGGCTTAATATCCAAAGTTTATAAGAAACTTATAAAACCCAAAACCAAAAAAACAAACAATCCAATTAAGAAATGGGCAAAGGACCTGAATAGACACATCTCCCAAGAGGATATACAGATGGCCCATAGACATATGAGAAAACATCGATTGTCACTAATCATCAGAGAAATGCAAATTAAAGCCACAGTAAGATATCATCCCATACCTGTCAGAATGGCTATTGTTAATATATCCTTTTCAAGCATCTCTTCCTCATCTAGTATTTTTCACTCATAGAAATGACCAAAATTTCCTTCCTCTCTCTGTTCTCACACAATCCTCTCTATGCAGAGGCTTTTTGAGTTCTCATTCTCCACCCCACCCCTCTTCTGGACACCTTATATATGGCCTCTCTGCTGCACAAGAGCATTGGGATAATGTAGCCTGATCCCACTTAAATTGTTTACCAGCACCTGAAAATCTGGTAAATATACTTATTACTCATTATTTTATCTAACATCATACCAGTTCTTACATCAATGCTACTCAAATTTTTATCACGAGAAAAAAATGAGAAGATACTACTTTTAAGATACTAACATTTTTGCCACAAATGGAAGCTGAGTAGCTGGCTCACCATATTGCACCAGGCAGGTTTTCAGAAGCAGGGTGTTTCTATATCAGTCATTGCTGATGAAACCTTCTATAAGAGCAGATCTGCCAACTTCACAAATGTGCGTGAATGACAGATTTTCCCTGCCTCAGACATGAACAAACTACAGATGGTAAATAGTCTTTCCCTCTAAAAAGTTAATTTATTTCTCAGTCTGTTAAAATGTAAATGTCCCAAAAAAGTAAACACAGCTCCATGCCACTGCAGATTTGCCGAAGTCTTTGTTCTTAAACACTCTTAGATAAAACTGCCCCTTGAGAAGTTATACTCTTGGAATAAGCAACATTTAATGCTTGGAAAATCAAACTGATTTTGTCCAGGATGCTCTCATTATTTCTAAGAGAAAAATAGCACCAATCCTGATAGAAATGGCCTTTCTCAAATTGATGGTTTTGAGCTGTAATCCCTTTGCCTTCTTGAAATGATAGATGATAGATAGATATAGATGATGATGATAGATAGATGATAGATTGATAGATAGACAGAAAATTATGTAATAATTACATAATGGCTATAGAGAATAAATGAAAATGGAACAAAAACTGGCATCACATAGAGGGTATGTAACTGGGGGCTGAAGCATCTGTGTGACAGGAAAAGAATAAAAAAGAATGGAAACAGTAGTTAAATTGCCCTCTTAGAAGTGCTGGGAAGAACAGTTTGGGGAACGTAGCTTGCCTATGTGTCTTGATAAAAGAGTAACTTGAACTGAAGTCAGAATAGAGAAATTAGCCAACCTATAAGGTTTTAAACTTTGAAAGAAAACAATACTACTGGATTCCAGGGACTGATCCTGGAAAAGATTCTGTTTTCTTGGGATCTGTTATTGTGAGAGACTGTTTCCCTACAATTGGATGGCTAGGAAGTGATAGAGGTGGGACATAAACTCAGGTCCTTCAGATCTCAGAGCTGCTGCTTTGAATCATATCAGATGGCCACATATTAAATCGGGAGGTAAAGACTAGAAGAGAAGGAGAGGGAGGGGGAAGAGGAGGGAGAGAGAGAGGGAAAATTAAAACCAATAAAGTGCAGTGGTGGGGGTGATCCTGAAATGTAATACAAATAGAAAAATCACCTGCATGTACTTTTATAACTTTAAACATAGATTTAATATAAAGAAACAGATATAGATATGCATTTATAAATACATATATTTAGAATAAATATAACCCAACATTGATAAGCATATCTTGTGCCAAAATCTTGATTTCTAAATATCATTGACCAATAAAATGGTATTTAGGACAAGGAAAATGCAAGATAAGCCAAAAACATCTTATAGTTTCAAAAAGAAAGAAAGTGCTCAAAAATGAGGACATGTCAGGGGATACAAAAATCAGATCAAATGGGCTTCCACTAGCTAAACTGAGAACAACTTGAGCAAAAATAAAATTATTAATGGTATCAATAGATTACAACTCATAGCATAAAACACAAATTCACAAATCCATACCTATATAATTTTAAAAATAAATAAATGGCAGAGATGGAAAAACTCTTCCTTACAGCAGAGTTACAAATTATAAATATAAAAAGTATGATGAAAATTAAAAATCACCAGTTGACCAAATACCACAATAATTGTTTCAGGTAAGAATTATTAATGGATATAAAATTAGTGAGTGAAAATGTGATGAGATACAGGATGTTGACAGTCTCAAATGTGTCCCAACAATATACATATTTAATAACAAAGAGATAAATAAGGCTGGAAGACAATACCTCATTCATTAGTTAACATTATTAAGTAGTTAACATTATTAGTATTAATATGAATTAAAATTTTTTTGTCTTATGATATGATGCACTGAGGAGGATCCAAGGTCACTTCTGTGATATTCTTGGATGAAATTTACCACACAAATTTAATCCTGAGGAAACATCAGACAAATCCAACTTGAAGGACACTTTACAAAATAACTGGCCAGTACTCTACAAATGTTTCAAGGTCATGAAAAACAAAGACAGACATGAGAACTAAATGCAATTCATGATGCTGGTTTGCATCCCAGGCCAGAAAAAGGCCACCAGTGGGAACAAAAATGAAACCTGAATATGGTCTGTAGATTAATAGTACTGTATCAACATTGATTTTCTGACTTAGATCATTGTACTATGCTTAAGTGAAAGTTAATATTTAGGGAATCTTTTTGAAGTACATACAGACATTTTTGTACTATTCTTGCAATTTTTTTGCTCGTAAGAAATTATTCCAAAATTAAAATTAGACATTAAGAAATATTTTAAATGGTGCAAATGACATTTTCTTTGTTTTGCCCCCCCCCCCCCCCCCCCCCCCAGTGCACAATCCAGAGCTGACCAGGATGGGAGAAACTGACAGGCTCATTGGGTGGAGGTGGAGGTGGACTGAGTTATCCTCACTTAGCCACAAAAATGTAAAGATCTTAGAAATTATTTAGGCTCTTGCTACTTAAAGCACCATTCATGGAAAAGCCACACAATTTATCACCTGGAACATATAAAAACTGTAGGTTTTCCAGCCTATACTTACTACTACTACAATGACTGAATCAGAATCTTCATTCTAAAAGAATCTCCAGGTTATTTATATGTATATTATATGTTGAAAGTCCCTGATTTATCTTAGTGGTTCTCAACCTTGGCTACCCATTGGGATCATCTGGGGATTAAAAAAAAAATCCTGAAGGTTAAGCCCTTAGAAACACTGATTTAATTGAAGAAATGGAGACTTGGAGCTTAGGGGTTGAAGGTGAGGGATGAAATACAAGAAGGTATTTTAAAGGTCTCATTTACTCATCCCTTCACTGGACAACTAATTCTGAGCCCCCATTTTGGCCAGGAACTCTTCAAAATCTTAAGGACATAGCAGTGAGCAACACAACCTTTTTGCTTTCATGAGATCAGCTTCTAGACGAGAAGATGTAAGATAAATACATCAAGAATATTTATATCATACATGTAATTTGAGACTGTGATAAAAACTACAAAGAAAAATAAAACCAAATAATTGAATAGAGTGATAGAAGTAATGATGGAGAAGGTGTCTTTAAGGTGGCCTCCTCTGAATGAAGGGAAGGAGGTAAGAATATTCCATTAGAGGGAATAGCAAAGTGAGAAGGGAACAAGTCTGGGCAGTAAGGAGAATGGCAAGAAGGCCAGTGTGCCTAAAGTGGAGTGATGAGGAAACAGAGAGTGGTAGAAAATTTCTCAGAGATATTACTGCAGGGCCTTGTGAACTGAGATAAGGAATTTGATTTTTACTATGAGTACAATAGGAAATGATTAGAAGGGTTTGAATGAGAAAATTAAATTATCTGATACACCTTTTAAAGGTTTCTCTGGAACCTGGGTGAGAAATTAGCTGTAGAGATATCAGAGCAGAGATTGGGAACCAAGCAGAGGCTGTAGTTTAAGTGAGAGATAATGGTGGAGGGAGAAGAAGGAATTAGATTTGGGATATATCTTGAAGGCAGAGCTGATAAAAATTGATGCTACACTGGATTAAGGATATGAAGGAAAGAGGTAAGTCACATATGACCATTAGGTTTTGACCTCAGCAACAAGGTGATTGGTGATAGTGACTAAGATTGGACTACCTAATGCTACTTTGATTGGAGGGGTTCATTTAGCTGTGGCTAGAGAACAAAACAAAATGAAACAAAACAAATCAAATAAAATCAATCACTGTTTTGAAGCCCCTTCCAGTTGAATCTTTACTATTTCCTTCTAAAGAAATTCCCACATTCTCTCACCCTGATGAGACACTAACCCTTTACTCTCCTCTCTAGTAAGAGTCTGGACTGAATTGGTCAGACCTGAATGAAGAGAAGACATCTATGAGTAGGAGAGCTGAGGGGCCTTGGGATCCAGCCCTCCTCCTCTCTCCTATTCCCAGAGAACTCAGTGAGGTGACTGGCTAGCATTTCTTTTTTCTCTAAGACACTGTGAGCAACAAATGGTGAAGAATGTGCACATGTGAACTGATATTAATTCAATGATCAAATGACACTTCTAAAAAAATTCAGACAGATTTCATGCTATGCATAATTATTGTGCAGCATGGTGGATTGGCATACAGGTCATTAATTTCCATAGTTAGGATTGCTTTCATATAGCTAGGCTGACCAATTATAGAATCAGCACTGGACTGAGGTCTGAGATGTCCAGGAAGACCTCTTAATTTTAAAAGTTTCCTCTTGTAGAGAAGTGGATATGAAGAGTTCTAGAGAACATAATATTCTTATTTCTTTCCCAGGGAAGAGAATTTTTAAATGAGTGCCAATTTCAGTGAAGTGGTATGATCTAGAGAGAGAAGAGAAAGGTAGAATAGACTAATGATAAGGGTATTACTACTTATTAAGAATCCCCTAAGCATCAGGCCTTAGACTAGTTGCACAGCATATATTTTGTCTAACAATGATAAGAGTATTTCAAAGAGGATATTACCATCCTGTGTTATTTATAAAGTAAATGAGGCTTAGATATAGCCAGTATTATTTCCTAATGGCACTTGAACCACAAATAATCTACTCATAATCTCACATCAAGCAACTGTGAGACACTCTCATTGGGCTAAAGAACACTGTAGAATTGAAATGATTCTACAGAGAAAGCATGATGGATCAATTTCTCACTTGAAGAAGATGTATATAGACAATTGGCCATATAGTATTTTCATGTTGAGGATCCTGTGCATGCTGAATCTGTCAATCTCATCTCAACGGTCTCATACTTTTGGGGAGATGAATATGTAGTAGGCCTTCCCACCCTTCCATGTGTTCTGTGATCTGCTGAGTCATACAGTTCACAACTCCTTCTCCCTTTAAGTCCTTTATTGTAAGGTGAACCAGCTACACTGAGAAAATCCAGGTGTGTCATTATTTTTTTAAAAATTAATTAATTAATTAAGTTTTAGAGAGATGGGAAGGGGGGGAGAAAGAGGAGAGACCCATTGGTGTGGACTTCCTGCCAAGGTGGAGGTACAGGTAGACATGCTTCACCTCCTCACACAACCATAAGAAGGATCACAGCTAATCTCAAGAAAAAATACAACAGAACTGCTGGAAAATCAAACTGTATGGAAGTCTGACCACCAAAGATTTAAAGAAGATATATTCATCCAGATGGGTAGAAAGGGCGGAGATGGGAAGCTGGGGCAGAGAGGATGCAGTGTGCTGGCAGTGGTGAGGCAGCAGCAGCGGCAGTGGCCTGAAGAATGGGCGGTCCCACATTCATTTGTGGCATATAAAAACTGGGAGGGACACCTGGGGAGCAAACCATCCCAGCCCCAGGTCAGACCATGCAGTTTGGAATCCAGTGTCTGGAAGAAAGCCTCACAACTTCTGGCTGTAAAAAAAACCCCAAAACCCAGCGGGGTTGGGGCCAGTAGAAGAAACTGCCAGTTCTTCAGGAGAGTCCATTTAAAGCATCCACATGGCAAACCCACCCTTTCTGGGATTCAGCACCAGGACAGCAGCTAGGAGGGCTCCAGTGGCATATGGGAAGTGGGGGAAGTGACTGAGAATGGGGTGAGAGCTGAGCAAATGGCATTGTTCCCTTTCAGGCCCCTCCCCATGTACAGCGCCACAAAGTGGTGAAGTGGGTTGCCACACCCTGGTGAATGCATAAGGCTCTGCCCTCTACAATGTAACTGGTACACCAAGATGGGGTCAAAGCAGCTTCTCCCAATACTCAGAAGCAAACACAGGGAAACTGCCAAATTGAGGAGACAAAGAAATATGGCCCAAAGAACAGTTTTCAAGACCCTTGAAAAATAACTAAACAAAATGGAGATAGCTAACCTATCAGATGCAGAGTTCAAAACACTGGTGTTAAAGAGGCTTAGAGAACTCACTGAGTATGGCAAATGCATAAGGGAAGAAATGAAAGCTACACTAAGTGAAATAAAGAGAAATCCACTAGAAACCAATAGTGAAGAAAAGGAAGCTGGGGTTCAAATCATCAATTTGGAACATAAGGAAGAAGTAAACAGTCAACCAGTACATAATTAAGAAATAAGTATTCAAAAAAATGAAGAGAGAATAAGATGATGCTGAGACATCTCCAAATGTGCTAACATCCAAATCATAGGGATGTCAGAAAGAGAAGAGTAAGAGCAAGAAATTGAAAACTTATTTGGAAAAAATAATGAAATAAAACTTTCCTAATTGGTGAAGGAAATAGACACACAAGTCCAGGAAGCACAGAGAGTCCCAAACAAGTTGGACCCAAGGAGGAACACACCAAGAGACATCATAATTAAAATGCTAAAAGTTAAAGATAAAGAGAGAATCTTAAAAGCAGCAAGGGAAAAGAAGAGAGTTATCTACAAAGGAGTTCCTATAAGACTGTCAGCTGATTGCTCAAAAGAAACTTTGCAAGCAAGAAGGGACTGGCAAGAATTATTCAAAGTGGTGAAAAGCAAGGACTTACAACCAGGATTATTCTATCCAGCACGGCTATCATTTAGAATGGAAGGGCAGATAAAGTGCTTCCCATACAAGGTAAAGCTAAAGGAGTTCATCATCACCAAGCCATTATTATATGAAATGTTAATGGACTTATTTAAGAAAAAGATCAAAACTATGAACATTAAAATGACAACAAACTCACAACTATCAACAACTGAATCTAAAAAACAAAAATAAAAACTAAACTAAGCAAACAACTAGAACAGGAACAGAATCACTGAAATGGAGATCACATGGAGGGCTATCAGCAGGGAAGGGGAAGGGGGAGAATGGGAAAAGAAGTACAGGGTTTAGGAATCATAATTGGCAGGTAGAAAATAGACAGGGGGAGGTTAAGAACAGTATAGGAAATGGAGAAACCAAAGAACTTACATGCATGACCCATGGACATGAACTAAGGGGGAGGGATTGCTGGAAGGAAGGGGAGTGCCAGGTGGAAGGGCGCAAAGGGGGAAAAACTGGGACAATTATAATAGCATAATCAATGAAATATACTTAAAAAATCATTGATGTGACAGAGAAACATCAGTGGGTTGCCTCTTGCATGTATCCCTACTGAGGGCCATACCCACAACCTAGGCCTGTGCCTTGACCAGGGATCTAACCAGTGATCTCTCCCTTTCCAGGAAAACACCCAACCAGCTGACCCACAATGGTCAGAGCCAGGTGTATCATTTCTTAGGGAAAGGAAGAAGAGTAATTAGGAGTAAGGGGTAGGCATGCCCTCAGAGCATTTGAAGAAGTCCTATGATACTAAGCACCAAGTGGCTTTAATGGATGTAAGGCTATGGCTGAACCCCAGCAAAAGGCACTGGGAAATCTCTCTGACCAGCCTTCCATGTTGACATATCAAGAACAAAGTGGGGAGATTTGAGCACTGAGCTTTACTGTTAATGTCTGTGTAAAAGGGAAATGATGGAGGAGCAGTTACTACAGGACATGAAGGAGTATAGAGTTATTCCATCATGGAGAGAGTGTCCAAGGAATTAAAGAATAATATTCTGTGGGAGTAGACAAAAATGGAAGATATTTTCCATCCTCATCCCCTGGAGGTGGGTCATGCTAGATGATAGAAACCCAAATACAAACCTGAGGCTGGTTGAGAGAGAGTCCAAGAATATCTGGGCTTATGCTCAATTTGGTCCTCCTTGTGGGTTAAATTGTGTCCTCCAGAAAAATAAGTTGATATCCCAATTCCCAGTTTCTGTGAATGTGATCTTATTTGGAGTTAAGGTTTTTGCAGCTATAATCAAGATAAAATGAAGTTATACTGGATTAGGGTGGGACCTGATCCAATGACTGGTGTCCTTATTTAAATAAGGGAAACTTAGGCACAGGAATATACAAGGCAAACACCACATGATGACAGAGGCAGACACAGCTGCAAACCAAAGAATGCCTAGGGTCACCACCAACCACCAAAAGCTAGGAGAGGCACGTGGAACAGATTTTTCTCTTATAGCCTCCAGAAGGAACCAAACTTGCTGACACATTGATTTTGAACTTCTAGTGTCTAGAACCATGAAAGAATAATTTCTGTTGTTTTAAGTCACATAGTTTGTGGTGATTTGTCACAGAAACCCTAGGAAACTAATTCACTCCTGCTATATTCAACAAAGGTGGGTGCAGTAGAAGACTGCTGGTGGTGAGAAGTGTCTGCACTAGACTGAGGGAACAGAGGTAGGATGAGAGAGAGAGAAGTTCCCCTGATCTCTTCTTATATCCTTCACAGGGTCACACAGAAACCTCTATATCTCTTCTCCAAGGTATGTTGATAAGCTTGAAACCACCCTCAAGTTGGCAACAATGCAAGACAGCCTAGCCAAAGACAAGTAGCCTATCAGAACTGTTTGTTTAACTAAAAGAAATAAAACATTGGCAAAAAAGTAGTTCAAAATGAGTGAATAGGCCTCTGGCCAAGGTGGAGCCACAGGTAGATACCCTTCGCTTCCTCGCACAACTAAAAGAAGGATAACAATCAATTTAAAAACAATACAATAAAAAACAACCAGAACTTCCAGAAAATTGTACTGCATGGAAGTCCCAACAACCAAGGAGTTAAAGAAACATTCATCCAGACTGGTAGGAGGGGCAGAGATGTGCAGCTGGGGCAGAGAGGATGTGTGGCAAGGCAAGTACTGGTGGACCAGATAGTCTCACATTCACGTGCAGATAAACCAGGAGGAACAATGGGAAACAAGACAGACCATGCAACCCAGGGTTCCAGGTTGGGAAAAGAAAGCCTCAAAACCTCTGGCTGAAAAAATCTGTGGGGGTTTCAGTGGTGGGAGAAACTTCCAGTTTTAATGTGACAGGAGAGTCCTTTGGAAGGACTGAACATTGGCATTACTCATTGGTCTTCAAATTGAAAGTTATCCACTAGGTTGTGTTATCTTGGGATGGTCTGATCACTTTAGTCCAATTGCGGCATGATAACTGTGTGACAGGTATAAGACTGCACTGTCTGACATCCTCAAGTGGTCTGGAAGATGGAGTGGGTAGAGGGTTTCTACTGATCCAGTTTGCTAAGGATATACCATATCCATCTTCTCAGGACTCTGCTGTTTTGATAGATGGTCTTTTAGTATCACAGAGAACTTTCCTTGAGTGTTTTCTTAGCCCCAACCTTGTACTTAACATTTAAAGCTATCTCCTTATCTGCCATCAATTTAGATGATTTCCAGAGAACTTACTGTATGTTACTTATGAGGCAGGATAAGTGAGAAGCTAGGAAAATCCATTGGCAAGTGGAATCGGGAAACTGAGACAGAGAGCTGAACAAAATGGCTGAACAATTTGCAGCCAGATACAGGGGGTCAGCTTCCTAGAGATAACATCTAGGCCTCAGTTGTATTTCATTTCCAGGCCCAGAAAAGGAGCAAAACAAGGTGGGTAAAGCCAGGACCAGCTGCAATGACTAAAGACCCCCTGTCCTGTCACTGACCAATCAGTGAAGACCACACCCTGAAAAAGTACACCCAGAAAACTGATGAATATTCTGCTGAAACCCTCTGTGAAGATTCCCGCCTGCAAGAGAGAGATAAAAAAGACAAAGAACCCAGCACATGTGTTCTCCCCCTGGCAAGCAGCCCATGTCTTTCCCTTTCACCTCTTCTTCCCCTACTCCTTCCCCAACAGGCACACATGTCCTAAACTCTAAGGGAACCCAGGACTTTTAATCAGGGGAGCAATGGGCAGCAGTGGCTCTTCCCACACTAACCCCCTGAACCTGTCCCCAAGGCCCCCTTTTCTCTGACTGCCCAGTGAGCTAAGGCAGCCCAGTCTAGGCTCTCGTTTCTTCTTCTATGCTAAGCCCTACGTTGTTTGACTGTCTCCAGCTTTAATAAATGTACCACCATGACTACCTGGACTCATGATGTGAAATCTTTCCTTTGTGAAGCCAAGAACCCACACACTACCGGCTGGCCCTAGGTAGACTCACCCAGGGCCAGCTCCCTGTCTGGTAATACTTATATAAAGAATAATGAAAATTGTTTTCTACTTTTTCTCAATCCCAGGCAACATTTATACTGCTATTCAATTTATAGTCAAAGCACTCTGAAACCAAGAAAAATACTGTGGGTTGTCAAGAATGAGGACTTAAAAGAAAATATGTTTTCCCAAATCTCTCTATTGTATGTTAATATCTGGGGTTGTCCATCCCAAATGACACTTTCTTATGTTTGTTTGGACAGCAAGCTGGGAAACACTTTTCAATTCTGCAATTTCTCTGACTTTTTTAAGTTTCAAAATCTTTTGGGAGGAGGGATAGGATATGTTCAGAAAAAATAATTTACTTAACAGAGGAAAGCTCTGAACTGGTTACAGTTTTGAGAAACAGAGAATAACTATACATACAGCTCCAAGGTCTTCCTTTTACTAGAGACACAGTGGTGCTCCCAGTTTATGCATGGAATTCAGAAAAATGCCCAAATCATGCAGCTAGATGATGTGGGGTCATGTACCCTGAAGCTGGAGAATGGATCTTGCCAGCTTTTAGCCTGCAGAAACTGGTGTACTTGAAGGTCCTTGGATCTAGAGTTCTTGCTACATTTGTTAAAGATGGAGTTCTTTTAATAATAATTAAAAAACCAGAAGGGAAGTACAAAGAAGATAGGGGTTTGGAAAAATGGTTCCAATAAAGTTCTGAAACTATTAGAAAACTTTAGATTGTAATGCAGTCACCTAGAGAGACCAGACTGGCCAGAGAGGAGTTGAGGGTTAAATTGACTGGTAACTTAGAGTTTTGTATTTTTCTTGCCATAAAGAGGAGGTGACTGTAGTTGAATCTGCTGGTAGCCTGTTAGAAAAGAACAAAATTTTCTTCAGTTGGGTGCTAAGCCTAGTGCTAAGCACTCTGCCTACCTCACTTCAATTAACCCCCACCATAATCCAACCAGTTATTATTGTTTCCCATTGAATAGTTAGGAAAGTCTATCAATCAGGAAGGTTAAATGCTGTTACAAGCAATCTCCAAATCTCAGAAACCTAATTTATTTCTTGCCCGGGAAAAAATTCATCGTGGATGTTTCTGACTGGGTGGCTATCCTGGGGGCTCTCCTCCAACTTATAGCTCAGTGATCTGTGCTCCCATAATGAGGCTCCATCAAAAGGGGTGGGGACAGTAAAGAGAAGGAGCAAAAAGAATGATGTGGCATTTTTATGGCTAAGCTTGTAATAAGTATATAACATTTGGACCCCACTCAATTGACTATAACTCAGTTTCATATACCTATCCAGATTCAAGGGGAGATTGGAAATGTACAGTAACTATGTATGTGCCCAGATGGAGAGGAAATGTGAATGCTGTGAGCATTAGAAGTTTTGCCACAAACACTAACAAATGAGAGGTTAAATATTTGTTGTTGATTTTCTGCCTTCTTTCAAAAAGATCGAATGCAGAGCATTCAAGGTACATGCTCCAAGTCACACAGCTAAGAGGCACAGCAAAGACTGAATTCATGTTCTCATGGTTCCAAAGCCTGTAGTAGCCTGAACCACACTATATATGGCTTCTCAACCTATGCTACACCCAGGAGAAACTGTCGCATACCTTTACAGAGACTTAAGAACATAAAGCATTTTTTCATACTGCGCAGGACACATTCCCTTCAAAAGCCTATTAGAGAAGACCAAAGACAAATGTTATTGAACACTAAACAATGTGTGTGTGTTTTCAGGATATAGGGAGGAAAAGTTTAAAAGAGCAGAACCACAATCTGTTTTGTTTCCTTCATTTTTATTTTATTTTTTTCAGAAGTTAATTTCTTCTTGTTTATGGATATTTCTTAGACTTGAGGGTTTGCCACCTCTTACATTTTTCATCTGGGCATAGATATGAGAATGCTTCCAGAAAGGGTGTTTAGCCCCTTGATGTTTTATTCTTGATATAATTATAGGCTTAATTCCAGCCCCAGGTCAACCAGCACCAGGCACAACACCAGTTTTCCCATATCCTTGGGAATAAAAGCCTGCCATTAAAGAAAACTCTTTTCTCTCATCTCAGTTTCAAAAACGTCATTCAGGGAATATGTATCCCTAGGCTAGAAAAGAATGCTCTCTCTCTCTCTTTCATCTTTTGCTTTTATTTTTTAAAAATTATTTATTGTTTATAGTATTACAGTTGTCCCAATTTTCCCGCTTTGCCCCTCCCCCAGGCCCTCCCTTCCTACAATCAATTCCCACACCACTGTCCATGTTCATGGGTGATGCATGTATGTTTTTTGTCTAATCCCTTTACCTTGTTTCAACTAGCCTGACCCTTCACCCTCCCCTCTTACAGCTCTCAGTCTGTTCCTTGTTGCTGTTTATGATTTTATTTTGCCCATTAGTTTATGTTGTTCCTTAGATTCCAGTTATAAGTGAGATCATATGGTATTTGTCTTCCATTGCCTGGCTTATTTCACTTAACATAATAGTCTCCAGTTCTATCCATGTTGTAGAAAAATGTAAGAATTCTTTCTCATTTTACTGCTGCATAGTATTCCATTGTGTAAATGTACGACAGCTTTTTTATCCACTCATCTACTGATGGATACTTAGGCTGTTTCCAATTCTTGGCTATTATAAATAATATTGCTGTGAACATAGAGATATTTATGTTCTTTCAGATTAGTGTTTTGAGTTCCTTTGGATATATTCCCAGAAGTGGGATCACTGGATGAAAAGGTAGACACATTTTTAATTTTTTGAGGTATCTCCATAATGCCTTCCACAGTGCCTGCACCAGTCTGCATTCCCACCAACAGTGCAAAAGGGTTTCCATTTCTCCACGTCTTCAACAGCACTTGTTTGTTGATTTATTGATGATAGCCATTACCACAGGTGTGAGATGATATCACATTGTGGTTTCAATTTTCATTTCTCTGATGATTCATGATGTTGAGCATCTTTTCATACATATAGATTGGCTATCTATATGTCCTTTTTGGAGAAGTCTCTATTTAGGTCCTTTGCCCAGTCTTTAATTAAATTGTTTGTTTTCATGGTGTTGTATAAGTTCTTTATATATTTTGGATATTAACCCCTTATTAGATGTGTCATTGACAAATATGTTCTCCTATACAGCGGGTTCCTTTTTCATTTTGTTGATGGTTTCTTTTGCTCTGCAGAAGCTTTTTAATTGGATGTGATCCCATTTGTTTATTTTTTGCTTTTTCCCCCTTGTCTGGGGGGATATATCTGATAAAATATTGCTATGGGCAATGTCTGAGATTTCGCTGTGCATGTTTTCATCTAGAATTTTTATAGCGTCTTGATTTATATTTAACTCTTTAATCTATTTTTGAATATATTCTTGTGTGTCATGTGAAAAGATGATCTAATTTCATATTTTTGCACGTTTCTGTCCAATTTGCCCAACATCATTTATTGAAGAAACTGTTTACTCTATTGTATGCTCTTCCCTCCTTTGTCAAATATTAATTGATTTTGAGGATATGGATTTATTTCTGGGCTCTCCATTCTGTTCCATTGATCTTAGTGTCTGTTTTTATGCCAGTACCATGCTGTTTTGATTACTATGACCTTATAGTATAGTTTGATATTCGGCAGCATGATTCCTCCAACTTTGTTCTTCTTTCTCAAGATCACTGTTGCTATGTGGGGCTTCTTGTGGTTCCATATTAATTTTTGAAATATTTGTTCTAGATCTGTGAAATACATCATTGGAATCTTGATAGGAATTGTGTTGAATATATAGATTGCTTTGGAAAGTATGGATATTTTAATGATTTTAATTCTTCCTATACATGAACATGATATATGCTTCCATTTATTGATATCATCTTCTATTTCTTTCTTCAGTGTTTTAAAATTTCTCAAGTACAGGTCTTTTTATATCCTTGGTTAGGTTTATTCCTAGGTATTTTATTCTTTTTGAAGCAATTGTGAATGGGATTGTTTTCTTAATTTCCCTTTCTGTTAGTTCATTATTGGTATATAAAAATGCAACTAATTTCTGGATATTAATTTTGTATTCTACTACTTTGCTGAATTCATTTATCAATTCTAGTAGTTTCTTGGTGGAATCTTTGGGGTTCTCTATGTACATATCATGTAATCTGCAAATAAAGACAGTTTTAATTCCTTTCCAATGTGGATGCCTCTTATTTTTTCTTCTTGTCTGATTGCTGTGGCTAGGACTTCCAGTACTATGTTGAATGAGAGAGGTGAAAGTGGACATCCCTGTCTTGTTCCCAATGTTAAGGGGAATGCTTGTAGTTTTTGCCTGTTGAGTACAATGCTGGCAGTGGGATTGTCATATATGGCCTTTATTTAGTTATTTTTATCATTTTAATTTCTATTTTGTTACAGTTGTCTCAATTTTTCTCACTTTGCCCCCTTCCTCCCATCCCAGCCCATGCTCCCACAGCCAATTCCCACACTGTTGCCCATGTCCATGGGTCATGCATAACATGTTCTTTGTCTCGTCCCTTCCACTATTATCCCCTTCTCCCCTCTCCTCTGGTCACTTTCAGTCTGACCCATGTTTCTTTGCCATGGTTCTATTTTGTTCCTTAGTTTATGTTCATTAGATTCCTGTTATAGGTGAGATCATATGGTATTTGTCTTGCACTGACTGGCTTATTTCCCTTAGCATAATATTCTCCAGTTTCATCCATGCTGCCACAAAAGGTAAGAGTATTTCCTTCTTTTATTCTGCTGTGTAGTATTCCATTGTGTAATATTTATTCAAAGACCGGGAATAAATATTTCAAAAATTTATATAGAACCAAAAAAGACCCTGAAAAGCCTCAGCAATATTATGGTCTTTATTATGTCCAGTTATGTTCCCTCTATTCCCACTTTGCTGGGAGTTTTTATCATAAATGAATGCTGGATTTTATCAAATGCTTTTTCTGCATCTTTAAAAGCAAATCTTGATGGATGTAAAGGGAGAGATAGACAGAAATACACTCATAATCAGAAATTTTACACTCTGTTGACATCAATGGATAGATCTTCCAGATATAAAATCAACAAGGGGACAGTGGACTTAAGTGACACACTAGGTCAAATAATTTAGTTAATATCTTCAGAGCATTTCACCCCCCAAAAGCAGACTATACATACTTTTCAAGTACACATGGAATTGGCTTGTAAATTCTATTTTGTTGGATATAAGTATTACTAATCCAGCTTTTTTCCTTTCAATTTTCATGAAATATCTCTTTCCATCCTTTTACTTTTAGTTGTGTGTATCTTTCAATGTGAGATGGATATCTTGGAGGCAGCATATATGTGGGTCTTATTTTCTTATACATTCAGTCACCCTATTTCTTTTGGTTGGAACATTTAGGCCATTTACATTTAAGGTGATTATTGATAGTTACATATTTAGTGTCATCTTATTGTTAGGCTATTTTCCTCTTTGTTTTCTTTCTCTCTTATTCTTCTTAAAGCAATACCTTTAACATTTGTTGCACTACTGGTTTGGTGTTAAAAAAAAAAAAAACTCCTTTACCTTTTATTTGTCTGGGAAGCCCCTTATTTCTCCTTCAAGATAGTCTTGGTGAGTAAAGTAGCCTTGGTTTTTGGTCCTTGCTTTCCATCACCTTGAATATTCCACACCATTCCCTTCTGGCCTGAATTGTTTCTATTGAGAAATCAGATGACAGTCTAATTGACAATTCCTTGTATGTAACTATCTGCTTTTTTAAGGATTCTCTCCTAGTTTTAAGCATTGCCATTTTAATTATGATATTCCTCAGTATAGGCCTCTTTGGATCCAACTTGTTTGGGACTTTCTGAACTTCCTGGACTTACATGTCTCTTTCCTTCACCAGATTAGGGAAGTTTTCAGTTATTATTTCTTCAAAGAGATTCCCAATTCCTTGACTCACTCTCTTCTTCTGGTATACTCACGATGTAGATGTTGTTATGTTTCAGGTTGTCCCAAAGATTTCCTAAGCTCTCTTCATTTTTTAAAAAATTCTTTATTCTTTTTGCTGCTCTGCTTGGGTGTGTTTTTCTACTTTGTCTCCAAATCACCAGTTGGACCCTCTGCTTCATCTAACCTACTGTTTATTCATTCCAGTGTATTATTTATTTCAGATATTGCATTCTTTATTTCTGACTGGTTCTTTTTTATGATTTCTATGTCTTTTTCCATGCTGTTGAGTATCCTTATAATCACTACTCTAAACTCTCTATCTGATAAATGATTTTCCTCCACTTCAGTTTCTCTTTTTGATAGCTCATTATTGGTGTATAGAAATATCATTGACTTCTGATTGATTTTTTAAAATTTATTTACTTTTTAAATACATTGGTTTCTGCCTCCCCCCCCACCTCTTTCCCTTGCCCCCTCCCTCCTTCCCTCCCTCAGCTCTTCCCCTTTGGTTTTGTTCATGAGTCCTTGCTATATGTTCCTTGACTTTCCCCTTCCCTTCCCTTTCCCTGCCTCCCCCTTCCCTCTTGTCTCTGTTGATTTCTTTTCCTTTCAGTGTTGCTGGTCATATTTTCATTGCATCTTTGCATTGTTGGTTAGGTTCCGCTTATAGGTGAGATCATGGTATTTGTCTTTCGCCCCCTGGCTTATTTTGCTTAGCATGATGCTCTCCAGTTCCATCCATGCTGTCGCGAAGTTTAGTACTTCTTTTTTTCTTTCTGCTGCGTAGTATTCCATTGTGTATATGTACCATGACTTTTTGATCCAATCATCTACTGATGGGCATTTAGGTTGCTTCCAACACTTGGCTATTGTAAATTGTGCTGCTATGAACATTGGGGTCCATAAGTTCTTTTGTATTGGCGTTTTGGTGTTCTCAGGGTATAGTCCCAGCAGGGAAATCACTGGATCAAAAGGCAGTTCCATTTTCAGCTTTCTGAGGAAATTCCACACTGCTTTCCACAGTGGCTGCACCAGTCTGCATTCCCACCAACAGTGTACTAGGGTTCCCTTTTCTCCACAGCCTCGCCAGCACCTGTTGTTTGTGGATCTGTTTATGATGGCCATTCTGACCGGTGTGAGGTGGTACCTCATGGTGGTTTTGATCTGCATTTCTCTGATGGCTAGTGATGCTGAGCATCCATTCAAATGCCTCTGGGCCCTCTGTATCTCCTCCTTAGAAAAGCATCTGCCCAGGTCCTTTGCCCATTTTTTGATTGGATCGTTTGTCTTCTTGGAGTGGAGTCGAGTGAGTTCTTTATATATCTTGGAGATCAAACCTCTATCTAATGTACCATTAGCGAATATATTTTCCCATATGGTTGGCTCCCTTTTCATTTTGCTGATGTTTTCTTTAGCTGTGCAGAAGCTTCTTATCTTGATGAGGTCCCACTTGTTTATTCTTTCCTTTATGTCCCTTGCTTTAGGAGACATATCAGTGAAAAAATTGCTGCGTGGGATATCTGAGAGTTTCCTGCCAATGTTCTCCTCTAGGACTTTGATGGTGTTGTGACTTATATTTAAGTCTTTTATCCATCTTGAGTTTATTTTTGTGTATGGTGTCAGCTGATGATCCAATTTCAATTTTTTGCATGTAGCCGTCCAGCTCTCCCAACACCATTTGTTGAAGAGGCTGTTATTGCTCCATTTTATGCTTCTGCCCCCTTTGTCAAATATTAGATGTCCGTAGAGACCTGGGCTTATTTCTGGGCTTTCTATTCTGTTCCACTGGTCTATGGGTCTGTTCTTGTGCCAGTACCAGATTGTTTTGAGTATGGTGGCTTTGTAGTAGAGTTTGGTGTCCGGTATTGTGATCCCTCCTACTTTGTGTTTCTTTCTCAAAATTGCTGCGGCTATTCGGGGTCGTTTATGGTTCCATATAAATTTTTGAAATGTCTGTTCTATTTCTGTGAAATATGTCATTGGTATCTTAATAGGGATTGCGTTGAATCTATAAATTGCTTTGGGTAGTAGAACAGTTTGAGGATATTAATTCTTCCAATCCATGAGCACGGTATATGCTTCCAATTATTTGTGTCTTCCTTAATTTCTTTTTTCAATGTTGTATAGTTTTCTGCATACAGGTCTTTTGTGTCTTTGGTTAAATTTATGCCTAGATACTTTATCTTTTTTCTTGCTATATCGAATGGTATATTTTTTCTGATTTCTTCTTCTTCTATTGCATTGCTGGTGTACAAAAACGCCTTTGATTTCTGAATGTTGACTTTGTATCCTGCTGTTTTGCCAAATTCCCTTATTAGGTTGAGTAGTTTTTTGGTAGAGTCTACAGGGTTCTCTATGTACACTATCATGTCATCTGCAAACAATGATAGTTTTACTTCCTCCTTTCCTATTTGGATGCCTTTTATCTCTTTCTCTTGTCTGACCGCTGTGGCTAGGACTTCCAATACGATGTTGAAAAGAAGCGGTGAGAGCGGACATCCTTGTTGTGTTCCCGATCTTAGTGGGAAAGCTTTCAGTTTTTGCCCGTTGAGTATGATATTAGCCGTAGGTTTTTCATATATGGCCTTTATTACGTTGAGGAATTCCCCATTTATTCCCATTTGTTGAGTGTTTGATCATAAATGGGTGCTGTACCTTATCAAATGCTTTTTCTGCATATATTGAGATGATCATGTGGTTTTTGTCTTTTCTTTTATTTATGTGATGTATCACGTTCACTGATTTGCATATATTGAACCATCCCTGCATGCCTGGGATGAATCCCACTTGATTGTGTTGGATAATCTTTTTAATGTATTGCTGGATGCGGTTTGCCAATATTTTGTTGAGGATTTTAGCATCTATGTTCATTAGCGAAATTGGCCTGTACTTTTCTTTCTTTGTAGGGTCTTTATCTGGTTTTGGGATCAGTGTGATACTGGCCTCATAGAAGGAGTCTGGGAGTCTTCCCTCCTCTTGGATTTTTTGGAATAGTCTGAGAAGGACAAGGGTTAGCTCTTCCTTAAATGTTTTGTAAAATTCTCCTGGGAAACCGTCTGGCCCTGGGCTTTTGTGTGCTGGGAGTTTCTTGATGACTGCTTCAATTTCCCCATCTGTTATCAGTCTGTTCAAGCTTTCTGTTTCTTCCTCCTTCAGTGTTGGAAGAGTACACTTTTCTAGAAATTTGTCCATTTCATCAAGATTTTCAAATTTCTTGGCATATAATTGTTCATAATCGTTTCTGATGATCATTTGTATTCCTGTGGTATCAGTTGTTATTTCTTCTCTTTCATTTCTGATGTTATTAATTTGGGTCCTCTCCCTTTTTTTCTTGATGAGTCTGCTTAAAGGCTTGTCAATTTTATTTATCTTTTCAAAGAACCAGTTTCTGGATTGGTTGATTCTCTGAATTGTTCTTTTTGTCTCTATGTCATTCAGTTCTGCTCTAATCTTGACTATTTCCTTCCTTCTCCTTTCTCTAGGATTTACTTGTTGTTGTTTCTCCAGTTCTTGAAGTTGTAGTGTTAGGTCTTTTATTTGAAATGTTTCTATCTTTTTTAGGTAAGCCTGTATTGCTATGAACTTCCCTCTCAGGACCGCCTTTGCTGTGTCCCATAGTTTTTGGACAGTTGTCTGTTCATTTTCATTTGTTTCCAGAAATTTTTTGATTTCTTCTCTTATCTCATTATTGACCCATTCATTGTTTAATAGTGTACTGTTCAGTCGCCATGAGTTTGCAAGTTTTTGAAGTTTCTGTTTGAGGTTGATTTCAAGTTTCAAGGCCTTGTGGTCTGAGAAAAAGTTTGGTATTATTTCAATTTTCCTGATTTTGCTGAGGCTTGCTTTGTGTCCTATCATGTGGTCTATCTTTGAAAAACTGCATGAGCATTTGAAAAGAATGTGCATTTTTCTTCTTTGGTACGTAAGGTTCTATATATGTCAGTTAAGACTCTTTGATTCAGTGTGTCATTCAGTGCCACGATATGTTTATTAATGTTTTGTTTGGAAGATCTGTCCATTTTTGACAGTGGGGTGTTGAAATCCCCTACTATCAGTGTGTTGCTGTCTATATCTTTTTTGAAGTCATCAACAATTTCCTTATAAACTTGGGGGCTCCTATATTGGGAGCATATAAGTTTACAATGTTGATGTCTTCTTGATAGATTCTTCCTTTAAGTATGATAAAGTGCCCCTCCGGGTCTCTCTTTATGGCCTTTGTTTTGAAATCTACTTTGTCTGATACAACTATGGCAACGCCAGCCTTTTTCTCATGCCCATTTGCTTGGAATATTATTTTCCATCCCTTTACTTTCAATCTGTGTAGGTCTCTTGCTCTGAGGTGGGTTTTTTGTAGGCAGCATATGTGTGGGTCATGTTTTCTTATCCATTCAGCTACCCTGTGTCTTTTGATTGGGGCATTTAGTCCATTCACATAGAGAGATATTACTGATAGAAACTTACTCATCTTTTCTCTTTGTACCTGTGTTCCTCTCTGTCTCATTCTTTTCCTTCATCTGCTTAAACCAGTCCCCTTAGCATATCTTGGAGTGCTGGTTTGGTAGAGATGTATTCTTTTAGCCTTCTTTTGTCTGGGACTCCGTATTTCTCCTTCTATTTTAATGGAGAGCCTAGCTGGGTAGAGCAGCCTTGGCTGTAGGCCCTTGCTTTTCATGGCTTGGAATATTTCTTGCCATGCCCTTCTGGCTTGTAGTGTTTCTGTTGAGAAGTCAGCTCCTAGGCGTATCGGGGCCCCCTTGTATGTGACTTTCTCCTTCTCCCTTGCTGCCTTGAGGATTCTCTCTTTGTCTTTGACATTTGCCATTTTAATGATGATGTGTCTTGGAGTGGACCTCCTTGAGTCCCTCTTGAGTGGGGTCCTCTGTGCCTCCTGGATCCATGAGAGCCTTTCTCTCCTCAAATTAGGGAAATTTTCCATCATTACTTTTTTGAGGAGGTTCTCTATCCCTTGCTCCTCTTCTTCTCCTTCTGGTATCCCTATTATATGGATATTATTGCATTTCAGGTTGTCCTGCATTTCCCTAAATGCCTCTTCATTCTTTTTGAGCCGTTTTTCCATTTCTTGTTCTTTCTGGGAGCTTTTTTCTACCTTGTCCTCCATTTCACTGATTCGATCCTCGGCTTCATCCAGCCTGCTTTGGATTCCTTCTACTGTGTTCTTCAATTCAGAAATGGTATTCTTCATATCCTCTTGTGTCTTCTTGATAGTTTCTATGTCCTTTTCCAGGCTGATATAGTTTGCTGTAAGATCCTGATAGTTTCTCTGCAGTTTCTCATAGTTCTCTTTGAGCTGGCTGAGCTCATCGAGCGTCCTTAGAACCATTGTTTTGAATTCAGTATCTGATAGTTCCCTTGCCTCTATTTCATTTAACTCTCTCTGTGGGGAGTCCCCTTTTCCACTTATTTGAGGGGAACTTCTTTTTCTTCCCATTTTTGTGAGAGTAGTTAAGTATTTTTGTCCTTTACTTTTCTTTCTGGGCTTGCTTCTGATGATGTCAGTTGTTGACCCTATAGGGCCTTGGGTTGTTTGAGCCTTTCAGGAGTCTAATGCCTGTGTCTGACTCCTGCTTGGAGCAGCTCTGTGACCCCTTCGGTCAAGGCTGGGCTATTTTTTGGGATCTCTCTGCGCTCTCAAGCGGGCTCCTTGAGCGCTTTCCCAGCGCGGCAGGGTCCCCCACCTGCCTGGGCTCGCATGTGCTTGCCCAGACCAGGGAGCTTATTCACGACCTCGCGTACTCATCTGGCCCCCCTGGCACGTGAGCTTTGCCGCACTGGTCAGTTTAGGGTCTTCTATTGTGAATTTTCCCCGCTTTTGGCTCTTTGGCTGCGTTGCTTGCCCTCGCCAAACGGGGACTACGGAAATGGGAGGAAATCAGCTCTAGGACTCTCCGGTTAATCCTGTTTTCTGGTCTCTCCTCCAGGGACTCTGGGCAGCTCTACTTATTTTGTGGGCCGCTCCGCAATCGCGGTGGGCAGGTCAATTTACGCCTGCCCTTGCCCCTCTGTGCACTCCCTCGCAGGCCGTATGGGTGCCAGTCTGTGTGAGGCCTTGCCGGCAGGTGCAAGCGTTCACCAGCCTGCGTGGGTCACACACTCGCTCGCCAATCCTCGCCGGTCACTCGGCACAAGTGTGCGCACCTGCTCTGGGTGTTTTGGGGGTGTCTATGTTTGCTTTTCAGCTTTTGGCTCTTTGGGGGTGTGGCCTCTTCCCACGCAATGGAGACTACGGCAAGGAGAAGGAGTCAGGACTCCCTGGTTCCTCCTCCCGTTCCTTCCCCAACGCCTCCATTTCTAGTCTCCCCTCAGGGGCCTCTGGGCAGTTCTGTGACCCCTTCGGCCAAGGATCCAACCCCTGTGCGGACTGCATTTCAATCGCAGGCAGTCTGGTTCATGCGCGCCCCGCTTCTGCCTTTTTGGGGTCACACCTTTCCAACCCACAATGGAGACTACTGAACGGGGAGGGAGTCGGGACTCCCCGGTTCCTCCTCCCGTTCTTTCCCAAACGCCGCCTCCGTCTCCAGTCTCTCCTCAAGGCTCTCCCAGCCAGTCTGCACTCAGCCCTGCAGCTACACGCGTGCAAGCTGTGTGCGGAGCGCACAAAAGGCAGGTTAATTGATTCCCTTATGCCTGAGCGAGATGGTAGCTGCAGAGTGGGAAGTGCGTTATCACCCGGGCTCCCCCGTCAGCCGTCTCAGTTCTCTTCACAAAGTTTTCCTCACCAGTCTTTTCCCAGGCACCAGCCCACCCTGCTGCCGCCTGTACCATGCGATCAAGGAGGGTGGCTGCCGCTGCAACTTTTGCGTTTGCCCTTTAAATGTCTTTTTGCATCCCCAGCCACCTGTCTCTGGCAGAGAGCGCCCCTAAGCTTTTTGGGGTTGCGTTTTGTCTGTATTTTCTTGGCTTTAGCTGCTGTAGTTTAGGGGTTCCTGTTTATGATTCAGACCCCGTTCTTCTCAGGGGGAGCTAACTGGCCGTTTCAATGTCCCTCTGGTGCCAGTGCCCATGCGCACCCAGCCCACCCTCTCGAGCCTCCACCGCAATTCTCACCCGATGGGATGTGTGAGAATAGAATCCACTGACCGCGGCACCAAGGCTCCTCTCCCACTATCGCTCCACTGCTTTCCAGGTGATTGATTACTCCATTAGTTAGTTGCAATTCCAGTTTGGTTTTGGGAGGAGGTCGGCGTGACTCCCATTCACTCCTCCGCCATCTTTCGATCTCCTGATTTCTGATTGATTTTGTATCCTGTTACTTTTCCAAATTCATTTATTAGGTCTAGTAGTTTTTTTTTTTTTTTTTTTTTTTTTTGAGCCCGTAGGGTTTTCCATGTACAATATGATGTTGTCATGAATGCTGGCGGTTTTACTTCCTTCTTTCCAGTTTGGATACCTTCTATTTCTTCCTATTGTCTGATTACTGTGGCTAGGATTTCCAGTACTACGTTGAATAAGAGTGGTGAAAGTGGACATCCATGTCTTGCTCCTGATCTTAGAGGAAACGCTTTTAGTTTTTCCCCATTGAGTATGACATTGACTGTAGGTTTTTCATATATGGCCTTTATTATGTTGAGGCATGATCTCTCTATTCTCACTTTGCTGAGAGTTTTTATTATAAATGGATGCTGGATTTTTTTCAAATGCTTTTTCTGCAACTAATGATATTATTGTGTGATTTTTATCTTTCATTTTGTTTATATGATATATCACATTTATTGATATTTGAATATTGTACCAGCCTTGCATCCCAGGGATAAATCTCATTTGATAATGGTGTATGATCTGTTTAATGTATTGCTAGATCTGGTTTGCTAGTATTTTGTTGAAGATTTTAGTGTTATTGTTCATAATGTGTATTGGCTTATAGATTTCTTTCTTTGTTGTATCTTTATATGGTTTTAGAATTAGAGTAATACTGGTATCTTACAAAGAGCTTGGAAGCCTTATCTCTTATTGAATTTTTTGGAACAGTTTTAGAAGGATAGGTGTTAGTTGTTCTTTAAGTGTTTGGTAAAATTCAACTGTGAATCCATCTGGTCCAGGGCTTTATTGCTGTTGTTTTTGGGATTTTTTTGTTTATTGTTTTTATTTTATTAGTTATTATTGATTTATTCAGGTTTTCTGCTTCTTCCTGGTCCAGCCTTTGGAGACTGTATGATTCTAAAAATTTATTTATTTTACCCAGGTTGTCCAATTTCTTGGCATATAGTTATTCATAGTATTTTCTCACAATCCTTTGCATTCCTATGATATCCAGTGATATTTCTCCTCTTTCTTTGTTTATTATTTTTAATTAGTCTTGTTAAAGATTCATCAATTTTGCCTGTATTTTCAAATAAACAGTTCCTGGATTCATTGTTTTTTTTAGTATCTATGTCATTTATTTCCCCTCTGATCTTGATTATTTCCTTTCTTCTACTCCCTTTGGGTTTTGTTTGTTGTTTTTCTAGTTCTTTTAAGTGTAGGGTTAGATTGTTTATTTTGTATCCTTCTATCTTCTTATGGTATGCCTGTAATGTCATGAACTTCCCTCTCAGGACTGCTTTCCCTGTGTCCCACAAGTATTCGGTTGTTGTGTGTTCATTTTCCAGGTACCTTTTAATTTCTTCCTTGACCTCAACAAAGACTCATTCATTATTTAATAACCTGCTATTTAGTCTCTTTGTATTTAAATGATTTTGATTTTTTTTTTTTTTACTGAGGTTGTCTTCTAGTTTCATGCTGTTGTAATCCCAGAAAATGCTTGATATGATTTTAATTTTCTTGAATTTGTTTTGTGTCTTACCATTGGTCTATCTTTGAGAATGATATGAGCACTTGAGGAGAATGTGTATCCTGATACTTTGGGATGAAATAAGTGAAATAAGCCAGGGGGTGAAGGACAAATATTATATGATCTCACCTATAAGTGGAACCTAACCAACAAAACAAAGATGCAAGGAAAATAAGACCAGCAACACTGAAAGAAAAAAGAAACCAATAGAAGACAAGAGGGAATGAGGGAGGGGTGGGTGGGGAAAAGGAAGGGAAGGGTCAAGTTAGGGAACATATAGCAAGGACTCATGGACAAAGCCAAAGTGGGGAAGGATTGAGGGAGGGAGAAGGGAGAGGGGGCAGGGGAAAGTAGTGGGGGAAAGGTGGAGACAAATGTATTTGAAAATAACAAACAAAGAAAAACAAAAAGAAAGAAATATTCTGTAAATATCTATTTATTCCATTCCATCTAGTGTGTCTTTTAAGATTGTTGTTTCCTTGCTGATTTTGGTCTGGAAGATCTATGCAATGATTACAGTTGGATGTTGAAATCTCCTAAAATGGCTGCACTGCTGTCAGTCACTTTTTTAAAGTCCACCAAGATTTTCTTTATATATTGAGGTGCTCCTATATTGGGCATTTATATATTTATAAAAGTTATCTACTCTTGTTGGATTGCCCCTTTCAGTGTTATGTAGTGACCTTGTTTGTCTCTTTTTATGGCCTTTGCTTTGAAGTCTATTTTGATCAGATAAATATTGCTAGCCTAGCTTTTATTTCATTTCCATTTGTATAGAATATTTTTTTCCTTCTCTTCACTTTCAGCCTGTGTAAACAGGTGGGTCTCTTGTAGACATCATACACACACACACACACACACACACACACACACACACATATAATATATCCCATATATTATATAATATATGGGATATATTATATATATGTTATGTTTTCTTATCCATTCAGTACCCTATGTCTTTTGATTGGAGCATTTAATCCATTTACATTTAAGGTTATTATTGATAGATACTTGTCCATTGCCATTTTATTCCTTTATACCTATGTTCCTTTCTCTATTACTTCTTATTCTTAAAGCAGTCCATTTAACATTTCTTGCAGTGCTGGGTTGGTGTTAATGAACTACTTTAGCCTTTTCTTTTTGGTCTGGGAAACCATTTATTTCACCTTTAATTTTAAATGCTAGCCTTGCTGGATAGAGTAGTCTTGGTTGAATATCTTTACTTTTCATTATTTTAAATGCTTCATACAAATCTCTTCTGGCCAGAAGTACTTCTGTGAAAAATCAGCTGACAGTCTCATTGTTGCTCCTTTGTTGGTGATTGTCTCTCTCTTGCTCATTTAAGATTCTCTCTTTGCCTTTAAACTTTGCCATTTTAATTATGATGTGTCTTGGTGTGGATCTCTTTGGGCTCCTCTTGATTGGGACTGAATTGTGCTTTCTGAACTTTTGTGACTTTTTCCTTCACCAGACTAAGGAAGTTTTCTGTCATTATTTCTTCAAGAGGTTTTCTATCCCTTGCTAATTTTCTTCTCCTTCTAATATCCCTATGATATGGGTATTGTTACCTTCCATGTTGTCCCAAAGTTCCCTTAAACCATTCTCATTCTTTTTAAGTCTTTTTTCCTTTCATTGCTTGAATTGGGTATTTTCTGCTACCTTGCCTTCCAAATCACTGATTTGATCCTCTGCTTCATCTAGCCTGCTTTTAATTTCTTCTAGTGTAGTTTTCATTTCAGCTATTGTATACTTTATTTCCAACTGGTTTTTATTCAAGATTTCTATGTCCTTTTTTATACTCATGCAGTTCCCACTAAGGTCCTTGTAGTTCTCACTTAGTTCCTTGAGCATCCTTGTAATCGTTACTTGGAACTCTATGTCTGACAATTTGTTCACCTCAATTTCAATTAGCTCTTTTTCTGGGGATTCCTCATTTTAATTCATTTGGAAGTTGTTTCTTTGTTTCCTCATTTTAGCTGACTCTTTTTTTTTGTTTCTACTTAATAGATAGATCTTGTTTGACTTCCCGTCTTCATCAAGTGGCCTTGTGTGGTAGGAGCTGTGGGACTCAGTGTTACAACCTCCATGATCTTTTGAGCTGCATGCTCCAGGAGTTCCCCTTGTGCATTTAATGTGGGCTCTCCTGTTGTCTTGATGGTTGTTGGCTTCTTTGTTGGTGGATTCTCCCCTTGATTGGCTGACTGAGAAGCTCAACTCCCACCATAGCTTGTATGCTGCTATACTGGTGCTGACAGAACAAAGCAAAACAATAAAATAAAATCCACACAAGCAAACAAACCTCCCAACAAAAACAGCCAAATCAATGATAAAAGAACAAAGAATTATAAAAGTGAGAAGAAAAATAGAATATTATGATAAACAAGAATACAATAAGACCAAAGGACGGAAAAATGATTATGAGAGGATAGAAGGTGGAGAAACAATAAGGATAAGGAATAGAAACAGGGAGTTGTCACAGAAGTATAAAGAAAGGGTCAAAATAAAATTTAAAAAATAAAATAAGAAGAAAGCAAAAGTGGAGTAGGAAAAAGAATGAGTAGAATATGAGATTTGAAAGAAAAGATAAGAAAAAAATTAAAGAAAAGGAAAAATATGATATAAAACTATGCATCACCAAGCCCTTATTATATGAAATGTTAAAGGGAACTAAGAAAAAGATCAAAACTATGAACAGTAAAATGACAACAATATCACAATTATCAACAACTGAACCTAAAACAAAAACAAAAACAAACTAAGCAAACAACAGGAACAAGAACCGAATCACAGAAATGGAGATCACATGAAGGGGTTATCAGTGGTGGTGGGGGGAAACAGGAGAAAGGTGCAGGGAATAAACATAAATGATAGGTACAAAATAGACAGGGGGAGTTTAAAAATAGTACAGGAAATGGTGAAACCAAAGAACTTACATGTACAACCCATGGACATAAACTAAGTGCGGGTGGGGAATGCTGGTGGGAGGGAGAGTGCAGGGTGGAGGGTGGAGGGGAATAAAGGGGAGAAAAAAATGGGACAACTGTAATAACATAATCAATAAAATATACTTTAAAAATAGCTATGAGAAAAAAATAACAAAAATAATTAAAAAGAATGAAGTGGAATTTGTCTCAGCAGAGTTTAATGCTTGCCTCTGGATACAACTCTGATGTTGTCTGCAGCTTGGGCAGGCCAGTGTCAGATGCTGTCCAGTCTACTTCTAGGCAGCTTTGTTTGAAGCTACAAGCAATCCACAATATTTAGTTCTGTAATTCATGCTTGGCTGCATTCAGGGTGGTCATCACTGGTCTATACTTCTGGATCTTTATCAGCACAGTGCCCAGGGGTGGGTCACCTAATGACCAAAGGCAATGCTAAAACCATCTCCACTTGCCTCTGCCTGACGTCTTGCCCTTAGTCTTACTCTGGCCATTGACCCATCTGTTTCTGAGAGAGTTTCTGGTGGAATCAGGAAGATGGGACCTCTGGATATCCTCTGGGAAGTACCATTCATACTTCAGGGAAGGTGTTGGGTGTGTTCCCATGTGTGAGTGTGAACATGTCAGGATGAAGTCTCTAGTAGGATAGCAGGTGGGGCCTCCAGAACCCAGTGTTTGGGTTTGCTGGAAACTGGGAGGGCATTCCTAGGCTCTCCAGTGAGGGGGAAGTGTCAGCCTGGCTTCTGGGAAGTGTATGGAATGGCCATACACTAAAGCCAATCTCTAACACCCCCAAGTCCACCTGTGTTGTTTTTCTCCTCTGCAAGAATTAAAATACAGGTTGAGGGGAAGTAAGAAGGAAAAAGAAAGATGCAGAGTGGGTGAGAAAGATTCCAGAGGGTGTGGTGAGTGGCATTCCAGAGGATGGAGCTAGGAGATTTATAGAAGCTGCAGTGAATGGTTTCCCACAAAGTAGGATAATTGTTTTTCTCTTTTTCCCTTGTGAGGGGCTTGCTAGTCACAAAAAAGGAAAAAAAAAAGGCTCCTTTAGTATAACGTCATATCCTAGCACTAGGAACCCAGGATCCATTCCCTCATGCCTCTCCACCAAGCCTCTCACTCCAAACTCTCTTTGGCCTGCTCCCAATGAGAGCAGTGCCGGCCCTTTTCACATCCCTGTCTTTTCTACCAGTCTTGAGGTGGCTTCTGTCTGTCCTTGGTTAAGCATCTCCTCTTCAGATAGTGTTCAGTTGTTTATTTTGGGTGGATGTCCCCCTCTTTATTTTAATTTTTAGCTTGGTTATGGGTGTGTGAGATAACTTCTACTCAGGAGCCATCTTGCTCCTCCTAACTTTCTTTCTTTCTTTGAATTATTTATTTATTTATTTATTTTGTGGTCAGAGATAATTAATTCAAGGTCAAGTTAAAGACATTTAGTTTTAATAGGTGCAATTTTTTCCCTAAATAACCATTTCTTTCTTTCTTTTTTTATTTTAAAATCATGTTTATTCTATTACAGTTGTCTCAATTTTTCCCGCTTTGCCCTCCTCCATCCATTGCACCCCTCCACTCCCACAGTCAATTCCCACTCTGTTGTTCATGTCCATGGGTCATTCATACATGTTCTTTGTCTAGTCCCTTCCCCTTCTTTCCAGCATTGTCCTCCTTCCCCATCCCTGCTGGTCACTTTCAGTCTGCTCCATATTTCCATGTCTGTGGTTTATTTTGCTCATTATTTTGTTGAATAGATTCCACTTATAGGTGAGATCATATGGTATTTGTGTTTCACTGACTGGCTTTAAATAACCCTTTATTTTGAACTGAATAAAAGAACTAAAAATTCTCACATATCTGCCAATTCTTTGGCAAAAGAAAGTTGGTCAAGTCAATTAGTATTCTTGTGAAAATAGAGTATATAGAGTATAATGATTAGTCTTTATAGAAGAAATCAGGTGGCTGATAATATTTCAAGGCTGACATTCATAAGAAATTACAGAGATCAAAAGAAAGTAGAGAATCTTTAAAGGCTTGAAAGAGAAAAAAAACAACAAAACACATGAAAAAGTCCTAAAAAACTCAGAATTCTTCATCCAGTGAAAATAGCCACCCAGAGTGGGAGTGAAGTAAAGAAATTTTCAGATAAAACAAAAATAAGGAAACTTTTGCAAGCAGACCAGCATTACAAGGGTAGATGAAAATGGGTCCTCACACTAAATCATACATGTTTCAGTGGAGGCCCAGATGGAGGGCCTAACAAACTCAGAGATAAAAGTAACAACACAGAATCATCTGAACATAAAAAATAAAAGTGGATCATGATAGGTAGTCATACCCTAGGCCTTTAGCTTCTTTGGCAAATATCAGCCTTTAACTTTGAAATTGCCTATTGTCTTTGTGCAACTAAGATAACATATATTTTAAATGTCAGAGTAATTTTCTTTCCCAGACCCCTCAAAAGCACAACCACCCACACCAGACACAAGACCACATTATCTTGCTGCTCACATACCATCTCTATGTGCTGTAAATGTTAACTGTCCTACACCAATGTGAAAGAGGTATGTGTTTCAGAGAACAAGATGGTGTCGGAGTAAGTGGCAGTCACACTGACCTCCTCCCAGGACCAATCTGAATTACAACTAAAATATGGGGAAATAACCAAGAACAAACATCTGAACAACAGTGAGAGAGAAGTCTTATAACCTCAGACAGACAGAAGAGTCAGCTTTAGCACAGCCTGACTGCACCTGCACAAAAACACACAAGATGTGGTGGGCAGAGTGACCCTCGGTAAACCAGCTGGAGAGAAGGACACACCAAAAAACAGCCAAACAACATCAAACCCCAAATACTTCCAGAGAGCCTACACAAATGGCATAAAAGGCATCCCAAGAGCATCAAGTTCAGGAGATCAGAGACTCTCACTGAATCTCAGAGGTCTCCTACCATAGAAGTTTACACCACACAGTCAGGAAGTCAAAAGAGATCAACTTAAGAAGCAAGAGTGAAAAAGAAGAGTCTCACAAATCATGGGAAGACAAAGAAATAACCCCTAATTGAAAGGAAAGGAGGAATCCCCAGAAGGAGAAATAAATGAAATAGAAGCAAGTAAACTATAAGATATTGAGTTCAAAACAATGGTTATAAGGAAGCTCAATGAGATCAGTGAGTTCAGGGAGAATATCCAAAAACTACAGGGAAACTACGAAAAACTGCAAAATATATCACCATGAAAAAGGACATAGAAACTATCAACAGGAGACAAGAGAAAATAAAGAATAAAGTTTCTGAATTGAAGAACACAGTTGAAAGAATCAAAAGCAGGCTAGATGAAGGTGAGGATTTAATCAGCAAGCTGGAGGGTAAGGTAGAAAAAAGACTCAGTAATAATGAAGAGTCATTTAGGGAAATGCAGGACAACCTGAAATGTAATAATATCCCTATAATAGGAGTACCAGAAGGAGAAGAAGAGGAGCAAGAGATAGAGAACCTGTTTGGAAAAGTAATAATGGAAAACTTCCCTAATTTGAGGAGAGAAAAAGTCACACAAATCCAGGAAGCACAGAGGGTCCCATTCAAGAGGAACCCAGTGAGGCCCACTCCAAGACACATCATCATTAAAATGGCAGATATTAAAGAAAAACAGAGAACCATAAAGGCAGCAAGGGAGAACAGGTAGTAACATACAAGGGAACCCCAATAAGCCTAGTAGCTGATGTTTCAACAGAAACACTACAAGTCAGAAGTGAATAGCAAGAAATATTCCAAGTCATGAAAAGGAAAGGCCTGCAACCAAGACTGCTCTATCCAGCAAGGCTCTCAATTGAAATGGAAGGTGAAATACGGAGTTTCCCAGACAAAAGAAACCTAAAAGAATATACCTCCACCAAACCATCACTGCAAGATATGCTAAAGGAACTGTTTTAATAAGAAGAAAAAAAAAAAACAGTGAGAATGAAAGGAACACAGGTACAAAGGGAAAAAATGAATAAATACTTGTCAATAATAAATTTAAATTTAAATGGAGTAAATGCTCCTATCAAAAGACATAGGGTAGCTGAATGGATAAGAAAACATGACTTGCACATATACTACCTACAAGAAACCCACCTCAAAACAAAGGACTTATACAGACTGAAAATAAATGGGTGAAAAAAAATATTCAATGCAAATAGACAGGGAAAAAAAAAAGCCAGGGTAGCAATAGTTATATCAGACAAAGTAGATTTCAAAACAAAGGCCATAAAAAGAGACCCAGAAAGATACTTCATAATACTCAGAGGAAGAATCCATCAGGAAGACATAACTATTGTAAATCTATATGCACCCAAAATAGGAGCACCCAAATATATAAGGAAAGTCTTGGAGGACTTCAAGAATGATATAGACAGTGCACAGTGATAATAGGGGATTTTAACACCCTACTATCAACAATGGATAGCTCTTCCAAACAAAATATTAACAAGGATATTGTGGAACTGAATGACACACTAGATCAAATGGACTTAACTGATACAGAACCTTTCATCCCAAAGAAACAAAATACACATTCTTTTCAAATACACATGGAATATTTTCAAAGATAGACCATATGGTAGGGATTCAAAAGATACAAAGCAAGTCTCAACAAATTCAAGAACACTGAAATCATAACAAGCATTTTCTCAGATGACAAGGGCTTGAAACTGGAAACCAGCCTCAAGGAAAAAACTCAAAAACATTAAAACTCATGGAGACTGAATAGCATTAAATAATGAATGAGTCAATAATTAGATCAAATAAGAAATCAAAAAGTTTCTGGAAACAAATGAACATGAACACACAACAGTCGAAAACCTGTGGGACACAGTGAAGGCAGTCCTGAGAGGGAAGTTCATAGAAATACAGGCCTATGTAAGAAAGATAGAAACAATTCAGATAAACAACCTAACCCTACATCTTTAAGAACTGGAGAAACAACAACAAAAAAAGCCCAGACCAAGTAGAAGGAAGGAAATAATCAAGATCATATCAGAAAAGAATGACATAGAGACTAAAGAACAGTTCAAATGATCAATAAATCCATGATCTGGTTCTTTGAAAAGATAAACAAAATTAATAAGCCTATAAGCAGATTCACCAAAAAAAAGGAGAGGATCCTGATAAATAATATCAGAAATGAAAGAAGAAAAAATTACAATTGATACCACAGAAATACAAAGGAGTGTAAAAAAATTACTATGAACAATTATATGCCAAGAAATTTGAAAACCTTGTTGAAATGGACAAATTTCTAGAAAAATATAACCTTTCACACTTGAACAAGGAAGAAACATAAAGACTGAACAGACTGATACCAGCTGGTGAAATTGAAGCAGTAATTTAAAAACTCTGGGCACACAAAAGCCCTGGACTGGACAGTTTCACATGAGAATTTTATAAAACATTTCAGGAAGAGCTAACCGCTGTCCTTCTCAGACTATTGCAAAAAATCCAAGAAGAGGGAAGACTCCCAAACTCTTTTTATATGGCCAGCATCATCCTAATCAAAAAACCAGATAAAAACACAACAAGAAAAGAAAACTACAGGCCAATATTGCTGATGAACATAGATACTAAAATACTCAAAAAAATATTGGCAAACCACATCCAGCAATACATGAAAAATATCATACCCCATGATCAAGTGGGATTCATCCCAGGGATGCAAGGATGGTTCATTTATGTGATATATTACATTTATTGATTTGTGTATATCAAATCCTTGATTTTATATACACAAATCAATAAATGTAATATATCACATAAACAAAAGGAAAGACAATAATCACATGATCATATCAATAGATGTGGAAAAAGCATTTGACAAGTTACAGCACACATTTATGATGAAAACACTGAGCAAAGTGGGAGTAAAGGGGGCATACCTCAATGTAATAAAGGCCATGTATGAAAAACCAACACCCAACCTCATACTCAATAGGCAAAAACTAAAATCTTTCTCACTATGATTGGGAACAAGACAAGGGTATCTGCTTTCACCAATTCTATTCAACATAGTATTGGAATCCTAGCCCCAGCAATCAGACAAGATAAAGAAATAAAAACCAACCAAAATGGAAAGGAGACAGTAAAACTATCATTGTTTACAGATGACAGGATAGTGTACATAGAAAACCCGATAGACTCTACAAAATAACTACTTGACCTAATAAGTGAATTTGGACAAACAGTAGGATACAATGTCAATATTCATAAATGAAGGCATTTTTGTATACCAAAAAATGAAATATCTGAAGCAGTAATCAAGAAAAAAAATCCCATTTGCAATAGCAACAAGAAAAATAAGGTACCTAGAAGTTAACTTAACCAAGGAGGTAAAAGACCTGTACTCAGAAAACTATGCAACACTAAAGAAAGAAATTAAGGAAGACAGAAATGAATGGAAGCATATGCCATGTTCATGGATTTGAAAAATTAGCATCATCAAAATATCCATACTACCCAAAGCAATTTATAGATTCAACACAATCCTTATTAAAATAATAATTACGTATTTCACAGACATAAAACAGACATTTCAAAAATTTATATGACACCATAAACAACCTCAAGCAGCTGCAGCAATTTTGAGAAAGAAGAACAAAGTTGGAGGAATCACAATACCTGACATCAAACAATATTATAAGGCCACTGTAATCAAAATAGTCTGGTATTGGCCTAAGAACAGACACATAGATCAATGGAACAGAATAGAGAGCCCAGAAATAAACCCATGTCTCTATGGTCAATTAATATTTGACAAAGGGGGCAGAAGCACAAAATGGAGTAGAAATCACCTCTTCAGCAAATGGTGTTGAGAGAGGTGAACAGCTACACGCAAAAAAATTAAATTTGACCACCAACTTAGACCATATGCAAAAATAAACTCAAGATGGATAAAAGACTTAAATATAAGTCACAACACCATAAAAGTCCTAGAGGAGAACATTGGCAGGAAAATCTCAGATATCCCATGCAGGAATATTTTCACCGGTGTGTCTGCTAAAGCAAGGGACATAAAAGAAAGAATAAACAAGTGGGACCTCATCAAAATAAGAAGCTTCTGCATGGCTAAAGAAAACAGCAAAATGAAAAGGGAACCAACTGTATGGGAAAATATATTTTCCAATGATACCTCAGAGAGGGGTTTGATCCCCTAAATATATTAAAAAACTCACATGACTCCACTCCAGGAAGATAATCCAATTAAAAAATGGGCAAAGCACCTGGACAGACACTTCTCCAAGGAAGAGATACAGAGGGCCCAGAGACATATGAAAGGATGCTCAGAATCAGTAGCCATCAGAGAGATGCAAATTAAAACCACTTCACACCAGCCAGCATGACTATCATAAACACATCAGCAAACAACGGGTGCTGGTGAGGTTGTGGAGAAAAGGCAACCCTAGTACACTGTTGGTGGGAATGCAGCCTGGTGCAGCCACTGTGGAAAACAGTTTGGAATTTCCTCAAAAAGCTAAAAATGGAGCTGCCTTTTGACCCAGAGATCCACTGCTGGGATTATATCCTAAGAATCCCAAAACACCAATTCAAAAGGAGCTATGCACTCCAATGTTCATAGCAGCACAATTTACAATAGCCAAGTGCTGAAAGGAACCTAAGTGCCCATCAGTAAATGAGTGGATCAAAAAACTATGGTACATTTACACAATGGAATACTACGTGGCAGAAAGAAAGAAAGAGGTACTACTCTTCCTGAACTCATAGATGGAAGTGGAGAGCATTATGCTAAGTGAAATAAGCCAGGTGGTGAAAAACAAATACCATATGATCTCACCTTTAAGTGGAACCTAATCAGCAGAGCAAGGAGGCAAGGAAAATATGACTAGCAACACTGAAAGAAAGAAGAAACTAACAGGGACAGGAAGGCGGGAGGGAGGGAGGGGGTAGGGGGTAGGGGTAGAGGAAGAGTCAGATCAAGGAACAGGTGTGAAGGACACATGGTCGAAGCCAAGGTAGGGAAGGATTGGAAGTGGGGAGATGGAGGGGGTCCTGGGCTGGGAACTGGATTGGAGCAGGTAGCTAATTTACCTGAATGGCAGGAGAAAAAATATGCAAAGAGGGTGAGTGAGAAGTACAGATGAGGAGAAAAGCCAAGTCTAAACAGCTCGATGCATCCAGTGTGAAGAGCTGTAAATTGTAGATGAGTCAAGTAATCAGTAGTCAAAAACAAAACAAAACAAAACAAATGCGAAGTGGAATGAAACAAAACAATTGAATCTCAAGTGATGAATTAGGCAAGGGTCTTTTTTTAAAGACAGTTTTATGACACAGGAATAGGCCAGCTGGCTTCATGTTACTGATAAAACCTAGAAAGGTAAAAGATGCTTTGTTCCACACAAATAACCATCATTGGGTAGCTGGCATGATAACCAGTAGCTAAAATGGCAGTTTTATTAAAGCCCAGCCAGTGGAAACTGCAATCAAGTCTATGAAATGTATTTAGAATAATATGTGTGTTATATGCCATGTTTGTTAAGACTTCCAAGAGCTACTCTGAGTAATGCATTTTGATGTGGGTAAAAAATGAAGATGAAAGAAAAGAAGACAGTAAGATTTAAGGGCTGGCACAAAACACAAGGAGATTAAAAAATAAGCCTTAAAACAATTTTTATAATATTGATTTGGTGCATTGGAGAGTAGAGCACTAATGGTAACTCAATACAAGGGTAATTAGGGATAATGGTGCATCCATCAATTTAAGAATTTAAACATGTTTTGGCAATGTTTTATCACTATTTATGGTTTTTCTGAAAAATAAAATGCACCTCCTCCCAAGAATTTTCTTCTATTATTGATCATATTTTTTAAAAATAAGATAATACTGTCTTAAATGTAGAGAGAATGAGTAGAAGCAGGAGAAAACTGGAGGCTGAAGAAATAAAGTAGAAAATTGTTGCTTAATTTCCCACAGAGATTATGGTGGTTTAAAAAAGAGATATTAAAAAGTGCCAGTGAGACAGAAAGGAGTAGATAACCTGAAGATATGTAGATGGAAGGATGATCTGGACTTTGTGGCTGCTTGGGTGGGAGGAGAAAGGGTCAAGGAATTAGCAACTATACACAAGCAAGGGGTCTGGGTAGCCATGCAGGTGGTATACCTCTAGGGCATCTGCGTGGAGATACTAGTAGGTAGCTGACAACAAGGGTCTGGCACTTCTGTTTTCCATGTATATGGAAATATACACATTTATGTATTCTGTCTGAATGCCTTCCCCCAAAGTCATTTTAACATGTTCCCCTACCCTTTCTAATGCTCCATCATCACACTCCATTCGTTTCTTTTCCAACAGTTCTGAAGCATCCAGAATTCATGCTCCTCTGTAAGTGATCACAAAACCATCCCTTTCAGGTTTTCCTCCTCTCAACCTCATTTTTGACAGGCCAACTAAAATAAGCCACCTACAAACACTACCTTGTATAGAATCAAGTCACAATAAAGAGACAGCCCTGTCTCCATTCACTTCACCCAGGGAAGCATTTCTCTCTTCCTTTTCCTACCCTACTATCACCTAAAACTGCACCAGTTATAACCCAAAACAAAAACAGAAGTCTGAAGATATTGGTTCAATTGAATGAGTATACCACATATTTTATTTTCAAACTAGAACAACATAATTTCCACACTAACAATGGTTGAGCTCTTTTTTTTTTAATGCACCTTAAGGACTTTTTTCAGTGGTCTTTTGTAAAACAAAGGGAGTCTTCCAGAAAAGTGAATTAAAATCTCAGTCTTAAAAGGGGAACGTTGCAAGTTTGAGAAGACAGCTCCCATTTCCAACCCCCATTTCATTATATACTAATATGACCCAATGAATTATATAAATATATTTTAAGAAATTGGCATCATTCTATATATAGGAAAGTAAAAAATATATCAATAAATATTGGAAGAAAAAAATCTCTGGCTTACATAAATTAGGGTTATTTGGCTGTGGTAACAGAAACCCAGGTAACTGGCTTGAAGATGAAGGAAGCTTAATCTTCTCTGACCTCCAAACTGGAAGTGGGCATCGGGGCTCTGCCAGAGACCTGTGATTCCGTACAGCTTATTGCTCTGTCATCTCTAAGGCTGCAGGCTTCATCCTCATGGTGAAAAATGAAATCAAGGGTCTAGGTTTCACATTCACATTCTGAGCAGAAAAAAGGAGAAAGGTTCCAAAAAGAAAGGAAAGTGTATACAACAGACAATCTTTTAGGAAGTGAATTTAGGAATTGCCACAGGAATTTCATGAGCCAGAACTTAGTCATATAAAACACTTAGTTGTAAGAGGGGCTGAGAAAGATAGCCCCTTTTTGCGGAATGGTCACGCACTGGCAAAAATGTACAATTTCTATTACAGAGGAAAAAGGGACTGGAGAGTATTATGCTAAGTGAAATAAACCAGATGGTGAAAGACAAATACCATATAATCTCTCTGTAAGTGGAACCTAATCAACAGAACAAAGAAGCAAGCAAAATATAACCAGCCACATTGAAATATAAATCAAACTGACTGTAACCAAAGGAGAGGAGGGAGGAGGGTAACAGGGGAAAAGAACGGGAAGGGTCAAGTCAGGGAACATGTGTAAAGGACCCATGGACAAAACCAAAGTGGGGAAGAACTGAGGGTGGGGGGTGGGGGTGGGTGAGGCAGGGGAAAGTGGTGGTGGGAAAATGGAAACAACTGTATTTGAACAACAATAAAGAAAAGAAAAAGGGAAAATAGTTTTTTGGGGCAACTACAGATCTGCCACAGACTGAATTTCTGAATATTTCCTTAAAACAAATTTCTAGACTATTGGGTCAAAATGCATATATTATATTTTAAAAGTTTCTAGCTGAAACAGCTAGCCAGTCATCAAAGCTGACATTCTTCTCCTCTTTGTGGACACACAGACTGTATTTCCCAGTCTCCTGTATGGTAAGATATGGTCATTGACTGAATTTTGTCTAATGTAATTTGAGCAGGAGTGATGTATGTCACTTCCCCGCTTGGTCCAAGAAAGCCTCCAGTGCTTCTCAGCATTCCAGCTGGTCAGAATGGAGATGTGCTCCACACAAATTTAGGAGCCATATATTAGAGATGAAAGCTGGTGGCATCTGCTCTTCCATCTAGTATTTATTATGTGTGCAAGAAATAAACTTGTATTGTTTGAGTCAGCATCCTTTTGTGTGTATTTTTGTTGCAAGGGCTAAGCTACCTTAACCTACCTCCATTAAGGCTCTTCACAAATACTGTGACATAATTTCCAGAAAAAGTCTATCAATTTTCATCCCATCAAAAGAAGATTTACAGACCTCTCTTCCTTAACACAGTGAATGTTATGAGTTTTAAAATATTTGCCAATTTAATAGGAAAAGATTCATTGACAGACATGCATTTCTTTTTTTTTCCCCCAAGGCGGAGGATTTTGAAATGTTTACTAGCTTTTGTGTGACTTTGCTCGCCTTTCTGGTGGCAATTACAAAGTCAGTATTTTTTAAGTGATTGATTTTTTTTCTAGAATATTAAGATTATTAATCTTAGATGTCAAGGTGGACACTTACTTGGACAAAATCAGCATAGGAAAGCTCTATTAATAGAAAACATAAACTAAAAAGTTGATCTTTTATTTGTTTTATAAGAGAAATCCTCAGCCTAGAAGAAGACAAGAATTGAGCCAGAGATTGAATCATTTTCAAGTTACACAATAATGGTCAGTAGACCCCAAACTCACATGCTTCCAGAAGTAAAATTTTAAAATCCTTTACTCAATTAAGTAATAAGAAAAATTATTTTCTTATCCCATACTTAGTGAAAAGGCTTGAAATTTACCTGAGGGTCTATTACTGTTCTTTACCAATTAGCTATTAATAGTTCAAAGAAAAACTCATAGTAAAGTCCTGGTCTCTGGAATGCTCTACATATATACAAGACTTTTTTCATAACTCTTTCATCTCTCATTCTCCTATTTTTTTTCATATGTCACATACTGCCCAACAGCAAGTATTATGTAGCTCTACCTATAGATTTCTGGGGTGATTTGCCCCCATCCAGAACACCTTCCACTGTTGGTCCTTCCTGAATTCCAGAACCACTTTCAGGAGAAGGGGGTCATAAATTAACATGGCTGTGGGATGGGCCAGGGCCAGGTAACTCCAATATGAGGTAGTAGGTTGTATTGTTGCATAAGGAAAAGCACTCAGTCAAAAAGCAGCACATTCATAAATTTATGCAGTGCAGTTCTGTCTTTTAATTATTATTATTATTTTTTTTACTGGAGTCCTCTCATTTTTCCCATGCACTTGCAGTTTGGTTTAGCAGTCACTAGGGATTTGCGTAGAGGTTACACTCAGATTTGGGGTCTCACCATTTCTATGGCTCATCGTTTTCAGATTTCTCTCCCCCAAATTTCTAGCTGGTTTGTCAGCTCTGAATTTCTTTCCTTATTATGTTAAGCCAATAAAGCTGTGGTTTTGGAACTGTGGGGATTAGATAGTACCTTCAGGCAAAATAAATAAGTAAGTAACTAAGTAAGTAAGTTAATTAATGATCTCTGATTCTAGTATCAGTCCCATAATCATCAAATGTGATAGGGAGAGATCCTATGAGCTGAAGTCTACACTTGCCTAATCCTATCTACCCATGACACTTGGTGAGTTCCCAACACTCAGAGATATTGCTGTGTGGGAATATTATAAAGTAAAAAAGTAGTTGTATTAGTCTACATGTTGGTGTAAATTTTGAAAGATGAAAGATCTAAGCTTGAAGCATCTTGAACTTGAAAGATATGAATATGTTCAGAAAGATTATCCCTAATAATATATGAGGTTCATCTGTCAAGTAAGAAGCCCCAAGTAGAGAGAAGGTGAAGGGGTGTTCCACAGGTGAATGGGAAATGTAGGATCCTAGGGTTGGTGGAGAATCAGATATCTCTGATCATCACTGCTCCACACTAGGGTCACATTCAATGGGGTGGATAAACTTGGAATAGGCACCTAAAAATGGATCAGGTCACCAGATGCTGTTTGCTCCAATGTGGCATGAAGACCAAGCATGTTGTTTTCTCATTTAAAGAGCCCATGGTTTTCTAGACCTTCCACCATTTGCAAGAAGCTTCTTTCTCTTGCCCAGAATGAGGCAGCAAGATGAAAATTTACCTCCCCCTTCCTTCTTTCTTTCTTTTAGTCTATAGAGTGGCATGACGAGGTAGAAGCAATGAAACACTGAGAGAGCCACAAGCTTGTGTCTCTCTGATTTCCAGTTTTATCCTGACTAGCTTCTGGGTAAGAGCAAATTGCTAATGAGAAATTTAGAAAATACATTAGCAGAGTGAAATTCCATTCAGACACTCTTAACCAGATGTGCTTTGTGCACAGTAGCTCAGAAGACTTGTACACAGTTGTAACGGTTGAGAGGTAGGGATTTACTGAGCTATTTACATTTGCCAGGCTCTCCAGATGGGTAATTCTTGGCTGAATCACAACTTGACCAACACAAAGCATCTGTCAGTTCCCTCAGCATCTTAACCAAATAGCATTTACAGTCTTCTGCTGGCTCTGGCTGGGTAGCTTAGTTGTCCCAATACGCCAAGTTTGTGGGTTCTATCCCCTGTCAGGGTACATACAAGAATCAACCAATGAATGCATAAATAAATGGAAAAACAAACTGATGTTTCTGCCCCCCTCTCTCTCTTTCTCCTTTCCCTTCTTTCTCAAAAATCAACAATGATGATGATGATGATGATGATGATGTGCTTCTGCTGAGGATGCTTTAGAGAAGGCCAAGCTCACAGTGGTGTCAGTAACCTGAAGCTTGAAATCTCAGGAATGTCTTATCTCTGGAGTATAAACACTAGCCCAGGAAGGGAAAGGAAAAAAGGACCTGGATACCTGGTACCCATTCTTATTCATATACAATGGTGGTTTGGTTTATTCCCTAGCTGTAACTGAAACTCTCTTCCTGCTATGGTTTTCTTTTTTAGGAGGCTAGGTCTGAATCTCAACTATAACTCTGACATCTTGCAATGATTGTGCTCTCAAAAAGTGCTCTATTTAAATTATTCGGGCTGCTATAACTTCAAGTGGTTGTTTGTAAACTTAGAAAAGCCTGGGAGAAGCAGAAATTTAATTCCTAAAAATGTAACACACTTTTTATTGCTTTATTTCACACTTTTGAATAAATGCATATTATAGCTATATTTTTTGCAATGATACTACAGAGAAAATGCTCTAATACAGCTTATTATGTCAGTGAACTTATGTGTACATTGCTTCATTGATATTAGTATATCATGTCTTACTTTTGATTTATAAATATGCACATGCTTCAGTCCCTGAGACATTACAAAATAACTAACCAACAAAATTTTTAATTTTTATTTTTTAATGTATTTTAATTTTATTTTATTTATTGTCTATATAGTTTTTATTTATTTATTTTTTAATTTTAAAATTAATATATTTATTCTTCCAAATACATTTGTCTCCGCCTTCCCCCCACAACTTTCCCCTTCTCTCCTCCCCCTCTCCCTCCCTCAATCTTTCCCCACTTTGGCATTGTCCATGAGTCCTCACTATATGTTCCTTGACTTGACCCTTCCTATTCCCCTGCCCACCCCTCCCTCCTTCCCCCTTCTCTCTGTTGGTTTCTTTTCCTCTCAGTGTTGTTGGTATTATTTTCCTTGCATCTTTGTTTTGTTGGTTAGGTTCTGCTTATAGGTGAGATCATATGGTATTTGTCTTTCACCATCTGGCTTATTTCACTTAGCATAATGCTCTCTAGTTCCATCCATGATGTCACGAACTGTAGTAATTCTTTTTTCTTTCTCCTGCATAGATGCAATTGTGTAAATGTACCATAACTTTTTTGATCCAAACATCTACTGATGGGCATATAGGTGCTTCCAACACTTGGCTGTTGTAAATTGTGTTGCTATGAACATTGGGGTGCATAGGTTCTTTTAAATTGGCGTTTTGGGATTCTTAGGGTACAGTCCCAGCAGAGGAATCACTGGATCAAAAGGCAGTTCCATTTTCACCTTTTTGAGGAAATTCCACACTTCTTTCCACAGTGGCTGCACCAGTCTGCATTCCCACCAACAGTGTACTAGGGTTCCCTTTTCTCCACGGCCTCGCCAGCACCTTTTGTTTGTTGATCTGTTTATGATGGCCATTCTGACCGGTGTGAGGTGGTATCTCATTGTGGTTGTGATCTGCATTTCTATGATGGCTAGTGATGCCGAGCATCCATTCAAATGCCTCTGGGCCCTCTGTATCTCTTCCTTGGAAAAGCGTCTGCCCAAGTCTTTTGCCCATTTTTTGATTAGATCATTTGTCTTCTTGGAGTGGAGTAGAGTGAGTTCTTTATATATCTTGGAGATCAAACCTCTATCTGATGTATCATTAGCAAATATATTTGCTCCCTTTTCATTTTTATGATGTTTTCATTAGCTGTGCAGGAGCTTCTTATCTTGATGAGGTCCCACGTGTTTATTCTTTCCTTTATGTCCCTTGCTTTAGGAGACATATCAGTGAAAAAATTGCTGCGTGGGATATCTGAGAGTTCCCTGCCAATGTTCTCTAGGACTTTTATGGTGTTGCAACTTATATTTGTCTTTTATCCATCTTGAGTTGACTTTTGTGTATGGTGTCAGCTGATGATCCAATTTCAATTTTGAACAATGATAGTTTTACTTCCTCCTTTCCTATTTGGATGCCTTTTATTTCTTTTTCTTGTCTGACCGTTGTGGCTAGGACTTCCAATACCATGTTGAAAAGAAGTGGTGAAAGCGGATATCCTTGTCCTGTTCCCAATCTTAGTGGGAAAGCTTTTAGTTTTTGCCCGTTGAGTATGATATTGGTTGTAGGTTTTTCACATATGGCCTTTATTACGTTGAGGAATGCCCCATTGATTCCCATTTTGCTGAGTGTTTTGATCACAAATGGGTGCTGTACCTTATCGAATGCTTTTTCTGCGTCTATCGAGATGATCACGTGGTTTTTGTCTTTCCTTTTATTTATGTGATGTTTTATGTTTATTGATTTGCATATATTGAACCATCCCTGTATCCCTGGGATGAATCCCACTTGATCGTGGTGGATAATCTTTTGAATGTACTGCTGGATACGGTTTGCCAATAATTTGATGAGGATTTTAGTGTCTATGTTCATCAGTGAAATTGGCCAGTAGATTTCTTTCTTTGTAGGGTCTTTATCTGGTTTTGGGATTAGGGTGATGCTGGCCTCATAGAAAGAGTCTGGGAGTCTTCCCTCCTCTTGGATTTTTTGGAATAGTCTGAGAAGGACAGGGGTTAGCTCTTCCTTAAATGTTTTGTAAAATTCTCCTGGGAAACCGTCTGGCCCTGGGCTTTTGTGTGCCGGGAGTTTCTTGATTACTGCTTCAATTTCCCCAGCTGTTATCGGTCTGTTCAAGCTTTCTGTTTCTTCCTCCTTCAGTGTTGGAGGAGTATACTTTTCTAGAAATGTGTCCATTTCATCAAGATTTTCAAATTTCTTGGCATATAATTGTTCATAGTAGTTTCTGACAATCCTTTGCATTTCTGTGGAATCAGTTGTTATTTCTCCTGTTTCATTTCTGGTATTACTTATTTGGGTCCTCTCCCTTTTTTTCTTGATGAGTCTGCTTATAGGCTTGTTGATTTTATTTATCTTTTCAAAGAACCAGTTCCCGGATTGGATTGAATTGTTCTTTTTGTCTCTATGTCATTCAGTTCTGCTCTAATCTTGACTGTTTCCTTCCTTCTACTTGCTCTGGGATTTATTTGTTTTTGGTTCTCTAGTTCTTGAAGTTGTAGTGTCAGGTCTTTTATTTGAAATATTTCTATCTTTTTTAGGTAAGCCTGTATTGCTATGAAGTTCCCTCTCAGGACTGCCTTTGCTGTGTCCCATAGGTTTTAGACTGTTGTATGTTCATTTTCATTTGTTTCCGGAAACTTTTTGATTTCTTCTCTTATCTCATTATTGACCCTTTCATTGTTTAGTAGTATGCTGTTCAGTCTTAATGACTCTGCAGGATTTTGAGGTTTCTCTTTGGGGTTGATTTCCAGTTTCAAGCCCTTGAATTCTGAGAAAAAGCTTGGTATTATTTCAATTTTCCTGCATTTGCGGAGGCTTGCTTTGTATCTTATCATGTGTCTATCTTTGAAAAAGTTTCATGCGCATTTGAAAAGTATGTGTATTTTGCTTCTTTGGGATGTAAGGTTCTACATAGGTCAGTTAAGTCTATTTGATTCAGTGCGTCATTCAGCTCCACAATATTCTTGTTGAGGTTTTGTTTGGAAGATCTGTCCATTTCTGACAGTGGGGTGTTAAAATCCCCTACTATCAGCATGTTACTGTGTATATCTTTTTTGAAGTCATCCAAGATTTTCCTTATATATTTGGGTGCTCCTATATTGGGTGCATATAAGTTTACGATGTTTATGTCTTCTTGATAGATTCTTCCTTTAAGTATTATAAAGTGTCCCTCTGGGTCTCTTTTTATGGCCTTTGTTTTGAAATCTATTTTGTCTGATATAAGTATTGTTACCCCTACTTTCTTCTCTTGCCCATTTGCTTGGAATATATTTTTTTCTATCCCTTTACTTTTAATCTGTGTAGGTCGTTTGTTCTGAGGTGGGTCTCTTATAGGCAGCATATGTGTGGGTCCTGTTTTCTTATCCATTCAGCTATCCAATGTCTTTTGATTGGGGCATTTAGTCCATTTACGTTGAGAGTTATTACTGATAGAAACTTATTTATTACTTCTCTTTGTACCTGTGTTTTTCTCTTTCTCACTCTTTTCCTTCATCTTCTTAAACCAGTCCCTTTAGTATATCTTGCAGTGCTGGTTTGGTGGAAACGTATTCTTTTAGCCTTCCTTTGTCTGGGAAACTCTTTATTTCCCCTTCTATTTTAATTGAGAGCCTTGCTCGGTAGAGCAGCCTTGGTTGTAGGCCCTTGCTTTTCATTACTTGAAATATTTCTTGCCATTTCCTTCTGGCTTGTAGAGTTTCTGTTGAGAAGTCAGCTGCTAGCCGTATCAGGGCTCCCTTACATGTTACTATCTCCTTCTCTCTTGCTGCCTTGAGGATTCTTTCTTTGTCTTTGATCTTTGCCATTTTAATGATGATGTGTCTTGGAGTGGACCTTATTGGGTTCCTCTTGAATGGGGTCCTCTCTGCTTCCTGGACCCATGAGACCTTTTCTCTGCTTAAATTGGGGAAGTTTTCCATCATTACTTTTTCAAAGAGTTTTCTGTCCCTTGCTCCTATATTCTATCCCTTCCTCCCTATTATATGGATATTATTGCGTTTCAGGTTGTCCTGCAGTTCCTTAAATTCCTCTTCATTCTTTTACAGTCTTTTTTCCTTTTCTTGTTCTTTCTGGGAGCTTTTTTCTACCTTATCCTCCAGCTCACTGATTCTATCCTCGGCTTCATCCAGCCTGCTTTTGATTCCTTCTACTGTGTTCCTCAATTCAGACATGGTATTCTTCATATCCTCTTGTGTCTTCTTGATAGTTTTTATGTTTTTTTTCCAGGTTGCTATAGTTTGCTGTAAGATCCTGATAGTTTCTCTTCAGTTTCTCATAGTTATCTTTGAGCTGGCTGAGGTCATTGAGCTTCCTTAGAGCCATTGTTTTGAATTCAATATCTGCTAGTTCCCTTGCCTCTATTTCCTTTAGCTCTCTCTGTGGGGATTCCTCCTTTCCCCTCACTTGGGGGGAACTTCTTTTTCTTCCTATGTTGTGAGAGTCTTTTTTTTTTTTTTTTTGCTTCTACTTCATTTGATCTGTCTAGATTGCCTGATTTAGTGGATTAAACTTCTATGGTAGTAGGTGGGTCTTTTTATTTATTTATGTTTTTCTTTTCTTTTCTTTCTGGGTCTGCCTCTGATGGTGTCGGTTGTTGACCCTGTCTGACCTTGGGCCATTTGTTTGAGACTTCCAGGAATCTATTGTCTGTTTCTGTCACCTGTGATTGTCAGTCTAGTCACTCTGTCCTCATCTGTCAGGCTTAGGCAGCACAGGGCGGAGCAGTGCTTCTTGATGGCAAGACTATTGTGCCCTCATAGGCTGCTGTCACTCAGGGGAGTAGTGCACCTTGAGGAAGATGTAGATCGTGGACTGGGGAAGAGTCAGCCCCACGACTCCTCAATGCCTTTGTCTCCAGTCTCTCCTCCAGGGTCTACAGGCAGCTCTGTGACCCCTTCGGCCAGGGATCCACTATTTCTGTGGACTGCTCTGCACTCGTGGGCCCGCAGGGGCACCGGCCAGCCCAAGCCCTCACCCGCTGTGCAGGCGCCATTCCACACGTGCCCTCGCCAGTCCATGCTCACTGTCGCAGGCTCCGTGGATGCCGGTCCTTGCGCGCCCTCACCAGCCATGGATGCCGACTCCTGCGGTGATGGGTCTGCACACCCCCTTGCCAGCCACTGGTGTGTGCGCCCCTGCACTGGGTGATTTTGGGCCTTCTATTGTGTGGTTTTCCACTTTTGGCTCTTTGGGGGTGTGGCCTGCCCATGCACAATGGAGACTATGGAAACGAGAAGGAGTCAGGACTCCCAGTTTCTCATCCCATTCTTTCCTCAACTCCTCTGTCTCCAGTCTCTCCTTGAGGGTGTCTGGGCAGCTGTGTGATCCCTTTGACCAGGGATCCTCTATTTCTTCCAGCCAGTCTACACTCAGCCCCTAGCCCACATGCACACAAGCTGTGTGCAGAGCACGCAAAAGGCAGGTTAAATGATTCATTTATGCCTGAGGGAGATGGTAGCTGCAGAGTGGGAAGTGACTTATCACTGGGGCTCCGCTGGCCACTGTCTCAGTTCTCTTCACAAAGTTTTCCTCACCAATCATTCCTCAGGCACCAGCCCACTCTGCTGCCACCTCTACCCAGAGATCAAGGAAGGCGGCTGCCACTGCAAATTTTGGCGTTGGCCCTTTAAATGTCTCTTTGCATCTCCAGCTACCTGTCTCTGGCAGAGAGTACCCCTAAGCTTTTCGGGGTTGCGTTTTTGTCTGTGTGTTTTCCTTGTTTCAGCTGCTGTAGTCTAGGGGTCCCTGTTTATGATTCAGACCCTGTTCTTCTCAGGGGGATTCAACTGGCTGTTTCAATGTCCCTCTGGTGCTGCTGCACGTGGGTGCCTAGCCCACCCTCTTGAGCCTCCACTGCACTTCTCACCCGTTGGGATGTGTGAAAGTTGAGTCCACCGTCTGTCCGCAGCACCAAGGCTCCTCTCCCTCTGTCATTCCATTGTTTTCCAGGTGATTTCTCCACTATTTAGTCACAATTCCAGTTTGGTCTTGGGAGGAGGCCTGCGTGACTCCCATCCACTCCTCCGCCATCTCTATAGTAGTCACTGAACCATTTCCTTGAAATACACATGTTGGTGAAAGTCCCTGTGAAGAATATGCTGTGGATCTGCTCTGTCTCCTTTAGTTAAATCCATTTGAATGATGTATTCTTTGACTATCTTCTGGACAGACAAGTCCGTTAAGCATACTATTCTTCACCAGAATGCGAGAGATGCGGGGCTTCCACCTATTTTATTTTTTTATTGTTCAAATACATTTGTCTCCACCTTCTCATCATCACTTTCCCCTGCCCCCTACCCCCACCTCCCTCCCTCAATCTTTTCCCATTTTGGCTTTGTCCATGGGTCCTTTATACATGTTCCTTGATTTGACCCTTCCTTTCCCTTTCCCTGACCTCCCCCCCAGGTGTAACTAGTTGGTCCACACCATAAACATTAAATGAATTATTTGCCTGAATTTCCCATCTTCCAACTGGTGACTTTTACATCATATTCACAAAGCTTCAGCTTCCTGATTTATCAGCTTATAGCCTTCATTCAACAACATTGAGTGCCTGTTAAGCCAGTCACTGTTATAGTTCCAGGGACTTTGCTTTGCATAAACATAATTTTTTTGCTATCGGGGACTTGAGACTAGTTAATGATAGAAAAATAAACAAGCAAATAAGAAAAAAAATGTCAAATAATGATAAATGCTTCAGGAAAAATAAAATGATGTACTGGAGAGTTTCTGATAGGCTCATTCAAGAATTCAGCACGTGAAGACCTATGTGGGCAGAACTCCAGACTAGTAAACAGGTGGAGCCATGTTCCTGAGGCAGGGGCCGAATAAAGTGGCTGAACAATACAAGTGATTGAACCATTCCTGCACTGGAGGTCTAGTGGAGGAATGCATTCACTCATTCATTCAGCCAAAGAGAACAGACACCTGTGCTGGAGTCTGATTTATCTCTGAATATTTAGGAGTCACCCTTTCCTAACTCTCATCTTTCACCCATAAAATGGCTAGGGTCACACCCACTTTTCCATCTGTGGTTCTTCTAGTTTCTCAGTGGAAATCTCTGTATAATTAGGGCTTATTTGGCTCGGTTACTCTGCATCTTTCTCCTTGCTTTTCAAGAAGTTTCCTGTTTACACAGCTCAATGTCTGGCACCAGTTGGTTGTCAGATTCATTCCCTGGACCTTCGGCCAAGCTCTCCATTTAGCTTTCTTACCCTTTTCTCATAGATCTATTATTGCCAGTTCCATTTACTTTGATATGGGCTATGGTAAAATATTGGAAATAGGACAGATTAAAAGCACTGACCTTCAGAACTGGGAGAGGAGTTTGCATTTTCCTTAGTGAGATATGCGCCTTCTGGGGCAGAGGCCTTTGGTGATCTCCACCAAGAATGCTGGACAAGGAAGGGATCTGGAAGCTGTTAGGTCTCAGATCTTCCAGCCTAACTCCTCCCCAAGGAATTAGTTGAAATAGTTGGTCTTTAGTTGCTCACTACCTAGACTACATTTCTGAAAAGTTTGCAAATAAAGCAGCAAGCCTTTTCTAGTAATTCTTGGGGATCTTCAAGGTATATTCTTTGACCAGGAGAGAATCTGGGATTTTTTTTACTTTGTCTTGACTGTTTCTTCTCTGGAAAACTTGATGAAAAGAAGACATACGTATTTTCCAGTGTCCACTTAAATGCAAACAGGCCCTTGTCTTTCAAATACCTTTGGGGTCCATTCAATTCATCCCATCACTACCACCTGAATTTACCATCTTCTCTCACCTGAACCACTGCATTTGACTCAAAATTCATTTCCCTTCACTTAATTCATTATCCACTCAGCAACCAGAGTGTCCTGGTCAAAGTGCAAGTCTGGTTTTTCTCTGCCCATGTTTCAAACCTTTCAATGGTGCTGCTTTGATCTATGATAAAGATAAAAACAGAAAAGCTCCTACATGCTATGGCCCTCCCCAGACCTGTTTCCTTTCTCTCCCATCCAGGTCAATTTACTTAGCATCTTTGGGCCACAGTTTCCTCATCTATAAAATACAGAGAATAATGTTTATCAGCAAAGATAATGTGTGCAAAAGCTCAGCAAGTATAACGTGAGGCACAAGAGAAGCAAAGAAGACACTGAAGGTGGAGATGATCATGATAACTAAGCTGCTTCAGTCTTGTCCTTTGGCATTTATTCAGAACTGAGCAGCCAGCCATTCCTCCTGGGGCTGAGAACCCAGCTAATGCAGAGCAGCTTTGCCCACACTTTCTTTCTTTTTTTAAATTTTAATTTTTATTGTTGACATGATTACAGGTGTTTCCCATTTTCCCTGTCTTTGCCCAACTCCACCCAGTGGTACCTCTTCCTCCCCTGGCCTTCACCACACTGTTGTCTGTGCCTATGAGTTATGCAGATATGTCCTGTGGCTAATCTCTTTACCTTCTTTTATCCAGACCCTCCCCTCTGACACTCATCAGTTTGTTCCATGTATCCATGCCTCAGCTTCTATTTGTTCATAAGTTTATTTTGTTCATTAGATTCTACATATGAGATCTTATGGCATTTGTCTTTCTCTGACTTGCTTATTTCACTTAGCATCATGTTCTCCAGGTCCATATATGCTGTTGCAAAGGGTAAGAATTCCTTCATTTTCACAACTGTGTAGTATTCCATTGTGTAAATGTACCACAGCATTTTTATCCACTCATCTACTGATGGGCACTTGGGCTGTTTCCAGATCTTGGCTATTGTAAATCACACTGCCTTAATCATAGTGGTGCATATATTCTTTCTGATTAATATTTCGGGATTCTTAGGATATATTCCCAGAAGTGGGATCACTGGGCAAAAAGGCAATTTGGTTTTTAACTTTTTTGAGGAAACTCCATATTGTTTCCCACAGTGACTGTACCAGTCTCTATTCCTGCCAACAGTGCCCTAGGGTTCCCTTTTCTCCACATCCTTGCCAGCCCTTGTTTGTTGATTTATTGATGGTAGCCATTCTGGCAAGTGTGAGATAATATCTCATTGTAGTCTTAATGTGCATCTCTCTTATGATTAGTGACAGAGCATTTTTTTATATGTCTATTGACCACCTGTATGTCCTCTTTGGAGAGGTGTTTATTCAGGTCCTTTGCCAATTTTTTAAATTGGATTGTTTGTCTTCCTGGTGTTGAGTTGTATAACCTCTGTATATATTTTGGAAATTAACCCCTTATTAGATGTATCATTGGTGAATATGTACTTCCAAACAGTGGATTCCATTTTCATTTGTTGATGTTTTCTTAGGCTGTGCAGAAGCTTTTTAGTTTGATATAGTCCTTCCTTTTTTCCCCTTCATTTCCCTTACCTAGGAAACATATTGACAAAAATATTGCTATGAGGGATGTCTGAGATTTTATTGCTTATGTTTTCTTCTAGGATTTTTATGGTTTCATGACTTACATTTAAGTCTTTTATCCATTTTGAGTTTATTCTTGTGTATGGTATAATTTGGTGGTGTACATTTATTTTTTCACATGTACATGTCCAATTTTACCAACACCATTTATTGAAGAGACTGTCTTTACTCCATTATATGCTCTTGCCTCCTTTGTCAAATATTAATTGACCATAAGGCATGGGCTGATTTCTGGGCTCTCTGTTCTATTTCTTTGCTCTATATGCCTGTTCTTGTGTTAGTACCAGGCTGTTTTGATTACAATGGCTTTCTAGTATACTTTGATATCTGGTATTGTGATACATCCAACTTTGTTCTTCTTTTTCAAGATTGCTGAAGCTATTTGGGGTCTCTTTTTGTTCAATATAAGTTTTTGGAATATTTGTTCTATATCTGTGAAATATGCCACTGTTATTTTAATAGAAATTACATTGAATCTATAGATTGTTTAGATTAGCATAAGCATTTTAATGATGCTCACCCTTTTAGTCCATGAACACAGCATGTGTTTCCACTTGTTTGTTCCTTCCTCTAATTCTTCTGCAATGTGCTATAGTTTTCCAATTTGCAATACTTTTACCTCCTTGGTTAAATTATCCCTAGGTGCCCTATTTTTTATTTATTAATTTTTTTTTGCAATAGTAAATGAGATTATTTTCTTAGTTTCTGATAGCTTATTATTGGAATATAAAATGCAAACAATTACTGAATATTAATTTTGTATTCTGTTACTTTGTCAAATTCACTTATTAGATCTAGTAGTTTTTTGGTAGAGTCTTTAGGGTTTTCTATGTATGATACCACATCATTTGCAAAAAAAAAAAAGACAGTTTTATTCCTCCTTTTCAATTTGGATGCCTTTTATTTTTTTTTTCTAGTCTTATTGTTGTGGCTAGGACTTCTAGTACTATGTTTTAAAAAAGTGGTGTAAGCAGACATCCTGTTTTATTCCTGATCTTAGTGGAAACACTTCCAGTTTTTTTAAAAAATTGCTGTTCAACTACAGTTGTCCCAATTTTGCCCCTGTTGCTCTTTTGTTGCTTCACCCACCCTTCCACTCCTTCAGTCAATGCCCACCAAGTTGTCCATGTTCATGAGCCCTTTATACATGTTTCTTAACTCTTCCCCTTCCTTAATCTGCTTAGCCCTCTCTCTGATCCTCTCTGGTTACTGTCAGCTTCTTTATTTCCATGTCTCTGATTCTATTTTTCTCATTTGTTTGCTTTGTTAATTAGGTTCCACTTATAGGTGAGATCATATGGTATTTGTCTTTCACTATCTGGCTTATTTCACTTAGCATAATATTCTCCAGTTCCATCCATGCTGTTGTGAAGAGTAGGAGTTCCTTCTTTCTTTCTGCTGTGTAGTATTCCATTGTGTAAATGTACCACAGTTTTTTGATACATTCATTTACTGATGTGCACTTAGGTTGCTTCCGGCACTTGGCTATTGTAAATTGTGCTGCTATGAACATTGGGGTGCATAAGTTCTTTTAAATTGGTGTTTTGGGATTCTTAGGGTATAATCCCAGCAGTGGAATCTCTGGGTCAAAAGGCAGCTCCATTTTTAGCTTTTTGAGAAAATTCCAAACTGTTTTCCACAGTGGCTGCACCAGTCTGCATTCCCACCAACAGTATACCGGGATTTCCTCTTCTCCACAGCCTTGCCAGCTCTTGTTGTTTGTTGATTTGTTTATGCTGGCCATTCTGATCAGTGCAGGGTGGTATTTTGTTGAACATATAAATTGCTTTGGGTAATATGGACATTTTGATAATGTTAATTCTTCCAATCTACAAACATGGTATGTGTTTTTATTTATTTGTATCTTCCTTAATTTCTTTCTTCAGTGTTGTGTAGTTTTTTGAGTACAGGTCTTTTACCTCTCTGGTTTAGTTTATTCCTAAGTACTTTATTTTTCTTGTTGCTATAATAAATGGGTATTTACTAGTTTCTGTTTCTGGTATTTCATTGTTAGTGTACAATAATGCTTTTGATTCCTGAATATTGACTTGTATTCCACTGTTTTGCCAAATTCACTTGTTAGATTGAGTTGTCTTTTGGTGGAGTCCATAGGGTATTTTATGTTATTTCACTTTTTTGGCCTGGAGTCAGCTTTGTTTGGGCTAGTACTTAAGGGGTAGGATCTTTGGACAAGGGGGGTAGTTGGATGCTGACCTAGACATGGCCTTGTGGCCTATGTGACCCCCTCGATGCAGGCTTGTGGTCTGTGTGTCTGACCCTCCCAAATAAAGGCATGTCAACATCTCCATGGCTCCACACATCTTCTGCCATCTATCTGAGTCTCAAGTGGACCTGCCCAGCCTAGGGGGTGCAACACACCATCCTTGTAGCTTAAAATAGCAATGTCCAGCCAGTGTCTTGGTGGGGCACGACCTGACAAAGGGCAGCACTCATAAGCAGCCAGTCCTAGAGCTGGTAGTGACCCTGGAGGAGATGTAGGTCAAGGCCACAGTATGTGTAGATGTTGACCCTTGTGAGCCAGCTGCAGGATTTCACTAGGATACCCACACAGTCCTTTGTATAAAGCACAAACTCCTTGTTTGCCTTTAAAAAACCCTCCAGCATTTATTTGCTAGACACTGTGCTAAACACTTTATGCATATTAATTAATCTTTACTGCAAATATATAAAGTAGAAACAACTATTACTCTCATTTCGAAGATAAGGAAATAACCACTGAGAGTTTAAGTAGTTTACCTCAAGTAATTTAATGAGTAAATGACAGGGACTGGCTCCAGAGCCGACATTTATAGTTTAGTTACCACGCTACATGGCCTTACAGATCTTCAGCATCTAGACTCATCAGCCACAGGAACTGAACAAACCAATTAATTTAAAGTACTCAAAGCAGTACCAACAGCACCTGGCACAGGGTAAGTGCTCAGTGAATGCATTTCCATTCGGTAGCCACACCATGAAGTCAGTGAAAGAATGGGCTCTCAGTCAGGCAGCCAGCTCTGGCATCTTCACAAGCTACATAATCTCTCTTTCTTTCAATTGTCTGATCCATGGACTGAAAATAAGAGGGCACTTATTACCTAGGGTCATTGTGCATAGTAAATGAGTTAATAGTTGTCCATCACTTAGGACAGTGCCTAGAGCTTACTAGATGCTGCATTTGCTACACTGTATAAGTATGCATGCATGTGTATACAATGGGTGGACGTTGACTTTGTGTCCTTACAGTCCTGATTTCAAGTCCTAGTTCTTTCTTACTATCTGGGTACCTTGGATAAATGACCTGCTCTGTCTAAGCCTCAGTTTTCTTACCTGTAAAACAGAACCAAAATATCTATCTACAGAGCTACTTGAAAACACAGAATTAAGCATATATTAGGTGCTTAATAAATCTTATTTCTTCTCTTTCCCTAGCAAGTATCTCCTTTTAGTCTCTAAGGCATAAGTTCATTTCTGCTTTCAAAGCTTTGATACTGTCTCTCCTATAATCAAAGCTCTCCGTTTTCCTGTTCCCCTTATCACCTTCTCCTCCATCTCCTTGGAAACACGTCTAATTCTAACTTTCTCCAATACTTTGAGGGCCTTAGGAAATCTTGGAGACGTTTGATTACAGTAATTTTGAATTTCTAAAGGGACAAAGGGGACTGCAGGTCAGTTGGCATTTTTCTTGACCTTTCCTGCTGAGGGGAATGCAGTATAGTGTGTCCCTCCCAGATAGACATGGGCCCTGTCTGCTCTGCTTACTCTGGACATTTGAATTTTGATTGCAGTAGTCAGTGGGATCCATGTGGGACCCACCTAGTGCTGGTCCTTCCCTTGATTCTGTCTGTAGGAATGATTTTACTTTGGACATATAAAAACCATAAAGGGACTAAGTAAAAATAAATGCTACTTTTTTGATACCTGCTTCTGTTTGCCAGCATGCTGTCTGCTCCTTATTCAGGGACATGTTTTCTAATCTTCCAGTCACCTTTAGCAATTAGATTCCTATATTATTGTCCCCATTTAACCTGAGATGATTCACTCATTGAGACTTCTGACTAAAATAGATGGTTTAGGAGAGCAAATTTTAAAAAGCTAGCTGAGCATCAGACTCTTCTGGAATGCTTATTGAAAAGTCCGGGTGAATTACCATTCCAGACCTACAGCACGTCAAAAGCCTATGCAACAAGGATACAGAATTGGAGACCTGTGTTCAGATGCTGGCCCTGTACCTAAGTGTGACCTCAGACAGGTCACAGTCCCCTCTGCTTTGTGGTTTCTTCACCTACACAGTGGGCATAATTGTACCTGCCTTCCCACCTCCCTGCATCACTGTAAAGATGAAAGGAGATGTGGAAATAAAACACAGGTTACAACTCTGGAGCCCTTCTAGGTCCCTCAGCCATTTATCTGACCCTCAGCCTGGCACCTGTCTGCTGCATTTCAGAGCTGTTTATAGCACTAGGCAGAGAGGTAATAATCACAATTTTCTAATCTACTCATGCTAAACTCAATGACTCCATATAGCACTTTATACAACTTTTTGTTTGGTCACAGTAATACATTTAGGGGTGAAATGACAGCTCCACCTGGAAAACTGCAACTCACCTTTTTGGGATTTTGATTAGCATAGAGTTTGTATCCTCAGAAAGTCAGCCCCCAAGAGACAGGGGTTTCAAGCCCACAACAAACATTTGCTTAACTAAACTTTCTAGTGTAACCTCTCTTTCAATTCCTTCCGTCCAGTCTTTATTTCTTGACTGGTTCTTTTACTCTCTTTTTAAAGTAGTGACCCTTTGATAGCTGAGGTTTTCATGTAAAGCTTCGGGAAATCTGTTTTGAAAATAAGGTGGAATTAAAGAATATGTAACAATCCATGTCCCAAACTCAGCTACCTGGCATGAAACAAGGTCTTAATTAACATGGGACACAAAGCAGTATTTTCTGGATTTACCCAAATCACTATGTATATGCTCCAACTCTCCATCCTCATATCAAGCTTATCCCTCAAAGTCTGGAAATCTTTAGTGATTATGCAACGGGTACGGAGCACCTCAACCCTGCCGTTACACAGAGCAACTGCTGGTGCTTACTGGACTGAAGTCTCCATTGCTATTGTCACCAAAAGTGGCCTTTTGAGGCCTTGCCTCCATGCTGGTGCCACCACTGTTCATGCCAAAGCTGTATCTCCCATAGTCAAGGACATGATGTCTGCCTGGCCCCAGGCTGCTACTGTTGCTGCTTCTTTCTGTAACCTGGGGACATTTGAGTGAGGAGCTATTTTAGTTTATATTTACCCTTTTATTTCAACACCCTCAATTTAGGACTCACTCACAAGTCCTTGGGTGCTAAGCTGAAAGACATCTGAGTGACTGGCACTCTGCTGTTTCTAAAATCTAATCAGGACAACTCCAAACCCCACTCCAATCCTGGGCCATTGTAACTGAACCTAGTAGGTGCCCTCCACTTCCTCCCCCTGTGGAATGAGTCCTTCCTCAGAGGCTCCTGTCCCTCAGGTAGACCCACCTCACAAATCATCCAGGCATTCCAGACTTAAGTCTAAGTCCTAATGTGGAAGGGTACTGGCTAGCTTAAGCTCACACCCCAGGAACAATGTAATAAATGAATAATTTAGAACCTTAATACATAAAAGGGGTAGAAGGAACAGAGGGAAAAGAAAAATGGAAAGAAAGAAAGTAAGTAAAAAAAAAAAAGATTTTGGAAAGCAGATTTTAATTAAAGTTTTAATCTCTCTCTCTCTCTCTCTCTCTCTCTCTCTCTCTCTCTCTCATTCAATCTGGCAGGGAGGGAGGGCAGAGGAAGAGGCTGTGGGAGATGCCACACTTCAGTACCAATATCAATAGTTAGGAGTAGAAAAGCACGTGTAAATTAGAGGGCTAAAGCTCTCTAAGCCTGAGTAAGGCCCTTTGTTCACTCTCGATCCTCAGGAATTTGGGAACCCCTAGGGAAGGCAGGAAAACCAGAGCAAGCTTTGATCTCTTGTCAATTTATTGCTCTGGTGAGAGAGGCTTGATGCTTGGGACTTCCCCAGGATATCAAAGTACAATGATTTATTTTGGCCTAATGTCATATGTGCTGCTTGGAAGCTGTATAACTTCCTGGAATAATGATTCCAGAAATTCAAGTAATGAATTTGAGATGCCAGAGCCTCTTAACACTTGTTGAAAACCATTGCTCTATAGCATAGGGGAGTGAAGATCAATGGCTTTTACAAGGTCTTCTTAACCAGAGAGTTTAAGGAAGACAATCTTTGGTATCTGATTCCAGGATTAAATTATAGAAAATTAGGTGTAGTTTTTATTTGTCCAGGGTTTGGGAAGATGGTGCTTGGGTAGGAGAGGGAGAGGCTTAAAGAAGGGGAGAAGTCCATCTTGGCAGAATGGGGGTTGGCGTCTGCTATTCTACTCCCACCAAGCAATTCCCAAGTGCCAACTCTCAGTTCCTAAGGAAGGCTTGATGGATGGGTGTTGACACCTGATGCTGGCAGATCCACAGCACTCTTCTCCTCAGTCTGCTGACCCTGAGCATCTTCCTCTTTCCCACTGCTGTGTTCTGAATATATGTGTCCCCCTAAAATTCACATGCTGAAATCCTAACCGCCCCCCCCCCAGGTGATAGAATTAGGAGGTGGAACCTTTGGGATCTGCTTTGGTCATGAGGGTGGACCCCTCATGAATGGAATTAGTGTACTTATAAAAGAGGCTCCAGAGATCCCAAGTCCTTTCCAGCATAAGAAGACACAGTGAGAAGGTGCTGGCTAAGATCCAGGAGGAGGACCCTCAGAGAATGAGACTATGCTGGAGCCTTGATCTTGGATTTCCAGCTTTCAAAACTGTGAGAAATAAATGTCTTTTGTTTATCACCCCTCTGGTCTGTGGTACTTTGTTGTAGCAGCCCAAACACACTCAGATAACTGTTCTCTTTCCTCCTACCTTTCAAATCAAACTTTGGGTCAGACTGAAAAGCTAATCTGGCCCCTACTTTCCCGATGAATTAAAGCAGCCTAAATTTCAGAACTGGTAGGAGTATATACTCCTAATTCTTACAAATATATAGCACACTTGTAAGAATTAGAAGTAAGGGTCCTTATGACTGGCACAGCTCCACAGGTACATGGTTAAATGAATGGAGATGTTGCTTTGTGTTAATTAGAAAAATATTCTGAATCAGTCCTTGTCCTGGCAGGAAACAGATGACAACTGCAAACTGGATAGTTTAGGAGAGTATAAAAAAGGCACCATTTACAAAGGTGTGGGAAGGTTTAAGGGAAAACCACAAGAAATGGCATACAGTGCCCTCGGGCCAGCAAGTGGGAAGTCATCGCTACCCAGCTCTGAGGGGTAGGGGGTCAGAACCCTGTACTCAAAACCCAACAGAAAATGTAGCTACAGGAGCTGGGAGCTGTGACCCTCAGTAAAGGGAGAAAGAGACAATGGCCATGCAGGGGATGAGGGGAGACATGAGAAAAAAATTCTCTTCCCTTTGATCTCCTGCCAGCACTTCCCACTGGTGGAACCAGCCAGAAGTTGGGAGTGGGGGATGCAGTCTATACATGCCATCCATCCAGGGCACAGAGAGGGGTGCATGGTGGGGAGCAGCTCTGGAAGGGCAAATGGGAAATATACAGCAAGAGGCATCTCTTCCTCCAGGCAGCTGTGGCCCAGGCACAACTAAGGAGTGAGCCATGGACGGCATTTCGGCACCACTGACTCTCCTTATCCAGACACTCTTCTGCAGGTCATGGCCTGCATAGCCTTATGTGAGAGCTTTGAGGACTATAGCCCTTTGCCTGTGCAAAAATAGTACAAAAGAATCTGCTGTCCCAAAAGTAAATAGAGAAAAAAACATTCCAAGCAAATGTCTCCTCCTACCATGTTTCTGCTCTTTTTTCTAATTCTGCTCCACTTTCTCTTTGAACCTCTTCCTTGTCTTCACCAAATGGCTCCACCATCCACCTGGCCACTTGAGGCGGACCCTGGGATTCACTTCGACCATCTCCTCCCTTATCTTCCACATCCAAATAAATGACCACCAGCACATTGGTTTCCCTTTGGAAACTCATCACTTGCTCTCTATCCCCACTAGGCTGCCACAGGTCATTGTCGTCTCTTCTCAGACTCACTGCTAGAATCACTTCCAAACCCAGCTCCCTGCTACCACATGTATCCACTTTGCCTCTTACTCTCTTATACCACGGCAGAGGTATCCTCCTAAAGAGCACTGATGGGATCACATCATACCATTGTTTAAAATCTTTGTGAGGTTTTTTCTTTTCCCTTCGGCAAATGCAAAAGCATTAGTTTGACACATAGAAGGCTCCTTAGGATCCTGTCCCCACTAGGTCCTGCAGCTGCAGCCTCACCTCTTTCTATGTACAGTCATGTTCCTCTTACTCCCAAACAGTGATCCTCTTGCAATTCTTCCAATGCCCCATATCCCCTCTCACCTTCAGGCCTTTGTCTAATTTTCATGTCAACCTCACTACCCCTGCAGCCCTACTGCCCAACACAGTGTTGGCTGTGCCTCTCAGCTCCTGCAAGTGCTAATTCAAATGAAGTTGTAATAAAAGGAAACCTTCACATTGGCACTACTTGACTTCAATTCACTTAACCCATTATCATGTGTGACTATTGACTATGTCAACAAGCTATGCCTACTTTGTTTATGACTGAGCATAATTTGCCTTGCTCTGCTTTCTTCATGATTTATAAGCTTCTAATACAAAGAGAGCCCTACCTTCTAGTTCTCAATTTCTCACCCAGGTTCTGTTTGAGTATTTTGTCAGACACTGGAAAAAACCAAAGGAAATTAAGCACATTAATGGGGTTGCACTACAGAGGCAAACAAACCTTCTCCTAGGGCTCTTCTTTCAAGGGCAAAGCCTCAATGGATTTTTCAAATAAGCTGTTTTAAAAATACCTTTTCTGCCACCATTTACTTCATTCAAATCTAAGAATGTGGAAGGGATTTGGACCAAGTAAAATATATTTGTTAATCTTACATTGGTTGGAAGCTTGGATAAAGAGACTGGGATACCTCTGTATTTGTTCCCTCACTTCCCTTACTTACTCACCCAATTCACATTTGTGTTTTGTTTAATTGTCTGCTAGGTGCTTTCCAGGGAGGTATAAACTAGAAGATTACTGTAATGGTCATAGTGAGGATGTTCATATAGTGTTTGTAGTTTACAGACCTCTTCCACATAGAGCACCTCGCACATAGAACTCTCACACACCTACAGCAGGCATTATCATTACTGTATCTGTTTCATAGATGAAGGGATCAGACATCTCAACTGTAAACTCCCTCAACCCACCTCTTACTCCAGCCACTGCCCCATCAGCCAGTTCTCTGCAGGGATTACCCAGCTTCACTCAGGTACAACTGCACAGCATCTGGCTTTGGCTTGCTCTCCTGCTTCCTACTCTGAGGTGTCTCTGACCACTCAGATGGAGAATCTGCCACCTCTTGTGGAAACTCGTGTATCGTCAAAATTAGAATGGAGAGGTGTTTGTGCTCATGCAGGCTCCCTTAATCAGCAGGAGGTTGGCCAATAGATAAATGCTCCCTTCAGTCATTTGAGACCAAATTCATAGAGCTCCTCCCAAGGCCCAGCTGTAGTGATGTCCAACTCAATAACGCATCCTTGTGTTGGCTCTTCCTTGTTCCCCATTTCACTTTCCATCCCTCACTTCTACAGTTTAGGGTCTTTTCCCAAACAAAATACTTGTATACAAGCCTTTATACCTCCAGCTCTGTTTCCAGGGAACCAGACTAAGATCATGAGATTTAATGACTTGTCCCCTATCCAGAGTTTACGTGGAAGACTGGAAGGTGTTCTGACTCCAAATTTCATGTGCTTTACCCTCATCCTCCTTCCACTGAGAGAGCTAATAGTCTGAGTGTTGAGAGGCTTGAATATAGAAGCAATAAACTCAAAAGAAAGGTGTCAATTCAAAAGTAAGAGCAAATGATTTTGGAGCACAGAGAAAAGTGACCTATTGAATGTGGGCTATTGAGGAAATGTTTCACAGATTAGATAACCTCTCCTAACCACACTCTCTATAGTCAATTCATTCGGGTATTTTATTCCCCTAATATAGTACTTTTCTTCTTAGAACTGATCACAATGTATAAATAAGTGTGTGTGTGTGTGTGTGTGTGTGTGTATATATATATATATATATATATATATATATATATTTCTATTTGTTTATTGTCTCTCTCCTAAGAGACAGATGTCTGTTTTGATCACCACAATATTCCCAGCACCTAGCACAAGACCTGGGACATAATTAGGGATCACCATATTGACCAATCAAAAAATCAATCATACTGAGGAACAAATCAATAAATTTGTTCCTGAATGAATAAATGGATGAATAAATAATGGCATTGCAGGCAAAGTTAACAGCACAAACAAAGGCGTGGAAGAGTATGAGAAAAAAGGACCTGTTCAGAGAATGTCTGCTTGGTTATATAGGATGCATTTGTTTGGAAGAATGGTAGACCCAGAGTGGCTGGGGAAATATTTCTTATGGTAATATTGAGGATGTATAAGTATTCTGGCTACTTTCTTTGTATTGGAAAATAATGCCTCTTCCTGATAACTGGTTGTGTAACATGGGTTCTCAAGTGTCTGCTACTGCCTGTAGTAAGTGCGTTTTCTTCTCTGTTAGGCAGTAGGGATAGGCATTGGCAGGGCCTGAACTTGTTTGCAGGTGTGGGCCCTTACATTCCAGGTATGCATTGGATTATCTGCTGCTATTGTCACCTGTTGCATTTTGTGCAGTTGGGCAATGGAAGGTCCTGTCCTACATTTCACCCACTGGCCGTACTTCTAGTTCTGGCTAACTCAGAGTATCTCTTTAGGAGTCTTGCTGCCCTTCATTCTCTGCCTTGCTTTTCTTATCTGAACTCTTACAGCATTTAACACTATCTTTCAGATCCTTAATAATAATATAAGGTGGTACAGGATAACTTTTCACTCATTTATTCAAACACGTATTAATGGCACACTGTGGGACAGGCACTATGTCAGGCCGATTTGTGATTCTGAGCACTCTGTGGTGCTCAAATGCCCCATTCACTATCTAATGCTTCAGAGTTGTCATGACATTCCGTCAGCCATAGTTTGCTGTGGTGGGCTCACCAAGCTTCAGTTCCTTTCCTGTTCATTCTATGTGTTTAAGTCACTTGCTACAAAAAGATTAGACAAAGGATCAACTGTTTCCCTGAGGTCCTGCCTTTATCACAATGGAAGAAAAACAATTAAGATACTCTAGCTATTCAGCAACCCTCAGACAGTTTTTCTCATTTGCAAATGCCCAGTTAGAAGGGTATAGCCACCTGTTTCTTCCTGGCTCCTTGAGAGCTAAATTTATACCTCTTGGTGTACTGATATTTTAGGAACAAATAAAATTCACCTTTACCACTGTTTATTTTTAGTTTCTCTGCATTTATATTTAGAAGAGAAGTTCTGAAAGACCTCCAGGAGCACCATTCCTGCAATTTTTGCTGGAGCATGAGGAGGCCACGAGGAAAGAAAATAAGCCATGCATGTAACTCTCTGTTTATTCTCTGGAACTAGTGACACTCCACAGGCCTGTGTACTAGAAGAAATGAGGAGAGAGTGGGAATGAGGGCTCACCTTCATTTGCTGAGGTTTGGCCATTCACCAAGCCTCCTGGCTGGCACATGTCTGCTGCCTTACTTGGCGGGCTCCTAAGAGAAAAGGCAAGTCAAAGTCATGAGGACCAAGAGAGGTGCTTACTAAAAACTGAAGTAAAACTACTCCCAACCTGCTACTTGTCATATTTTTACTTCTTTCTTTTCAGTTTCTACAAAACATATTCCAGGGTACTTTTAAAAATTTATAAAATATTATACTCATGTAGTATGAAATTCAAAAGGAAGACTTTGTAACATATGTCATAGAAAAAGGGTTACTATTTATAATATTAAAAAACCTATTAGACATTGAGGGACAAAGTTCTAAAAACTTGATAGACAAATGAGCAGAAAACATGAACAAACAATGACAGGAATGTGTCAACAGGACACACTGGCCAAATTCAAGGGGTTCTTCCTAAATGTTAGATTATAACACACAAAATAAATATTCATGAGTCTATATTGACATAAATATTTAAGAAAATAAGTAATTAAAGTGGGGAAGGGAAATCTCTTCCTCACAACAGAAATCCTGTTTATACGGGTAAGAGAAAAAAATGTGTAGAAGGAATAATGATAATAGAAATTACTAATTGGTAAACATCATTAAGTGTTGTAGACAAAAATCTCCAATAGATGCTGGTTATTAGGGTAGATATGTTGAGAAAAAATATTTGTATTTCCTCAAAGTATATCCCCCCAAAATGGGGGAAAAGAATAACTTTTTAGGGGAAAAAGCTGGCTTAGCAATGTGTCAAAGTTAGTCACCAGTCACGAGATATTGTCGTCACATGCCTCCTGCATGATGAACTGAGCAGAGCACAGCACTGCTTCTGTCCTATTCTTGCCAAAAATACATTACTTGAATTTCATAGGGAGGAAACATGAGACAAACTGAAATTCTGTGCATCTTATGCAATAATTGACAGTATTGGGCAAGGCCATGAAAGACAAATAAAAATTGAGGAATTATTCTAAATCGCAAGCAACATGAAAATGTGACCATGGAACAGAAAAAGGACATCAGTAGGATGATTGGTAAAATCTGAAGAAGATCTGTAAATAGTTAATAATACATTAAGATTAATTTTCTAAGCAGAAACAACTATAACAATATAAACAATAAAAATAAAACTAATAAAATGGTTAAAAAAAGATTAGTTTTCTATTTGGTGGTTTTATAAGGCATTGATATTTGAAAAGTAAGATACAAGAATTCCTTGATAATTTTGGCAACTTTTTTCTCCTTGAACATTTTTCTAAATGAAAAATTAAAAAGTAAAAGTAAATCAATAAAATTTTAAAAGGAAGAAAGGGCAATGTTTCCATTAACATGTTTTCTAGGAACCAATTTCTTCCCAACGGCTACTATTAACAACTGTTTATATATCCTTCCACAAATTTTGTATACAAATAAGTACATGTGTATTCATTGTATGTATTTATGCATATTTATATATTAGAGATCTTTCCATACATGTTATTCTTTTAATGACTGCATAATATTACATTGATAAAATATTACATATATTAATTATTGATGGTCATTTATGATGTTTCTAATATTTGGGTATTAGAAACAATACTGTAATAAATGCTTCACTTCCTATTATTCTAGTACTTGTAGTATAAACTTTTAGAAGTAGAATTTCTGGTTCAAAGGGTATCATGATTTTAATTTTAATTTTATTATTTTATTTTAATTAGATTTTATTGCTTATGCTATTACAGTTGTCCTGATTTTCCCCCTTTGCTCCCCCTTCACCAAGTATCCTCCACCCCCTCAGGCAATCCCCCCACCATCGTTCATGTCCATGGGTCATTCATATAACTTCTTTGGCTGCTCCATTTCCTATACGGTACTTCACATCTCCATGGCTATTCTGTAACTACCCATTTGTACTTCTTACTCACCTCACCTCTTCACCCATCCCCAACATCCCTACCCATCTGGCAACCAACAAAACACTCTCTGTATCCATGATTCTGTCTCTGTTCTTGTTTGCTTAGTTTGCTTTTTAAGATTCAATTATTGACAGATTGTCATCTTATTGTTCATAGTTTTGATCTTTTTCTTAAATAAGTCCCTTGTACAGTTTATTAAGTAATGGTTTGCTGATGATGAACTCCTTTAGCTTTTTCTTGTCTGGGAAGTTCTTTGTCTGCCCTTCAATTCTAAATGATAGCTTTGCTGGATAGAAGAGTCTTGACTATAGGTCCCCGTTCTTCATGACTTTGAATATTTCTTACCATCCCTTCTAGTCTGTAAAGTTTCTTTTGAGAAATCAGCTGAAAATTTAATGGGAACTCCCCCATAGGTAACTAACTACTTTTCTCTTGCTGCTTTTATGATTTTATGACTTTTATTTCAATTAGTGTTTCCTTCATTTCTGAATGTATCTTTTTTATGCTGTTGAGGTACTCACTGAATTACTTGAGTATCCTTATAACCAGTGTTTTGAATTCTGCATCTGATAAATTGCTTATCTCCATTTTGTTTAGTTCTTTTTTTCTGGAGTTTTGATCTGTTCTTTAATTTGGGCACTGTTTCTTTGTCTCCTGATTTTGGCTGCCTTCCTGTGTTTGTTTCTATATATTAGGAAGAGCTGCTTTGACTCCGTGTCCTGGTAGTATGGCCTAATGTAGTAGGTGTTCTGTAGGGTCCAGTAGCATAGCCTCCCCTATCACCCAGGCTGGGTATTCAGTGTGCACCCTTTCTGTAGGCTGAGTATACTCTCCTCTTGTAGTTGAGCCTTAGTTGGTGTTGGGAGATCAATGGGAGGGATTTACCCAGATCAGTCAGCTGCAATAACTGGCTGTGACCATTGACCACCAAACTCCACCCTTTATGGAGGATCAGCTATGTGGGAGCAGCGTGATGGTGATCCAATGTGGTCTGTTATGTCCACTGGGTGTGCTGGCCCTGGGGTTTCCCAGGTGATGCAGGCCAAGGTCAGCCCAAACCTGTGTTTTGCCCGGGGCGGGTAGCCTTCCTGAGCTATAAAGCAATCTGAGATGGCTACTACTCGTGCTGGGCTTGGAGATTCCCAAGTGAAGCCAAGCTGTGAATCAGTGCTGTGCCTGGGGCTCATTGAAGCCAGGTGCTACTAGTTTGATAGGATTTAGGAAGTTGTGAACCAAGAGCCAAGGCCAGCCATTCATATGGAAAAGCAGTTTGGGTGGGGCGGAGTCTCTGGAGCCAGGTTGATGGAGTCTCAGATGTGGTACCAGCTTGCTGGCTCAGTCTAAATGGATGTGGTTTCTTTAATTCCATAATTGTCACACTTCCATTCAACTCAATTTCTTATGGTTGTGAGTGATGGTTCTTCTATATTTTCTTTTTAATTTTGATGCAGTTGTGCAAACAAGTGAGCCATGTCTGCCTGTGCTACCATCTTGACCAAAAGTCAAGATTTTAATTTTTATTGATATGGTCAAAATGACTTCACAGTGTATTTTGACAATTTATATTTTTACCATTAGCATATTAGTGTGTATATTTTTCATGCTTTTACCAACACAGGGTACAAAATGATCTTTGTCAAATGATGAGTAAAAATCACATCTCATTGTGGTTTTGGTGTGCATTCTTCTCATTGTGACTCAGTTATGGCTTATTTCAAATATGTAAATTCCATTTGTGTTTTTTTTCTATGAACTATATATTTTTTTACTTTGTTTATTGGAAAGGGGTTACTCCTTTGTCTTCCTTTACATTATTTCCAAATTTAATACAACCTTGCAAAGTGGGTATTATTATCCCCACTTAGCAAATAAAGAAATAGAGACTCCAGGGACAAGACATTTTGCTAAAATTGTAATCCTGTTTGTATACCTATGTAAATGAGAATCCCAGTGTGCCTAACTTCAGTCTGAGTACTTTCTACAGCCTTGTTTCCCAGGTTAAGGTGAATAAAGGAAAGAGGATCTCTTTCTTAAATGTTACCTGAAGAGTGGTGAATTAATTATAGTTACAGGTGGACCTTGTCCCCCAGTTGTTAAGTTTCCTCCCTTCTTTCTAGTAGAATGACCTCTGAACTTTCACCTCCTCACTGGTTCCAGCTTCTCTACTGTATTTGCATTTTTTTCTCTTAAAATGTGGTTAATTTCATGTTTGTATCTCCAATTCTATACACTTTATATGAAAAAAAGGTAAGGGAAAAACTTAGAAGGAAGTCTTGGATATATACAGATAATGTCTGGAAATCTGCAAATTATTGATTATCTTAGAGAACATGACCAAATTAATTTGCGAGTCTTTGATTAATGTTTTCCTGGGTGTGGTTGGTAAATACTAGAGAATCGAGAGTCTTTGAGGGTCTTGTGAATAATGCAGCCCCAGGCTCTACCACATGCCTATGGAACCCTCATCTTTGAGTACAAAGTATCTGCAATTTCCTAAAGCCTCCCAGGTGATTTTTTATACTTTAAAGTTGATAACCACTGCACCTGCTCTCTAAAGTGTAACTCACAGAATAGTAGCAATAGCACCATCTGGGTGCTGAAAAATGTAGAACCTCAGATTACCTCCTAGATACAGTGGATCAGAGTTTGCATTTTAATATGATCCTCACATGATTCATGAACATGGCAAAGTTTACTAATTCAGTGATATAGGATGAATTAGTAAAGGGTAGGAGGCATAGGCTTCTTTTTAATTGGGGTAAAATGTACATACAGTAATCTGTACGCATTTAAACTGTACAACTGGATAAATTTTGACATATGTTTTTAGCCATGAAACCATCACCACAATCAAGACAGTAAACATATCTATCACCCCCCTAAGTTTGTTCCTTTATAGTCCCTCTCTCCTGCCCCTTTCCCAAATACTTCCATCCCCAGGGAACCATTTATCAACTTTCTGTCTTACAGATTAGTTTACATTTTCTAGATTTTTATATAAATGGACTCAGATAGTATGTATTGTGTCTAGCTTACTTTACTGAGTACAATAATTTAGAGATTCGTACATATTGTGCACATATTAATAATTCATTCCCTTTTACTACTGAATAGTATTCCCATGTTTGGATATGTTAAATTTGTTTACCCATTCATCTACATTTTGGGTTTCTTTTTAGTTTTTGGCTGTTATAGATGCTATAAATGTGTGTATAAGTCTTTGTAGAAACACATTATATTTGTGTGATTATATTTCTCTTGGGCAAATACTGGGAGCAGAATGACTGGGTCATATAGTAGGTATATGTTTACTCTAAATGCCCAATTGTTAAGTAACTTTGAAAATGATTGGCATGAGCAAGACTGAATGCAAAAGAAATTACAAATAAGCCATTATTCCAATTAATAAAGTTGTTTCCCTATGTTGATAATTCTGATACTGCTCTACATGTACAGGCAAACTTGTCTGCATTACACTGCATAGATAATAAAGCTGTACAAATTGAAGGCAAGACCCTCCACCAGTAAAAAGATTATTACTCACTTTATTGCAATACTTGCTTTGCTTTACTGTGGTGTCTGGAACCAAACCCACAGTATCTCCAAAGTATGCCTGTATTCCGGAATTGAACAATTAAGTAAATAGGTCGTGAATGGGAGGAGCCAGGTTTTTCACTGTTGAAATGGGAATTTACAGATAAGCAAGGGAAGGTAGAATGATTCTTGTGGTAATGGATTGAATTTGGAAACATCAGTATGAACTCATGTTTAGCTTAACATAGATACAGATGGTTACAAATAGAAATATTTGTTAATATTAGTATATACATATATATTTCTTTGCTCTATCAGCTGAGGAGGCCTAGAACGATGAGCATTTCTAGAGTCCAATTTTTGGTTTCTAATTCCATTCTCCAATAAAACGAATCAGGGCTCCTTGGAGAAATGGTTTACATTAGGACCGAGTAGAAAATACAGAAATGAACCTAGGGTATCTTGTAGTTCCAGAAAGTAAAGAAATGCTCAAATACAAACAAACAACTCACCACAATGATGGGGGTATATAAAAAGGGCACAGGAACCAACTGAAAAAGTTTTCAATGGTCAAAGCTGGAATAATTTGCACAATAAAATAAAGTAGTATTGGAATTATAACCCAAAGAATAAAATAATTATTCATGAGTCCACACTCATATAAATGATTAATTGGATATATAAATGGAGAGAAGAGATAAATCTTCCATGTAAAAACATTCCAAGTAATTTATGTAAATACTCCACCCTCAAGGAGATGATTCATAATTCTTCACTTCTTACATGTGGGCTGTGCATAGTGACTTCCCTCCAGACATTGCAATATGGGAAAAGTGAAAAAAAAGAGTAACTTCACAATGGAAAACATGAAAAGCATTACCTCAGTCAGGTGGTCAAAGTCAATATCAGCCACTATAGGTCATGTTGATAGTGTGCACCCTTGATTATGATGTTAAAAAAATTTACTTCTGTGATATTCTTCCCCAAAACACATATCATTAGTATAATTATGAGACATATTAGTTAAATCCCAATTTATAGATATTCTAAAAAATACAAGATGGGGAAAAGTAGGTTTATAGCTGTAAGTACATGAAGCACAGTTTGTTCTTGTTTTTATTTCTTATTAATTATGGTATTATTTCCCATATGAACAACTGTAAATCTACTTTTGCCCCACCCTGTATTTGACCAGTGCTCTTCAAAACTGTCAAGTTCATTAAAAAGAAAAAGTCTGAGTAACTGTCACAACCCAAAGCAACTCCCCAAAACATGATGACTGAATGTAATGTGGTATCCTAGAGAGGATTCTGGAACAGAATAAGAACATTGGGTAAAAACTAAGGAAATCTGAATAAAGTATGGGCTTTAACAATAGTGTATGTTGGTTCATCCATTGTAATAAATGCACTATCCTAATGTAAAGTGTTAATAATAGGGGAAAGTAGGCATGAGGTATGTCAAAACTTTCTGTACCATCTTCCCAACTTTTCTGTAAATCTAAAACTGTTCTAAAAATAAAGTTTATTAGAAAAAAAGAAATAGAGGGAAAATCAATAGTTTTAAAAAGGGATAACAGACAACCAAATCAGAACGTGTAGAATCTGTTTGGATCCTGTTAAAATTAACTGTTTTTAAACACACATAAACAAACAAAATACAACAAAAAAAAATTAGGAGACAATTAGAAATTTGAACAGGGGAAAGAATGGGAAGGGTCATCAAGGAACACGTGTAAAGGAGTTATGGACAAAGACAACGAAGGGAGGGGGGATGTGTAGATCAGGGGAGAGCAAGGGAGTGAAAATGGGGACAACTGTAACTGAACAACAATAAAAAATTTGGACACAATATTTAATGATATCAATGAATTTATTGTTATATTTTAAGTGTAATAATATAATTGTAGGCTTTTAAAAATAGAATCTTTATATTTTATAGATACATACTGAAACATACAAAGGAGAAACTATATGGTGCTTCAAAACACCTAAGGTAAGGTGTAGGTGGGGGTATGAAACAAAGTTGACACAAAGTTGGCCATAAATTGATAGTTTTGAAATGTTTGAAGATATCCACTGGAGGGTGTGTGGGGGGGGGGAGAGAGAGAGAGAGAGAGAGAGAGAGAGAGAGAGAGAGAGAGAATTTTTCAGCAACTAGAATCCAAGAGAAATGCACAGTGTCCTCTAAGGATATCAAACTTCTGTCTTCCTCCTTGATCTCTCTGCTGTAAGCTTTTCTGTTTCTAGACCCTATTCCCCAAGATTGCAGTTTCATATCCTTGATGTCCAAAACTGCTTTCCATTTCCTTATTTTACATAAGAAAGATTGTAGACATCCAGGCACAGGTTTGCCAGAGAAAACAGGACAGTATTTCACAGTAGGAAAAAATCTGGGAACTTCCATATAAATTCCAGTGCCTTCAAAAACAGATACTTTAGTAATCAAAGCTCACCCTAGAGTTTCCATTATCAGTGTGGCTTTGTAGCTCCATAGAACGAAGTTCACAAAGGGTGCCTTTGTCAATGGTAAGATTAATGCATCTCCAGACCCTATTGCTAGCAACAAAGAGACATAAACATTTACTAAAGAGGAAGAGAGAATGAGAAGGAGAGAATAAAAGGGAAAGAAAGGGAGAGAAAGAATGAGAGGGACAGAATACTTTTTACACTTTCTCCTTGTAGATCAGAATCAAATGAATATCCATAAATGATCAGTAAATGATCACCTCCAACAAGTTCAAAGGAATTCTGAAAGTGTTTAAATGCAGTGCTCGTGGACTCTGAGGTCTTGAGAGTAATAAAATATCATTTCTTATTTTTTTAAAAAAATACTGAGACAAAGGGACATAAAGGAAAGAATAAGCAAGTGGTACATCAAAATAAGAAACTTCTGCATGGCTAAAGAAAACATCAGCAAAATGAAAAGGAAACCAACTGTGTGGGAAGATATATTTGCCAATAATACATCAGATAGGGGTTTGATCTCCAAAATATATAAAGAACTCAACAATTCCACTCCAAGAAGACAAACAATCCATTTAAAAAATAGGCAAAGGACCTGAACAGTCACTTCTCCAAGGAAGAGATACAGAGGGCCTAGAAACATGAAAGGATGCTCAACATCACTAGCTATCAGAAAAATGCAAATTAAAACCGCAATAAGAAACCAACTCACACTGGTCAGAATGACCATTGGAAGCAGATGGAGGAAAGGGAACCCTAGAACACTGTTAGTAGAATGCACACTGGTGCAGCCACTGTGGAAAACAGCTTGGAATTTCCTCAAAAGACTCAAAATGGAGCTGCCTTTGACCCAGGGATTCCACTGCTGGGATTATACCCTGAGAATCCCAAAACACCAATTCCAAAGAACCTATGCACCCCAGTGTTCCTAGCAGCACAATTTACAATAGCCAAGTGCTGGAAGCAGCCTAAGTGCCCATCAGTAAATGAGTGGATCAAAAAACTAGGGTACATTTACACAATGGAATACTACGCAGCAGAAAGAAAAAACGAGCTACTACCCTTCGCATCAGCCTGGATGGAACTGGAGAGCATTATGCTAAGTGAAATAAGCCAGGGGGCAAAAGACAAATACCATATGATCTCACCTATAAGTGGAACCTAATCAACAAAACAAACAAGCAAGGAAAATATAACCAGCAACATTGAAAGAAAGAAGAAACCGACAGAATCAAGAGGGAAGAAGGGAGGTGGGTGGGGAAAGGGAAGGGAAGGGTCGGGTCAAGGAACTTGTAAAGGGGACCCATGGACAAAGACAAAGTGGGAAAGGATTGAGGGAGGGTGGGGAGAAAGGGACAAGGGAAAGTGGTGGTGGGAAAATGGAGACAAATGTATATGAACAATTAAAAAAAAAGTTAAAAAAATACTGAGACAATTTACATACAAAAAATTCAACCTTCTGGCATGTAGTTCCAAGTTTTGACAAATCCAGTAATATAACTATTACCACCATCAAGATAGAGTAGTTCCATCATCTCCCCAAATTCTCTTCTGCGTCTTCCTTACCCACCAGCCCCTGGAAACCACTTAATCTGTTTTTTGTTTTTGCCTTTATCAGAATGACATAAAGTAAGTAGATTTTGAGTCTGGCTTTATTCACTTAATCATAATGCCTTTGAAATTCAGTCATGTTGTTACATGTATCATTTCATGTAACAATTCTTTTTTATTGTGGCATAGTATTCCACAACTCCAGTTGTAGTTCATCTGGGTCATTTCTAGTTTTTAATGAATACACATAAAATTTCTATAAAGATTCATAAACAGGGTTTTTTTGAACATCAGTTTTTACTTATCTTGGATAGATATCAACGAGTGAGTTGGCTGGGTATTATGGTAAATATATATTTAAAACTGTAGGACACTGTCAACCTGCTTTCCAAAGTAGTTCTACCATTGTGCCTTCCCAGCAGCAACTTATGAGCATTCCAGTTGCATTCCTCCCATTCTAACAGGTGTATTTTTATATCTTGTTGCAGTTTAAATTTGTAGTTTCCTGATGACTGAGGGCATTGAATATCTCCATGTATATATTTACAATATATATGCATCTCCTTTGGTGAAGACTGAACATATAAAGACTATACACATGATTTAACTTACTAATTTGGGTAGAGAAAGCACACAGCATTCTCATTTGCTTGTCTTTTCACTTCTTCCCTATACAATGCTTCACTCAGTTCAAATGTATGATCCAAAAATCTATTCTAAGAAATATGCAATTAGTCAGAGCTCTCTTCATGAATCCCTCCCAAGACATAATATATTTTTGCAAATGCATTAGAGCAAAACAATGACTATTTATAAATGACAAAATTTAAAATCACATGGTTATAGAGTATAATGCAAATGACAAAGGAATTTTCTTTCCTGCAACATTTTAAGATAACTAAAATTACAAATGAAGGTATATCAGAACTTATATAATCTCTAGAACATCTACTTTAATAAAAAATATGTGTATACAAATAAAAAATACTTATTACTTCTTTATTTGACAAATCTTCCTGTGTACTTTAAGTATATTAAATAGGCCTAATTAGTTCCAAAACTTCTTTTTCATAAAAGAGGGAGAACAAATACTTCAGGTATTATAAGGGCCCATTGGAATGACCCAAACTGATTTCTCAGTTAAAAAGTCTCTTTAAAATTTGAACTTTGGGAGGGCTGTTAAAGAAATTTAACCAAAAGATTATAACATAAACTCTTCATAAAACAAAACATGTTTATGGTAATAACCTTAAAAGACATTAATTAAACTTAAAACCTGTTTTCACATCAAATAGTTTGTCCAGACCACAGGATCCTGTTTAATTTACTTGTGTTTACTTTCTTTAGGCCAATAAAATATTACATCCTAATTATGCCATCCAGAGGCAGAAAACACACCATCACCTCATGTAATATGGAGATTAATAAGTATCATATAAAGACCATACACATGAAGACTGAACATATAAAGACTATACACATGATTTAACTTACTAATTTGGATGGAGAAAGCGCATGACATTCTAATTTGCTTGTCTTTTCACTTCTTCCCTATACAATCCTTCTGCAAGTTTTCTAATCCCTTTTAACTCATCCAGAAATCACAATCTTTTAATTATATTTCCTTCAAAATATATTGCCATAATTTACAACTTTTATTACTAAAGCCATATATTTTTCCAAACTTAAATGTAAGTAATTAGCATTGTATAGATTGACAAACTCATGAAAAAATTTCATAAATCTTACCTGTTTACTAGACCTTTAGCAAAACAATTCTAATTAATCTAAAATGTGACCTAAACCACTCCTTTCCAAAATAGAAACAGAGACAAAATCTAAAGCAAAGGCAAAATTTCAAGAAGGGACTAGGACTGGCTTTGGAATCTTATCTCATTTTTCTCTCTAACTTAAGCTCACCCTCTAACTGCCATACTTTTGCTTCAGCTGCTTCTTCCTTTACCTCATGCAGGTCCTCTGCAAGGCCCATCAGAGTGTGGAGGAATCCCCCCAGTACTGGCACACCGTCTTGGGATTACTCCTGCTATTTCCAGGATTACCCCCTGGTCTCTCCCACACAGCATGCTATCACATGCAGTCTACTCAGCTGGGGTATTTTCCAGAATATCTTGTTTGTGATGCCAGTTGTAATACAGGATCTCCAAACCAGGGAACTGCTTAAGTGTTCATCATATTCCAGAAAACAAACAAACAAACAAAAACCCACCCAGTGGACTAGCTGATGTGGACATGCCTTTATTACTCACATTACAAGGGAGTGCACTGATAACTGCAGGTTGGTGTGAGATAGACCACACCGCCTCCAGTCTGAGGCTCATTATAAAGAGTTCCAGGCAAAGGAGGTAAGTGTCCTCCTTTAACTTTAAACTGCATTACCTCATGTGTACAAGCAGAAAGAAAAGGTCAAGAAACAATCACAGGACAAGAAGCCACTTCCAAAAGGAGATAAGGAGAAAGTTGCAATCCATTCCCAAAACAATACACATTCTTTCTGGCCAGGGGCCCCAGGGAGAGCCTTTGTTACAGGTGGTGGGGGAGCCATGTATTGATCCCACAGTGTCATTGATCTTTCATATTTTAGTAGCCTCTATGTCATTTACTTTTTCTCTCATATTTATTATTTCTTTCCCTCTATTTACCCTGGGCTTTGTTTGTTCTTTTTCTAGTTCTTTTAGGTCTAGGGGTAGATTGAGATTTTTCTTGCTTCTTGAGGTAGGCCAATAATGCTATGAATTTTCCTCTTATGACAGCTTTTGCCGTGTCCCTAAATTTTGGGTTGTTGTGTGTTCATTTTAATTTAACTCAAGGTAACTTTTGACTTCTTCCTTGATCTCATTGTTGACCCATTCATTTTTTAGTAACATGTTATGGCCTTCATGTGTTTGAATGGTTTTCAGGGGTTTTTTTTACTGTAACTTATTTCTAGCTTCATACCATTGTGACCAGAGAAGAAACTTGATGTGATTCCAATCTTTTTTAATTTATTAAGGCTTGTATTGTGTCTTCACATGTGGTCTATCTTAGAGAATATTCTATTTGCACTTGAAAAGAATGTATATTCTGCTGCTTTGGGATGAAATATTCTGTAAATATCAATTAAATCCATCTGGCCCAGTGTGTTGTTAAAGTCACTGCCCCTTTCTTAATTTTTCATCTGGAAGATCCATCCATTGATGTCAATGGGGTGCTAAAATCCCTACTCTGAATGTATTACTCTTGATCTGTCCCTTTACGTCCACCAGGATTTTCTTTATATATTTAGGTGCTTCTATGTTGGGTCCATATATGTTTACATGGGTTATATCTCTTTGTTGGATTGATCCCTTTATTATTATGTAGTGTATTATGTAGTGTCTTTCTTTGTCTCTTGTTATGGCATTTGTTTTGTCTTTTGAAGTCATTTTGTTTGATGTAAGTATTGTTACCCCCCCCCTTTATTTTTTGGTTTCTATTTGCCTGGAATATCTTTTTATCCTTTCATTTTCACAGTCTGTGTGTATCTTTTGTTCCAAGTTGGGTCTCTTATAGACAGCATATATGTTGGTTGTATTTTCTTATCCATTGAGCTACCCCATGTCTTTTGACTGGAGATTTTAATCCATTTACATTTAAAGTTATTATTGATAGGTACTTATGTATTGCTGCTTTATACCTATGTTCTTCTCTCTCTCTCTCTTTCTTTTTATTCTTCTATTTAAATAAGGCCCTTTAACATTTCTTGCAATACTGGATTGGTGGTGATGAAATCATTTAGCTTGGTTTTGTCTGGGAAGTTCTTTATCTTGCCTTCCATTTTAAATGATAGCCTTGCTGGATAGAGTAGTCTTGGTTGCAGGCCCTTGCTTTTCATTACTTTGGATATTTATGCTAATCCCTCCTGGCCTTAAGTGTTTCTCTTGAGAAATCAGCTGATAGCTTTATGGAAGCTCCCTTATAGGTAACTGTCTTTCTGTTGCTCTTCTTAAGGTTCTATCTTTTTCTTTAACCTTTGGCATTTTAATTATGATGTGTCTGGGTGTTGGCTTTTTGCACGGGGTTGGGGGGGGCATTTATCTTGTTTGGGACTCTCTGTGCTTCCTGGAGTTGCGTATCTTTTTTTCCTCACCATGTTGGGGAAGTTTTTGGCCATGATATCATCAAATATACTCTGGATTCCATGTTCTCTCTCTTCCCTTTCTGGTATCTCTATTATGTGGATGTTGTTATGCCTGATGTTATCCCAGAGGTTCCTCAGACTTTCCTCATTTAAAAAGGTTTTTTGTTTGTTTGTTTGTTTTTTGTTTTTGTGCTGCTCTGTTTGGGTGTTTTCTGTTATCTCGTTCTCTAAATCACTGATGCAGTCCTCTGTGTCCTCTAACCTGCTGTTGATTGCTTCTAGTGTATTCTTTACTTCAGATATTGCATTCTTTATTTCTGACTCATTCTTTTTTAATGGATTTTATGGACTTTTTTATGCTATCTCTTTGTTTATGTTCTCACTGAGACCATTTATTCTTCTTCTTAGGTCTTTGAGCATCCATATAACCATTGTTTTAACTCTGTATGTGGTATCATGGTTGCTTCCATTTTAATTCTTTTTCTGAGGATTTCATTTGTTCTTTCATTTGGGACATGTTTATTAGTCTCACCATTTTGTCTGCTTTCTTATGTTTGTTAGTGTGTATTGGGTAGATCTATTATTACTCCCAAACTTGTTATGGTGCTTTTATGTTGTAGGCATCTAATGGAGTTCAGTGATTCAGATCACCTGACCTAGGAGCTCCAAGAATGTCTCTTGTGTAATTCATGTGTGCCCTCCTGTTGTAGTTGAGTCTTGAATGATGTTGGCTTGTTCATAGGTGAGACTAGCCCTCACCTGTGGCTGGTTGACTGTAAGGATAAACCTCAATTACAGTTTATAATCTACTGTGTGGTGACAGTATATAATCTACTGTGTGGTCCCCTGATACGAAGTTGTTTCCAGCAGGATCTGGTTCCTTGCTGGAATCTCCCTTTTGGTGTGTCACTTGTATTGTTAGTTGGGTCAAGCTCTGGTATGTTATGAAGCCCACCACTATTTGTATTGGTTCTGGGTCCACTTGGGTGGGGCTCCAGTGCAGTTGATGTCAGATTCTGCCTATAATCATCCTGGGGATACCTGTCTGGAGCTACCACACAATTCACTGTTTGTGGCTGCCTTCACTGGGCCTTGGTGTGTGTGGGAGGAGCCAAGCTGTGTACAAGGGTCAGCTTTCTCTGGCTCTGAGCTAGAGCAGATTGGTAAAAGTTCCAAGGCACCCTGAAGTCTGCCTCCTCCTGATGATCACCACCTGCTGAGGTTGCCTGATCTTCCTTGGGAGCCTTCTGTAGAAAGACTGAAGAGTGGGTGTGGGATGGCCCAACCCACATACCCTTCCACAAGGCATGAATTCAATAGGATGGTGAGATGGGGTTGGGGGCACAGGGCTAGTAGGTCTCCTGCTTCGGGGCAGTGTAGTCAGGCTCTCAGTGCGGGGAAAGTGGCCTCTATTCCAAAACCATACCACTCAGTCTATGCCAGAGTCTCTGACTCTATCTCCCCAAGAAAGAAGCCACAGGTTCAGTTTGAGTGAAACCAGTTGGCCCCTCTGCAGGGCACAGCCACTGAGACTCAGAAGGAAAGATTTAGAGTCTCCTATTGGGGATGTTGCCAGCTAAGCCTCTGGGGTGGAGGCAAGAATGTCTTCTTCCCCCCACAGCTCAACTGCACAACCCAGTGCCCATGTTAGTCCCAGACAACAGCCTCCCAGGGAGATATGCTCCAAAGGTCTCAGGTCCGCACAGCACTGCAATCCCCATGAGAGACTGAGCTCAGCAAGGATGAGTTACCAGGATAGAAGGACAGGCCAAATGATTCAACAGTGGTACGAGGCACTGGCTGTAAGTGCAAGGTGGGGAAGAGTGACCCCATTCCAAAGCCACACAGCTCATTTACTATCTGAGTCTCCAGCAAGAGCTTCCGCAGAAAAAAAAGAGCATCTCAAAGGACACTGTTGGGTATAGCCAGCCAACATTTCTTCTGGTACCAGTAATTGGAGGACTGGGTAGTACACTCCCCAGGCTGGTGCTATAATAATAGGTGTTCTAAACCCTGGGAAGATGGTATCAGGTTCTCTAGCAGACTCCTTTCTCTCCCAGGTGGACTGAATTTCCACTGAGCACCACCAGATTTATGCGGGCTTCTCTTCCTGGTCTGATGTTCTGGGTTAGGTATCATGGCATGGGATTGAGACTCCATGCTCTTGGCGGGGGGGCTTTTGCAGTTGAGATATCCCTCCAGCTTCTCAGCCCCTGGAAATAGGTATGGAAGCCAGCACCTTCTGTGTCTCTGCTGTTTTTACCAGTCTCTGTGGCTTCTCTTATAAACTCTTTGTTATAATATTTCTTTTCAGTTAGCCTTCAGCTGCTTATTCTGGATAATTACTGTACGATTTAGCTGTAACCTGGTTTGGCACTTGGTAGGAGGTACATGTAGCTGCTACCTACTCCACACTTATCTTGGAATCCCTGTATTCCATATAGTTGGGTACATTAGTATTAATTCAAATTCAAGAGATGGATAGTTATCATTTGAAGAACCCTTATCAGAACTAAACACTTTAAGGGGATTAGTTAGCATTTGAAGTCAGCTCTCCAGAGGAGATTGTTCCCTCAACACTCTCCATGTGAATATGCAGTGGGGGGCGGGGGGGGGGGGGGGGGAGTGGCCAACCTACAGGGAATTAGAAACCTTGTTTTAATGGTGAAACTTCAGTACATATGGATTGACTAGACATCCTTGCACTTGTGTGAATAAGGAGTAAGAAGTTAATGGGTGCTGTCACCCAGTTCTTTTTGGAGGGCATTCCAGCTTAGGTTTATTTTAAAAAGGAAAGAGAAAAACAAACAAAAATCCTGCAGCTCTCCTCCTAGTGGGAAAAACCCAGTTTTTTCCTCTTTCTGTATGTCTCTTTTAGTACTCACACCACACCCCTACAGCTTCTGTCTGACTTGGCTACAAATAGAAACTTCCCATGGAAGTTCCTGTGGGTTTGATCAACTTGTTATAGCAGCTCACAGAACTCAAGGAAACATTTATTTAGGTTTACCAGTTTATTAAAGGGTATTTAAAAAAATGCAGATAAATAACCAGGTTAAAAGATAAGGCCAGGGAAGTCTGGGAGAGTCCTGAGTATAAAAGCTTCTGTTCCCATGAAGTTAATGTGCATCACCCTCCTGATGGGGATGTGTTTGCCAACCTGGAAGCCCTCTGCACCCTGTACTATTTGGAGTTCACGGAGGTTTCCTCATGTAGTCACGACCAATTATTAACTACATTTCCAAACTCCTTTCACCTCTGTGGAGAAGAGAGGTGGGAACCTGAAAAATCCAAGCTGTAGGTCACACCTATACCTACTATTGGAGATTGGCATCTGAAGTATAGTGGGCAGCAGTCTTGTGGGACTGAGCCCTTAACCCATGGGATATGACACTATCTCCAGGTAGAGAGCGTCACAATTGAGTTAACTTGTTTGGCACCCACTGGTATTGTGGAGAATTGCTTGACGTATGGGAAAATCTCCACATATTTGGTGACTAGCAGTGTCAGAAGTGAAGTGTGTGGTGTGAGTACTAAAGGAGACAATCATGATGAAAAGCCCCCATTGAGGATCCCACTCAGAGTCACCTCATTAGAACAAAAGATGCTCCTCGTGTTCTTACTTAGGAAATTATCAGAGTTTCAGAAGCTCTGTGCCATGAATAGGGGACAGAGGTCGATTAGGGTATGTCCAGAAAGTATCCAGCCATGTACTATGTAAAATAGAGACATTTATTGAAGAAGATACAAGATACAGGAAACATTGTACAGAGGACAATGACATCTCAGTCCCCTTCAAAGTAGGTGCCTTGGGACCTCACATAGTTCTCCCAATCGCCATCAGCTGCCCCATTGTATTTTCCCCAATCTCATCCATAGTCTGAAATCTGTTCCCTTTCAAAGGTGATTTTGGTTTTGGGAAAAGACAAAAGTCTCAGGGCACCACATTTGGGCTGTAGGGGGGCTGTGTCACCTGGGTGATTTGATGTTTCTCAAAAAATCTTTGCATGAGACATGCTGCATGAGTGGGTATATTGTTTTGATGAAGATGCCAGTCACCAGTTGCCCATGGCTGCAGCCTTCTGAATCATCAGAATAGTTCCTGCAGAGAAATGTTCAAGCTTAACACAAAATTTGATGTAGATTTGTTGCTCTACTTGCTCAGTCATTTTGAATGTGATGGCCACACAGTACACATGCTCACTCAATGGCGTCTACTGCCCCCCACTGACTAGTACAGTGAAGCTGTCATTGTGCATTCCAGTCTACTCTCCTTGGCTGCCAGGTTATATCAATTCTGTACAAACTGTTCTCGTTATATTAACAATGGTTGGGCTTTTTCTGGAGAGAACTCATATTTTTTTATCTCACATTTGCTTTTTGGGTTTGTATGCCAAAACCCAAACACTTAGAGAATTCTGTCTCCTAATCCAACTAGAAGTCTAGTGGATTCTTCTGATACTAAAATGCTATTAACATCTGTTTTAAATGAACCTTTCATGCAGAACACTTGTCAAGTGCCCCAAAATCAGAGGGCTGGAAGTGAATTTACTGGAAAAGATATGACTATTGTTGCCTTTCCTGCTAAAACAGTATTGTCTGGGAGGCCAAATTCCACCTGCTTTCATAGTAGCCCAACTCCAGGCAGTGATGTTGAGGGAAAGAGAAGTTGAGTTTTCACTCACTTCTAATCATTCTATTCAATGCCTTAACCTAAATCCAATTGCCTTAGATCAGTGAGTAACACTTTCCTACCTTTCAAAACATCTGCACTCCCAATGCTGTCCCCTCTAACCTCTGCTCACATTGTTGGTCCCATAGCCAGTCTTTTCTGGGGCAGTTTTGTAACCCTTTCAGTCCCTAGAGACAATCCATCTCCACTCTACACTATCTCTCTTTCTCTGGCCACACCCTTTGAATGTCACAGCTATTTGTTTCGCTGCTTATCATTCTCAGATTATTCCTTATGTGTTAATGTAATTTCCCCAACTAGAAGACAAGCCCGTAAAGGATCAGGATCCCCTGTCCCTCCCTTCCTTCTTTCTATTTTTCAATACTTATGGTCTGACAGTACCCATGGCACCAGGTTGCACAGTCCTGGTGAACAAGGCAGACAGCTACTGCCCTAAAACAACATCCAGTTTAGTGGGGCAGACAAACTAGAAAATGGGCAATTACAGTAAACCACGATAAAGACTAGCAGTTCATCCATTCATTTAGTCATTCATTTGGCTCATTTCACAATGTACTTGAGCTTGTACAGTACTGTGTTAGCTACTAAGGAAGATAAGTGCTCAAGATGCAGTCTGTCCTTATCAACTTGCAGTCCAGCAAAAGGGGAGTCCATGACAGGATATCTAAAGGCAGGTCAGCTAGCCCCCAGTCAGAAGGTAAGAGGAGGTTGAATCAGAAAGGATGGGTGGTTGGGACTAATGTTGATAATCACCAATTGGTTTTAGGCAGTGCTTGAAGCTGCTGGGAATCTTCAGCTCTCCCTTCACTCCACGTATCTCTAATCCAGGCTTTCTTCCTGGAGAAGATAAAACCAAGAAACAAACTACACAGAAATGCAAATGTGTCATGTTGCACAGTGAGAGGCTCCTTTCTTCTCCTGGCTAGAGTGTTATTGGGAAGCAGCTTCGGGTGGTGGAAATCCCTAAAGAAACCACTAGTTTGGGGAGGGGGATATTCATGTTCTCCACTGAACAGCTGGATGTTATTTTTTCCCTGAAACCTGCTAAGAATCCCAAATTACATTTATAGTCAATCCACAGGAATCCCTTTTTTCCTGAAGTAAGTAAGAGCCTATTTGAAGAAACAGATTTCTCAATGGGAATGAACACAGCAAAATGTAACAAGACCCGTGGAGTCACCCTCAATTTTTTTGATCTGTTTCCGAGGTAAATGGCTCCAAATTCCTCTCCTTGCTCTAAAGTGAAGGACTGGGACCTGAGCAAAGCCTGCATTCAGGCCACAGCTCTGGAGCTCTGCCCAGCCTGCTACCAGGCTTTTACTCTGTGTCACACAGTCTAGGCTATTCCCAGGCCCACAGTAAGAATTCTGCTGTGTGAGGATGATTTGGCAGAATTCTGACAAAGCTTGAGAAGGGAGGGACTGCCTCTGTCACCTCTGCATCATGGCTGGGGAGCTGCAGACTCATCTCCCTGCCTGGCGGGCTTTCAAGGTCCCAACTGCAGGCACCACTCAAGATGAGGGCAGGGCACACTCTCAATCCCCAGAGTGTGCTCTGCATCCCCAATGTGACCATGCAGACCTGTTTATAAGATTACAGGTAGAACATTCAACCTCTCAACACTGAATAAACAAATAATACTATTTTACATTTTTTAAAGAATAAAATGAATTTTTAGTGGTAGTAAAACCTATTTAGAGAGGGGGAAGCCAGTCTGAGAATAGGGTGGCCTAGTTTGACCAATAAGTTCTTCCTCTATGGCTTATGTTATATATCATAACACAAAAGCTTTGTCCTCCCTTCAGTTTTAGAAATTTGCCTTCTGTTTTTGATTTACATTAAATATATTTGAAATGAGCCACTGATAATCCCAAAATCTCTTTGGAGACTGTTTTTAATCTTTTGTCAAGGTGAGCTACCATGTAGATATTTTGATTCCACCTCTTTTCACTTTTTCCATCTCCTCCTGGTAGTAATACTAACAAGTCAGGAAATTATTATTTTTTTAAGGGACACTTTGTAAAGCATTAAAAAATAAACAAACACCACATTTCTCATTATGAGCCTCACAGCTTCCACCTGTGTTGAGCAAGACAGATAGGTCTTACCCAGTTTCTGATGAGGAAATTGGGCTCTGAGGTGTAGTATGACTTAGCCAAAGTTACACAAGTTGAAAGTGGCAGAGTCAGATCTGAAATATTTTTTTCTTACTCCATGCTTAAGATATGTTTTGTTAAAATGAGCAAAAAAAGGAAAAACCAAATACCTGGATAATTCACAATGGGATAACCAGTCCACTAAATGGGTTAATGGTTTGTTAAATTTTTAGTTTCTGATATTTCCTTCTATTGAAATTATGATGGGCATAGAGCCAACCATATTCCCCACGGGTGATCACACTCTGAAAATCCATGATCTATGACAGATCCATGGCAGCATTAAATGGGCCCAGGGAAGGTTATATTTTGACTTTTCAATCACTACTCAGCTTAACTCAGCATATTTGTCCAGGTTTTTGCCCTCAGACATTCCAAAACATTCTGCAATTAGCTCAAGTGACAATGGATGATAATTGGTAAAAACTCTCAGTGCTAATACCTGCCCTCAGAAAATCCTATCTAATTAAGATGAAAGATGCAGGTGTGTATCCACTGCGTCTTGGAGAAGACAAGGTAGGACAGAGGCATGGGAAGCAAGAGGGCTTGGAAAACATGGGCAGGGCATCGCTGTTGTGGAACAGATTCAGTCTTCACATCTCTTTGTTGAGTAGAGTACGAGAAGCTAGCTTCCATGGCTCTTCCCACTCCTGGGTCCTGGTGCCCTCTCTGGCTGTCCAGGAGCCTTTCTGCTCACCCTCCCTGGCCCCAGATTCCCTGGAGAGGAAGGAATCAGTAATGTTTGTCCAGTCGATGACTTTCTACACCCAAAACCATTGTTTCCCATCTGCTCACCTACAGCCTTTGGGGGACTGGCTTGTGTACCAGATAAGACACTGCAGCTCCTCTTTTGATGTTTTCTTGAAATTTATTTGGAAAATAACATCCTCCCTACCACTCATTCCATTTCCTGTGCAGAGAGATTACATTTAGTGGGAAATACAGATTTAAAATCTTATCATTTATCAATGGGATGAATTTAACTGGAGGAGGCTCCCTTCAGAGTACTAAGGTCAGACAGGCGGGTATACCACAGATTCATCTGAGAGTATCAAGCAAAGGCTGGGGGCTGGGTGTTTACCAGACACAGGCAGGGAAGAGCATTCTAGATACAGGGAACAGTGCATGGAAACTCAGAGATGTAAAAAGAAAAAGAACAACAACAACAAAAAACTCCACATGTTTGGCAGAGAGCAATGAGGTCTGTGTTGTTAAATTAGCTTGTGTGTGTATGTGTGTGCGTGTGTTGTTAACGTAAGAAACGGCCAAACCTGTAATGATTTTTATGAGTTTATTTGAGCCAAACTGACAACAACTGCTGGGAAGCAAAAACATTAACAGAATGAGGAAATGCTCCAGAGAATGACAGTTTTACACCTTATTTTATACATTACAATCAAAAGAGGAGGTATAAGTAGGTTACATGTAATTCACTGGTGATAGATTAGGGAGGTGGGAGTCGGCAAAGTAGGGGAACCTCTGGGATTAAATAAAAAGTAAAATGATAGACTCAAGTAGTATTTTTACATAGGTGAATGTAAGATAGTTAACAGTCAACAATTAACGTGATAATAACTATGAGGGGATTTGTGATCTCCAGTGTGGTGCCCAGGCTTTGAGGGATCCAGAAAAATGGAAGTTTCTTTGTTATTTCAAAGGCATGTTTATTAGGTATATTATCCTAGATGTAAAAAGACAACAGACAGACTTTGTTAAGGTGAAGACTGACCTTTGTCAGGGAAAATTCTAGCCTAGGACATGACTGCCTCCCATAACCTGCTTTTAGTTATGAAGTCTTAATTTCAGTCCATCCTATGTGGTTACTTTAGGTTTCTGAGTTTGGAAGGGTTACACAGGCCTCCCCTGAGCTTGTCAGGGTTAGTATGTGGCCCCTTTTTTGTCCACAGTGTGTGTGTGTTTGAAGATGGTTGAGGATCAGGTCAAGTTGGAAAAACCTCACGTGCTATGCCTTGGAGTTTGCACTGGTCAGTTGGAGACTTAGAAAGGTATCAATGGTTGCTGTGGGTTAGAAGAGGAAGACACTGGAGGCAGGGAGGCCAGGTAGGACCAGCTGTAGGAGTCTCAGGGATTACAGAGACCACCAGGCCCAGCAAAGTGGGCAGTGAATCAATGACAGTACCTATGAGCATTAAAAAAATGTTCATAGCAGCACAATTTACAATAGCCAAGTGTTGGAAGCAACCTAGATGCCCATCAGTAGATGATTGGATCAAAAAATTATGGTACATATACACAATGGAATACTACGCAGCAGAAAGGAAAAAAGAACTACTAAACTTCGCGACAGCATGGATGGAACTGGAGAGCATTATGCTAAGCGAAATAAGCCAGGGGGTGAAAGACAAATACCATATGATCTCACCTATAAGCGGAACCTAACCAACAATGCAAAGAAGCAAGGAAAATATGACCAGCAACACTGAAAGGAAAAGAAATCAACAGAGACAAGAGGAAAGGAGGGAGGAGCGGGCAGGGAAAGGGAAGGGAAGGGTCAAGTCAAGGAACATATAGCAAGGACTCATGGACAAAATCAAAGGGGAAGAGCTGAGGGAGGGAAGGAGGGAGGGGGCAAGGGAAAGTGGTGGGGGGAAGGCAGAGACAAATGTATTTAAAAATAACTAAATAAAGAAAGAAAAAAAAAACCTGATGTACATTGAAAGTAAAAAGAGAAAAAAAATAAAAATAAAATAAAAAAGAAGACACCATTGTAAATAATCCAGTTGATTAACAAGAGGATTTAAAACTCCTGAATGCTAGGAGCTGGGTCTGGGGCTTCTGTGAGAGCCTTTGTGAGGCAGAACTCAAGCAAGCTGTACGTTTAGGAAGACTTACAAAATTGGTGGAGGGTTTTAGGTTGTTTTTTTTTTTTTTCCAATTATTTATTTTTTATTTCAAAGGGATAGTAAAACACAGGCTTTAAAGAAAGTCTTTAAAGAAAGGCTTATAAAGCATAATAATCACTTTTTTTTTCTTTTAAACCAAGTTTAACTTCTGATCAGAGAGGTCCATCACACAGAAACTGATAGGGTGGGGCAGGATATTTCTCTATTTCATTTCGGCTGAAGAAATTTTGCTATTGCTTCTGCACTAATTTGTTTCTCCTTCAATTAATTTGCCACCTTGTGGCCTAAGGAGAAATTTCAGTTTTTATAGACTGAAGATGGAGGATTGTTGAAGTAGGAATCAATATTATTTTGGCTAACATAGCATTGATACACTTTGGCTGCCAAGAATATATCAATACAAGGGGGCCTCCTCTATGTGATATCCCTTCTTGCTTTCAATCCAAAGGGCATTGTGTAATTTCCCAAGAATATATGGGATAATAAGGAAGTGCTTGAATCATAGATACTTCTTGCACCTGTATGCTCTTTACTCCATAAAATGAAAATTAGAGTTTGGTGTTTGTATTCTCATGGAAAGAGAAATTGCCCTGAAAGCTATAGAGCCCCCATAAGATTAATTTCAACTTATAAAATTTTGCTTAAAATTAATTAGTTGAATTTCAAAACATAGATGAAACCTGGATCCTGAGCAAAAACCCATTAAACTAAAATAAAAAGTGTGAACACTTTTTCCAATGAATGGCAAAACCAATGAATGGAAAAACCAATGAATGGCATTTCTTTTCTCTCATGCAGTCATGAGACCAAGATATAATAATTGCTTTTCCTGAAAAAACTGAGAGGGCTACTTCTATGAGAGATGGGTGGTCCTTGATTTTACACAAAACAAGTGAAAAACAACCCCATAAGGAATATGTCCCCTTAGTCAGGAGCACAGTGCAGCAAAGCTGTTAAAGAGGCCAGGCCAGGGTTCTATTGCTCCTGCTGTGTAGATTTCTAACCTTTTAGTTGCTGGAAGATAACAAGGCCGGGAAAGGAGTCCTAGAGAAGGGGTTTTGGGGTGGGGGTGTGAGTGAGGGTGGAGGGAGCTGGAGAGCCAGACGAGTGCAGACTGGCCGGGCCTCAGTCTTGCCCTTTGTGCAACCTATTCTCAGCCTCAGAAATGCTGCCTAGAAAGATGTCTTTTTAAAAAATTGAGATATAATTGATATGTAACATTATTTTACTTTCAGGTATACAACACAATGATTTGATATTGGTATATGTCACAAAATGATAAAAATACACCTTTAAGAGTTACATTCTTCTAATACAATATTTATAATATAAAACTATTAACACAGAGGGGCCAAGGTTTATTTTTGCTCTATTGTGAAGCAGAGGTATGCAAAGCGAATTAAAAAGCATAAATAAGTTTTTTAAAGGTTGTTTAAACCATCTAGGTGCTAGTGATTTCCCTAAACTTCCATTTCTGTATCTTTATTTTATTCTGACAACACAACTGGCATTAATTCTATAAACTTTTCAGTCAATCCTTATGTTTTGTAGGTCTAAAAATGTTGTTCACAAATAGTTTAGTGTCTTCTTTCCCAATAATTATACTTTGAATTTGTTATATGAGTTGGGGCACACTCACAAAAACAGAATTATCTTCTGGAGGGTAGGCAGGCCCCTTGTAGTACAGGCTTCCCCCGCTAGGTGGGTGTTCTAGGAGCCCACCTGTATCAGTGCACCAGCTGGTGTTTTAAGAGGCTGCATTTGGCTTTAGTAAAATTGTTTTTGAAGACACTTTCAATGTGTTTGCCCATTTCATGATAGGTGATTTATAAGCGCACCGGACCATACTGTGCTGAGTGTTCAGCAGTTTTTGACCAAAAACAGCATGACCTCTTTGCGCCACCCTCCCTATTCACCCAGTCTCATCCGGCCAACTTTTTTTTTTGTTTCCCTGGATGAAAAAAGTCTTCAAAGGGAAACATTTTGTCAATGTGGAAAAGGTGAAACCAAAACCGGCAGAAGCATTAAAAAGCATCAAAATTGACAAGTGCAAAAGCTGTTTTGAGCAATGGAAAAAATGTCTGATAGGTGTATTGCATCAAATGGAGAGTACTTTGAAGGTGACTGAAGTTTAAACATGTAAGAATAAATACACAATTTTTTATAAATAAATTCTGAGTTTTTAGGGTCTCCCCTCATCTATCTTAAGGAATTGGGACCTAAACTGCATAAGCTTCTTTGTGAATTTGGTAATAGTTTATCAATGAGTCTCAATCACTCTTTAATACATGAAAAGATGCAGTTTTGGGATATTGTGAGCTTCTAATTTTTTTCACTAATTTAGAATACTTCAGTCCAGATGAGGATGATGATTTTACTTTATTTGTGATGCATCTAAGAATGTGAGAGCTGGCAGGAAACTGAAAGGTAATTGAGTACACTAGCTGCTGTTTGAGTTGTTCAGTTTGGTTTTGATCTGTTCTGTCATGCAAACTGATGGAGAGGAAAAGATTATTGTGTATAGAATCATGGAGAATATTATGCAAATTATATGGAAACAAAAATGATGACGCCTGGACACTCCCAGACAGAGAAGCTGAGGCAGCAGGCATGATTGGGTCCTAGGGTCTGGGACAGAGATAGGTGTGAATAGGAGGGTCAAAACAGTTTAGACTTGGCAAAGACACAAGGTAAGTACATAGCTCAATCACTTCTCCTAGAGCTCATGGTCTGTTGGAAGGAGTGCACAGGTAAGAAAGGAAGTCTTACCGATTCGGCTCTCAGCAGAGTGCAATGAAGTAGAAAATTGGATGGTGACTTGGAGAGTGGTAGAGAACAGTAGTTCTCAGCCCTGGTTGCACATGACAGCTACCTAGAGAGGTTTGAAAACTCCTAATTTCCAGGTGCCCCACCTCATTCTAGGAGCGAGACCCAGGCACTGTAGTTCTTAAAGCTCTTCAGGTGATTTCAGTGTATAGTGAAGCACCAGAGTAGAAAACATACTTAGGAGATTTCTACCTCCCAGCAGGTAAAAAGGCTATGTGATCGCAGAAGATTAGAGGTGACACAGCTATTGGCTTGCCTTTCCCGGACTCCTGAAAAGCGGTATTCTAACCAGTCAGCTCAGCCTTAAGGAGCACTTGATTTAGTTCTGACCAGGCCCCGCACTGTATTAGGAACTCAGTTCTCATCAGCTGGTGGGAGAGCTGGAATTAATTTTGTCACCTTCATGTAATTCATTCCTGGGGCACCCACTCTCAGAGAGTGTCCTCCTCTCCCAGTGTCTTCCTGACCGATGTTCCTGGGTTTCATTCTTGTGCCTGCTGGAACTAGAACCATGCCCAGTGCACTAGCCAGCTTTACTGGAATATACTTCTCCCTAGAGCTGGATTGTGAACCCTTTGCCACCAGCTGCTAACTGAAGGCCTGCTCAAGGCTGATAAGTCTTACTCTTGGCTCACCAGGTTGGACACCTCTGCTGTGAATCCTAGCATGGAAAAAGCTGAGGTCCCAGAATCTCCTGGGTCATGGAATCTGCATTGCCAGCCCCTCCTGTAGGTGCCATCTTATGTCTGGGTAATTTTCTGAAGACTGAACATTCCAGTTCTCAGTTGTCTCCCTTTCCCATTGGCCCACTGCTGCCTCAATACTGGACCAAATGGTCAGAGCTCAACCTCATGCCACCCGGCTAGCTGGTGAGAGGGTAAAACCTGAGCAATCCTGAGAGGGTCCCAATATTTTGATGACTGCAAAGTCTGTGGGCCCATACTTGAAGAACACACAGCAGGTCTCCAGGAACTTATCACCTAGGGTCACCATAAAAGCTTCTGAAGGGAAGAAAGGGATGGGGCAAGTGAGATATGAGTTATAAAGGTAACAGTTGGAAAGGAAAGTGATGCTCTGCTTAGCAATTTAGACAATTTAGAATTGTCTAAAGCAAAAGTGTGGCAATCAAGGCACTGAGGGATCTTTCTGTATTTAGAGAAGACATCACTCATTGATTTCAACATTCTTGCCTGCTTCACCCAGACTTGGACTTAAAATTGATCTTGATATAGCATTCTGGGTATTTGCTATGAATCAGAAGCTGTCATGCAAGTTGAAAACCACCAGCGATCCTGGTGAAAAAATACCTTTCTTCTTCCTAAGCCACCGATACAACAAAGGTCTTCATGAATGAGAGGAGATCATAGCAGGAAGCCAGAGAGGAAGCCAGTGCTGTGGAGAAGCAAGCTATTTTTTTAAGGTCTTGTGATATTAGAATTTAATAATTTTTTTCTATAGAATCATGGCCAATTTACACAATTCTTTTTTTCTAATTCTTTTTTTATATCCAATGCCATTTCCTCTTAACACAATCTCTGCCATTATCCCATCCCCCTGTTTTTTTCCCTTCCAATCAGTGTGCTGTTGAAGTGAAAAACAAACATGGCTGCTTGGAAGTCCCTCTTGACGCCCAGGAAGGCTACCAGGTGAGGCTGTGCACAGAAGAGGAACCTCAGGATCAGTCATGAGATCCAGAAGTACCTCTCCATGCTGAGTGGCCATTTGTCCCGATCGGAATCTAACTTGTGATCCTGTCCCAAACCCTGCAAATGCTCTCGGTTCTGCTTGTACCAAATGTTCCCTGAGCATGTCCTTTTTCTCAAAGTCAAACAAAAACACATAAAAAAGAACAGGAGGTTATTTTACATAGCCCCATGAAAGGGAAAGAAAAAAAAAAACACTAGAAGCTGAAAGATTGCTTTCAATGCAATTGGGGGTGGGAGTTGGGTGAAATTAAATGCTGTCACCATCCCTTTAGAATCTACCAAGTACAGCTTGGCACCTGATCCTTATTTGCCCTTAGATTTAAAAAAAAATAAAAAGACAACAGCACAACAATAGCCATCTGGTGTGAATAAATAAAAATTATGCCTATTTTTTGTTAGATCAGCAAAAAAATGTATATTTCTTGTTGTGCTGCATAATTTTAGTAATTAGCTTATGTGTGCCATGAGATCAGAAAAAAAAATGAAAATCACTGCTCTAAGCCAATGATTTTGAGACTATTTCACTGAAAAAAATATAAGCAATAAAAAACAAAACTTCTAAACTGTCATTGCCATATTTGCCTTCTTGTGTGTATCTGTGTCCATATATTTTTCATTCTCTTGTTTTACTGTGAATACACAGTCCTCACTCCAGAAAAGGTCAAGGGCTCAACTTTAGGCTTCTGGCCTTAATCAGGTAATAGGCCTAGACTTAACCTTTTCCCTTAAACTATGTGAACATGAGACAAAACATATGAATGAGAAAATTTTGGGTATTTGAAAACAGGCAGCACAGGATAATGAACTTCAAGAGAAGGGATACAAATGAAATGGGGACTATTACTGCCCCAGCTTACCATCAGACGCGTTTCAGAATAAAGTGCCAGGAAGGGAACCCAACTAAAACCTAGTAGTCTTACTGAGTTAAAGAGACATGTACTGGGGTTTGAGCAGATCAACACATCTAGAAAAATAATAGGAGGCAGATGCAAAAAGAAAGAGCTGTGATGATCTACAGAGAAGACCTCTCGAGTCTTGAACCAAGTACTAGTCTATATATTTATAAGGGAAAACTAGCCAAAGCTGGCAAAGAACCAGAGGGAAAGAGTGGACAGAACAATCCACAGGGTCACACATAGCTGATTATAATTTGTTTGCACCAGCCAGAGTGAAAAGATCTCCTCATATCTAGGACATCTGGCAATGTCCTCATAAGTGGGGTTAAATTAGCCCTGAATTAAAACCTTGAAAGGATCAAACTAACTCCAAGTAATTCAACATGCCCCAGAAAAAGCCCAAAGCTATTAAAAATAATACATTAAATCTTACACCCAATAATGTAAAAGTCACAATATCTGACATCCAATTAAAAAAAAAAAGGAACACAAAGAAGCTGGAAAATGTGACATACAGCCTGGGGTGGGGGAAAAACCGTCAATAGAAACAGACTCAAAAATGACAAAGATAATAGAATTAGCTAAGAATGAAATTAAAACAGCTATTATAAATATACTCCATATGCTCAAGAACAAAAAACAAAACATGAAAATGATGAGAAGACAAAAGAAAGAATTTAAAAAGACCGACGTTGAAATTGTAGAAATAAAAGATATCTAAAATGAAAAATACACTGGATGGCAGTAATAGCATATTACACACTGTGGAAGAAAAATAAGTACATCTGAATACCAAACATTAGATACTACCCAAATTAAATACAGAAAGAAAAAAAATCTGAAAAAATCCCCAGCCTCAATGGCCTGTGAGACATTGAGTGTCTAATATATATACACATGTAATTAGAGTTCCAGGAGGAGAAGAGGTGGAGACAGAAAAAATATTTGAAGAGTTAACAGCAAAAACATTTCCAAAGTTGATGTAAACTAAAACCCACAGTTCCAAGAAGCTTACTAAATCCCAAACATGAAGAATAATCACACAGTGCACATTATAATCAAATTGCTAAAACCCAATGAAAAAGAGAAAAAAATTTAAATCAACCAGAGGGGAAAAAATGACACGTTTCTACCTATAAAGGAACAAAGATTAGGACTACTGCCAACTTGCCTCAGATTTATAAGCCAGATGTTATCTGTAAGATACTGAAGGAAAAAAGCTGTCAACCTAAAATTCTGCACTGCCCAAATTAAGGCAAAACCCAAAGAAATGAAAGCATATTTCCAAATAAAGACATGCTCACAAAGATCCACAGCAGTTTTATTTGTAATGGCTGAAACATGAAATCAACCTGTCTGTCCATTAGCAGGTAAATGGATAAACAAATTGTGGCATATGAACTATCAATACATACAATACGAGTGAAACTCAAAAAATTATGTTAAGTGAAAGATGCCAAATACAAATTAATCCATACTGTATGATTCCATTTACTTAAAATCCCCCCCCCCACCGCGAAATGCAAACGAATATGTACTCGTAGAAAGTAAATCAATTATTGCTGAGGGAAGCATGGGCTAGAAGTTGAAAGGAGTTAAAAAAGGAAATGAGGGAATTTTGGAGGTGATGGATATGTTCATTATTTTTATTTTAGTGATGGTGTGTGCATACGAGATCTGTCCAGAAAATATCCCGCCACATACTATAAAAAGTAGAGAAAATTTTTTGAAGATATAAGACACAAGAAACATAGTACATAAGACAGTGATGCCTCGGTCCCCTTCACAGTAGGCACCTTGGGACCTCACAGAGTTCTGATTGCCATCAGCTGTCCTGTCGTATTTTCCTGAATCTCATCGATGGTCTGAAATCTCTTCTTTTTCAAAGGTGATATTAGTTTTGGGAAAAGCCAGAAGTCTTAAGGTGCCAAATCTTGGCTGTAGGGAGCTGAGTCACCGGGATGATTTGACTTTTCCCCAACAAAAAAACTCTGCATGAGACATGATGCACGAGCAAGAGCGTTGTCATGATGAAGCTGAAAATCACCAGTTGCCCAGAGCTGTGACCTCCTAGTTTCCATGGAGGAATGTTCAAGCTTAATGCAAAATTTGATGCAGATTTGTTGTTCTACTTACTCAGTCATTCTGAATGTGATGGCCACACAGTACACATGCTCACTCAGTGGCCTCTACCGCTCCCCACTGATTAGTACAGTGAAGTTGTGATTGTTCAAGCTGTGCACTCCAGTCTACTCTCTTTGGCTGCCAGGTTACAGCAATGCAATGCAAAACATTTTTCATTATATTAACAATGGCTGGATTTTTTTTGCACAGACCTCATATGTCAGAGCTTACTTTTTTGTATTTTCTTTTTTTTTAATTTATTTTTTCAATTATATTTGACATTCAATACTATATTATTTTCAGGAGTACAGCATAGTGATTAGATATTTATGCAACTTACAAAGTCTAGTACCCATCTGGCATGATACATAGTTATTACAATATTATTGACAATATTCTCTATGCTAAACTTACATCCCTGAGACTATTTCATAACTACCAATTTGTACTTCTTAATTCCTTCACCTTCTCACCCAGTCTCCTAACCAACCTCCCACCTTGAAACTTAATCAGTTTGCAGTCTGTATCTATGATCCTGTTTCTGTTTTGTTCATTTATTTTGTTTTTTTAGATTCCATATATAAGTGAAATCATATGATATTTTTCTGTCTAACATTTCACTCACAATAATACCCTCTAGGTCCAGCCATATTGTCATAAATGGTAAGAGTTCATTCTTTTTAAGGCTGAGTAATATTCTATTGTATATATGTACTGCATTATCTTCATCTAAGCACTAAGGTTGCTTTCATATCCTGGGAATTGTAGGTAATGCTACAATGAACATAGGGCTATGTATGTCTTCTCAAACCAGTATTATGGATTTCTTCAGATAAATACTCAGAAGTGGAATTGCTGAATCATAAAGAAGTTCTATTTTTAATTTTTTTTAGGAACCTTCACACTGTTTCCTATAGCTGCACCTACTTGCAGTCTCATCATCAGTGTATGAGGGTTTTGTTTTTATTTTCCTCCACATCCTCAGCCACTCTTGTTATTTGTTGATTTATTGATGATAGCTATTCTGGCAGGTATGCGGTGCTATCTCTTTGGGGTTTTAATTTGCATTTCTCTGATAATTAATGACTTTCAGCATTTTTTCATATGTCTACTGGCCACTTGTTTATCCTCTTTTGAGAAATGACTATTCAAGTTCTCTATGTTTTAATTGGATTGTTTGTTTCCTTGCTTGTTTTTTTGGTGTTAAGTTGTATGAGTTCTTTATAAATTCTGGATGTTAACCCCTTATCAGATGTATCATTTCCAAATATCTTCTTACATTCAGTAGGTTGTCTTTACTATGAAGAAACTTTTTAGTTTTATGTACTCCCATTTGTTTATTTATTTAGTTTGTTTGTTTTCCCTTGCCCAAGGAGATAAATCCAAAACATTTTACTAAGATTATTGTCAAAGAGTTTGCTGCCTATGTTTTTTTTTCTAAAGGTGTTTTATGGTTTCAGGTTTTTATATTTAAGTCTTCAATCTATTTTGATTTTATTCTTGTATGTGGTATAAGAAAGAGCTCTAGTTTCTTTTTCTTTTTTTTCATGTATCTGTCCAGTTTTACCAACATGATTTATGGAAGAGGCTATATTTACCCCATTGTATACTCTTGTCTCCTTTGTCAGAGATTAATTGACCATATAGACAAGTCCTTATTGCTGGGCTTTCTATTCTGTTCCACTGATCTATGTGCCTCTTTTATGCCAGTACCATGCTGTTTTGATTACTATGAAATTGTAATATAGTTTCATATCAGTTAGTGTGATACTTCCAATTTTTTCTTCTTTCTCAAGATTGTTGTTATGGGTCTTTTTTAGTTCCATATAAATTTTAAGGTTATATGTTCTAGTACTGTTAAAAATTGGTATTTTGATAGAGATTGCATGGAATTAGTGCATTGCTTTGGGTAGTATGAATATTTATTTGATTTTAATTCTTTCTATCCATGAGCATAGTATATGCTTTCATTTATTTGTATCTTTTTAAATTGCTTTCATCAATGTCTTATAGTTTTCTGAACAGGTCTTTTACCTCTTTGGTTAAATTTATTCCTAGGTATTTTATGTTTTTGCTACAATTGTAAATGAGATTTTTTTTAAATTTCTTATTCTGATAGTTTGTTATTGGTATATAAATATGAAACTTATTTCTGAATATTAATTTTGTATCCTGCCACTTAACTGAATTCATTTATCAATTATAATAGGTATTTTTGCGAAATCTTTAGGGTTCTCTCTATGTAGAATCATGTTATCTGCAAATAATAATAGTCCATTCCACAAAACCAAAGGGGAAGGATTGAGGGAGGGAGGGGGAGGGGGCAAGGGAAGGTGGCGGGGGGAAGGCAGAGACAAATGCACTTAAAAAAAATAAAGAAAATAAATTAAATTAAAAAAAAGAAAACCCAAAAGTAAAAACCAAAAAAATATAAAATAAAATAAAATAAAATATAAAAAACAATAGTCCATTCGAATTTTGATTCCTTTTATTTCTTTTTCTTGTCTAACTTCTGTACATAGCCTCCAATACTATGTTGAATAAAAGGGATGAAAGTGGTTACCCTTATTTTGTTTCTGCTCTTTTTAGTTTTATGTAGTGTCATAAATGGCTTTTAGCTTTTCACCAGTGAATATGATGTTAGTTTGGGTTTGTCATATATGACCTTTATTATCTTGAGGTATTTTCCCTCATTTCTATTCCTACTTTGCTGAGAATTTTTATCATAAGTAGATGCTGAATTTTGTCAAATGCTTTTTATATATCTATTGCTATGGCCTTATATTTTTATCCTTCATTATTTTATGTGGAGTATCGCATTAATTGATTTGTGATATTGAACCAAACCTTTATTCTAGGGATAAATCCCACTTAATCATGGAGTATGATTTTTTTTAATTAATTTATTTTTTCAAATACATTTGTCTCTGCCTACCCCCCACCACTTTCCCTTACCCCCTCCCTCCCTCCCTTCCTCCCTCCCTCAATTGTTCCCCTTTGGTTTTGTCCATGAGTCCTTGCTATATGTTCCTTGACTTTCCCCTACTCTTACTTTTCTCCTGCCCAACCCTCCCTCCTTTCCTCTTGTCTCTGTTGGTTTCTTATCCTTTCAGTGTTGCTGGTCTTATTTTCCTTGCATCTTTGTTTTTGTGGTTAGGTTCCGCTTATATGTGAGATCACATGGTATTTGTCTTTTGCCCCCTGGCTTATTTAGCTTAGCATAATGCTCTCTAGTTCCATCCATGCTAAGTTCCACCCACCTGCGCATCCATGATGCGAAGTTTAGTAGCTCTTTTTTTCTTTCTGCTGCACAGTATTCCATTGTGTAAACGTACCATAATTTTTTGATCCAATCATATATGGATGGGCATTTAGGTTGCTTCCAACACTTGGCTATTGTAAATTGTGCTGCTATGACCATTGGGGTGCATAGGTTCTTTGACTTGGCGTTGTGGGATTCTTAGGGTATAGTCCCAGCAAGGGAATCACTGGATCAAAAAGCAGTTCCATTTTCAGCTTTTTGAGGAAATTCCGCATTGCTTTCCACAATGGCTGCACCAGTCTGCATTCCCAAGAGTGTACTAGTGTTCCCTTTTCTCCACAGCCTTGCCAGTACCTGTTGTTGGTTGATCTGTTTATGATGGCCAATCCGACCGCTGTGAGGTAGAAACTCATTGTGGTTGTGATCTGCATTTCTCTGATGGCTAGTGATGCCGAGCATCCTCTCAAATGTCTCTGGGCCTCTGTATCTCTTCCTTGGAAAAGCGTCTGCCCAGGTCCTTTGCCCATTTTTTGATTGGACCGTTTGTCTTCTTGGAGTGGAGTCGAGTGAGTTCTTTATATATCTTGGAGATCAAACCTCTATCTGATGTATCATTAGCAAATATATTTTCCCACACGATTGGCTCCCTTTTCATTTCCCTGGTATTTTCTTTAGCCATGCAGAAGCTTCTTATCTTGATGAGGTCCCACGTGTTTATTCTTTCCTTTATGTCCCTTGCTTTACGAGACATATCAGTGAAAAAATTGCTGCGTGGGATATCTGAGAGTTTCCTGCCAATGTTCTCCTCTAGGATTTTTATGGTATTACGACTTATATTTAAGTCTTTTATCCATCTTGAGTTTATTTTTGGGTATGGTGTCAGTTGATGATCCAACTTCAATTTTTTGCATGTAGCCATCCAGCTCTCCCAACACCATTTGTTGAAGAGGCTATTATTGCTCCACTTTATGCTTCTGCCCCCTTTGTCAAATATTAGTTGCCTGTATAGACCTGGGCTTATTTCTGGGCTTTCTTTTCTGTTCCACTGGTCTATGGGTCTGTTCTTGTGCCAGTACCAGATTGTTTTGAGTATAGTGGCTTTGTAGTAGAGTTTGATGTCCAGTATTGTGATCCCTCTTACTTTGTTTTTCTTACTCAAAATTGCTGAGGCTATTCGGAGTCGTTTATGGTTCCATATAAATTTTTGAATAGTCTGTTCTATTTCTGTGAAATATGTCATTGGTATCTTAATAAGGATTGCATTGAATCTAAAATTGCTTTGGGTAGTATGGACATTTTGATGATATTAATTCTTCCAATCCATGAGCACGGTATATGCTTCCATTTATTTGTATCTTCCTTAATTTCTTTCTTCAATGTTGTATAGTTTTCTGCTTATAGGTCTTTTACCTCCTTGGTTAAATTTATTCCTAGGTACTTTATTTTTCTTGTTGCTATATCGAATGGTATTTTTTTTTTCTGATTTCTTCTTTTTCTATTTCATTGCTGGTGTACAAAAATGCCTTTGATTTCTGAATATTGACTATGTATCCTGCTGTTTTGCCAAATTAACTTATTAGGTTGAGGAGTTTTCTGGTAGAGTCTACAGGGTTTTCTATGTACACTATCATGTCATCTGCAAACAATGATAGCTTTACTTCCTCCTTTCCTATTTGGATGCCTTTTATCTCTTTCTCTTGTCTGACCGCTATGGCTAGGACTTCCAATATGATGTTGAAAAGAAGCGGTGAGAGCGGACATGCTTGGCGTGTTCCCGATCTTAGTGGGAAAGCTTTTAGTTTTTGCCCGTTGAGTATGATATTGGCTGTAGGTTTTTCATATACGACCTTTATTATGTTGAGGAATGCCCCATTGATTCCCATTTTGCTGAGTGTTTTGATCACAAATGGGTGCTGTACCTTATCGAATGCTTTTTCTGATCTATCGAGATGATCACGTGGTTTTTGTCTTTTCTTTTATTTATGTGATGTATTCCGTTTATTGACTTGCATATATTGAATCATCCCTGCATCCCTGGGATGAATCCCACTTGATCGTGGTGGATAATCTTTTGAATGTACTGCTGGATGCAGTTTGACAATATTTTGTTGAGGATTTTAGCATCTATGTTCATCAGCAAAATTGGCAAGTAGATTTCTTTCTTTGTAGATTCTTTATCTGGTTTTGGGATTAGGGTGATGCTGGCCTCATAAAAATATTCTAGGAGTCTCTTCTTGAATTTTTGGAATAGTCTGAGAAGGACAAGGGTTAGCTCTTCCTTAAATGTTTTGTAAAATTCTCCTGTGAAACCTTCCAGCCCCGGGCTTTTGTGTGCCGGGAGTTTCTTGATTACTTCTTCAATTTCCCCAGCTGTTATCGGTCTGTTCAAGCTTTCTGTTTCTTCCTCCTTCGGTGTTGGAAGAGTATACTTTTCTAGAAATTTGTCCATTTCATCAAGGTTTTCAAATTTCTTGGCATATAATTGTTCATAGTAGTTTCTGACAATCCTTTGTATTTCTGTGGTATCAGTTGTTATTTCTCCTCTTTCATTTCTGATATATATTAACATGGGTCCTCTCCCTTTTTTTCTTGATGAGTCTGCTTAAAGGCTTGTCAATTTTATTTATCTTTTCAAAGAACCAGCTTCTGGATTGGTTGATCCTCTGAATTGTTATTTTTGTCTCTATGTCATTCAGTTCTTCTCTAATCTTGACTATTTCCTTCCTTATCCTTTCTCTGGGATTTATTTGTTGTTGTTTCTCCAGTTCTTAAAGTTGTAGTGTTAGGTCTTTTATTTGAAATGTTTCTATCTTTTTTAGGTAAGCCTGTATTGCTATGAACTTCCTTCTCAGGACTGCCTTTGCTGTGTCCCATAGGTTTTAGATTGTTGTCTGTTCATTTTCATTTGTTTCCAGAAATTTTTTGATTTCTTCTCTTCTTTCATTATTGACCCATTCATTGTGTAATAGTCTACTGTTCAGTCTCCATGAGTTTGCAAGTTTTTGAAGTTTTCTTTGAGGTTGATATCTAGTTTTAAGCCCTTGTGGTCCAAGAAAAAGTTTGGTATTATTTCAATTTCCTTAATTTGCTGAGGTTTGCTTTGTGTTCTATCATGTGGTCTATCTTTGAAAAACTGCCATGAGCATTTGAAAAGAATGTGTATTTTTCTTCTTTGGGATGTAAGGTTCTATATAGGTCAGTTAAGTCTCTTTGATTCAGTGTGTCATTCTGCTGCACAATATCTTTATTAATATTTTGTTTGGGATTCTGTCCATTTTTGACAGTGGGGTGTTGAAATCCCCTACTATCAGTATGTTGCTGTTTATATCTTTTTTGAATTCATCCAACAATTTCCTTATAAACGTGGGGGCTCCTATATTGGGAGCATATAAGTTTACAATGTTTATGTCTTCTTGATAGATTCTTCCTTTAAATATTATAAAGTGTCCCTCTGGGTCTCTTTTTATGGCCTTTGTTTTGAAATCTACTTTGTCTGATACAAGTATGGCAACCCCGACCTTTTTCTCATGCCCATTTGCTTGGAATATATTTTTCCATCCGTTTACTTTCAATCTGTGTAGGTCTTTGGCTCTGAGGTGGGTCTCTTGCAGGCAGCATATGTGTGGGTCATGTTTTCTTATCCATTCAGCTACCCTGTGACTTTTGATTGGGGCATTTAGTCCATTCACATTGAGAGTTATTACTGATAGAAACTTATTTATTTTTTTCTCTTTGTACCTGTGTTTTTCTCTTTCTCACTCTTTTCCTTCATCTTCTTAAACCAGTCCCTTTAGCATATCTTGGAGTGCTGGTTTCATAGAGATGTATTCTTTTAGCCTTCTCTTGTCTGGGAAACTCCATATTTCCCCTTCTATTTTAATGGAGAGCCTAGCTGGGTAGATCAGCCTTGGTTGTAGGCCCTTGCTTTTCATGGCTTGGAATATTTGTTGCCATTCCCTTCTGGCTTGTAGTGTTTCTGTTGAGAAGTCAGCTCCTAGCCGTCTGGGGAGCCCCCTTGTATGTGACTTTCTCCTTCTCCCTTGCTGCCTTGAGGATTCTCTCTTTGTCTTTGATAGTTGCCATTTTAATGATGATATGTCTTGGAGTGGACCTTTTTGAGCCCCTCTTGAGTGGGGTCCTCTGTGCCTCCTGGATCCATGAGAGCCTTTCTCTCCTCAAATCAGGGAAATTTTCCATCATTACTTTTTCGAGGAGGTTCTCTATGCCTTGCTCCTCTTCTTCTCCTTCTGGTATCCCTATTATATGGATATAATTGCGTTTCAGGTTGTCCTGCATTTCCCTAAATGCCTCTTCATTCTTTTTGAGTCTTTTTTCCTTTTCTTGTTCTTTCCGGGAGCTTTTTTCTATCTTATCCTCCATCTCACTGATTCGATCCTCAGCTTCATCCAGTCTGCTTTGGATTCCTTCTACTGTGTTCTTCAATTCAGACATGGTATTCTTCATATCCTCTTGTGTCTTCTTGGTAGTTTCCATGTCCTTTTCCAGGTTGGTATAGTTTGTTGTAAGATCCTGATAGTTTCTCTGCAGTTTCTCATAGTTATCTTTGAGCTGGCTGAGCTCATTCAGTTTCCTAGAACCATGGTTTTGAATTCAATATCTGATAGTTCCCTTGCCTCTATTTCATTTAGCTCTCTCTGTGGGGAGTCCCCTTTTCCATTCATTTGGGGGGAACTTCTTTTCCTTCCCATTTTTGTGAGTCTGTTAAGTTATTTATTTATTTATTTATTTATTTATTTATTTATTTATGCTTCTGCTTCAATTGGGCCATCTAGATTTCCTGACTTTGTGGATTAAACTTCTATGGAAGTAGGCGGGTTTATTTATTTATTTATTTATTTTCCTTTACTTTTCTTTCTGGGCCTGCCTCTGATGATGTCAGTTGTTGACCCTATATGACCTTGGGTCGTTTGTTTGAGCCTTCCAGGAGTCTACTGTCTGTGTCTGATGCCTGCTTTGGGCAGCTGCATGACCCCTTCAGCCCGGGATTCACTATTTCTGTGAATCGCTCTGCACTCTCACGCTGGCTCCTTGATCGGCTCCACAGCCCTGCAGGATCCCCGGCCAGCCTGGGCTCACGTGTGCTTGCCCTAGCCCAGGGGGCTTCTTCGCGACGTAGCGTACTCGTCTGGCCCCCCAGGACTGCGGGCAACCTGGCACTGGTCTGTTTAGGGTCTTATATTGTGTGCTTTCCCTGCTTTTGGCTCTTTGGATGCGTTGCCTGCCCTCGCCAAATGGAGACTACGGAAATGGGAGGAGAGTCCAGGACTCTCCGGTTAATCCTGTCTCTAGTCGCTCCTCCAGGGACTCTGGGCAGCTCTGTGACCCCTTCAGCCCGGGATCCACTATTTCTGCAGACTGCTCTGTACTCGCAGGCCTGCATGGGTCGATTTACACCTGCCCTCGCCCATCTGCACACTCCCTCGCAGGCCCCATCGGTGCCAACCTGTGGGAGGCCTTGCCAACCTGTGGGAGGCCTTGCCAGCCCGTGCAAGCCCTCCCCAGCCTGCGCGAGCCCTCGCCAGCCCACGCAGGTCCACACACACACTTGCCAGCCCTCGCTGCCTACTCGGAGCAGGTGTGCGCACCTGCACTGGGTGGTTTTAGGCTCTCTATTGTGTGCTTTTTGCCTTTTTGCTCTTTGGGGGTGTGTCCTTTTCCCGCACAATGGAGACTAGGGAAAGGAGAAGGAGTCGGGACTCCCTGGTTCCTCCTCCCGTTCTTTCCCTAATGCCTCTGTTTCCAGCCTCTCCTCAGGGGTCTCTGGGCAGTTCTGTGACCCCTTCAGCCAAGGATCCACCCCCTGTGTGGACTGCATTTCAATTGAGTACAGTCTGGTTCGAGTGCTCCCCACTTCTGCCTCTTTGGGGGCGCGCCTTACCTGCGGGGGAGGGAGTCGGGATTCTCCGGTTCCTCCTCCCATTCTTTCCCCAATGCTTCCGTCTCCAGTCTCTCCTCAAGGCTCTCCCAGCCAGTCTGCACTCAGCCCCCCAGCTCACACACGCACAAGCTGTGTGCGGAGCGTGCAAAAGGCAGGTTAATTGATTCTCTTGTGCCTGAGGGAGATGGTAGCTGCAGAGTGGGAGGTGCATTATCACTGCGGCTCCATCCCCCGCGGTCTCAGTTCTCTTCACAGTTTTCCTCACCAATCTTTTCCCAGGCACTAGCCCACCCTGCTGCTGCCTCTACCCAGAGATCAAGGAGGGCGGCTGCCACTGCAATTTTTGTGTTGGCCCTTTAAATGTCTCTTTGCATCCTTAGCCACCTGTCTCTGGCAGAGAGCGCCCCTAAGCTTTTCGGGGTTGCGTTTTGTCTTTATTTTCCTGGTTTTAGCTGCTGTAGTTTAGAGGTCCCTGTTTATGATTCAGACCCCTTTTTCTGGGGGGAGATAACTGGCTGTTTCAATGTCCCTCTGGTGCTAGTACCCGTGTGGGCACCCAGCCCACCCTCTCGAGCCTCCACCACACTTCTCACCCATTGGGATGTGTGAGAGTTGAATCCACTGTCTGTCTGGGGCTCCAAGGCTCCTCTCCCACTATCGTTCCAATGTTTTCCAGGTGATTACTCCATTATTTAGTCACAATTCTAGTTTGGTCTTGGGAGGTGGAGGTCCGTGTGACTCCCATTCACTCCTCTGCCATCTTTCCTTGGAGTATGATCTTATTAATGTATTGCTTAATTCAGTTTGTTAATATTTTGTTGACAATTTTTGCATCTATGTTTATCAAGGATATTGGCCTATAATTTTCTGTTTTTGTAATATCTTTGTCTGGTTTTCAAATGAGGGTAATTCTGACCTTGTTAAGTGAGTTTGGGAGTCTTCCCTCCTCTCGAGATTTTTGGAATAGCTTGAGAAGAATTGGCTTTAATTCTTCTTTTGAATGTTTGGTAAAATTCATCTGTGAAGCTATCTGGTCCAGGACTTCTATTTTTTGGGAGTTGTTGGATTATTGATTTTATTTCATTAGTAGTAACTAGTTTGTTGAGATTTTCTGTTTCTTCTTGATTCAGTATTGAAAGATTTTATGTTTCTTAGACTTTATTCATTTCTTCCAGATTGTCCAGTTAGTTAGCATATAGTTGTTACAGCATTTTCTTGTAATCCTTTGTGTTTCTATGGTGTCAGTTGTCACTTCTCCTTGTTCATTTCTGATTTTATTGATTTGGGTCTTCTTTCTTTTTTTCTTTTTGATGAGTCTAGTTAAAGGTTTATCAATTTTGTTTATTTTTTCAAATAACCAGCTATATGTTTAATTGATTTTTTGAATTTCCACTCTGATCTTAATAATTTCCTTTCTTTTACTCACTTTGGGCTTTCTTGTTCTTTTTCTAGTTTCTTTAGGTTTCAGATTAGATTGTTTTTTGAGATTTTTCTTGTTTCTTGAGGTAGGCCTATATTGCTATGCATTTCTCTCTTAGAGATGCTTTTGCTATGTTCCATAGATTTTGTATTAGTATGTTTTCATTTTTATTTGTCTCTAGGTAACTTTGGACTTCTTCCTCATTCTTATTGTAACTCATTCACTATTAGTAGCATGTTATCTAGCTCCCATGTTTGTGTTTTTCAGGTTTTTAAAAATTTTAATTGATTCCTTGTGTCACACTGCTGTGGTTGGAAATGATGCTTAATATGATTTCAACCTCCTTAAATTTCTTGAGACTTATTTTTAGCCCTATCATGTGGTCAATCCTGGAAAATGTTCCATATGCTATTGAAAAGAATATATATTCTGATGTTTTGGGGTGAAATGCTCTAAAAATATCAATTAAATCCATCTAGTTTAATGTGTCATATAAGGCCACTGTTTCCTTGTTGGGTTTTTTTTTTTGTTTGGAAGGTCTATCCATTGATATCAATAGTGTATTTAAGATCTCTACTATGACTGTATTGCTGTCAATCTCTCTCTTTATGTCTATCAATATTTGTATATATTTAGGTGCTCTTACTTTGGGTGCATAAATGTTTATGGGGTTACATCTTCTTGTTGGATTGATCCTTTTATCATTATGTAATTTTTTCCTTGTCTTTTATTATGGTCTTTGTATTAAGTTCTGTGTTTTCTGATTTAAGTATTGATGCCCCAGCATTTTTCATTTCCATTTGCATAAAATATCATTTTCCATCCTTTTACTTTTAGTCTGGGTATGTGTATTTTGATCTAAAGTGGGTATCATGTAGATATCATATGTGTGGGTCTTCTTATCTATTCCCCTACCCTATCTCTTTTGATTGGAGCATTTAATCCATTTACATTTAAAGTGATTATTGATAGGTACATAGGTATTGCTATTTTATTATTCTGATTTATGTTTTCCACTTCTTCTTCTTAAAGAAATCCCTTTAACATTTCTTGTAATACTGGTTTGGTGGTGGTGAAATTCTTTAGCTTTTTTTGTCTGGGAATCTCTTCCTCTCTCCTTCAATTTTAAGTAATAGCCTTGCTGGGTAGGGTAGTCTTGGTTGTAGGTCCTTACTTTTCTTTTTTCTTTTTGTTAAAATATATTTATTTTAAAAGAAAATTTCATATCATTGTTTAAAAAGAATACGTGTCTCACTTTCTATAAGTAGAAAGTAAACAAAGAAGATTCCATGAAATAAAATGTTACTGAATTTTTAAAAATCTGTAATTAAACAAACTGATGACCTACAATAAAATTAAGTTGGGGGCAATTAAATCAAATGAAGGGGTGACATGTATAACTGAAAACAAGCTTCATTAGGAGAAGAATGGAATAGTTTGTAATTGATGAGAGTAAAAGAATATTTGGTCTCTGTATTTAAAGAAAAAATGAAGTACTACATCAATAGGAGCAGTCACTTTTTTTGTTTGGTTTTCAAATTCCAACTTGTATTTTTAAATATATTTTATTGATTATGCTATTACAGTTGTCCAAATGTTCCCCTCTGTGCCTCACTCCACTTTGGTACCTCCCATTCCCTCTGGTAAGACCAACCTACTTATTTTTTGTTTGGTTCATGCATCTAAGTTCTTTGGCTAATTCATTTCCTATACTGTTCTTAACACCTCCCTATCTATTCTGTTCCTTACAAATTTGTACTTCTTAATCTATGCACCTTTACCTCATTCTCTGCTTCCCCCTCCCAACTGATAACCTTCCAAATAATCTCCATATCTATGATTCTGTTTCTGTTCTGCTTGTTTCTTTCATTTTTTAGATTCATTTGTTGATAGTTGTGAATTTATTGCCATTTTAATGTTCATAGTTTTGACCTTCTTCTTTTTCTTAAGTAAATCCCTTTAACATTTCATGTAATAATGGCTTGATTTTGAGCTCTTTTAGCTTTATTTTGTCAGGGAAGCACTTTATCTGCCCTTTGATTCTATGATATCTTTGCAGGATAGAGTAATCTGGATTCCTTGTTTTTCATCACTTTAAATGCTTTTTGCCAGCCTCTCCTAGCCTGCAGAGTTTCTTTTGAGAAATCAGCAAACAGTCTTATGGGAATTTCTTTGTAGATAACCATGTGCTTTCCTCTTGCTGCTTTTCAAATTCTCTCGTTATCTTTAACGTTGGCATTTTAATTATGATGGGTCTTGGTGTGGTCCTCTTTGGGTCCTTCTTGTTTGGGACTCTCTGTGCTTCCTAGACTTGTATGTGTATTTCTTCACTAAATTAGGGAAGTTTCCTTTCACTATTTTTTCAAATACTTGCTCTTTCTCTTCTCCTTTCAGCACCCCTATGATTTGAATGTTGATACATTTAAAGTTGTACCAGAGGCTCCTTACCCTATCCTCATTTTTTGGATTCCTTTTTCTTCTTGCTGTACTGAGTGTTTTATTCTTCTTTTTATTCTAAATCATCGATTAATGCTTAGCTTCATCCAGCCCACTGTTGATTACCTGTACATTTTTTTTCTTTTTAATGTATTGCTGGATGCAGTTTGCCAATATTTTGTGAGGATTTTAGCATCCACGTTCATCAGCGAAAATGGCCTGTAGTTTTCTTTCTTTGTAGGGTCTTTATCTGGTTTTGGGATTAGGGTGATGCTGGCCTCATAAAAAGAGTCTGGGAGTCTTCCCTCCTCTTGGATTTTTTGGAATAGTCTGAGAAGGACTGTGGTTAGGTATTCCTTAAATGTTTTGTAAAATTCTCCTGTGAAATCGTCCGGCCCTGGGCTTTTGTGTGCCAGGAGGTTTTTTATTACTGCTTCAATTTCCCCAGCTGTTATTGGTCTGTTCAGGCTTTCTATTTCTTCTTCATTCAGTGTTGGAAGGTTATATTTTTTCTAGAAATTTTTCCATTTCATCAAGGTTTTCAAATTTCTTGGCATATAATTGTTCATACCAATTTCTTTCAATCTTTTGTATTTCTGTGGTATGAGTTGTTATTTCTCCTCTTTCATTTCTGATATTATTTATTTGGGTCCTCTCCATTTCTTTCTTGATGAGTCCTCTTAAAGGCTCGTCAATTTTGTTTATCTTTTCAAAGAACCAGCTCCTGGATTTATTGATCATTTGAATTGTTCTTTTAGTCTCTATGTCATTCTTTTCTGATCTGATCTTGATTATTTCCTTCCTTCTGCTTTTGTTTCTCCAGTTTTTGAAGATGTAGGGTTAAGTTTTTTATCTGAAACATTTCTATCTTTTTTAGGTAAGCCTGTATTGCTATGAACTTCCCTCTCAGGACTGCCTTTGCTGTGTCCCATAGGTTTTGGACTGTTGTGTGTTTATTTCCATTTGTTTCCAGAAACTTTTTGATTTCTTCTTTGATCTCATTAATGACCTATTCATTGTAATAGCATGCTATTCAGTCTCCATAAGTTTGAATGTTTTTGAGTTTTTTCCTTGAGGTTGGTTTCTAGTTTCAAGTCTCTGTGGTCTAAGAAAATGCTTGTTATGATTTCAATTTTCTTGAATTTGTTGAAGCTTGTTTTGTGTCCTTTGAGTCCCTATCATGTGGTTTATCTTTGGAAATGTTCTGTGTGGATTTGAAAAGAATGTGGATTTTGCTTCTTTGGGATGAAAGGTTCTATATGTGTCAGTTAAGTCAATTAGATCTAATAGGTAGTTCAGTTCCACAATATCCTTGTTGATATTTTGTTTGGAAGATCTATCCATTGTTGACAGTGGGGTGTTAAAATACCCTACTATCAGTGTGTTACTGTCTATATCTTTCTTGAAGTCCTCCAAGATTTTCCTTATATCTTGAGGTGCTCCTATATTGGGTGCATATAGGTTTACAATGTTTATGTCTTCTTGATGGACTTTCCTTGATGAGTATTATGAAGTGTCCTTCTGGGTCTCTTTTTATGGCCTTTGTTATGAAACCTACTTTGTCTAATATAAGTATTGCTACCCCTGCTTTCTTACCTGTACATTTGCTTGGGATATTTTTTTCCATCCCTTTACTCTCAGTCTGTGTATGCCCTTTGCTCTGTGGTGGGTCTCTTGTAGGCAGCATATGTGAGGGTCATGTTTTCTTATCCATTTAGCTACCCTATGTCTTTTGATTGGAACATTTACTCCATTTACATTTAAAGTTATTATTGACAGGTATTTATTCATTTTTTCCCTTTGTACCTGTGTTCCTCTTTCTTACCCTTTCTCTTCCTCTTCTTAAATCAGTCCCTTTAGCATATCTTGCAATGCTGGTTTCATGGAGGTGTATTCTTTTAGGCTTCTTTTGTCTGGGAAACTCCTTATTTCACCTTCCATTTAATGGAGAACCTTGCTGGGTAAAATAGTCTTGGTTGCAGGCCTTTGCTTTTCATTACTTGGAACATTTCTTGCCATTCCCTTCTGGGTTGTGGTGTTTCTGTTGAGAAGTCAACTGCTAGCCTTATTGGGGCTTCCTTGTATGTTACTATCTGTTTTTCCCTTGCTGCCTTTAGGATTCTCTCTTTGTCTTTGATATAAGCCATTTTAATTATGATGTGTTTTGGATGTGTCTCTTCGGCTTCCTCTAGCATGGGACCTTCTGTGCTTCCTGAATGTGTGTGACTTTTTCTCCTCTCAAATTAGGCATGTTTTCAATTATTACTTTTCAGTCAGGTTCTCTATCACTTGCTACTTTTTGTCTCCTTCTCGTATCTCTATTATACAGATATTATATTTGAGGGTGTCCAGCATTTCCCCTCATGCCTCTTCATTCTTTTTGAGTCTGTTTTCATTTTCTTGCTCTTTCTGGGAGGTTTTTTTCTACCTTCTCATTCAGCTCACTGATTTGATCCTCTGCTTCATCTAGTCTTCTTTTGATTCCTTCTACTGTGTTCTTCAATTCAGAAATTGTGTTCTTCATTTCTTCTTGCCTCTTTTTGAGCATTTCTATGTCCTTTTTCAGCCTGATATAATTTGTAGTAAGTGCCTCATAGTTTCTTTGGAGTTTTTGATAATTTTCTCTGAGCTCCCTGAGCACATTGAGCTTCCTTAGAACTATTGTTCTGAACTCAGCATCTGATTGTTTACTTGCTTCTATTTGATTTAGTTATCTTTCTGGGGATTCCTCCTTTCCCTTTGATTGTGAGGTGTTTCTTTTTATTTGCATTATTTGTGAGATTCTTTTTTGTTTTTTGTTTTTTTTGCTTCTGCTTCCTAATTGATCTGTCTTGACTTCCTGACTTTGTGGTGTGAACTTCAATGGTAGGAGACCAGTTTTTTTTTCTTTCTTTCTGGATCTGCCTCTGACAATGTCAGGTGTTGACCCTGTCTGACTTTAGGTATCTTTTCAAGACTTCCAGGAATCTACTGTCTGTGACTGTCTCCTTCAATTATTAATATCAAATTTTTCTTTATTTTGCTTAGTGTAAGCATCATTTCTGCCTGGGTCTTTTTTATGCTATTGCTGTACCCAGTGAGTTCCTTGAGCATCCTAATAACCAGTGATTTGATCTCTGCATCTGATAAATTGCTTATCTCTGTTTTGTTTAGTTCTTTTTCTGGAGTTTTATTCTGTTCTTTCATTTGGGCCATATTTCTTTTTCTCCTCAATTTGGCAGCCTCCTGTGTTTGTTTCTATGTATAAGGTAGATCTGCTTTGAATCTCTGTTTTAGTAATGTAGCCTGTTGTAGAAAAGGACACCTATTATTTGGATGGGGCAGGGCTTTAGGTTAATGCCAGGACAGGGCAACCCATGTGAACTAGGTTGATGGAGTCTTAGATATGATATTGCCACTCTGTGGCTACCTGTGAGTGAGGTCTCAGAAAAGGGAAAATGGCCACTGCCTGACATCTGGAGTTTTTTCTTGGAGTAGTCCGTCCCCCAGCACTCCCCCTGATATCACAGTTTCTCCCTGTTTGCCACTGGTGCCCTTTCAGCTCTTGCCCTGTTGCTGGAGCCCAGGGGGAGTGAGACTACATAAGTCCTAAGTTCATTGCAGGCCCTTTAAGAGGAGATACTTGAGAATCCTGTAGTTTTTTTTCTGCCACCCCAGTCCCACTGGTTTGTACAGCCAAAAATTATGGGGAATTATCTTCGTGACACTGGAACTCTATGTACCTCTATGACACAAATGTAATGTATGATATTGTCTCAGAAGTCCCTTAAACTATCCCTATTTTTAAAATCTTTTTTCTCTTTGCTCTTCTGATTGTTTTCTGCTACCTTGTCTTCTAATTCACTAGTTTGACCCTCTACTTCATCTATTGTGATATTGATTTCTTCTAGTGTATTCTTCATTTCAGCTAGTGTATTCTTAATTTTAGACTGATTTATTTTTTATGGTTTCTCTGTCCTTTTTTATGCTACTATCTCTTTGTTGAAGTTTTCACTGAGTTCATGTAATCTTTCTTTTAGTTCATTAAGCATCCTTATAACCAATGTTTTGAACTCTGTGTCTGGTAGTTTGCTTGCCTCCATTTTGTTTAGTTCTTTTTCTGGAGTTTTCTCCTTTTCCTTCATTTGGGGCATGTTTCATTGTCTTTTCATTTTGGCTGCCTCTCTGTTTGTTTCTGTGTATTAAGTAGATCTTCTTCATCTCCAAGTCTTGGCAGGATGGTCTTATGTAGAAAGTGTCTGTGGGGCCCAGTGGTGCAGTTTTCTTGACTACCTAAGCCAGGTGCTCCAGGAGTGTCTCTTTTGTAGGTTGTGTTTGCTCCTCTGTTGTAGTTGAGCCTTGATTATTGTTGGCACATACATGGGTGGGATAGACCCCCAGGCTTATGAGCTAAGAGGATTGACCTTGAATACAGCATACAAGCTGCTGTGAAGAGGCTGACCCAAAAGAGCATGATTTGCTCCAGTGGGCTCTGTTTGCCTGCTGAGACTACCATTTGAGTGTGCTACTTATGTAGCTAAGTGAGTAGTGGTCTGTTGTGGTCTGAAGATGGCCACCAGATTTGTTGGTATTGGGGCCTCTTCCAAGGGACTTCAGGGAAGACCAAGTTTAGCTGCTCACTGTGACTGGCACAAGGTCTTCTGATAGGAGCTACAAAAAATCTGTAGTTTGTAGCTGCCTCTGCTGGGCCTGGAGACATGTGAGAAAAGCTACAATGCAAACCAAGGCCAGCTATCACCAGTACCAGGTATGGGTCTACTCAGCAAAAGACACGGAGGTCTACCACAAACTGACAGTTGCCTATAAGGCTCAGTCACTGAAAAAACCTCTGGGATTTGCGAGTTTGATGTGGCAGGGTCTCAAGGAGTCACCAGGTTGAGGTGAATGTTGTTCACTGTATTAATCTAGATTGAGATTTGGCAACAGTGGTGAGCCTGGGTGCATTAAGGAAAAGACATAAGGTATATGAAGGTCAGCCACTGCCTACCTGGGGACTGAATACTTTTGAGTTTATTTTTAGGGAAGACTGTAGTGTGGGCCAAGTCTGGCTGTCTGTTACTAAAAGAGCCTCTTGGATTATATGAGTTGGGTGGGGTAGGCCACTGAAAATGATCAGAGTGGTACAAGTGGTATTCATAGGCTAATGTAGATTCAGATTTGGTTGTGGTAGAGGAGTTTCCTGCTAAACACAGGAAAGATTATACCTACCTGTCAACTTTGTTGGAGGAGGGCTCAGCATATAGATAATGGCAGTTGTCTGTCCAGCTCTTACCCTGAAGCCACACAACTCACATTCTCCCTATATGTCTCTGACACCTCCTGAGCCACTGTCCCTTTGCTTGAGCCAAGAGTGAGTGCCTGAGAGCAAGTGAATCTGTGTGCAGGCCCTTTAAGAGGATGCTTGGGTTTCTGGCTTCCTTCTAACCCACCCAGTCAGATGGAATCCTTACTGATTTTCACAGCCATATCTTGTGGGAGCTCTTCTTTCTGATACTGGTGCCCCTGGCTGGAGACCCTGGTTTGGGCTGGGACCACTTACTCCTCAGTGGAGAACTCTGAAGCTTAAATATTTTTCCTAATTTTCGACCACCACATGTAGGTGTGTGGCCAACCTGTTTCACATCTCTTCCCCTTCTACAAGTCTCAACATGGCATCTTTATATTTTTAATTATAGGACACCTGTTCACCTACCCTTCGGATGGTTCTCCAAGTAGGTTATTCTATAATTTAGTTGTAATTTTGCTGTGGTGATGGGAGGAGGCAAACACAGCATTTTCCTACTCTGCCATCTTGACTAGAACTCTCAAATTGTACTTTAAATTTGTGCAGTTTATTGCAAGATAATTATACCTCAATATATTGTTTTTCATTAAAGCAAAACAAAGACACTTTCAGGAAAGAATTAAGACAACTCATTTCCAGCAGATTTGTGCTATAAGAAATGGTAAACAAAGTTCTACAGGTAGGAGAAAAATAACACCAGACGGGAAATTTGGACCTGCACAGGAGTAATGAGCAACAAAAATAAGTATATAAACAAATGTAGGGGAATTTTTCTCATTAAAAAAATATCCTGAAAGAATAATTGTTTAAAGTAAAAATAATGACAATATATTGAGAAGTTTATACATATGTAGAAGTAAAGTATATGACAATTGCACAAAGGATGAGAAGGAAGTAAATGTATACTTTTGTAAAGTTCTTAACCATATATGTGAAATAATATATATTTCAAGGTAGACTTTGATAATGCAAAGAACTATATTTGAAGGCATAGCGAGGTGACTCAAAAGAGATAAACCAATGGAACACCATCCCATAAACTGAAGTTTGTGGGTTCAATTCCTGGTCAGGGCACCTGTCTGGATTGTGGTTTAGTCCCCAGTTAGGGCACATGCAAGAAGTAACTGAATAATGTTTTTCTTCCTCTCTTTCTCCCTCCCTTCCCTCTAAAATCAATTACCAAGCCCTTGAGCGTGGATTTAATAAACAAACAAACAAACAAACAAACTACTTAATCCAAAAAAAGAAGGGGAAAGAATATATGTGACAAGTAGAAAAAAATTGCAAGATGGTATATTTATACTCAATTATATTGATAATTACATTAATTGTAAATATTCTACACAGTCCAATTAAAAGGCAGAGGTTGTCATATTAGATAAGAAAGTAAGATTCAACTTTATGCTATCTATAAGAAACACACTTTAAGTATAATGGCCTTTAGAGTCTAACTGTAAAAGGATAGAAAATGATATATGCTAACATTAATTCAAAGAAAAGTGGAGTAGCTAAATAACCTAAAGAAAGTAGATTTCAGATCAAGGAAAATCACCAGAAATAAAATTAATGTTTTATAATGATAAACGGATGACTCCATCAAGAGGATATAAAATTCTAGCAAATGCCAACTACCATCTATAAACTAGATCCCATTCCCATTAACCTATTCTAGGGCAACACTTCAACAGATATTACCTCTCTAGTAGCACCAATTTTTCTTCTTTATTGGAACTTTTGCATTAGCCTACAAAGAAACTATCATTCTGTTTTTTAAAATCCATTCTCTCTTGACCCAAGATCCTCCTTCAACTAATGCTCAACCCCATTTTTTTAATATAAAATTTTATTAAATGTTGTTTCTACTTGATATTTCTAATTTTTTTCTTTCATCATTTTTTCAATTTATGAGTAGTTGATATTCAATATTATATTATTTTCAAGTGTACAATGTGATTTGACATTTAAATGCCTTACAATGTGATCACCTCATTAACTCTAGCAATCATCTGTCACCATGCAAACTTATCACAATATTATTGCCTATATTCCCTTTCATCTTTTTCACCCATCCCCCATCCTTAAGCCCTCTGCAACCACCTCTTTGGTCTCTGATTCTTAAGTATGTTTTTTTTTTCTTTGTTTGTTGGTTTATTTGTTTTTATTTTTAGATTCCAAATATAAGTAAAACTATATGGTATTTGTTTTTCTCTGACTCATTTCACTTAGCATAAAAATATGATTATATACCACAAAGTAAGTATCAATGTCTTAACCATATACCACATGTTTGTTGTCAGGCCCAAGAGCCCCTTCCACCTTGTAGAGGGGAGTGCTGACTTTCTCTCCTTTCATACAACACCCATTCACTCTTTTTTTTTTTTTAAAGCTTCCTGATAGATCAAAAACTTTATTGTTAGATGAAAACAGTTCCTGGTCATAGATCTTAACTGTAGCTCTCCTTGTCCAATTATTGAACCAGTCTGCCTGGCCCTAGGCTCTCTTCCATTTTGGCAAGATGAACTTGAGGTAGGGAGACTTCCCAAAGGCTTTTCCAGAGTGTGGCCCAAGGATCAGGAAATAGACTTCAGTTTCTGGCAAAAGCCCTGGAGCAACTAGGGTTCTTCAATTTATCACACCTGGCTCTTCTGGAATCTGTCCCAAGGAAGAAATTAGAGTTCATTCAATGAAGTGCAGAATTCAGGGGCCACACTGCCCAACGGTCTTTAGTGTGCTCCCAGATTCCCAGCTTTGTTGTCCAGCCAAGGCCCACCACATCCCTCTTCACTGGCTAGCCTGCCTGCTGATCCTGCCTGCCCTGAGGTCCAGGAAGGAGGAGCTCAGCTTCATCTCAAGCTTCCTGGCTACTTTGTGTGCTCTCTGAACTATCTAGGTTTAGAGATGCCAAGTCAGGACCCCACTCACTCTTATACCCACTTCAATCAGACCTTTGCCTAACAACGCTACTAAAACTGTTTTGTCAAAGTCACCAATGATCTTCACCTCATTAAATCCATTACTCACATCTCAGGCCTTACTTACATGATCTAACAATAAGATTTGACACAAGTATCACTCCCTATTCCTTCACAAACTTTCTTTTCTTGACTTCCAAGAGTTAATATTTCTTGGTTTGCTGCCTGCCTCCTTCTGTCTCATTTCCTCTTCTGGTTTATTCCTGACTTTGTAATATTACAGTGCTCTAGGAATCAGACTTTAGTCCTCTTCTCTTTTATATCTACACTCACTTCCTTTGCGATTTCATTGAGCCTTGCAGCTTCAAATGCAATATATATGTCTGCTAATAACTTGTAAGTTTGTATCTCTAACTTAAATTTCTCACTTGTTATAGGGACTTAAATATTTAATTACCTATTCATCATCTCTAAACAGATGTTTAGTGAGAATCTCAAATTTAACGTGTCAAAAACTGAAAAAGATCTACTCTTTCCTATCCTACAGTCTTCTTCATGTTAGTAGTGACACCTTTGTTCTTTCTAACACTTTCCCAAAATCTTAATGTCCTCCTTTAAGTCACTTTTTCTGTTACATATTACAGCCAATCTGGCAGCAAATTCTGCGAGCTGTACTTCCTACATAATGTATGTAGAAGTCAACCATATCTTAACATCTCCACTGCTATCACTTGGTCCAAGTCACAATTATCTCTCACCCAGATTATTGCAATAGCTTCTAACTGATGTCACTGAGTTCACCCATGATGCCCTTCCATCTATTTTTAACATCAGCAGCAAAAATTATTCCTTCAAAATCTAAGTTATTTTATTCCCATTTACTCAAAACTCACCACTAGATTCTCATATCACTTGGAGTAAAGGCATTAAGTCACTTTCACCAATGAGTCTCTATTTTGGGTTCTGCTCCTAGGAAACAATTGACATTAAAAAAGCTGTCAGTTTAGAAATATATGTTAGGATAAGGGGACATTAAGAAGAGAAGAGGGGGTGATGTCTGCATCACACCAGCCTAAGACATTCTTAATATTGTCCCACCCTTTGACAATTGACAGCTGAGGGAGCTGTGGAATCCAGGACCACAGCCAAGTGACCTGGGAAGAGTCTCCTCCTGCGGGTAGACAGATCTGGGTCTTGGCTGTGGAGACCCTGCTGTAGTCCATGAACTGGCTCCTCTTGGCTATGCTTTGGGAGCCCCTTGTGAATACTGACTTAAGACAGTTATTCACAGAGGAGAGAGCCTTTGTACAGGTTCTCAGAGGAGAAGACCCAGCACTCCGTTGGAGAAAAGTAATGAATTAGGATGCACTGGAGAAGGTAAGAACAGTTTGACTTTACCTACATGACCCCCGCTACCAAGGTGACTCAGCTTAGGGCCAAGAAGGAAGAAAGATCTTCCCTGGCCCTTGATTTATCCTACAGGTAAAGGGAGATCATGAGAGTGAGTACCCTACTTCCCCAGCTGTGCCTGTCAAATGGGTTCTTTTCTCTCTTGCCCCATCCAGAGTACTAAATCCAGAATTCTGTAATTTGGAGAGTAGGAAGAGGTTGTGGGAGCTGCAGATAGAATTTGTGGAGGACATTAAAGGCACATATATCCTAATTGCCTCATGGATTTATTCCATCAATAAGTCTGCCCACAAGCTGCTAGGAGTGCCTCAGCACAGATGGATTCCAACTGGTACATGGGCACCCAAGTGCTATGCATGCCTCATACCCCTCTCTCCCATCTCCCCGCCCTGCAACCCAGCTCTGTGGCCAGCTCCCTGGGTATGATCCTGACAGTTGCATAAGTGGGTCATGGCAGGCTGCCAGTGAGCACACACAGGATGTTGGCTAAACGTGCAGGCCAAGGAGAGAACGCACACTTCAGCTTTAGGGCCACGTGTGGGGAAACAAAAGAATGGTCATGAGCACTGAGTCTGGTACAATGCAGGATCCAGAGAAAGCATACAAGTTTCAAAATTCTGCCACAAGAGGGAGCAAGAAGCATGGAGCAGGTGTAGTCAGAAAATCTGAGAAAGCCTCAGAGTCTCTAGCAGGGCTGATGGAAGGTATCTTTCTCCCCCATGTAGTTAGTAAAGACTGCAGGAGGTGACTTAGAAAACATGGATGCAAAACATCAAGGAACATGGAAATCAAAGTAACATGGCAAAGTAACATGGCACCACCGAGGAATCACAATAATCTTCTGGTAACTGAACCCAAAGACAAGGAGATCTGACTTATAATTTACCTGATAAAGAATTCAAAATAGCTGTTTTAAGGAAACTTAGTGAACTACAAGAAAATCAGACAGACAATTCAACAGGAAATCAGGAAACAATACACAAACCAAATGAGAAGTTTAATGATGATATGGAAATCATTTTTAAAAAAAGAACCAAGCAGAGATTATGGAGCTGAAGGATATCAAACTCTTCTAAAAAATCAAAGAGAAGAGAATACTCCCAAACTCATTTTATGAGTCCATCACTATCCTGATTCCAAAGTTAGATAAGGACAATAGAAGAAAAGAACACTAAATTTTAATATTCCTAATAAATATAGATAAACAAATTCTTAACAAAATGTTAGCAAACCAAATTCAATGATACATTGAAAGGATCATGTACCATGATCGAGCAGGATTAATTCCAGAGATGCAAGGATGTTTCAACATAGGCAAATAAATAAAAGTAATATATCACATTTATACAATGAAAGATAAAAATCTCATGATTATTTGTATACATGCAGAAAAAGCATTTCACAAAAGTACAACATCTTTCCATGATAAAAACACTCAACAAAATGGGTATAAAAGGAACATATCTCAATTTAATAAAGGCCATGTACCAAAAGCCTACAGTTAACATCATATGCAATGGTGAAAAGTTGAAAGATTTTCCTCTAAGATTGAAACAAGACAAAGTTGCCCACTCTCACTACTCTGAATTCTGGTGAATGCCGGGAGTCCTAGCCAAATCAACAGGGCAGAAAACAATTTAAAATGTATCCAAGTTGGAAAGAAAGAGGTAAAATTGTCTTTGTTTGCCAATGATATAATATTTATTTTACATAGAAAATCCTAAAGTCTCCACCAAAAACTCTTAGAACTAATCAACAAGTTCAATAAAGTTGCAGGATACAAAATCATCATACAGAAATCAGTTACATTTCTATCCACTAACAATAAATATCTGAAAAGACATTTTTTCTGCCTCTTTCTTTTTTATCTCCTTCTGGGATTCCAAGTATATATATATTGGTATGCATAATGTTGTCCCACAGGTGTCCAAAGCTCTGTTCTTTTTCTCTCCCATCTTTTTTTCTCTGTTCTTCAGATTGAATAATTTCTATTGCTCTATCTTCAGGTTTAGTTTCTTTCACTATCTCAAAGTCACTCAGGATCATCTAGTGACTATTTTATTTTGGTTATCATAATTTTAACTGCAATTTATGTTTGGTTCTCCTTTTATATTCTCAATTTCCTTACTTGAGTTTTCCAATTTGTGAGTCATATCATGTTTTCCTTTAAAATTATTTAAGCATCATTTCTTTTAATTCTTTTAACATATTTATACGTAAGAGCAGCTTTAAAGTCTTTGCTGCTAAGTTCAACATTAGAATCAGTCTCAATTGACTGTTCCCTGCCTTCCCTCGTGATCACATTTCCTATTTCATTGCATGTCTCAGAATTTTTTTGTGGGAATTAGACATTTTAAATAAAATATTGTAGCAACCCTGAATTCTGATATGTTGACATCAAAAGCTTGGTATTTTAATAACTTGCCTAGATTTAATATGAAGAATCTCTTCTGTAATATGTAGCTGCTAATGTCTCTTCTCAGATTTTTTTTTTGTTGTGTGTTTTTTTACCCTTTTGTTTATTATTTTATTCTGACTTCCTGGGAATCACACTTGTTTGTGCATGCTTAGTGGTTAGCCAATAGTCAGTCACAGGTTGTGTTCAAACACTCCTGGCCCATAAAGCTTCCACTCTCTATCAGTGGAGCTGGGTGTGGATTGGACAGTACATACAAAATTCAGGAATTTCCAAGTCTGCTTCAACTTTCACTTTCCAAAGACTCTTTCTGAGGAATCCAGATGGCAGAGGAGTCAGTGGAAGTCACACTGACCTCCTCCCAGGACCAACCAGGAATTACAACTAAATTGTGGAGAAATCACCTGAAACAAACAACTGAACAAAAGTGAGAGAGGAGCCTTGTAACTTTGGAGACAGAAAAATCAGCTTTAGCACAATCTAACCAGTAAGGAATGCAGTAGAGACTCGAGAAGGTGGGCAGGGCACCAGAAGGATATTGAAACGGCCAGTTGGATCCGCCAGAGAACAGCGGGGTCTAAACCAAAAGCGGGGATCTCTAGCCCACAGCACCAGAGCCCAAAGTGTACACAGAAAACAGCCAGCTGCAAGAAGCGTCAGGGTTGCTCTCTGCCAGAGACAGGTGGCTGGAGACACAAAGAACTATTTAAAGGGCCAATGCATAAATTTTTATTTGCAGCCACTTACCTTGGTCTCTGGCAAAGGCAGGGGTAGAGTGGGCTAGAGATGCCTGAGGAGACACTGGGGAAGGAGGCTTTGGGGAGAGAACTGAGAGAGTAGCCAGGGGGATCTCAGTGCTGACTCATCCCTCATGCAGAAGCAGCCATTTTGGTCAGGCAGAGACCACTCCCCCTGAGTGGCACCAATGTCAAAGGACCCAATAGCCCCACCACCAGGCAGAATTCTACCCTGCCCTGTGTTATCTATGAAGCCTATTGAGTGCAGAGTGGCAGCCACAGACAGTAGATTCCTGGCTAAAGCAGGTGCAGAGAGGTCTGGTGACACCTGAGGAGAGACTGGGGTCAGAGGCTTTGGGGAGAGAATGGAGAGAGTAGCCAGTGGGATCCCAGTATGAACTCCTCCCTCATACAGCAGTGTGAGAGGACCAAATAACCCCACCCCTAGGAGGGACTATGCCCTGCCCTGAGCTGTCTATGGCACCCTGCTGAGTGCAGAGTGAATGGATTAACAGTTGAAGGAGAAAGCCACAAACAGGAGATTACTGGAAGTCTCAAACAGACTGCCTAAGGTCAGACAGGGTCAATATCTGACATCATCAGAGGCAGATCCAGAAAGTAAAAACAGCGGTCTCCTACCATAGAAGTTCACACCACAAAGTGAGGAAATCAAGACAGATCAACTTAAGAATCAGAAGCAAAGAAGAGTCACACAAATAATGGGAAGACAAAGAAATACACCCCACTCGAAGGGAAAAGAGGAATCCCTGAAAAGAGAACTAAATGAAATAGAGGCAAGTAAACTGTCAGGTACTGAGTTCCAAACAATGGTTCTAAGGAAGCTCAATGAGCTCAGGGTGCTCAGAGAGAATTACAAAAAACTACAGGGAAACTATGAAGAACTTACTGCAAACTATATCAGCATGATAAAAGACAAAAAATATCAATAAGAGGAAAGAGGAAATGAAGAATACAATTTCTGAATTGAAGAACAAGGTAGAAGGAATCAAGAACAGGCTAGATGAAACTGAGGAACAAATCAGCGAGCTGGAGGACATGGTAGAAAAAAGCTCCTAGAAAGAGCAAGAAAATGAAAAAAAGACTCAAAAAGAATGAAGAGGCATTCAGGGAAATGCAGGACAACCTGAAACATAACAATATCCATATATTACAGATACAAGAAGAAGAGGAACAAGGGATAGAGAACCTGATTGAAAAAGTAATGATGGAAATCTTCCCAAATTGGAAGATAGAAAAAGTAACACAAGTCCAGGAAGCACAGAAGGTCCCATTCTAGAGGAAGCCAATGAGGCCCACTCTAAGACACATCATGATTAAAATGGAAAATATCAAAGACAAACAGATAATCCTAAAGGCAGCAAGGGAGAAAGAGGTAGTAACATACAAGGGAGCCCAGATACGGCTAGCAACTGACTTCTCAACAGAAACACTACAAGCCAGAAGGGAATGGCAAGAAATATTCCAAGTAATGAAAAGCAAGAGCCTGCAGCCAAGACTACTCTACCTAGCAAGGCTCTCAATTAAAATGGAAAGTGAAACAAGGAGTTTCCCAGACAGAAGAAGGCTAAAGGAATACACCTCCACCAAACCAGCACTACAAGATATGCTAAAGGGACTGTGTTAAGAAGACGAAGGAAAAGAGCTCAGAAAAAGAGAAAGAGAGGAACATGGGTACAAAATGAAAAAATGAAAAACTACTTATTAATAATAAGTTTAAATGTGAATGGAGTAAATGCCCCAATCAAAAGATATAGGGAAGATGAATGGATAAGAAAACAAGACCCACACATATGCTGCCTACAAGAGACCCACCACAGAACAAAGGACATACACAGACTGAGAGTAAAGGGATGGAAAAAAATATCCCAAGCAAATGGACAGGAAAAAAAAAAAAAGCAGGGGTAGTAATACTTACATCAGACAAAATAGATTTCAAAACAAAGGCCATAAAAATAGACCCACAAAGACAATATAATGCTCAAAGGAAAAACCCATCAAGAATACATAAATAATTGTAAACCTATATGCACCCAACATAGGGTACCCCAATATATAAGGAAAATCTTGGAGGACTTCAAGAAAGATATAGACAGTAACACACTGATAGTAGGGGATTTTAACACCCCACTGTCAACAATGGATAGATCTTCCAAACAAAACATTAACAAGGACATTGTGGAACCGAACTACCCATTAGATCTAATTGACTTAACTGACATATATGAACCTTCATCCCAAAGAAGCGAAATCCACATTCTTTTCAAATGCACATGGAACATTTTAAAAGATACACCACAGGATAGGATATAAAACAAGCCTTAACAAATTCAGGAAAATCAAAATCATAACAAGCAATTTCTCAGACCACAAGGGCTTGAAACTAGAAACCAACCTCAAGGAAAAAACTCAAAAACATTCACTCATGGAGACTGAATAGCACACTATTAATCAATGAATGGGTCAATAATGAAATCAAAGAAGAAATCAAAAAGTTTCTGGAAACAAATGGAAATAAACACACAACAGTCCAAAACCTATGGGACACAGTGCATGCAGCCCTGAGAAGGAAGTTCGTAGCAATACAGGCCTACCGAAAAAAGATAGAAATGTTTCAAATAAAAAACTTAACCCTACATCTTCAGGAACTGTAGAAACAACAACAGACAAATCCCAGAGCAAGTAGAAGGGAGGAGATAATCAGTAACAGAGGAGGAATGAATGACATAGAGACTAAAAGTACAATTCGAAGGTTCAACCAATCCAGGAGCTGGTTCTTTGAAGAGATAAACAAAATTGACAAGCCTTTAAGCAGACTCATCAAGAAAAAAAGGGAGAGGACCCAAATAAATAATATCAAGAGGAGGATTACAACTGATACCACAGAGATACAAAGGATTGTAAGAAATTACTATGAACAACTATATGCCAAGAAATTTGAAAACCTCGATGAAATGGACAAATTTCTAGAAAAATATAACCTTCCAACACTGAATGAAGAAGAACCAGAAAATCTGAACAGACCAATAACAGCTGGTGAAATTGAAGCAGTAATCAAAAAACTTTGGGCACACAAAAGCCCTGGACTGGATGGTTTTACAGAATTTTACAAAACATTCAAGGAAGAACTAACACCTGTCCTTCTCAAACTATCCCAAAAAATCTAAGAAGAGGGAAGACTCCCAAACTCTTTTTATGAGGCTAGCATCATCCTAATCCCAAAACCAGATAAAGACCCTACAAAGAAAGAAAACTACAGGCCAATTTCGCTGATGAACATAGATGCTAAAATCCTCAACAAAATATTGGGAAACCGCATCCAGCACTACATTCAAAAGATTATCCACCACGATCAAGTGGGATTCATCCCAGGGATGCAAGGATGTTTCAATATATGCAAATCAATAACTGTAATGTATCACATATACAAAAGGAAACAAAAATAACATCATATCAATAGATATGTAAAAAGCATTTGATAAGGTACAGCATCCATTTATGATAAAAACACTCAAAAGAGTGGAAATAAGGGGGCATACCTCAACATAATAAAGGGCATATATGAAAAACCTACAACCAACATCATATTCAATGGGCAAAAACTAAAAGCTTTCCCACTAAGCTCGGGAACAAGACAAGGATGTCTGCTTTCACCGCTTCTATTCAACATAGTATTGAAAGTCCTAGTCACAGCGATCAGACAAGAAAAAGAAATAAAAGGCATCCAAATTGGAAAGGAGGAAGTAAAACTGTCATTGTTTGCAGATGACATGATAGTGTACATGGAAAACCCTATAGACCCCACCAAAAAGCTACTTGGCCTAATAAGTGAATTTGGCAAAACAGCAGGATACAAAGTCAATATTCAGAAATTAAAGGCTTTTTTGTACACCAAAAATGAAATATCTAAAGCAGAAATCAGGGAAAAGTTCCTCTTCGCTATAGCAACAAGAAAAATAAAGTACCTAGGAATAAACTTAACCAAGGAGGTAAAAGACCTGTACACAGAAAACTATACAACACTGAAGAAAGAAATTAAGGAAGATATAAATGAATGGAAGTATATGGCATGCTCATGGATTGGAGGAATTAACATTATCAAAATCTCCATACTACCCAAAGCAATTTACAGATTCAACGCAATCCCTATTAAAATACCAATGATGTATTTCACAGACATAGAACAAATGTTAAAAAAAATTATATGGAACCTTAAATGACCCTGAATAGCCACAGCAATTTTGAGAAAGAAAAGTAGGAGGGATCAGAATACCTGACATCAAACTATATTACAAGGCCACTGTAATCAAAATAGTCTGATACTGACATAAGAACACACACATAGATCAATGGAACAGATTAGAGAGTCCAGAAATAAACCCATGTCTCTATGGTCAATTAATATTTGGCAAAGGGGGAAGAAGCATAAAATGGGGTAAAAATAACCTCTTCAATGAATGGTATTGAGAGATCTGGACAACTACATGCAAAAATTGAAATTTTACCGCCAACTTACATCATACACAAAAATAAACTCAAGATGGATAAAAAAGACATAATATAAGTCACAACACCATAAAAGTCCTAGAGGAGAACATAGTCAGGAAAGTCTCAGATATTCCACCCAGCAATATTTTCACCAATATGTGCTGCAGAACAAGGGACATAAAGCAAAGAATAAACAAATGGGACTTCATCAAAATAAGAAGGTTCTGCAGAATTAAATAAAACATCTGCAAAATGAAAAGGGGAACCAACTGTATGGGAAAATATATTTACTAATGACACCTTGGACAAGGGTTTGCTCTCCAAAATATATAAGGAACTCACATGACTCCACTCCAAGAAGACAAACAATCCAATGAAAAAATGGTCAAAGAACCTGAACAGACACCTTTCCAAGGAGGACATACACAGGGCCCAGAGACACTTGACAGGATGCTCAGCATCAGTAGCCATCAGAGAAATGCAAATTAAAACCACCATGAGATACCACTTCACACTGGTTAGGATGGCCATCTTAAACAGATCAACAAACAAGCGAGGTTGTAGAGAAAAAGAACCCAAGTACACTATTGGTGGGAATGCAAACTGGTGCAGCCACTGTGGAAAATAGTTTGGAATCTCCTCAAAAGGCTCAAAATGGAACTGCCTTTTGACCCAGCGATTCTACTGCTGGGATTATACCCTAAGAATCCCAAAGCACCAATTCAAAAGAACCTATGCACCCCGATGTTCGTAGCAGCACCATTTACTTGGCTTCTAGCAGCCAAGTGCTAGAAGCAACCTAAGTGCCCATCAATAAATGAGCAGATCAAAAAACGAGGGTACATTTACAGAATGGAATATTATGCAGAAGAAAGAAAGGAAGGAAGGAAGGAAGGAAGGAAGGAAGGAAGGAAGGAAGGAAAAGAGAAAGAAAGAAAGAAAGAAAGAAAGAAAGAAAGAAAGAAAGAAAGAAAGAAAGAAAGAAAGAAAGAAAGAAAGAAAGAAAGAAAGAAAGAAAGAAGAGAAGAAAGAAAGGAGAGAGAGAGAAAGAAGAGAGAGAGAGAGAGAGAGAGAGAAAGAAAGAAAGAAAGAAAGAAAGAAAGAAAGAAAGAAAGAAAGAAAGAAAGAAAGAAAGAAAGAAAGAAAGAGCTACTACACTTCATGACAGCATGGATGGAATTGGAGAGCATTACGCTAAGCGAAATAAGCCAGGTGTTGAAAGACAAATACCGTATGATCTCACTTATAAGTGGAACCTAATCAACAAAACAAACAAGGAAGAAATATTCAATGCAGCAGCATTGAAAGAAGAAACTAACTGACAGTAATCTCAGGAAGGAGAGAGGGGGGGTAATGAGAAAAGAAGGGGAAGTGTCAAATCAAGGAACATGTGTAAAGGACACATGGACAAAGCTAAAGTGGGGAAGGATTAAGGGTGGGAGGTGGAGGCTGGTGGTGCAAGAAAAAGTGGTGGTAAGGAAATAGAGATAAATGTATTTGAACAATAAAAAAAGGGAAATTAATTAATTAATTAATTAATTGACGATTAAGAGAGAAAGAAATTAGTACCTTTGAACAGTGCTTTTATGATAACCAGAATTTATTTCTCCCTTAACAGGGCACATGTCTGGCTGTAGTAATCCTAACACCAATGGCATATTTTGTGCAAGGAATTATACCAATAACTGAGCAGTTCACCCTTATCCTTGGTCATGTAACTAATTACTCTTGGTAACCTGCTTGAAAACAGAAGGAGATGGACTAGTTGGTTGGCATAACAAAGTAAATTAGATATAAGCACACTCCAGGCCACAAAGATAACTCAGACATAGACTTGCTTTCAGAACAACTCACCCTCTAGGAGGAGAGATAAGACATTTCAATAACCACCATAGCAGGGGAAGAAAGTGCTAAGAGCCTTAAAGGTACAAATAAATTACCACGAGAGTTAAAAAGAAACTCCATATTGTTCCTCCTTCAAAACCAGATTAGATACTAAGGAAGAAGATCAAGATTTAATGAATGAATGTTTAATCAAAATCACCTGGTTTTTTACAAGTAAGGCTGGCCTGTCATCCTGAAATTTTAATTTTTGAACAAAGACCTTCCCATCTACATTTTTCAATGGGCCCTGCAAATTATGTAGCTGGTCCCCAATCAGAGTCATGGGATCAGGAAAGTAGGCAGTGTCAGAGCAGAAGGGACAAGGTAGTTGTTTTCAGGGCCCTGGGGTTCCTCCAAGTCAGCTATCATTCCTGCTTATCTTTTGGATTTTTTTAAAATTAGGGTTTTTCTTTACTGACAACTTCTCAAACGCCTATTGCCTCATGGCCTCTCTGCCTGTGTTCCACTGTGTATCTGTTTCTTTTCTTTTCTTTTTTTATCCTTACCTGAAGACATTTGTTTCATTGCTTTCAGAGAGAAAGAAAAGGGGTGGGGAGAGAGGTCAAAGTGAGAAACATAAATTGGCTGCCTTCTTGTACACACCCTGGCCAGGGGTTGTACCTGCAATCTGGGTATGTGTCCTGACCGGGAATTGAACCCATGATGCTTTGGTCTATGGGTTGATGCTCCAGCCAAGCCACATCAACCAAGGCTTTACTTCTTTAGCTTATGTTAAAACTGCCTAAAAGAGAATATGCTTGGTCCAGCGTGGTCAGATCCCTTGTTGGGTGAAGCTTTCATCTGCTCAGAATCTGCGGGACTGGATTCTACCCTCTATCTAGTTAGCAATGGCAGAGGAAGAAGGGGTCACCAATTACTCAGCCACGTAGGCTACTTCCCTCAGAAGTGGAGTTATAGTGTACATCCCCATCGAAGGGACTCTAGGTGTCGTGGTGTCCTAAGACTTCACATGGTAGAGGGAGTTCAGAGTTTAGACAACTTTAAAATATCGGTAAGGATCACACACATGCAGACAGGGGAAAGAGCATTGCAAGGGTAGTCTGAGGTATGGAGATAGGCAAGCACAGTCCTGGGCAATAGGGTGGCTTGAGCCAAGGGTCTGTGAGTTGAGCATGGCCTTGACCACACAGCTAAGGAACCTGTGGTATTTGATGAAATGAATAGGACCCAGAGTGAAAAAGTTATCCCGATTTATATTTCACTGCCTCTGGGTAAAGTGTCTACATAGCAATTAGACATATCCCTACAGAGTAAGCTCACCAGGCTGAGGGTTCACCTAGCTCTGCTTCTCCTGGTTTCCCCATCAGTGTGAAGAACACAAGTTGCCTACCAGATGAGGGGATAGAGGCTTAATTCGGTGCCTCCTCTCTCCAGACATTAAAGTAGGACACACCTACAACATAGGAAGCCTTCTAAGCACAGGTCCCCAAGGGTCCCAAGGCCCCTCTATTGATGCCTTATCTGGCAGCTGACTGCAAGTGTGTGAGCTGACTGGTATTGGTGTTAGAGCATCCTGGGGTTTCTCCAGTTCTCTTAACTTTATTCTTACTCAACAACCTGTCAAAACACTTCACTGTAGCAGGAAAAAGTCTCCTGAATTTCAGCCTGTTACTGCTCCCTCAAACATCTTCATGCATTAGGAGGCATAGTGAGGGAATCAATTATTGCAGTTCTGTTCCACAGGCAGTGGCTGGGCTGGGTCCTGGGCCTATGCAGGTGAACGCGACCTGCCCCTGCTCTCATGGCAGTCGCAGTCTGAGTGAGGATGGCCACGATGCTCACAACAATTATTAACACATGGTATAACAAACTATGCACTGGTCACTGCATTCATTGTGACACAGGCATTCAGGGGTCCACTGCGGGCTCTTGGTTTCACACAAGAAAGAATTCAAATGTAAGCCAGCATAACATTTAAAGTGCAAGTGAGCTTATTAGTGAAGCAGTGAGACAGAGAGAAGGCTACTCCATGGGCAGAGCAGCCCCTGTCTAGTATAATTTGTTTTATTTATTGAGGTTCATTAATTTGGGGGTAGGGCATTCCATAAGGGGGAGGGATATCCAGGATCTTTCCAGGAAAAGGGTAGAGATTTCTCAGAAGAACTTCATGGACCATTTTTTCATCCTTATATGGGCTTTCTGTTTCCAATCATAGCATTGTGGAGTGTGTCATTTAGCATGCTAATGCATTTCAATGAGCATATATAATGAGGCTAGAGTTTATGGTAAGGTGAAATTAGCCACAGTATTGATCAAGCTGGTCTCTGCTGATTTTAAGCCATAATCTACTTGGGGAGGAGAGTCTTCCTTGTTAACAGTTTCTGTAGCTTTGACCTTTTACAGCTGGTTTGTCACATACCCTGTATCAATTGCTATAGATATAGATAGGTGAAATAGGTATAGATAGATGATATATATAGATGATATAGATATAGATATAGATAAATATAGATATAAATATAGATTTCATTTAATCCTCACAACAGCCCTAGGAGGTAAGTGCTATCATTATCTCCATTTCACAGATGAAGACCACTGAATTATTATACAATAATGATAAAAAGCTATACCAGAAATATAGACAAAATGTTCTGAGAACCAAGGTAAACAGTTGAATAATTATAAATTTGGTGGTTAAGTTTATAATTTCAAGAAGCAAGTAACAACTGAGCCTAGGCTTAAAAGATTACAGGGTTTTTCAGGCTGAAAAGGACAAGGGATTATTTCAGACAAAGGGAGCTGCATAAGCAAAGACACAGAGAAATGGAATATGTTCCTTCTGGACCAGGAGCACTTAAAGTGTACAAGGGCTGGTCTATGAGGAAAGGGTGGTGTGACTGAAGAGATTGGGAATATAACTTGAGGTTGTGCCTTAGAATTTGGATTGTCCTATAGAGTTTCATAATGCATTTGATATTGGGAGCATGTGTGGCATGAGCAGGTTTTGTTTTTGTGTTTTGGGAGCAGGTGACAATCAGGATGGTGGTCATTACTGGAAGTACTTCGGTGACTATGGTTCTGCTGTGCATCAGCTTGATTCTGTGCTCCTGCCAGCTGCAGGGGTCGGGGAGCTGTGAGGGCTGCAGAAGGGGCATAGGGGGAAGCCCAGAGGGTGGCCCTGCAGGGATGGGAGCCTCCCACAAAGGCTGGGGCCCAGGAAGGGGAAGAGAGTCAGGTCTCAAAGAAGGTGAGAAGCAGGCAACCCTGGCCTGACTTCATCTGTGAGAGCTCAGTGTCCACGGCTGCCCAGCTCACCTTGTCTAGGGTTTCCCAAATACTGAGGCTTAGAGAGGGTAAGGGACTTAGCCAAGGGCACACAGCCATTAGGGGAAGACAGCGGTGATCACTTGGGCCCTGCTCTCCCTTTCTCCCCACAGGGCAGTGTGGGGTGGGAGCTTATCTTTCTGAGGGAGGAGGGGAAGCCATGTGCAGGCCAAGGCACCACAACCCAGTGCCCATAAACTATGCTGAGGCCAGGCTGCCTGGCTTCTCCATGCCTCAGTTTCCCCACCCACACAATGGAGATAGTGATTGTATTTGCCTCGTTGCTGTTTGGGTGAAATGAGTGAACCCCTCATTGCAGAGTGTTTGGCAGGGTGCCCAGCCTGAGTGAGCTCCTCATAAGTGGTGTCCATAAGGACCGGGGTCAGCACGCAGCCTGCCTTGGCCCCCTTCCCTGTATATAAGGGGCATTTATTTTTAACTGCTTGAGCATAAGAATGGAGAAGGAAGAAGTGGAGTTGGAGGCTAGGAAGCAAAGGAAAAAGGGACAGGCAGTAATGGTTTTAGTGGTTTTGTAACTAAGCAGACAAGGGCCCATCCACCTTGTGCCTTAGTGAATGACTCAAAAATTAATGCTGGAAGGAACAGGTCTTTATTTACAATATTCTAACGCTGGGGGGCACTCAGAGCACTTATGCTTAGAGCTCTCCTTTCCCACAAGACCTAGCACTTCCTTTGTTCCCCCAAAAGCTATAAGCCAAAAGCCCCAAAAGTTCCCCATTTCTTTATCTTAAGCTGGCTATACAAGCAGTTCTCCAGTCCATCTGGAAGGTACCTATAGGGTAAATGGAGGCAACATGGCTTCCTCACCCAGGTGTCTGGGGAACTAAGGTAGGTAATATCCTCATAGCCTTGAGACTGGCCCCGATAAGCATTCCTATAGCCTTGAGTCTGGGTCCGATAAACGATTCCCATATCCCTGAGTGGCCTCGCATGTGTAGAATCTCATGACGTTACACATCGTGTTGGCTCCCTGCTGGCTTTGTCTGTTTTTCCAGTATATTAGGGGGTAGAAGGTTCCCTACTAAGAGATAGGAGAGAGGGGACAGGTGACATGCAGTGTGACACACAGGGACATGCAGCTTTCAGAGTGCATGGATTGCCCACCCTTGGATAAAGGCATGTCAGACATCCCAATGGCTCCGTGAATATTCTTCCATCTGCCTGAATCTCATGAACCTGTCTAGCCTTGAATGGTCACAACATAGTACCAAAGTTGCCATTTTCACGTAGCAGCTCTCTTTTTCAGAATCTGGGGTACCTTGTCATCGGCCTCTGTGTTATAGTCCAGGAATACATGTGCTGTGGTACATTGGATCATGGCAAAGTCCAGGAAAGGCACAAGTCTCAGGAATCCAGATAAAGTTTGGGTTTTCATGGCAGCACGTCACCGTTTTATAAGGGAGAGTCCTTGGCAGCTCCAGAGTCAGCTAGAGCTGGCACAAATGAAGCAACCTGCCTGCTTTCTTACCACTCCATGGCGGACCAGCTCCTACAGCCCACATGTCTCCTATCTCACCACCAGCAGCAAGGCTCTTCTACACCCCTCCATCATGGCTCTACTAGTCGCTTCCAAACGCATGGTTGAATCCCTCATGGTTGCCCACCCTTAGTTTAAATCCCCACCCAGAGCCTCCTGCATGACCTCATCTCAGATTCTTCCCACAATGAGCTACATTTGCCAGTTTCTCAGTATCTTTCTACCTTCTCTTAGCTGCCATCCCAAGTTAGAGCAAGAGTGACTCAGCAATCCAGGGGCCTCTGCCTCCCCTGGCTATGCCAGAGTCAGGATTTGACCTTAAAATCATGTACACGCCTTTTGCCCAGGGCAGTAGCACAGCTTCCCTTCAGGGAAGACATGGCTATCCTCTTGCCATTGTTATGAAAAGTAACTTAAACCATACCATCTGCTTCTCCCCTTCCCCAAACATGAGCTGTGAAGGAACATGCTCTGTACCCCTTTTCAATTCTCCCTTTTTGACTTTGGACCCTATATAATCTTATAGAGAACAATGGGCAAAAGTCTCATGATCTGGAGCTACTTCCTCTTGGACATGGCCATCATCCTACCTACCTCTGGCTCCAGGGATCCCTAACAAAGTAGGGGTGTGAAGTGGAGTAGAGGGTGGCCTTCACATGCGGGGAAGGACCTTGCTGAGTACATGTCAGTTGGCTATCCTTGAGAAATGGCATGCTCGGTGTCCAAAGGCTGGCACTACTGGGCAAGTTGACATCTTCGTTGTATTCTGGGGGCAAGAGATTTGGCAAGACGGTTAGAAGGCACAATTAAAACCCTAACCATGAAATGACAAAGGCAGTGACCAGTTACTCAATGTCCTCCATTAAGAAAAGTGTGTTCTCTGGAGGAAGGTGTGCAGGGTATGCCATGCTTGTCCAAAGCCATTTTGCCCACTATACTTAGATTGGGTTGAGGGGATTATTTTAGGATTCCCCCCTTTTAGAACTCTTGGTCCTTTCTGTCTAAACCTTTAGGGCAGAAAAAGGAACCAGTTTTAAAGTGAAGCCCACAGACTGTCCCATACTTCACCGACCCAACCACTTAGTTCAGCCAAATCATTAACTCTCAGGGGGTGGCACTGCTGATGGGCTTCTTAAGTGAGGCCTGTATTGTGTAACCCTCATTCAGGTAGTGAGATCATAGCCTTATGCCCTATGAAAACAGAAGGAATAACACACATGTCAATTCACACAACAAACCACAAACCAGTCGCAGACTGTAAGACTGTCCTTTGGGAAGACATCCAGTTGCAAGGCCTTTGTTGGCATGACATTTAACAGTGGCAATTTGACAGATCCTTCTTGTCTGTAAATAGAGCATCTTTGATGATGTTACAAACCCAGTTTCAATTTCCAAATGAAAACAAACTTTGAAGACAGTTAGCTACACTAATTTAATGTCTAACACTGAGCATTGTGATTTTCCTTGAATCATGATTTTTCTAAGGTGACACTCATTGTCATTAAAGGGACTGCATTAAGTCCTGCTTTAATTTTGTCTGTTTGCATAAATACAGCAAGAGCAACAACTGATCACCTATGATCTTTAAGTCTGCTTTCCTGAACTGTTACATGGAGACTGACAATGTACCCCAAATCCTGAAGGAGAGAACTGCTGTGAGGCTGTTTGTGCAACCAGTTTAAATTCAGGTAAGGAGATGGGGGACTTTGGAGCCTTTGGCTTATAGCCTGGTGGGGAACAAAGGAAGTGCTCTGTCTCATGGAAGAATGGGGCTCTGAGCTGAAATGCTCTGAGCCCCACCAAGGTTGAAATATTGTAAATAAAGACCTGTTCCTTCCAGCATTAATTGTTGGGTCATTCAACAATGTGCCATGTGGACATGTTTACTTGGTTACAGCTTGAACCAGTGCAGCAAGAGAACAGACACAACACACATTCCCAGGGTAACACTGACAGAAGTTACTGAGCCTTGCAGAAAAGTGGAAAAACAGAATTTAAAGTGATCAGAACTGAGGGGAGGCCCAGTGATGAAACAGGGATGGGGAAGAGTCAACAACCATTAGAAAAGAGCAAAATTAAAATCAGTGTATTTTTCATGTTGAGAGTGGTAAAGAATACTAATCAAAATGTCAGCTTTGGCTGATGGGACAGGAGAATGGGAAGCAGTGAAAAGCCCAGGGGAGGATGAGGTCATGGGGAATGAAGAAATGAGAGAGGTGGAATATGAAAGGATGAGGTTAGAACTTCAGGAGTGGAACAGGATCGATTTGAGCCACCGTGACCTGCAGGCAACGGCCCTGAAGGAGGAGCTCGCTCAGCCCCTTCAACTCCTTCCTGCCCCTGGGACCACTGTGGGTCCATAAGGGCATGAGGAGTTAGGAAGGAAAAGGAAAGGGTGGGAAAAAACATAGTTTTTTGATACTTTTGGGCTAAGAAAGTTGGAAAGATATCTCCACTTGGTAGAAACAGTCAACTAACAAGCATCCCATTTCATTTTACCTGTCCAAATTTACCTAAATTCTTTATTACAAAATGATTATAAGAAAAGAGGAAAATAAGGAAAGGACCTTCATTTTTATTGTTATTGAAGGGGGCTGATGTGATTCATTTTTAAGGGACAAATTTTAAAATAATAAACATTTTAAATGGAAATAGTTTTTTTTTTCATTTTGGTCAATTTTTTATTGAATGCCTTATGTACAAAGTACTAATTTAAACTAATAAACTGGTTAACATCAGTGTTACAAATATAACGTCCTCTTAAAATATCACTATGCAAAACAAATCTTCCTTCTGTGGTGCATACGCACACATGAAAATTATGTACTTTCAAATTAAGTTTTTTAATTTCCAAAATACCTCCTTTAAAACAGAAGGAAATAAATTCTGACAATGCTATTTTCAATGCATTAACTATTTCAAAATTTATTGGAATATTTGAAGATTACTTGCTGTAAGCTAGACTTGTGAAAATAAACCTTCATTTCAGAGGGACATCTACATTGATAAATATGTATCCATTTAATTAATTGCAATGCACGTTACACACATGAATATAAAAAAGTAGTAAAATGACAAGGATAAGAGGAGTTTTTCATGGAAGGTGGTGAGTTGCTATGGATTCTGTGTCTCTTGATTTTCGAAGCAGGGCTTGTTTGAGAGCACTAATTTTCTCATCAAGGTCAGCCAGTGAGTAGTTTTGTTGAGGTGGTTGAACTTTTCTTCTTTTGCCAGAAAAGTTCATAGATTGAAAATACTCAGGAGAGATGCCTTCCAATTCAAGTATCTTATCCTCAAGTTTTTTGATTCTCTGATAAATGTCTCTTGGCACTGGACCACCTGTCTGCAATCGCAAGTGAGCCTCAATATTTTGTAGTCGCTCTTCTACGGCCTGATTATATTTAAAAACATAACACGGGTATTCACAATCTTTATGAAAGTTTGCTTTTAGGCCACTTTGCTTTTATAAAAGACCGACATTAGTACCTGTTTTTGCTAATGGAAAGAAATCCAAAGAGGATTTTTGCTTTAACAACAACAACAAAAAAGCCAAAAACCACAATAGTGTTCAGCATTTGTTTTGCAGCAAGCACTCACAGAGGGAACTACACTTGTCACCTCAGCATCAAGAGGCCATGGCTTTGAACTGCATCTGTGAGTGTCTGTGCTTTACCTTGGCTTATTCTGTGTGTTCGTTAGCAAGATGTGGCCTAGGTTAATTGCTTCTTCAATTTATATTACATTTTATGAAAGTTTTCATAGCAAGGCTCTACTTTCCAGTAGTGCAGAAACCTGTTCATAATTCCCTACCTTCTTATCCAAAAAATGTACAAAGGGGGACCCCCAAAATGGAATTTATTTATAAAAAATTTTTGCATCACCTCTTCCACATCAGCAAAACATTTACCTTTGAGGACTTTTCTCATCCAGGGAAACAAAAAAAAGTCACTCGAGGAGAGATGAGGTGATAGGGAGAGTGGGAATGGCGGTCATGCCAAAAACTGCTGAACACTCAGTGTGGCATGAACAGATGTGCTCGTAAATCACCCATCATGAAATGGATGAACACATTGAAACAGTCTTCAAAAATAATTTGCTGAAGCTGAATGCAGCCTCTCACAACAATGCCAGCTGGTGCACTGAAATGGATGGCTTCCTAGAATACTGACCTATCAGGGGAAGCCTGTATCACAAGGGGTCCACCCTCCAGGGGATAATTTTGAATTTTTGGTCTCCTCTCATATACAGTAACTGAGGGAAATATATATATATATATATATATATATATATATATATAGCTCTGATAAATATATATATATATAGCTCTGATAAATATATATATATATATGTAGCTCCATTATATATATATAGCTCTGATAAATATCCTGACAAATGGAAGATTTTCAATAAATTGATTAATATTATTAACAATGCTTTAACTTTTCTTGATCACTCAGTTTATGAATATGAAGTCAAATGTTTCTATCCTATAATGATGCCTTCTGTTAAGATATGGAGAATCCTGGCATACAGAAAGCTCAGTACCACTGAGCAGGCTAAATGGCCTCACATTGCTGTGCTTCTAAAGGGCTTGAGCCTTCTTAAAAAATTACACACTCTATCTTCTCCTTCCTGTTAACTCTCACTGTTCATTGTGCTCAGCATAGCATGATGGGGAAGAAGTACAATGTAGCTGGGAAATGGATGTTTCAAGAGATTCTAGGCTCTAGAGAGTAGGGGAGCTGAAGAAAGTGTTGAGAAGTTGTTGACAACCATACTGGTTCCTTGCCTGCTCTGCCTCTTCCCTAGCTCTGACAGAACTAGAGGAATTAAATTCCCTTTCAGCTTTGAGTTTCTTCATGCTCACAGAAGACTACAGTGTGCAAAGCACAAAGTCAGCAGGTCTGACTTACAAGAGGCTGGGACGCCCTGTTCTATAAACATCTGTCCTGAAACCAAAATAACCCATGTCTCTAGAGGCCAGATATTAACAGCTATAAACTGCTTCCTGCTTTTAGTATAGAATCACTAACAAACTTTTTATTTTTCACGTTCCACTGTTTAAAAACATTAAAAATAGGGGGCTGCTGTGTGGAGAGGAGCAAAGGGGGAAAATTGGGATAACTGTAATAGCATAAACAACAAAATATTTTTAAAAATAATAATATTAAAAATATGTGACATAAATGTGTTATAGAAAATATAAATATGCATAAAGAAGAAACTAAGTCATCTCTAATATCATTACCCAGTGAAAACGACTATTAACATATTATGAACTTCATCTATATACACTTATATTTTTCTTATATTTTACAGTTGTACCCTCTATAATATTTTGTAACTTTTTTCTTACCAATAGATTGTCTATATTAACAAGACAATGAATATGATTTTACATTATTCTTGTTAATTATATAACATCCTCTTAGTCCTTAGTATGAATGTTAAACATGTTTAATCCGATTGCATTCATTTATACTTTTCTCATCTTACATTTGATTTTCTAAGTTCTCACCCTCTTAGTCCTCCACATCAATTCTGAGCTTTTATTTGCTCAGGTCAGTAGGACCTATATGTTTTACATATGGGCCAGTGCTTTCCTCTTGTTAGGGAAGTCCATTCCCACATTGACCTAGCCTGTGATTCTCCCCTCCTCAGACATCCCACCACCTGGCCCACTACCCAAGACTCTCTTACAGATCACTCAGCTGACCTGAGTGATCGCCCACAGAACCAGTTCATATTCAGTCACCTAGTTCTTTTAAGAAGCGTAGCTTGTTAATGAGATCATGTGTCCTACTCACATAAAGCCTGAAAGAGAGGAAATCTTTCCTTTCCCAGGTCTAATTTTTCCCAATCATCTCACACACACAAGCTTATAAAGAAAGAGAGGACAAAAAAGGAAAAAGAGGGGAAGGAAGAAGATAGCAAGAATGGCTGGCTAGTTCGCTGTAAATTGCCACTATAAAATAGAACATAAAGACCAGGCCTACTGGTGCTCAATCTTTAATGTTAATTTAATACCAAATCCACTTCTATCTTAACTATCAAGTCTTTAATTTGGGGGAAATGGAGAGCATAAAAACACTATAATGTTAGGTGTTACTGACTAGTTGTTAATTCACTGCTATGTCAGGATTGATGCCAGTGGGTAAGGAGAAGCACTAGAGAAGGACATCTGACATCTCCAGGTGGTGGGACAGACAGGTAAAGAGAGTTGTATAATCTTGGGTGAGTTATTTATAACTCCTCTACACATAAATTCCTGGATCTATAAAATTGAGTGGTATACAGGAAGTGCTCATTAAATGGTAGTTTTTTCAGCTGTTCACAGTGTTAGGTTCATAACATGCATTTGATAATTTTTTAGAATGGATGTTGATTGAATGTAATCATTGCTACTATGGCAAAGATATGTACAGGTAACCCTTGAATAACATGGGTTTGAACTGTGTGGATCCACTTATACACAGGTGTTTTTCAATAAATACTGTAAGTGTATTTTCCTTTCCTTATGCTTTTCTTAATAACATTTTCTATTTCCTATATTACTTTATTATACGACTGCAGTATATAATACATGTAACATACAAAATATGTGTTAATAAACTGTTTGTGATATCAGTAGACTTCCAGTAAACAACAGGCTATTAATAGTTAATTTTAGTGAGAATCAAAGTTATACATGGATTTTCAACTGTGCATGGGTTTGGCGCTCCTAACCCCTGTGCTCTTCAAGGGTCAATTGTACATCAAACCATTCCATAGTCTGATGAAACAAACAAACAAACAAAAAAACCAGCAAAAAAGACAATTGTTCGGATTCCACATTCTCTAAACAGTCTCTGACGGATTTGGGTTGTCTCAGGGCAGACGAGTCCAAGCATTCTATTAGAAAAGACTACCCCTCTTTAAAAATGAATGAGCAGTCTTTTTTCTTGGGTTGGTATGAGTCAGTCCTATAGAACATGGTCAGTTCTTGTTGGATCATAGTGTGTGCTCAAAAAAATATTTGTTAAATACATGAAAGAATGAATGAATGATTTTGAGCTTTTATATCTTGGAAGGTAAAACTATGATCTACTGTTGATTCCATAATATTGTGATTTTCTGTATTTAGAACAGAGATAAAGAGTGGGTGGCTACAGTAACCAAGTCTTTAGATATAATAAGAAGCCAAAAGCAATCAATCATAAATATCTACCAATTACAGTAGTTCCCCCTTATCTGCAGTTTTGCTTTCCACAGTTTCAGTGGCCTGAAAATATTAAATAGAAAATTCCAGAAGTAAACAATTCACAGGTTTTAAATTGCATGATATTCTGAGTTGCATGATAAAATCTCGAACCATCCGGCCCCGGATGTGAATCACTCCCCACTCATTAATCACTTAGTAGCTTTCTCAATTATTAGATTGACTATCATAGTATTGGAAGGCTTATGTTCAAGTAACCCTTATTTTACTTACTAATGACCCCACAGTGCAAGAGTAGAGATGATAGCAAAAGTGTTTTCTTACTGAACTGAAAAGTTGAAAGGTTTTGACTTGACAAAAGACACCACATTCACATAACTTTTATTAAAATATATTGTTATAATGTTCTATTTTATTATTAGTTGTTGTTTTTAGTCTCTTACTGTCCCTAATTTATAAATTAAACTTTATCATAGGTACATATGTATAGAAAAAAACAGTGTACATAGGATTCTGTGATATCCATGATTTCAGTTACTAATGGGGGTCTTGGAAAATATCCCCTGTGGATAAGGGGGAATTACTGTATAGAGTTGAAGGGAATAATAAAGTAATTATGAGTAATAATTTATCCCTATATTCATGAAATTTAAAATCTAAAGTCACTTTTCAGGTGTTTTTCAACATCATCTTCCTCCCCTCCATACAACCATATCCCCTATCATACTTACTTTCAAGGTATTAAATCAGCTTCTATCCTAACCTTAGCAAAGAGCTCCCATAACTTGGAATAACTTTGGATAAATTTACAGTTTTAAAGAGATTCTGAATCTATAGGTATAATGTGTCACCTAAATTTTAGCACAATAGTAGTAGATAAATGTTGCTGCTTTTAATCCACATTACTGTACCGAGAAATCTTTTACCATATAGAATTCTATATCCAGGTGAACCAATTCTTTTACTGTTGCTAATCACCATAGATCAATAACTGAACAAATATTCTAAATCCATACAGTTGTAGGCTTGATCGCACTAGCAAAGACAGAATTACTGGCTATTCAGGAAAGGTGAAAATTTGCATGTAGGATAAATGATGCTGTTATGATGTCATGCTGGTTATTTGGAGTGGAACTTAAAGGTCATAAAATCTCATCCACACCCTCTACTCATACCTTCCCCCAGCAATGATTGGATGATATGATTTCCAAGAAAACTGTAGGCTCTGAAATTTAATGATAACATATTTGTATTTTTACCTAAGGCAGTCTTGGGTAATGTAATATAATTATATATTTATATTTAGGGAATGTGGAGCAAGGGGACAGTAAGGAGACAGTCACTGAGAAGAGTGGCTTTTAGGTATGGGTAGAGAATAAGAGAAGAATAAAGAAGTTTGGAAACTATGTATACCTTTAATGATGTTCAAAAACTAAGACAACAAAGAGAAGGCTAAAAATAATTTTTAAATTGTATTTTTATTGTATTTTAAATGTATTTTACCCTAATGTAACTCCAATACTAAAAAATATGGTTTAAGTCTTTATAAGCATTACATTTATAGAAGTATTAGAAAAATATTTGACAATAAGATAACTATTTTAGTGGAAAACCCTAGATATGCTTCATGGGACTGAAATATAAAAATAACAATATTATGATAGTAATAAAATGATAATAGCTACTGTTTATTAAGCATCAGGCACTATGCTAAGACATATATAATTTCATTTAAACTTTACAACAATCCAGCCTGTCTGGTGCGGTTCAGTGGATTGAGTACCAGCCTGTGAACCAAAGGGTTGCCGTTCGATTCCCAGTCAGGGCACATGCCTGGGTTGCGGGCCAGGTCCCCAGTTGGGGGCATTTGAGAGACAACCACACATTGATGTGTCTCTCCCTTTCTCTAAAAATGAATAAATAAAATATTTAAACTTTACAACAATTCAAATTACCTTCTTTTACATACAAGGGTACTGAAGCTTAGAGAGATTTAGTATACTGTCAAAGATCTCATAGCTAGTAAGAGCCGATGCAAGAAATGTAACACATTTATCTTTTTAAAAATACCCATGACTTTCATCATCATAGATGCCTGTTTGAGTCTGCTTGGCTACTTCCTAGCTTTTACCTGGATCAAATAACACAAACTCTTCTTACCTGTAAAATGACCAAGATGTCAGTACCTACTTCACAAGGTTGTTCGGAGGATTAAATTAACAAGTGTTTTTAACGGACTTAAAACAGCTCTTGCAACAAGTGTTAGCTGTTACCTATGTTGATGGCACTAGCTTCCTGTGTGGGTAGGATAACCACTGAAATTTCATCAGCATCATTTTTTCTCATGGGTAAAATGAAGAAGTTGAGCTCTGTGAAGGTTCTGACCATCTATGATCATTTTTCTCTGATAAAGCAAGTGTAGGAACAACCCTAGCAGCAGCAGGACTGAGGGAGGAAGGAGAACTAGGCAAAACATACCCACCCAACTGACTCCTGCTTCTGGAGGGTAGGTCAGATTTGGACACTAAGGCTCGGATTCATGGAGAGTACCCTTAGCATTCAGGGCAAGTTTTACAAGGGGGAAAGGAGACCTTTATCATCATTTCTATTTAATTTCACCTTCATGCTGGTTTGAGGGCTTTTCTTATTTCCTTTTTAGAATTATAAACCACAAAGACTTTATTGCTTAATTTCATATGTCCTTGCTCTTGATTGTGGAAAAAAATAGATACTAATAATTCTACATTTATTGTAGCTAAATCCACAAGAATATGTATCCTGCAAGTAGACTGATTCACCCTATTTGAATGTCAGCTCTGGATACGTTGGAATTAAACTGTTTCTATGGTTTGCTTTATTTTATGTGGTTTATACATTTTTCCAGCCATAAAAATACATTTGGAAATATTGGTATTCTGTCACCATGACAATTTAATGTCAAAGAAAATTTATGGGAAGAAAAAGAAAACCATTTAATGTGGAGAGTTGACCCACCAGCTTTGCCATTCAAATCATACTATCATAGCAAGTTGTGCTGACATATTTTGACAATTCAGAATAACTATTTAATCAGTAGTTATCACAACATGGCTTTTGTAAAACTATTTTTAACTGGCAACATCAGAATTTATAAATTCCCATAGAGTTCTTCAACAGTTTGAGAAGGGAACTAGGAAGACAAGCTGCAAGATACACTGAGCTGAAGGTCACAGGTGGAATGGCCAATGTCAAATATACAATTTAACTCTTTGTTTCTTCATTTTTGGAAAAAAAGAGAGAAATATTTCTGAAGTAAATATCAGAGTTAACATATTTAGTTTTATTTAATATGACTGTTGATTTACTTGCCACAAAGTTCTACTTTCCCCGGGTGGCTGTTCACCTGAGGTTCCCTGTCTATTGTCTTTCCACGGTGATTTACTTTTGAGGTAAAGTTGTGAATGCTTTCCTGATATTCTTATAGTAATTATGCTACCAAGAGCTTGGAGTGATTGAAGATAAAACAAAAGCTGACAGTTTGGCCGTAAGCACTGTCCTCATCCTCACACCTCCGGCTCCCCTGTTCATCACGCCACCCCAAACCAGGCCCAGTGTCCTGCCCTGGCCTGCCCCCTTGGCCAATGCCCCATCTAGATGCAAAGCCATCCCTTCTCACTGAAGCATGACTTTGATTTTTCAGGAGGTGGAAAATTATATGGGATCAGAGACTCTCTTAGATATAGCTCCAATTATTTATTCCCCTATTCAATAGATATATGTGAGTATCTATTCTTATCAGGCATCTTCTTATCAGGCTTACAATCTACACTTATGAGTCCATTACTTATCTACAACTTACTTATCACTTATCAAGTATTTACTTATTTTATTATTTTTTAGTTTTCTTTATTTTTTAATTTATATATATTTTATTGATTATGCTATTACAGTTGTCCCATTTATTCCCCTTTACTCCCTTCCACCCTACTCTCCCCTCCCACCAACATTCCCCCCACCCCTTAGTTCATGTCCATGGGTCATACATATAAGTTCTTTGGCTTCTCCAATTCCTGTACTATTCTTAAATTCCCTCTGTCTATTTTGGACCTAGTATTTATGCTGTTTATTCCCTATACCACTTATCAAGTATGTATTTAGCCATGTTGACCACATCCAAGGCCAAGGAACCCATCACTTCTTAAGGCAGACTGTTATAACTTTTGAAGGTTTTGTTAGAAATTTCTAAGAAAAAAATATATATCTTTCTGAAGTTTCTGCCCATTAGTATACCTCTCCTTCCTTTTTTCATGGGGTATTCTTCAAATATTTGAAGATAGATATCATACTTCCTGCAGATCATCTCTGTACCAAGTGAATCATTCTTCATTCCCTCCATTTTTTTGTATGACAAGACTATGAATTCTTTTACCTTCATCTGAACATGCTCTAAGCTCCTCTTAGGGTGTAGTACCAGAGAAGTCAATACTATTCCTCAGATATAGTCAATTTGCCCATCAAGAAGAGCAGAATTATCTCCTATCTTATTCAGTTATTGTATCCTCAGAACTGTACTCTTTTCTCAGTTGTGAGTTTACAATAATAAATGTTGTAATAGCTATTTATTTAATGCTAGACATTGTACCAAAAGAGAAAATTTTGTGACATAAATGGATTTTTTTTCCTATCACCCCACAACAAGGGCTTAGAATTTAAAGGGAAGGCTCCCCTTCCCCCACTGCCTTCTATGTTCAATGAGCTTGGTGCTATAATACAAAGGACTGGGTGTGCTGAAAGGTGCTCTGCCTCTGAGAGAGGTATAAATATTTCTATCCCTACCTTCAAAACCTTATGGGGTTGGGGGTTCTCTAAGAGAATCAGTAGTAAAGGCTGGGGGTATCCATAGGAAGAGGGGCTGGTAGTCTATTCTACAACTAGATATTTGCTCACATCTCTCTCATTCCACCACTTGTCTCAGCTCTGGAACAATTTGGCCCATATCAGGTTCCTTGCTTTTTCTTTCTTTCTTTATTTTATTTTATTTTATTTTATTATTTTATTTTATTTTATTTTATTATCCACTACTTTGAACTTACTTGATTTGACTTGCCAAATGCATACTCGTTTAGTTATTAAAGTTGAAGATTCAAGACTCCAGGTCCACCACTATTTATATAACTTTGCACAGTTCACTCAACTCTCCTGTGGCCTAATTTTTTCAATATACAGAACAAGAATAATAATGACTACTTCCTAGGGCTATGGCTAGGATCAAATAAGTTATTAAATTTAAAGTGCTTTACAAAGTGCCTCGCATATACCAGTGTCGTAAGAGTTTTCTCATATATTGCCTTATTTTTATCATTATTATTTATAGACAGATGTCTTTAAATCTTTAAATCTTTCTCTTTTTCTTATAACTCTCATCCAGAGTCTTAGGAAAACTCTTTTTTAATTTATTATTATTATTTTTATGTTTTCAAATTTTAAATATTTATTATTTTAAAAATACTTAATTTTTAGAGAGAGGGGAAGAGAGGGAGAATGAGAGGGAGAGAACTGTTGATGTGAGAGAGAAACATCAATCAGTTGCCTCTCCTACTCACCCTGATCAGGAACCAAACCCACAACCTAGGCATATGCCTCTGATGGGGAATCAAACTGGCAACTTTTGTTTTGTGGTACAATGCCCAACCAACTGAGCCACACCAGTCAGGATTCATTTTTGTTTTTAATTACAGTTAACATACTTTGTTATATTAGTTTCAGGTATAAACCCCAGTGATTAGACATTTACGAACTTAATAAGTGATCATCCCAATAATTCTCACACCCATCTGACACCATACACAGTTATTAGACTATTAGTCATTATATTCCCTATGTTGTATTTTACATCCCTATGACTATCCTGTAATAAACAATTTTAATTTCTTAATCCCTTCACCTTTTTTGCCCATCCCCCAAACTTCCTCCCATATGGCAACTGTCAAAATGTTCTTCATGTCTATGACTCTGTTTCTATTCTGCTTGTTAATTTATTTTGTTTTCTATATTCAATTATTGATAGGTATGTATTTATTGCCTTTTTATTGTTCATAGTTTTGTTGTTGTTGTTGTTGTTGTTCTTCTTCTTCTTCTCCTCCTCCTCCTCCTTCTCCTTCTTCTTAAAGAAGATCCTTTAACATTTCATATAATACTGGTTTGGTGGTGATGAAATCATTTAGTTTTACCTTGTTTGAGAAGCTCTTTATCTGCTCTTTGATTCTAAGTGATAGAGTAGTCTTGGTTCTGGGTCATTTCTTTTCAATACTTTGACTATTTCTTGTCAATCCCTTCTGGCCTGCAAAGTTTGAGAAATCAACTGGTAATCTTATGGGAGCTCCCTTGTAGGTAACTAACTGTTTTTTTTCTTGCTGCTTTTAAGATTCTCTCTTTGTCTTTAACTTTTGGCATTTTAATTATGATATGTCTTGGTGTGGTCCTCTTTGGGTTCATCTTTTTTTGGGGGCTCTCTGTCCTTTTGGAAGCCTTTGACTTGTATGTCTATTTTCCTTTACCAAGTTAGGGACATTTTCTGTCATTTTTCAAGTAGGTTTTTGATTTCTTGCCTTCTTTCTTCTCCTCCCAGCACTCCTATGATGCAAATGTTGGTATACTTGAAGTTGTCCCAGAGGCTTCTTACTCATTATTGGATTTTGTTTTCTTTTTGCTCTCCTGATTGAGTGTTTTTTGCTTCCTTATATTCCAAATCATTAATTTGATTCTTGGCTTCATCCACTCTACTGTTGTTTCCCTGTAACTTATTCTTTATTACAGTTAGTGTATCCTTCATTTCTGACCAGACCTTTTATATGCTGCTGAGTCCTAAATTCATTGAGAATCCTTATAATCAGTGTTTTGAACTCTGCATCTAGTAGATTGCTTGTCTCCATTTTGTTTAGTTCTTTTTCTGAAGTTTTGTTTTGCTCTTTCATTTGCATCAGGTTTCTATATCTCCTCATTTTTTAAGCTTCCCTGTTGTTCTTCCTATGTATTAGGTAGAGCTGCTACATCTCCCTGGTTTGATAGAGTGGCATAACATAGTAGGAGTGTCCTGTAGAGTACAGTGCCACAGCTTCCCCAGTCAGCCAAGCTGGTCTTCAAGATGTGCCCCTCATGTGAGCTGTGTATACTCTCCTCTTGTAGTTGAGTCTTAATTGCTGTTGGCAGGTCCATGAGAGGGATTTACCCCCAGGCTGATCAGCTGAAAGACCTGGTTATGACTACCAATTACCCACCTCCAACCACTGGAGGATTAGCTGTGCAAGGGCCCCATCCACAGAGCAAGACTTCCTTCAGCAGAGCTCTTGGGTCTTCCCCTTGAGTGTGTCACTTGTGGAAGTGGTTGGGTGGTGGTGCTTCAATGTGGTCTGAAGCTGTCCACTGGGTGTGCTGGCTCTGAGACCTCCTAGAAAGTGCAGGCCAAGGTCAGCAACTATATGTGTTCTGCCTGGGGCCACCGAGCATAAGTTAAGAAATTTGCAGATGGCTGCTACTTGTGCTGGGCTTAGAGATGCCCAATCAAGGCCATCCTGTGAACCAAGGTCTGCTGCTAGCACCATGCCTGGGGCCATTTAGCAAGATAAAAAGGTATACTGAGGCTAGATGTGTTTTCTTTTCAAATAATTTAGGAAAATCTGAAGTATGAGCCAAGACAAGACATTTATATGAAAAAGCTAAAAGAAACACCTTAGGTGGGCCTGAAGTTGGGTGGGACAGGGCCTCAGGGAGTCACCAGGGTGGGGTAAACAGTTTGAACTAGGTTGATGGAGTCTCAGATGTGGTGCCTGCTGGCTCTGTGTGGGAAGGGCTCATCAAAAGAACAATGGTCTCTGCTAGCACTTTTGTCTGGGAGAAACCTGCCCCTCCAGTTCTCATCCATATGCCAAACAATTCAGTTTCTCCCCTTACATTTCTGGTGGCTTTCAAGTTGCTACCCCCATACTGGAGCTTAGAGGGAATGAGTTCAAGTAAGTCTGTGCATGGGCCCTTTAAGAGGACCTGCCTGGTACTTTAGAAGTTTCTGTCTTCCTCAGCCTCAATCCTTGCTAGTTTTTATAGCCAGAAGTCATTAGAACTTCTCTTCATGGCACTGGAACCCTGGGTTGGGGGGCTTTGTGTAGGGCTGGAACACCTTGCTTCTCAGGGTGTTCTCTGAGGTTGAGATAACCCTCTCAATATTTACCCACAACACCTGGGCATGGGACCAGCCCATTCCATTTCTCCACCCTTTCTACCAGTCTTGATGTGATTTTTTTCTTTAATTCCATAGTTGTAGGACTTCCATTCAGATCAGTTTCTGGTAGTTCTGAATAATTGTTGTTCTGTAGTTTAGTTGTAATTTTGGTGTGGTTGTAGGAGGAGACAAGTACTGTGTTTACTTATACCACCATCTTGACCAGAAGTCAGAAAAAAACTTTTGACATTATTTTCCAGCTTTTTTCCCCTTTAATTATTCTCTTTAAAAGTTAATAAATAAACCTGATGATGGTTGATGAAAATAGAAGTATACTACTATTGAGACATCAAAGGAAAGAAAATTAATACATTTTAAAGAGAAATTAGACACCGCACAAATAAAAACTAGTGTTGTTAACCTTTAGAAAGACCAGAAATAGTCCCTAGAATTACTCTATTTTCACACCTCCACCCACTTCCCAAGACACTCTAGTCTGGATTCTATTTCCATCAACATCACCAAAACTACTGCAACTTTTACTGATGACATCCATTTTTATAAATCAGAAGACATTCTTCATTCCTTATTTTACTTGACCTCTCATTATCATTCAACAGCAGAGACTACTTCTTTCTTGAAACTTTTCCTTCTTTTCACAACTTCCATGAAACCACAATATCCAGGGTTATTTGTTGTTTTACTTTGGCTTTTTAAAACCTCTCTGGCTATTCCTTCTCAGACTTATCAAGCTCATCCTCTTCTACTTGGCATAAATATTGAAATTCCCCCAGGAATTTGTCTTAGAACATCTTTTCTCTCTCTAAATGCCCATCCCAAAGTATTATTCATGATTCAAGCTTCAGTAATAATGTAGACATTAAAGACCCTTATTTGTATCTTCAGTTCAAACTATTCCAGTGAGTTCTGGGTGTTTCTTTCCAACTGCCTACCTAAATACCTCCACTTTGATATTTCAAATTCAACATACCTAAGAACAAACTCATGACCTTCCCCCCAGAACCTGGTGTTTTCCATTATTTCTTATTTTAATCAGAGTAGTACCCCCTTATCCAAGGGGAATATGTTCCAAGAACCCTAGTGGATGGTTGAAACCACAGATAGTACTGAACCCTACATATACTGTTTTTCTTATATTTACATACTTTTCAAAGGAAGTACTTTATGGCTTCTCTTTGGCATATCCAACTCATCAGCATCACTACTATTTTCCTTGAGACTATTATTTTTTTTTGAAAAGGGCTATTTTTGGAATAATACTCAGCTGTAACAAAGAAGAAAATTTTACCCTTTGAAACAGTATGGATGGACTTGGAGAACATGCTAAGTGAAATAAACCAGTCAGAGAAAGACAAATGCCATATGATTTCACTCATATGTGAAACTGAATGAACAAACAAAAAAATTTTCTAAGAAAGAAAATGGGGACAGACTCATAGATGGAGAGTAGGATGACAGCTGGCAGGGGAGGTTGGGAGTGGAGGGATTGAGCAAAAAAGATAAAGGACTTATGGACATAGACAGCAGTGTGGTGATTGCTGGGGGAAAAGGGTATAAGAGGACTAAATGTAATGGAAAAAATACAATGAAGGTTAAATCAAAAAATAAAATAAAGAATAAAGGGCTTTGTGAAGAAAAGCATTGCAACACCAGAACAATTGATCTGATAACCAAGACAGCTCCCACATGACTAATGGGTATGGAGAGTATACAGCATGGATACGCTGGACAAAGGGATGGTTCATGTCCTGGGTGGGACAGCAAGAGATTTCATCATGCTACTCTGAACTCTGTGCAATTTAAAATTTATGATTTGTTTATTTCTGGAACTTTTTATTTTATTTTTGGACTGTACATAAATGAACTCAGACACATGTGTATGGCTGCGCATCATGACCTTTGGCTAAAGACCAATATCATTATGCTAGGCCCACGAAAGTCCTGACACTTCTCTAGTCTTCTTAGTGTATTTGCCTGGAATGTGCTAGTAGATCTTGACTAGCCATAAAGCAATAAACTTCTTAATAACCTGAATTTTGACATTTGAATAAGTAATGAAAACATTCTACTTTAAGGTATGTATCCCATCAATTAGAATTAGTACTTTAAAAAAAGTAGTTCTTTGGTGGAATTAATAGTGATATAAAATATTTGATATAGGCAGTACTTTTATAAAATAAGATATGCTGTAAATCAATCCCTGTAATTTTTTAAAATAAAATAAAATAAAGGTCAATTATACTCCATCATCTTCGATCCCGCCACACTGACTTTCTTCCCATTTCTTAGCCAGAGAAGCAGCTCCTCTTCCTCTGTAGAACTCTGTGCACGCAATCCTCTTACAATGCCCTTGGCCCCAGCCATATCCTCCTCAGTCCACCAGTCACACATCATTGAGACAATTTACTTCAGACCTCAGTCCGAGTAGCAGCTCCTCAGGAAAGCTTTTCCCCAATGCCCACTCCTAACCCTGGTCTGCCTCAGTTTCCTTTATTATACACTTTCAGAGACTGTAATATATTTTTTCAGAGCACTTAACCTTGATTTGTAATTATTTCTTCATTGAATGTGATTATTTGATTAACACCTGCCTCCCCCACTGACTAAACTTTGACAGGAATGGTACCCATCCATTGTGTCCTCCTATCTAAATTAGTGCCTGACTCTAGGTAGGAGCTCAAATGATATTTGTTAAGGGGATAAATGAATCAGTATCTCTTTATTCTACTCTAAGTCTGCTTTTCAATGTACACCAACATTGTGGATACTCTTTGTATATCTATTCTAAATATTATTTTCTCTCAACTCAGAACTTTAATTTTAATATTTTTTATCCAAAATGCTTAATATTTCAGTCCACTGTGGGTTAAATTGCCTTTATATCATGTTTCTGAATCATCTGGGGGGTTATTTGAAAATATAGATCCACAGTTCCCCTGCAGAGCTACTGAATCTGCACATCTATGGATGGGTCTAGAAATCTTTTTTTTTTTTTTAAACAAACACCACTACATGATTCTTCTGTTCACTAAAGTTTGAGAATGAATGCTCTAGTGGTTTAGGCTAAAAATCAAGGAGAAAATGTACTGAGCCCTGAACAACTTCTATACAGACTTCTTAAATAAAACCTGCTTCTAAATGGGAGAATGACCTGACTCTGTTCTACAAAAAGCTCACATTTTTTGCTTTTATAAATAGTAGGAACAAAAGTGATGAAACCTAAAATATTTTTGGCTTTTCATAAGCTTGAGCTCCAAATCATGTAGAACAATACGCCAAAGGAATTCCAACATAACATATGAGACAATGAGAAAAGGATTTGGCCAGAAGTAATTCTAGAATATAAATTTGCACTAAAAAGCCAAGAAAATTCAACATTTTTATTGCAACTTGGGGTTCAAAACTTGCTTTTCCACTAGCTTAAAAAGACTGACAAGTAAGTATAGTTTCCAGCAGTTAGAAAGATGGAGTCCTACCCACTTCTCTTTAGCATAGTTTCAGGCTCCTTATTACAAAAAACACAACTTGAACACTGTCTCAGGAAGGGCCAAACACACTGTTTGACACCTTGTCATGGAATGCAGGTAGCAGACACTTTCTAAATGTACAAGCAGAAAGAGAAACCAAGAAAAGTGTTTGTTTGTTGTCAACTCTTGGCTGTCAGCCAGCCTAGTTGGCCCATGTAACTATGTGCAAGTAAGTGGAAAAGGCCTGGGAGTATAAAACAGGAAGGAGCAAAGCATTTAGAGATGATCCAAAGTGGGTCTTTTCCTTTTCTTTCATGTTGGAGATGCTTAGGGAGAACCAACTGGTTAAGAGAGCAGTGGTCACCTGGCATCCCAGGCCTCTGAACGTCCCTAGGTGCTCTCCAGAATCACCTGTCATTTATTTATTTACATATTTATAATATCTGAACCCAAGCTACAAACCAAGACCAGACCATGTGGACAAGAATCAAGTTATTGTTGCCATGGTCAGAATGATGACTTACAGCTAGAAGAAGAGGTAAGTTTTGGCTAGTGATGCAGTTGAGCTGTTAGGAATTGTAGGAGAAGTGTTTTTAGATAAATATGCAACAGCAGTGATCTCCAGTTTACAGTCCTTATCAGGGAAAGATTTTTGAGAAATTGCCCACAATATAGAAATATTTAGTTATCTATAAATTATATGTATGTACTATAGTTTTACATTAAGAACTTTATAATTAAAATAGACATTGAATTCATCTACTAGAAAATTCAAAGAATAATTTCAATTTTTTTCCATGTTCTAAAATGTTCCAACTAAAAACTTAATGGCCAAAACTTCTGAGAAATACAAGTCATAAAAAGTCACCTTCAGTTTACTTCCTTAGCACATACACAGAAGTAAATCTGTCTACACCAGATCTGAGTACAGGAAGACAATGCAACAATCAACCCATTCATGTTGGGGTGGGAAGGAATCTGATGAATCATCAAAAGGTAAACAGCAGAATAAATTATAGTAGGAAAATAAAAGCAGCAACTCAAATGTTATACAATAGAGGATTGGTTAAATAAATGATGTTATATTTACACAATGAAATATTTTATTTTCAATAAAAATAAAAGTTTCAAAGATGCTTTAATGCTATGGGTTGAACAATATCCTCTCAAATCTATATGTTAAAGTCCCAATCCCCAATACCTCAGAATGTGATATTGTTTGGAAATAGGATCATTGTATTTGCAATTAGTTAAGATGTGGTCAGTCCTGGACCAGGATAAGTCCCTAATTCCACATGACTGGTGTCCTTATAAAAAGGGAGATTTCCACACAGGTATAACACTGTGGGAAGATTGGGGTAAACAAAGGAATGCCAAATAATGCTGGCAAACCACCAGAAGCTAGGAGAAAGGCATGCTTCAGATTCTTCCTCACAGACCTCAGCAGGAATCAACCCTACTGATACCTTGATCTCAGACTTGTAGCATCCAGCATGCAAGAAAATAGACCTGCTTTATTATTTCTTTATTGTTGTTCGATTACTGTTCCTATCCTGTGGTCCATGTCCATGGGTCATTTACACCTGTTTGTTGATTATACCCTTCCCAGTCTTTCCTTCCTTATTCTGACCTGTTTTTATGCCATGTCATCTGTGGTACTTTGTTATGGCAGGTCTACCAGACTTAGTACAGGTGCCATGCTCTGACATCATGTTCAATTGGAAAGAGCTGGCATAAAATGCCCAAGTAAGGTGATCCCAATTGCATGCACACATACACATGCGCATGTACATAAAACCTTAGAAATATAATTGTTTATCTTTGAGTGTTTGGTCCTTTTTATGTTTATTTAATTTTTCCTTATATTTTCTAAGTTTTCTGCAAAAGTATTTAAGTTTGTGCTGATATCTATACTTTCTAAGTTGCTAATTAATTTTATTTAAAACATTAAAATTTTTTTTTATTACGTGAAAAATAAATTACTCCAGGGAAGCTACTTCTCTTGTTCCTAAGGTGGGTAATGATGACCAGATAATTCAATACAAAAGTCTCTAGGATGTACACTCTCCAATATGTGTGCCATTTGAAGTTTTCAGTCTAGAGGTATGATTCAGCCATTACCGTGATATTCAGTCTAGCTCAGTAGCTGTCTCTCCTTGTTCTTCTCTGACCCATGAACACCTTCACATAAGTCACTGGTCTTCTACAATATTTTGCTTCTTTGTCTGTAAACTGGGACTAGCATGGTACCCTGCCTTCCTTATCCCAAATAAGATAATGTATATGGAAGTGTACTGATGAAATATAGAGCCCGACAACCATAAGGTATAAGTTGTGCTGGTAACAATGCTATGGAAGAATAGTGATGAACCTTGGCTGTCTGGCCTGATTCAGAAGCAAATAACTGGGGACTCTCCAGGGTAGTGGGTGCTCCGCACAGGTAGCAGCAGCCGCTCCCTCCAGCAGCTCCACACTGCCTGATTGACAAACCAGGGGATCACCTGTCTGTCACTGATACTCAGGGATTCTTTCCTAATATGAGAAAGACATTTTTTCCAGAATCTTGGCTTTAAGATACCTGTACAATTCTTCTCGGAACTTCATTTCTCAAGTTCAGACTCTGTTAAATCAAGTTCCTTGCTTGGCATCAAAACTTTTCTATTCTTTGGTTTCTTGGTCCTCATATTTTCTTTAATAGGAGTAGTTCTGGTAGTAATAGCAGGTGAAGAGAAATATCCATGGCATATTTTAATCCTCACCTGACTTCCCCTTGCCAGGACCTATTATTATGTAATAATATCATCTGACAATCCTTAGAAGATACTCAGGAAGTACACAAGTGAATAGCAATTTGTGGCTATACCTTTTTGAAAAAATCTGTTTCTCTCCCATGCCCCTCACATATGCTGCATTCCAAAGGGATAATATTTTTAAAAAGAGATAAAAAATAAAAACATGGAAAAGAAGCTGAGGAAAAAGTTCTGTCTTCCCAGTTTACTAAGATCACTAACATTGCAGAGGTTGACCTCACTTAACATAGCACATGTTAGTTTTGCTTCACATTCTGTGGTGTAAAGTTTTTCAAATTTCTATTTTCTGAATTCAATTTCATGTGCTCTGAGGCCCCATCCTATGAAGCTGGTAAAAAGTTCTATTGTGATTGTTACCATGGCCCTTCCCCTTCTTCCCAGTTCATGTGAAAGTTGCTAGAGTTACACAGGTCAAAATGCTCATGGAGGGCGTTAGGAGGATGGTGTCAGGATGCACTGCTGCTATTCAAGGACCACCCTGATCACAAACCGACAGAGCCTTTCCTGGTCTTCCTCCAAGCTCACAGAGCTCCCACGTCTGTTCACTTCTACCTCCCCATTTTGCTCACAATAGAATCTCAGAACTCAAAAGACAAGCCAATTCTTTAAAAACAAGACTTAGTTTTGCCCTGAGGGTGAAAAAGCTCTTCAGGACTGGAATTTCTGGACTATCCTTTGGTTTAGAGGTACAGGGAAGAGGGTGAGCTGGAAAGAAAGGGAAGATACCTCTTATTCCTTTATTTTTCTTATCAATCAGAACACAACACAAATCAATATCTCAGAAAGTCATCTTGCCAATTTAAAAATAATGAAGGGTTAAAGGCCCAAGAGCTTTTAGAAAGGAAAGTAAGGAACTCTATTCTAAAGAGACTCAGACAGCCACCAGGCCATGAGTGTCAATGTGAAGTGCCTGACTTTGCTAAGATTGTCACCAATGTTTGCCAAAGCATTAAAATTACATCCTTTTATTAGCCCGTGAGAGTTCATGCAGGGCAGATCACCAGAGAAGGAGCATGGCTCACCTGGCACAGAGACAGACTCTTAGAGCCTGGAAATTCTGCTAGCCCACAATCTTTTGGGCCCTGTAGCCTACCTCCTTGCTTCATTTACCTATTTTAATCAAGGGTATTTCCTAGAGAGTTGGCATGGCTGAAGCAAGAGAAGGGGTTTTGGGGTCTTCAGGAGGCCTGTGTTGTGATGCAAATCACAACCTGAGGACTCAGAGGGCCAGCAGTGAAGGCTTTAGTGCATGGTGTTAAATAAATTTATCAGATACAGGGTTCAGTGATCCAGGCATGGTGATGTGGGTGGCGTTATGCCAAACGTGACAGGGCACCCTGTCATATGAGTCCAATTACGGCCCCTGCAAGGGTTGAAATGAGCCTGGAGACCTCCCCAGAGTTCAAGGAAATGTAATGAGCCCAGGAGTTTCCTCAGGAAAGGCACCTGACCAAGGAGGCCTCCTCTGCAGCATTTGCCTTTTCTCACTCTTTCTCTACTTTCCATGTGAGAACCCATAAGAAGTTTGTTTTTACTTTTGCCTCTCACAGGAAGATAGCTTTGTTTTTGACTAAATATGAAAATTATACTTGTATTCTATAAAATGTTCAAGCAATGCAGAAGAGTATCTCGATGGCAAAGGAAATCCTGTCATGATTTTATCTAAGCCAGACCAGGACTTATAAGCACTGGACAGGCCATGAGTTAGCCTCCTGGGTCTGGACACCCCTTAACATTTATTCACCACTTGTCAACAGGGGTGGCTTGGTGAAAGTCACAAATGTTCATCGTCTTCCTTATTTTATTCCCAGATGGACACTATTCCATCTGATAGGATGGGCATAGAACATCATGAGATATTTATCTCATTTATCATGAGACACTGATGGACATTTTTCTATTTTCTTTCTTTAACTTTATTGTTATTGTTGACCCTATTACAGATGTCCCCATTTCCCACCCCCTGCCTTTGCCCACCTCGACCCAGCCCTTGCACCCCTTCCCTCTGGCCATTACCACACTGTTGTCTGTGTCTATGGGTTCATATATGTTCTTTGGCCAGTATCTTCACCTTCCCTCCAATGCCCCAACATCCCTCCCCTCTGACAGCTGTCAGTCTATTCTATGTTCACATACTTCTGTTTCTATTTCATTCATCAGTTTATTTTGTTTCTTGGATTCCACATATAAGGGAGATCATATGGTAATTGTCTTTTTTAATGAGTTCTGTGTGGCAAACTGAATTAACTGATACCACATTTCTGGGTGAATCCAACAATCTATTTGTGGTCCTGTCTGGTTTGATTCATAATACAGCTATGACCCTAGACCACAGTGATACCCATTGCAAAATACTTGGTATATATTCTTTTGTATTTTTGTCCTATGTATATGTAAATTTACACACAGATGCAAATGGGTAAGACTGTGCATACTGGTCTGGTTTTTCCTTTCAGCTCTAAGAAAGAAAAACTAATCTGATTGGGCTAAATTCTGTGATACAGATGGGGTGAATGTCAAAGGTCATGCACATATGTGTGACTGCTTAGATATTCTTTTTGTGTTTCTTTCCTTTGTTAAGTCTACCCTGAGGCTGGGCCTTTGGAGTGAGAGGCAAGGGTCTTGCTATTTCCTTTCTTTCTCTTATTCGTTTGCTCCAGTATTTGTCTGATGACATGTGGTAAGATTTAGGTTTCTGAGAAGAGAGAGATTCCACCTAACCTTGAATCTAAACCTCATAGTCTAGCCCATATTACCAGAAAGCTCTTCATTAGAAGACTGCCCATGAGCAGTGACAACGGAATGGTATCCTATGTGAGATTTACATTTGTTCTTTGATGTTTTTGTTCCTTTGTGAAATTCAAAGTGAAAATGAGTGGTAGGGTTAAAAATGAGCTGAGAATTCCTGGGTCCCATAGTTGGCATCTCACTGTGGTGGAGACTCACTGACATTCTTAACTATTTTATTTCTATCATGCTATTTATGGAAATTTTCCCACACTGACTAAAAAAGATGCTGGACTTGGAGGATGAGGGTATGAGTTCACAGTGGGAATTAAAAAATAAAAAAGGAAGAGAGAAAGAGAGAGCTTTAACCCAGAAACCAAAAAGCCCAAAGCTAGAATCTGAGAGAGCTTTCAGACAGGGTTAGATCAAATTTCAGGAGCCAGGCAGGAATAGCCAGAGCTTCCAGGGCTCAAAAGTTTATAAGGCAATTATCTCTCTCTCTCTCCCCACCCCCGCCCTGCTCGCGCTCTCTCTCTCTCTCTCTCTCTCTCTCTCTCACACACACACACACACACAAACACACACAAGCCTGGGAGTAAGAAGAACTCTTTTTGAGACAAGAAACAATTCTTTTTAATCATGATTTCTGACCTTGAAGCTTTTTTACCCTTTCTGACCTGAACAGGCATGGAATGCTCTGGCAGACATTTTGAAATGTTAGAGCTCAAAATGCAAGTCAAGTAGTTATAGTGCATTGCCTGGCAGAGAGCACACATTCATTTAAGGTTAGTTTAACTTTAACTAATCCTGGACGAATGGCGTTCCACAGAGAGACACCGTCCATAGAGAATACCACAGGAATAGGACTCCCTGGAGTTGTGCAGTGGTGCTGACCAGGGGACTAGATGCTCTTCTGGGCTTCAGGGTCAAAACACTAAAAGAGGCAGTTAAAGGCCCTGCCCTCAGGACACTTATATTCTAGTGGGACAACAACAAGTAAATACACAGATAATCAATTCCAGACCATGAGAGTCCAGTGAGGAAAACAAGGCAGGATATGGAATAGAATGTGCCGAGAGAGGAGATGCAGACTCTCTTTTATGGAGAAGTCAGTGAGGAGACTTGTTTGAAGGATATGAGCAAGCATTCTAGGCAGAAGGAATAATAAGTGCATAGTTTCTAAGGAAGAACTGTTCTTGCTGTGTCTGAGGACACAGCAGGAGGGCCAATGTGGCTAGAGAGAATTGGGATAAGGGAAGAATATTTAGGATGTGAGATTTGAGAGGGGCAGAGATTGTATTTCAGTCTAAGAGGGGGGAGGGGCAAGTTATCAGATTTCTGCTTTTCAAAGACCACTCTGGCTACAGTGTGGGGAGTCATTGACTGTGGCACTTGAGAGAGGAAGTAGTAGTGTGCCAGAGCCATAAGAGCAACTGTCAAATTTTCAGGAATTTTGTGAACCAGTTGTTACACACAACTGTGATTAAAAAATCAAATCATATAAACTCATAATTAAATTATATTAAAAACAAAGCTCATGAACAATGAAAACTCTTTGCTATCTATTCATTGTACTACATTTCATTATTACCTGCATGGTGGAAATACTATATAATGGGGTGCTACTGTGCATCTCTTTCCAAATCCACACTCAAAGAGGCCATGTTGGTAGCTTGAAATTGGCCATGATAGAAGTATTTACACCACAGAAACTGGCAAATGCTGTGGAGATAGAGTAGGGCTCCCTGCCCCTCCGGCCCCAGAAAGGCAGCTAGCTGCTAAATATTTACCAGTACTCCAATGACTGTGACTTGAATGAGGGTGGTGGCGGAGGAGATAGTATCAGTGGGGTTTCACACAGGTGTAAAGGTGAAGTTAATAGAACTTGCTGATGTATTGGTTATGAAAAGCGAAGTAAAGAGAAGTAAAAGTAGTGACCTCTGAGATTTTGAGCACGAGTTTGGATATAGGTTTTTAAATTTGAGAACAGAATAGAAAAACACCTGCAATAATGATAATAATTATTTTCTTGTAGTAATAATAAAAAAAAGCTTCTTATGAAATTTCCTCTTCTAGGGCTTTTTGTCAAGGCTTCTAAGATAGTTATCCTTTCTCTAAGACAGCAATCTGAATGTGGTAACTACATAAAATCAGGATGTGTCTTTATTTTCCCACGACTGAGCACAGTGCCTGCTACATAGTAGATGGTCAGGCCAAGGCTGTCATACTCCTAGAATAAGATGACCCTATGTAGTTGAGGCTCTGCATGTATTTGGGGATCTACAAGAAAGACCATATTTTCATCTAGATCTAGCTATTACATTGATTTACTTGAAAGCTATAGCTAAAAAAACAAAAACAAACAAAAAAGCTCTCATTTTGTAACACAGGGTTTTCTAAATAATGCTACATAGCTGGTGGGCTATATTTATTGGTACTAAAGATTGCTTTTTGAGATATTATGCACTATAGCAGAGACACTTTATGTTTAAAGAAAATTAGGCCAACATTTGTTTATGTTGTTATGTCTCATTTGGTAGGAATGGGAACAGATTTATTTATTTTTTATTTTTTTATTTTTTTATTTATTGATTTTAGAGAGAGAAAGGGGAAGAGAATGAGAGAGAGGGAAAGATGCATCGATTCTATTTTTTTAATTTGAAATTTTAAAATCATTTTATTAAGTTAATTGATGAAAATCTTCAGAAGAACATTATTTTCAAAAAAAATTTTTTTTCCTTAGGAAAAAAGAAAGGAAAATCAACATAGCCACAGATGCTGTGGCAGTCGAGCCTCTCTGCAGATGGGGACAGTCCATCAATCAGTTGAGTCACAATCTGGGTCAGCAGGGCTGTGGTCTGGATCATCCTCATCATCTTCTAGCTCAAGTCATCCACTTCCTGGAACAAATACTGATCTACATGATTTACAGCATCCTCCAAGAACTTGATATCAGGTGTGTCAAGATTATGATCTGTTTCAAATAGCTGTTTCCCACTTAATTTATTTTGTTTTGCTTGTCCTTCTTTTCTTTTCTTTTTTTTTCCCAGGAGTTCTGCATCAAACTTGGCTTTCCAGCTTAAGAACTTCTCAGTTTTAACAGGAGTGCCATGAAATAATTGCTTCTTCTGCTTCCTTTTCTTTTTCTTTTCTTCTTCTCTTCTAGTTTTTATTCAATCTACTATTTCATTTACTTTTTTCTTGCACAGTTGTCACTAAAGATCATCACCATACCAAGGTTTTTTCTGCCTATGATGCTAATAATTTTTAAATGTCTGAGACATCATTATCTTCTAGATTTTCCTGGGAGAATATTTTATAAAGGGAGGCTTTATCAGGTTACTTATCACTGTATGTAAATGCAGCAGTGGCCCCGGCCCCAGTGCGCTGTGTGAGTGTCTGGGCGACCCAGGGGCAGCAGCAGGGGCCACGAAGACCAGACTGCAACAAGGAGTAGCACAACAAACCGGAGGCTCTGGAGTCCCTCCACACTGACTCCTTTATAGTATTATCAGAAATATAGTATAACTCTGCTTCACCATTACTGTGACATCTGAGGCAGGAGCAAATGAGGAAAGTGTATAGATTTATTTTTTTAATGTAAAATTCAAGTTCAGCTTCATCCACTGGCTGCCACTATAGCTGTTCTTCACAAGTGGATGTCTCTTCATATCCAGCTTTACTCCCCTGCAAAATTAATTTTTTTTCTTTGAAACACTTATCACATTTTTAACTAGCCTCATTAGTTATTGGTTTAATTGGTAATTGCCTGCCTCCTCTATTTGATTTTTTTAGAAAAGACAAAGATCTTCTCTGTGTTAGGCATTGCTATAGTTACAGCACTTATTACAGTGATGGTTGCACAATAGGATCTCGATAAATATTTACAGAATGAAAGGATTTTTTTAATTAATGAGCATAGAAAGGGTTTAAAGGCACTTAACAATTTATCAGGTGAGTACTACCTCACATTTTATCAAATATATATCTCCCCTATTGAGGCCTACTACACAGAAATTTGTGAATGCAAAGTATCAACAGCTTCTACTGGACATGCTAAAGAAAATCTTCTTGTTTAAGAGGTAGAGGACAGTATGCCTCTGTACATTTTTGGAAAGTCCTATTTTTTGTTACAAATATCAGAATCCATCATAGTGAGGTTAGTGGAAAATTGAATTTTTAATAGATATTAAAGAGCTCATAGACTCCCCAGTAGAGCTAGGGGACCAGGCTCAAGGCTACCCAGCTAGAAACAACACCCAGACCATCCCAAAGGACAGCTCCCTAAAATCCACTTTCCCTGTGGCTGAACAAAAGAAAGAAGCTTGCACCAATGACACTGTGTATGGGATGCCATACCCTCAGCTGATGCCCCCCGCCAAAATAGAGCACAGTCACAGCCACCACCTCCAAAGCATGGATTCTAGCTGGTGACAGCTTTTTTAAAATATCACTTTCTTCTAAAACCAAGTCTTAGTCTTATTTGGGTATAAGAATCTAGGTCATGTGTAGGTCTCAAGGCTGGACTCATAGTGTAGAAAACTACCTAAAGAGGAATAATGGGCAAATAAGCTGGCTTGACAAAACATGAGACATGTCCTTTCAGTTCTGTCTTTCTTCCATATTATATCTTTGCTACTATCATTAACAAAATGACCACATCAACATAATCCAACTCTCCATTGTACAAACAAAAGCATACTTATCCTCTCCTCAAAAGCAGAGAAAAGAGTCTTAGCAATTACCACAGCCAGTCAAATTCCAGAATCTCCAGGTGATATACTGTCCTTTAATTCTGTCATGAGTATTTCTGTGTATTCTGAATCCAATAAACTAAAACATAAATTTAACCAATACAATCTATGTGAAAAAATGGAGCAGGAGAGTGAAAAAGAGAAAATTATTTGAAGAATATATATTTAAATGATACAGTAAGAAAATATGGGTAGACTCCATAATCTTCATTTATGCTTCTATTCACAAGGCCCTGGTTGATATTGATGACTGCAACCCTTCATTATTCATTCCATGTTATTCTTGTCCTCAGTAAGCACCTCAGGTATTTGAAGTTCTTCTCCTTGTAAGTTGACTTATATCATCTTTCTTAAATGATTGAGTCCCAGATATTCCTCCCTATGTGAGATTGTTATAGTTTTTCAATAACTTTTACTACAAGATATACTGTACTAAAGGAGATCAAATATAATATACCCTGCTCCTATTATGTATCAGGTAAACTATTTTTCTGTAATAATCAAGAGCAATCTCCCCAGCCAATCCCTTTTTATTTTTTGCCTGATTATCCAATGGTATTTGCCTGCTTATCCAAAATGTCTAGGCAGCTGTATCAGCTCCAATGCAGTGGAACTGTTGTTGGATGCCTTAGTAGAAGCATTCCTTCCTTGGGTACTCAGGCCTCTAATCTGGCAGAAGCCAGGATCATGGGGCCAGGAAGCCAATATTTTGTGTCTTTCACTGGCAGTAATAAGGAAAGGTGCTATTTCCACCTCTACTTTGGTTCCCTGACAAATGCTTTGGCTGAGGGAGACACTGGTTGAGTATTGTGTAGAAGTAGAAGAGACCTTTGTTGGATTTGTGGTAAAGTTTTGCCAATAGGTTATTTTTCATAAAGTCAGAGTAAATGCTCAAATGTCATTAATTATCAAAGTTAAATACTTCCCCAGATGAATTTGTGTTGCCTTTGGGATTTTTCAATAAACAATTGTCTAGAATTCCAAGGCATCATATTTCAATGATATCCTAATAATGAAATCAACAAAGAAATGGAGATAATAATACTGCTTGTAAAAATCAAATATCTAAGTGAAGTATTGAAAATGGGACATAAAAACTTTGATTTCTACTATTTTAGAATAATGTTCTCTATATGTCAGCTCCCACATCAAGAAGCCTCCAAATCTCAAAGGCTTACAACAATAAATTATGTTTTTATCATATTATATTATAGCTTTAGTTTATCTGTGACTCTGCTCCACATCTTCAATCCAGGACCAAGACAGGACAGCAGATCTTACACATTTTGGAACATGAAACTTTTGTGGCAGAGGAAAACAGAAATGAGAAATGGCAGGATTTCAAGAAGGCTCTTAATATTTTGCTCAAAAATGCCATGTGTCAGTTTTACTTATATTGGTCCAATCAAGTCACATGGCCTGTTGTGGGGGGAGGAGTGTCTTGACATCAGTGGATGGAGAAGTATATACCTGACAAAAACATACGATCTACCACATGCTCTCACACTAGTATTTACACCAGTCAAGGCAGAATCGTGTAATATAAACTTAAACTACTTTTTAAAAGTTTTAAGTTTTTAGTTTGATTGGTCTAAAATATAGATTTAAAATAGCAGTCAAATAGTGCTTTGAGCTGTCCAATTTCTTTATATTTTTCTTCCATAAAAGGCAGTAATTAGTAAGCTCTTTTGTCATCTTTTTTGACTGGTATAAGAATTTCAGTATGAAAGTCCTCTTCAGGGCACCAAGAAGATGTTGACTTTTATCTCTACTGAAATAACATAAAGAACCCTAAAATTTAGGCAGGAAGTTATTGCGCTAATGTTCTGAGAGGTTAAGTAAAATTCCCAAGATCATGGTCATAGTCATATTAAATGGTGTTTGCTGCGTTCAAATCAAAGATTCAGATATTTAATATACTCACTATTCCTATTTCATAATGATAAAGATCTTTATTTCCTCATTACCATGTGGGTGAAGAAGCTCCACGATTTCTCTGTACCTTTAATGATCTTCAACCTCCTTTGGGACTCTATATAAAAATAAGCCTATGTCCTTAATTATGTCACTGTGAATGTTGCTCTCATGATTCTGCTTCATACTTTTGATTACATATTTGGCTACCCACTAGGAAGAGAATGACATAGAACCAGCTGCTACTACAAATACCAGAATATGTTGTATTGTTTCCATCAGAAATTTTGATATATTATATTTCATTAATATACTGCATTGAGTTGATCAGAGAATATTCAATGTTTTCATAATAGATCTATTTTTATTGAATGCTTTTGAAAGGGATGATCAGCAAGAAAAATGCTCAAATAAATCAGATTATTCTCCACCTATCATTATAAATTATCTTCATATAAAGCATACATATTGTAAGGGATTTTTTTCTTTTAGATTTCAACAGGCAATTGATAATTTCCCTTAGCCATATTATATAAAGCACAGTGGAGAATTGTTTGTATAAACGCATTGACTATAGAAGTTGCACCTGGAATTGATTTTTATATTTTAAAATACTCTAAAGGGGTATATTTTATAGGTTTTACTACTCAAAATAATTCATCAAAGGAATTTTTTCTTCATGAGGAATAACCAGGAATGCTAGTTTAACATATATATTGAAGTTATAGAATTATTTTAGCAGAAGAACTTCTGCAGTAGATACTTTGTCAATAGGATTAAAATAGCTTGTGCAGCCCCAGGTTTGTTTCTTTTGTTTTTTAGAGAAATATGAGGGAGATGGAGAAGTTAAAAAAATTAATTTAAATGTCATTTGGAAAAACACACATATAGAAATGACCCAGAAATGTAGAGGGGTAAGAAGAGATGGAATGAAGTAAAGAAGAAGGAAGACTTGCCTGCTAACTAGTAAAACATATTACAAAGTTACAGATTAAAAACCAGTACTGAGCCAAAAATAGGGAGACAGGTCAATGAATCAGAATGGAGAATAAAGATGGTGGCCAAGTAGGTGGAAGCTGAGCCCACTTGCTTGTGCACTTTTTGGCTGATCTTCAGACAAGTGACCTGAACAGTCAACAGAACCTCAGCTGCTATGAATTCTTGAAGCCAAGGAATACAGAGGATGCTTTGTATCATCCTGTAAGAGATTTTATAAGTTGAGGAGGAAATGCCCTGTGTGAGGCCTCTGCAGCTGAGAAGAGATCCATCAGAAAATGCAGCTTAGTGGCTCCCTCTTCTTCTAGAGTAGGTCCTTGGTCCCTCAGAAGGAAACCAATCCTAATCAGGAGAGACTTGGAAGGACATACAAAGTCTGGGAGACTAAGGCTGCATGCACACACACAGTGAGCAGCACATCCATAGCTGCTTTGTCATTGGGAGAGTTACAGAGAAAAACTCTTATTAACTGTTGGGGGCACTGGCAGGCTGTGGTCGGCCCTGACCAAGAGAGACTTTGTGCTATTTGGTGAGGTGGGGCTTATGGAGAACTGGACCAGGACTTGATTGCTGTAGTGAGGTGGCCACATAGAGACCCTTGAAAAAGGACCTGAGGTGAGACTCGAGACTCAGCAGGTACCCTGTGCTCCCATGTGCTCAGCAGCTCTGCCAAAAAAGAAATAGGAGTGAAAGTGCAGCTTGGTCTCACTGAGTCCAGCTATACAGGAAGAGCAGAAAGTGCTACCCTGAAGGGACTGTGGGACCCAACCCAGCATGGCTGGCCCACAGGGGACTGTGCAGAGTGGAGAGTTTGGACCTGAGTCTCTTACAAGAGCAGCAGGTTGGGGACTAGACGACCAGGAGCTAAACACCTGAGGTTTGTTGGACCCAGGCAGGTAACCCCTCACAGGCTGGCATGCCCAACCCCCACCAGCAGGATTGCAGGGTTTGCAGATCAGTGAAGCCAGACTCAGGAACCCACTGCTCAGAACATATCCACAGAGGAAAGAAAGAGAAGCTCTGAAAGGGCCTTTTCTGATCTTCTATTAGACAGTATGAGCTACAGTTGTTCCTTAGGAGCTGATCCACTGAAACACACAGAGCAGAGAAATTAGAGACAGGCACAACAAGGGGTGTTCAGGGTCCCACCCAGCCTCAGCTCTTAGACAGAGCTGCCATCCATGCCAAATAGGAAAGGGCTGACCCTTTTACACAGACTGGTCCCTGACAGGTGACTCACCAGAAACCATACATTATTGAAAATAATCTGGGACAGACCAACACATGTGGAAAGAGGGTGGGGAAATATTTCCATGACCTTCCCTGAAAACTGAACAGTGCCCCTGGGGGACAACCCAGGGATTCCACCCTGCCAACCTTACCAAAGGGCCTCTCCAGGGGCAAGTAGAAATGGTACTTGCACTGATCTTGGACATTAGATGAACCACTCTTGGGTTTTGGGCTAATGGAAAGCTGGCAAGGCAAAACAATGGGGACCAGCCAAGCCTGAAGCAGACAGCTATGGACTATCGATCACTTGTAGTGTCAAACAGGCTGCCTAGGGCCAGACTAGGACACCATCTGACATTAGCAGGGGCGGATCCAGAAAAAGAAGACAGTGGCACACACTAGACTCTGCTGAGACAAATTCCACCATGGATTCCTTCATTATTTGCATTAATTTTTCTCCTGAGTCACTTTTTAACATTTTTTCTTTTTCTTTGTTCCTATTATTTCATTTTTATTTTAGTTTATTTCAAGTCTCATGTTTAACTCCTCCATTCTCTTACACCATTATACCTTCTTCTTCCTCTCCTTATTTTTTAATAAATTTTATGTTTTCTCTTTCTACAATTTGTTTCTATTCAGCACTCTTACTATTTCTCTTCCCTCCAACCTCTCAAAACCATTTTTCTTGTCATTAGTCATATCACATTCTTTTTCCCATTCTTATAATATCCTTATTCTCTTCCCATCTTTATTGATCTTTGCTCATTTGTTGTTAATATGGTGGTTGTTGTTGCATTTCTTCAAGTTTATTCCTAGATGTTCACTATTTTTGTATTTTAAATCTCAAATTTTACTGTTCCCTTCTCCTACCACATTTTGACTTCCTCCTGTCCTTTCCTTTCTTCATTTTAAATTTTACTTTTTCCCAGTCTTAGCCATGTTTTCATTCCTCACTCGTATCATTTATTCTCCCTCTATCCTCTTAAAATCACTCTTCTTTTCTTTTGATATCTCATAAGTCTCTCTTTTTTCCTTCTTATTCTCTTTCCATATGTATTAATATTTGCTTATTTGTCATTGATATTGCTGTGGTGGATGATTTTCTTCAATTTTGTTCCTACTTTTTCACTATTTTTAAAATTTTTCTTTAAACCTCATACTATACTCTTCCCTTTTCTTACACCTTTTTCTGTCTACCCTCCTTTTTAAATTTACCATGTAAATTCTCTTTTCTTTCTTTCGTTACCTTGTTTTTATTCCCTATTATTATTTCCCCTCTTTATACCCTCTCAAAATAATTTTTCTTTCCATTAGTCATCTCATATTCATTTCTTCTTTCTTATAATAGTCTTAATCTGTTTTCACTTTTATTAATATCTGCTCATTTGTTGTTGATGGTGTGGTTGTGAGTGAGGGTTATTTTTGTAGGTATGGGTCTTGTTTCCTGAATTATTTTGTTTTGTTCAGGAAGCACCTGTAAAACAACAAGCAAGACATGGTGGGAAATGTGACACAGTCAGCCAGGTGGAGGGAAGAATCAATAAGGAATGACCCAACAAAAATCAAAACCCAATTACAACCAGAGAGCCCACATAAATGGCATAAAGGGCATCACAAGAGCATCCAGCTCAAGATATAGGAGACTGCGCCACTGAGTCCCACAGTGAGAGACCTCTTACCACAGAAGTCTATCCCACAATGACAGGAAGTCAAAGCAGATCAATCTAATACACAGAAAAAAACAAGAATCACCTAAAATTATGAGACAGAAACAATCCCAAACAAAAGGAAAGACCCAGTCCCCACAAAGAGTGCTAAATAAAACTGAGACAAGCAATCTATCAGATACAGAGTTCAAAATAATGGTTATAAGAATGTTCAAGGAGCTCAGTGAGAACTACAAGGAACTCTTTGGAAGTACAAGGGACTTACTGGTAACTATATCAGCATGAAAAAGGACATAGAAACCATGAATAAGAACCAAGAGGAAATGAAGAATACAATTTCTGAAATGAAGGATATACTGGAAGTAATTAAAAGCAGGCTAGATGAAGCAGAGGATCAAATTAGTGAGTAGGAGGACAAGATGTGGGGAGGGGGGGAAGCAGACAAAGCAACAAAATGAAAAAAGACCCAAAAAGAATGAAGATAGTTTAAGGGAGTTGCAGGACAACATGAAACATAATAACATTCACATCATAGGGATACCAGAAGAAGAAGAGGAGCAAGGGATGGAAAACCTGTTTGAAAAAGTAATGAAAGAAAACTTCCCTTACTTGATGAGGAAAAAAGACATACAAGTCCTGGAAGCACAGAGGGTCTCAATCAAGATGAACCCAAAGAGGACTACACCAAGACACATCATAATTAAAATAGCAAAGTTTAAAAACAAAGAGAGACTCTTAAAGGCAGCAAGGAGAAACAGCTAGCAACATACAAGGTACCTCTGATAAAGCTAGCAGCTGTTTTCTCAACAGAAACACTACAAGCCAGAAGGGAATGGCATGAAATATTCCAGGTAATGAAAAGCAAAGGCCTGCAACCAAGATTATACTACATAGCAAGGTTCTCATTTAAAATGGAAGGCAAAATAAGGAGCTTCTCAGACAAAAAAAAAAAAAAAAAAGACTAAAAGAGTACATCTCAACCAAACCAGCATTGCAAGAAATGCTAAAGGGACTGCTTTACGAAGATGAAGAAAGAGAAAGAGAGGAACACAGGTACATAGGGAAAAAAATTGCAATGAATAAGTACCTATCAAAAATAACCTTAAATATAAATGGACTAAATGTTACAATCAAGCAACATAGGGTAGCTGAATGGATAAGGAAATACAGCCAGCATATATGCTGTCTGCAAGAGATCCACATCAGAACAAAAGATCTACACAGGCTGAAAATGAAGGGATGGAAAAAAATATTCCTAGCAAATGAAAAAAAAAAAAGCTGGGGTAGCAATACTTGTATCAGACAAAAGAGACTTCAAAACAAAGGCCGTAGAAAGAAACAAACAACGTCACTACATAATACTTAATGGAGTAGTCCAATAAGAGGATATAACTCCGGTAAACATCTATGCACCCAACATAAGAGCACCTAATCATATAAGGAAAATTTTGGAGGACTTCAAGAAAGATATTGACAACAACACAGTATTTGTAGGGGATTTTAACACCCCACAGTCAACAATGGACAGGTCTTCCATACAAAGAATCAACAAGGACATTGTGGCATTGAACGACATTCCACTTCAAAGGGACTTAATTGATAATTACAGAACAATTCACCCCAAAGCAGCAAAATATACATCCTTTCAAACACATATGGAACATTTTCATAGATAGACCACACGGTAGGACACAAAACAATCCTCAAAATACTGAAGAAAATTGAAATCATATTAAACATTTTCTCAGATCACAATGGCTTGATACAGGAAACCAACCTCAGGAAAAAACCCAAACACATTCAAATACATGGAGACTGAATAAAACATTATTAAATAATGAATGAGTTAACAATGAGATCAAAGAATAAATCAAAAGGTATCTGGAAACAAATGAAAATGAACACACAACAACCCAAAACCTATGGGACATAACAAATGCAGTACTGAGAGGGAAGTTCAAGGTAGTACAGGTCTATCCAAAGAAGATAGAAAAATTCAAATCAACAACCTAATCCTACATCTACAGCAACTAGAGGAATAAAAATAAACAAAGCCCAGAGTGAGTAGAAGGAAGGAAATAGTCAAGATCAGAGAATTAAATGACATAGATATTTGAGAAACAATTCAAATAATCAAATATTAAATTTGAAACCAATCCATGAGCTGGTTCCTTGAAAAGATAAACAAAATTGGCAAACCTTTAACAAGACTCATCAAGAAAAAAAAACAGAGAGGACCCAAAGAAATAAAATCAAAAATGAAAGAGAAGTTACAACTGTTACCACAGAAATACAAAGGACTGTAAGAAATTACTATGAACAACTGTGTGCCAAAGAATTGGACAACCTAGGCCAATAAACAAATTCCTAGAAATATATAAGCTTCCAGCACTAAGTCAAGAAGAAGCAGAAAGCCAAAATATACCAATAACAACTAAGGATATTGAAGCCATAATCAAAAAATTCCCAATAAAAAAGTGCCCTGGATTAGAAGGCTTCACAGGTGAATTTTACCAAATATTTAAAGAAGAACTATCTCCTATCTTTAAATTCTTCCAAATAATTCAATAAGAGGAAAGCCTCCCAAACTCTTTTTGTGAGGCCAGTATTATCCTAATTCCAAAACCAGCTAAAGACACAACAAAGAAAGAAAACTACAGGCCAATATCTCTGATGAACATAGATGCTAAAATCACATGATAAAATCAATAGCTACTGAAAAAGCATTTGATAAAATCCAGCACTTTATGATAAAAAAAATACTCAGCTAAGTGGGATTAGAGAGAGCATACCTCAACATAGGAAGGGCCATTAAAGAAACCTACACCCACCATCATACTAAGTGGGCAAAAACTGAAAGCTTTCCCCTTAACATAAGGAAGAAGACAAAAGTCTTCACCACTCTTATTCAACATGGAAGTTCTAGCCACAGTGATCAGACAAGAAAAAGAAATAAAAGGCATCCAAATTTGAAAGGAAGAAGTAAAACTGTCATTATTTGCAGACAATATGCTAGTGTATATAGAAAACCCTATAGTCTCCACCAAAAAAACAAAAACTACTTGACCTAATAAATGAATTTGGCAAAGTAGTGGGATACAAAGTCAATATTCAGAAATTGAGGACATTTTTGTACAACAATAATGAAATATCAGAAGGAGAAACTTGGGGAAAAAATCCCACTTACTAACAACAACAACAACAAAATTAAGTACTTATAAAAAAACTTAACCAAGGAGGTAAAAGATCTGTACTTGGAAAACTATAGAACACTGAAGAAAGAAATTATTGAAGATACAAATAAATGGAAGCTTATATCATGTTCATGGTTTAGAAGAATTAACATCACTAAAATGTACATACTACCCAAATCAATCTATAGATTCAACAGAATTCCTATTAAAATACCAATGGAATATTTCACAGATAGAAAACAAATATTTCAAAACTTTATATGGAACCAGAAAGGACTCTGAATAGCCTAAGAAATCTTGACAAAGAAGAAGAAAGTAGGAGGGATCATAATACCTGATATCAAACTGTACTACAAGGTCATTCTAATCAAAAGTCTGGTACTGGCATAAGAACAGACACCAGACATACAGATCCATGGAACAGAATAGAGAGTCCAGAAATAAACTCATATATCTACGGCCAATTAACATTGACAAATGGGACATGAGCATACAATGTAGTAAAAATAGCCTCTTTAATAAATGGTGTTGGGAGAACTGGACTGGTACAAGCAAAAAAGAAAATGAAACTAGACCACCAACCTACACCATACACCAGAATAAACTCAAAATGGATAAAAGACTTAAATATAAACCATGATACCATAAAAGTCCTTGAGGAAAACATAGACAGGAAAATTTCAGATATCCCACATAGCAATATTTTTCCCAATATAGCTCCTAGGAAAAGGGAAATAAAAGTGAAAACAAACAAACAAAACTACATCAAATTAAAAAGCTTCTGCACAACTAAAGAAAACATCAGCAAAATGAAAAGAGATCCAACCATGTGGGAGAACATATTTTCCAATGACACCTCGGACAAGAGTTTGATCTACAAAATATATAAAGAACTCATATGACTTAACACCAGGAAGACAAACAATCCAATTAAAAAATGGACAAAGGACTTGAATAGATACTTCCCCAAAGAGGATATACAGATGGCTTATAGACATATGAAAGAATGATCAACATCACTAGCTACCAGAAAGATGCAATTAAAACCACAATGAGATATCACCTCACACATATTAGAATGGCCATAATTAATAAATCAACAACCAACAAGTGCTGGTGAGGATGTGGAGAAAAGGGAACCCTAATGCACTGTTGGTGGAAATGCAGACTGGTGCAGCCACTGTGGAAAACAGTATAGAATTTCCTCAAAAAACTAAAAATGGAACAGCCTTTTGACTTAGTGATTCCACTACTGGGAATATACCATAGGAATCCTGAAATACCAATTCAAAAGACCCTATACACCCTATGTTTATAGAAGCACTATTTACAATAGCCAAGTTCTGGAAACAGTCTACGTGCTCATCCGTAAATGAGTGGGTAAAAAAACTATGGTACATTTACACAATGGAATGCTACTCAGCAGGAAGAAAGAAGGAACTCCTATCCTTTGCAACAACATGTATGGAACTTTAGGATATTGTGTTAAGTGAAATCAACTTAACACATGAAAGACAAATACTATATGATCTCACCTATAAGAGGAACCTAATGAACAAAAATAAACTAATGAGCAAATGGAAACGAGAGTCATGGAAACATGGAATAGATTGACAGCAACAAGATTGGGGATGGGTGGAAAGAAAAGGAAGGGACTAGTCAAAGACAGGTATGAATGACCCATGGACATGAACAATATTGTGGGGATTGGCTGTGAGAGCGGTGGTGGGCTGGGTGGAGGAGGGCAAAGGGGGAAAAATTGGGACAACTGTAATAGAATAATAGAAAAATCTTTAAAAGAATGGAATCCTGAAATAGTACCATGGTTATATGTGAATTTAGTATATGATAAAGTTTCCACCTCAAATCTGTGGAGGAAACATGGTCCATTTAATGATACTGTAACAACTGACTAGTGTTTTAGGGAGATATTTAGATTTCTATATCACTCCTGAAACTTTGACTTTTTAATTTGCTGTTAAGTTGTATGTTTCAACTAAAGATAAACAAGGACTATCTTTACTACAGTCCCCACTGTATCCCTAATACCTAACATATTAAAGAGTTATTTTCAACTTATGATTATTAGATACTGCTGTTTCTTAGAGTGAGACTGCGTATTTATTCTAAGACACATGGCTTGGGTAGGCTCTCACCGCTCAACCAGTTACTCTGATAAATTCCTAAAGTGTTGACATACTGAGATTTGCCTTTTCTATACCCATCAGGTTAACTGATGACATATAAGACAAACCAGATATCATTTTATTTTATTTTTTAATTGCTGTTCAAGCACAGTTGTCTTCATTTTCCTGCCACCACTTTCCCCTGCCTCACCCATCCCCACCTCACACCCTCCATCCTACCCCGTTTTGACTTTGTCCGTGGGTCTTTTATACATGTTCCTTGATGACCCTTCCCCTTCTTTCTCCCCAGTGCCCTCTCCTCTCTGGTGACTGCCAGTTTGTCCTTCATTTTAATGTCTCTGGTTATATTTTGCTTGCTTGGTTTTGTTGATTAGGTTCCACTTATAGGTGAGATCATATGGTATTTGTCTTTCACTCTCTGGCGTATTTCACTTAGCATAATGTTCTACAGTCCCATCCATGCTGTCAGGAAGGGTAGGAGTGCTTTCTTTCTTTCTGCTGCATAGTATTCCATTTTGTAAATGTACCATAGTTTTTTGATCCACTCATTTACTGATGGGCACTTAGGTTCCTTCCAGCACTTGGCTATTGTAAATTGTGCTGCTATGAACACTGGGGTGCATAGGGTCTTTTGAATTGATGTTTCAGGATCCTTAGGGTATAATTCCAGCAGTGGAATTGCCAGGTCAAAAGGCAGCTCCATTGTTAGGTTTTTGAGGGAATTCCAAACTGTCTTCCACAGTGGCTGCACCAGTCTGCATTCTCACCAACAATGCATTAAGGTTCCCTTTTCTCCATAACTTCACTTTTTGTTTATTGATTTGTTTATGATGGCCATTCTCACTGGTGTGAAGTGATATCTCATTTTGGTTTTTATTTGCATGTTTCTGATGACTAGTGATGCTCAGCATCCTTTCATATGTCTCTGGGCCCTGTGTATGTCCTCCTTGGAGAAGTGTCTGTTTAGGTCCTTTGCCCATTTTTTAATTGGGTTGTTTGTCTTCCTGGAATGGAGTTGTGTGAGTTCTTTATATATTTTGGAGATCAAACCCTTTTCTGAGGTATCATTGGCAAATGTGTTCTCCTATATGGTTGGTTCCCTTTTCATTTTGCTGATGTTCTCTTTAGCTGTGCAGAAGTTTTTTTTATTTTGATGAAGTCCCACTTTTTAAATTCTTTCCTTTATGTCCCTTGCTCTGGGGGACATATTGGTGAAAATATTGCTACATGGAATATCTGAGGTTTTCCTGCCTATGTTCTCCTCTAGGACTCTTATGGTGTCACAACTTATATTTAAGTCTTTTATCCATCTTGAATTTATTTGTGTGTATGATGTAAATTGGTGGTCGAGTTTCATTTTTTTCATGCAGAAATCATTTTAGATACTGATATATGTATATCTGAGCATCACTCTTGTTTTTAACCACAGATATTGGTCTTTTTAAGGTACTGTGGCCCAGAGTTCCAACAACTGCACCATCAAAGAAGATCTACATCTATGTCTTAGATAACCTATGACGAGATTGTCCGATATGGCATTTTCATGTTGATGATCAACTGTCATGGGGTTCATTCAATATGGTAGAGCACAACATATTATTATTGGCTAAACTTCCTCAACATGGGTTAGAATGACAGGTGGAAAAAGCAGCCAGATCCTCTTACACCAAGACTTCTAAAGCAGAGTCACCTGGTATTTCAACACCTAATGGTGTTGTAGTGGGTAGAGCATGAGCTTTGGACCAAGCCATACATAGTTCAAACCCCTGATTTAGGTACATACTAGAGCCACTCTGGGTTTTTCCCCTACCTGAAAGACTCTGTTGAAGATTTATCCCTCCTGGCTAGTTCATTGCTAACTGAGGACACAGGAAGCCACAGACATCGTAAGACCACCAACTGGTATGATACCCACCTACTTGTACAGAGCCTTCTTCCCTTGAGCCAGACACTGGTGGAGGCAAGCAGAGTTAAGGGTGGTGAACATAAAATCATAAATGTTCTGAAGCACATTCAGAAACAAACCAAATAATCTAAAGGAGGCCTCATACAGGAAAACAAGTTAATACAATTAACCACAGGTATAGGGTAAAGTACAGAGCTGGTAGGAAAAAGAGGAAAGAACATAAGCAAAAACTAAAGGGTTGAAAGATTCAAGATCTAGACCTGGAATCAAATGGGAGAACAAGTTAACCTAAAGAAAAGTTGTAGTAATGTGGTCATCGTGATTTGTAAAAAAGGAATTTAGAGGGCTTCTGCAATGAAAGGAAGAGAGATGAAAGTGTGTTTATGGGCTATGAAAGAGAGATATAAAGGGAGATAATTTTTAGAGCCCAGAACAGGAGCGAGAAAAGAAGTGTAGGAGAGAAGAGGAAAATTAGATAAGACACTGTGAAGAAAGACAGAATTTCCTCTTAGAATCTTTTCTTTTGTGTAAGGTCTTAGTGGGAATTGCCAAGGGGTAGGGGTTTTACTTCCTGCATCTGGCGCCTTGCACAGTGCCCAGGCACAGCCTGCCTTCTGAAGGGCACTTCCATTCTTCATGGCTGACCTCTTCCCTGGAGCATCATGAACTCAAACAACTCACCAAAGTTGCAATGAAGGCTACATACTGACATTTTTTTCATGGCCTGTGTATCCCTTGAGATTATGGCTGAATGTTGGGCAGTTTTTGAGAGATTGTAAAGTCAGCCATGCCCTTTTCCACTTCATTTATTCCATCAGCCATAGGAGTAGATGCTTGGAGGTTCACGGAAAGGCAGAGAGAGAGAAAAGTAAACTTTTTAAAAATTGAATTTATTGGGGTGACATTGGTTCACAAAACATACAGGTTTCAAGTGTACAACTCAACAAAACATTATCTGCACACTGCGTTGTGTGCCCATTGTCCCAATAAGGTCTCTTTCTATTTCCATTTTCCACTCCTTTGCCCAACTCCACCTACACTTCAGCCACCTTCCCCTCTGTTTATCACCACATTGTTGTCTGTGTCTATGTGTTATGTATGTAAGATTTTTTGGTTTTGTTTTTTTGCTTAATCCTTTCACCTTCTTTCATCCAGCCCCCAACCTCTCTCCCTTCTGACAGCTGTCACTCTGTTTTATGTATCCATGCCTCTATTTCTATTTTGTATATCATTTTTTTTAAATTAGATTCCACATATAAGTGAGGTTATACAGTAATTGTCTTTCTCTGAGGGGGTTATTTCATTTAGTATCAAATCTTCAGGTCTATTCATGCTGTCTCAAAAGGTAAGATTTTCTTTTTTTAATTTTTTTTATTTTACAGCTGAGTAGTATTCTATTATATAAATGTAGCACAGCTTTTTTATCCACTAATGTGTACTTGGGCTGTTTCCAGATCTTCACTATTATAAATAACACTGCAATGAACATAGGAGTTCACATATTCTTTCAAATTAGTATTTTGGGTTTCTTCAGATATATTCCCAGAAGTGGAATTGCTGGGTCATAAGGCAGTTCCATTTCTAATTTTTTGAGGAAACTCCTTACTGTTTGCCACAGATGCTGCACCAATCTGCATCCCATCTGTAGTGTATGAAGGTTCTCTTTTCTCCACATTTGACAAGACAAACCTTGTCTATATCTGAAATTCTCTGAGGTCCTGCTCTGTACATAATTTGAAAATATTAAAAGTCAAGGTAAATCTCCTACACCCTGCATACAGAGGAATCACTATCTGTCCCTCTCCTCTGAACCATTTAAATTGGTATAAGGGCCAAAACAAGTTGGGAGATAGTTAAGAAATAAAAGCATATTGAATCCCATGCCCATGGTTGTCATCTGGCTCTAAGGCTTCCCAGAGTTTAGGATGTCATTAAATGTTAATAGTTTTAGTAAGCCTTTCTAATAAACTACAAAAGATGTTTTAGGATAGGATACACACACACACACACAAGTGCACATGCACATGCATTTGAAATTCAGTAACTGATGGAAGCCAGTCCTATATGGGATGGATCTCAAATCCCTTTACTGAAAAAAAAATACAAAGCTCAAAGAAGCTGCCAGGGCCACTTCTCACTCCTCACAGAGGCCCAGGTAGACATGAGTGTCAAGCTTCTCAGAAGTGAGAATACCAGAAAGACATGTGGGGCTGGGGAGAGAGGAAACCCATGCTCTAAGACCAGCAATAGCCAATAAAAACACTATGCAAGCAGCATATGAAAATTTATATTTTCTAGCAGTCACATTTAAAAAGTAGAGAAACTGTGTGAAATCAAGTTGAACAATGTATAATATTTGACTAACATATCAAAAGATATGATCATTTTAACAGGTAATCTAAATATAACCAAAATATAAAATGAATGAGCCATTTTACATTCTTTTCTTTTTACTAATTCTTTGAAATCCACTGTGTATTTTATTCCTACAGCACATCTCAATTCAGACTAATCACATTACAACTGCTCAATAGCCACATGTGGCCAGTGGCTACCATATTATACCTCACAGATGTCTAAACTATCCCTGTGACAGGCTCTTCTCAGGGAATAAAGGCAGCATGAGGCTCAGGCTCCTGTTTTGGAGCCTATGAGAAGAAAGTGTGGCTTTGCCAGGTAGTCCAGTGGTTCTCACCCTTTTTTGAGATGACACACTGATGTGTTACAACCAGTTCTAAGTTATGCTCTGAGTTACTTATTACTAATGGTCCAAAGTGTCAAAAATTGCAAACAATTTATAGAGGAATCTCAACATTACCTATCTTGTTCATTTGCCTCCTGACATTCTTTCTTGAGTGAGGAAGAAAAGGGTGTATTGATGGTCATTCTAGCAAAAGTTGTGTATAACCCTTGCATATGCCCATGGGAGTGTGTCACCCATGGAAACACCATAGCCTCTATGTTGTTGCAGAAGAAAAGAAACAAGTACAAAAATTTCCTAGTAGGTCTAGCACTTATCATTATGCTTTATACAAATAAATCTTGATAAATATGAGGTAAATCAAAAAGACCATACCCCAAGCTGATCCCTGGCTTCTGTCTCAACCCCTTTTTCTACATTCTGCAATGAAACTATAATGTCCATAGAGTCTGATCCCCAAAGTTACCTTCTGCCCCCACATAATAGGATTATTTGTGTTTTTGTGGGCCCAGGGAGTTCTAGACAGCAAAGACATAATTCAATTGATGACATTTCAGATAATATAACAAAACAATTGCTAGACATATTCAAATTGAGAAGCAGTGTCTTCATTATACCTCATGTGTGCTCCCCTGAGTCAACTGCTTAGGGCTGGCCTTTCCCTTTTGCCTGTTTGAGTAATGATCCTGCTTTTGCTTTCTTCTAGAGATGTATGCAGTTTCCACAGTGCAGCAGTGAGAACAGATAAACACGGAAAGCAGTCCCAGGCCAGGGACTGATTGGTTCTTTCAAATCTTCCCATGTCTGAGACAGCACCTCCAGACAGGTCTTGGGATGTGGTGGGGTAGGCCACCACTTACTACACCCCCACTTTGGCTATTGTGGAAAAGACCCTGAAATACCTAGAGGTAAATTCTGGCATCCTACCCATCCTAAGCCAGCTATTGCAGCCTGCGGCCCTTCATGCTTCTCCCCTGCTGACCTCCCTGCAGGTTCTGAAGCTTCCTTGCACCCAGGTTCCTTACTGAAGTTAGAACCCCAGAGACGGCTCCAGTTCACACAGACACACAGCCAAATACTGTGTTGCTGAGAAAGACCCTACAAATGTGACAATTTCTTATCTTAAATCCTATAGGTATTACTTGGAGTCCTTTGACAGCTGAAAGGAGATAAAAATCAAACAGACATGAATACAAACTCACTCGTTTTAGGCAGGACTTTTTTGATAAGCATAGCAGCTGAAGTGACACAGATCAATAAAGTGACACGGACCTCAAATCATCACCCGTGGTGCTTAAAAGATGTAGAAAGTATAAAATCTTTCTACTAGAAGGATAAAAATAGAAAATCATCAATATACAAATCACAATCATACTAGTTGAGGATAAAAGCTATCTGAGGATACTAAAATTAATTGGCAATATATGCTAAGAAACAAACTATTTACATAGCTTCAAAATATTTTTGCATAAGGCATTTATTAATTACAAAGAGAAAAATAGCTATTTGTCTATGGAGAGAATAAGCAGATACTATCTTACCTGGGGAGTGAGAGTTAACATCACTTGTGAAGTAAGACACATGTATATCCCCTACCATCATGCATAGAGGAGGGCATACTGGTCTGTTCAGAAAGTATCCAGCCATGTAACATATAAAATAGAGTACTTTATTGAAGAAGATGCAACACACAAGAAACATTGTACATAGGACAATGATGCCTCAGTCCCCTTTAAAGTAGTACCTTGGGACCTCACACAATTCTCCCAATCGCCACCAGCGGCCCCGTTGTATTTTCCTGAATCTCATCAGTGGTCTGAAATCTTCCCTTTCAGTGGTGATTTTAGTTTTGGAAAAAGCCAGAAGTCACAGGGCGCCAAATCTGGGCTGTACAGGGGCTGAGTCACCTGGGTGATCTGATGTTTTGCAAAAAATCTCTGCATGACACATGGTAAATGAGCAGGCTCATTGTTGTGATGAATCTGCCAATCACCAGTTGTAGCTGCAGCCTTTTGAATCATCTGAATGGTTTCTGCAGCGGAATGTTCAAGCTTAACACAAAATTCAATGCAGATTCGTGGCTCTACTTGCTCATTTTGAATGCGATGGCCACACAGTACACACACTCACTCAACAGCGTTTACTGCCCCCACTGACTAGTACAGTGAAGTTGTCATTGTTCACACATGTGCATTCCAGTCCACTTTTCTTGGCTGTCAGGTTACATCAATGTTGTGCAAACCATTCTTATTATATTAGAATGAATGGTTGGATTATTTCCAGACAGACCTTGTATCTATCTAGTTGTATTTTTGCCAAAAATGTATCGCTTTAACCTGACCATGTGTGATATTGTGATATAATTAAAAATATATATTTGGTCTTCATCCTGATTCTTGTCACACAGCTTCTAAAACCCTTTTAATGTCCTGAGTGATATGGGAGAGAAGAACATTTTTTTGTTATTCATAATGAGCCTCTTTTAATCTAATCTTATGAAAAGATTAGTGCTGCTGAGGTGACACCTGGTGGGCCCTTAGGTAGTCTCAGTGTGGGGCTGGTTGCCAGCAGAACTAACCACATGATTAGAGGGTTGGAACATTCAGCTCCATTTTTTGATGTCCAATCAGGGGAGGGAAGGATGAGGGAATGCAGACTGAGTTCAATCACAAATGGCCAATGATTTAATCCATCACACCTACATAATGGAATACCCATAAGAACCTTAAACAACGTGGTTGTTGGAACTTCTCTGCTTGTGAGCCCATCAAGGTGCTGGGAGGTTGGCATGCCAGAAGAGTACATGGAAGGTCTGCATCTCCGACTCTGCCTGCCAATATTTTACCCATTGAATCTCTTCTATTTGATATGTATCCTTTATAATAAACAAGGAATGGTAAGTAAAGTGCCTTCCTGAGTTCTGTGAGACATTCCAGCAAATTAAAAAACCCAAGGAGGGGGTCATGGGAACCCTTAATTTGTTGCTATTTTAATAATGTAAAAAGCGCAGGTATACTGGGCACCCAATACTTGCAACTAGTGTTTAAAATGGGAGGCAGTCTCATAGGGTGGACTCAATCTGTGGACCCTGACAATAGCTACCCAGAGTTAAACTGAGCCATTAGATGCCCAGTTGGTATCCAAAGAGTTCAGGAATTTGTTGTTGTGGGGTGATAAAAGCACCACACATTTCAGATCTTAGGATCATGACAACCCCAGATTGAGGTACATTCTGCAGGATAACTGACCAGTGCTTTTTGAAAGTGTCAAGGTCATAGACACAAAGGTGGAAAGATTCTCTCAGGTTGGAGCATATGAAAGAGCATTTTAGGAGGTGTGAAAACTAAATGCATTTGGGGTCCTAGTTTGATCCTTGGCCAATAAAAACAACATCATTGGGAAAACTGATGAAATGTAAATAAAGAATTTGGATTGGCTAAGCATATTATGCCTGTGTTAATTTCCTCATTTTGATATCTGTACCACGGTTATATACAATAAACATTAGGAGAAGGTATGTGAAGCATATATAGGAATTCTGTAATATTTTCTTTTACAACTTTTTTATAAGTCTAAAATTACTTGAAAATTAAAAGCTAAAAGAAAAAAAAAGTTCTTCAAACACCTCCAAAGCATGCTGGCATAGCATCATGAAAACCATATGGACTTTAGAGCCAGACAAACCTGGATTGAAACTCAGGCTCTGTCACTTGCAGGCTTTATGGCTCCAACAAACTACTTAGACTTTCAGACCCTCAGCTTCCTCATCTGTCAAATGGGAGAAATAATCTCAACTTTGTAGCACTGATGTGAAAATTATGGATAGTGTGTATAAACCAGGGAGCACAGTGGCTGTCACAGAATCTGGTTCTCAAAAAATGTTAAACTGTCTTGTAATGGCTCCCTAATGCTTAACAAATAGTTATTTCTCAGGGTGGTTTTCCAGCTCCTCCATATCTCAGCTTCTTCTTTCCAAGGTATGCATGGCCCAGCATGCTAGTTGACTGCTTATACCGTGACACACCTGCATTCACTCCTTTTATACACTCATACCATTCCCTCTGGATTCATTATTTGTCCCCAGGAGGGTTGTAGGTACAAAATAGGCAATGTTGTCAACCATTATGTATGTCTGAGCCTCACCTAATCGAGGATCTAGTGACCTTCAACAAATCCTCACCTTTCTGTGTCTCCCTGCCAAAATTTAAACCTCCCCACAGTGGGAGAGCAATAATAACAATACCTACCTCAAAGTAAGGGAAGATCAATGAAAGTTCCTTATAAAATTCAACCTGAAGATAAAAGTTCTTGACCTTGGCTATCTATGGAAATAACCTGAGAAGTTGTTTTTCTTTTAATGACAATATTCTTGAAGCCATCTTGAGAGCTTTTATTTTTTTCAAAATGCCCAGGAAATTCTAAAATGAAGTGAAATGAGGTATGCAGCTGATCTTAACTTAGCACTCCTCAAAGTGTGGAACTTGGACCAACACCATCAACATCACTTGGGAAATTGTTAGATGTGCAAATTTTCAGGTCCCATCCCAGACACTACTGGATTATAATCTTTGTAGGTAGAGCTCAGTACTCACTGTTTTTAATATGCACCAAATGATTCCAATGCACTGCTACAGTTGAGGATGTATGCCTTAAGCAGTTTTTAATCTCCACCTGACAAAATCTCACACTTCGTGACCCAGTCCAAAGGCCACTCCTTCTGCAAGGCCTTTTTACCTTCTAGTCAGAATCTTTTGCACACCCTCAAGGAGACTATGTAATTGTGGTACTATTTATCTTATAATGCTTATCATAATGTTACTTTTTATCAAATTTAACATCACAATCTTTCCTAAGATTTTTATAGTTACATAGGGCAGAGTCCATATTTGTATCCTGTTCCTCAAAGTGCAGGTGACACTATGCTCTCTATGGGAGCTACTTTAAAAATGTTAAATTAAGATATCTCTTTAAATCTCATTGATGAAAGAGTTACAATAATGTAAGGGCTAGCTTATATAGAGAAACAGAAAGGGAAGAAAGCTTAGCATGTATTACAATAATGTGTAAAATACCCTTTCTCATGGAGTAGCTAATATGTAGAACTAGCTATACCCCAAGGCCTGATCTAAGTATTATATGGGTTACTTCATTTAAATCTCACAACAACCCTATGTGGTAGCTATCATCATCACCATCATCATCATCATCATCATCATCATTTTACTGACAGCGATAAAACATAAAAAAGTTAAGTAAAGTGCCCAAGGTAACACAACGTATAAATTGCAGTCAAATTTGAACTCTGGTAATCTGGTTTACCACCTGTGCTCCTAACTACTGTATGCTACTACTATGTATATAGCAATGTGATGTTATTGATTCATATGATTATTAATAGGCATGTATTCTGTCTTACCTACAGAAACTGTACATAGTACTCAGCTACCTTCTTTTTTAATCCAGTCCTCCCTAAAATAATGATGACATTAATAATGATAGGTATTTCTATAATGCTTTCTATGTACCAGTTCTATTCTAAGTGCTTGTTAAATGAAGTTATTTAACTCTTCAACAATCCTATGAGAAAAGTATTATCCCCTATTTCACATGCAAGTGAGGCACTGAAAGGTTAAGGAACATGTTCACAAATACTGAATGGTGGAACAGGAAATCTGGCTTCAGGGCCTGTTTCTTTATTACTTTGCTATGGAGTCTTTCTTTGTAGGGGGTTTGAAAAACATGATCATAGAACTAAATTTTTTTAAGGGTTGGTGAGAGATATATACTTGTATTGTCAATGAAATAAAGTATTCAAAACAGAGCCTAACACATAGTAAGGACTGTGTTAGCTGATAAGTATTATTTTTTTGTAACTTTAGATAGCCTGTTTGGTTTATCAGATTATAAGTGTGGCCTTCTAAGGCCTGTTTGAAAATCACAATATTATGACCTTTTTCCTGTGAGATCCCAAGTAACCAAGGCCACGGCTGGCTCTGTCAGGGGGATGGAGACGAACCAACTTTTGGGTTTCTTCCAAAATTTCCTGTTGGGAGTGATACAGAGTCACATGTTCAGAACTTGAGCCAAGACTTACATAATACCAAAGTATGGCCATGGGAAGCAGAGTGTGTGCCTCCAGTACAAGTAAACAGTGATTTGAACAAAAGACATAAATCAAGGTAGAGCAACCCATGTATGGTCAACTGCCTTCCAAGTGAAGTATCCCATTGAAATCCATGGCTGTAACATTCCACCCCATGGCTGATTAATTAAGACCAAGAAGTCAAGGATATCGGAGCAGCAACTCACAGTGGTTATTTCTCCACAGCTCAGCACAGAAGCAGCAGACTAAAATGTTCATCTCCCAGTCTTTCTATGTAAGAAGCTTATTTGCTTACTTTAAAAGCTACATCCTTTGCTCCTAAACTTACACAAATCTAGGGGCCAACTACAATCCTCTCCAGAGACTTGGAAAGGCTGGTGGGTGCCATTTTTGTGTTCTCCATCTGCCTAACTTGTGCACACATCAAATATCCTGGCTTTTTCAGTTACTGCCCAGGGGATGAACTCCTTAATCACCTGGCTCTGGTAGCCAGTGGGCTTGTTTTCACAGATTCAACAGGAATGTGGCAAACAGAGAAACAGTTCTTAACCAGCTACTCCTCCAAGACTCAGCAGAGAGGCATCAGTCAGAAATGGCCAATAGCCAGTCTTTCCATGTAAGAGGCTATTTGCATAGCTTAAAAGCTGAAGCCTGAGAGTCAGGCTTCTAGTTTAACATACATCTAGGGGCCAACTTCAAGTATATCCTGAGGCCAGTGACCATATTTGGGCTCTCTCTAGGCCGACATCAAATCACCAGTGTCTCCCGAAAAGAAGTCTGTGCACCTGTTCAGTGCCTTGGCTTCTGTAGAGCCACCGAGGGACACACTCCTTGATCTCCTGGCTCTAATGACCAAAGCACTTCTGCTCACCAGTCCCACACACAGCTTGTATGCCTGTGAGCTACGGGGCTGAGTGCAGACTGGCTGGGAGAGCCTTGAGGAGAGACTGGAGATGGAGGCATTGGGGAAAGAACGGGAGGAGGTACCAGGGAGCCCCAACTCCCTCCCTGTTCTGTAGTCTCCATTGTGGGCTGGAAAGGCGCGCCCCCAAAGAGGCAGAAGAGGGGCGCGCAGGAACCAGACTGCCCGCGATTGAAAAGCAGGCTGCACAGGTGGTGGATCCTTGGCAGAAGGGGTCACAGAACTGCCCAGAGACCCCTGAGGAGAGACTAGAAATGGAGGCATTGGGGAAAGAATGGGAGGAGGGACTGGGAAGTCCCGACTCCTTCTCCTTGCTGTAGTCTCCATCGCACAGGAAGAGGCCACACCCCCAAAGAGCCAAAAGCCGAAAAGCACACATAGACACCCCAAAAACCCCCAGAGCAGGCGCGCACACTTGCACAGAGTGACCGGCGAGGGTTGGCGAGCATGTGTGTGACCCGCGCGGGCTGGCGAATGCTTCCACTGGCCGGCAAGGCCTCCCACAGATTGGCACCAATCCGGCCTGCAAGGGAGTGCACAGAGCGGCAAGGGCAGGCGTAAATTGACCCGCCCACCGCGATTGTGGAGCGGCCCACAAAATTAGTGGAGCTTCCCAGAGTCCCTGGAGGAGAGACCAGAGACAGGATTAACCAGAGAGTCCTGGAGCTGACATCCTCCCATTTCTGCAGTCCCCATTTGGCGAGGGCAAGCAACGCACCCAAAGAGCCAAAAGCGGGGAAAATACACAATAGAAGACCCTAAACTGACCAGTGCCGAGGAGCTCGCCGGCCAGGGGGGCCAGATGAGTACACGAGGTCGTGAATAAGCCCCCTGGTCTGGGGCAAGCACATGTGAGGCCAGGCAGGGGGGGGATCCTACTGCGCTGGGAGCACGCTCAAGGAGCCCGCGTGAGAGTGCAGAGAGATCCCAAAAAATAGCCCAGCCCTGACTGAAGGGGTCACAGAGCTGCCCCAAGCAGGAGTCAGACGCAGACAGTAGACTCCTGGAAGGCTCAAACAAACAACCCAAGGTCATATAGGGTCACCAACTGACATCATCAGAGGCAGGCCCAGAAAGAAAAGGACAAAAATACTTAACAGACTCTCACAAAAATGGGAAGAAAAAGAAGTTTCCCCCAAATGAGTGGAAAAGGGGACTCCCCATAGAGAGAGCTAAATGAAATAGAGGCAAGGGAACTATCAGATACTGAATTCAAAACAATGATTCTAAGGATGCTCAATGAGCTCAGCCAGCTCAAAGAGAACTATGAGAAACTGCAGAGAAACTATCAGGATCTTACAGCAAACTATATCAGCCTGGAAAAGGACATAGAAACTATCAAGAAAACACAAGAGGATATGAAGAATACCATTTCTGAATTGAAGAACACAGTAGAAGGAATCCAAAGCAGGCTGGATGAAGCCGAGGATCAAATCAGTGAGATGGCGGACAAGGTAGAAAAAAGCTCCCAGAAAGAACAAGAAATGGAAAAACGGCTCAAAAAGAATGAAGAGGCATTTAGGGAAATGCAGGACAACCTGAAACGCAATAATATCTGTATAATAGGGATCCCAGAAGGAGAAGAAGAGGAGCAAGGAATAGAGAACCTCCTCGAAAAAGTAATAGTGGAAAATTTCCCTAATTTGAGGAGAGAAAGGCTCTCATGGATCCAGGAGGCACAGAGGACCCCACTCAAGAGGGACTCAAGGAGGTCCACTCCAAGACACATCATCATTAAAATGGCAAATGTCAAAGACAAAGAGAGAATCCTCAAGGCAGCAAGGGAGAAGGAGAAAGTCACATACAAGGGGGCCCCAATATGCCTAGGAGCTGACTTCTCAACAGAAACACTACAAGCCAGAAGGCAATAGCAACAAATATTCCAAGCCATGAAAAGCAAGGGCCTACAGCCAAGGCTGCTCTACCCAGCTAGGCTCTCCATTAAAATAGAAGGGGAAATACGGAGTTTCCCAGACAAGAGAAGACTAAAAGAATACATCTCTACCAAACCAGCACTCCAAGATATGCTAAGGGGACTGGTTTAAGCAGATGAAGGAAAAGAATGAGACAGAGAGGAACACAGGTACAAAGAGAAAAGATGAGTAAGTTTCTATCAGTAATATCTCTCAATGTGAATGGACTAAATGCCCCAATCAAAAGTCACAGGGTAGCTGAATGGATAAGAAAACATGACCCACACATATGCTGCCTGCAAGAGACTCACCTCAGAGCAACAGATCTACACAGATTGAAAGTAAAGGGATGGAAAAAAATATTCCAAGCAAATGGGCATGAGAAAAAAGCCAGGGCTGCCATACTTGTATCAGACAAAGTAGATTTCAAAACAAAGGCCATAAAGAGAGACCCAGAGGGCCACTTTATCATACTTAAAGGAAAAATCTATCAAGAAGAGATCAACATTGTAAACTTATATGCTCCCAATATAGGAGCCCCCACGTTTATAAGGAAATTGTTGGATGAATTCAAAAAAGATATAAACAGCAACATACTGATAGTAGGGGATTTCAACACCCCACTGTCAAAAATGGACAGGTCTTCCAAACAAAACATTAATAAAGATATCGTGGCGCTGAATGACACACTGAATCAAAGAGACTTAACTGACATATATAGAACCTTCCATCCCAAAGAAGCAAACACACATTCTTTTCAAATGCTCATGGCATTTTTTCAAAGATAAACCACATGATAGGACACAAAGCAAACCTAGGCAAATTAAGGAAAATTGAAATAATACCAAACTTTTTCTTGGACCACAAGGGCTTGAAACTGGAAATCAACCTCCAAGAGAAACTTCAAAAACTTGCAAACTCATGGCGACTGAACAGTAGACTATTAAACAATGAATGGGTCAATAATGAGATAAGAGAAGAAATCAAAAAATTTCTGGAAACAAATGAAAATGAACAGGCAACAGTCCAAAACCTACGGGACACAGCAAAGGTGGTCCTGAGAGGGAAATTCATAGCTATACAGGCTTACCTAAAAAAGATAGAAACATTTCAAATAGAAGAACTAACACTACAACTTCAAGAACTGGAGAAACAACAACAAATAAATCCCAGAGAAAGGATAAGGAAGGAAATAGTCAAGATTAGAGAAGAACTGAATGACATAGAGACAAAAATAACAATTCAGAGGATCAACCAATCCAGAAGCTGGTTCTTTGAAAAGATAAATAAAATTGACAAGCCTTTAAGCAGACTCATCAAGAAAAAAAGGGAGAGGACCCAAATTAATAATATCAGAAATGAAAGAGGAGAAATAACAAATGATACCACAGAAATACAAATTATTGTCAGAAACTACTATTAACAATTATATGCCAAGAAATTTGAAAATCTTGATGAAGTGGACAAATTTTTAGAAAGTATAATCTTCCAAAACTGAAGGAGAAAGAAACAGAAAGCTTGAACAGACCGATAACAGCTGGGGAAATTGAAGCAGTAATCAGGAAACTCCCGGCACACAAAAGCCCAGGGCCAGACGGTTTCACAGGAGAATTTTACAAAACATTTAAGGAAGAGCTAACCCCTGTCCTTCTCAGACTATTCCAAAAAATCCAAGAGGAGGGAAGACTCCCAGACACTTTCTATGAGGCCAGCATCACCCTAATCCCAAAACCAGATAAAGAACCTACAAAGAAAGAAAAGTACAGGCCAATTTTGCTGATGAACATAGATGCTAAAATCCTCAACAAAATATTGGCAAACCGCATCCAGCAACACATTCAAAAGATTATCCACCACGATCAAGTGGGATTCGTCCCAGGGATACAGGGATGGTTCAATATATGCAAGTCAATAAACGGAATACATCACATAAATAAAAGACAAAAACCACATGATCATCTCAATAGATGCAGAAAAAGCATTCAATAAGGTACAGCACCCATTTATGATCAAAACACTGAGCAAAATGGGAATAAATGGGGCATTCCTCAATGTAATAAAGGTCATATATGAAAAACCTACAGCCAATATCATATTCCATGGGCAAAAACTGAAAGCTTTCCCACTAAGATCGGGAACACGCCAAGGATGTCCGCTCTCACCGCTTCTTTTCAGCATCATATTTGAAGTCCTAGCCACAGCGGTCAGACAAGAGAAAGAGATAAAAGGCATCCAAATAAGAAAGGAGGAAGTAAAGTTATTATTGTTTGCAGATGACATGATAGTGTACATAGAGAACTCTGTAGACTCTACCAAAAAACTCCTCAACCTAATAAGTGAATTGGCAAAACAGTAAAATACAAAGTCAACATTCAGAAATCAAAGGCATTTTTGTACACCAGCAATGCAATAGAAGAAGAAGAAATCAGAAAAAAAAAATACCATTCGATATAGCAAGAAGAAAAATAAAGTACCTAGGCATAAATTTAACCAAAGACGTAAAAGACCTGTATGCAGAAAACTATACAACATTGGAAAAAGAAATTATGGAAGACTCAAATAAATGGAAGCATATACCATGCTCATGGATTGGAAGAATTAATATCATCAAAATGTCCATACTACCAAAAGCAATTTATAGATTCAACGCAATCCCTATTAAGATACCAATGACGTATTTCACAGAAATAGAACAGACATTTCAAAAATTTATATGGAACCATGAACGACCCCGAATAACCTCAGCAATTTTGAGAAAGAAACACAAAGTAGGAGGGATCACAATACCGGATATCAAACTCTACTACAAAACCACTATACTCAAAACAATCTGGTACTGGCACAAGAACAGACCCATAGACCAATGGAACAGAAAAGAAAGCCCAGAAATAAGCCCAGGTCTATATAGGCATCTAATATTTGACAAAGGGGTCAGAAGCATAAAATGGAGCAATAATAGCCTCTTCAACAAATGGTGTTGGGAGAGCTGGACGGCTACATGCAAAAAAATTGAAATTGGATCATCAGCTGACACCATACACAAAAATAAACTCAAGATGGATAAAAGACTTAAATATAAGTCGGAACACCATCAAAGTCCTCGAGCAGAACATTGGCAGGAAACTCTCAGATATCCCACGCAGCAATTTTTTCACTGATATGTCTCCTAAAGCAAGGGACATAAAGGAAAGAATAAACAAGTGGGACCTCAACAAAATAAGAAGCTTCTGCATGGCAAAAGAAAACATCAGCAAAATGAAAAGGGAGCCAACCGTAGGGGAAAATATATTCGCTAATGATAACATCAGGTAGAGGTTTGATCTCCAAGATATATAAAGAACTCACTCGACTTCACTCCAAGAAGACAAACGATCCAATCCAAAAATGGGCAAATGACCTGGGCAGACGCTTTTCCAAGGAGGAGATACAGAGGGCCCAGAGCCATTTGAAAGGATGCTCAGCATCACTAGCCATCAGAGAAATGCAGATGAAAACCACCATGAGGTACCACCTCACACCGGTCAGAATGGCCATCATAAACAGATCCACAAACAACAGGTGCTGGCAAGGCTGTGGAGAAAAGGGAACCCTAGTATACTGTTGGTGGGATTGCAGACTTGTGCAGCCACTATGGAAAGCAGTGTGGAATTTCCTCAAAAAGCTGAAAATGGAACTGCCTTTTGATCCAGTGATTCTCCTGCTGTGACTATACCCTAAGAACACCAAAACGCCAATACAAAGGAACCTATGCACCCCAATGTTCATAGCAGCACAACTGACAATAGCCAAGTGTTGGAAGCAACCTAAATGCCCATCAGTAGATGATTGGATCAAAAAATAATGGTACATATACACAATGGAATACTACACAGCAGAAAGAAAAAAAGAACTACTAAACTTCGCGACAGCATGGATAGAACTGGAGAGCATTATGCTAAGCAAAATAAGCCAGGGGGTGAAAGACAAATTCCATATGATCTCACCTATAAGCGGAACCTAACCAACAATACAAAGATGCAAGGAAAATAAGACCAGCAACACTGAAAGGAAAAGAAATCAACAGAGACAAGAAGGAAGGGGGGGCGGGGAAAAGGAAGGGAAGGGGAAAGTCTAGGAACATATAGCAAGGACTCATGGACAAAACCAAAGGGGAAGAGCTGAGGGAGGGAAGAAGGGAGGGAGGGAGGGGGTAAGGGAAAGTGGTGGGGGGAGGCAGAGACAAATGTATTTGAAAAAATAAATTAAAATAAAATTTAAAAAAAAGAAAAAAAAAGAAATAATGGCTAAAACACTTTCTTAACATGAGAAAAGAATTATACATCCAGATCCAGAAAGCCCAGAGTTCCAGATAAGATGAATTTACAGGGATACATACCAAGACACATAATTAAAATGTTGAAAGTTAAAGACAAGGAGAAAATCTTAAAAGTCAGCAAGAGAAAAACTTGTTGCAAAGAAAACCTCTTAAGACAATGAATAAATTTTTTGGCAGAAACTTTGCAGGCTAGAAGAGAGTGATGTTATATATTCAAAATGCTGTAAGAAAACAAAAATCTGCTAAACAAGAATATTCTATCTAGCAAAATTTTCTTTCAAAACTGAAAGAGAGATAAGAGTATTCTAGGCAAGCATAAGTTAAAGTTCATTAGTGCAAGACTGGTCTTACAAGAAATGTTAAAGCGATTTTTTCAAGCTGAAATGGAAGAGTAATAATGAGGAACAGGGAAACATGAAATTACAAATCTCACCTGTAAAGGTTAATATATAGGTAAATTCAAAATATTCTAATGTTTTAATGGTGCTAAGTAAATCACACACTAATCTAGTATAGAGTTAAAAAACAACAACAAAAATAACTGATTTGCTAAGGAAAGCACAAAATAAAATGAGGTAAACTGTAACATCAAAGGTAAAACTTGAGGAGAGGAATAAAAATGTAGAGCTATTGTATTTGTTCAGTCTTAAGTTGTTACCAGGTAAAAATAGATTATTAAAACTGTTTTATATAAACTTCCTGGTAACCACAAAGCAACAACCTATAGTAAATGTATGGAAGAGAAAGATTCTAAGCAAACCACAAAGCCACAAAGGAAGAGAGCAAGAGTAGAAGAAAACAAAGGAAAAACAAAATAGCCAGAAAATAATTAAAATGGCAATAGTAAGTCCATACTCATCAATAGTTACTTTAATTGTAAATGAAACAAATTATTTAATTAAAAGACATCAGAGGGCTAAATGGATAAAAACTAAAACCCAACTATATGCTGCCTATAAGGGACTCACTTAAGCTTTAAGGATACATATATGTTGAGAGTGAAGGAATAGATAAAAATATTTCTTCCAAATAGAAACCAAAAAGATCAGGGGTAGCTACACTTGTATCAGACAAATGGACTTTTGTACAAATACTTCAATAAGAGACAAAGAAGTTAATTATATAATGATAAAAGGGTAAGTCAAACAAGAGTATATAACATTTGTAAATTTTATGCAACTAATATTGGAGCACTTAAATATATAAGCAAGTATTAACAGACCTACAGGGAGAAATAGACAGAAATACAAGAATAGTAGGGGGCTTCAATACCCATATTCAATTATGGATAGATCATCAAGACAGAAAGACAATAAGAAAACATTGGACTTACAAAACACATTAGACTAGTTGGACTTAGCAGCCATTTATGGAACATTTTATCCAAAAGAAGCAGAATACACATTCTCAAGTGTACATGGAACATTCTCCAGGATAGATCATATGGTAGAGACCTCAAAACAAATCTTAATAAATTTAAGAAGATGGAACTCATATCAGGAATCTTTTCTAACCACAATGGTATAAAACTAGAAACCAATTAAAGAAGAAAAATAGGAATTTTACAAACATGTGGCGATTAAGCAACATACTTCTAAACAACCATGGGTCAAAGGACAAACCAAAAAATATCTGAAGATAAATGAAAGTAGAAATACAACATACCAAAATGTATGGGATACAGAAAAAATGGTGATAAGAGGGAGGTTTATACCAATAAATGCCTGCATTAAGAAACAAGTAAAGTATCAAATAAACAGCCTAACTCTGCACCCCAAGGCACTAAAAAAATAAGAACAAGTTAAGCTCAAAGTTAGTAGAAAAAAGGAAATAATGAAGATCAGAGCAGAAATAAATGAAAGAGACTAAGCAGACAGTAGAAAAGGTCAATTAAGCTATGAGATTATATTTTTAAAAGATAAACAAAATAGACATTTACTTAGACTCACCAAGGAAAAAAAGGGGATAGGAGAGAGGGGTAGAGGGGAACTAATATATAGTGACAGAAGATGGTTTGACCTTGGGTGCTGGGCACAAAGTATAATATACAGATCTTGTATCATAGAAATGTATACTTGAAACCTACATAATCCTATTGACCAATGTTGCCCCAGTACATTTAATTAAAAAGAGAGGATTCAAATGTATAAAACTTGAAATGAAAGAGTAGACAGTATGATTGATTCCACACAAATACATAGGATCGTAAGAGAGTATTGTAAACAATTATACATCAAAAAATTGGATAACCTACAAGACAAGAATAAATTCCTAGAAACATATAACCTGCCAAGGCTGAATAATGAAGAAATAGAAAATATGAACAGACTAATTACTACCAAGGAGATTAAATCAGTACTCAAAAACATCTCAAAAAATATGTTTATCAAAGATTTTATTTATTTTTAGAGAGAGGGGAAGAGAGAGAAAAAGGGAGAGAAACATCAATGTGTGGTTGCCTCTTGCGCACTCCCTAATGGGGACCTGGCCCACAACCCAAGCAAGTAACCTGACTGGGAATCAAACCTGCAACTCTTTGCTTAGTAGGCCAGCATTCAATCCACTGAGCCACACCAGCCAGTGCCCAAAGAACACAGTTTAGAAACATATGGCTTCACTATGAATTCTACCAATCATACAGAAGAATTAATACCAACCCTTCTCAAATTCCCCAAAAAACAGAAAAGAAGGGAACACTTCCAAACTGATTTTATGAGATTAGCATTACCCTGATACCAAAACCAGACAGAACACCACACAAAAAAAAGAAAATTACAAGACAATATCCCTGATCAATATAGATGCAAAATATTTCAACAAAATATTACCAAGTTGAATTCAATAGTACATTAAAAGGATCACACAGTATGATCAAGTGAGATTTATTCCAGGGATGCAAGAATGACTCAAAATGTACAAATTAATCAATATGATATCCCACATTACCAAAATGAAGGATTAAAATCATAGGATCATCTAAATAAATGTAGAATATAGATTTAACAAAAATCAACATCCATTCATGATTTAAAAAATCACAAGAAGCTGGGTATAGAAGAATGTATCTCAACATAATAAAGGCCATATATGACAAGGCCACATCTCACATACTCAACAGTGAAAAGCTAAAAGCTTTTGTTTTAAAATTAAGAGTAAGACAAGGATGCCCACTCTCACCACTTTTATCCAACAAATATTAAAAGCCCTGTCAGACAACTAGGCAAGAAATAAAAAGCATCCAAATTGGAAAGAAAGAAGTAAAACTGTCACTACTTTCAGATTATATGATATTATATAGAGAATACCCTAAAGACTCCCCCCCCTGCCAAAAAAAAAGAAACTGGTAGAACTAATAAGCAAACATAGTTAAGTTGCAGGATACAAAAATCAACATACAAAGATATGTTGTGCTTCTACACACTAATAACAAATAATCAGAAAGAGGAATTAAGAACACAATCGCATTTACAAATGCATCAAAAATAATAAAACACTTAGGAAAATATTAAATAAGGCAGTGAAAAATCTGTACACTGAAAACTATAAGGCACTGATAAAAAAAACTGAAAGAAAAACACAGTGAAAAGATATTCTGTGTTTATGGACAGGAAGAATTAATATTGTTAAAATGTCCATACTACCAAAGTGATCTAGAGATTAAATGCAATTGCTATCAAAATTCCAATGGCATTTGTCACAGAAATTTTAAAAAAATTTAAAAATTTCATGAAACCACAAAAATCCCAAGTAACAAAGAAATCTCAAGAAAGAACAAAGCTAAAGGTTTCACACTTCTTGATTTCAAACTATAATCAGCCCTTGGTATTCACAAGGGATTAGTTCTAGGACCTTTCCCCACACATCCAACCTGTACATACCAAAATCTGTGGATGTTCAAATCTTTTATATAAAATGGCATAGAGCAATACAGTCAGCCCTCAGTACTGAAGTTTCACAACTGTGGATTAAAAACAGTATTTTTGATGTATAGTTGTTAAAATTCACAGGCGCAAAACCCATGGATAGAGAGAGCTATATCTATTTTTAAAAATCTGCAGGTAAGTGGCCCTGCAGAGTTCAAACCCATGTTGTTTAAGGGTTAACTGTTATTACAAAACTATAGTATTCAAAACAATATGTTACTGGCCTAGCCTGGGTTATTTCAACTGACGCTATGAGAGAAGCTTTTGGGAAAAGGGATATCCCCACCTCCTCCACCAGGCGGCACTTTTAACCAACAGCAGATCGTGTGCAGGCTGGGGAGGTCCCAACTAGTCCCTCTCAGCCCTTTGGGCCATACCCTATTTACCAAATGCTCTGAGACTTTTCTTCACCTTATTGTGGCTTCTGTACACCCAGGATCTACCTGGTCCAAATCAGTGCAGATGACCCATTGTAGTTCCCTACCAGGGCAGTAGGTCTATTATTTTCCCTCTTAAATTGTACCAGCACTTACAATAAAGTGTGAGCCAGCATTTCCCCTATAGTCATATTTGCTATGTCTATTTTAAATATTCTGTCTCAAAGGAGTACCCATACATAAATTAATGGAATTAAAGAAAAAAGATGTGAGTAAAATCAACATTGATACAACCTCTCTTGACCAATCTCAGAAATCTGGGAATAAGCAACTTAACCTGAAAATCAATCATACCAGAAACATTAAGGCACTTTCTCTTTAATTTTTCAGATTCTATTAAAACCCTATCTTCAGACCAGAATTACAGAATGCTTACATGTTAGTGAGCCTCAAATCTCTTGCAAGTAAATTACATCACTTTCTCTTAACTGTCAAAACAGTGAGTACATTTCCTAAGAACCACAACCACTCAACTTGCAGAGGCTCAATACCAAGATGAAGGCTTTCCAAATACTGGGTCTAATACTCCCCTCTTTTTACTATTTTTTAATGATTACAATTTGGACCTAATTTGAACATTTGCCAGACCATTTTTTACCAGAGGTCTTAAACCTGCTTTCATTCGAATCCTTTGAAGTTTGGGGGGCTCATAATGGGATCCACAATATTTGGATCAAAAGAGTAGTGGTTGCTGTGCTGCAATCCCTAAGGAGAAGAAGGAAACTTCCCTGAGATGAGTGAACACATGGACAAGAGTTAGAAAGTACACATCTCACTTCAGCCTCAGAGAAATTTTGAAAGAGAAGAGTCTTGCTCAGTCCCAAATGGAGTTCCTAAAAGCAAGATTCTTGAGAAAGCTAGTATTGAAAAAGCAGGATCTTACTTTCGGTTGGAATAACTGTAACTTATGGAGTGGACTGGGGAAACCCAGGCACTGAGAGCCAGAGTCACAGGTGTACAGAAGCAGGTTGACTTTGGATAATGAATGGAATTAAGAGATGTGGAAGTGCGAGAAGCTGGTGTATGTGCCAAGCACATTACATCCAGCATAGTATGTAGTAAGTGATCATTGCTATTCTTGTATGAATACATTAGTTAATCAAGATTAATTAATTTATAATTCTAGGCTTTCAATTTCTCAGCAGTGGGTATGGGTCAGGTGATTTGGGTTTTACCTATTTAGGGAAACTTCTTATTATGTATTTATGTATTTATTTAATTTAATTTTTTTCCAGTTACACTTTACATTTAATACTTGTAACAGTTTCAAGTGTACAGCATTGTGGCCATTTACAAACACTACAAAGTGCTACACCCAATATTTCCAGTACCCAACTGGCATCATACATAATTATAATCTTACTGACTATATTTCTTACGCTGCAGTTTCTTTACTATTTTGTAACCACCAATCTGTATTTCTCAATCCTTTCACCTTTCTTTCCCAGTCCTCCAAACAACACCTCCAGCAACAATAGAGTCTGTTCTCTGTATCTATGAGTACATTTATCTTTTGCTTTTTTTATTTATATTGTTCACTAAATTCCACATATAAGTTAAATCATATGGTATCTGTCTTTCTCTGACTGTCTTATTTCATTGAGCATAATACCCTCTAGATCTATCCATGCTGTCACAAATAGTAAGAATAGTAAGATTTCATTCTTTTTTATGACCAAGTAACATTTTATTGTATATGTACCACAACATTTTTATCCACTCATCTATTGATGGGCACATGTGTTGCTTTAATAGGTTGGCCATTGTAAACAATGCTGAAATGAACTTAGGGATGCATATATTCTTTTGAATTAGCATTTTGGATTTCTGCAGCTATAATACCCAGAAGTGGAATTGCTCAGTCATAAGGCAGTCCCATTTTTAAATTTCTGAGGAAACTCCATACTGTTTTCCACAATGGCTGCACCAATCCATATTTTCACCAATAGTGCACAATGGTTCCCTTTACTCCACATCCTCATCAACACTTGTTTGTTCATTTATTGCTGATAGCCCTTCTGACAAGTGTGAGGTGATTATCTCATTGAGGTTTAAATTTGCATTTCTCTAGACTTTTGGCCAAGAATGGAAGCATAAGTAGATACAAACTCACACGAACAAAAAAAGGACAACAACAAATTTAAATACAAAAAACAAGAACTGCCAGAAAATCGAATCATATGAAAGTCTGACAACCAAGAAGTTAAAGAAGAAACATTCATCCAAACTGGTAGGAGGGGCAAAGACAGGCAGCCAGGGCAAAGAGGATGCACAACAAGGTGGCAGCTGGTGGACTGGGTGGTCCCATATTTGCATGCAGATAAACTGTGAGGAACAACAGGGGAGCCAGACAGACTGTGCAACCCAGGGTTTCAGCGCTGAAAAAGAAAACCCAAAACATCTGGCTTCAAAAACCTGTGGGGGTTGCACCAGCAGGAGAAACTCCCAGACTCACAAGAGTGTTTGTTGAAGAGACCCACCAGGTCCTAGAATGTACACAAACCCACCCAGGAATCAGCACTAGAAGGTCCCAATTTGCTTGTGGGTGGCAGGGGAAGTGACTAAAAGCCAGCTGAGAGCCCAGTGGAATTGTTCCTTCTCTGACCTCTCCCTCACATACAGTACCACAACCCAGCAATATGGCTTACCCCGCCCTGATAGATACCTAAGGCTGCACCCCTTACAATATAACATGTGCACCGACACAAAGAAATATGGCCCAAGTGAAAGAACAGATCAAAACTCAAAAAAAGAACTAAGCAATGAAGAGATAGCTAATGTATCAGATGCAGAATTCAAAACACTGGTAATCAGGATGCTTACAGAAATGGTTGAGTATGGTCACAAAGTAGAGGGAAAAATGAAGGCTATGTAAAGTGAAATAAACAAAAATATACAGGGAACCAACAGTGAAGAGAAGGAAATTGGGATTCAAATCAACTATTTGGAGCAGAAGGAAGAAATAAACATTCAACCAGAACAGAATAAAGAAACAAGAATTCAAAAAAATGAGGAGAGGCTTAGGAACTTCCGGGACAACTTTAAATGGTCCAACATCCAAATCATTGGGATGCAGAAGGAGAAAAGGAAGGGCAAGAAATCGAAAACTTATTTGAAAAAATAATGGAGGAGAACTCCCCCAATCTGACAAAAGGCATAGACTTCTAGGAAGTTCAGGAAGCTCAGAGAGTCCTAACGTAGTTGGATCTAAGGAAGCACATGCCAAAGTACACCATAATTACATTACCCAAGGTTCAAAATAAGGATGGAATCTGAAAAGCAGCAAGAGAAAAGGAGACAGTTACCTACAAATGAGTTCCCATAAGACTATCAGCTGATTTCTCAAAAGAAAACTTGCAGGGAAGAAGGGGCTGGAAAGAAATTTTCAAAGTCATGAAAGGCAAGGACCTACATCCAAGATTACTCCAGCAAAGCCATCATTTACAATTGAAGGGCAGATAAAGTGCTTCTCAGACATGGTAAAGTTAAAGGAGTTCATCATCACCAAGTACTTATTATATGAAATGTTAAAGGGACTTATCTAAGAAAGAGAAAAATCAAAACTATGAACAGTAAAATGACCTCAAACTCACAACTATCAAAAAATAAACCTAAAGCAAAAACAAAAACAAACTAAGCAAACAACTAGAAAAAGGAACAGAATCACAGGAATGGAGATCACATGGAGGGTTATCAGCAGGGAGAGGGCAGGGGAGAATGGGGAGAAAGGTACAGGTAATAAGAAGCATAAATAACAGGTACTACATAGATAGTGGGAGGTTAAGAATAGTATAGGAAACGGTGAAGCCAAATAACTTATATGTTCATGACCCATGGACATGAACTAAGATGGGGAAGAACACTGGTGGGGAGTACAGGGCAGAGGGGAGTAAGGGGGAGAAAAAATGGGACAACTGTAATAGCATAATCAATATAATAAAATTTAAAAATTAATTTGCATTTCTTTAATGACCAGTGACATTGAGCATGTTTCCATGTGTCTATTCAGGTCCTTTGCCCATTTTTTAACTGGATGGTTTGGGGTGTTTTTTTTGGTGTTATGTTCTTTATAAATTTTGGGTATTAACATTTTATTAGACATATCATTGGCAAATCTGTTCTCCCATACAGTGGACTGTCTTTTTATTTGTTGATGGTTTTCCATAATCTGCAAAAACTTTTCAGTTTAATATAGTTCCACTTGTTTAATGTCTTTTGTTTCCCTTGCCTGAGGAGATGTATCAGAAAAAATATTGCTACAGAAATGTTGGAGATTTTATTGCCTGTTTTCTAGAGGACTTTTATGGCTTTGAATCTTACATTTAAGTCTTTGATCCATTTTGACTTTATTTTTGTATATGGTGTAAAGAAGTGGTCTAGTTTAATTTTTTTGCATGTATCTGTCTAATTTTCCTACCATCATTTGTTGAATAGACTGTATTTAACCTATTGTATGCCCTTGTCTCCATTGTCAAATATTAATTGTTCATGCAGGCATGGGTTTATTCCTAGGCTCTCTAGACTGTCCTTTGATCCATATGTCTGTTTTTATACCAATATCATGCTGTTTTAATTAATATGATCTTTTAATATATAGTTTGATATCAGGCAGCATGAAACTTCCAACTTTATTCTTCTCTCTCAAGATTTCTGTCCTTATTCAGGGTCCTTTGTGGTTTCATATAAATTTTTGAAATATTTGTTCTGGTCCTGTGAGATATGCTTTTGGTATTTTTTTTTTTAAGGAATTGTGTTGAATCTATAGATTGCTTTGGATAATGTGGACATTCTAATGATATTAATTATTCCTATCCATGAACATGGTATGTGCTTCCACTTATTTGTATCTTCCTCAATTTCTTTCTTCAGTATCTTATAATTTTCTGAGTACAGGTCTTTTATCACCTTGATTAAATTCATTCATATCCACCTCACTGTTATTTTTTTGTTATTACAAATGGGATTGGTTTCTTAGTATCTCTTTCTGATAGTTCATTGTTGCATAAAAATGCCACAAATTTCTGAATATTAGCTTTGTATCCTGCTACTTTACTGAATTCATTGATCAGTTCTAATAGTTTTTTGGTGGAATCTTTAGGTTCTCTATATACAGTGTCATGTCATCTGGAAATAATGACAGTTTTAATTCTTTTCAAATTTAGATGCTTTTGTTTTTCTTGTCTTATTGTTGTGGCTAGAACTTACAGTGCTATGTTGAATTAGAATTGTGAAAGCACACATCCCTGACTTCTTCCTGAACTTAAGGAAAATGCTTTTAGTTTTTGCCCATTGAGTGTAAATTAGCTGTGGGTTTGTCATATATGGCCTTTATTATATTGAGGTATGTTCCTTCTGTACCCATTTTGCTAAGAATTTCTAATCATAAACGAGTGTCATATTTTGTCAAATGTTTTTTCTATATCTATTTATATTATTATGTGATTTTTATCTTTCATTTTGTTTATGTAATATATCACATTTATTGATTTGCAAATATTGTACCTACCTTACATTCACAGAATAAATCCCACTTGTTCATGGTGTATGATCTTTTTAATGCATTGCAGGATTGTTTGGTTATATTTTGTTGAGGAGTTTAGCATCTATGTTCATCATAATATTTTCTTATAATATTTTTTATTTCTGGGTGTCATTTGTTACTTCACCTCTATCATTTCTGATTTTCTGTATTTGGACCCTCTATTTTTTTTTTCTTGATGAGTCTGATTAACAGTTTGTCAATTTTGTTTATCTTTTCAAAGAACTAGCTCTTGGTTTCATTAATCTTTTGTATTGCTTTTTTTAGACTTGGTTTTATTTTGCTCTGATCTTTATTATTTCGTTCTTTCTACTCACTTGGCTTTGTTTGTTGTTTTTTTTCTAGTTCCTTTTGGCATAAGATTAAATTGTTTATTTAAAGGGTTTTTTGTTTGTTTGTTTGTTTGTTTGTTTAGGTAGGCCTGTATTACTATAAATTTCCCTCTTAGGATTGCCTTTATAGATTTAGGGTCATTGTGTTCTCCTTTTCCTTTATTTCAACATATCTTTTGATTTTCCCCTGATCTCACTGTTAACTCATTCCTTGTTTAGTGACATTTATTTAGCCTTCACATGTGTGTGTGTTTAGTTTTTTTCCATGCAACTGATTTCTAGTTTCATACCACTGTGGTTAGAGAAGATGCTTAATATAACTTCAACCTTCTTCAATTTGTTAAGACTGTTTTGTGGCTTAACATGTAGTCTGTCCTAGAACATATTCCATGTGCACTTGAAAAGAATGTATATTCTGCTACTTTGGGTTGAAATGCTCTGAAAATGTCAATTAAATCCATCTGATCTAGTATGTCATTTTAAGGCCATTGTTCCTTGTTGATTTTCTGTCTGGACAATCTTTCCACTGATGTTAATGGGGTGTTAAAATCTCCTACTGTGGCTGTATTCCTGTCTGTCTCTCTTTTCATGTTCATCAAGATTTGCTTTATATCTATAGGTGCTCCTATGCTGGGTGCACAAATGTTTACCAGAATTATATTCTCTTGTTGGATTTCTACTTTTATCATTTTGTAGTGTCCTTCTTTGTCTTTTATTATAGCTTTTGTTTTAAAGTCTGTTTTATCTGATATAAGAATTGCTACTCAGTTTTTATTAATTTTTCATTTGTATGAAACACCTCTTTTAATCCCTTTTCTGTAGTCTATGTGGATCTTTTATCCTGAGGTGGGTCTCTTATAGACTGCATATATATGGTTTTGTTTTCTTTTTTATTCAGCTATGCTATGTCTTTTGATTGGAACAATTAGACCTTTTACATTTAGGTGATTATTGGTAAGTATATACTTATTGCCATTTTATTCTTTATAAGTACTTTCCTCTTTTTTTCTTTCTTCTTTTTAAAGAAGACCTATAAACATTTCTTGTAATACTGGTTCAGTGGTAATAAACTGCTTTAGCTTATTCTTATCTGGGAAGCTCCTTTTTTCTCCTGTAAATTTAGATAGTAGCCTTGCTGAGTAAAGTAGTCTTGGTTGTAGGTCCTTGCTCTTCATCACTTTGAAAATTTTATGCCAGTCTCTTCTGGCCTGAAATAGTTCTGTTGAGAAATCAGCTGACAGTGTTATGGAAGCTCCTTTGTAGTAACTAACTGCTTTTTTCCTTATGGCTTTTAAGATTACCTCTGCTTTTTACCTTTGCCATTTTAATATGATGTGTCTTGGTGTTGGGCATCTTTGGGTTCATCTTGTTTTGGACTCTCTGCACTCCTTTGATTTGTGTGTCTTTCCCCCCCACCAACATTTTAGAGATGTTTTCAGTCATTATTTCTTCAAGAAGTTCTCAATCTTTTGTTCTCTCTCTTCTCCCTTTGGTGCACCTATGATGACAATGTTGTTACACTTCATGTTGTCCCAAAGGTCCCTTAAACTAATCTTATTATTTTTCATTCTTTTTTTGGCTGCTTGATTGGGTGTTTTCTGCTAACTTGTCTTCAAAGTTACTGATTTTATCTTTATCTAACCTATTGTTTTTTTCTAATTTATTCTTCATTTCAGATGTTGTATTCTTCATTTCTGACCATTTCTTTATGATCACTATGTCCTTTTTAATGTTACTGTCTTTTTGTTAAGTTCCCACTAATTTCATTCATTCTTCCCCTGAGTTTCTTAAGTATACTTATAACCAGTGCTTTCAACTCTTGTCTGGTAAAATTCTTTCATTTTACTTAGCTCTTTTTCTGGAGTTGTTTTTTTTTTCTTTTTTTGTTATTTCATTTAGGGCGTGTTTCTTTGTCTTTCCATTTTGGATGTCTCTGTGTTATTTTCTCTGTATTAGTTAGATTTGCTATGTCTCCTAGTCTTGGTAGAGTTGTCATATGTAGCAGGTGTCCTGTGGGACACAGTGGCATTTTCTCCTTGATCACCTGAGCTGGGTGTTCCAGGGTTTTTCCTTGCATGGGTTATGTGAGCCCTCCTGTCATGATTGAGTCTTATTATTAGCCTATCCACCCAAGGGATCAACTCTCAGGCTGGTTGATTGTGAGAATCAACCCCAACCACAGTGTTTGAGCTACTGTATGGTCAGGGAGCTGACCATAGGAAGCAGAATTCCCCTCATCAGTGCCTAGTGCCTGCTGAGATCTCTCTTTGGATGTGCCACTCATGAAGCTAGTTAGAGCCTTCTCTGACCTGAAGCACACCACTGGGTTTGTTGGCTCTGGGGCCTCTTGGAAGGGACTCTCATGTAGCTCAATGTCAGATGCTGCCTGTGACTGGTCCTGGGAAAACTTTTTGGAGCTAAAAGCAACCCCCGTTTGTGGCTGTCTCTGCTGTGACTGGGGGTGTCTGGGAAGGACCAAGCTGTGCACCAAAGCTGGCCTGCTACCAGCACCAAGCCTGAGAAGCCTGAGCACAGGTCCAAAAAAGGTCCAAGGCACCCAGAGATCCTCCTCTGCCTGCTTCCACCTGTCTCTGTCTGTCTCTGCCTGCCAGCTGCCCATTAGGCTCAGGCACTAAAAGAGCCTCTGGGGGTACTCAAGTTTCATGACACAGCTTCTCAGTGAGTGACCAGGTAGGGGCAAGTGGTGTTCCCCAGACTGATACAGGTTCAAACTCAGTGTCAGTGCTGGGTCTAAGATCACTCAGCAAAAGCTCCAGGGTATGTCAAGGCTAGCTGCCTCCAGTCAGGTGTCCAAAGACCTTTGTAGTAGAGAAGGGTTTCAGGGAGTTGTCGGGGTCAACCCAGCAGGTTTTACCAGGCCCAAACAGACCAAAATTTGGCCGTTGAAGGGAGGGCTCTGTACTAATCTGATGTGTGAGGAAAAAATGGCCCCACCTCAGAGCCACATAACTCAGTCACTGACACTCCCCCAAGTCTGCCTATACCTTTATAACCCAGGCCTATGCAGCTGACTCCTCATGAGCTGTATGGAAGCAAGTGCTCCACCTAAGAAAGATGGCATCTGCAGTGTTTGGCAAGGGACTCAGCACATAGACTCTGGTGGCTGTCTCTTCAGCTATCTCCTTGGAGACACAAACCCCAGTGTCTCCTCACGAGACTCTAGTCCACCCTTCCCTCCCTCCACCACAGCCCAGGTGAGTGATTGCAAACAATATTTTGTGCTTGGCTCTTTAAGAAGGTTCATGTGTTTCTAGAACTCTTGTCTCACCCTGGTGGACAGAATCCCAGCAGATTTTCATAGCCAGATGTTATATAGGAACCTCTTCCTGGTTCTGCTGTCCTGGGATGGGGATCCTGGCATGGGATAGAGACAATTTTCTCCTCATGGGTAACCTTTCCAGTTGAGATATCCCTCTGAATCTCAGCTACTTCCCGTGAGAGCATGGCCAGTGTTTGTAGCATCTACGCTATTCCTATCAGTCTCCATGTGGCTTCTTCTGTATATCCCTTGTTATAAGACTTTTGTTCAGCTAGGTATAAGTTGGTTATTCAGGTTGATTTTTCTATATTTTAATTGTAATTTCAGTTTCGTCCTGGGAGGAGGTGAGTTAACTTCCACCTACATTGTCACTATCTTGGACCTCCTCCTAGGAAAACTTATAAACCAGTACCAAGGTGGACCAAAGTAGGTTTATAGTTGTGAGTACATAAGACACAGTTTATTCTTGTATTATTATTTATTAATTATTGTGTTATTTTCCATATGAACAACTATAAACCTACTTTTGCCCACCCCTGTACATAAATCTCATTATTAGTCAGCGAGCAGGGAGGCTGTTAGTCTAAAGAAAAAAAAATATTTTGCTGGCCTTCTTGATCCATCCCTTTTTAGCTAAAAACAACAATTAAACAGAGAGTTTTGTTGGGTGACCTATGTCATATTTTTCATTGCCTAGGAACTCAAAAAAATGTAGACCAAAAGTTGCAGTTACCATTTCCTATGTTTCTGTTAAAGCAGTATTGAGATTGATTACCAGAACTTGAGCAGAATTTTGTCTCCTCCCAATACTGTTTCCACAGTTATTCAACCAACCATCATAGTACATGACCCTAAATACACACATCACTACCACCACCACCACCACGACCACCACCACCTTGATTTTGCATCAGCATAACCCTATAGAGTTACTCAAGTCTTCCTTCTGGTACTTGTGACCCCATTCACTCATCTGCTAGATGATACAGTGAGATAAAACAAGGATGCCTTGGAACTGTTATTTAGGGAAACGGCTGGCTAGAAACTGTGTTGTCAACTTGCCTATGTATAAGTGGACTGAGGGGACTAATTCATAAGAGGTTAACATTAAGTGGACCATCACTTATTTCTTTTCTGAGAAAATGTAACTGCTCAGTAAGCAGAATCCCTGTAAGAGCTGGTCAATACTCAGAGTATTTTCCCTACAGAGAAATGTATTTGGAGAGGGTATTTATAGTCAGAAGGTTGTTGATGAGTGTCAAGTCTAGCAAGAGGGGTTGTGTTGGTGATATTAATGATGGGTGCCTTCAAGTTTGGTCTCACAGACGGCTGCTTTCCTTCCCCTTATGGGTATATTCCAAGCTCTAGAGAGTCAGGGCTTCTTCTACTGCTCAATATTGAAGGGACAATTCCACATTCTATCTTCTGAGCTTCTTCTCTAAATTCTTTGGGACACTAGCCTTCTACTGAGATATTCTTGCTCATGCATTTTGGCCTCAGCTACCTTAAGTCTATATTTTTTTCAGTCACCTATTTCATTGGGTGTTGGCAGGGGGTGCTTCTACTGATCGTTTATTTCATCTTTTATATGTAGATTCTTCCTAATTTCAGGCCAAAGAATGGGTTTATATTTAAGTTCTTATTTACTACTTTGTTCTCTTTTAATTATTTTTGCATCCAAACATAGATCAAAATGTTGTGTTATGTAACAGGACTCTTTACACAATTGTCAGTGATAGAGTTTACTAAGTGAGGATAAAAGGGAATCCTAATCTTAAACACCTTAATTCCTAATTTATCATCCAAACATTTTTCCTTTAGCTATCATGAGTTAGAGATATCCACTCATGTTAGCTTAAGTAAACGGGGGATTTATTAGAAGGATAACTCTCACAGAAATTAATATGACTGGGCCAAAAGTGAGCTGGAACTAGACCTGGGTTCTAAAGTTGTTTTTGACCATCCATTTCTGAATGGTTTCTAATGATCAAGGACTATGTGGACAGCTCATACTGCATCTTCACCTACCCTAATATTATTCAATTTTCCTTATTTTGTATGGATGGCCCAAGAAGGCAATCAGTCCCAAGGTATAGTATCTAGATAAGCCTACAGCTTCATGTTCCAAAAATAATTCAAGATGGATGTCAAGATGTATACTTAAATGAGGGGCAAAATAGGACTCAAATAAATATGATAAAGCTTTTCAATGGGATTAAGGTATAAACATGGCTCTGAATTTATACAACTTTTGTTTGAATTTTTTTCACATCTTAGATAAGGATTTTTTAAATCTGCTATTTGATTTCTTATACATTGTATTCATTTCCTAGGCCTGCTGTGGCAAAGTATCACAAACTGGGAGCTTAAAACAACAGAAATATTTTATATCTCAGTTCTGGAGGATAGAAATATACAATCAAGGTGTTGACAGGGCCATGCTCCCTCTGTACCCTGTAGGGGATCCTTCCTTACCTCTTCCTAGTTTGTTAGTTGGTCAGAAATTTTTGGTGTTCCTCAGCTCACAGATACGTCACTGCAATCCTCCATCTTCACGTAGTGTTCTCCTTGTGTGTCTTCACCTCGTCTCCCCTCTATGCATACCTGTGTATCCAAATTTCCTATTTTTATAAGGACACTAGTCATATTGGATTAAGGCCTACCCTAATGACCTCACTTTGATTTGATTACCTCTCCTTTTGGGATAAATAATTTAACCTATAATACAAAAGCAGGTTTGCAATTGTTTGTATGGGAAAAGATGTGCCATAGCCTTATTAACTTAAAAAAAAGTCACTAAATAGCTTTAATAATTTAAAAGAATGTCACTCACAACTGTAAACCTACTTTTGCCTACCCAGTATATGCAATTTTATATAAAGGCATAAATATGACCATATAGGTAGATTTTTAATATAATTTTAGTAAAGTTATTTATTTTACTTTTTTTCTTGGCTCTATCTCTCTCTTCTCCTCCTTATTCTACTTTCATTCACCTTCATCATCCCCTCCTCCTCCTCCATCCAAAGTAACCAATTTTTACAACCTAATTTATGTTATTTTCCCCAGGGGTGGAATTTCTGGGTCAAGGGTACATGTACTTTTTATTTTAATATGTCCTGTCAATTTCTTTCACAAAAGATTTTAGCACATCACATTTCATGAGCAAATTATCAGACTACATTCCCCCTCTCCCAAACAGCATATGGTATTATGGCTCTTTCTGCCTGTCTAAGTGTAAAATAGTTTTTACTGTTAACTTTAATTTGCCCTTCTCTCATGACTAATAAACTTAAGTGTCCTCTCATGTTAGTTTGTTGACCATTTGAATTTCTCCTTCAGTGGATTGTTCATTTGTACTCTTTAAGCATCTTTCTTTCTCTCATCTTGTCATTTTCTCACATTTAAGAGTTTATGTTATAAATATAAACTTTCTGTCACTTGAAGTACAAATGTACTTTATCATTTATTTGACTTTATAATTTTAAAATCAAATATAACTATATTTTCCTTTATAGCTTCTGGTTTTCATTTTAAAAGTTCCTTCCCACCCATAGAATATACATGTAGCCTACCAGATATTTAAATTTTCTTCCAACTGGAAAAATATTATATACTATACATTTTCTCCATTGTTACATATTAAATTTTCATTTATATTGGGATTTGTACATGGCTCTTTCTATCAGCCAATTCAAAGAGGAAACACAAAAGACTAGAAGGGTAAATGACATTTTAGCTATGGTAGCTTTTCAGTTAAGAATTTAGGTAACAATTATTTTTCATTTTGCCTAGCTGTATATTCGGACTTTTCCTACAATGAGCATATATTACTGGAGTAACAAAAATAAACAAACAAATAAAAGGGAAAACATAACCATAACTAATTTCATCATCTATAGAGTCCTCGGACGAAAACAAACTGCAACTCAGAGTGGTACTACTATTCCCAGAAGGAAGACCTGAGAAGCTCTTCTCCATGGGTGATGGGGGGTGGGTGATGAGCATGCGTAATAGGGTTTTCCCAGGAGGACCTGGGAAACCTCTTTAAAGGCCAAAGGAAAACCTCTTTGTCTGAGGTGGGAACTGATTAAGTTTTGGGACCCCTCATTGTGCAACAGGTTGTGAAGTGGAGATTTCAAGTATAATTGGCAGGCATGATGTTCAAGTGCAATGACTTTAATTGATTGGAAGAGCAGGTTGTTCTGATCTGATGCAATAACTACTAGGGCTGAGAGTTCTGTTTGTGTGAAACGATGCAATAATTGCATACCTTAAGCAGCAGTTGAATTACTGGCAGGGACTAAATGCTTAAAACAGTGCTTTGAATCAGTGATTAGAGAGCACATTCAAATTAAGCATAAGTGACCAGACCCCCATAAGCCTGGGGCATGGCATCTGCCCCTAAGTAATAAGGGTCAGTTAAAGCCCTAAAGTCTCCATAAAACAATCATGTGGTGCTAGTGAAACCCCTGTGGTAAATTTGCAATATTGGTTGTCTGTCAAATACCTAAAACAATGATGGCTGCTGGGGACCCTCCCAGTAAACATGACCAGCAGCTGCACAGCCCAAGGTAACCCAGACAGATTCCCACCTGGCACATCACGCTAGGGAAAGTCAATGTGTGAGGAGCGGCTCAAAACCTTCTACACCTCCTTGCAAGGCCTGGGACTAGGGGTGGGGTGGGGGAGAGCAATCTGAAAATAAACTTGCACATAGGAATTCTAGTTCATGCAGGAGCAACCCTAAAACAGTCATGAATACTTTCTCCAAACTTGCTTATAACAAGTGCAGCATCACGTTTCTTGGTGCAGCTTCTTCCTCTGCCTCTCAGAGTATGCATATGGCAGAATGCCAAAGCTGGGCTCAACAACACTAACTAGGTGGGAAGCCAGAACTTAGTGGTCCAGGTAGGCTGCTCTCTAGGGGTCTGCTAACCCAAGACTAAATTTTGGTGTCAGTAGTGCATCTCTCACAACTGAGTCCTTGATAAATATTGATCCTCCTGATGTATATTTGGACTAGGACTCTTCTATGATGATGATGAAATACAAAGTTATATGTTTTGGCAGTCAGCCATGCTTGCAGAAGGTGGCATAAGGACAGAGTAATTTTAATCTAATCTTCTTATAACCAAACAAATCTTGAGGCTCTAGAGTTTTACTTTATCATAGTCATAATAATTTCAGTCTTGAACATTTTAAAAGAGGCATTCTCATATATCCACCTTGGCCATTAACCAAACAATAAAAATCTCAATAAAGCCCCCGTAGCCTTTTAACTTAGAGAAATAAAAAAGTATTTCCTGATGTACCTTCCAAGACAAATTGCCCAGGAGATAAGTGCCTCATTAAATATTGGGGGTGTGTCCCAAAATTTATAACTTTGGTTTTGAAATCATTTGCATTAAATCCATTATTTATTTCAGAAATGGAAGATAAGACCAAAAAGGGTTTAAGTTCACTTCTAGGTGACTACCACTGAATTATTTTTACTTCCAATCACTTTAAGAAACTGGCCAGGTTTTCCCACTTGTTTCTTATTGGTTTTTGTCTGCTTTTTGCTTTTTTTACTATATTTTCCTTTGTCATGGTTATTTATTTGCTACTGGACAGTCCTTATCAATTTTGGCACTTGAAGCTTGAGTCTCAGATATGCCAGACCATAATGCAGATAAAACTACGTCACTTTAAATTATTAACAACAACCTTGATAGCAGATGAGAACAGAAAGTTCCTCTTTAGACACATGAGGTGGGCTTTTGTAAAGTTCAAATGTGACAGCAGGGCATTGAGGAAGTTTGTAAACCTCAGAGTCCCAAACATCCTGTGATCACAGCCTGTTCTTCAGGACTGGGAACTCAGTGTCTGACAAGGCAAACCTTCCAACTTGGGGAAAATTTGGATGTCCCTGGCATAATGTGATAAGGTGATGAAAATGCCAGTGTTCTCAGTTCCCCTAACCCCACCCCCCAAACCCATGCCACACCCTGACTTGCCCTGTCCCCTCCACCTTCCTACCAGTCAGACTGGTTCTTGGGTTTGTGTAAGAGAATAGAGTAAAAAGACAGAAGAGGAGGAAGGGAGCCTTTAAGTTGGGTGCATGGTGTCTAGGGAGGCTATGGTATGTGATAGAATGGAACTGGATAAAATAACAGGGAACTTTAAGAAGTATGGCTGAAGACTTCTGGATGGCCCTCATGTAAAAATAGAAAAACAAGTAAAGAATTTGATTCATTCTGACCTGTCTGGGACACAGCATCTGCTCTTTTCACCTGTTTATCACCCATTCCTCCTTCGGTTCAGCAGCCTGATTTTCTTTCGGTGGGGGTCACCTCACTCTTAGACTGGGAGGTTTGTTTGAGGAGCTCCTGATTCCTACTCTTCCACTGGTTTAAGGGCAGCATGTGGCTCCAGTTCAGCCAATCAGTTCCATTCTCCCCAGTCATGGAATTTGGTTGTTGAATGTCAGTCCCTGGAGTGTGCTAGAGCCACTGTGAATGCGACTGCTTCTAAGCAGTGGCTAAACTGTGGGCTGTGAAATTGGACTCCACCAGCTCACTCCACCCCCCTGCCCCTTGGCCCTCAGAGTCTGGCTGAGGTGCTTCAGGGTGGGTGGTGAGCAGTAGGAGAGGAGAGGGGCAGGTACAGACAGTGTGGCTGGGAGGTCAGAGGTGGAGAGATAGGTTTCTAACAGGTGGGAATCCAGGGGTGACTGAAGTCACTCTATCATTGCTGTCTTCTTTAGTCATTAAGTTCCCCCTTCAATGTCTTAATTAGCTGGTTTGTGCTGGGGATGTGTCCCTTGCAACCCAGGTTTTCCTAATTCAATGCTCTTTTGACCACATGCCATGGGGACTGAGTCACCTGAGTGCGAAATATACCTCTTGCAGCTTCCTCTCATTGACTGTATTCCCCTGGAACCAACAAAATAAATTTCTCCCCTCAGGCAACTCCAATCAGTTTTTCTTTCTAGCATTCTTTTCTTCAGTCTTACACTCCTAGTTTCTTTATACTTTTATGGTATTTACTCATAGAACACAAGGCAAAAGATCAGATGTCAACTCAAAAGGGTGTGGAGTTCCTTGTCTGAGTTGCCTTTCTTCTCTTGGAAGAATGAATACGAGTTGGAACTCCTCAGTGTTCACTTAAAAAAATTTTAAAATGGCATTCCAAGCAAGCAGAGCCACATGAGCCACTAAATTAGAGACTCTTACCTACAAGCCACATCAGTATGACCCAAGTCATTTATTATTTATACATAAGCTTCCAAATAGTGTACTTTAAAAATTATTTTCTGTAACTTAGAAAAAATAAAGGTTTTCTTTTGAATAATATTGCTCTCACCCACTGGCCTTCTGCTAGTCACCCAAAAGGGGGAAGGAGAAGGAGTACCCATGACTATATAGCCAGAAGGATGACAAGTCAGTGAACAATCTTCCATTATTTGTGCCATGATATTACAGGTGTGGGGACCACTGTTCCAGAATGGAAACCCATCCAGGAGGGAACTGGGTCTTGTTTGCCCTTGTGTTTGCAGAGCCTGACAATAGTAAGTTCTCAACATATGAGCCATGAATGAATGATGAACAAATAGATGAAAGAACAAACATGTACATACTTGGGACAATAAGGAGAATACCCTGATGAGAGCAAGGTCACCTTGAGTCATAGGAGATGGTGGCAGTGGAGTCAGATAATGAAGGCCCTTGAATGTCAGGCAAGAGCATTGAAGAGAACAGCCTCTACACAGGCAGGAGAACAGGGCTGAGGCATTAGGATACTAGAACCCTAATCACAGTTCAAGTACTAATGCACTGTGTCACTTCCCTGCAAAGTCTTTTGTTTCCTCCTAGATAAGTAAGCCATAACATGTTTTGTTTTCCCCATTTAAAATTGTGATCTAAGGCTTATAAACATCTAGTAGGACATGGAGAGCCGTTGGCTGCATCATAGCCGCTATGCCAGATGGCACTTTCCTATACATTTTCTGGCACATGGTGCCCCATTGCTTTGTGTATTGGTCTTCATTCTCCAGCCTGACCATTCTCCAAGTTGATGATTTTATCACATCTCTTGTGTCTCCATGATGCCTAGCATAGCAAAAATTGAGGATCACAAATTGACAGTGTTAGAAATGCATAAAAGAGACAGAAGGAGCTGGATGATCTGATCCAAGTGTCTTTATTTGATGTTGCATTTACAGGCAGGCTGAGTCTGGACAAACTGCAGCCTTGGAGGGAGGCAAGAATGGGTTTTATTTAAAAGAAAAAAACTCAGTGTTACAGGGGAATAAGGAAGGGGTTAATATCTTGTTCTTCTGGGCTATTGCCTCAGGGTTTCAGGATGTGAGTGAGGACAATGTGTTAAGTAAAGGGACAGGCTGTTCCCAGGTGCAGGAGGTCAGTCTGACCACTGGCCATTATGGCTGGCATCAGATGTCTATTGTGCACAGTGCTAGAGAGTTTCAATTAAGCTGCAGGCTATGAAGTGAGTCAGGATAACTGAGTCATGAGAAGTCTGTCAGGTCAGGAAACACCTAACTGAGTCATAAGCAGTCTGGCAGGTCAGGTAACTGGCCTGACCCTTTCAAAGAACCTATGGACTTCATCTAGCCTAAAAAGGCATTTAATTTGGCTGTTTTTATAAAGGGTATAGCACTCAGAATAATAGCTACCCAAAGATGTTCACAACGTAATCCCCAGATCTGTTATGTAATAATACCTTATAAGGCAAAGAGGATTTTTAGATGTGATTAAATTTTTTAAAATAGTAAGAATATTCTGGATTATTTGGGTGGGCCCAATGCAATCACAAGGATTCTTAGGAAATGGGACAGAAGGTAAAAAGCCAAATCAGAGGGATGGCATTATGAAAAAGACTTGCCTGGACATTGCTGCCTTTGAAGGTGGAGGAAAGAGGCTGTGAACCAAGCAATGATACCTTCTAGAAGCTGAAAACAAATCCTTTCCTAGAGTCCACAGAAAGAACATTGCCAACACTTTGATTTTAGCGCTGTGAAGCCCATTTCAGACTTCTGACCTTCAGAAGTGTAAGCTAATAAACTTGTGATGTTTTTAGCCATTAAATTTGTAATAATTTGTTACAGCAACAATAGGAGACTAATATAGGAAGTAAATCTTAATGTCTAGTCAGGGCAGGAACTTTCCATGTCAGGCCTATTTCTGATTGTTCACTACTAGGCATGATTCGCTCATTTCTACTACATTTGTAATCTCTGCTTAAGCCATAGTCATTATTCAAATTGCTAATTGGATACGATGAACATAGGGCTGAGTGTTAGAGGAAGACTGTGACCCTTACCTCTTCCAATAACAAGTGACAAGACTGTGGACCTTTTGGTTGACCTCACTGGGTCTCCCTTTCCTTGTTTGTAAAATCAATGAGTTATATTAGACTGTCTTGAAGGACTCCTAATCTAAGGAATAACAGTTCTATGGCTGATCAGTTATTGTCTCCTACCCTATTACTATAATTTCAGTTTCTATGCTTTAGTGGCTATTGCTGACCTGGTGATTGGGATAAGAGTAGTTCCCAGTATCCTCTCTGAACATACTGGGTTGCAGCAATCAACATTCAAATGCTTGCCTAAGCCAGGACATGCACCACCTGTGAAAAATGAGGACTTAGACCTTGGTGACTGAACTTGCTACAAAGAAGCAGTGATAGAAAAAGCCATTGATTATATCTAGATTCCTCATAGCACCAGATACATAATATTGATATATGTTAAAGGCAACTAATAATTGACAACTAATAATTGTCATTCTAACAAATTCTGTGTGTACTTCTATAAACAAGGAATGGAAATTCATTTTATTTTTTATTTCTTTTTAATTGTTTTATCTTTATTGTATTTTTTCCATTATCATTTAGTCTCCTTATACAGTGCTCCCCCCAGCAATCACCACACTGTTGTCCATGCCCGTGAGTTCTTCTTCCTTTTCAATCAATCCCTCCACCCCTGACCTCACCTTCCCCCGACTAACTGTCATCCTGCTCTCCATCTTGACTCTGTCCCCATTTTCCTTGTCAGTTCATTTTGTTCATTAGATTCCACATATGTCTTTTTCTGACTGGCTTATATTACTTAACATAATGATCTCCAGGTCCATCCATACTGTTGCAAAGGGTAAAATTTTCTTCTTTTTTTACAGCCAACTAGTATTCCACTGTGTAAATGCCCCATAGTTGTTGTATCCACTCATCTACTGATAAATACTTGGTCTGTTTACAGATCTTGGTGAATGTAAATAAAGCTGCAATGAGCATAGGGGTGCTTATGTTCTTTCAAATTACTGTTTTGGGTTCCTTCAGATGTATTCCCAGAAGTGGGATTGCTGGGTCAAATGGCAGATCCATTTTTAATTTTTTGAGATCTCCACACTGCTTTCCATAGTGGCTACACCAATCTACATTCTCACCAACAGTGCAAAAGGGTTTGCCTTTCTCTACATCCTCACCAGTACTTGTTTTTTGTTGGTTTATTGGTGACAGCTATTCTGACAGGTGTGAGATGTTATCTCATTGTGGTTTTAATTTGCATTTCTCTCATGATTAGTGACATTGAGCATCTTTACATACGTCTTTTGGCCATCTGTATGTCCTCCTTGGAGAAGTGTCTCTTCAGGTCCTTTGCCCATTTTTTTAATTGGACTGTTTCTTTTTTGGGTGTTGAATTTTCTAAGTATTTTGTAAATTTGGATATTAACCCCTTATATACTGTATTAGTGAATATGTTCTCCCATTCTGTGGGTTGTCTTTTTATTTGTTGATGATTTCCTTTGCTGTGCAAAAAGTCTTAGTGTGGTGTAGTCCCATTTGTCTATTTTTTTCTTTTGTTTCCCTTGCCTGGGAAGATATACTCAATACAATATTGTTATGAGTAGTGTCCAAGGTTTTGCTGCCTGTTTTCTTCTATAATTTTTATGGTTTCAGGTGTAACATTTAAGTCTTTGATTCAGTTTGAATTTACTCTTTGTGTAGCATAAGAAGGTCATCTAATCTCATTTTTCAGCATGTAGCTGTCCAATTTTTCCAACACTATTTATTGAATAAACTATCTTTAGCTCATTTTATGTTCTTGTTTCCTCTGTCAAATATTAATTGACTCTAAAGGTGTGGGGGTTTTTTCTGGGCTCTCTATTCTGTTCTATTGGTCTATGTGCCTGTTTTTATGCCAGTACCATGCTGTTTTGATTACTATGAAATTACACTATACTTTGATATTAGGTAGTATGATTCTTCTAATTTTGTTCTTTCTCAGGATCACTGTTGATATGCAGGGCCTTTGTGGTTACACATAAATTTTTTAAACATTGGTTCTAGTTATATGAAATACATCACTGGAATCTTGATAGGAATTGTGTTGAATATATAGATTGCTTTGGGTAGTATGGACATTTTAATGATGTTAATTCTTCCTATCCATGAACACTCTGTATACTTCCACTTATTTGCATCTCCTTCAATTTCTTTCTTCAGTGTCATAATTTCCTGAGTACAGGTCTTTCGCGTCCTTGGTTAGGTTTATTCCTAGGTATTTTATTCTTTTTGAAGCAATAGTGAATGGGATTGTTTTCTTAATTTCCCTGTTAGTTCATGAATGGTGTATAAAAATGCATCTGATTTCTGGATATTAACTTTGTATACTGCTACTTCACTTAATTCATTTATTAGTTCTGGTAGTTTCTTGGTTGGATTTTGGAGTTCTTTACGTACAGTGTCATGTCATCTGCAAATGAAGATAGTTTTTCTACTTCCTTTCCAATTTGGATGCCTTTTATTTCTTCTTCTTGTCTCATTGCTGTCACTAGAACATCCAGTACTATGTTGAATAAGAGAAGTGAGACCAGACATCCCTATCTTGATCCCAATGTTAAAGGGAACACCTGCAGTTTTTGCCTGTTGAGTATGATGCTGGCAGTGGTTTGTCATATATGGCCTTTATAATGTTTAGGTGCATTCCCTCTAATCCTACATTGCTGTATTCAGTTTGTTAATATTTTGTTGAGGATTTTACCATTTATGTTCATCAGGGATGTTGGCCTACATTTTCTTTCTTTGTAGTGTCTTTATCTGGTTTTGGAATTAGGAAACTGCTTGCCTCATAAAATTAGTTTGGGAACCTTACCCACTCTTGAATTTTATGAAACATGTTGCGAAGGAGAGGTGTTAGTTCTCAGAATGTTTGGTAAAACTCACCTGTGAAGCTATCGGTCCATGGGTTTTGTTTCTTGGGAGTTTTTAAATTATTGTTTCCATTTCATTAGGTGTAATCTGTTTATTCAGATTCTCTGATTATTCCTGATTTAGTTTTGAAAGATTGTCTAGGAATTTATCCATTTTTTCCAGGTTGTCCAGTCTGTTGGCATATTGTTGTTTATAATATTTTCTTATAATCCTTTGTATTTCCTAGGTGTCAGTTGTTATTTCTCTTTCATTTCTGATTTTATTTATCTGAGTCCTTTCTCTTTTTTTCTTGATGAGTCTGGTTAAAAGTTTGTCAATCTTGCTTATCTTTTCAAATAACCTCCTCTTGGATTCATTGATCTTTTGTATCATTTTTTAGACTGTTTCATTTATTTCTGCTCTGATTTTTATTATTTCCTTCCTTCTACTCACTTTGAGCTTATTTTTGTTTGTTTTTTTTTAAGATCCTTTAAGTATAAAGTTATATTATTTATTTGAGCTCTTTCTTTCTTTCTTTCTTTCTTTCTTTCTTTCTTTCTTTCGTTCTTTCTTTCTCTTTCTTTCTGCCTCTAATGCTATGCATTTCCCTCTTAGGATTGCTTTCCAAGTGCCACACAGATTTTGGATTTTTGAGTCCTCACTTTCACTTGTTTCAAGGTGTCTTTTGATTTTTTCCTTGACCTCATTGTTAACCCATTCATTGTTTAATAACATGTTATTTAACTTCCGTGTCTTTGCATGTTTTTCAGTGTTCTTCCTTTGATTGATTTCTAGTTTTATAGCATTGTGACCAGAGAAGATACTTGATATGAGTTCAGTCTTCTTAAATTTATTGAAACTTGTTTTATGTCCCAACATGTGGTCTATCCTACAAAACATTCCATGTGCACCTGAAAAGTATGTATATTCTACTGCTTTGGGATGAAATGCTCTGAAGATATCAACTAAATTCATTTGATCTAGTGTGACATTGATCCCATGATGCAGATGTTGTTACACTTCATGTTGTCCAAAATGTTTAAGCTCTCATTTTTTTAAATCCTTTTTTCTTTTTGCTGCTCTTACTGCATGTTTATTTCTACCTTGTCTTCCAAATCACTGATTCAGTCCTCTGCTTCATCAAACCTACTGTTTATTCTTTTCAGTGTACTATTTACTTTTTTCCAGTGTATTATCTATTTTAGATATTGCATTCTTTATTTCTGACTGGTCGTTTTTTTATGGTTTCTATGTCTTTTTTTTCATGCTGTTGTGTATCCTTATGATCATTACTCTAAACTCTCTATCTGATAAATTTCTTGCCTCCAGTTCATCTAGTTCTTCTGGAGAATTCTCTTCTTCTTTCATTTGAGTTCTGTTTCCTTGTCTTCTCATTTTGGCTGCTTCTTTGCATTTTCTGCCTCAGCTGTTAAACTAATTAATTTTTAAACTTCTCAGTTGTTAAGCTAATCAAACTGTAATCAGCAGCCCAGCTGAAGTTCCACAGGGTGGGGCAGAGTAATTTCTGCATGTGAGGCTGTTGCTCCCCCTCAGGCTGATGCCACTCAGAGAGGAGTACTCTGCCTAAGATGGTTTCTGCAGTGTGAAGAATGACTCAGCACAGGGATTCTGACAGATGTTCCTTCAGTCTCTCCCTAGAGACACCAACCCTAGATTCTCCTCAAGCATCTCTAGCCTCTACTGGAACTCAGGAAAAGTGGCTGCAAATGAAATTTTGTTCATTGGTCCTTTATGAGGTTCTGTTTCCAGCTGCCTCTCTCTGGCAGACAGAAACTGTGCTGCTGTTCACAACTGGATGTTATCTGGTTTTCTTTCTGGCTCTGGTGCTGGAGCCCATCTTGGGGTTTAGACCCCACACCTCAGTGGAGCCCCCAGTGCTGAAATATCCCTCCAGATCTTCAGCTACTTCCCTTTGAAGCTCAGCCAGCTCTCTCATGCCTCCCATGGACTCTCTACCAGTCTTGCTGTGGTGAAGTGGTTTCTTCTGTCTGTCCTTGATCATAAGACTTCTCTCTAGCTGGTTCTTTGGTTATTCAGGATGATTTCTCTACAATTTAGTTTTAATTCCAGATTGGTCCTGGGATAAGTTTAGTGTAGCTTCCAGTTACTCCTCTGCCATCTTGAATCCACTGGAAATTCTTTTATTGTCTGCCCCTCTGCTTTTCAATCTTCTCTATTCCCTGACACATTCCAAGTTATGGATATTGATCTTGTCAGTATCACTTACACTTTTCCTCTGTCCTAGTAGAAAAAAAATAGCAGTATGTATTTAGAAATCAGCAATGTTTCAACTTTTTTTTTCAATGTATTTCTCCACTGGACTTAGAACAGGGAAGGAAGGTTTAAAAGAAGATAATGCAATAAATGGTGGAAAAATTATGTAAGAATGTTCCTAAACTCAGTTCAAGGCACCTACATTTTCCCACTCTGAGGGAAACTTTATTTTAGGAAGAGTTGAGTGGGTTGATCAACTGTGGTGGAGATAAGCTTTGATTATCTTCCTAAATAAGAGCCTTGCCTGATAAAGAAGTTTTTTTAAATGGCCTTGATTTTCCAATTCATAAAGTTCTATCTAATAAAAAAGAAAAAATACCCCTTTACTATCATGAAAATTTCCCAGGCTGTAAAGTTGAGGTTCTACCTCAATGAACATCATCCCCTTAGGAAGTGGCTCTTCAGCCCATACAAGAGTCATCAGATTTCCTGCTCAGGGGAGATTGTGAAGAAATGTGAATTGCAAGTTCCTAGAGGTGTAACTCACAGCTTCAGAAGGAACAATCTAATCTTAACTTGTGATCCTATATATTTATATAGTGAGAAGGGAGTCTCCAGAGAGAAAATTTGAAGAAAAAAAAGAGGAGTTAGATTCCCTTCCCTTACCTCTACCTTGGGACACTACAAAGTGTCAACCTGTCTAGGGTGGGAGTGTTCAGATAGCCACGGAGATATCGACTGTCCAGGTCCACATGGAGCCATGTTCTGGTGAATCTATGCTGCTTGTGTCCCATAGTCGGGCCACAAAATGCTTTGATCAGGCTGCCAGTGGCCCCGTTGCCTAGATGCACCAAGCTCCACTTTTCTCTGGTCCTGCTTCCCCCTAAAATATTCCCCACAGCCTCATCTTTGCTATGCCTGGAACCACAGTTCTCGCTCATCTCCCTTGAAATTCTGGAGGATGGAATTCTTTTCCAGTGTGACAGTGAAGCTCCAAATTTACTTAGCTCCTTCAAGATATTCTGTGTTTATCAATAAATCCTGGCCTCCCTCTTAACTCTTCCCAGATGCCTAGGAATCAGACTTTTGGAAAACAAAACATAGAATTATAGATCAGTTCTGCTTTTAAGCCCACGTTATACCTCTTGAGGCAAGGGGCATGGAATAGACTGTCAGCATGAATGAAAGTAGGAGAAAATATATGAAGGAAAAAAAATCAATACCTCAAAATATTACTTAGCCACATTAGGTACTCTTTAATGGTACCCCAGAAAAGTTTGCCTGCTCTTGCCTCTTGAAATGGGAGTGTGATGTGAACTTACCAGTGCTTCTCATCCCTATCCCAGCACCAAGAATACAAAAAAGGAACTAAAAAATGTTTGTTCCTTCTTATCTTCTCTTGGGAATTCAACCCAAAGGTTAAATTTTTTTGCTCAAAGAGTCAAACTTCTCCTTCAGAGCCCTTCCTTATCTCTATTTTTAAGCTCCAGAATTCTACACATTGTGTCAAGAATTCACTTTCATTGCTTTTGAAATACAAATATCTGCTCATGATGTTCAATTTTTCTACCTTATTGTTTTTAATTAACCCAATATATTAAAATCATTTCAGCATATAATCAATATAAAAATTATTAATCAGATATTTGACATTTTTTTCTTTTTTGGTAGTACATCTTTGTAACCTTGTGTGTATTCTAATATATGGCACATATTAATCTGGGGTGGCCACAGGTAATGGCTGCTTCAAATATTTTTTAAGCACTGACCACCTGTTGATCTTGTGTTACTTTGCTTAAACTAATGCAAAAAATAGTGCTTTGACCAGAACGGCTCAGAAACAGAATTAGTTACTTGCACAGCCACCTCAGAGAGGTTTCTCTTATAGGACTACTAGGATGAAGGAGGGGCCAAATAAGTAAAAATAAAGAAATTCAAACTGGGTCATCTTTGTATTTTATGTAGAGATTTCAGAATGTCATACTTCAGTCAGAGACAAGGTTAAAATTCTAAAGTACTCTGTACAGAAAGATTTTCAAAGGGACTGTTTCAAAACTGCATTGGTCAGTAATCATTTGGAATTTAAAATTTCTTTCTTTCATAAAGACATTATAAACCATGGTGTGCCCCATAGATACTATGGCTAAAACAAAACAAAAAATCATCAAAAATTTTTATTTTTCTTAATGTTATTTTAAAAAGAAGCTAAGAAAGTAGTAGCTTCAAGTCTTTGTTCAGTTTCATGTGAGAGCTGAAATAAGACATTAAAATTTTCAAAGGTTTTGTTTGTTTATTTATCTATCTATTTATTTATTTTTGTTGATTGTAGTGGTGGTGTTTCACATGGTAGGTGGCAATGGTATAGTTCCATAGCAGGATATTGTCTAGCTGGAGTGGAGATATTGTGGTATCTTGCTTATTTTTTTAAGTATGTTTATTGATTTGATGGAGAGAGGGAGGGGAAGGAGGAGAAGAGAGAGAGAGAAAGATATCAATTCATTGTCTCCATATGAGCCCTAAGCAAGAATCAAATCCCCAGCCTTTTGGTGTATGGGATGATGATCCAACCAACTGAACCACACCAGCCAGGGTAGTGTCTTGCTTATTGACCACCTGGATTTGCTGTGTTTGTTTGACAATTATCAATCACCAAACTTATTAAGAGCCTTCTTTGTGCATGAGAAGAAGGAGCAAAGGGAATGGTGACAGCCAGTGGAGGACTGGTTTCATTTGGAAGAAGACTTGGGTACAACTTCCCAGTTGGAGGAATATCTTGCATTGATCTGGAATGCATAAAAGATACGTCAGTCTGCAACATACCTATTTTTGCTTCTAGTGATTTACACTTAGCCAAGCTATCAATTGCATCTAGGACAGAATCAATTCTCTCCAATAGCTGGCCTCTGATTTATCTTGTGTCAGTTAGTATATCACTGGTCTCTTCACTTGACTTACTTGTGTCTTTTCTTTTTTATTCTTGTCATTTGTAGAGTCAGCTCATCTGTTGACAGTGTTTCAATCCTCGTGTCTGTGACAGCTAGAGAGCTTGGGCCAATATTTTTTGTGGTTTATTGTCCAGGAATGCTGGTGCATCTCTGTATGTTGAATCTTTTGGTGGACCTGCTTGATGAGGGTCCACTGACCTGGACATTGTGATTGATGATGGCTTGCCTGGGAAGCTCTGCAAGGGCATGGACATCTTGGTTAGAACTTGTTGGTTCGGTTTTTAAAATCATCTTTGATAATTAAAAAGTAGGACTCTCAAGTGGAGACTCCTGACTCATTTGCATGATCCAAGCATAGCATTAACGATGTCTTGAGTAATCACATGATCTCAGGACTTACCACTGCCCATCAGTAAATATTGACTGTTTTTTAAGCTTCTGGCAAAATGCAGTCTGGAGCTTTGTGTCAAGTATTCCACCTGGGATAGGATGGCTTTGTTAGTAATCCTTCACAGTAGCATTCATCTCAGATGCATGGTCTAAGGCAGTTGATGCAAGTTTTAGGAAGGCAGACAGGGCCACCTTGGCAGCTTCTGGGTGATGTGTACCCTTGGCATATGGAAACCAGTTGGATCCAACTTCTTGCTCCAAAGTGTCTCCATGCCTTGCAAAATTTTGGTATTTCACCTATAACTCCAGTTTTTAAGATGAGAGCTGAGACAAATTCTATGAGAAATGTATTTTTGGCCACAAGGGAAGTCATCTGTGCTTCTGTGACTATCATATGAATCCAGACCATTAATGGCTGGAGTATGCCACCAAACTTTGTAGACAAAATATAATTGGCATACAATGGGACCAGTTGAAAGTGGCTATATTTGCTACATATAATAATGAATCTAATAGGAAGTAATTTACAGACATGATTCCTAAGCCAGCTGGAACCTTGAATGCATTAAACCAGTTTTCCATGACTCTTGTGTGTGAATTGTCTCTAGAGTCTTGATACAAAGCCACTGGTATGTATGGTAGAGTCCAAGGAGATAAGGTGCATCATCAGGTATTGCTGCTATTCTACTTGAACTAGATCCATAGCCTGTGGGCAACCATGATACAACTGAACCATCCTGATTCGTGAAATGGTTTTTAGCGCTTTAAAAAACTGGCAAAATGCCAGAACCACACTGCATAATATAGTTGTACCCACAGTAAGAGAAGAGTGATTCCATCAAATGTTATTGTTATATAGGATGAGGAGAGCAGGAACATGCCCCTCAGTAATGAGTGGTATAACATGTTCAACTTGTAGACCAATGAAAGGGAGACTTTCCACAAGAGTTTCTGGCCAAGAGTCCTGATTCATCACCACACTCCAGGAGTGTTAGATATTCCTGTAAGAGGGATAGGTCCTTCAAAGGTTTTCAATGTTTAGGGAATAGTGTTTTTTTTTATGATGTCCATTTTTATTCCTACTTTGTTATTAATCTTACAGTATTGCCACTAATCTTAAGGGATATCATCCACAATCATATCCAGTGGAGATAAGGCTAAAATACAGTAAAAAGAGTGAGGATTTGAGAGACACTGAGGTTACTTGGTAGGAAGTTAAAGAAAAATGGGAAAGAGAAAAGAAGTAAAAATGAAAGGTGTGTTTGTGATGAAAAGGTCACTTGAGATATAGTTAATGGAGCTGAGAAATGAGGAAGATGTGCAAAATCACTCCAAGAAGGAGACAGGACAGAAATGTGCAGAAGTCAAAATCCAAAGGACTTTAGGGGCCGGAAAGGTAAATGAAAGAAGTAGGCTGGTTATGAAAGAAAAAAAAAAAAAGAAAGGAAATAGTGGGGACTATTGCAAACTGGAAAGTTTCAGGAAATTCTAATTTAATTTTTTGTAAAACATCAGTGGAAGCCAAAACAAACACACCTACAAGCTTTTTGTTTTTTGGCCACTTTCAGCATCTTTGGCAAAGAGATTACGAGTTAAGAGATCTGCAGACAAACTGGGTTCATATCTCTGCTGCATCACTCAGAGGCTCTGTGACCTCAGTTTATTTTTTCCTATCTCATAGGATTGTTGTGCAGATTAAGTAAAATGTCATAGGTAAAGTGGTTTGTTTAGGACTAGCAGGCCTCAAGTAAGTGCTTAATAAGTATCCACTAGAATGTTACCTTCTGGTCTGTTTGTTGCTGTAACTCAAGAGCTTATGGTAGTGTCTGGCACATACTTACTATAGACTACCTGGATGAACAAAAACAAGAGAAGTAACTATAGTGAAGAAATGCACAGTCATAAAGTTCTCCACACTGACTATGTGGCAGATTACAATGATTGTTGGGCTATATTTTAAGGAATGTAGAGTATGATGATTTCATGAACTTAAAATTGTTTAGAACTAAAGTGCAATGAGTCTTGCTTTTGGTTTGTGATGGTTAATTTTACATGTCAACTTGGTCAAGCCATGGATGCCTAGATATCTGATTAAAATTATTTCTTGATGTATCTGTGGAGGGTATTTCTGGAGAGATTAGCATTTGAATCAGTGGACTCAGTAAAGCAGACTGCCCCCCTTAGTGTGAGTAGGCATCATTCAATCTGTTGAGGGACTAAATAGAACAAAAAGGCAGAGAAAGGTTGAATTCACTCTCTTCCTGATTGGATGAGCTGAGACAATTTTTTGCTACCTTCAGAACTCCTGGTCACCACCAGCTTTCTTGGGTCTCCAGCTTGCAGATGGCAGATCATGTGACCTCTCAGCACCCATAATCACATAAACCAATACCCTATAATACATTTCTTTCTAAATTTTCATGTTTTCTCTCTCTCTCTTTCTCTCTCTCTCACCTACCTATCATCTACTCTCCTATTGGCTCTGTTTCTCTAGAGAACCCAGACTAATCCATGGCCTAACCCCTACATTTTACAAATAAGGAAACCATTACCCAAAGAGACTAAGCCAGGTGTGCAAACCAGGTAACCAATAATGAGGAAGTAACTGTTTTCTCATATGTTTATATGATTCAAAATGCTATTACAAGATCTTGGTATCTGAACAACATGAAATAACATGTACCAGATTTATCACTCACCTGAAGCAATTTAAAAAGTTGACAAAATATATGAAACAATAGTTTCTAAGACTTGCATGTCAGGCAACTAAGGACAGTGATCTAAGGAGATGGGAGAAAATGAGGTTAGCCCTACAATTGCCCCTGCTTACTTCCTTGAGTTTCAGGCCATGGCACAAGGACAGGGAACCCAGACAGAGCCCACTAGATTCCCTGAGTTGAGAAGTCAGAGTTGAGTCTGAGGAGATCAAGGCACCTTGAGTTTGCAGGACAGAGTACTGAAGGGAAGAATGCTGCAAGAGAGAGGACTCAAGGTCTGAAAAGGGTCCTCTTTGAATATTCAGTAGACTACTCACATTTATGAGAGGAAACTGCAGGAGAATGGAGAAAGAATCACCTGCAAGCATTAGAGGAACATGCACAAGTCCTGAAATAGTGCTGATTCCTATAAGTCAAACTGGAACATCTCAAAATTCATGGGACATGGGTAGAATAGTCAAAAAGTCTTGCCACAGTAATGGAAAATAATTGGCTCTAGACAAAAATCTGCTTTGGTCCTTCCTTAAAAAGCTGAAGAGATATGGGTAGCCCTTGAAAGCATTATGCTAAATAAAATAAGACAGAAAAGACAGATAATGCATTGTATTTTTTTTCAGACTCCACATAGAGTAGAAAAGTGGTTGCCAGAGGCTGGGGTTAAGTGTGGAAAAAGGATATATACTTTAAGCTATGAGATGAATAAGATTCTATTTGGTTTGGTTAATAAAACTATATTATATAATTAAAATTTGCTGAGCGAGTAGAACTTAAATATTCTCACACATACAAATATATATGAAGTGATTGATATGTTAATTAACTAGATTGTAGGGATCCTTTTACAAGTATTTGTATATCAAATCACCACAATGCACACTTGAAATACCTTACAATTTGATTTGTCACTTATACATCAATAAAGCTAAAAAATGAGCTTAAGAGCAATATCTGAAAAGATAAAGCTGTTTCCCAAAAATACTGTTCCCCAGAACAAACACCAAAAGAACTTATAGAAAAAAAATATCCAGCAACCAACAAAGTAAAATTTAAAATGTGTGCTATCCAATAAAAATTACCAGGCATGCAAATAAGCAGGAAAATGTCACCCCTAATAAGAAGAAAAGTCCATCAAAAACAACCTAGAATTGTCACAATTATTAAAATCAGTAGACAAAAACATTAAGATAGTTATCACTGTGTACCATATGTACAAAAATCCAGAGGAAAGATTGAATATGTTAAGTGGATACATGGATGATAATTTTTAAAAGATTCAAACTGTACTTCTGGAGAAAAAAATTACAATGTATGAGCAAAAAATATATACTTGATGGGATTAATGGAAGCTTAGGCATTACAGTAGAAAGAGTAATGAATTTGAAGATATAACGATGAAGCTACCTAAAATGAAACAAAGAGGAAAAAACTGAAAAAGTAGTATCAATGGGATTTATCCCAGGTATGCAAGCCTGGTCAAACATTTGAAAATCAATTAATGTATCCATTCCAGCAATAGGCCGAGGTAGAAAAATTGCATGATATCAATAAATGCAAAAAAAGCATTTGACAAAATCTAATATTCATTTATAGTAAAAATTTTCAGTGACCCAGAAATAGAGGAAAACTTTCTCAGCTTGATAAAGACTACCTACAAAAAACCTACAGTTAACACAATACTTAATGGTAAGAAACTAGAAATTGTCCCACTATGATTAGGTATAAGGGAAGAATGCACCCTCTGACCACTCCATTTCAACACTGTACTGGAAATTGTAGCTGTTGCTAAAGACATGAAAAGGAAGTAAAAGATATACAGATGGGGAAGGAAGAAACAAATTTTTTTGTTTGCAGATGACATGATTGTCTATGGAGAAAATCCAGAAGAATGGTCAAAGAACCCTCCAAAAACTGGAATAAGTGACTATAGCAAGGGTGTAGGACGCAAGGTTAATATACAAAAGTCAATTACTTTCCTATATACCAGCAATGAACAAGTGGAATTTGAATTAAAATCGTGATACCAATTATATTAGCACCTCCAAAAACAAAGGACACTGACTCTAAGCAGATAACAAAGTATATTCAACTATTGCCATTCACCAGGAATGGGAGTAATTCTGGCTCAAAGGAGACTGCATTTTTTTAAATTGCAATTACATACACAACTAGAAATCTAATAAGTGAGAAGTGTGGTGAAGACCCCAAGGGGCCACTTAATCAATCCCACCCAGGAGGTATCCTGCCTGTCACAGGTTGCACTGCACGAGAGTCTGGGGCTCTCCAGAAGAGAAGAGAACAAAGGATTTGGAAAAGACTGTTAAGCAAACAAGCACTCTTGAAAAAGAGAATGACAAATAACACCACCATTCTGGAGAGAGTTCAGCCTGAGGCTGATGTCTGTCTTCATCCTGAGCCACCAAGTGCATGTTAAGAAGAAGCGTTACTTTGGGGGTTGGCATTATTTAGTGTCACTTGAACATGTTCCATCCTCAAAGGAGCTTTTTGTCCACCCATGTTTCTAGAGAGAAGGGGAATATGAAAGTTCCAAGGGTCTAAAAGACTTGAAACATTATGGCTGGTGTAAGATACTCCAAACACAAGCCCATTTTGGTAGAAACCCTGTAAATAACTGATCAGATGGGACCTGCCATCATCTGAGAGTGATCAGCCACAGGAGCTCTGAGAGTGGCCCAGACAAAGGCACCTGATAGTTTTGTCTCAATAACAACTCTGCAGAATGTGGTCCAGACAGAAACTCATTGGGGGCCATGGGGACTGTAATGAAAGCAAGCAGAGAGAGCGAGGTCCCTGGGAATGTCAACACTGATCTGTCCCCAGAGGGAAACCTCCTGTGTCATCTTTGTCCCTAGAGTTTGCCTCTGTTACCTGTACCTATCAAACTGAATTATTCTAGGTATCTCCCATGTTTCTCTGACTAGACAAAGACTCTATGAGGAGCTGGACTGAGTTTTAGTCTCATTAATTTTGCATCTCTACCCTCTAGCAAAGAGACTAGAACTTTATAAATTTCAGTTGAATGAATTGTGGGGTTCAAGGGGCAAAGGTTACTTTGCTACTCCTACTAGTATACAGGCCCTTGACTGTCATCACTTGGCTGGGTATGGCTTTGAGGCTAGTGAGGTCTCTGATTGTCATGTAACTATAACACCAGTGTAAAACCAAAGAAGGAAAGATTTGGGTAAAAAGATTAAATGAGAAACTCAGTTACAAAAATGTTATGGAGATTTGGTTGAGAACCTGAGAGCTAAAGCTATAATTCCCTGATACCCGAATAAAAAATCACAACTCCTCTACCACTGTGGACTAAATATTTGCATTTTTTCAATATTCATATGTTGAAATCCTACCTCCCGAGGTGATGGCATTAGGAAGTGGATCTTTCAGGAGGCAATTAGGTCATAAGGGTCATAAGAATAGCATCTTTAGAAGAGACTCCAGAGACTATACTGCCCCTTTCCATCATGTGAGGTTATAGTGAGATATCATCTATGAACCAGGAAGTGGGCTTTCACCAAACACCAAATCTGCTGGTGCCTTGATCCTAAACTTTCAGCCTGCAGAACTGAAAAAAAAAATTTCTGTTGTTTATAAGCCACTTAAATCACAGGGTGGGGGAAAAAGTAGGTTTACATTTGTTCATATGGAAAATAATACAATAATTAATAATAACACAAAAATAAACTGTGTTGCATGTACTCACAACTGTAAATCTACTTTTGCCCAACCCTGTACAGTATTCTATTATAGTAGTCCCAACAGACTAGCAGTCCAAACAACTACTCTACTCATCAATCCTTAAGGGAAATAATCTTTCTTGGAAGTATCCTGTGTGATCCGGATGTCTGAAGAGTTTTTGTGCAAAAAATCATAGTGTGTTAGATTGGTTACAAAAACGGCTTCAATTCTTCACCCCTCCCTATACCTGTACCTGTCACAGTATTAGCCTGTGACTTCTCTCATTAAGAAATGGAGCCTATTTCCCCCACCCCTTGAATCTGGACTGGCCTTGTGACTTACTTTGACATAGAATGTGATGGAAGAGATGGTGTACCAGTTCTGAAATTAGGTCTCTAGAGACCTTGCACATTTCCATTCTCTCTTGAAATCCTGCCACCATTATGTAAACAAACCCAGGCTAGCCTGCTAGATAATGAAAGACATATGGCCTGGTCACTTGTTGACTCAGCTGACAGCCAGCCAACTGCCAGATGTGTGAGTCCATCCTAGACCAGCAGCTCAAGAAATAGCATATATAAATATATATAAATATATATAAATATAAATACATATATATATTTAAAAGCTGTTTTTCACTCTGGTCAATAACTTGGCTAGTTATATTCTACCTTTAATCAGACCAGACCTTCAAATTACTTTCATATTTTAGAATGGTCAAAGGGGAAAAATGATCAAGTCCTCATATTTTTCTTGACACAGACGAGAATAAGATCAAAAGAACTGATCCACTTGCAAAATTGATTGTTTCCAGGTTTACTGGCAATTGGAAGCAATTGATAACAAAAATACTGGTGTTATAGTTGTATGCTAATCAGAAACTTTACTAGCCTGCAATGCTTTATACTAACAAGAGAATATTCATGTTTGCAAGGCTCATTTACAAAAGCAACTTAATCTAGACACTGAGCTAATACCAAAGCATTAGAATCAAGTGTGTCACTATTAAGAGTTATGAAAATATTTATTTGTTAGAACTAGATTCAGCTGTGACAGAAAGCCCTAATTACAATGCTTTAATCAGGATTGCAATTGACTTATTTTACATAAACATTCATGATGGAAGATTAGGATTTGATGCTTCACAGTGCCGGGGCCCAGGCTTCTTCTGTCTGGGTGCGCTGTCAAAGGTGGCCTTGACTCCATAAAGCAACATGGCAGCATAGGCATTCCAAGCAGCAAGAGGAAGGAAGGAAAGGGCCTCACATCCAAATCTCCCATAATTAAGCATACAAACACACACTATAGAAATACTAATGCCAGCATCTTATTAGTTTATTAGTCATCAGGTACATGTAGCTGCAAGGAAGGCTCAGAAGAGGAATCTTTACTTTGAGAGGCCTTGTGCTTAGTTAAATTTGGATTACTATGGAATTGGAAGTAATTAACAGTCTCTGCCACAGAATGCTTAGTATCATCATATTATAAGTTTCTACTATATGTCACTAAGGACTCTCAGGTTAGTTGGGTTTTCAATTATGTTTATACCTCTGTTGTTTATAAGCCAGAAAGCAATTCCTCATAGAAAGAATGTTATTTCTGATGAATATGTTCCCTGACCAATAAATGAAACCTATTTTAGCCTATACAATATTTGAAATACAGTTTTTGTCTATACTTAATAACCCCATATTCTATCATTTCAAGGAAAAACTACATTCCTAATGACCACAGATTGTTTATATAAGTGATCAGCCTTGAAATAGCAAAGGCTCAAAGGAAAGGGGACCTCTTGGGTCAGGAGGGTGCCCTACATTTGCTTCAGAGAATATAAATTTTCCTGTCTGGGGCATTAGTCATGCATTAAGGTTCTAATGTAGAACAGAGGGACCAGTAGGGGATACCTCACTCTATCTCATTTTAACCTATTAATGGTTTATTTTGGTGGAGGAAACTGTGTTCTTGGAGTCCACATGCCCTAGACATGCTTAAAAGACAGAAGATGGGTGCAGTGTTGAGCTATCCCAGACCCCGAGGCCATCCTTTGCCTTCACTCTGCCTCAGTTCCAGGTTTCACCAAATGCAACTGCAAATACTTTCAGCCACTCACAAAGGCTGGTCTTTCACAAGTTCACAACTGGCCTCATCTGAAAAATCCCTGACTGTGTGTATGTGATAAACATATTCATACTTCCAAAAACAGAGACCAAGAAATAAAGAACAGGGCATGAGAAAAGATGGAGAGTGTAAATTTTTGAATTCACAGCAGTTGAATTCTGTCATTTTATAGACCATGTAAATTGTGGAGGACATGGACCATGAGGGATTTCCAGCACATAGATCTCTGGAGTGATTTAATTTGGTAGTTTATGTTGTTTTCTGCTCCCATTAATCAGTTCACCATTGCTGACAGATGTCTTTGCTGATTATCGCTGGGAGCCTTGCTACTTTGAAAGCTATTGATTAATGCTTCCATCCTCCCAACCTTGGAAACCTTTTCACTCAGCTGCTTGGAAGAGTTGATTATCAAGCCTTCTTCATATTTTCAAGCCCTCTGAAAATCCATATTAGGCTATAGAGACCAAACGAGGAAGAGAAATCAAGGTTTTCAGGGACAAGTTTTAAATGGGCTTAAATTCTTTTTTAGTCAACTCTTCAGAAATTTGCTTTGCCAGCTGGCCAAAGGACACATCTGATAATAACATAGCCTCTTTTTAACTTACTTTCCAACAGGAAAGGCCTGGGTAGCCTTTTTTTTTTAATATCATAAACAGACTAAATGTCTTTCAAGAAGTTGAGTTTTGACGGCTTCGATCACAAAGGAGGCCCCAAAACTTTTCTATGGCTATATACAAAATTACTTTTTCTATTGCATTTTACTAAATCGGTGGTCAGCAGGAAGAATATGTTCATAATCCCTCTTACCACTTCCTATGGGGAGGCTAAAATACTGTAGACACTACCACAAGGTTCAAGAATGGGAACAATTTGCCTAGATCCAGGATGACTAAACTACACGGAGGGCTCAGAGCAACTGAGAAACACTGTGTAAGGTCCAGGCTGCTCCCAGCAGAGGTAGACCTGCCTTCTCTTTCAGTAATCAAATAAGCACTAAGACCCTGCCAAAGATATTTCTTAAGTTCCCTCTCTTTCCCCTTGGCATTGAGTACTATCCAAAAGCCCTGTCTTTAGATTCTGGTGCCTAATTTTCCTTTCTTCCCAAGGATTTAGGGATATTCAAAAATATGTTTTTCATTGAGCAACTAAAAACTAAGAATATATGTATCTTTGTGTAGCACTCCTTACACCAAAAATATAAGTGAGTTGGTTTGTCCCCTTGGAAAAATTAGGTGTGATGCTCATATTTGACAACAAATAAAGCATAGTAGTCCTCAATCCAAAGGGATGTTGGCAGCATGTCAGATTAGTACATACCACAGAATGCAGCCCCATGATGAGTGGGAAAACTTCCCCTGGTGACTAGCCTCCAGTTTGAAAGATCCATCCCTTGTTTCTGCCTTTTTGAAAAAGGTGACATAGCTCTTTGTGGCCTACAGTTCTTTCTTGTAGAAGATTCACCCTGCCATCTTCTAGAGGTTTGAGTGACAGTCTTTTTAAGACTTGGTTAAGGCTGAGAAAGTATTTGTAGATTCCAAATATATTCATCATTTGTAGAATGCACCTTCCTTCCTAATCAGTTACCAAGGGTTGTCAATTCTACCTTCTAAATAGTCTCAAATCACTCCTGCCTTTTGTCCCCTCTGAGACTCATGTCAGGAATGCATCATGTCTTATCTAGATTTGTCATAGTTAGTCCGTCAGGAATTTCCTTCTAATCCAGACTACACACACATATGGGGAGGGTCTTCAAGCGCAAATCTGATTGTGTCACTTCAGTGCTTAAAATAATTACATTCTGCTCTGTAGTGAGATAGCATATGTGGCAAAAGGGCTGTAACAAAAAAGGCTATAGGGAAAGTCAAGGAGATAATGAGACCAACAACCAGTGGATTTATGGCTTAGAACCAGAAAAGATCGGCTCAATCCAACATGGCAACTAATTTCACCTTGTGGTAACCCCTAGCTTCATTATTCACTCATTGTAATATCTTAGCATACTAAACAACACGCCCTACATTACCATGATCAGAACAGGAAAGCCCATATAAGGACACAAAATGGCTTGGAGCTCTTCCAAAGAGTCTCCACATCTTTCCTGAGAAAGCCTGAATATTCCTTCCCCTTATTGAATGCCATACCCATCAATTAAATGAGCCTCAATGAAAGAAGTAAATCCCACTAGGGAGGAGCTTCTCTGCCTGTTGTGTAGACACTCTGTCCTACTGCTTCACTAATAAACTTGCTTTCACTTTAAACTCTACACAGGCTCAAGTTTAAATTTTGTTTTCCTCCAAGCCAAAAACCCACAGTGGGTTGTGAACCCCCAGAAGACCTGCATCAGTAGGAATATAAAAGCTTCTGTAATATTTCCAGCCACTTTGTGATATAACCCTACAATCTTCCCTTACTTCCCAATCAAAGTCCAAAGGTGTAGCCAAGCCCAATGACTTAAAATTCCCTGAATGTACAGTTCTTCCTCATTTCTGAGACTGCATCAGCTACTCTCACTCAATCAGAAATGTGGGCTGCATGCACTTCCTGATCATTCCAGGATTTTGTTCTCTACAATCTCATAGAGCCTTACCTAAAGGTTTTTACTGAGGTAGGTAGACAGTCTTCGCCTCCTTGCCCAACCATAAGAAGGATCACAGCTAACCTCAGAACAAAAAACAACCAGAACTGTCAGAAAAATAGAACTGTATGAAAGACCAACAACTAAAGATTTAAAGAAGAAATATTTATCCAGACAAGTAGGAGGGGCAGATACATGGAGCTGGGGTGGAGAGGACGTAATATGGTGGTGGCAAGGTTGCAGTGGAGAGTCAGCAGCAATGGTGACTGGTGGAATGAGAGGTTCCACATACACAAATGGTGGATAAAAACCTAGAGGGACACTTAAGGAGCAGAGCCCATCGAAGCCCAGGGTTCTATCACTGGGAATTTAAAGCCTTATAACTTCTGGCTATAAAAAACCAGTGGGGGTTGGGGTGGTGGAAGAAACTGCTAGTGTCACAGAAGCATCCATTCAAACTGCCCATGCAATCCTACAACATACTGGAACCCACCCACCCTGGGAACCACCACCATGGCAACAGCTAGAGGGGTACCAGCTGCATATAGGAAGTGGGTGAAGTGACTGGAAATGAATGAGTGCAGAGCAAATGGCATTGTTCCCTCTCTGACCCCTCCCTCACACACAGTGCCACAAAGCAACAAAGCAGACTGACCCACCCTGGAGAATACCTAAGGCTCTGACCCATACAGTGTAACAGGTATGCCAAGACAGGGAGTCAAAGTAGCCCTACCTAATACACAGAAACAAACACAGGGAGGTTAAATTGAGGAGACAAAGAAATATGGCCTAAATGAAGGAAGAGATCAAAACTCCAGAAAAATAAAATAAGCGAAATGGAGATAACCAACTTCTCAGATGCAGAGTTCAAAATACTGATGATAAGGACTCTCAGAGAACTGATTGCATATGGCAAATGCATAAGGGAAGAAATGAAGGCTACACTAAGTGAAATAAAGAAAAATATCCAGGGAATCAACAGTTAAGAGAAGGAAGCTGGGGTTCAAATCAATGATTTGGAATATAAGGAAGAAATAAACAGTCAACTGGTACAGAATGAAAAAAACACAAATTCAAAAAAGGGAGGAGAGAGTAAGGTGACTCTTGGACATCTCAAAAAGTGCCAATATCTGAATCATAGGGATGCCAGAAGAGGAAGTGCAAGTGAAAACTTATTTGAAAAAAAGAGAGAAATCTTCCCTAATTCAGTAAACAAAATAGTCTTACAAGTTCAGGAAACACAGAGAGTCCCAAACAAGTCCTAAAGGACCACACCAAGACACATCATAATTAAAATGCCAAAGGTTAAAAATAAAGAGAGAATCTTAAAAGCAGCAAGAGAAAAGCAGAGAGTTACCTACAAAGAAGTTCCCATAAGACTCTCAGCTGATTTCTCAAAAGAAACCTTACAGTCAAGAAAGGATTGGCAAGAAGTATTCAAAGGGACAAAAAGCAAGGACATATAATGTACATTATTCTATCCAGCAAAGCTGTCATTTACAATTGAATGGCAGGTAAAGTGCTTCCCAGCAAGGTAAAACTAAAGGAGTTCATCATCACCAAGCCCTTATTATATGAAATGTTAAAGGCACTTACTTAACAAAAAGAAGATGATCAAAAATATGAACCACAGAATGACAAAAACTCACAACTATCAACAACTAAATCTAAAAAAAACCAAAACAAACTAAGCAAACAACTAGAACAGGAACAGAATCACAGAAATGGAGATCATATGGAGGGTTACCAGCAGGGAGAGGGAAGGGGAGAATAGGGAAAAGGTATAGGGATCAAGAAGCATAACTGGTGGGTAGAAAATAGGCAGGGGCATGTTAAGAATAGTATAGGAAATGGAGGAGCCAAAGAACTTATATGTATGACCCGTGAACATGAACTAAGGAGGAGGGGAATGTTGGTGGGGGTGAGGTGCAGCATGGAGGAGAATAAAGGGGTGAAAAAAATGGAACAACTGTAATAGCATAATCAATAAAATGTACTTTATAAAAAGCCTTTTATTGAGGTACATTTTTTAAATGACACCCTGTATTGGTCTCAACACCACATTTCCATAAAATGATCAGACCCCAAATGATGGCATCCTTTAGTCATATAGGAGTAAATTGTACATTTACTTTCAGATTGAGTGGAGTAGTAGAAAGAATACTACTTTAGGGGTTTAGGATCTTAGGAGGTAATCATGGTTAACTCAGTCTATTAAGTTGTAGCATATGACATTTTTGTAAGTCAAAAATAATAAAATAATCAATTTCATATAGTTTGTATAAAACAAAATCTCCTGCCATGTAAAATGCAGCTATTAGTCTCCACCTGCCAAGTCTGCTGTAAGGTGGTTTAGCATCGAGGTAAAAACTTGAATGGTGAATTCAGAACTGGGTTAGAGTTTTTGAATACAAGCTGTGCATGACCTTGGACAATTAATTTGACCATTCAGGGCCTCAATTTCCTCATTTATAAAATTGGGGATAATAGCAATGCCTTGTTCATCAAAAAGTGAGAATTTAATAATTTGCATAAGGGGCTGAGTTCACAGTAAATTCTAAATGGCAGTTACAATGGGCAAATACCATGATATATATAGCTCACTGTAAAATTCTCTAATTTAAATTGCTCTGTGTGTGGCTTAGCAATACAACTAATTTGCAGTCTGATTGCTTTGTTGATGGCTATTTCTAGAGCCTGAATACCATCCTCATCATTTAAAAGCCTTCATTTCCATTTTTATGTATCGATTAGTCCGTGGTGGGTATGTTTACAAGTTTCCTCCTTTCTTTTTCCTGCTTGTATAGTCCAGGTTCCACCATTACAGCCACATAAAGTTGGAACAGAATTACTGGGGACCCCAGAACCTGCCTCATCCCCTTTTTCAGACTCCCATTAACTCCTGAAAAACAAACCAAAAAAATCATGAAGAAGCAGTGCTTGGACAGACATATGAAGAGGCTACTTGCAAGATCTTGGTGAAACCATCCCTGGTTTCAAGAGTGAGTTATAAGATGATCATGCTCTTCTTTGGGATATCTGCTGTCTTGGCCTCTGTTTACAAGGTCACCCGGAGTCCCAAGCCTGGGTCTGCTAACTACCTCACCAACTGGTTCTGCTCAGTATGCTACAGAGAAAGATATCAACTCCACAAGACAAAATACCACAGAGCAACGTGGACTGCTCAGGCCAGGTCCAGCACCTTAAGGTCCATTCATTTTATTCACATTTTACAGGCACATTTTGGAGATACTGCAAGTCAGTTCCAGACTACCACAGTAAGCGAGTATCACAATAACATGAGTTGTAATCTTTCTGCTGGTACAGGGTCTTGCCTTCAATTTGTAAAACAATGCAGCACCCGTGAAATGCATGAAAACAAGGTGCAACAAAATGAGGTGGGTTTTTCCCCCCCTGTCTCCCCTTTGTTGGTCCTTTAGCAAATGTCCATTGGATTTGGAATGTGTAGCTCTCATTTACTTCAGAAATGACCCAGTGATAGCCAAGACTTCTCTGATTTTGAGGAGAAGCTGTTATCTTTCTGAGCAACTTTAAAGTTCCCCTGACAGATATATATTTCCCAAGGTGATCCAAAACCAAAGTGAGAACTACAGTCCCAGCCACACTGAACTTGCTCTCCCCTCCAGGGCTTCCCCTGACTCTGGTTTAGAGGAGGTGCTCAAAGGAGAAGGAACTGAGGCCTCAACCACGGAGCCCTGCAAATGGCCTGCTAGTCCCCATCTCTGTACCCCTCCCTCCTGGCCTCCCCTATACTCTCCTCTATGGGACAATCCTGTACCAGGGCATGTAAACACAAGGAGCCTGTGCAGCAGATGGAGTACCGGCTTCCTCATTCCTGCTGCTCTCACCTTGTCTGGGCCCTCATTCTGATAAATAACTTTCATGTAGTTAAGGTGAACAGCTGCTACCTGTTTCCAGTTCGCTCTTGAATTGACACCTCATTTCTAGAGGTGAGGGCCTGTCTACCTGCCACCAGCCCTCCTGAGGACTATGGCCTCCATCTTAAAACCCAACCAGAACTGAAGAGAACTCTGCTGCATGACATGGTACAGTGTGGGGAGCAGCTGGTGTTCCCTGCAGATGACAGGAGAAAAAGTGGTCACAGAGAAGGGACAGCAGAAGAGAGAAAAGACACAAAAGAGAGAAAGAGTGGAAAAGAACACCCAGTGGGGTGGTGGTGGGGGGGAAAGAAAGGAGAGCCAGCAAGAAACCAAAAGGAACTGTTGTTGGGAATCTATTACTTAGCTTTTCTGCTCAAATAGCTTTGACAGACTGAATGTAACTTGATTTTACCCACCTGATTCAGGGTAATACTGGGCCTAGGAGAGAGAGAGCAACATTAGTAGGAAACAAACAGAAAGTTACACTAAGCATTCGTTCTCAGCTATTAATTTATTTTTAACACAGGGTGTGCACCTGTGAGGCCACAAGGACACTCCTAATTACTGGTTTAAAAAGCGTCTAGTTTGTTTATACATTCTAGCTTCCTTTTTTAAATTGCCAATGTGCAAACCTTGGAGTATGTCTTCAGTCTGGCCACAGTCACTGCGGCAGCTCTGTGCACTCATGGTGCCCCAAATGCTGTACCCACTGAGCCCTAGCAGCTGTATGGGTTAGCCCTGAATTTGATTCCAGGATTCCTTCCTCCGTTCAACTTCCTCTTGATTGGGTCAGTTTTCTGGGTCTACTCAGAAAGTATAAAATATGCAGTATATCTTCAATCAGTTATCATCATATTGTTAGAATTTACCATGATCTCTCATCTTTTTATCACAATTTCTGGTAGGATTTTCTTCCTATAGCACTCCATTTCTCACCTCTGTCACTAGCTAGTCACCGGGACATAGGTATGATAACAGTAATAATAACAAATATGTATAAAGAACATGTCTGGCAGGCTTTAGTTAATCTTTTCATTCTCACAATCTGGAGATATTTCATCTCTAGACTTGTATTTCTAGTGATATGAGAGAATAGCTATTCTGAAAAGCCACTTACTGCAAAACATTTATAAGTGATTCATAAAATATAACAAGCAGACTTGTAAATGCAAATCTGAGCTGGTCAGAAAGAGAGGGACTTGCATAGGAGTGAAAACTATAGTGAAGAAGAGCCCAAAGTCAGGGTGGTTAGCAGGTCCTAATTGCAGGGTGTTGGCTGACCTTCCCAAACAAGAAATTTGGATTTCAATAGCCACTTGGGAAAGTAAGACTAAGTCTTGAGCTCACTTCAGGTAAAAAGTTGGAAGTTAAATGCCTGTATTAGGAAAAAGCAATGTTGAAAATCAAATATGTAAGCATCCATATTGAAAATTAGATAAATAACTGCAAATAAAATCCAATGAAAGTAGTAATGAAGAGCAAGAATGAACAAAAAGCAAAACATGCATGCCGTATAAAGCTAGAGCCCCTGAAGATACAACTTCAGTGGAAAGAGGAGGCCAGAAATAATTTTGTCCACTGGCAAAGGGAGACCGCAAAGCAACTTGCCTATGTTGGCCTGGTTCTGGATTGAAAACCAAAAATCTCTTAGAATTCATAAACATAGACCTCTGTTGGCTCAGGTTGAATCAAACAAACAACAAACAAACAAATAAGCATAAAGGGGTCCCTGGTTGGCAAGGCCCCTGACACAGGACATAACCACCACGCAGGCTGCACCGACTCACCATCAGGAGAGGAAAGGCCCTAAAAGCTGCTGAGTCCAGTCATTCCTCCAGTCCTTGGGTTCGAATCTATATCTATCCTTTAAAAAAAGAAAAAAAGCGTGGTGCTAGAAGTAATTGCATTAGCATCAGCTGGCACTTGTTAGAATTGCAAGTCATTGGGCCCAGCTCAGTCCAGCTGAATCAGGAACTCTGAGAGAGCCCAGCCCAGCATGGGGCATTTAACAAGCCCTCTAAGTGATTTCGATGCAGTCAATTTGAGAACTTTACACTGGGTCTCCATCTTAAGTACTGTCCCCCAAGACAAACATATTCAGTAAGTTCCAACAGATTGGGAATTATAACTCTAGATCTTAAATATACCTTATGTCTACCACACCCTAACAAATATAAATTTTAGAACACCAAACAATTTATTTTTTTAAGGGTTTGAACACATATGAGTCATTCTTTTCATGTTTTATATTATAAAATAGTAGACCTTTTAAACAAGGTTTCAGCTTAAAAAAAGATTAAGACCTTGTGCATGATGATTTATAATCTATTTACGTTATAATTAGCACATGACAGAGATACCAATTATGTTCTCATGAATAGAGCATCTATTTACATAAATTATAATACTAATAATATTCTATTTTCAGTGCAGAATTTGGGTGTATGTACTGTATTACTTGAGTAAAAAGAACCACTACCTCTTAAATCGAAAGAGCATTTAATCTGTTGCTTTGAACATATGAATAATTTTGAAATGAAAACATCTTGCTTAGGACCCAATTAAATCATATATTCACCTCTGATTGTTTTCACCCTGAGTTGTTAATTCTTATAGTTATTCATAGTTCTGCAGATATGAAATGGTGACATATCTCATTAACAATTAGAACTTTTTTCCCAGACAAAATAGATTTTATTTTTTTAATTTAATATTTATTATATTCCTTTCATTACCATTTGGATCCCTCATACACCCATCCCCCAGCAGTCATCACAATGTTGTCCATGCCCAGGAGTCCTTTTTCCTTTTTGCTCAGTCCCTCTATCCCCTAACCTCCCCAACCACTAACTGTCATCCTCCTCTCCATCTATGCTTCTGTCCTCATTTTGCTGGATTCAGTTTGTTCATTAGATTCCACATATGAGTGAAATCACATGGTATTTGTCTTTCTCTGACTGGCTTATTTCACTTAGCATAATGTTCTCCAGGCCCACCCACACTGTCACAAAGAGTAAAGTCTTTTTTAAGGCCGAGTAGGGTCTCATTGTAGAAATGTCCTGCAGTTGTTTTATCCACTCATCTACTGATGGACACTTTGACTGCTTCATATATTGGCAATTGTAAATAATGTTGCAATGAACTAGGGTGTTTATGTTTTTTCAAATTAGTTTTTTGGGTTCCTTCAGGTATATTCTTACAGGTATAATAGCTGGGTTGAAATGCAGATCCATTTTTAATTTTTGAGGTATCTCCACACTGCTTTCCATGGTGCCTGCACCAATCTGCATTTCCACCAACAGTGTAAAAAGGTTCCCCTTTCTCCACATCCTCACCAGTACTTGTTGTTTGTGGATTTACAAATAGCCATTTTTCCAGGTGTCATATGATATCTCATTATGGTTTGAATTTGCATTTCTCTGATGATTCATGACATGAGCATCTTTTCATATGTCTGTTGGCCATCTGTATGTCCTCGTTGAAGAAGTGTTTATTTGGGTCCTTTTTTCATTGGATTGTTTGTTTTTGTGGTATTGAGCTTTGTAAGTCCTTTATAAATTTTGGATATTAAACCCTTATCAGAGGTATAGACCCATTCTGTGGGTTGTCTTTTTATTTTGTTGATGATTTCCTTTGCTGTGCAAAAACTTTTAGTTTGATGTAGTCCAATTTGTTTATTTTTTATTTTGTTTCTCTTGCCTGGGAGATATATCTGATAAAAAATTTTCTACAAGCAATATCTGAGATTTTGCTGCCTGTGTTTTATTTTAGGATTTTTATGTCTGTGGGTCTAACACTTAAGTCTTTGATCCAGTTTGAATTTATTATTGTGCATGGTGTAAAAATGTATTGTTTCACTTTTCTGCATATATCTATCTAATTTTCCCAACACCATTTATTGAATAAACTATCTTTAGCACATTGTATGTGCTTGCTTCCTCTGTCATATATTAATTGACTATAAAGATGTAGGATTTTTTTATGGGCTCTCTGTTCTGTTCCATTGGTCTATGTATCTCTTTTCATGCCAGTACCATCTGTTTTGATTACTATGGCCTTATAATATAGTTTGATATCAGGGAGCATGATTCTTCCAACATTGTTCTTTTTTCTCAGGATCACTTGTTGCTATGCAGGGCCTTTTGTGGTTTCATATAAAATTTTGAAATATTTGTTCTAGTTCTGTGAGATACATCATTGGAATTTTGATAGGAATTGTGTTGAATCTATAGATTGATTTGGGTAGTATAGACTTTTTTATGATGTTAATTCTTCCTATCCATTGACACACTGTGTCCTTCTACTTATTTGTATTTTCTATTTCTTTCTTCAGTGTCTTATAATTTTCTGAGTATAGGTCTTTTACATCCTTGGTTATATTTATTCCTAGGTTTTTTATTCTTTTTGAAGCAGTTGTGAATGGGATTGTTTTCTTAATTTCCCTTTCTGTTAGTTCATTATTGACATATAAAAATGAATCTTATTTCTGGATATGAATTTTGTATCCTGCTACTTTGCTGAATTCATTTATCAGTTCTACTAGTTTTTTGGTGGAATCTTTGGGGTTCTCTATGTACAGTATCATGTCACCTGCAAATAATGACAGTTTTACTTCTTCCTTTCAAATTTGGATACCTTTCACTTCTTCCTCTTGTCTGACTGTCATGGCTAGGACTTTCAGTACTATGCTGAACAAGAGTGATTAAAGCTCACATCCCTGTCTTGTTCCAGATTCCAAGGGAACACTTTTAATTTTGTCTGTTGAATATGATGTTGGTAGTAGGTCTGTCATATACAGCCTCCACTATGTTTAGGTATGTTCCCTCTAATCCCACTTTGCCAAAAGTTTCCATCACAAATCGGTGCTGAATTTTATCAAATGCCCCCTTCTGCATCCATTGATATGATTATGTGGTATCCATCCTTCATTATGTTTGTGTGGTGAATCACATATATTGATTTGTGAATGTTGCATCAAAATAGACTTTAAAACAAAGATGATAACAAAAGACAAAAAGGAACATTACATAATGGTAAAGGGGTCAATTCAAGTGGATATTACATTTGTAAGTAATCATGAATCCAACATAAAAACACCTAAATATATAAAGCAAATATTAATGGACATAAAAGCTGAAATTGACAGCAATACATAAATAGTAGAGAACTTTAATATTCTACTTCCATCGATGGATAGGTCATCCAGACAGAAAATCAACAAGAGAAGAGTAGCCTTACATGGCAGATTAGATATGAGGGACTTAGTAACTATATGCTGAACATTTCTTCCAAAACCTGAGAAAAAAGATTCATTTTGAGTGCACATGGAACATTCCATAGGATGTGTAACATGTTAGGTCACAAAACAAGTCTCAATAAATTCAAGAAGATTGAAATCATATCAAGCACCTTTCCTGACCATAAAGATATAAAACTAGAAATCCATTACAAGAACATAATGCAAACATGTGGAGACTAAACAACATGCTAGTAAACAACCAATAGTTCAACCAAGAATTCAAAGAGGAATTAAAAAAATGCCTTGATAAAAATGAAAACGAAAATACAACTTTCCAAAATCTATGGGGATGCAGCAAAAGCAGTTCTAAGAAGGAGGTTCATAGGGATATAGGCCTACCTCAAGAAATGAGAAAAATTCAAAACACACAATCTAACTTTACACCTTAAGAAACTAGAAAAAGAAAACAAAGCCCAAAGTAAAAAGAAGGGAGAAAATAAAGATCATTGCAGAAATAAATGAAATAGAGACCAAAAAAGACAATGAAAAGATCAATGACACAAAAAGCTGGTTCACTGAAAAGAAAAACAAACTTAATAAACCTTTAGTCAGTCTCATAAAGAAAAAAAAAGAGAAGGGACCTAAATAAATAAAATCAGAACTGAAAGAAGAGGCTTTACAACCAACACTACAGAAATACAAAGGATCACAAGAGACTACTACAAACACCAAAAAATTGCAAAACTTAAAATAAATGGGTAAATTTCTAGAAATGTACAACCTTCCATGACTGAATCATGAAGAAATAGAAAATTTGAATAGGTTGATTACAAGTAATGAAATTGAATCCATAATTTTTAAAATTCCAAAAAATCAAAAGTCCAGGAGCAGATGACTTTACAGGTGAACTCTACCAAACTAATTTTATGGGGCCAGCATTACCCTGATACCAAAAACCAGGCAAAGACACTACAAAAAGAAAATTACAGGTCAGTATCCCAGAGGAACATACATGTAAAAACCCTCAACACGATATTAGCAGACTGAATTCAACAACACATTAAAAGGATCATACACTATGATTGAGTAGGATTTATTCCAGGGCTGCAAAGGTAGTTCAACGTCCACAAATCAATGTGACACACACATTAAGAATGTAAAAGATAATAATTATATAATCATCTCAAAAGATTCAGAAAGAGCATGACTAAATTCAACATTCAGTCATGATTAAAAACTCAACAAAGTGGGTCCAGGAGAAATGTAGCTCAACATAATAAAGACCATCTATGGCAAACCCAGAGCCAACATCATGCTCAATGATGGAAAGCTGAAAGCTTTTCCTCTAAGATCAGGAGCAAGACAAGGACATTCACTCCTTCCACTTCTACTTAACATATTATTGGAAGTCCTAGACATCAGGCAAGAGAAAGAAAGAAAAAGCATCCAAATAAGAAAGGAATACTCATCATGTAAGATTTAGAAAACAGAGAAAAAATATATTTTCTGTTTTTTAAATATATTTTATTGATTATACTATTACAGTTGTCCCAATTTTCCTCCTTTGCCCCCCTCCACCCTGTACTTCTCCCTACTCCCTCCAGCAATCTCTCCCCCTTAGTTCATGTCCATGGGTCATGTATATAAGTTCTTTGGCTACTCCATTTCTTATACTGTTCTTAACACTTCCTGTCTATTCTATACCTATAAATTTGTACTTCTTAATTCCTGCATTTTTCCCCCATTCTCTTCCTTTTCCCTCCCAACTGATAACCCACCAAATTATCTCCATATTTATGATTCTGTTTCTGTTCTGCTTGTTTGCTTAATTTGTTTTTTTATATTCAATTGTTGATAGTTGTGAATTTATTGCCATTCTAATGTTCATAGTTTTGATCTTTTTTTTCTTAAATAAGCCCCTTTAACGTTTCATATAATAATGGTTTGGTGATGATGAACTCCTTTAGCTTTACCTTGCCTGAGAAGAACTTTATCTACCCTTCAATCTTAAATGGTAGTTTGCTGGTTAGAATAATCTAAGTTGTAGGTCCTTACCTTTCATCACTTTGAACACTTCTTGTCAGTCCCTTCTAGCCTACAAAGTTCCTTTTGAGAAATCAGTTGACAGTTTTATAGGAACTCCTTTGTACATAATTATGTGCTTTTCTCTTGCTGCTTTTAAGATTCTCTCTTTATCTTTAACCTTTGGCATTTTAATTATGATGTGTCTTGGTGTGGTCTTCTTTGGGTCCAACTTGTTTGGGACTCTATATTTCCTGGACTTGTATATCTATTTCCTTCACCAAATTAGAGAAGGTTTTTTCATTATTTTTTTAAAATAAGTTTTCAATTTCTTGCTCTTTCTATGTCTCTGTTTCTCTACCCCTCCTTCCTGTCTGGATGAATATGACTTTAATTCTTGGTTGTCAGACTTCCATACCGCCAGATTTTCTGATGATTCTAGGTGACTGCTGTTTCAAAATTTAGTTGTAATTTTTGCTGTGGTATTGCGAGGTGGAGAACCAAGTTATCTGTAACTCCATCTTGACTAGAAGTCTCTCTTCATGCTAAGAGCCTGGAGATGTAGGCACTGAACAGATAGATCTGCGGGCACAAAGCAGTGCTGTTCAGTCTTCTAGCAGAGCCTCTTTGCTGGCATCCATCCAACAGAAAATAGTTCCAAACTTTCCATGTGGAGTATACAGAACTTTAGATGGGAAAGAAAGGAGACTATAAATATAACTTCAGAGCTGGAGAGCTCCAGCAGGGCAAGGGTCTAGGTGCACTTGTACCAGAATGGGGTTCGAGGTGCTGCCTTGGCCTTTTCCTGAATTTGTCTTCTTTCGCAACCCCTACACTGTCCCTGCTCAGTCAACAATAAGAACTTTTGACATTGTTTTCTATTTCTTAGTGTTGCTTCATCAGAAAATATGTCCCATAAATTTCTCTGTATTGTATTATAGTAAAGACAGAAAAGTCTTTTCATTTCAAGCAGAATCTTATGACACTTAGGGATGCTTTGCATCTGTAGAGCTACTACAAATGAGTTTATTTACTGAGTTCTATGAATCTAGAACTTAAGCGGAAGCTTATTTTAAAATGATCAGGCATTGGCACAAGGTGTATGCCAGTGATTATTTATAACAAAAGATATTATTCAAGTGCCAATAATTTTTGTGCTTACAATGTAAAGCATATCTTGCCTAATTTCAAGATTTCAGACTAAAACAATCAGTGATCATAATGGCCTTTTAAACCATCTGTTTCCATTCCTTCCATTTATGCCCTGAGGTAGGGTCTATGAGCACATGTGCAATGGATGTAAGAGCAAAGTAACTCTGAGCACTGCTATGGTGAAGAAAGTGTTTCAAGGCATCCTACCTGTTCTTCCCAAGCAGTCTTTGCTGGTGACTCATTTTCAACTGAGTCCCAAACCCCACATCTCCTGTCCTTTAACAACAATCCCTAGGTTACTTCAAATATGTTGTCTACTTCCCAGACCCAATAGTCAGGTCTTCTTTTCTTATTGACAGAAGGTATTTAATTCGTGCACCTTCTGGCCCCTGTCATTCCATCTTAACTGACAGGAAAATGAGTTACTGTAGAGAATAGCTCCCACCAGAATTGTATGCATCCCATACATATCACCCTCACCAACATCAATATCACCTTCATTTCCTTTTCCATACCCTTCAACATCAACATCCCCATTGGTATTTCAATAGGTCATGAACACCTACATAATCATTATCATTATTTCAAATGCCATTACTATTTCCTACATGCTAAGAAATGGTGTAGTGTGTTGGGAAAAGAAAAAGAGCTCTGCAGTCAAACTGACATATTTTCTAATTACACCTATAGCTCTCACCACTTTTGAGAGCTTGGGCAAGTTCTGTACCTTGAATATTTTTCCTCATCTGTAAAGAGTGGGGATAATACCTCCCTCATATGTTTGCAAAGATTAAATTAAATTACATAAGGTATAAACCTAGTAGGTGCTCCACAAATGTTGGTAATTTTTGTGTAATGTGGGTATTCAATAAACACAGAACAAGCAACAGAATTAGTAAATAAATTGGAGAGAAAAAAGAATTGAATGTTCTTAAGGAACATTTTATCTAGGCTAGAGGTTTTCAAACATTAGCTATTAGTAACAAAACAAAACAAAAACACCACAACTTTTCATCAAGTAAATTCTTATGCATAAGCTTAACATTGAAAACAAGAAAAATGGAGCTGCTTCAGTTGAAGCAGGACGGGGGACCTGTGGTCCTTTTACTCAACCCATTTGTCCTTTTTTGTCACTTTGGACCTGAGACTCTAAAGAATATAGTTTGACAATCATAGATATAGATTTTATTATATAAAATAATAAAATCAAATTTTATTATATCCTTTACTTACATTTCACATATTTTTGTTAATTCTACTTTCTCTGTTAACAATCTAAACGAACTCTTTATCATTATATCCTCTAACTCGTGGTTTTGATACATAAGAAAGCTGCCTTTTTAGATAAGTAAATATTCTTAAAAATTCTTGAAGTATTTCAGTTTATTTTCCTGGGGTTTTCCAAATGCATAATCAATCAGTTACAAGTGATGATTTTATCTCTTCCTGGCCATTATTTTTGTTACTTGTTTCAGGTTTTGGTGTATGCAACAGGACCTACAAAATGTTGTATAAAAATGGTCATGATATGCATCCTAATTTAGTTCTTGATTTTAATTAGTTTTCTTCTAAACTGCTTATTCTCTACTTTGTTGCTGGGGTCCCAACACCATGAGATTCTGATTTAACTGGTTAGGGGTAGGTGTCAGGCAGAAGGAGGTCATAAAATCTCCCCAGGTGATTCTTATGTTCAGAGAATGCAGATCCTCAGGTTCAGGTAATTTACCATGGAGTATGATATTAGCTTATTTTAATATAGCTATTCTTATGGTTAGGAAAGCTGTGTTATTCTTAGATGCACAAACCCTTAGATGGGTTTTTTGTTTGTTTGTTTTTTAATTTAGAAAGTGTTATAGTTATCTATTAAGATGATTTGCATTATATTGTATACATATTCTTATTGGATATATTAAAGCAATGAACAAAACATCCTTGTATTCCTAAATTAAACTCAACTTGGCCTTGTTGGATAATTTCTTTCTTGTTTTGAGTTCAGTTTGCATTTATATTTAGAATTTAGAATGATATCTTCATTTTCTTTTTGTGTACACGTGTGTTTATTATTCTAGGTAGAGTTCTAGGAGTAGAGTTGTTGGGCCATATGAAAGTCTGTTTCATTTTTAAAGATATTTTCATATTGTTTTCCAAACTTTTCTTAAGAGGAAAAGTGAAATTGTATATCATACATATTTTCAGCTTCTATTTATTTTTTCTCCAAAACAAAAATCACTCAAATTATTTGATCAAAAAATTAGGTCTTTTGTTTATTTTCCAAGATTTAGTTTTAAACTTTGTTGGTGAATTGTTATAATACCTTAAGCCATGATTTTTAAAAACATGATTACCTAAAAAATGTCATTTGATATTAGATGAAGTAAAGTAAAACCTTAAAAATTTGGCATAGGTACATAGAATTTTTTAATAATAAAAAGCTCTATATGTTAGTACCTTTTACTTTTCTAATTTCATTTACTTGAATTTTCTGTTTACAAAAAAAAGCTAGCTTTGATTATAATGATTTTTTTTTGGTTATTTTTTATCAAGAAGCTAGTCTTATTTATCTTTTCATGCTATTAGTTTTCTGATTTCTGATTTTTTTATGTCTCTTTTCTTGAGTAAAAAACATCATTTATCCAGTTTTAATCAGTCATTTAAAAAACATGAATTTGTGTTCAGCTTTGATCATGTCCAACTATTTTTTTATTTGTGAAATTTCAAATTAGCCTACTTTTGAGATGTTAACTTCAATCATTTTGCTCAGTTATCCCTTTTCTCAGTCATATATTTTAACCCTCCATTGCTCTCTCAGGCTATTCTCTTTGGGCGCCTCTCTTCTAAAGCAGATATTCTCTTGACTCTTGTTGAGTCTTTTTTCCAACACATGGTGATCATGCACATATGGTGACATGCAATGAGGGATGGAAGATTAGAAGATTATCATTTGTTTTTCTGATCCAGTTACATGATTCAGGCTCGCAAAGGGACAATCGATAGTTTTGCCATAAAGACAAGAAGTAATTAGAAAACATAATAAAAGAATTGGTGCCATTTATTATAACAGCAGAAAAAGGAAGAAAAAAAGGAGGAGGAAAGGAAGGACGAAAGAAAGGAAGGAAGGAAGGTAGGGAGGAAAATAGAAATGCATTTAACAAGAAATATACAAGAACTACATAAGGGAGACTCAGACAACTTTAAAACTCTTCTGAAGACATTTATAAAGAAAAACAGCTTAAATATAAATGGAGAGCTATTTATTATATTGAAATAGGGAGAGCTAATACTGTAAGAATGTCAATTCTCTCTAATATAATATGTAAATTTGTTGCAACCCGAACAAAATAACTGATTTTTAAAAAATCAGAGCAGCTGGTTCTAAGATTTTTGTATAAATATCGAAATTAAAACTTAGCCAGAAACTGAAAAGGAAGCATATGAATTAAGGAAGTTCTACCAAATAATAAGCTGTGTTATAAAGCAAATGCAATTAAGCTAAGTGAATAAATTATGATAGAAAATCTAGAGCTAGATTCAAACGTATATGCAAATTTTATAAATGACAAAGCTAACAATTCTAAGCAAATGCATCATTCAAATAATAGTAATAATGATATTGTTTATGAAGTTATATTTTTTCTTATAAATGTTTTAATTATTACAATGTTATATAATTTTTATATGCTGTAACGTTCATTATGAATATTCTACATTTTTTATATAAATGAATTTGTAAAGTCCTAGGAGAAAACAGGGGTTTTTTTCTTTAAGATTTTATTTGTTTATTTATTTTTAGAGAGAGGGGAAGGGGAGGAGAAAGAGAGGAAGAGAAACATTGATGTGCAAGAGAATAGGTTGTCTCTCAACACCCCCAACCAGGGACCTGGCCCACAACCTGGGCATGTGCCCTGACCAGAATGGAACCAGAGACCCTTCGTTCTACACGCCAATGCCCAACCCACGGAGCCATACCAGTGAGGGCAACAGGGGAGTTATTTTTATATTTTGGATCAGGAAAGGCCTTTTAAATATTTACGGTGTATTTGTTGCCCAGAATTTTGTAAGCAGTTTACATATATTTATTAATTTAATCACCACTCTCTCTTATAATCCCCACTTGACAGAGGAGACATGAAAGCATGAAATAGTGATGTTAATATGGCCTCTGACCCATAGCTCAAAAGTGGCAGAGCAAAAGTACATAGTCAAATCATTTTAATCTGGAGCATGTGTTCTCAGTCTTTATGATAACAACTGGAAAACCACCTGGAAAAAAAGAAATGGAAAAAAATCAGTGCTAAGTCCTGATCCAGCTTGCTGGGCTCAGTCATTCCTTGGCCTTGAAACGTGGACAGTGTCTGATTGCATATGATCACAGGTGGGTCATTTTTAGCAGATGTACCAAAAAATATCTTGGTGTTATTATCCAACCTGTGACAGGTAGCAGGATGGCCCTGGTGGCAGAGAAAGAAACTGTGCCCACCACCAGGAAGTGAAACCCAGGTGATACGATATGTGAAAGGCAGTTTTGCAACCTCATAAAGTAATTAAGTTGGACCTGGCAGGACCTTACCCTGGAAATACAAAATGCCATTGTAAACAACCTATGTGTTTGTCACAGTAAGAAGAAGAGACCCTGAAGAGGCAAGCTCACCCAACATCTGCATGCCATAGCTCTGGGCACGCTTTGTTTAAAAAGCGTGTATTTCATGGATCATAGTAGACTACAATTTCTGTGGACTTAGGTGTCAGAGGGCTCATTTTCTAAATGCTTCAACCCAGTTGTCTACAGAATTTCCTTAATTATTACCTCACTGTCTACCCAAAATTCAATTTTATGTGGAGAAAAGATTTTTTTATGTGAATCACTCTATAAAGCCATAGGAAAAAACATGAGGAAATTTTTTTTATAATCCACAGTGAGAAAGATCTTTTTAACATGGAAACATAAAGTTCAGATGTTATGATGGAAAAGAAGGATCATTTTTCCTAGATTAAAAGTTAAGATTTTTGTATAGAAAAAATAAAGTCAAAAGACAAATTAAAAATAGAGAAATAATTTGTACCACCATAGCAGACAAAGGCTAATTTCCATAATACTTTGTTTTCAAAAAACAAAACATAATATAAAACAAAGCAAAATCCCAATAGATAAACAGAGGATACATAAAGGAAGTTCACCAGAAAATAAATATAAATGGTTAAAAAATACAAAAAGAGGTACAACCTCATAATTTCAGAAAGCAACCTAAAATAAAAATAAAACAGCACTATTTATCTTCTGGACAAAAATCCTTGTTAATGCACATCATTGATAAGGGAAATAGAGATACTTTCCAACATGGAATAAACTAATTGGTACATATTTTTTGGATGACAATTAAACACAATAATAGTAGTAATAATAGCAATAGTAATAGCTTATATTTGAGTGCTTCCTATGTTGGACAGACAATGGCTATGTGTTTCAGATATTTTAATTCACTTACTCCTTATAACAACCAAATAGTTTCCATTATTATTCTTATGAGAAAACTGAGTCACAAAAAGATTAAGAAACCTGTTCAAGATCACGTGTGTTATCAATGGAGTAGTTGGATTCAAACGCAGTCTGAAAAATTCAGATTAAAATGGCAAGTTTGACAATATCCATAAAAATTCAAAATGTTTATACTTGTTATCTATATCCATTTCATTAGGAGTAGGTTTGCCTACACAAGATGGAAAAGAAAATCCCTATGATTTAAACAAGATAAAAGTGTAATTCTCTGCCAAGTAAATGAAGTCTGGCAACTCTATTCTGTGAAGTGCTTAGGAATCTAGTTTCTTCCAGTTGACCACTCACCAAAGGGTGTGGCCCTTGAGCTCATGGTCTAAGGCAGCATCTGAATTTCAACAAAGAATAAATAATAAGGAACAAAAGGCAGGCATCAGCTATCACTCAAAGAAGTTTCTCAGAAGCTGCCATGTGATAATTTTTCTTGTTTTGCTTTGGCTGCAAGGAAGGCTAGGAACGCAGCCTTAATTCTGAGCAGCTATAGGCACAGGTGACCATGGGTAATAACCGTGGATGAAGAGGGAATGGATACTGAGGGGGCTCTTTCTTTTCTACTGGTACCACAATTCCAGTCCTAGGACATTTTCCAACAGACGAGTGACACATTTGTGCCAAAATATATTATATTAGTTATTCTCTATCTGTGCGGCTGGATATATTTTAACCCTACTTTGCTTGCCTCTACTCTGGGATCTGACCTCTATGGACTGCAGCAGTTGGACTTCCTTGTCCTCTGGCTTCCACTTGTACTCAGCTGATGGCTTCAGTTTGGGCAGTGGCTGCATTTTTCAATCAATGGCCACATCTCCTGTTGGGTGGCCTCTCTCTCACTGCTATGGGCTCACTGGCTTGTACTAAATAACAGTGTTTCCTCCCCTTGTCTCTTTGTGCATATGGGAGATGAAGCCTTCTCACTCTTGCCTGCTCCTGAGTACTTAACCACTCATTGTTGGGTCCATTAACCCTGTCAGCACCTGTGTCAATAGTCCCTCCATTAAACTATCTTCATTTAAGCTTCAAATGTACCATCTGCTTCTTGCTGGACTCTGGCTGATGCAAATACATGTGAAAATTTTCACTGAAGTGTTGCTTGAAACACCAGTAGAGTAGAAACAAATTACATATTCATCAATAGGGGACTAATTAAATATATATAGTGCAGTCAGAGTGGGAATGTTATGTAGCAGTTTAAAAAAATAATTTCTCACTGTACTTAAATTTTTAATAGGGTAGATCTCATGTTATGCATTGTTACACATTTTTTTAAAAGTCTCTATAAGCTAAACTGGAGAGCTCTTGATGATAGGATGCTACTGACTATATTAAAATACAGATATATTTAAATTTGGATTTATATAGGTCTGCATGTATGAGTTTATATATATAAACCTATATCTATATATAGATATATGTAAATCTATATATCTATAGATTTATAAATATATTTATATTTATATAGATTTATATAGAGAAATGTTGGTGCTATATATAAATCTATATTATCTATCTATATAGAGAGAGACAGACAGACAGACAGGTTTGGGGGGGAATCAAAATTGATAATTGTGATTACTTCTGGGGAAGAATAAAAGAGGCCATGGATAGGACAAAGGTTTATTTTCATTGGACTCTCTGGTTGAATTCATAAGTCATGAGTAGAAGAAGGCACATTTCTGTCTCTTAGATTGGGGTGGAGGTATTGGCAGGTGTTAAAGGCTGTGGTTGTAGGGGGCTGGGTGAGAGTTCAAAGGTGTCTATATTCTAAATTCTGTCCATGAAGTAAGAGTTACTTTCTAAGAGAAAAGTGAGAAGGATAGGTTGAGGAATAAAAGAGTTATTTCACCTTTTATATTATATGATTTTTTCCATTTATATATTTCCTTTAAAAAACTAGTCAGTGAAAAAAATATTATTTTCCTCAGGACAAATATAGAGAATCATATAAACAGAACAACTGCATTCTTTTGATATTCCATTGCTGTAATGGGATTCCAACTTCCTCTCCTCTCCACTCTCTGTTCTCCCTTCCTCCCCTCCCCCCATACAGGGCCACTCAAGACCTTCTTTTCTATGGAAGAGCAGCACCTCATTCCCTAGGGGACTTCTGTGGTCCTTATGGAGGCTCTCCTCAAGTGGCCACTGCTCTCACAACATTTGAGTTTTACTGTAATCCAGAATCTTCTTACCTACACATAGTTCTTACAAATAACATTTTAAAGTCTGGCCTCAGGAAATTAAACTACCTTTCAGGTGTCTGCAGAAGATCTTACTCTCTAAGCTTACAGCTCTTAGAATATGATGAAGTCTCCTAGAATAGGTTGAAAGGACCTCTGGTAGAATTCAAAAGCTCTGGTTTTACTCTGGGTTCAATTCAAATGCACCAGTAACCTTACTGAGGTTTTTGTCTTTGGATCCCATTCCTTCCTTCATTTATTGATTTAGCATCAATTTATTAAGCATCTGCTCTGCTCCAGAACTGTAGGAGGTGCTAGAAATTAAGAAAATGAATGAGCCTTTTTCTCAGAGAGATTAAGTCTTACATGGGGGCACAAAAGTGTACGACTTGTTGCTAGAGTGACTATAAAAATTAGAGTCAGGGCACAGAGACAGAGAGGTAGTTGATTGCAATTGGGGACTAGGATGGGTGACTGGAATGACTTCCTAAGAGTATTGAGAAGGAGTGGTGGCAATAAAAGGAGAGTAGGGGTGTTCTAGGAAGACAAGGGAAAGGGAAGGAAGGGCATTTAAAGCAGCAGAAGCAATGTAACTTGAAGCAGAACACTTCAGGTAACTTAAGACTGTTGATGGAAAATTGAACTGCAGAGTCAATCTGTTGAAGATCATTGTGTCTTTATCATCCTGGAGAGAATCAAAAGGGAAAGGTGGGGAAATGGATCAAGAGTGTCAATTACAATCATTATTCAGGAAAGATAAAAAATAATAGCTAAATGTTTGACTGTTGTTTTAAACTGCATTAAAATGTATTCATATTAAAATTCTGCATCAAAATACTCTCATACATGTGTGGGGGCAGGGAGGTGGAAGACATTTAGACATGAAATAATAGGGCATATTAAAGAAAATGCTGATATTTGATTGTGCTAGAGTCTAGGGGCATGGATGAATGGCCGAGAATGATAAGGACGCAAATATGGGGACAGGGGTTGTATGGGAAATTCCTTTCCTATTATGCTGGTAATATGGAGAACCACAGCTTGGCCAGGCAGTGATGTAATTACTTGTATATGTTAGAAAGATTACTTTAGAGGCACTACAGATGTAAGGACAATTATGACTGTTGCATTAATGCTGAGCCAAGATGAAAAGGGGAGAGGCATAGAAGAAATCTTGATGCTGTAGAATCAACAGAAGTTGTTACTAGTTGAATGATGGGGCAAAGATACAGAAGAAACTGAAGAAATATCCTAGGTTTCTGGTGACTCAATAAGTAGTGGTGTCATATACTAGGATAAAACATAAATAAGAAGGAGAAAATCTGGGGAAAATGTGTTGACTTTGAGGTTATTTGTCTGATGGCCACATAATGAGGTCCAGGATATAGTCAAGAATAAGGGTAATTAAGTTTCATATGTTTACTTATACCATCTTTCTACACTCAATCTTGCTTTTCCCTACCCTCTAATCTTTGACCTTCTTGTCTCCTTCCTAATCCAGCTTTGCCTACTTTCTACTCACTCTTAAAGGATTAGTTCAAGCAACACCTCATTCAAAAAGTCTTCCATGACACTTCATCTCCTTCTCATGGAGGCCGAGTTAGGTGGCTTTTTTCCCCTACAATGTTCAATGAATATTTCTATCATTATATCATCATGCACATTTAATTAAAATTCATTTATAGGTCTGTCTGTTGTAGATGACTTTAATCTTGTGGTAGGGTCTACATCTTCTCTAAAATCCTCAACATAGAGCACACTATTAGGATGTAGTAGGCTCTCAGTGATTCTCATGAGTAGAAGAAGGAACATTTCTGTCTCTTAGATTGAGGTGGAGGTATTGGAAGGTGTATAAGTTGTGGTTGTAGGGGGCTGGGTGAGAATTCAAAGGTATCTATATTCTAAATTCTATCAATGAAGTAAGAGTCATTTTCCAAGACAAAAGTGAGAAGGATAGGTTTGGGAAATGACTAGGGTTTGGAATAGATGCTGTGGGGAGTGGAAGTGGGAGGTGGCCAGACCTATTTAAAACTGTCAGAGAGTCGTAAAAGTCCAGCTGACATTGACAACAATAAAGTGTCAAATAAAGGCTGTTGGCACCAATTCCATGCCAACAGGAATCCCCAGTTTGGGGTGTGGTGAAGAACTCTTTATTCAGTGCAAAATAGCTTGATAGTGATACAGCATAGCTGTCAAAACAGCTCAGCTGTGAGGCAGCCCTGGGGCCAGGCCCTTCTCTGGCTGAACAGCTGTGCTCTGGCAAGACATCTTCAGTGTTTAAGCTCAGCCAAGCAAACACAGTCTTCACTCTTAGATGGAAAATATAAGTGACTCCCTAAGCCAAAGGGGAGCTGGCTCATATACACAGAAGTTCTTGCTCCTGGTCACTGACTGGTCTGCCCTCATGCAAATAGGGACTACAAATCCTTGCAGCTTGACTAGTCCAAAAGGCACGTTCTGATTGGTTAGAATGAAGCTGCTCTGATTGGTTGGTGGAGATGTTGATGAAGATATAGCTGCACAGCTCCAGTTGGATGAGGAAATCCTCAGTCCTATTGGCTGAAATAGGATTCCATGAACTCCTTTAGAATGGCTGGCTCTGATGGCAGAAACACAGATAAGGCAGGGAGTTCATTTCAGAGGTGAGTAGTTCAGTTCAGGCTTCTCCATCAAGTGTAGTTTACATGAGGTCACTGTGTAGAAATGGCTGCTAGGCAATATTTTTTTTTTAGTTTGACCCCAGTTAGCCACTAGGATCCCTTCTTAGTAGCTATGTTCTTACTGATGGTCTACAAAAATTATAATGCCAGTGACTCCAATGACTGTGTAATTCCCTCTAACAGTTTAATAGGTTGAATGTGAGAGAGAAGAGGGCTGATAGCAAGACTCATCTAAGGTTCAAGTCCAGTAAGACAAATTCAGAAGAGAACAAAGAGGTTCTGACACAAAGGGACACACCGTGGAGTATAGAACAGATTAGGAAGGGAATGGAGCCATAAGGGACAACAGACAGAAAAATAAAAGTGAGCAAGTAAGGAACTACAAGTCACCATTAACCTGAAGAAAAGATGTTGTAGAGTAAGTTAGTGGGGCACCTCATCAGTGGAGGCTTTTTTGAGATATTAGGATGTAAGCATGGGATTCTAGAGTTGGATATCTAGGTGACGGTAGACCCCAGAATGCAGCCATGAAAGTTAGTTGCTAAAGGGCCTACAGTTAATGTCTGGGACTCAGAAAATAAGAGAACCTCGAAGGTACTGTTGGGAAGCAAAAATTTGCTACCTTAATGTGTTTCTCTTTGGCAGAAGTACTATATCAGATTGCTTATTTTTAAGAGACAAAAGACTCAGGAAGATCTTTTGACCTTCCCTTAACTATCTAAACAATCTTAAAGTGCCTGTTCCCAGAATAGAGCTATCACCAGAGATATCTACAAAGAATATGGGCCAGATGTAGTGGGGGAGATTCAGCAGGGCATAGAGATCAGAGCCTGCTCTGTATCCTGTTGCCTCTGAATGGCCGCCAAGCAGACATTTGTTTTTCAAACACTTGCTTTTCCAACTTCATGTGAATTGCTTTCTTCCCTTTTAAAGTCCCAAACCACTACCCCTTCTCCTTAGCACAAGATGGCATATAAGCCTCACATGCCCAATTAGTCCTTGGGCCACCCATATTCCTGTGAAATACCCATATGTATGAAATTAAATTGGATTTTCTTCTGTTAATCTGTGATATGCCAATTTAATATTTAGACCAGCCAGAAGAACCTAGAAGAGCAGAGAAAAATTTTTCCTCCTCAACACTATGATGTTAGACTGATTGTACCAGTACTCTGAAATTGCCCATAATAGAGGCAGAAGCAAGGTGAGACAAGTAGAAATAGGGTTCCAGAGAACTCAGTGAAAAATGAGTGGTGCTCAGGAATTGCATAGATAGAGTGAAGAGGATGGAAGCAGAAATTTCAAGGGAGGATGAAGAGTATTTCTGTATGAGAGTTGAAAGGTAATCCTCTGGCAATGGAGATGAGGAGCCTGTAGAATACTGGCCAGTATTTCCCCTAACTCTATGAGTTTTCTCCCTACTGGAGCAAGCTCTCCAACCCCTAAAAATAAGACAGCCTTTACCTTCATTCTGTTTGGCATCTTGATTCTGCTTTCTGGGATGACTCGTAATTTAAGTTACCAGTTTAATGCTCTTCTTTTGTCTTTCCGTGGGTATCACTCCATGTTCCCAGAATGTTCTGATGCTTTTTATCATCAAAACTAATCTACCCTGTTTTTAATTCCTTAATGTGACTAATATGGTCCACTGGAAGTAAGCTGAGTTTCCCACTAGATGATAATGGAAAACATGCTAAGAGTAGAAATATATTTGCATCTTGGAAGATCCTCGCAGGAATATAACAGTATAACCCAACCCATCCTACAAAATTAGAAGATAAGGCAGCCTCCTTGGTATACCTCAAAACACAATAGTTATGTGTTTTCTAGAGTTTCTTCTTTTATGAACGGAAATCCCACATGAGCATGTAGCCCAAAGGTAATGCTCTAAGTTATTTGAAGTTAGGGTGTGAAAGGAAGATGGACTGCCATAAAGGTATAATAAATTTTTGGGAAGAAGGGGTAGAATAACAGTGTCCTAAACCCACAGTCATTCATGCAGGACATCCTGTGTTCCCAATATTTCAGGTTGAGTGAAGTGTGGTTTATACAGTAGAAAAAGCTCAGTCCTTGCTTTCCTCTTTATGCTCTGTCTGTTCCTGGCCACCATGAAAACTGCCTGACAACCCAATCAGTAACAGATGGTAATTAAGTACCGATAAAATACTGTATTAGGCATGTGTAGGCAGAAGATATAAAGGATGGCCTCTGCCCTTAAGAAACTTAAAACTTAAAAGAAAGCTAGGACAAGTAGACAAGAACGATTAACTAACAAAGTTAGAACCTGTGTTAAAGTAATACAACTTCCTGTCAGCATCAAGGATCAAACAATTTATTGCTTTGGAATTGTTAACATTGCCAACATGTTAGAAAGTTCCCTTGAGTGTTGAAAAATTATGAAAGTTTGGCCTTTTCTGAGCACAAACATGTCCCAAACCTGTACATTGTGACATTGGCGAGTAAAATCAGGAGGCTCCTCATCCTCTGCTTTTTGCAGAATGTGCTGGCACTTTTGTCTGTCTACAGCACCACCTGGCTTAGCAAAGTAGGTCACATCAGGGCTCTTGGCTCAGAGGCAATGAGAGGCACTGGAACATGCTGTAACTGAAAGAGATCATGACGATATCTTCTGTAGAGACTTTTAAGAGTAGAAAGACCAACAAAATTATAATTATGCTTTTTATCTTTAACCCATTCTCCTCTTCCTTTGTTATATAGCCTATACTGTAGTAAAATATACAAATTCAACATCTTTCTATTATCTTGCCACAGAGTACTGTAAGAAATAACATCTTACACTACATAGGACATTCTTTTTTCCTTTTTCTTTTAATACTTAACTGAACTTTTTAAATTGTTTTTTAAATTTATTTATTTATTTTTAATTTTTTGCTTACATTTGTCTCCATTTACCTGCCACCACTTTCCCCTGCTCCACCCCCATCTCTCAACCTCAATCCTAGTGTAGGACATTTTCTTTTACAAAGTTCTTCCACATATGTGAACTGTTTTGATCTCAAAGAAAACTTTGTAGGAGTGAGTATTACTGACCCAATTTTCATGGGCTTCATTTCAGGTGTGGCCCCATTTCACTCTGCCACTACAGTTGAGTAAGCAGTTAGTTATCCACTCACCCTCATGGGCAGGAGCTCCTCTCCCCTTAGAGAAGCTGCACCTTGTTCCAAATGTCACCATATTTCTTTCTCTAGACCCTACCTCTCCTACCCACTGACTCTTTCTGCTGAATCTTTTTTTACAATTCAATAGGCAATTACTAAAGACCAGCCATGGGCCTAAAATACCATACTAGAAACTGAGATAACCAAATTTATACCTTCAAATACTGACTAACCTAACTGTGGAAACAGGGAAGCAAATTATTATAATATGACAACTATAATAATAGAAGGATGCACATGGTACCATGAAAGTTTCAAGAAGGGAGTAATTAACTCTGCCTGATAGTCTTAATTAAGTGAGAGTTAGGCCGAATGTTAAAAAAAAAATTAGTAAATAAGATAGAGAAAGCATTCTAGATGGAAGAGCCTGTGCAAAGGTAAAAGAAGAGTGAACTGCAAGAAGGTCAATTTATTTTTACCTCTCATCCACATCCACATCAAATTTGACTAGAGAAAAACATACAACAGTTATTTCAGAGCCATTGTCCTCAAGTGAGGGCAAAGGCACTCACACACATCCCTGTATTAGTACTCTACAACTTCTTTCTCTGCAAACCTCCAAATAGTCCCAACCCGTTATTCAGTCTTATCCTACAACTTTGCACTGAGCAAATTTAATCAGTGAGAAGAGAACTTGCAAAACCATGTCCCACCACATCTACCATTGCTCCTACACCTATTACCATGTACTCTGTTCTCACCAAAGTTAATGTGGATGATCTGTTCATTCCTCTCTGAGCCAGCCCTTCATTGGACACTAGACTGGAGGCATTTTTGCCTTCTCAAGGACATTGCTGCAAGCAATTCTTCCCAACTCTCTCATAAGACCATTTTTATCTGTAAAATGGAAATACAAAAATGATATTATTTCTCAAATCTTAAAAAAGTCCTTTCTTGATCCCACTTCCTTCCCTCCCCACTACTGCCTCATTTTTCTTCTTCACTTTGTAACAAAACTCCTTGAAAAACTTACCTCACCCACTGTCTACAGTTCCTCTCCTCCAATTCTCTGTTGAACCCATTCCATTTGGGCTTTCCCCCAATGCTACTGAAACTTCTCTCATCATGTGTCAATGACTTCCACATTTAAAATCCAATGATCATTTTATTGACCTCATCCTACATAACCTTCCATCAGCACCTGGTCCATTTGATCTTTCCCTTTGTGAAACATTTTCCACTAGATTTCTAGTACTTGACACTTTCCTGATATCTCTCCTCCTCCTTCAGTGGCCACTCTCTTCAGTTTCTTTTGCTGATCCTTCCATGTCTGCCAGAATTTTAAGATCTGGAACCTCAAGTTCTCAGTCCTTGCACTTCTTCTCTTCCTCATTTACCCTCACCCCCGCAGATATCCCATTCAATCTTAGAGCTTTAAATATCAAGTAAACCACACATGAGTCCCACCTGAAACTCCAAATGCCTATATCTAACTGAGCACTCAAAATGTACCTTGAAGAAGAGGATAAAGGGGAATAAATGGTGATAGAAGAAGACTTGGCTTGGGGTGGTAAACACACAATACAATATGTAGATGATGTATTACAGCATTATATACCTTAAACCTATATAATTCTATTAACCAATGTCACCCCAATAAGTTCAATACAAAACTAACTAAATAAACAAATAAATAATGCAGTTTGAATTTCTGATAGGCATCTCAAAATTTCCATGTTAACAAAAATTTTGATATTTCTTCTAACACACACTCTTCTTATGATCTCTAACACAAATTGCAACTACCTCCATCCTATGGTTCTGGCCAAACACCTTGGTGTTATCATTGATTCCTCTCTTTTCTCATACCCCACATTCAATCAACCAGAAAATCCTACTATCTCTACCTTTAAAATATATTCATAAATATAATCCTTACCATCTCTACAACTTCCATCCAAAGCCACAGTCATTTCTGGATTTTTACAGTGACTTTATTATTTGTCTCTTTGCTTATACTCTTGTGCCCCATCCTATTCTGCTCTTCAGAACAGTAGCTGGGAGTCATCTTACATAATATATCATGTAGAATCATATGCACATGCTACATAATATATGATAACCCAACACACACACACACACACACACACACACACACACACACACACACACACACATCACTGACTAAATAAATTAATGAAAAATTGAGAGAATAGATTGAAGGGGGCAGTAAACTGGGAAGCGTGAAACTAGAAAGTTGGGTGATGAACAACCTTCCTAACCAAGCTAAGGAGTTCAGACTTTATTTGCATATAATGGGTAGTCAACAAAGGTTAAGAATTTTCTTTTAATTTTATTTTTAAATCATGTTTATTCTATTATACTTGCCTCGGTTTTTCCCACTTTGCCTTCCACTCATCCTACCCCACCCTACCCCCCTTTCCCACAATCAATTCCCACTCTGTTGTCCATGTCCATGGGTCATTCATACATGTTCTTTGTTTAGTCCCTTCTCCTTTCCCCCATTGTTCTCCTTCCCCATCCCCTCTGGTCACTTTCAGTCTGATCCATGTTTCCTTGCCTGTGGCTTATTTTGTTCACTAGTTTATTTTGTTAAATAGATTCCATTTGTAGGTGAGATCATATAGTATTTGTCTTTCACTGACTGACTTATTTCACTTAGCATAATATTCTCCTGTTCCATCCATGATGTCGCAAAAGGTAGGAGTTCCTTCTTTCTTTCTTTTTGTTAAATGCAGATTGTATTTATTTATCTTTTAAATGCCAAAATCCATTATAAAATATTTAAAAATTTAAATCCATTATAAAGTCTCAGCAGTTAAAACAACATGACATAAGCACAGAAATAAACAAACAGATCAATGAAATTAAATGAGCATTCTAGAAACAAACACATATACTTGTCTAACAATGTAATATATGATTAAAATAGTTTTCTAATCAATGGTGAATTTAAGGCTTATTCAACAAATAAGGTGCACAAACCACTATTACTTGAAATAAAACAAATATAAAGCCCTATTTCACATATGATACAAAAAATATTCAAGTGAGTAAAATATCAATATGTAAAATCTAAAGGGTTTTCAGAGAAAATACAAAATAATACTTTTCTTATTCTGAAGTAACATATTCAACCCAGAAGCTATAGATTAAATATTGACAATATGACTATATTAAACATTTAAGACTATATAGTAATATATATATATATATATAAAGTTAAAGGACAAGTAATAGAATAGAAAAATATTTGCAACACATCAAATAAGGGTTAATAGTTTGTTCTTTCTTTAGGACAAAAATTCTACAAACAGTTAATCAATAAATGAATAAAGAATACCAGAAAGTCATTTAAAGCTTTGTAAAAATAATAGAAAGAGGCAAGAAATATACAAAAACAGATTTAGTATCAACAAATAACAAAGTAACAATGAAAATAACACATCATTGTCACAATAAGATTAATAAGTATTAAAAATATTGGTAATATCAAGTATTGGCGACTGTGAAAGGAACTGGGCATTCATAGACTCTTTTTCTTCATCTTCTTAAAGCAGTCCATTTAGCATATTTAGCAATGCTGGTTTGGTGGAGATGTGTTCTTTTAGCCTCCTTTTGTCTTGGAAACCCTTTATTTCACCCTCCATTTTAATTGAGAGCCTTGCGAGGTAGAGCAGTCTCGGTTGCAGGCTTTTGCTTTTCATTACTTGGAATATTACTTGCCATTCCCTTCCGGCTTGCAGTGTTTCTGTTGAGAAGTCGGCAGTTAACTATATCGGGGCTCCTTAGATGTTACTACCTCTTTCTCCCTTACTGCCTTTAGGATTCTCTGTTTGTCATTGATGCTTGCCACTTTAACTATGATGTGTCTTGAGTGGGCCTCATTGTATTACTCCTGAATGGGATCCTCTGTGCTTCCTGGACTTGTGTGACATTTTCTCTCCTCCAATGAGGGAAGTTTTCCATCATTATTTTTTCAAACAGGTTCTATATCGCTTCCTCATCCTCTTCTCCTTCTGGTATCCCTATTATATGGATTATTATTACGTTTCAGGTTGTCATGCATTTCCTTTCATACCTCTTCATTCACTGAGTCTTTTTTCATTTTCTTGCTCTTCCTGGGAGCCTTTTTCTACCTTATCCCCCAGCTCACTGATTCGATCCTCTGCTGCATCTAGCCTGCTTTTGATTCCTTCTACTGTATTCTTCAATTCAGAAATTGTGTTCTTCATTTCCTTTTGTCTCCCATCCAAGTACTAACCAGGCCCAACCCTGCTTCATTTCCTCTTGTCTCATTGATAATTTCTATGTCCTTTTTCATGCTGTTATAGTTTGCAGTAAGTTCCTCATAGTTTCTGTGTAGATTTTAATAGTTCTCTCTGAGCTCACGGCGCTCATTGAGCTTCCTTAGAACCACTGGTCTGAACTCAATATCTGATCATTTACTTGCCTCTATTTCATTTAGCTCTCTTTCTGGGGATTCCTCCTTTCCCTTTGACTGGGGGACGTTTCTTTGTCTTCCCATTATTTGTGAGACTCTTCTTTTTTGCTTCTGCTTCTTAAATTGATCTGCCTTGATTTCCTGACTTTGTGATATGAACCTCTATGGTCAGGAGACTGCTGGGTTTTTTTGTTTTTTTCTTTCTGGATCTGCCTGAGATGATGTCAGATGTGACTCTGTCTGACCTTAGGCAGTCTGTTTGAGACTTCCAGGAATCTGCTGTCTGTGGCTGTCTCCTTCAGCTGTTAATGTAGTCACTCTGCACTCAGCAGGCTGGCTTAGAGACACCACAGAGTGGGGCAAAGTTCCACCAGGGGGTAGGGTTACTGGGTCCTCTAACAGTGCTGCCGCTCAGGGGGGTGGTCTGCCTGAGCAAGATGGCAGCTGCCATCTGGGGAATGAGTCAGCACTGGGATCTCATCATCTACTCTCTCAGTTCTCTCCCCAAAGACTTCTTCCCCAGTCTCTCCTCAGGTGTCTCTAGCCCACTCTGCCCCCACCTTTGCCAGAAACCAGGGTAAGTGGATGCAAATAACAAATTATGCGTTGGCCCTTTAAATGGCTCTTTGCATCTTCAGCCACTGACTCTGGCAGAGAGCAACCCTGCCGCTTTTTGCAGGTGGCTGTTATCTGTGTACTCTTTGGGCTCTGGTGCTGTAGGCTGGAGATCCCCACTTATAGTTTAGACCCTGCTCATCTCAGGGGGATACAACTGGCCCCCTATTCATCTGGCGCTGCCACCTGTGGGTGCTCCGCCCACCTTCTCAAGTCTCTACCGTACTCTTTACCTGTTAGGTTGTGTTAACACTGATTCTTCTATCTGTCTGAGGTTATAAGGCTCCTCTCTCGCTATTGTTCAGTTATTTGTTCCAGGTGATTTCTCCACAATTTAGTTGTAATTCCAGGTTTGTCCTGGGAGGAGGTCAGTGTGACTTCCACTCACTTCTCTGCTATCTTGATTCTCCAAAGATTAAGAATTTTAATAAGACAACTATTTCCAATATCCCCTTTCTCTTTCTAGGTTCCAACTCATATGTGACCTTCTATACAAATTCTGTCTTCATTGCTCTGCCAGTTTCTCATCTTCATCCAGAAATCCAGTCACGGCAAACTCCTTGCTGTTCCTTTAATAGATCATATTTCCAAACTCCCATGCCTATTCCCTCTCTGTTCCTTCTGCTTGGAATGCCCTTCCTTACTTTGTCTCCCTGAAACATGTCTATTCATCCTTCTTGACTCACCTTAAATGCCATTATCTTTGTGAAGCCCTCCCTGACTGTGTTATGTTTTCTTCTTTGGACTTCCTGAGTACATTTTACTCACCTCTATTATAGATATTATCACTTCACTATGGATATTTATTTACATATTAGCAAGTCTTAGAGAGACAAGGTCCATACTCAGTTCTTGATGAGGTCTTAGTACTTTGAGTGTACAATGTCTTCAACACATGTTTGTTGAATGAAAATGAATCAGCAAAACAGAATTAAAATTAGTAGAGGAAATCTGTAAGAGAAACCAGGGAAGTGAGATGTTATCAAAATGAAAACAAAAGGAATTTTCAAGAAATAAAGAGTGGTCAGTACTTCAGAGATTTTAATAAGTTGATAGATGTCATTGTATTTAACAAGTAGGAGAGATTTGGAGATATAATAGTGAAGTTTCGGTAGCATAATTAGAAATTTTTATATTTAAGCAGGGATCTTACTATGAGAAATTGGTACTCAAAACATCATTAGAATGGCTAGAGAAGCAGGGTCTAGACTGCACTCCTGGGATCTGAAGACAACACTGCAGAATTATCCTACAGAATGACCCTAACCTTTGTCAGTGTGAAAGCTGGAAACAAGAAGGCCACCACTAGAACTGTTGCCTTCACAGCCACTATACCTGCTAGGTCTGCACCAGCCAAAACACATCCCCTACACCATGCTTCTTGGTACCAATAATTGGTCCCTAAATCTCTGCTAATGCTGCCACAGGAAAACATATCTCCATAACTACGTGCATGAGTTTTCTTTGCTATGTAACAAATTACCACAAACTCTTAAAACAATAGCCACCTATTGTACCAATTCTGTAGGTCAAATATCCAGGCAAGTTCTACTGGGTTCTCTGCTTAGTGTCTTACCAGGTGGAACTCTAGGTATCTGCAGGCTGGGTTCCTATATGGAAGCTCTAGGAAAGAAATTACTTGCAAGCACATTCCAGTTTGGCAGAATTTAATTCTTTGCAGTTGTAGGATTGTTTGTTATCTGAGTGTTGGCTAGGAATCATTCTCAATTTTGAGAGCTCATTCACAGTTCCTTTCAGTGGCCTTCTCATATGCCCTCTCACAGCATCATAGCTTGTGCAAAATCCCTCATATGAAACCCCCTTTCCACTACTTACTCTCTTTGACCTCCATTACTGCCTCCAACCAGAGAAAATTCTGTTTTTAGACAGACTTCTGTGGTGATATTAGGCCCACCTGGCTCATCTCTCTATTTTATTATCAATTGTGCCATATAACATAACATAAACACAGGAGTGGTACCTCATCTAATTTATAAGTTCCCAGGATTAGCATTTGGAACCTTGGGGGCTATTTTTAGAATTCTGCTTGTTATACTGTGTTTGCCAGAAAAAAAAAACAGTATACCCAATAGATATACCTTTTACTTTCTGAATTAGTTAAAATTCTCCAGAGATACAGAACAAATAAGATATACATCTGTATAGAAAGAGATTTATTATAAGGAATTGGCTGACATGATTCGAGTAGCTGACAAGTTCCAAGATCTGCAGGGTGAGCTGGCAAGCTGCAGACCCAGAAGAGCTAATGGTATAGTTCTAGTCCAAAGGCTGGCAGCCTTGAATCCTTGATAGAGGTGATGTTTCAGTCTGAGTCTGTAGACAGGAAGAAACCAATGTCCCAGCTTGAAGGCAATCAGGTAGGAGGAATTCTCTCTTGGGGGAGTCAGCCCAATCAGGATAAATCCCACCTATGTTAGGAAAAGTAATCTGCCTTACTCAGTCTACTGATTCAAATGTTAATCTCATCCAAAGTACCATCACAAAACATCCAATATAATATTTAACCAGATATCTGTGAACCCTCCCAGTGAAGTTGCTACATGCAATTAACCATCACACCTTCTGAGTCTCATGCAAGTACATCCAATTTGCTGAGCCTAAGTTCTATATAGAACCCCAGCTGCAGAGGGGTTGTGCAGCTCAGGAAAGTGCATTACAACAGTGTACCCCAATCTACTTGCATCACAATCCAGTGTAAGCATACACTCATAAAAAAACATACACCCATAAACAGAATAAAATTTCATGAAACATTACTTATCCTTACTAAGTTTAATGCACTCTGATATTTTCTTTATGGTTCGATTTTATTTTAAACCATGCTAAGCTTGATCCACTAAATGGTTTCATGAACTTCAAAAAAACAAGGCTTCATTAGGAAGGTGAACTGATTTTGAGGGTCAATCTACTGTACTCATCACAAGTGATCTTTGAGAAAATTTTTCTTCAGTTATATGTCTCATATTTCATGTGTAATACCATGTTTGTTAAGTTGAACTGAATATTGACAATGGGATTTCAATTAAATCTGAAGAAAGACTGAAAAAAGTTTGAATGCTTGTACAGTGTTAGGTCCATAACTATTCAATAAAATCAAACAATGGTCATCAAGGAATGCTTCTGTTCTGTCTCCCACCCCCATTTAGAAAAGCTAAATTTGCAAATCCACTGGAATATACAGGGCCCATTGTCTAAGGAAAAAAAAACCTATCAAGGGGATGTTCATGTCAAAGTGCAGACATGACTGAATATTGTATAAATAGGTGATGAAGCATGTACAAATTGTTAGCCTTTGCACTAATAGGCTTCTGTGCCATGAGCATCAACTTCCGTGCCATAAGCACTTAATGACTCCCTTGGATTATAATGCCAGAGTGTAAGGCACAATTTAGAGAATGCTATTACTCAGACAACTGTGCCTTTTCAATAACTACTCGAGTTTCACATTTTTGACACACACAGACCCCCACCCAGATGGTGAAGTGTGACTCTGCACTAGGAAAAGCCCTAAAGAAGAATTCTTACATTTTGAAATGCTCAATTGCTCTTGCAAAACGGTTCTCAAATGAAATGACTCACTTGTTTAAATACTTGATTTTTGTTACTTGGATGAGCAGTAGACATATTTCTGAGTGCAACATTTCCATTTAACTGTATTCATGCACTAGGCAGCTTATAAGGATCAGCCCAGAGAGTCAACTTGAACTGATCCTTTTTCTCTGTTGCCACATCAATGGCAGAGTTTCACACAGTCAGATTTAATTACCTGACTGAGAAAGAAATTAAGAATTTGGACTCCTTAACAAGGATCATATTATAGAGTCTTCCTCATTCAGTTGCTCAAGAGTGTGAATGGAAATATGAGTATTATATGTATGATATAGAAAGTGGAGCTTTGGGGTTGTATCAAAACCTAATCATTGCTTAAAGGCTAGAAAACTTTGAAACCAGGGAAACTGTAATGATTTGGAGCTCTTAACCATCAGGATTGTCAAATATCTGGATATATGCTTTATATGGAAAGAACAAAACTCAATTATTCATCTAATAAAGATTTGGCCCTGGATGTTGTGGCCCAGTGGATTGACTGCCAGCCTGAGAACCAAAGGGTCGCTGGTTCAATTTGCAGTCAGGGCACATGCCTGTATTGTGGGCCAGGTCCCCAGTAGGCGGCACATGAGAGGCAAACACACATTGATGTTTCTTTACCTCTCTTTCTCCCTCCCTTCCTCTCCACCTAAAAATAAATAAATAAAATCTTTTAAAAAATAAAAATTTTTAAAAATTTTAAGATTTAATGAGCACCTACTATGTGATATTTATAGCTCTACTATAAACATAGAAATGATCAAAACAGACCAACTCCCTGCTTATTACATAGTAAGAGGAGGCAAATGAGAACTAACTGGTTGTCCAATTACTTGTCCTTAACAACTAATTAAGGAATGGGCAAGGTAAACAGTATACTGGGATTCAGTATCTGGGGCATACCACCAGCCCCAAGTTGCCTAAAGCAAACACACACTACATGTACTGATAAACATCTCCCAAAGCCAGACAGCTCCGCAGCATAGAATTATTTGGCCAGAATGTCATTAGTACCAAGAAACTTTGCAAACCACTTTCACATATTTGATCACAGTACCTTCTTCATACACTGCACAAATCATTATTTGCATTTCAGTTGCATTTTTACTTTTCTTGAAATAATAAAGCATAATATGCCAAAAATGTTGCCTACCTTCTTCCATCTTCAATGTTAAAATGGCTGCACAAAATTCAACAATTTTGACACTTTTTTTAAATGCATGCTGACATGGGCAAGAATCAAGATGGTGGAGGAATGAGTGAAAGTCACACTGACCTCCTCCCAGGACCAATCTGGAATTACAACTAAATTGTGGAGAAATCACCTGGAACAAACAACTGAATGATAGCAAGAAAGGAGCCTTATAACCTTGGACAGACAGAAGAATCAGTTTTATCACAACCTAACTGGTAAAGAATACGGTAGAGACTCGAGAAGGTGGGTGGGGCGCCAATGGGCAGCAGTTCCAGAGGGCTACTGAAATGGCCAATTGGATTCCCCTGAGACGAGCAGGGTCTAAACCATAAGCGGGGTTCTCTAGCCTACAGCAGCAGAGCCCAAAAAGCATACAGATAACAGCCAGCTGTGATAAGTGGCACGGTTGCTTTCTGCCAGACATGGGTGGCTGGAGATGTAAAGAGCCATTTAAAGGGCCAATGCATAAATTTTTATTTCCAGCCATTCACCCTGGTCTCTGACAAAGGTAGGAAGAGAGTAGGCTGTAGACACCTGAGGAGAGACTGGGGAAGGAGGCTTTGGGGAGAACTGAAAGAGTAGCCAATGGGATCCCAGTGCTGACTCATCCTCCATGCAGCAGCAACGATCTTGCTCAGGCAAACCACTCCCCTGGGCAACAACAGCAGAGAGAACCCAATAGCCTCACCCCAGGAGGCCCAGCAGTGCTAAAACCTGATGGCTGAGTGTAGAGTGGCAACCATAGATAGTAGATCCCTGGTTAAGGGGGCGCAGAGTGGTCTCAAGACACTTGAGGAGAGACTGGAGATGGAGGCTTTGGGGAGAGAATTGAGAGAGTAGCCAGGGGAACCCGGTGCTGACTCACCCCTAGATGGAAGCAGCCATCTGGCTCAGGCAGACCACTCCACTGAGCTGCAGTGTGAGAGGACTCAATAACCCCAACTGCAGGAGGAACTCCGCCCCACCCTGTGGTGTCTCTAAGCCAGCCTGCTGAGTGCAGAGTGACTACATTAACAGCTGAAGGAGACAGCCACAGACAGCAGATTCCTGGAAGTCTCAAACAGACTGCCTAAGGTCAGACAGAGTCACATCTGACATCATCTCAGGCAGATCCAGAAAGAAAAAAACAAAAAAAAACCCAGCAGTCTCCTACCATAGAGGTTCATATCACAAAGTCAGGAAATCAAGGCAGATCAATTTAAGAAGTAGAAGCAAAAAAGAAGAGTCTCACAAATAATGGGAAGACAAAGAAACGTCCCCCAGTCAAAGGGAAAGGAGGAATCCCCAGAAAGAGAACTAAATGAAATAGAGGCAAGTAAATGATCAGATATTGAGTTCAGACCAATGGTCCTAAGGAAGCTCAATGAGCTCAGAGAGCCCAAAGAGAACTATTAAAATCTACACAGAAACTACAAGGAACTTACTGCAAACTATATCAGCATGAAAAAGGACATAGAAACTATAAATAAGAGACAAGTGGAAATGAAGAATACAATTTCTGAGTTGAAGAACACAATAGAAGGAATCAAAAGAAGGCTAGATGAAGCCAAGGAGCTAATCAACGAACTGGAGGATAAGGTAGAAAAAAAACTCCCAGAAGGAGCAAGAAAATGAAAAAAGACTCAAAGAACGAAGAGGTAAGAAAAGAAATGTATGACAACCTGAAACATAATAATATCCATATAATAGGGATACCAGAAGAAGAAGAGGAGGAGGAGGGAATAGAGAACCTGTTTGAAAAAGTAATGACAGAAAACTTCTCTAATTTGAGGAGAGAAAAAAGTCACACAAGTCCAGGAAACACACAGGATCCCATTCAAGAGGAACCCAATGAGGTCTACTCCAAGACCAGCAAGGCTCTCAATTAAAATGGAAGGCGAAATAAGGAGTTTCCCCAGACAAAAGAAGGCTAAAAGAATATACCTCCATCAAACCAGCACTGCAAAATATGCTAATGGGACTGCTTTAAGGAGATGAAGAAAAAGAATCTATGAATACCCACTTCTTTTCACAATCACCAATACTTGATATTACCAATATTTTTAATATTTATTAATCTGATTGTGACAATGATGTGCTGTTTTCATTGTTACTTTGGTATTTGTTGAAACTAAGCCTGTTTTTGTATATCTCTTGCCTCTTTCTATTATTTTTTTTACAAAGCTTTAAATGACTTTTTGGTATTCTTTATCCATTTTTTGATAACTGTTTGTAGAATTTTTGCCCTAAAAAAATGAAACTATTAACCCTTATTTAGATGTATTGCAAATACTTTCCTATTCTATTACTTGTCCTTTACTTTTTTTACATGAATATTACTGTACAATCTTAAAGGTTTAATATTGTCATATTGTCAATATTTTACTTTATAGTTTCTGAGTTTGAATATGTTACTTCAGGGTAAGAAAAATTTTAGTTTGTAGTTTCTCTGAAAAGTCCTTACATTTTACATATTGATTTTTAACTCACCTGAATATTTTTTGTATAATGTGTGAAATAGGGCTCTATATTTGTTTTATTTCAAGGAATAGTGGTCCACGCACCTCATTTGTTAAATAAGCCTTATTTTCCCCATTAATGTGAAATATCAATTTAATCATATATTACATTGTTAGAAAGATATATACATTTGTTTCTAGGATGCTTGTTTTATTTCATTGATATAGTTGATTTTTTCTGTGCAGGTGTCATGATTGCTGAGACTTTATAATGGATTTAAATTTTTAATATTTCATAATGGTACTTGACATTCAAATAAATAAATGAAAAAATCTAGAAAAGAAGAAAGAAAGAAAGGAGAAAAAGAAAGAAAGAAAGAAAGAAAGAAAGAAAGAAAGAAAGAAAGAAAGAAAGAAAGAAAGAAAGAGAAAGAAAGAAAGAAAACTCCAACCTTTTGTGACAACATGGATGGAACTGAAGAATATTATGCCTAGTGAAATAAGCCAGTCAGTGAAAGACAAAAGCCATATGATCTCACCTATAAGTAGAATCTATTCAACAAAATAAACTAGTGAACAAAATAAACCACAGGCACAGAGACATGGAGCAGACTGAAAGTGACCAGAGGGGATGGGGAAGGAGGATAATGGTAGAAAGAAGGGGAAGGGACTAAACAAAGAACATGTATGAATGACCCATGGACATGGACAACAGAGTGGGAATTGACTCTAGGAGGGGGGGCGGGGTGGGATGGGTGGAGCAGGGCAAAGGGGGAAAAATTGAGACTACTGTAATTGAATAAACATGATTTAAAAATTAAAAAATGAATAAATAAATAAATGCTGATATGACAGCTGTTGCAATACAATCTAACAAAATTGTTTCAAATGAAGTTAAAAACAGCTAAGCACTACTGGAGCCATCATCTGTACTTTTCGACTAATTCCATACATAATTTGGTAAGTTTTGATACATGTATATACCCATGTACACATCACCACATCAATGCAAAGAACATACCTGTCACCTCCAAATATTCCCTTGTGTCCCTTAGTTATCCCCTCATGTCACACTTCTTTGATATCTTTTGGAAAAATACCTGAGAATAGATTGATTGAATCATATGCTAGGTGAATGTTTAACTTTTTAAGACACTGTCAAATTTTTTTCTAAGTGATTGCACCATTCTTAAATTTCATACAGCAGTGTGTGAAAGTTCTGGTTGTTCCATATCCTAAATAACACTTGGTAAGCCTGTCTTATAATTTTAGATATTTTAGTAGATGTGTAATGTTATCTTATCATAGCTTTCATTTGTATTTCATCTTATGATATTAAACAGCTTCCTGCGTATTTATTTGCCATTCATATATTTTCTTTGGTAACATGTCTTTTCAAATCTTTTACCCATTTTTTATTGGATTGTTTATCTTTATAATACTGAGTCTTGAGAGTTCTTTACACAGTCTAGATACAAGTCCTATGTTACATATATAACTTACAAATATTTTCTCCCAGTATCTGTCTTGTTATCTTATATTCTTTTCATAATTTTTTTTATTTTTTAATTATATTTAACATACAACATTGTATTAGTTTCAGGTTTATAATGCAGTGGTTAGACATTTATGTAACTTATGAAGTGATTGCCTTGATAAAACTAGTACCCATCTGACACCATACATAGTTATAACACATTATTGACTATATTCCTTATGCTATACTTTACAACACATGACTATTCTATAGCTACCAATTTGTGTTTCTAAATCCCTTCACCTTTTTTACCCATGTCCCTGACCCCACCTCACATCTGGCAACTGTCAAAATGTTCTCTCTATGAGTCCATTTCTATTCTGCTTGCTTTTTTATTTAGTTTCTAAGTTCCACAAATAAGTGAAGTCATATGGCATTTTCTTTTTCTGTCTGACTTGTTTCCTTCAGCACAATGCCCTCTAGGTCTATTTATATTGTTGCAGCTGGCAAGATTTCATTATTTTTTATGGCTGAGCTATATTCCATTGTACATATGCACCACTTCTTTATTCATTTATCTATCGATGAACACTTAAGTTGCTTCAATATCTTGGCTATTGTAAATAATGTTACAATGAACATACAGGTGCACATGTCTCTTTGATTTAGTGTTTGAGTTTCTTCAGATAAATACCCTAAAGTGGAATTTCTGGGTCCTTCTTTGTGTTTTGTTATATAGCCTTTGTTTTTAAGTCTATTTTGTCTGGTATAAATATTTCTAACCCAGCCTTTTTTTTTATTTCCAATTTCATGAAATATCATTTTCCATGACTTTATTTTCATTCTGTGTGTGTTTTTTCAATCTGGAGTGAAAAAGTCTTGTGGAAAGCCTATGTAGGGTTCTTGTTTTGTTATTTATTCAGACACCCTATATCTTTTTTCTTTTTTATTGAATTTATTGGGGTGACACTGGTTAATAAAATTATATAGGTTTCAGTAGTATAATTTTATAATACATTATCTGTATATTATATCGTGTGTTCACCACCCCAAATCAACTCTCTCCCATCAATATTTTCCCCCCTTTATACTCTTCTACCTTTCCCTACCCCCTTTCCCTCTGATAATCTTCATATTCTTAACAGTGTTATGAAAAGCAAAACCGTTATTGGAAAATCATAAATTCTTAGTTTGGTGAAGTTCAATTATCTTTTTCTTTTACTGAATCATACTTCTGGTGTTGTAGCTAAGGAATCTTTTGCTAATCCAAGATCACAACCACTCTTTCTTTAGGTACTTTAAAAATCCTGTTCCACTGTATTACAGATTACATTGGTACTGATAATAAATCTGTTTTACTTTTTGTCTTTTTTCTCTGGCGTCTGTTAAGCTTTATCTCTGTATTGAAGCAATTTCATTATGGTATGCATTGGTGCAGTTTTCCTCCTGTTTCCTATGCTTGGGATTCATTGAACTTCTTAGAAGTATATGATTATAGTTTTCACCAACTTGTAAAATTCTTGTCTCTTATTTATTTAATTAGTTTTCTTTCCTCCTCTTCCCCTTGAGAATCCAATTACATATATATTAACCCATTTTAAGTCTTCTTTTTTTCTGTGTGTTTCATTTTAGATGGTTTTCATTGCTATTTCTTCAAGTTCATTAATCTTTTGTTTTATTATGTACATATAACATTAATCCCATTCAGTAATCATAGACTAGATTTTTCTTAGCCATTATAGTTTTAATTTCTAGAAGTTTGATTTGGGTCTTATTTATTATTTGCATGTCTCAATGTAACATAATCTGTCCTCTAATTCCTTGAACATATGGAATATAGTTATAATAACTATTTTAATGCTCTTATCTACTAACTGTACCATCTGTATATTTCTGGGTCAGTTTCAATTGATTGATTTTCTCTCTTATTATGGATTTTATTTTATAGTATTTATTTTATACTTATAAAATACTATACTTGTCCTGCTTTTTTGCATGTCCAATAGTTTTTGGCTGGATTCTAAATATTGTGAATTTTACCTTGTTGGGTGCTGGATATTTTTGTATTCCTATAAATATGCTTGATCTTGATTCTGAGAACAAAGTTACTTGGAAATAGTTTGATCCTTTCAAGTATTTCTTTGAAGAATTTTTTTGGCAGGACAAGAGCAGCATTTAGTTGAAGAAGAATTCTTCCCCAGTACTGACACATGACTCTTCAAGTATTCTTCCAAGTGGCATGTGAATTATGAGTTCTTCCACGCTGGCTATAGAAACGGGCATTATTCATGGCTCTGTGTGAACCTGGATATTGTTCCCTTTAATCCTTCTGAGTGTTTTTTCCCCTGGCCTCAGATAGTGTCTTTATTCACATGCACTGATCAATACTCAGTTGAATACTGAAGGCAGATACTGTTTTTTTCTTGAGCTCTCTCTCTCTGTGCAGCTGTGTTTTCCCTGACACTCTTCCCTCTGGAGTCTAGAAGCTTCCCTGTCTATCTCCACAATTCAGGGAAACTGCTGGGCTCTTCCTGGTTTCCTTCTTTCTATACCACAGCCTTGATACTCTAATCAATAAGCTAGGACACAGTAGTGATTACTTCATTTATTTCTCATTCTCAGGGACCATTATCCTTTATTGATATATATGATGCCTTGAGAACAGTTGTTTCATATATTTTGTCTCCTTTATTTGTTGTTTCCAGAAGGAGCATACATTTAGTCTGTTGTTATATTTTGGCGGGAAGTGGAAGTGTTAACTCCAAATTACATTTTAATGTTGAGTCTTCTCTGGTTTTGTTTTCTTTTTTTTTCTTCTTAGATGGTAGATTTAATGTGGACATATGGGAAATGACAATTGCTAGACATGGGGAGAAATTAGAGGGAATGAGCTGACAGATGGGAAGTACAATTTAAAAGAAAGAATTAGGAATGGAATGAGAATGAGCAGTCAGATCCTGGAGAAAGAAACTGATGAGATTATCAAAGCCATTTAAAATCCCAAATTTCACCTTGATCAGACTTAATATGTGTTTAAAGAACAATTCAAGGTATTCTCTTTAATCTGGAAACTCTAATCTGTCAGTGATCTTTACGAATTTTTACGGGTCCTCATAGCAGACCAACAAAGGCAAAGCTTAGGAATTTATCATCTCTGTTTCTCAGAGAGAAAAACACCAAAACTATTGAGTAAATGACAAACTCAGAGTCACCCAGAGAATAGCGCTTTCTAGGCAAAGGACCAAGAACAGAGGCCATTTGAATGTGGAGTGTGTGAGAGAAATGAAGAGCAAATCTCCCAATTCTGTGCATGAACCAACACAAATCCCAGTACCTCCCCGAATGTGTATATGATGTGAACACAATACAGCACAGAAAAGGCTTATCGATTGGAAAGAAAAAAATAAAACTATCTCAATTTCCAAATGATAAGATTATGTACAGGAAAAGGCATATAATGCAGAATACAAGGTCAATATGCAAAAATAAGTTTTATTTTCATATACTAATAATAAACAATTACAATATAAATTTTTTTAAGTACCATTTAAAATCACATCAAACAATAAAATACTTGGACTTAAATCTAACAAAATATGTACAGGATATATATGCTGAAAGTTACAGAAAATTAATGATAAAAGAAAGCAAGGAAGACCTCAATAAATGAAGAAATATGTCATATATATAGATGGACACCTCAGTATTATTAACATATAAATTCTCCTCAAATTGATCTATAGATGCAATATCATCCCAATCAAAATTCCATAATTTTTATAGAAGCCAACAAGCTCATTCTAAAATATGTGTGGAAAAAACAAAGGAAATACAATAACTAAAACTGTTTTGAAAAAGAACAAATCTGGACAACTTATACTACCCAAATTTAAGACTTACTATAAAGCTAAGTAATCAAGGCTGTGTGGTATTGAGGAAAAGATAAACACATAGATCAAAGAGACATAATAGACAGTCCAGAAATTGACCCTATACACGTGTAGCCACTAGATTTTTGACAAAAGTGAAAAGCCAATTTAATGGGGAAAAGGTAGTTTCTCCACAAATGTTACTGGAACAATTGAATAGCTGTAGGCAATAAAAGTAAACCTTGTCCTAAGTTCAAACCTTATACAAGAATTAATTCAAATGGATTATAAGTGTAAATTAAAGTATAAAACTATAAAGCTTTAAGAAAAAATAGGAGAAAATATTCAGAAACTAGCTAGGCAGAGGTCCTAGACATGACACAAAAATGCATGATCCATAAATTTTTTAAGTAGTAAATTGGACTTCAACAAAATTAAGAGCTTCTGCAAAAGACACTGAGAGTGAAAAGACAAGACACGTACTGGGAGAAAAACTTGCAAATCACATATCTGACAAAGGTTTTAATCCAAAATTTATTAAAAACTCTCTAAACTCAACAGAAAAAAAAAACACAATCCCAGTAGAAAATGGGCAAAAGTTGGAAGAGATACTTCACTAAAGAAGATGTGTAGATAAAAAAATAAGCACATGAAAAGTTACTGAACAGCATTAGTCATCAGGGAAATACAAATCAAAACCACAAATTTGTATCCACAAAAATAAATATAGTTTTTAAAAAAGACAAGAACAAGTGTTGGCAAAGATGTGGAGAATGTAGGACCCCCATGCACTGCTGGGTGGAAATGTAAAATAGTGTAGTCACTTTAAAAAATAGTTAGGCAGTTCCTCAAAATATTAAACACAGAGATACCATATGACCCAGCAATTTAACTTTTATGAATATACCCCAGAGAAATGACAACATATGTCCATATAAAAATTTGTACACAGATGTTAATAATGGCATCATTCATAATAGTCAAAAAGTGGAAACATCCAAATAGCCATCACTCATGAATAAAAAAATGTAATATATCACAAAATGGAATATATTTGACAGCAAAAAGAAATAAAGTACTGATATATGCTAAAACAGGGGAGAACCTGGATCATTATTCTAAAAGAAGGCAGTCACATATTACACGATTCTGTTTATACGAAATATCCAGAATAGAAAAATCCATACATTAAAGGGTAGGTTAATGATTGTCTAGGGCTGGGAGGAAAGGCAAATGGGAATGACTGCTTAATGCTTCAGGATTTCCTTTAGGTGATGAAATATCTTGGAACTAGACCGAAGTAATGGTTGCACAACACTGTGAATGTACTAAATGCCACTGAATCAGACACTTTAAAATAGTTAATGATTAATTTTATGTCATGTGAATTTTACTTCAATAATTATTTTTAAAGCCTAGAATTTTTGGTCTTTTGCTCCAATGGTTCTGACGTTTCTGGCCATGGATTATCCAGTCACTGACAAATCCCAAATGGTTCCATGACATCTGATGTTTGTGAGGCCTTCAAAAATGCTTATCCAGTCCCAGTTGTTCCAAACCTTTACTGTTATAATTATGCCCTTTTTCCATTCATGCTTAATAAGTGGCATTCATCTTATAATACAAAGTAAGTAGAAACTCTCAATTATCTGGTACTTAGTAGGAGGAGCTCAATAAACATGTATTGAATAGATGAATGACCACTCTCCACTGTTCTTTACTTCACTACTATCAATATCAGTATCTGTATCCCTTGCATCCTTTTCTCTTGTCCTAATTAAGTATTGCTCAATATTCCTCCTTTCCAAGCTAGCCTCTCTGTCACCTTCCATGGTTTTTAATGCCCCAGGAAGAGTCCAGACTCCCTATCAGGACATTTCCAGCCTCGGTTCCCTTCATTTCCCCCACCCCTGTTACAGGGACTATTTGTCCTGCATTCTCACCTATCTCTGCCCTTTTTTTTACCTTAACTTGGAAAACTCAGTCAGTCTTCAGGCTACTTCAGTGCCCATGGAGCCTTTCCCAATTTCCTCAACCAATGAAACTTATCATTGGATATGTCAGTAATGAGGAGGTTTTTGGTAACATAAACAAAAACCTTCAGGGACCTCTCGTAAGACAAACTCAGTGCACATGACAAATTGAAGCAGAATGAAGGATAAATTATTACCAATAATAAGAAATTATTTATTATTTTACTCAGCCTCCCACAAGTGGACAGTAGAGTTTTCCAGAGGCTATATGGAATTCTACATCTCAAAAAATTAGACAGAAGCAGATATGGAATCCAGCTGTCTTTTATTAAACCAATCATTAAAATTATTGGAAAATATGCAAAAACAATTCTCCTCACAGGTTTTTGAGGGAATATATTGTATATTTCATGAAAATGTTATTTGTGTTAGAGAATCAAGATGGTGGAGGAGTGAGTGGAAGTCACACTGACCTCCTCCCAGGACCAACCTGGAATTACAACTAAATTGTAGAGAAATCACTGGGAACAAACAACTGAACAATAGAGAGAGGGGAGCCTCATAACTTCAGACAGACAGAGGAGCAGCTTTAGCACAATCTAACTGGTAAGTAGTACAATAGAGTCTCATGAAGATGGGTAGGACACCCATGGGGGGCAGCACCAAAAGGATATTGAAACGGCCAGTTGTATCCACCTGAGGTGAGTGGGATCTAAACCATAAGCAGGAATCTTCAGCCTACGGCAAAAAGCCCAAAAAGTACACAGATAACAGACACCTGCAAAAAGCAGCAGGCTTGCTCTCTGCCAGAGACAGATGGCTGGACATGCAAAGAACCATTTAAAGGGCCAATGCATATATTTTTATATGCCGCCACTTACCCTGGTCTCTGGAAAAATTGGGGGCAGAATGGTCTAGAGACATGTGAAGAGAGACTAGAGACAGAAGCCTTAGGGAGAGAACTGAGAGAGTAGCCTGCAGGATCCTGGTGCTAACTGCTCCCCCATACAGCAGCAGCCATCTGGCTCAGACAAACCACTCCCCTGAGTGGCAGCCTGAGAGGACCCAATAACCTCACCCACAGGAGGGACACTGCCGTGCCCTATGGTGTCTCTAAGCCAGCCTGCTGAGTGCAGAGTGACTAGATTAAGGAGACAGCCACAGACAGGAGATCCCTGAAAGTCTTGAACAGACTGCCTAAGTTCAGACAGGGTAAACATCTGACATCATCACAGGCAGATCCAGAAAGAAAAAAACAGCATCTCCTATCATAGAAGGTCACACCACAAAGTCAAGAAATCAAGGAAGATCAACTTAAGAAGCAGAAGCAAAAAAGAAGAGTCTCACAAATAATGGGAAGACAAAGAAACGTCCCCCAGTCGAAGAGAAAGGAGGAATCCCCAGAAAGAGAACTAAATGAAATAGAGGCAAGTAAACGATCAGATATTGAATTCCAAACAACGGTTCTAAGGTAGCTCAATTAGCTCAGTGAGCTCAAAGAGAATTATTAAAATCTACGTGGAAACTACAAGGAACTTACTGCCAACTATATCAGCATGAAAAAGGACATAGAAACTATCAATAAGAGACAAGAGGAAGTGAAGAATACAATTTCTGAATTGAAGAACAGAGTACAAGGAATCAAAAGAAGGCTAGATGAAGCCAAGGATCAAATCAGTGAGCTGGATGACAAAGTAGAAAAAAGCTCCCAGAAGGAGCAAGAAAATGAAAAAGATTCAGAAAGAATGGACAGGTATAAATGGAAATGCAGAACAACCTGAAATGTAATGATATCCATATAATAGGGATATCAGAAGGAGAAGAGGATGAGGAAGGGATAGAGAACCTGTTTGAAAAAGTAATGATGGAAAACTCCCCTCATTTGAGGAGAAAAAAAGTCACATAAGTCCAGGAAGCACAGAGGATCCCATTCAAGAGGAACCCAATGAGGCCCACTCCAAGACACATCATCATTAAAATGGCAAATATCAAAGACAAACAGAGAATCCTAAAGGAAGCAAGGGAGAAACAGGTAGTAACATATAAGGGAGCCCCGATACAGCTCACATCTGACTTCTCAACAGAAACCCTGCAAGCCAGAAGGGAATGGCAAGAAATATTCCAAGTCATGAAAAGCAAAGACCTGCAACCAAGACTGCTCTACCTAGCAAGGCTCTCACCTAAAATGGAAGGTGAAATAAAGGGTTTCCCTGACAAAAGGAGGCTAAAAGAATACACCTCCACCAAACCAGCACTGCAAAATATGCTAAAGGGACAGCTTTAAGGTGAAGAAAAAGAGTCTATGAATGTCCAATTTCTTTCACAATCACCAATACTTGATATTACCAATATTTTTAATACTTATTAATCTGATTGTGATGAGTTTTTTAATTGTTATTCTATTATTTGTTGAAACTAAACCTGGTTTTGTATATTTCTTGCCTCTTTCTATTATTTTTACAAAGCTTTAAATGACTTTTTGGTATTCTTTATCCATTTTTTGATAACTGTGTGTAGAATTTTTGCCCTAAAAAAATAAAACTATTAACCCTTTATTGATGTGTTGCAAATACTTTCCTATTGTATTACTTGTCCTTTTTTATATGTATGTTACTATATAGTCTTAAATGTTTAATATAGTCATATTATCAGTATTTTACTCTATAGCTTCTGAGTTTGAATATGTTACTACAGGGTAATAAAAATATTATATTTTCTCTGAAAACTTCTTAGATTCTACATATTGATTTTTAACTAACCTGAATATTTCTTGTGTAATGTGTGAAAAGGGCTCTATATTCATTTTATTTCAAGTAATAGTGGTCCATGCTCCTTATTTGTTGAATAAGCTTTATTTTCCCCAATGATCTGAAATATCAATTTAATCATATATTACATTGTTAGAAAGATATATATGTTTGTTTTTAGAATGCTCATTTTATTTCATTACTCTTGATTATTTCTGTGCTGGTGTCATGTTTTAATTGCTGAGACTTTATAATGGATTCAGATTTTTTAGTATTTTATAATGGATTTTGACATTTAAAAAATAAATAAATACAATCAATCTGCATTTAAAAAAATAGAAAGAAAGAAGGAACTCCTGTCTTTTGCGACATCATGGATGGAACTGGAAAATATTACACTAAGTGAAATAAGCCAGTCGGTGAAAGACAAAAACCATATGATCTCACCTATAAGTAGAAGCTATTCAACAAAATAAACTAACTAACAAAATAAACCACAGGCATGGAAACATGGATCAGACTGAAAGTGACCAGAGGGGATGGGGGAGGAGGGTAATGGTGGAAAGAAGGAGAAGGGACTAAACAAAGAACATGTATGAATGACCCATGGACATGGACAACAGAGTGGGGATTGACTGTGAGAGAGAGGGGTGGGATGGGTGGAGGAAGGCAAAGGGGGAAAAATTGAGGCAACTGTAATAGAATAAACATGATTTAAAAATAAAATATTTTAAAAAAAGAAAATGTTATTTGTGTTAAAGTGTTGATTTACTGGTGCTATTTTCAAACGATTTAATTATTTAAATATTGTGAAATGTTCCAGTTTTTATTTCTAATACAATAAACATCAATAGGTATGATATGTATGAAAAAAGTTCTTTAGGTTCCTCAATAACTTAGTATAAAAGGAGTGCTGAGACCAGAAATTTTGAGAACCACATCATCCCAGTATTGCTAAGCAGAGCTGTAGGCCTGCCTAAGGTTGCGTATGGCATATTTGCAATGGAGCTGGTTACTCAGTTTTCTTCTACAGTGACTACCAAGAGGAGAAACAAAGAAAATGCATTGTTGTGTTGATCCACTACTAGATTTTGGCAGAGTTGCTGTAGCAGACTGGCTAGGTCAGGCTGTCTTGTTCTTGATAAAAATAAGCTCGTCATCTTAAAAAATAACTCTTGATATTTTGCAAGAATTGGGAAGATTAAGCAGTTTCTTAATCCTAAACTTCTTTTTCCTTCACAAATCTTCTTTGGATCATTTAAATATGGTTAATTATGTACTTAAAGCAGTTTTCCAGCTTCCTGTCTCGCTTTTATGTTTGGTGACAGAAACAAAGATAATCTATTCAGCTTCATGGTTGACCTGTCTCTGATGATACAGTCACTCACTTTAAATGATGGAGTATATTTAATTTATGTATCCAATCTCTCTGATCAGATTATCAGTCTCCCTTCAGTTTGGGTATTCCATAAGAGATTCCTTTTGGAGACAGGCTACTGATGATGATTATGATGATGGTGACATTGCTTCATTCAACAGGTATTTTTGAGCATTTAAAATGAGACAGGCACAGTGCAGACACTGAGGATTCATCAGGGAACAAAAGAAACAGTGGTGCTTATGCTCCAGTGAGAGAGACCAACAAGGACAAAGAACTGAAATAGAAACTATGGTAGATATTAAACGCTAGAATGCAAAAGTAAGTAAACCTTGAGAGATGATAGAAATGGGGTTATATGTGTGAAATGCCAGATATGGTGACCAAAGAAGGTCTCACTGAAAAGGTTACATTTGAGCAAAGACTTCAAGGAAGTGAGGGAAACATGTAGTGACAGGAGAGAAAAGTGATCCGAGCAGAAAAGCCACAAACTCCTGAAGGCAGGAGAGTAACTGGGGCAGTGGTGGACAGGAAGGAGGCTTATTGCTGGAGAAGCAGGACAGGGAATGGAAGTAGGGAACAGGGGAGGGGAGAAAAAAGAAGACAAGGAGGGAGAGAATGATGCAAAAAAATGTCAGCAATTGATAAGGCATAGCAAAATTTGGCTGTGTCAGCTCCTCCGCCTCACATCACCTGCTGTAATTCTTTTTCTTTAATTGAAATACAACCTATACTTTAACCTGTTTTCTCCACCAGATAAGGTTCATTCCATTTTTAGCATCTAATGGAAGAAAAAAAAGAAAAAAGAAAGAAAAGAAAAACCTAAATGTTCGACAGAGTTCGAATAAATTATGGCATGTTATGTCACCTTTAAAATTCAGAGCTTGGCAGAGCATTTATGACTTATGAAAATGCTTATCTCACTAAAGGAAAATGTGGGACACAATGCAACATAGCTAGTTTTGTTTAAATGCCTGAATATAAGCATCCTTTCTCATTCTGAGAGAGAAATTATACCACAGTGTTAAAAGTGCTTACTTCCAGATGGTTGAATTATGAGCATTTTTATTTCTTATTATATTCTTAATTTTCTACAATAAACATATTTCTGTCATAATCAGAAAATGATAACATATAGAAGTGAATTAAATAATTCAGTCCAATATCATTTAAATCAAAAAAAATTTTAACTCATAAATTTATTAGTTACCCTCAGGATATTAAGGGTGATTTAAAATTGTACAGTGTTAACACTGCTAAGATCTATAATATAATGTGAGTCTATAAGATATTACATTTATATGAAAATCACATAATTGGCTTTATACCATGAGCTACTTGCTTTAAAACAGAATCAAATGAACAGATTTATTTGGACCCTATTTACTGCAATTAATATATTAATATCTAAAACATTGTCTTAAGTAGGTCTGTCTCAAAGATTACATTATATTTAAAAGACTAAGAATAGCAGATAATCAAGACCTACAGTGAAGTCACTATACAATCTCATTATCATTTTTTTGGCCAAACACCTTCTTCCAAAGATTATATTGTTTGATATTAGAGGTGAACCTCCTTGACTATTTCAGTGTATAGATTTTAGAACACACTGAAATGATAAAGCAAATCATTTTTATGTTGTATAACCTTAGGCCTCTCTCTTCCCCAAAGCACAAAAAATAAGACATTACCATCCCCATGGATTCTCTCCCTGTGATCATTCCCAATCACTGTCCATCTCCCTCTCCACACTGAACCAATATTCTGACTTTTAAAATTATACATTGGAATTGTTTGAAGTTTATAAGAATAGAATGAAACCATATGCATTTTTAATGTTTGACTTCTTTCATTCAACATTATGAGGCTCATCTGTGCTGTTTTATGTAGCTGTTAACTCAGTTATTTCCATTGCTGTATTGTATTTTCTAGTATGAGTATTCCACAATTTAGTTATTCATTCTACTTTTGATAGATATTTGGGTTGTTTCTAGACTGAAGATGTTATAATGAAAGCTGCTATGAGCAATTCAGTTCCATTGTGCTTAGATAGATGCATATGTTATGGAGTGTTAACATTTCGTGAACCACCTCAGTCTTAAAGCCTGGCTGCACATTAGAATTACCCCAGTTCTTGGGTGCTAGTTCCACAGGTAATTCTAACCTGAGCTGGAGTTAAGAACCACTGAGCTAGATGTCAAAACTCCCAGACAAAAAAGAAAGAGAAGAATTTATTACTAGTTCAAAGAATTCTGAGTGAATTATTTCCAGAAAGAGGACAATAAAATGCAATTCAAAAATTAGGTTGTATCCATATTGACTTTGTCTTTCCATTTTTTACTTTAAGCTCCTAAATCAAAAGTGTACAAGTCTAGCTTTATAATGATACTGGCATAACCTGGCTGGTACCACAAGTGTGAGTGAGGCCAAGGAAGGGGCCACAGGAGGAGGACGCCTGAGGCTGTGAGGGCTAAGCTGTGTACCCAACTAATGCAGCACAAGAGGACAGATTCCACCACCCTCGGTGGGTGTGGGGAGGTCTTGAACTGAGTATGTGCAAGGGTAGTGAGGCTAAGGGAAAGCTCTCCCTACTCCCTTCTGCTTCCTGGGTGGGGATGAGACCAGGGGATGCAGACACAAGAGATCTTAGAGGTCAACATGGCAGCAGGGGCAGATGCTGTGCCAGAGAAGACCTGTCAGTCTAGCCTGGGAAGAAGACAGGATTGGTTGGAGGGCTGGACCCTTCCTCAGAACTGTAGACATTTGGGTGGGAAGATGTGAATGGAGGGAATGGAAAGACCCACTCTATTGGACCCACCTCCTGTATGTGCTGACCAGAGCGTTTGCGGGATCAACTAGCCCTGGAAGCCATGTGGCAAAGGACAGCTCTCACAATACATGCAGACTCCAGGGGGGAGCCTGAGGCCAGAGAGCTTCACACTTAGGCACCCTGGGCACCAAAGGACAGAAAAGGATAGAGCAGGAATTTTGAGCATTGTTTTGGCCTTTGGGCTTTTTGGAAATTGCTGGGGTTTGTTTGTGTTTTGCAGAGGAGATGAGCCTGGAGACAGGGAGTCGCCTGTCCTCCCAAACTGTACAGTATTTTAATAAAGACCTCTTTTCTTCCTCACCAAGTTTTGCCTCCCAAATTTGCCTATTGCTGGAAGTGGGCAGCCACACTTCATTTTTTGTTCAGTAACAATAACAGTGTAAGTGGGCTCCATATTATTTTGAAAATTCTCCAAATTCTGAAAGGAAAGTTACTTTAGACATGTTTTAAAGATACATGTGTCATGATTTGGCACACTTTGGATGGGGGATTTGGCTAACAAAAATTTAGACAGACACTAGTGTGGTGTCCCAGCTCCATAAATATTCAAACGGGCAAGAGTTAATTTTTGGTTGTCCAAATCACAACCTGGAACTAAATGATATCTGCTTAATACTTATTACTGCAACTGAAAATTTGCTTGGTGCTTTTAATTCCTTGGGGTTTTTTTTAAGCTGTTTTTTGGACCTATGCCCAGGAGTTGCCTTGATAAATGTATTTCAGAGAATGAAAAACAAAAATGAACAATGTGAGTCTAGAAAGTACAGCAACAGATAGCATTAAAAATCACAAGGCTCCATCTCTGATATTCATTGGCAGATTGGAAAGAACAGAGGCCATAAAAAAATTATTTTGTGATATGCATGGAATACGTTAAAACTTAATATTGTTTCTGTTTAGTCAGGTAGTTGAATACTTTCACTTGGTAGTATAAGTTGTTTTAATGTCCCACCCCACCCTGAATAATTCCTTCACCAGCCTGACTTGACATGAACTCAGCCATTTAACCAAAAAAACATTATTTGAACTTTGACCATATGTCAGGATTCATGAAAGCTTCTGTAGGCATATAAAGACTCCATTCTTGCCTTCAAGGAATTTACACTCTTTGGGGTGAGGCATTAGGCATGAACTGAATCTAAAAGGATGATCAGACTTCTCATTGGCAGACAGGAAGGAAGAGGACATTTCAGATAAGAACAAAGGTGCAAGGGAAAAAAGGGGCAGATGTTTAGAGAACAATGAGAACAATCCTGTTGGAGTTTTGAATCTTCTAAAGCAGTGGTTATTAAAGGTTAGTGACTGTGACTAAGGCAGAGAAGAAGTTTATGTACATACATAACCCACTAGTTCTATATTAGGATGTACTGCTTTGTTGAAAGTAAAGAATTGAGGACAATCAACTAGACAGTCAAGATGGTAATTTGGTAGGCAGACAGACATGAGCAGAGCAGGACCATGGGCCAGGCACAGAAGGTCGCTGAGGTGAAAAGCCTTGGGTGCCTAGCAACAGGGAAAACTGAGAAAACAAGAATCTTGCCCCCAGGGTAACATTTCTTCCCCTAACATACTGTTGTTCATGTGATTCAGACCCTCTCCTGACATTTTCTCCCCTGGTATGCTGCTAGTCATGCAGGTTAGACCTCCTTAGAGATGGGAACAAACAATGGGACCAGAGAATAGCCAGTAAGCATTAAACCTGTAGGGCAATGAGGTTCTGACCCACATCAAATACATCTAGGCCTCAGTTTTTTTTCAGTTCCAGGCTCAGAAAAGCAGCAGAACCAGACAAGCAACGCCATGGCTGACTGACATCAGGACCCGCTGCACTGACTAATAACCTTCTGCCCTGGTGCCAACCAATCAGTGGAAACCATTACCTTGAAAGGACACACCTGGACAGATGATTCTATTTTGATCCTCCTCTGAGACTTCCAGACAAATGCCCTCAAGATTGAGAAACCAACACACCCATGCTTTTCCCCATCGCCTTCCCTTGGCAGAATTTTTCTTGCCTCTTTCTCATAAGTTCCAAGGACCTTTCTTTTTCCTCTGTAACTTGTTTCCTGAGCTCATTTCTTCTATGGATCACTTCTTCTACCTCTGTAACTTTCTAAACAAACTTTCTCTTATAGTTTAAGTCTTGGGTCTAAATTCTTTCATAGCCAGAACTCAAGTACCAAGGTTGCTGATCCAAGGCTGTGTCTGACTCCACCAGTCTAACACCTGGTGATGTTTTCTCTGCCAACAATAATAGCTAAGCAACCTGACAGAAGCAAAACAAGTAAGAAAGAAAATCCTAAGCAAAATTTCCAAAATATATGCTTTAACACCCAAAATAGCAGGAATTGAAATCTATGGCCAACTTAAGACCACTCTTATGATGCTCTGCTAACATGCTTCCCAGCTGCTGAAGTAAGAAACCTGGAACTCATCTTCCATCTCTCCATCATCAGACTTCTTCCTGTGATCCATACAGGAGCAGCTATTCTCAGCTCTGCCCCCAATTTACACCAAGCCAGCTTGTCTCTCACCACCTTCCAACTGGTCTTTTGGCTTAAACTGTGTCCCCTTTATTCTTCCCACCCCAATCCCAATTCATTCTATGCACAGCAGCTATAATGTCTTCTAAAAATCCTGGGGGATCTGATGAGCAGGGGAATCTTATCATATCATTCCCCTGCTCAAAACACTCCTATGATCCCCATTGTACCCAGGATAACATATAGAATCTGTAATATGACCACAAGATCCTGGAAGGTTCCACCCTGTCCCTTCTCTAAAGCCATTTTTCTTCATGCTCTCCTCTGTAATTGGAACCCACTTTCAAACTAGATATGCTTTTGCCAGCCTCCACTTCGAATGCACTTTGCATTTCTTGTTTTCCTGGCTAGGTCCTATTATGGGTCATAGCTTAAAGGTCATTTCCTGACAGAGGCCTGCTTTGACCAATGCCCCAATCTAAATTTTGTCTCCTAGCATACTCTCTCATAGTCCATAGTCCTTTATTTCATGGTACTTACTACAATTTGTAATTATACAGGGGTGAGCAAAAGTAGGTTTACAGTTGTATGTGAAACAGAGTTTATTCTTGCATTATTATTTACTTATTAATTAATACATTGTTGTTGTCATTATTATTAACCTACTTTTGCCCACCCATGTACATGTAAATCTGTATTTGTTTAAGACTTGAAGAATCATGAAATTATGAATCATGTGTGATTGATTCATCACTGTGTACCTGAGCCTCGCACCCTGACACCTAAGGTTTGCAATAAGTATATCTACAAAGCATAAAATGGAAAGAATTTTAAATATCTCTCTGTGGGCTGCACTACACTATTGACTCAAATCCTTGATATTCTCTACCATCACATTTAGTAATTCATTTGATTGATTACTACTGTATTAGGCCTTATTCATACGTAAACAAGGGAAGTTACTTCCCTCAAGCATAGAGAAAAAAAATTTGCATTTTGGGTAGTCCTGTATGGATGTCATTTGACTTACAAAAGTCCCCACCCTTGAGATGCAATGCATATAGAAGTAGTAAGAAATATGAGGAACTCATAATAGAACAGTGTTTATTGAGCCTGTCCTGCCAGGCTTCCCGCCACACCTCTCACAGGCACTATCTGTAATCTTACAACTATCCTGAACATAGGTATTACAGCTCCACTTACAAATGAGAATGGTAAACTCTGAGAGATGATGTGCCCCAGTCACAGAGCTAGTTGGCAGGAGGGATTGGCGGAGTAAATTCTTTAAAAAATCCACAATCAGCACAATGTAATCTTTGTGAAATTAGCAAACCATTTTGGAATTTCCACCTTTAATGTTATTTCCCATATTGGTTGAAATGATATTTACTGTAAGTTCTTAAGAACTTTTTCTTTATTTTGAATAATAAATAATATCATTCACAAATAAATGTTTCTGACCCCTAAATTTTGTTGGAGAGACTTTAGGATTAAAAAGAAAATAAATATCAAATTAAGGTGTTTATAAATACTATGTGCCTGACCCAAATAATAAAAAATAGCCTTTCACCCACATACTTGGGAAATGTATGCAGCTCCCTGGTATGTGTCAGGAAGTCTGTAGGCTGGGTGGGCAAATATTTAAGCATGTGTAAGGACAATAATAGCTCCTTTGGAAATCTTCAATACACTAAAATCATAAATATTAAAGGAAATGCAGCACTGTTAGGGAGAGAATTCCAAGTTGACTTGGCATGAAACAGGAGACTGCTTGAAAGCTTTAGAACTTCTTCAGATTTGGACATTAGAAGAATCCTGGAAGGGAGACATTGTGGAAAAAAGAAGGAGACCTGCCACGGAATCTTGACTTGGGGTATACAGTCAAGTACTTCTCTTTGTGGACCTTAAAGCCAAGTTTTAAACAACAGAGACTATTTTAGAGAGAAATGCCACATTCTTGTTAGAGGGAAAGATCTTCCTGTAAGAATTAAGAAAAAGAGAACTATTATATGCAGAAGTTTTATATAGAGGGTAGGGCAAAAGTAGGTTTACAGTGGTTCATATGGAAAATAATACAATAATTAATAACTAAATAATATAAGAATAAACTCTGTATTTTGCATACTCACAACTGAGGCCAAAGGACCCTTCAATGATATTCAGCCACTATTTTTTTCTAGTCTCTGTTATTTTCTAACACAGATTGGGTACAAGTGCTGGGTAAAAGGAACAGAAATTAAGGCAACCATTAGAATAGTTCAATCTGTGTATTATCCTCAAGCACCTTGTGACAAGCAGGACAGGTGCTATTAGAAACAGCCTGACAACATCTCTCTCTCTCCCTCTCACTCTCTAGACTTGCACATCTCCTTGTCATCTGATTTCTCCCAGGAGACTTTGTTTCCTTGCTGGGTATGGTGTCTCGTCTCTGTAGACTTTAGATTATTCTCTCTTGGCCAGGACATCCTTATTTCAAAGTCTTTTCTGAGAATGACTATTTGATTCTATTCAGGCAGAACTTGAGAGTGGAAACAATTTCATCTCTGAGTCTTTTTTCTTTTTGATAAAAGGCTCCAAGTCATCAATCTGGGATGTTATATGTAAGTAATAATTCTTCTGGTTATTAAGTAGAAACTGATAATTGCAACCAATGCTATACATTTATCAAATGGCAAAGCCTGTGGGGAAAGAGACATGAGAACTAACCATACCACTCTAAAGAGCTCCAGCATCCCAGCTGCTGTTTCCTGATGGCTTCTGTGCAGGAGGAGCATGTGGCTGTAGCTGGACTCTGTGAAAGTAGGAAGGGACATGCTTAGAAGAGGCATGCCCTATTCCCGATCTGCCTGTACCTTAAGGAATAGAGGTAGGAGACACTCTTTGGAAATGAGGGTCTGATTATGAATGAAGGTAGAAGATGGCATAGCCTGTAGAAAATTGAGAGGGTAATTTACCTCAGAAAATGGGAAAATTATTTCAAGTAGAAAATTACAATAAAATGTTTTCTGTGTGTGTGTGCGTGTGTGTGAGAGAGAGAGAGAGAGACTCTAAACCCCCATTAATGATAAGTACTCTTCAGACCACTGAAAATGATCTTCTTAACCTCAAAGGCAAAAGGAAGCCATCTCCAAGTTTATTTCAAACAGCAAATTATCAGATAAGTTTTTTTTAGGACACAGTTGGTGCAGAAATAACATTGGGCCTTGTGGTGGGTTAAATAGGGGCCCCAAAATGACACATGTAATTCCTAATCCCTTATACCTATGAATGTGGCCCTTGTTGGGAAACAGGTCTTGCAGACATAATTAATTAAGGATCTTGAGACAAAAATCATCCTGAATTTAGATTGGGACCCAAATCTAAAGACTAGTGTCCTTATATGAGAGTGAAAAGAGAAATTTAACACAGAGACACTGGGAATAAGAACATGTGAAGATGGAGGAAGACACTGGCAGTATGTTACGCCGCCATGAGCCATAGAACGCCAAGGGTTGCAGGCAGCCACCACAATCTAGAGAGGGCATGGAACAGACACTTCCACAGAACCTCCAGAAAGGACTAAGCCAGCTGACACTTTAATTTTGTACTTCTGGCCTCTAGAATTGTAAGAGAATAAATGTCTATTGTTTTAAACCACCTAGTTTGTGGTAATTAGTGGCATCACTCTTAGGAAACTAATACAGACCCCCAAGCCTCAGGTGTGAGTACAGAAGTGAGTAGGAAATAACTTACAGGAAATATTACTTTGACCTACTGCAATAACATTTACAATATTTAAACATGAATAATTTTTACATTAGAAGACTATGTTTAAATTCTAGTACTCTTGCCTAAAATCCCTATGATATCAAAGCAGGAGGGTAGCAGAAAGACCCATGTTCGTACCCTTGTTGAATTCAGGATTTCTGAATCGGCCCACCAGGATTTTATCTGCAGAAAAGCCCCATACGTTTCTTGTCAACAGTGGTTGGGTTCTGTGGGGCTTGCAGCCATCCGGCAGGGCTAAAGCTACAAGTGGGTGGAAATTGGGACTGCTCTCCATCTCTAGGACAATATCTGGGCTGGGAAAGGGACTTGCGCCAGGGGAGGAGAGAGTGATGGAGAACAGGGTTAGCCTGCAAAGGTGGGCAGTGTTGGAGAGCAGCACAGTTTTTTATCTTCCATCTTATCTTCTGGCCCTTCCTCTTGTGTCAGGTAGTTAGTGAGGGGGCAGCAATGGACTGAAATGCAAGTCAAATGATTGGTTCAGAGCATCAGTGGGAAAGAGGCTGTGAACACAAGCTCTATTGGGAACTGATGAACAGTGAGAGGATGTGGTTGCCTAGTCCAGCCTGATGGCTATTGGAGCAGAAAAATAAGAAGCCACCTGCCAATGTGGAATGTCATAAGGGCTGGCAGAAGTGACCATTTTTGATATTGGCTCAGCAATAGTATGACATGGATATCACAACAGTAACCGGGTAAAAGCGAGGGCAAGAGCAGTGCATCAGAAAACCCCACAGATCTCTGAACTATCAGGGATGATTTGAGGGTTGAGGTTGTAGCTGCTTTAACTAATGGAAGCTGGAGCAAAAGGCCACCGCTAAACCACAATGAGATCCCACCTCACACCCATTAGGATGCTCCTATTAAAAACAAAACAACACACAGAATATAACAAGTATTGGTGGGAATGTGGAGAAATCGGAATGCCTTGTGTACTGTTGTTGAGATGTAAAACAGGGCAGCCACTGTGGCAAACAGTATGGTGGTTCTTCAAAAAACTAAAAGTAAAACTACCATATGACCCAGCAATAGCACTTCTGAGTATATGTCCAAAAGAATTGAAAGCAAGGTGTTGGAGAGATATTTGTACACTCATGTTTGTAGTGGCATTATTGACGATGGCTAAAAGGTGGAAGCAACCCAAGTATCCATCAATGGATAAATGGATAAACAAAATGTAGTATATAACAGAATAGTATCTAGTCATAAAAAAAAAGAGGAAATTTTGGCATATGCTATAACATGATGACTTGTGAGAACATTATGCTAAGTGAAATAAGCTTGTTACAAAAAGATAAATACTGTAGGATTTCACCTAATACAGAAGCAGAAAGTAGAACAATGGTGCTGGCTAGGATTTGGGGATGAGAGGAATGAGGAATTTAATGGGACAGAGTTTCAGTTTTGCAAGATGAAAAGGGTTCTGGAAATGGATGGTGGTGATAGTTGCACAGCAAAGTAAGTAAACTGAATTGTACATTTAAAAATGGTTAGGATGGAAAATCATGCTGTATATTACTGTCATTAAAACAAAACAAAGAAAGAGCCATAACTCCATTCCCCTATTCTACCCTGAAACCTACACACGTACTACATACCCCTATCTCCACATCTATACATTTGAGGCTGAGGTGACCTGAGGATATCTGTTCCTGTATGGCTCATTCTATAAAATAAATTGTGCTTCAATGTTTAGTGCCTGATGGGTGTCACAAGCCCTCTGGCTGATTTAACAAAAAAAAAAAAAACAGAAGTCAATTTGACTCCTGGTCTCCTTTTATATTTATTCCTGCCTGCCTGTCATTAGCTCAAGTCTTCCACTTGGGCTTGGCAGCAGCAGCCTTCCTCATCTACCTGCCTCCAGTCTCACTCCTCCTAGGCTCATCTTTCCCAGGGCTTCCAGAGGGATCCTGAGAATAGCAAGTCTGATCACCTCCCAGCTCTGAGAACGCTCTGACTGTTGTCCATCCACCTGAGAAGGTACCTTCTGAGACTTGAAAGGTCGAAAGGTCCACCATTATTCTGGGAGGCAGCCTGACTCTCTAGCGTCACTTCCTACCTTCTGCCATTCCCAGCTCCTGCTATATCTCCCAAATGTTACCCGCCAGCAATACTCATGGTCATATTCTGATCAAGCTGTTTCATGTCTATGATTTTTCACATGCTTTTCCTGGGTATAGAAATGCCCTCTCTTCCTGCCAACCTGACAAACTGTAGTTAGCTTTCCAAACTCAGGTAAGACCAGAGCCTTCTCTTTTCTCTATATCACCCCTCACCCCACCCTGAATAACTCTAACCTCTCCTCTCTTTGTACTGTGTCTTTAAGTCTTTAATTTATACGTAATTATATTCTGATACATGTCACACAGCATGAGAATTACCTTTTTTTACATGTGTCACTTCCCTACTGAACTGGAGTTTCTTAAGGGTAAGTCTGCATGCTTAGTATGTGATAAGTATTATTTGTTAAATACAGTCTGTTAAAGAATTCAGGCCACTAAAGCAGTCATAATTATAAGATTTTTATCATAACTCTAAAATTAGATCATAATTTTATTAAAATTAAGTGATCATAATTATCTCTCAATCAAGGAATGTTTACAGTTCCAAGGAATTGTAGACCCCATTTAGTCTCATTTGTTTTTCAGCCAACTATATCAGAATATCTGTATTTGGGGCCTGGGCATTAGTATTTTTTAAAGCTTTCTGATTGGATAAAAGGACTTCAAAAGCAGTATTTTTTAAAGCTTTCTGATTGGATAAAAGGACTTCAAAACCATTGTCAGTCAAGTTCATAAAGCCCTGATCTCATTTATTTGTCTATGATCATGCAGCAACTTCCTATATCCATCCCAAAAAGATATAAATCTTATTACTTTTTTAATTTATTATTTTTTTAGACTCTCTGGGGACACTATTCCAGAATCTCTCCTGCCTTAGTGTTTCTCCCTAAAGTAAATAAATCAAGTATTAAAAAAAAAGAAATTTGTATCTACTATAATTTATTTTTCAAAAAAAGTTTGTTATTATAAATTTTAAACAGTCTTTAAGTCCTTTTCTGGGTATCTGATCTTCTATCCTCTCTTTGGCATGATGTTCTCTTAATTTACTATGTCTGAAAAATAATTTCAGCATTACTGTTTCTTAAGAAGTTTGGGATCATGACAGAATGAGCTGGCTAGCACAGAGTTTATTTTTAGCTAAGAGATTCTGATCCAAGCTCCTTAGCCAGTGGTTAACACTCAGCTTCCTTATCCTGCCCTGACACTTTTCTATACTTGTGTGCAAATCCTCCTATTCAGGGAACATCTCACATATGAAATGTTTGCCTGGCTCCAAATATTTCTTAGCTTCTGAAGCCAAAATGGAGCCTTTAACATCCTTAGACACAAAACTTTGAGAGGGTCTTTCAACATTCGTGTGTTTTGTAAAGTGAACCAGGGTATCTGGGGGAGGCCATTTGGAAGGAACAATGATTACGAAGATCATTGTTTTGAATCTGAAAAACTATGTGTACATCCTAAGTTCTGTTGTTAATTTAAAAATAAACACATCTCTTTTCTACAAGTTCAAATCATTTTTATTTAAAATCTCAGACCAAAACTAGAATTTGCCTGTCTTTTAAATGATCTCCTAAAGCACACATGCCTGTAACAGCAGAACAGCAGGATCTCTGATTTCTCAACTGCCCAGATTCACACACAGACATTCCTGCATGATCTTTCTTGCATCAGCCCGTCCCTCCATCTCTCCACTGTTTCCCCCATTCCCCTCACATGTTATCTACCATCCCTCTACTGTTTCCTTTCCTTCATAGGCCGTCAAGACTCATGCCCCATGCACTATAGTGCCAGCTTAGTTTACTCTCTACTTGTATTAGCTTTCTTTAGCTGCTGTAACTAATTACCACAAACTTAGTGGCTTAAAACAATACTATTGTATTCTTCTACATTTCTGGGTTCAGAAGTCTAAAATGACTCTTACGAGGCTAAAATTCAAGTGTCAGTAGGACAATGTTCCTTGTGGAAGCCCCAGAGGCATCTATTTTCTCTTCCAGCTTTTACAGACCACTGGCATTTCTTGGCTCATTGCCCCTTCTTTCATTTTTAAAGCCTGTCATTCCAACTTCTGCTTCTATAATTCCATCTCCTTTTGCCTTTGACCCTCCTGCCTTGCTCTTATAAGGACCTTTGTTACACTGGATACATCTAAATAATCCAGGATAATCTCCCTGTCTCAAAATCCCTACTTCAATTACATCAACAAAGTTTTTTTGACATATAAAGCAAAATATTCCTATATTTCAGGGATTAGGAGGTGATCTATTTATTTCAGGGATTGGGGGAGGGGTATCTGTCTACCACATATCCTGAAGTTTCTGGTCAGCCACCATTCTGATCATTTTCTCCTTCTCACTGCTAAAATATAGCATTGAATTGTTCCCCCAACCCCTGCCAAATTCATGTCTACCTAGAACCTCAGAATGTGAGCTTTTTTGGAAATAGGGTTTTTGCAGATGAAATTAATTAAGTTCAGATGAGGTCATACTGAAGCAGAGTAGGCTCTAAATCCAATGTGACTGGTGTCCTTATAAGGAAAGATTTGGGCACAGAGATACTCAGGAAAGAAGGCCAAATGATGACGGAGGCAGAAATTGGAGTGATGAAGCTACAAGCCGAAGAATGCTGAGAATTTCTAGCAACCTCTAGAAGTTAGAAAGAGGCAAAATAGTATTCTTTTCTAGAGGCTTCAGAGGGAGCATGGACCTTCCAAAACCTGGATTTCAAAATTCTAGTTTCCAGAACTGTAGAACAATGAATTTTTCTTGTTTGGACCTTCCTAGTTTGTGTTAACTTGTGGCAGCCCTAAAACATTAATACAGATATGATGGAAAAGAGGCACCCTATTTTGTTCATGTGCCAGGTTTTACTAAGAGACAGTTGCATTGACAGGTCAGCTGACCAAATTCTAAAAGCTTTCATTGTTCCATTTGTAATGTACAAAGATCTCTGTAGATTGTTGGCTCTGTGCCTGGGACTTCCCCATTCGAGGACTCTGGGCTGTCTTCTGACACACAGAAAGACAAGAGCAGTCTAGGTCAGGGGCTTTATACAAGAACTTGTATAATGAGAAAGAAAACAAACTTCCACACATTTTTTTACTGATAAAATTCAAAATATAATAATAATTTAGTATAATTTTTATAATATAGGTTTATAATGAGAATAATAAAATTCTTTTGGGGATGATAACATTTCACTTAATTGGGATTCAAATGTAATTGGTCTATTATCAACACTACTTGCTAATGCTCATCTGTTAGGGCTGGTCTGTAATGAGATTTGACCTCATTGAGTACTTCAACTCAAAGATGAATATTGCATCTTTGAAAAGTACTGCCAAATACAGATATCAATTCATGAGCATATAATTTTAATTGAGCATACTGATTGCAAGACATTTATGGTTCTCTTACATTTTCCTATTGATATTTGTCTTTTAGCATATCATCACATTGCAGATTAATTACTACCAATTGAAGGCTAGGTGGAAACTCCTCAAATGCTCAGTTAAATGGATTTTGAAATACAGAATTTTTTTTGCATTTGCACTGAGGTCTAAAAAATGCTGCTGGAACTGAAGTTTTAACTCAGAAAATATATCCACTGCAAATGTGCAGGAAAATAGAGATCTCATTTCTTGTTTTGCCTTTTGAAACCACTGGAAGCGTATAAGTCAGCTTCACATTTAAATGATATTAGTTGTCAAAATGACTTTATAGCAGTGTTGAGTTTCTCATTAGAGCAGTTTGGCCTTGTAATTTTAGGTTGAATTCATTAAGAAACATCAGCAAAAACTAATTTCCAAAGTAATTCAGTATTCAACAGTAGTTGAAGGCAGTTCTCATTAAAAAAAATTTCAGCTCTGGTCGGTGTGGCTCAGTTGGTTAGGCACTGTCTCACAAACCAAAATTTGCTGGTTAGCTCCCCTGTCAGGGCATATGCCTGGGTTGTGGGTTTGGTTCCCAATTGGGGCATGTATAGAAGGTGCCAATCAACACTTCTCTCTCACATCAATGTTTTTCTCCCTCTTTCTTTTTCTCTTCACCTCTCCCTAAAATTAAAAAAATAATAATAATCTCAGCCCTAATCTCAAAAAAATTCCGATAAAACTCTACCACTGCCTTGAACTGCTGTGTAGCACAAATCAGGATATTCAGCTCCTTTTTCTGACAAAAATTCATGGAACTAACTATGATAATGTCCACAAAAGCAAAGGATGCAATTATTTTCTGCAAAGCGCCTGTTAATAAATAATACAATTAATAACCACAAGCAATAAGCAACTCGCATTTTCTCAAGCTTAGTGAATTTGTCCAAATAAGCCTTTACTAATCCACCCATACTTTTACTACTATCAATTGCAACACATTTTAGCGGATTCTCCCTCAGGATGTACCAAAATAGTTTTCTCAAAATTTTTAAAAATATTCCCACCTGCAGATAATTTATCAAGGTTAATTCTTCAGTCACTTTGAACTCCATAGTGACTCCTTGAATAAATAACACCAACTGGGCAGTATCAGTAATATCTGTGGGCTCATCAAGAGCCAAGAAAAGCCACTCCAAATTATTTGTCTTATTTTTTAATTGACTAGTGATATTGCTCCCAGTATCTTCAATTCTCTGAGCAACTTTTCTCATTGGAAAGCTAAAAGTCTTAAACAAATTTTTTTTCTCTGGACATATTTTCTTTGGCTGCTGCCACTAGTTACAATATAGTTATTTCACCATTGGTAAACAGCTTTCTTTACTTGGATAACAAACGAGCCATTCAGAACTTTCTTTTGCAAAGTTCTGCCATGATGAGAAATTCTGTTTTAAGTTTTTATAATTTCTAACCATGGCTCTCCTGTGAGCTGGAAATATTGTAATGATTGTTTTCTGGTGGTCTGGTGTTGACCTACATTGTATTCTCTTAGCACAACTGTAATATTATTGTACAGTCAGCAAAATGCTTTGCCATCAAACTGTAAGAAAATAATCCTCACTCTTAATGGCATAATATTCAAAGTCCACTTCTCCTTTCTTGTTTTGACTTGATGGGTATTTACTATAAATTCAAGTAAGTAAATGTGGTGAGGCAGAAAAAAGAGAAGGAAGAAAGACGTGAAGAAGGGAGAGACATCATCATATGACATTTGAAATGATGTTTAATTACAACTGCATCACTACAATTTGCAGTGTGCCAAATATCAGTCAAAGTAATGGGAGTGTCATATACAATTTATCACAACTATTCAATTCTGCCATTATAGCTTGGAAGCACATAGGCAATATGTCAACAAAGGAGTATGGCTGGGTTCCAATAAGACATTATTATGGACAGTGAAATTTGAATTTCATATAACTTCCATGTGTCATGAAACCTTTTTTCCAGTTATTTACAAATATAAAAATTCATTCTCAGCCTATAGACCATACAAAAACAAGTGTTATGTCAGAGGTGGCTGGTGAATTGTAGCTTGTTGACTCCTCCTGAGATGACTAAGTCATCTTCAAAGTTCATCCTGCTCAACATCATAAGGCGCCCTTGAGATACAGAGTAATCATCTAAGGCACTTCCTTTGCACAGAGTACCTGTATATGACAATTCACTTGAATATTTCAAAGGAAGGGCTGTGAAATTTGTCTTAAAACAAATTTTTAAAACCATTTTGTCTATTTTTTGCCTTTTGCTGAATTTATTCTTTATTTATTTTATTTCTGTTTGCTAATGGTTTGCTTTTTTTTTTTAATGACAACGCAGAATTGGGAGCCAAAATGCAGTATATTACCTGTGATCCACACAAACAAGGTTTCTTATGAGACCCATTAATGGCCAAAAAATACATATCCCATGATAGTCCCAGAGGGTTCTTAATCTCACAAAAGACTTAAAAGCAAAATTATAAAACAGATCATTAGTTGTCAGGGGTTGGGAGTAGAGAGAGGCTGATCACAAATAGCACAAGGGAATCTTGTTGGTAAAGCAGTGTTCTCTATCTTGATTTTGGTGATGGCTATATGATTCTTTGCATTTCTCAAAACACAGAGCTATATACCAAGAGTGAATTATACTGCACATAAATTTTAAAAGTGAGTCATAAAAATAAAATACAGTGAGGACTTTTGGTTTCAGCTCTAACATGCAAAGAACTTGGAAGTTATCACTCCTATCCTCAGAGCAAGATAAAAACTGAACAGAATTAGATCTATCAGAAAATTGAGGTCACATGACAAACTGCCATCCCAAAATTCATAGAGAGTGGAGAATACAAAGAATCAAGGTTGAGATCAGCATACTGGGAGCAGAAGCCGCTAGAGCCAGTATCTGATAGGAATCATTAAACCATAACTGATGAATTCCTGGAGGCTGAATGTCGACTTGGGAGTTAAAATCCCTGGGGGCCCAGTCTTAGGGGAGCGGCCACACATTTATAGATTTTGCCTCTAGGAGCAGGTTCACGAGGTGAACGTTATGGAACAAAATCCCCTTATACTTCTGGCAGAGGGGAGGAAAAGGAATCATTTTGAACTACACCCAGAGCTTCTCCATACAAAGGCCTGGAGACCACTTTATCAGAGGATTAGCCAACCTAGTGGGAGGGCAATTAGACAAATCAAGCACTCTCTAGCCTTTTCTTCTCACATAAGGAGAGAAAAAAATGCTAAGGAATGCTTCTGAAGGTTATAGCTCAGAGACTCAGACCACTAAAACAATTGAGATTTAATTATAAAATCATAAAGTGCTTTCCCTTTCCAACACCTTACCACCATAACAGAGCTCCCGTGTAATTAATAGTAGCTTTTAATGGAGAGATATGTAAGACACAGACTCTATTTATAAAGAAATTCTTAGGGAAACCCAAAAACAACAAGGAAGGGGGAAAAGCTGAAACCTGAGAATCTACAGCTATAGCAAATATTAAACACTTGCCTATCTTCTAGCCAGATTAACATAAAACCTCACATAAAAGCCAGTTTATTATTTGCACAGCTAGTTTGGTTTTCAACAAAAAAACTGCAAAGCACACTGAAAGACCGGGGGAAAAAACTAGTATGAAAATACAAAGCAAATATCAGAGCCAGATTTCAGAGATAAGGTGATTCTGGAATTTAGAGTTAGGGAATTTAACTATGATTAATACGTTAAGGGTTCTAATGGAAAGAAAATAGACAAGATTTAAGAACAGATATGTAATGTTAACAGATGAAAATTCTAGGAAAGAAGAAAATACCTTACCTACAGATTAAAAATAGATAAGAATTGCATAGGACATCTCTTCAGAAAACATACAAGCAAGAAGAAAGTGGAGTAAAACATTTAAATTGTCAAATGGATGAAAACCACCAATCTGCAATTCTATCCAATAAAATTATCTTTCACAGGTGAAGGAAAAATAAAGACTTCCTCAGACAGGCAAAAACTGAGGGAATTTATCACTGGTAGACCTGCCTTACAAGAAATGTTAAAAGAAGTTCTTTAGAGAGAAGGAAAATTACATAGAATATTTCAAAAATTCGGATCTACATAAAGAAAGAAAGAGCTTTAGAGAAGGAATAAATGATGATAAAATAAAGTCTTTTATTTTTCTTATTATTAATTGATCTGATAGATAATCATTTGTTCAAAATAATAACAGCAGCAATATACTGGGTGATGATACTATTTGGATAAGTGAAATCAGTGGCAGCAATGCTATAAGGAGGGGGAGGAAGAATTGGGGATACTCTGTAATAAGATACCTGTACTACCCTTGAAATAGTATAGTGTTATTTGAAAGTGGACTTAGACTAATTGTAAATGTATATTGCAAACACTTAACAAATGATGTATTATAGAATTGTACACTTGAAACCTATGTAATTTTATTACCCAGTGTCACCCCAATAAATTTAAATAAATAAATGGCACTAAATATCTTTTAAAGAATAATTGATATGCTTAAGAGAAGAAAAATAAAATAACATTAACTGCTCACTTAAAATCAGAGAAGGCTGAAAAGGAGATGATTAAAAAGAAATAAAGTACTAGCACAATGAAAATAGTTACAAACATGGTAGATATTAATCTAACTACATTAATAATCACATCAAATGTGAATGGTCAATTAAAAGTCAGAGACTGTCAGAGAGGATTAAAAAAAAACCAAAACCCAAATATATGTTGTATACAAGAAACTCATTTTAAATATAAAGACACTGATTATTAAAATTAAAGGAATAAAGAAAGATATATTGTGTTAACACCAATCAAAACAAAGCTAGAGTAATATTAATTTCAAATAAAGCAGACTTCAGAACAAGGAAAACTGTTAGGGGCAAAGGGGGACATTATACAACAATAGAGAGGTGCACTTTCTAAGAAGACACTTTCTAAGATGTCTAAGAAGCCATCAAAATATTGAGGAAAAAATGTATAGAACTACAAAAAGAAAGAGAAAAATTTATTATTATAATTAGAGACTATATCTCCCCTCTGTCAGTAATTGGCAGATCCAGAAGGTGGAACATCAGTAAAGATATACAGTTGATCATTGAACCACACTGGTTTCAACTGCACAGGCCCACTTACACAGGGATTTTTTCTGATAAGTACTATAAATGCATTTTTTCATCTTTATTATTTTCTTAACACTTTTTTCTCTAGTTTACTTTACTGTAAGAATACAATATATAATAAATATAACATATAAAATAGGTGGTAATCGACCATTTATGTTATCAGTAAGGCTTTCAGTCAAGAGGTAGGCTATCAATATTAAGTTTGCGGGAGTCAAAAACTATAAATTACACAGAGAGTCAGTGGCTCTAACTCCCATATTATTCAACGGTCAGCTATAATTGAAACAACAGCATCAATCAACTGGATCTAATTGATATTTATAGAATACTTCCTCTAACAATAGTTGAATAAACTTGTTTCTCAAGTTTACACAGAACATTCACCAAGACAGACCACATTCTGGGCTATAAAACACATCTTAAGAAATTTAAAAGAATACAAATCATACAAAGTACTCTCTCAGGCCACACTAGAATTAAACTAGAAAGGAATAACAGGAAATAGCTGGAAAAAATCCCAAAATATATGGAGATTAAATAACATACTTCTAAATAATACATGGGTCATTGGAGAAATGTCAAAAGAAATTTAAAAGTATTTTGAACTAAACAAAATGATAATACAACCTTTCAAAATGTATGAAACTTCCAGTGAAATGTGTGAAAGTGTGTAAAACTTAGAGTAAAACTTATAGCACTGAATGCACAGAAGAAAATCTGAAATTAATAGCATAAACTTCCACTTCAAAAAACAAGGGAAGGTACGAATGATGACTAAAGCAAGCAGAAGAAAAATAGAAAATCAATAGAGACACCATAAGCTGGTTTTTTAAAAGAACAATAAAATTGATAAACCCGGCTACAAAAAAAAAAAAGAAGGCACAAATTGTTAATATCAGAAATGAAAGAAGGGTAACCTCTAGTGATTCCACGAACATCAAAAGAATAATAAAAGAATGTCATGAACAACTCTATGAATAACTTAATTTGATAACTTAGATAAAATGGACCAATTCTCTAAAAGACACAAACTACCAACACTCACACAATGAAAAATAGATTTTCTGGATAGGCCTATATTTATTAAATAAATTTAATCAAGAATTAATTACCTTCCAAAAAAAGAAAGCAACAGGCCCAAATGGTTTCACTGGTGAATTCTATCAAATGTTTAAAGAAGAAATGATGCTAATTCTCTTAACTCTCTTCTTGAAAATTAAAGCTGAGGGAATACTTTCTAACTCATCTTATGAGGCCAGAATTAACAAAACCAGCTAATACAAAATGAAATAAAGACATTATAAGAAAGAAAAACTACAGACCAATATCTTTCATTTACATAGTTGCAAAAATCCTAATAAAATGTTACCAAATCAAATCCCACAATGTATAAAAATAATTATACACCATGGCCAAGTGGGATTTATTGCAGGTATGCAAGACTGCTTCAACATTTGAAAATCAATTAATGTAATCCATCATCTCAATAGGCTAAAGGGAAAAAATCATATGATCTTAACAATAGATACAAAAAAGCACTTGGCAAAACCCAACCCTCATTCAAAAAAAAAAAATTCATAAAATCTTCTTAGTAAACTAGGAATAGAGAGAGACAATCACCTTGATAAAGAACATGTATAAAACTTTAAAAATCTTACAGCTAGCATCATATTTAATGGTGAAAAACTTGATGCTTTCTGAAATCATACTACAGCTTATTAAAGAAGAAACTGGGTAGGTGAAAGACACCCAGGGTACATCTCCTTCCCTGTAATACCTTCACGGACTTACTTACAAAACAAAAAAACACCTGTTGGTTCTACCCCTTTGTTGTCATCACTTCTTAGAGTGGGATCAATAATCCTCAAATAAATCATTCTTTTCCCTCATCCCTCAAATTATTTCTCTGAACACTCCAAGCAGTGATCCCCTCTTAAAGTATCTTTGTACCTATGATATTACACAACCTCTCCTCCCAAACCTTCAGCCTTCAAAGTCCATACCTACCAAGATGTCCTCCTTAACAATTTCTCCATTTAAGTTATACTCATTCCCATGATACAGTCAGATACTGTGTGCTCTCTACATAAAAACTATCAGCCTTATTTTGAATAAATACTCCTAAACAGGACAGCTGTTCTTCCTTCCCTATCTCTGTCTCACAGTGCCCTCCATTCTAGAGCCCAAGTTAATTGGTAAAGACGATGACATAGTGGCACACAAAGAGCAATTCTGTTCTGTTGAAGCTTCTCTAGTTCTGCCCTGACACTAACTGTTGACCAATTAACAGTTTATGATCCCACCTTTAACAGGGAACAAGAAAGTACAACCAGTCAAGTACACAGAATATAAATTTCTCAAACATTGAATGATTTCTCTCATTGACAAAGGAGAGTCATGAGCCCCCTCAGAGCTCATTCAGAGCTCCACAGAGTTAATAATGTAATACTCATAGCGAAAGTATTACCTGAAAAATGGCATTTCTGTCTTTATATTTGGTTGCTTTTTAATGGAAACCCAGAGTTTTATAATGTGTGGTGATACAATAAGATTCTGGTCACTTGTTTAGATGCGAGTTTCAAAACTGTAGCTGTATACACAGCTAAAACTGGCTCAGTTCCAATTCCCATAAATGTGAATTAATGGAGAGAAATTTTCTACCATGATGTTGCTGGAGTCCTAAGGATAGACATTTGGCCAGCTAAAGGGTCAGTAGGGGCAAGTTAGTTAGCTTTATATAGTTCATATATGCGAGCTTCTTAAGTATAATTTCAATATAGACTTCACATAGTAACAAATAAATGTCAGGGGAAGTAAACAGAACTGCAATAATGATGGCAATCTGTGCAGTAAAGAAGATACCACAGAGATAATATATACTTGTACAAGTTGTACACTTTACAGCTTTTGGGGTTGCCATTCACACCGTAGTTCATATAATCATGCCACCTAAAATTGTGAGGTACACAACTTCTGCAACCATAAACAACAAACCTGAAAACATACTGATGCTAGTATATAAAAACAAATGCATGCTAACAAAGAGCACAAAATTTGTGTCTGAAGTTATAAGCATAAATTAATTTATTTAAAAGAAAAATATCAATAAATTGGACTTTATCACAATTAAAACTTCTGTTGTGTCAAAGACACGGTTAAGAGAACAAAAAGACAAGCTACAGACTAGGAGGAAATATTTGCAAATCATGTATCCAGCCAAGGTTTCATATCCAGAAAGTCATATTTTTTAAACACATGAAAGAATCAAGGTGGTGAAGCAGTGAGTGGAAGTCACACTGACCTTCTCTCAGGACCAACCTGGAATTACAACTAAATTTGGGAGAAATCACCTGGAACAAACAACTGAACAATAGCTAGAGGGGAGCCTTGTAAACTTGGAGTCAGAAAAATCAGCTTTAGGGCAATCTAGCTGCCACTTACTCTGGTCTCCAGCAAAGGCGGGGGCAGAGTGAGCTGGAGACTCCTGAGGAGAGATAGGGGAAGGAGGATTTGGGGAGAGAACTGAGAGTAGCCAAGGGGATCTTGATGCTGACTCATATCCCATGAGGCAGTAGCCGTCTTCCTCAGGCAGAGACCACTGCCCATGAGTGACAGCAGATACAGATGACCCCAATAGCCCCACCCCCAGGTGGGGTTCCACCCTGCCTTGAGCTGTCTAAACTGGCCTGCTGAGTGCAGAGTGACTAGATTAACAGCTGAAGGAGACAGCCACAGACAGGAGATTCCTGGAAGTCTAGAACAGACTGCCTAAGGTCAGACAGGGTGAACATCTGACATCATCAGGGGCAGATCCAGAAAGTAAAAACAGCAGTCTCCTACCATAGAATTTCACACCACAAAGTCAGGAAATCAAAACAGATCAATTTAAGAAGCAGAAGCAAAAAAGAAGAGTCTCAAAATTATGGGAAAACAAAGAAATACCCTCAACTCGAAGGGAAAGGAGGAATCCCCAGAAAGAGAACTAAATGAAATAGAGGCAAGTAAACTATCAGATACTGAGTTTCAAACAATGGTTCTAAGGAAGCTCAATGAGCTCAGTGACCTCAGAGAAAATTACCAAAAACTACACAGAAACTACGAGGAACTTACTGCAAACTATATCAGAATGAAAAAGGACATAAAAACTATCAATAAGAGACAAGAGGAAGTGAAGAATACAATTTCTGAATTGAAGAACACAATAGAAGGAATAAAAAGCAGGCTAGATGAAGCCAAGGATCAAATCAGCGAGCTGGAGTGTAAGGTATAAAAAGCTTCCAGAAAGAGCAAGAAAATGAAAAAAGACTCAAAAAGAATCAAAAGGTGTTCAGGGAAATGCAGGACAACCTGAAACATAATAATATCCATATAATAGGGATACCAGAAGGAGAAGAGGATGAGGAAGGGATAGAGAACCTGTTTGAAAAAGATGGAAAATTTCCCTCATTGGAGGACAGAAAATGTCACGCAAGTCCAGGAATCAAAGAAGATCCCATTCAAGAGGAACCCAGTGAGGCCCGCTCCAAGACACATCATCATTAAAATGACAAATATCAAAGTCAAACAGACAATCCTAAAAGCAGCAAGGGAGAAACAGGTAGTAACATACTAGGGAGCCCCAATATGGCTAGAAGCTGACTTCTCAACAGAAACACTGCAAACCAGAGAATAGCAAGAAATATTCCAAGTCATGAAAAGCAAAGGCCTGCAACCAAGACTGCTCTCCCTAGCAAGGCTCTCACTTAAAATGGAAGGTGAAATAAGGGGTTTCCCAGACAAAAGAAGGCTAAAAGAATACACCTCCACCAAACCAGCACTGCAAAATATGCTAAAGGGACTGCTTTAAGGTGAAGAAAAAGAGTCTATGAATACGCAGTGCCTTTCACAGTTGCCAATACTTGATATTACCAATATTTTTTAATATGTATTAATCTGATTGTGATAATGATGTGTTATTTTAATTGCTCCTTTATTATTTGTTGAAACTAACCTGTTTTCGTATATTCTTGCCTATTTCTATTATTTTTAAAAAAGCTTTAAATGACTTTTTGGTATTCTTTATCCATTTATTGATTAAAAGTTTGTAGAATTGTTTTCCCTAAAAAAAACAAAACAAAACAACTATTAACCCTTTTTTAGATGTGTGGTACATACTTCCTATTCTATTACTTGTCCTTTAACTTTAAACATATAATTACTATATAGTCTTAAATGTTTAATATAGTCATATTGTCAATATTTTACTTTATAGCTTCTGGGTTTGAATATGTTACTTCAGAGTAAGAAAAATATTAGCTTGTATTTTCTCCTAAAACTCTTTAGATTCTACATATTGATTTTTAACTATCCTGAATATTTCTTCATATAATGTGTGAAATAGGGCTCTATATTTGTTTTATCTCAAGTAATAGTGGTCCATGCTCCTTATTTGTTGAATAAGCCTTATTTTCCCCACTGATGTGAAATATCAATTGAATCATATATTACATTGTTAGAGAAATATATACGTTTGTTTCTCGAATGCCCATTATATTTCATTGATGTACTCGATTATTTCTGTGCTGGTGTCATGTTGTTTTAATTGCTAAGACTTTATAACGGTTTTAAATTTTTTAGTATTTTATAATTGATTTTGACATTTTTTAAAAAACAAATAAAATCAATCTGCATTTAGAAAGAAAGAAAGGAGAAGAAAGAAAGAAAGAGGAAGAAAGAAAGAAAGAGGAAAACGAAAGAAAGAAAGAAAGATGGAACTCCTACCTTTTGCAACAACAATGGGTGGAACTGGAGAATGTTATGGTAAGTGAAATAAGCCAGTTGATGAAAGACAAATACCATATTAGCTCACTTATAAGTGGAATCTATTCAACAAAATAAACTAACAAACAAAATAAACCACAGGCATGGAAACATGGAGCAGACTGAAAGTGACCAGAGGGGATGGGGAAAGAGGACAATGGTGAAAGGAAGGGGAAGGAACTAGACAAAGAACATGTATGAATGACCCATGGACATGGACAACAGAGTGAGAACTGACTGTGGAAGTGGGGGTGGGGGTGGGGGGGATGGGTGGAGGGGGATAAAGGGGGACATTTGAGACATGTAATAGAATAAACATGATTTAAAAATTTAAAAAATAAATAAATAACAAAAACACATGAAAAAATGCACAACAATAAGCTTTAGGGAAATGCAAATTAAAACCACAATGTGATACTGCTACATACCTGTTAAAATGATTTTTTAAGACAATGCCAAATACTTGCAAGGATGCATGGTGGTTCTTTATATAGTTAAACATTCACTTATCATATGACTCCTTAACCCAACTCCTAGGTATTTACTCTAGAGAAGTAAAAATTATCATTCATACAAAACCTGTATACAAATGTTTATGGCAGTTCTATTCATAATTGACAAAAACTGGAAATAATACAAATATCCTTCAGGAAATGAATGGTTAAACAAACTCTAGTATATCCATACAATGGAATGATACTCAGAAAAAAAAGAATGGATATTGATAACATAGATGTTCCTCAAAGGCACTATGTTGAATGAAAAAAAAAAAAAGCCTCAGAAAGTTAAATACAATAAAGTTCCATTTATGTAATTAGAAAAAAAGATAAAACTACAGGGATGGAGATGGGTGGTTGTCAGGGATTGGGTTGCGGAGGGTTGACTGCAACATAAGGAATTCTGGGAGGGCAGAACTTTTCTATATCATGATGGGGGAGGGTGGTGTTTTCGTGACTCTATACATTTGTTAAAATTCAGTATATACAGCAAAGAAATACATTTTCTTCAGCATATTAATTAAACAAAAAAAGCTCTTCAAAAAAATCCAAAATCGGTGCTCATCTCCCCTTCTGCTGCCCCGACTCTAATCACTCCCTGTTGCTTGAACCTCTCCTAGACCGCGGCAACGTCTCCTGAAGGAATTCCCTCCTCGCTACAGTCCTTAAATCTGTTTTTTATAAATTAATTATTAAATATTTCTAGTGTACAAAATGTTGTAAACAAAAACGTCAGATCTAAAGAACTCTACCCATGTTAGTTTGTGCACGTATCACGCCCAACAATATCCCCAACTCTGAAACTCAATGTGAAAATTAAAATAAGCATCCAAAAGAATGTATTTATATTATTTTACACACTTACACCATAGTTTAATAAAAAATAAAGCTTGATTACAGAGCTGGTAAGTTTTGTTTTCTTATACCTAGCCCGTTCTGCTCATTCGTGGTTCATTTCCATGTCTCCTGCCATAATCGCTATGCCCACTGCCTCTAGCAGGTGCTAACCTGATCCTAGTTGAATTGAATTTCTAATTTTTTAAACTCAATAATTTCTCTGGCCTCCTTGTTGTTGCCTTTGTCATGTGGACCTGAGAGTCAGTGAGAGAATTAAAATGCTAGGACTGACACAACAATATCAATGCCTGGCAAAGAGCAGCACTATCCCAGAGATAGCATCTATTAAACAATTAATTGGTTATTTAGGAAACATGAGCCTTAAAATAGAAGAGAACTTTCCAATAGGAATCTAAAAAAAAAAATTGCACTGGAGTCAAAAATTGAAAAAAAAAAAAGTAAAACAACATTCTTGAGGCAAGTGATTCCAAAACAAACAGGAGCAAATAATATAAAATATGCACTGGTATAACTTAGCAGGATATCAGAGCTGCAGCAAACTACCTTTATGTGGAAATAATTAGTATGTCATAGCTGCTCAGGGAAGTCATATTTAATGCTAATAACTAATGCTCAGGTGGTACTGATCATTTTATCACCCTAAGCTAATTAAGGGTCTTAAAAATCGGGAGGGAATCCACACAGGGACACAGAGATGGCTGAACAGATGGGGTAGCTCAAGGGCTCAGTGAAATGGGAGGCCTTCATCTCAAAGTGAACAATTAGCCTGAAAATTCACGCATGCATGCAAGGCTGCCTGGTGCTGAGTGCTGGGGAATATTAGGGAGCACTATGAAGAGCTAACAGCTATTGAGCACTTCCTCTGTGGCACTCACATTACTGAATGGAAGCCACCCAATCCCCCGCTTGCAGAAGAAGGAATTAAGGTTTACGGAGACTCTATAATCTGCTCAAGGTCACGCAGCTAAGAAAGTCACAGAGATGGCCTGTAAATCCAGTCCATGACCTTAACCTGACACAGTATGTGTCAAGTATGCAAAATTGACCTTTGTGACCCTTTTGCCATCTTTGATAACCAATGTCTCCTGTACAAGTCCTGGCCTATGCTCAGAATTCTACATGTAATGCTCTCTGTCCACTCAAAATCAGAATTTACTTGATTTCAGAACTCTGAAGCTGGAATAACATGAAAAATAAATTTAAAAATAAATAATGGTTAATATATTAATATATCATCCCTTGATCTTAGCAATATATTTATAGCTATCAGAAATATAATAATAAAATATATAGCTCTAATTTCACACATGAAGGCCAAACTCTGGAGATGTATTAGGGTCAGCACATGTTTTCTTTAGTCATTCATCCTCGCCCCATAAAAATGTGCCTGCTTTGCCGATAACTTTCCTTTAGCTTGCAAGAAACAGATACTTACTCAAGTTATCTTAAGTAATAGGAGGGGTGGGGGGCATTTATTGTAAAGTTTGATGTGGAAGTAGAAAAATACAGGATTCTTAACTGCCGAACAAGAACACTTAGAAAAAGAGTAACCACAGCAGGGCCAGGCCTCCTAGGCTCTGCAATTAGTTCAGAAATGCACATATGGGTGCCTGAGTTACCCCCACCCTCTCAGAAATATAATCTGCTGATCCATCCTTCAGAAGCCAGCTTCTCTGTCTTCACTTCTACTGCATTTATATTACTGTCACTCTTCATCATATTGTGTCTGCTCACTCAAAACTTTTGCTTACTCATGATAACTACAGAGACATAAAAAATACAGGAGTTGAAAAAAATAAAACTGACAGCCAAGCATTTCCTTCTGCACAAACATGTAGTATATATATAAATTAAAAGATTTATTCAGCAAGTAGTGCTGGAACACCTAAATGTCCACAGACACACACACACACACACACACACACACACACACACACACAAAGAAACTTCATATTACCTCAGATCATACACAAAAATTAGCTATGTTATAGACGTAAATAAAGTTAAAATATATTTCTTTAAAAAAGGAAATTACAAACATAGAAAATCATTGTAACTTTGGGGCAGGCAAAGATATCTTAGAGCACAAAATACCTATACCATATTCATTGGTTGTAAAAAAAGAAAGGTTCTAACATTAATGAGAGAAAAGGCTGGGTACAGGGGCAGCATTACAGGAATTCTTTGTGCTATTTTTTGCCACACTTTGATTAAATTTAAAACTATTCTAAACTAAAGACTTTATTATAAAAGAGTATAAATAATAAAACTAAACATGGCTAAGCTGATAAAATTAAAACTTTTGCTCTTTAAAAGACACTATTATGAAAATGAAAAGACAAGGCATAATCTGGGGAAAATGTTTGCAATTCAGAAATCTGACAAAGGAATTATATAAAGCATATGTAAAAAATTCTCAAAACTCAATAATAAGAAAACAAGTCCAATTTTAAAAGATTTAGACATTTTACTGGAGAAGATATCTGAATGGCTTATAAGCACAAGAAAAGATGCTGACATTAATCACTAGGAAAATGAAATATGACTACACCCCTATTAGAAAGGCTAACATTTTTAAATAGACTATACCATGAGCTTAGAGGATGTAAAATGGCACAAATGCTTCAAAAAAGAGTTCATCAGTTTCTTAAACATATACGTACCATATAGCCCAGTGATCCTTCTCCTAAAGTGTTTTCCCAAGAAAAATAAAAACATTATGTCTAGTACACAAATGATTCATGATCAGCAGAAAAGAAAACAACCTAAGGATCTGTGGACTAGCGAATGGACAAACTGTGATATGCTCATATAGTGTAATATTGCTTGGCAATAAAAGGAGTGAAGTATTGATATACACAACATAAATGAATTTCAAAAGTGAAAGAAGCCCAATGCAAAAGACAAAATGCTTTGTGGTGCCATTTACCTGACATTCTGGAAAATACAAAGCTACAGTCTGCCAGGGAATGGAGTAGAATGAGATTATTGACTACAAAAGGGCAAAAGGAAGCTTGTTGAGGTGCTAACATCTAATTCTTTGATTTTGTGGTGATTACATGACAGACTACATTTTTCAAAAAAAATTGAAGTATATATCTTAAAAGGGAAAAATCTTACTGTATGTAAGTTATCTCTAAAAATATTTTGAGTTATTTGATTGAAAAAATAAATTAAGAACATATCTTCTACATTCTTTATATACTGCTTCTCTTTTTTCATTTAACTCCAGAGCACAAAATGTGCCATGAAAACATGACTCTAATGACTATATAAAATTTCATTGTGTGGGTATATTGTCACCTAATTATTGTTCCATACCAGACACTGTTTATTTCCAATTTCTCTTAAATACAGTCTTACATGAACATCTCTGTACACAAAGTTCGTTTTTTATCTTTGATTATCACAGTAGAATAAAATTCTAGATGTGAAATTACAGAGCCAAAGGATAAAAGTAGCAGTTCAAGGTTCTAGATATTCACTGCCAATTGGCTCTCCAGAAAAGGTGGAAACAGATTACATACCTACCATTATGAGAGTGAGCCTATAATAGAAATCTTAAATATATCTTTTTTTTTTTAACATGAAGCAATCACACAAGAAAAGGCTTACTCAAAGTGTTAGAGAGGCAGCACCTGAACTCTCAGATTTAAAACATCAAATTAAACATCAGTCAAAGGTCTATGGAGTAGCGAGAAAATGAAAAGGATAAACAAAATGAAAAAAAATAATATAGAGGAAAGTGGATTTTCTTTGACATTTCCAGGGGCCCTTCATAATCAAAGTTTTCTTGAATAATATTTTCCTCAAGAAGAAAGATTAGTTGTTTAATACACTATTTTAAATAATGAAGAACAATTAGGAAAACAATTAATCAGAATCCTATTTACGCTTCTATTTTCAAGAGCAATCATTTCAAACTATGATATCCCTCTCTTTTTAAGCATCACTGCCAATGAGTAAGCATGTTGGAATTCTCATAACAGTCTTTCAACAACAAAGCCTGTATTCCACAACAGAATCCTAGGCTCACAATATTCTTTCATGCGCTGGTCACTATATTTAAGACATAGTTTATGACTCTCCTTTACAGTAGAAACAGAAACTTCTTATTCATTAATTTTCTAATGATGTCCCTATTCAGACATTAGTTCTTTTATAACTAAGATAAACACATTCCTGCTCTAACATTTTGACTAAAAAGTGAACAAAATAGAGGAATAAAACTTGGACATTGTTAAATTTAGTTTTAAAATGTCTTTGTTGGTGGTTGAAAAAAATTTCTGAACCTCGGCCATATGATCCTGGAGTCTCGATCATCATTTTCCATCACTAACTTGAAATATGAACAATGTCTATCAGAATATCTCCAACTGAAGCCTTCTTTTCTGAATTTTTAATGCAAGTATGAATTCTGATTGTACAGAATTCATGTAGAACTTTAATCTGCACCATGAAACTTTGGAATAGAAAGATCTCTGGTTTGCCCAACTTGTCACAGCATGTTGGAAGTTGTGCTAACTGCGAACTCAGCTTCCAAACTTTGCACTCTCCCTACTCTTCCCTGTTTTGCCTTGTCCTCTGCTGTACATTGGCTAGGATGATTCATTTCTCTATACATTTCAGGGTGCTCTTACCAGAATGCTTGATCGGTGATACGAATTAAAAATCACACCATTAAGATTCTATTCCAAACCATTTTTAATATTCCATTATATTTTCCAGGATTTAGAGGAAACCAAAGCTAACTTTTAAAATCAAAGAAAAAAATTGTAACCATGCACATCAATTCCTAGATATAATTTTATGTATTTATTATTATTGCTATTATTCTTTAGAATTTATTTCTAAAGAAAATGTCTCATGATTTAAATCATTTCCAAATAATATGAGTAAGCAATCAAAATAAATATCACATTCCTCCACTGTCATTCTCTTTCTTTCTCAGACACACACAGACACACACACCTGTTTCCCACAGACTACCTGGAACCTGCCCAGGCCATTGACAGCACATGAAACTCCACCAGCTCTCAGAACTAGACCACCCAGACATCTTTACTAGGGCCAGAGCTGATCAAAACAGAAGGAGGTAGAGTGTCCCTCAGGCCCCCACTGCTGGCATTCTAGTGCCGTCTCTCCTTCCAGGTCTCACTGCTTTTCACCCACCCTGCTGTCACAGCCCCTTTCCCCAGCTCAACTACCTGAGAAACCTACCTAGTGTTTGATTCCCCCAGTAAAACACAATAAAAGTCCAAGAAAGGCTAAGCCATCTTGGAAAAATTAATGAGCAGAAAAAATACTGGACAGAGAATCAGATGATAAAGATTCTTATACCAGCTGAGTTGAAAGAGTAAATTGAGGGAGATAGGCTGTGTTGTTTACAGACGTGGCTCTAAACCACATGCTTCAAGGTCCAGGAAGGTTGTACTTTAATCAGAAGAGCCCTCAAGCATCAGAGTCCATGAGTGATGGAATCACTTCAGGTGTGGTGGCTGCTGCATTGTGGCAGGTACACCTGGCAGTACCTCCTCCCTCCATTGCTTCTGAGGTCTGGCCAGAGGACATGCACTGGGTCTCTCAAGGGTCAATCTCCATGCTCAGTCATCCTACAGCCCATTCTGCATTTGCCCAGGTTTGGGGACTTAACCAACTTTGTCCCTTGACCAAATGCTTCTGGAAGTGCACACTGACTGTTGGTCAAACTCTTAGGACAGGTAGTTTTGATGAGCTTTGCTTTGCTTTGTTTAAAATATATGGCTCAAATACCATATGATTTCACTCATATATGGAATCTAATGAACAAACTGAACTAACAAGCAAAATAGAGACAGACTCATCGAGAGCAGGATGACAGCTAAGGGGGGAGAGGTTAGGGGGTAGAGGGCTTGAGCAAAAAGGAAAAAGGACAAAGGGACATGGACAAGAGTGTGGTGATTATGGGGAGAGGGTGTATATGGGGATTAAATGGTAATGAAAAAAATACAATAAAAAAATTTTTAAAGTCACTTGGGAGCATAAAGGGTAGGTAACTACTATTATTAGTATTTTTTGTAAATCAACCAAAATTATACTTATTTTTGTCAGAAAAAATAAAAATTTTTTCAAAAAAGAAATAAAATATATGGCTCAAGAGTAAACTAGTTTTTGAAAAAGATATGTAGAATTCACCAAGATAATAGACATATTCAAGAGTTCCTTCACTAGAATCATCCATTATTCCCAAAGCATTGGATTTCACCCCATGCATCAGAGAAAAGAAGCAGACAACCACCAGCCAAATGGCAATGAAAGCAACAGACGGTTGTAGAGTGACCTCCTGGCATAGTAGCTGCAAGCAGAGAACTGAAGAACCCCCAGCGGCCTGTAAGCACCAGTGTGCCAGGGATTTACATCTAGAACAGATCCTGGCATACAGAGGCTCTCAATAAACTTTTGTTAAATGGTTGAATAATGCCATGGGTGGATAAGTGAGCTGAAAGAAAGCAAGCAAGTGTGAAACAGGTAAGTGTAGCTGTTCTACGGTGTTATGAGGAAAATAGGTGTTTTAAGCAATACCCACTTGGGGCAATCATTACAGGGCAAGAGAATGAGTAAATTGTATTGGTGGTGTTTTCTCCCATGGTGCAACAGCAGCTGATCTGCTTCTCAGCTATAGAGTGTAGAGCAAATGGATACCATGAGCTGAGGACAAGCAGTTCTGGCACAAAGTAATGCAAGGGCCAACTCTCCACTTTTGCTAGAACGTGAACTTCCATTTAAAGACTCTCCAGATGCCCCCTTCCCTTTCTCACCTCCTCATTTACTCCCATGTGCCCTCTCCTTATATCAGTACACCTCTCATTCTGTGCCTCTTATTCCATTTTATTCATCTCTGTAGTAAAAGCTGGGATTTAAAACTTTATGAAGACATTTAGGAGGCAAAAGAGAATTAGAATATACTCAGAACCTCATCCGCATTGTCATCTTGTAGGACTCTGATACAGGGAGGCTGGCAATTGAGGGTAGAGGAAGAAGGGTTTAAAACTGCATATGCTTCCCCATGATGAGCTTTGTAAAATCTGAATTTTTATTGGCTTACAAGTAATTTGAGACAAATGTTATATTAAACAACCTTCTCTTGCACCTGCTTATGGCATTTAGAAGAGGAGACACATACAATGGCTTACGATGGCTTTACATATAAGCCAGATTGCCCTGAGATCCTCAGCCAAACTAAAGAATCCAATCTTAGGAGCAAAGAATTCATGCTTTTGTCCATTTATTCATAAACTTATTCACCCACAAACATTAAACACTGATGCTGTACAGCAAGAGAAGCATACAAGTGAAAAATACAGGGTTCTTAAATTGGTATATTTTTCCACTTTGAGATTTCAATTACTATAAAGCGTTCCTCCAGGGTGAGGAGTTTATTTCACTTCCTCCAAAAACATTTACAAAGATTAGTAAAGGGAGGGGTATACAACAGATGTGAGTTCAAATCCTAGTTCTGCTATATAGATTAATGGTATTTGGCAAATTTATTAAACTCTAAGTTTCCGTTTATTCCTCTATTAAGTGGGAATGATAATACCTATGTCATAGAACTGTTAGTTTTGCTTGAAAGAAAAACAAGCACTAAGTGCACAGAATAGTACCTGGTATACAGTAAGAATTATATCAAAGTTAGGTTTGCAACAACATGGATAGACCTAGAGGGTAATGCTAAGTGAAATAAGTCAGACAGAAAAAAGACAAATACTCTATGATTTCACTTATGTGTGGAATCTAAAAAAAAGGAAAAAAACAGAAACAGACTCACAGATACAGAGAACAAACTGAGTGAGGGTTGCTGGGTGGGAGGTGGGTTTGGGGACTGAGTAAAAAGGTAAAGGAATTAAGAAGTACAAGTTGGTAGTTACAAAATAATCATGGGGATGTAAAGTACAGCACAGGAAATATTGTCAACAATATTGTAATAACTATGTATAGTGTCAGGGGAGCACTATACTTATTGGGGAGGGACCGCTTTGTAAGTTACATAAATGTCTAACCATTATGTTGTACACCTGAATCTAATATAATATTGAATGGCAACTGTAATTGAAATTTTTTTAATTTTAAAAAACAAGAACAAGAAATAATAAATAAATCAAAGTTAGTTTGTCTGCTCTATTATTCAGTGTATTTTTGACCATTTTGCTATCAGTTTGTACTAAGTCTGAATCTTGTGCATCTCTGAACTCCTCCCAATATCTGAGCGCCCTTTTGCATGTGCCACTTTTAGTGGATTTGACCTCATTCCCCCAAATAAGGTGGACTCTAGTAAGCTCAACTTTGTGTACTACAGCTGTTCTTTGCTTTCAACACATGCCAGTATGAAAATTTTAAGTAAGCAAACTGAGACTGTATAAAGTTTTTTACAATATTACTAATAAAAGCTATCATTTATTGAAGCTAACCAAGTTGCAAGCACTATCTTTGTTTTACCTGTGTTTACGTCACTTAATTTTTATAAGAGCTCTATGAGGTAGGTGTTGTATTGTACCTGTTCTTACAGCTGAGGAAACTGAGGAACAGAGAGATTAAGTAGCTTGTGCAAAGGTTCACTACTAGTAAGAGAAGAAGGGAGCCTGGCTCCAGGGGCCACCATTCTAACCACTGCATTATACTGCCTCTTGCTAAGGCGATTTAAGGTTGATTATTAGGTAGGATTGGTTTGCAACTAAGATCATAAAAGAAATCAAAGTTTTTAGCCACTTCACTTGATCACAAAGTACTAGAAATTCATCGAAAGTTTATTACATGTTTCTGTAATATATGTATTTTCTCCATTACAAATTGCTTCTATTACACATAATACTGAAATGACAGAGCTAGTTCTTCTGTAAAATTTGTGAGTCTGTTATGGGTTGGTCTGAACTCCATAAACAATGCATTTCTTCAATATCTACTGAGCACTTTGCACATGACCAGCACTGTTGTAATGACAGAAAGATAAGAAAGATGAGTCCTGACAATGGGGAATTCATGATCTAAAAGGAGAGAAAGAGCACTCATGAGGAGTTAATTACAATAATTCCATGAAGTATTGTGGACACACAAGAGTGAAGTAAATATCCCCTAAGACACTTATTTAATTTTTTTAAAAGTCCCTTTTAAAGTTCTAGAAGCATCTTCATGTAGGTTCTCATAAGTATACTTCTCACTAATTCCATAACAATCAAGAGCTGAGCCCTGCCAAGCCAAGCCCTTTCATCTTTCCTCTGCTCACCTGGCTTTAAGTAAACCTGGATATTCCGCACTTTGTACAAAGCTTCCCTCTCCCATTACCCAACCTCCATCCCCTTCAATGCCTAGGTAAAACCAAACCTTTTCTTCCAGAAACAGGATTTCCACTATGTTATGGATTAATTCAATAAAATCCTGCCAAGAGCTGGAAAAAGAACTTCAGGAGATGAACTCAAAGTCTCTTCAAATGCTTGATTTTATGATTATTTAAGTTCACTGAGCTTGGGTTAACAACAGTCAACATTATTCCCAATCTCAAACATCATTCCTTGTACAAAGGATGGAGAGAAAAGGAATACGTAAAAGAGTTTTATAAAAGCTCAGCTTTAAAATGGCATGAAGAAAATGTAGAGGGAAAAACAGTCTTTTTATTTCATGTTAAAAGCAGAAAGAAAAATCTTCTTCAGCTTTGAAAAACAAAGAAATAATAGCATTACACAAAGTAAACTATTAAAAGATGTTTTACAATCTTATTAACAAAAACTTTTTTTGTACAAAATTTATAGATTGTGGTATTTCTCATAACTCTTGGGGGAAAATATTTTCAATGCTTAAATTTTATCTGATTTCATGACTTTCTTTTTACTTTTTTAAAGCACAGCTTAACCCTAGCCTGTGTGGTTCAGTTTGTTGGAGCATCATCTTGTAAACCAAAAGGTCACAGGTTTGATTCCTGGTCAGGGCACATACCTAAGTTGCAGGTTCAGTCCCGATTGGGACACATACACAATCAATGTTTCTCTCTCACATCCATGTTTCCCTCCCTCTTTCTCTCCCTCCCTTACCCTCTCTCTAAAATAAAATAAAATACACCTTACCTTAATTAATCAAATAAAAATAGCTCATCTCTCTTTTTGATGACAGAAAGGAAATCTAATTTATATTTCTAATTTTCTTGTGCCACCTTGCAACACCTAACATATTTCTTTGCACACATATTTGCTGATCAATAATAAAGACATTTTTATTTGAGACCAAAATAAAAGACATTAGTTTATTTATCTTCCAAAGAATGACTCAAAGGATGAAATCAAAAACCCAATGGGTAGGATTTCAAGATGGCTGCAGAGTAGCCACACTCTGCACTCACTCACCTGCCTCCACTCCCAAACTGAATTTATAGCTGAATTATACAGCAATCAACCTGAATAACAAACAGAAGCCTAGCTGAACTGAAATATTATAACCAAGGATTTACAGAAGAAGCCACATAGAAGCTGGTAAGAGGGGCAGAGATATAAAAAGGGCTACCACTGCACCCAGATGCAGCAGTGGCTGAAGGGATATTGTGGCTATAAAACTCCCTCCCCACAGGAGTGTGAGGTCTCAACCCAATACAGGGAGCCCAAACCCAGAGCAACAGAAATGGGAAGAGGGTCCCACATAGCAACTCATGAAAACCAGTGGGGATTCAGTCTGCCTGGAAGACCCAGACCCCAGCTTTTCAGGAACTATCACTGCTATTGTTGAAGCACCAGCCTGGGAGGTGCGCTGCCTGGTCTCTGACTGCTGGTGAGCTTGCTCTGCCATATTCAGGTCTTACAGAGGGATCTGATGCCTGCAGCTAACAGTGGCTGTGGGGGCCCTCTTTTTCTGGGGTGGCTCTTGGTGAAGACCCAGACAGTAACAAAACTGTGACTTTGGAAAGAGGGCCAGTCTCTTCCACTCTGGAAAGAGAGCCATTCTCCCCAACAAGCACATAGCCAGCATCCCTCCCGCTATTTCTTGAATTACTTGGCCAGCCCTTGTCCTGCTGAGTTCAGCTGAGCAGAAAACTAGAGTGCCACATGGGACTGGGGCATTTGGACTGTGTCTCTGGGAGACATTTTTCTGGGAACCAGATGGGTCAGGACTGGGGTGTGTGCCTACATCACAGGGGAAAGGGGCACTCCAATCTCCCTCGCAAGTTCACCCTGTGCTACCACACAAATGGGAAGAAGTTCTTGCCCTCACCCAACAGGCTTGCAGGCACTACTCTCAATAGGAGACAGTCTGGGTTTACCTTTCCGAGTTCTGGATACCCCACTCCTCTGGGCTTAGTTCCACAGGGATAAGGGAGAGTGGCTCAGAGGTGAAACATTCAAATGATGAGTCTCTCTGATGCTATTGTCTGGGACCAAGAAAAAGTGCTTAACCATCTTCTGTGGACTAAGCCAGAATCACCCCACTGAAATGAAAGACTTTTAATCTGTCCCACTGAATCTGGGGTAGCTGAGCTTCCCCCTGCAGAGGGGATGGCTGGCTGTACCCAACCTGAACCTGCAGTGGGCCTCCTCCAAGGAGAAATAGAGTTGGAGACTCTAGCAAAGACTGAGTGCTTTGGGTCTGGAGTAGGGGTCACTTTCCCCTCATTGAGTGCCTGACTACATGATGCCCAAGTAGGGGACCCACTATCCCTGTCCTCTCAACCCTAGTTGCTATGCCCTACTGAGCTTTCAGCCTCTGGAAGGGGCTGTGGTTTGTCCCTTCCCACCCTACAGTCTTTCTTCAGAGGGCTCTAGAGAAAGACCAGACAACAACAGGTGAGGCAGAGTAGCTGACAGGTAGAAACGGAACTCAGGAAGTCTCACTCCTTTTACAGAACTTCCCCCAGCTCTAAGCTGAAAGAAGCAGACCCTTATACACAGATTGGCCCATCCCATGCAGGGAAGACACAGCCACAAAGAGTAAACATCTTAGTAGCTCCAGGCAGTTAGCCCAAGGCCAGTTACACACAATGTTTGATAGCAATATGTACCTGAACCCCACTGAAGTGGACCCAGAACCAACACAACTAGTGGTTGGCTTCAGACAACATTAGAGCTTGACCCAACTAGCTACACAAGTGGCACACCCAAAGGGGGATTCTGACAGGCACCAGACCTGGCTGGGAACACTGTGCCTTGGGGGACAGCCTCTGCACAGTGTCTCATACACAGTAAAAAATCTTTACCCTTATTGTCAGCCATACTGAATGGTTAACTACACCCCTGAAAGGGCAAACAGCATTCAAGACTGAACTATAACAGAAGGGTGCACATAACCCACAAGAAACATTCCTAGAGCACAGAGCTCAGGTGATCTAGAAGATTGTGCCACTAAGCCCAACAAGACACCTTCATCATAAAGCCATCATAATGTAACCAAATGCAAATCCACTGCCTGCCACTATTAAACCAATACTCAAGAAGCAGGTGCTGATTTAAAGGAAAGTGGTTTATTTGCAGATGCTGGCCATCTGGAAAATGGGGGACTCATGTCTCAAAGCCCATCTCCTCAAAGATGGGAGACTCATGTCACAAAGCCCATCTCCACCTCTCAGTGGAGGCAGAGGGTTTTTATAAGAAGGGAGTGGGGAACAGAACAAGAGATCAAGGAAGAGGGTTGAAAAGTTCTCTATGTGAAGATTAGCATGATCCATTTTGATGAGGCAAGTGATGGTCCAGTGTGCATAATCCTTGTTTAGTCACCCTGGTTCCATGTCACCTCAGTTTCAATCACCCTGGATCCATGGATGAAGGTCAGCAAATCTCCCAGAGCTGGGATACTTCAAGGTTGGAGTCTATATCTTTTGAATTTAGTTCCTAGGATTCTTACACAAACATGCTGTTCATCTACAAGCTACATATTAGTCAGAGCTAGCACTTACAGAGACAACATCAGAAGAATGATGGTGTGGGATACAATTTCCCACCATTGCAATTTTCCACTGTTACAAGAGCAAGTTTGGGAGTCATAACAGATCTACTTAATACCCAGAGACAAAATGGGGAGACAAAGGAATATTCCCCAAATGAAAGAACAAGAGAAATTCCTGGAGGAAGAATTAAATGAAATGGAAGTAACCAAAATAACAGATGCCAGTTTAAAACAATGGTTATAAGGATGCTCAATGACCTTAGGGGAAGACTCGATGATCTCAGGGAGAACTTAAACAAAGAAATAGTAAGCATTAAAAAAGTTATGAAACCCATAGGAAAAGAACCAGCCAAAAATGAAGAATATAATATCTGAAATGAGTAATACACTAAAAGAAATCAACAGTATGTTAGATATAGAAGAGGATCAAATCAGAATATCAGAGGACAAGATAACAGACCCACCCAGGGAGAACATGAAAAAAAGAGAGAGAGAATTTTAGAAAATGAGAAAAGTCTAAGGGACCTCTGGTACATCAAGTGTAAAAACATCCACATCCTAGAGACATCAGAAGAAGAGCATGAGCAAAAAATATGCCCTGGCCAGGTGGCTCAATTGGTTGGGGCATTATCTCAATGTGCCAGGGTTATGGGTTTAATTCCCAGTCACAGCACATATGGGAACCAACAAGTAAATGCATGAATAAGTGGAACAGATCAATTTCTCTCTTTCTCTCCTTCTCTCTCTCAATCTCTCCTTTCCTTTCTCTCTAAAAATTAATTTAAAAAAAATACAAAAGAAAAAATTAGAGAATTTGTTAGAACAAATAGTAGCAGGAAACGTCCCTAACCTGGTGAAGGAAAAAAGTCACTAAATTAAGGAAGCACAGAGAGTCCCAATGGAGATGAACCCAAAGAGACCCATAGCAAGACACATCATAATTAAAATGGCAAAGGTTAAAAACAAAGAGAGAATCTTAAAAACAGCAAGAGAGAGACAGTTAGTTACCTACAAGAGAGTTCCCCTAAGGCTGTCAGCTGACCTGTCAACAGAAACACTTTGGGCCAGAAGTGATCAATCTGAAGTATTAAAAGTGATGGAAAGCAAGTACATGCAACCAAAGCTACTCTACCCAGCAAAACTATCATTTAAAATGGAAGGCAAAATAAAGAGCTTTCCATACCAAAAAAGAAAGAGAAAATGAAAAAGCCAAAAGAGTTCCCCACCACCAAACTGAACTGCGAGCAATGTTAAAGGGCCTGCTTTAAAGAGGAGAGGGAGAGAGAAAGGAACATATGTACAAAGAATAAAATGGCAATAAATAAGTACTTATCAATAATAACCTTAAACGTAAATGGATTAAATGCTCCAATCAAAAGACATTGAGTAGTTGAATGGACTAGAAAACATGACCCATATATATGCTGTCTACAAGAAATTCACCTCAGAACAAAAAGCACGCATGCACTGAAAGTAAAAGGATGGGAAAAATATTTTATGCAAATGGAAATGTCAACAAAATTGGGGTAGCAATACTTATATCTGACAAAATAGACTTCAAAAGAAAGGCTATAACAAGACACAAAGAAGGTAACTACATAATACTAAAAAGATTGATCCAACAGGATATATAACCCTTGTAAACATACATGCACTCAACATAGGAGCCCCTAAATATATAAAGAAAACCTTGGAGAACACTAAGGAAGAGATCAACGGCAATACAAACATAGTAGGGGATTTTAACACCCCGCTGTCATTAATGAATAGATCTTCCAGACAAAAAATTGACAATGCAATAGCAACCTCAAATGAGTGACTACATTGGATGGATTTAACTGATATTTACAGAACATGTCATCCCAAAGCAGCAGAATATACATTCTTCTCAAGTGCACATGGACTATTCTCAAAATAAGCCGCATGTTAAGACACAAAATAAGTCTTAACAGATTAAATAAGATTGGAATCATATCAAGCATATAATCTTCCCACAATGGCATTAAACTAGAAATCAGCTACAACAAAAACTGAAAAACATTCAAACACATGGAGGCTAAATGGCATGTTATTAAACAATAAGTGAGTTAACAATGATATAAAGGAAGAAATTAAAAATTATCTGGAAAAAATGAAAATGAACACATAACAATCCAAAATTTATGGGGTACAGTGAAAGTAGTTCTGAGGGGGAAGTTCATAGCATTACAGGTTTATCTCAAGAAGCAAGAAAAATTTCAAATAAATAATCTAACAATATGCCTACAAGAACTAGAAAAAGAACAGCAAAAATAGCCCAAAGTAAGTAAAAGGAAGGAAATAATAAAGATCAGAAAGGAAAAAAATGACATAGAGACTAAAAAAAAAAAAATTCAAAAGAGCAATGAAACCAAAAGCTGGTTCTTTGAAAATATAAACAAGATAAACTAATATTTAACCAGGCTCATCAGCAAGAAAAGAGAGAGTACTCAAATAAATAAACTCAGAAATGAAAGAAGAAAAGTAACAACTGATGTCACAGAAATAGGCCAACTAATTGGACAACATTGGTGAAAATGGATAAATTTCTAGAAACGTACAATCTTCCAAAACTGAATCGGGAAGAATCAGAAAACATAGACTAACCAATTACAACTAATGAAATTGAAGCAGTAATTAAAAAAAAAAAAAAAACTCTCAGCAAACAAAAGTCCTAGACCAGATGGCTTCACAGATGAATTTTACCAAACATTCAAATAAGAACTAATATGTATCCTTCTCAAACTATTACAAAAAATTCAAGAGGAGGGGAGACTTTCAAGCTCTTTTTACATGGCCAACATTATCCTAATTCCAAAATCAGGTAGAGACACTACAAAGAAAGCCAATCATAGCTCAATATCCCTGATGAATATAGATGCTAAAATCCTCAAAAAAATATTAGCAAACTGGGTGCAACAATACATTGAAAAGACCATATACCATGATCAAGTGGGATTTATCCAAGGATGTAAGGTTTGTACAATATTTGCAAATCAATAAACATGATACATTATATAAACAAAATGAAAGGTAGCTCAGGCCAGCATGGCTTAGTTGGTTGGAGTGTTTGTTGTCCCATGACTGAAAAGTTATGGGTTTGATTCCCAGCCAGGGAACATAACTAGGTTGTGGGTTCGAGCTCTGGTCAGTATGTGTACAATCCCAAGTCTGGGTGCATACAGAAAGCAACCAATCAATGCTCCTCTTCTCTTGCATTGATGTTTCTCTCTCTCCCTTGCTCCCTATCTAAAAGCAATGAAAAAAATGTCTTCAGGTGAGGAAAAAAAATAATTATAATAAAAAACGTAAATAAAATTCACATGACCATATCAATAGATGCAGAAAAAGCATTTGATATAGTCCAGCACCATTTCTGATAAAAACTCTCTACAAAGTGGAAATAAAGGGATTATGTTATAATAAAGGCCATATATGAAAAGCCTACAGCAAACATCATACTCAATGGGCAAAAGCTAAAAGCATTTCTCTTAAGATCAGGAACAAGACAGAGATATCCACTTTCACCATTCTTATTCAACATAGTACTGGAACTCCTGGTTATAGTGATCAAACAAGAAGAAATAAAAGTCATCCAAATTAGAAAGAAGTAAAACTGTCATTATGTGCAGATGACATAATATTTAAGGTACAGAGAATACCCTAATGACGCTACCAAAGAATCATTAGATCTAATAAATGAATTTGGCAATGTAGCAGGATACAAAATTAATGTTCAGAAATTGGTGCCATTTTTACACACCACTAATGAACTATCAGAAAGAGAAATTAAGAAAATTTCCTTTTACTATTGCAGCCAAAAAAATAAATAAGTCACCTAAAAACAAATTTAACCAAGGAGGTGAAATACTTACACTCAGAAAATAATAAGATATTGAAGAAACTAAGATACAAATAAGTGGAAGCATATACCATGTTCATGGAATGGAAGAATTAATATTATTAAAATATCCATACTCTTTAAAGCCATCCATAGATTCAATGCAATTCCTATTAAAATACCAAAGGTATATTTCACGGATCTAGAACAAATAATCAAAAATGTATATAGAACTAAAAGGACCACAAATACCCTCAACAATCATGAGAAAGAAGAACAAAGTTGGAGATATCGCAATACCTGTATCAAACTATACTACAAGCCCATTGTAATTAAAACAGCTTGGTACTAGCATAACAATAGGCCTGTATATCAAATAAACAGAAAGCCCAGAAATAAACTGATGCCTTTATGGTATTCGGAAAATTGGACAGATACATGCAAAAGAATGAAAGTAGACCACCAACTTATATCATAGACAAAAATGAAGTCAAAAGGGATAAACGACTTAAATATGTCATGAAACCATAAAAATACTAGATGAAAGCATAGGCAGTAAAATATCAGACATATTGCTTAGCAATATTTTTGCCAATATATCTCCTAGGTCAAGGGCAACAAAAGAAAAATAAGCAAATGGAACTACATCGAATTAAAAAACTTCTGCCCAGCTAAAGAAATCTTCAACAAAATGAAAAGGGAATCCACTTATGGGAAAACATGTTTACCAATGATATATCTAATATGGGTTTAATTTGTAAAACATATAAAGAACTTATACAACTCAACATCAGGAAGACAAACAATACAATTAAAATATGGGCAAAGGCCCTGAGCATTGTGACTCAGTTGGTTGGGCAGCACCCAACGAAGCAAAATGTCACTGGTTTGCTTCCTGGTCAGGGCACATGTTTGGGTTGCAGGTTTGGTCCCCAGTCAGGGTGTGTATGAGAGGCAACTGATCAATGTTTCTCTCTCTCACATTGATGTTTCTCTCCCTCTTTTCTCCCTCCTTTCCCTTCTCTCTAAAAATAAATAAATAATTTTTTTTTAATGGGCAAAGAACCTTAATAGACACTTCACCAAAGAGGACATACAGATGTCCAATAGACACATGAAAAAAACGCTCACATTCACTAATCATAAGAGAGATGCAAATTAAAACCACAATGAGAAATCAACTCATACCTACTAGAATGGCTATCATCAATAAATTAACAAAAAGCAAGCATTCGCAAGGATGTGGAGAAAAGGGAAATCTAATGCACTGCTGGTAGGAATGCAGACTAGTACAGCCACTGTATGGAGTTACATTAAAAAAAATTAAAAATTGAACTGCCTTTTAACTCAGCCATCCCACTTTTTGGAATATATCCTAAGAATCTGGAAACACTAATTCAAAAGAATATATGCACCCCTACATTCATAACAGCATTATTTAAAATAGCCAAGCTCTGGAAACCATACAAGTGTCCATCAGTAGATGAGTGAGTAAAAAAGGTGTACACTTACACAATGGAATACTACCTGACTATAAAAAAAGAAGGAAATCTTACCTTTTGTGACAACATGGATGGAGCTGGAGATTATTATGCTAAGTGAAGTAAGCCAGTCAGAGAAAAACAAATACCATATGATCTCACTGAACAAACTAAACTGAATGAACAAAATAAAAACAGAGGCATGGATACATGGGACAGACTGACATGTCAAAGAGGAGGAGGGAGGAGGGACTGGATGAAAGAAGATGAAGGGATTAGTCAAAAAAACATACATACATAACATATAGACACAGACAACTGTGTGCCAGATTGAAAAGGGGGTAGGGGGTAGGTGGAGGAAGACAAAAGGGAGAGAAGGAGACAGAAAAAGACTTTGCTTGGGGTGAGGGGTGCACAATGCAATGTGCAGATGATGTTTTCTTGAGTTGTACACTTGAAACTTGTATGGTTTTATGAACCAATAACACTCCAATAAAGTCAGTTTAAAAAACAGGATGAAGCTGGAGCCATAGAAAATTATCCCAGGCTTTGAGTTCTAGTGAAGTAACTGTCACTTGTGCCCAGCTGGATTTTAAAATTACTGTGAATCTCCCTTTTCCCCTCTTTTTTTGAACAGCAGTGTCTATTCTGGTTACCCTATGCCTTTCACACCATGGTCTGTTAGTAGTATCTTTAATGCATTGGTCTTCAAGTTGAGAGAATGGGTATTCAAGGACCTGTGTTAAGAAATGCACTCAAGAAGCCCCACTCACACCTGGACCTATTTTAGATGACAACATCCTGGTCTTTGAGCTGATTATAAAGGACTAGGACTTTGAGAAAAGGGAATCTTAGGACAGAGTAAGGGTATTTTGAATATGAGATAAATGTAAATAATTAAGCCCAGAGGGCAGACTGCGGTAGTTAAAATATGCTCATAAATTATTTTTTAAGGCCCTTCAAAAGGTAGAACCTCATTTCCCTTGCCTTGAATGTGTTGGACCTTGGGAATCATTTCAGAAGAATAGAATAAGATAAAAATGACAGAATGAGTTGGAAACACTATAAAAGGTAGACATGATCATTCCAACAGTGATATAGTCTGGGACCATTTAAGGAAGGGGCAATGAGTCATCACAACTTGGAATTCTCAACCTATCAATACTGTCAATTAATTGTGAGAATAGAAAAAAAATTTTAGACATGCAAAGCCTCATAACATTTGAGTCTATTCACTCTTTATTAAGAAGTTATCTGAGGAGGTATTCCAGCAAAACAAGAAGGAAAAATAAAGAACTCTCCATACTTTCTGGTTAATTTTTCTGTAAACCCTAAAACTCTAAAAAAAAAAAAAAACAAAAACCTCATTAACAAAACAAAGTAAGGGGGGGGTAAAAGACATTGAGAAAACATACATATTGCTAAGTGAAAAAAGCCAATCTTAAAAAGCTATATACTGTATGATTTCAACTATATTACATTCTGAAAAAGGCAGAACTATAGAGACAGTAAAAAGACCACTGGTTGCCTAAAGTTCAGGGGAAGAGAGGAAGTGGTGAATAGGTGGAGCACAGGGCATTGTTAGGGTAGTGAAACTATTCTGTGTGATACAGTAAGAGTAGATACATGACATAATGCATTTATCAAAACATGATACTATACAACATAAAGTGAATGCTAATTTCAGTTAATAATATGTCAATACTATCTCACCCATCAGTTATAATAAAGCACCCACATAATGCAAGATAGTAATAACTGTAGATACTGTGGAATGAAGGGAGGCTCTATGTTTTCTGTACAATTTGCATCTAAACCTAAAACTTCCCTTAAAAAATAGCATATTAAAAAATAATCTGACTTTCAAAAAAAAGTTGCCTCTAGGAAAAGGGTGGTTGGGGTGAGATAGGGAATTATTGTTATTATTATTCACTGTAAGCCCTTATAAGCTATTTAAGGTGGGTTTTTATAAACCATATGTATCCATTACTTGGTTTTAAATGTGTTTAATTTTTTAAAAGTCTGTTTACCTACCAGGATGGGGAAAATAAGAACGTCCAAAGATACCAAGTGTTAGCAAGGATATAAAAACCCAGAACTCTTATACACTACTCAAAAAGTTTATGTAAATTCACAAAACCACTTGCAGAAAACCGACAGTATTTACCAAATCTGATCATTGGAATAACATGTAATCAAGCAAATTCACTCCTAGGTAAATACTACCCCATCCACCCTCCAAGGTTCACCAAAGCAGATGTTCTCTAATGTTCACTGAAGCTTTAATTATAATTGCACTAAACTGGAATCTATCTAAATGTCCATCAAGAGTTACAGAAACACTGTAGAATATTGATAAAATAGAATTCAATACACCAGTGAAAAAGAACCTATGCACCCCAATGTTCATAGCAGCACAATTTACAATAGCCAAGTGCTGAGAGCAACCTAAATGCCCATTAGTAAAAGAGTGGATCAAAAAACTATGGTACATTTACACAATGGAATACTATGCAGCATGAAGAAAAAAGGAACTCTTACCCTTCATGACAGCATGGCTAGAACTGGAGAGTATTATGCTAAGTGAAACAAGCCAGACGGTGAAAGACAAATACCATATGGTCTTACCTATAAGTGGAACCTAATTAACAAAACAAATAAGCGAGCAAAATATAACCAGAGACACTGAAATAGAGAACAAACTGACAGTAACCAGAAGGAAGGGAAGAGGGCAATAACCAAGGAGAAGGGGAAGAGTCATCAGGAACATGTATAAAGGACCTGGAGAGGGGGGGACAAGATGGAAGAGGAGTGAATGGAAGTCACACTGACCTCCTCCCAGCAGCAATCTGGAATTAAATTAAATTGAGGAGAAATTACCTGGAACAAACAACTAAACAATAGCTAGAGAGAAGCCTTATAACCTCAGACAGATAGAAGAATCAGCTTTAGCACAACCTGACTGGTAAGGAGTGCAGTAGAGACTTGAGAAGATGGCTGGGTGCCCCCAGGCAGCAGTACCAGAAGGATACGTAAACAGACAGTTGGATCCCCCTGAGATGAGTGGGGTCTAAACCATAAGCAGGGATCTCCAGCCTAAAGCAATAGAGCCCAAAAGTACACAGATAACAGCCAGCTGCAAAAAGTGGCAGGTTGCACTCATCGAGAGATGGGTGGCTGGAGATGCAAAGAGCTGTTTAAAGGACCAATGGATAAATTTTTATTTGCAGCCATTACCCTGGAATCAGCAAAGGTGGGGAGAGAGTAGGCTACTGGCACCTGAGGAGAGTCTTCGGAAGGAGGCTTTGGGGAGAGAACTGAGGTTATAGCTGGCAAGATCCCGATGATGAGTCATCTCCCATACAGCAGAACCATCTTGATCAGGCAAACCACTCCCCTGAGCAGGAACAACATGAGAGGACTCAATAATCCTATCCCCAGGAGTGTCTCTGCCCCACCCTGTGGTGTCTGAGCTGGCCTGCTGAGAGCAGAGTGACTATATTAACAGTTGAAGGAGACAGCCACATACAGTAGATTCCTGGAAGTCTCAAACAGAATGCCTAAGGTGAGATAGGGTCAACATCTGACATCATCAGAGGCAGGTCCAGAAATTAAAAACAGCAGTCTCCTACCACAGAAGTTCACACCACAAAGTCAGGAAACCAAGACAGATCAATTTAAGAAGGAGAAGGGAAAAAGAAGAGTCTCACAAATAATGAAAAGAAAAAGAAACACCCCCTAATCGAAGGGAAAGGGAACTAAATAAAATAGAGGAAAGTAAACGATCAGATTTTGAGTTCAAATCAATGGTTCTAAAGATGCTCTATGAGCTCAGTGAGCTCAGAGAGAATTACCAAAAGCTAAAGGGAAACTATAAGGAACTTACTGCAACTATATATCAGAAGGAGAAGATGAGGAGCAAGGAATACAGAACCTGTTTGAAGAAGTAATGAAGGAAAACTTCCCTCATTAGAGGAGAGAAAAAGCCACACAAGTCCAGGAAGCACAGAGGGTCCCATTCAAGAGGAACACAATGAGGCCCACTCCAAGACACATCATCATTAAAATGGCAACTATCAAAGGCAAACAGAATCCTAAAAGTAGCAAGGGAGAAATAGGTAATAACATATACAGGAGCCCTAGTGTGGTTAGCAGCTGACTTCTCAACAGAAACACTACAAACCAGAAGGGAATGGCAAGAAATATTCCAAGTCATGAAAAGCAAAGGCCTGGAACCAAGACTGCTCTACTCAACAAACCATTCAATTAAAATGGAAAGTGAAATGAGTTTCCCAGACAGAAGACTAAAAGAATACATCTCCACCAAACCCATATTGCAAGATATGCTAAAGGGACTACTTTAAGAAGATGAAGAGAAAGAGTGAGAAAGAGACGAACAGAGGTACAAAAGGAAAAAATAAATAAGTACCAATCAATGATAACTTTAAATGTAAATGGATTAAATGTTCCAATCAAAAGACATAGGGTAGCTGAATGGGTAAGAAAACATGACCCACACATATGCTGCCTACAACAGACCCAACTCAGAACAAAGGACCTACATAGACTAAAAGTAAAGAGATGGAAAAAAATGTTCCAAGTAAGTGAACAGGGAAAAAAAGCCGGGGTAGCAATACTCATATCAGACAAAATAGACTTTAAAACAAAGGCAATAAAAAGAGACACAGCAGGATACTTCATAATACTCAAAGGAAGAATCCATCAAGAAGATGTAAATATTGTTAACCTATCTACACTCAATGTAGAAGCATCTTGGAGGACTTCAAGAAAGACATAGACAGCGACACACTGATAGTAGGGGATTTTAACATCCCACTGTCAACAATGGATAGATCTTCCAAACAAAACATCAACAAGGATACTGTGGAACTGAATGTCTCATTAGATCAAATGGACTTAACTGACATATAAAGACTATTTCATCCCAAAGAAGCAAAATACAGATCTTTTCAAATGCACATGGAACATTTCCAAAGATAGACCACATGATAGGACACAAAAAAAACCTCAACAAATTCAAGAAAATTGAAATCATAACAAGCATTTTCTCAGACCACAAGAGCTTGAAACTAGAAACCAACCTCAAGAAAAAAACTTAAAAACATTCAAACTCCTGGAGACCAAATAGCATACTGTTAAACAATGAATGGGTCAATAATGAGATCAAAAAAAAAAGAAATCAAAATTTCCTGGAAACAAATGAACACACAACAGCCCAAAACCTATGGGCCACAGTGAAGGCAGTCCTGGAAGTTCATAGCAATATACACCTACCTAAAAAAGATAGAAACATTTCACATAAATGGGTTGATGCTACATCTTCAGGAACTGGAGAAACAACAACAAAGCAAGCTCAGAGCGAGTAGAAGGAAGGAAGAAATCAAGATCAGAGCAGAATTGAATAACATAGAGACTAAAGAACAATTCAAAGGATCAACAAATCAAGGGGCTGGTTGTTTGAAAAGATAAACAAAATTGACAAGCTTTTAAGTAGACTCATCAAGGAAAAAAGGGAGAAAACCCAAATAAATATCAGAAATGAAAGAAGAGAAATAACAACCGACAACACAGAAATACAAAGGATTGTAAGAAATTACTATGAACAATTATATGCCAAGAAATTTGAAAACCTCAATGAAATGGGCAAATTTCTACAAAAATATGACCTTCCACCTCTGAAGAAGAAGCAGAAAGCCTGAACAGACCGGTAACACCTTATGAAATTGAAGCAGTAATCAAAACTCCTGGCACACAAAAGCCCTGGACTGGACAGTTTCACAGGAGAATTTTACAAAACAATTAAGGAAGTGATAACCCCTGTCCTTCTTGGACTATTCCAAAAAACCCAAGAAGGAAGACTCCCAAACTCTTTTTATGAAGCCAGCATCGTCCTAATCCCAAAACCAGATAAAGACACAACAAAGAAAGGAAACTAGAGGCCAATATCACTGATGAACGTAAACGCTAAAATCCTCAACAGAATATTGGCAAACTGCATCCAGCAATACATTAAAAAGATCATCTACCATGGTCAAGTGGGATTCATCCCAGGGAAGCAAGGATGGTTCAATATTCTCAAATCAATAAACATAATACGTCACATAAACAAAAGGAAAGACAGAAACCATGTGATCATATCAATGAATGCGGAATAAACATTTGATAAGGTACAGTACCCCTTTATAATAAAAACACTCAGCAAAGTAGGAGTACAGGGGACATACCTCAACATAATAAAGGACATATATGAAAAACATTTAGCCAACATCATACTCAGTGAGCAAAAACTAGAAGCTTTCCTACTAAGAACAGGAACAAGGCAAGGTTGTCCACTTTCACCACTTCTATTCAATGTATATCGGAAGTCCTAGTGACAGCAATCAGACAAAAAAAATAAAATAAAAGGCATCCAAATTGGAAAGGAGTAATTAAAACTGTCATTGTCTGCAGATGACATGAGAGTGTACATAGAAAACCCCATAGACTGCACCAAAAAACCACTAGACCTAGTAAGTGAAGTTGGAAAAACATCAGGATACAAATTCAATAATCAGAAATCAAAGGCATTTTTGTACACCAATAATGAAATATCAGAATCATAAATCAGGGGGGGAAATCCCGTTTGCTAAAGCAACAACAAAAATAAAGTACCTAGGAATAAACTTTGCCAATGAGATAGAACACTTGTACTCAGAAAACTACACCACACTGAAGAAAGAAATTAGGGAAGACACAAATAAATGGAAACATATACCGTGTTCATGGATTGGAAGGTGTAACGTCATCAAAATGTCCATACTACCCAAAGATATTTATAGATTCAATGCAATCTCTATTAAAATACCAATGACATATTTCACAGATATAGAACAAACATTTCAAAAATGTGTATGGAACCATAAATGACCCCTAATAGCTGCAGGAATTTTGAGAAAGAAAAACAAAGTAGGAGGGATCACAATGCCTGACATCAAAGTATATTACAAGGCTGCTATAATGGAACAGTCTGGTACTGGCATTAGAAAAGACACCTAGATCAGTGGAACAGAATAGAGAGCCCAGAAATAAACCCATGTCTCTATGGTCAATTAAGATTCAACAGAGAGGGTAGAAGCATAAAATGGAGTAAAAAAAGCCCCTTCAACAAATGGTGTTGGGAGAGCTAGACAGCTGCATGCAAAAAAAATAGAAAAAAAAAAAGACCTAAATGTAAGTTGCAACACCATAAAAGTCCTAGAGGAGAACATAGGCATTAGAATCTCAGAGAGTCTACACAACAATATTTTCACCAATATATCCCTTAGAGCAAATGACATAAAGGAAAGAATAAACAAATGAGAGTACATCAAAATAAAAAGCTTCTGCATGGCTAAAGAAAACATAAGCAAAATGAAAAGAGAACCAACTATATCAGAAAATATATTTGCAAATGATACCTCGGACAAGGGTTTGATATCCAGGATATATAAAGAACTCACAGGACTCCACCCTAGGAAGACAAACAATCCAATTAAAATATGGGGAAAGGACCTGAACAGACACTTCTCCAAGGAGGGCATACACAGGGCCCAGAGACACATGAAAAGATGCTCATCATAACTACCCATCAGCAAGATGCAAATTAAAACCACAATGAGATACCACTTCACACTGGTCAGAATGGACATCATAAACAAATCAACAAGCAATGGGTGCTAGCGAGGTTGTGGAAAAAAGAGAACCCTAGTACACTGTTGGTGGGAATGCAGACTGGTGCAGCCACTATGGAAAACAGTTTGGAATTTCCTCAAAAAGCTAAAAATGGAACTGCTTTTTGACCCAGTGATTCCACTGCTGGGATTATACCCTAAGAATCCCAAAATGCCAATTCAAAAGAACCTATGCACCCCAATGCTCATAGCAGCACAATCTACAATGGCCAAGTGCTGGAAGCAACCTAAGTGCCCATCAATAAATGAGTGGATCAAAAAATTATGGTACATTTATACAGTGGAATACTATGTGGCAGAACTGGCAGGAAAGGAAGGAAGGAAGGAAGGAAGGAAGGAAGGAAGGAAGGAAGGAAGGAAGGAAGGAAGGAAGGAAGGAAGGAAGGAAGGAAGGAAGGGAGGGAGGGAGGGAGGGAGGGAGGAAGGGAGGGAAGGAAAGGAGGGAGAGAGGGAGGAGAGGGGAGAGGTGGGGTGGGGAAGGGAGAAAGGGGAGGGGAGGGAGGGGAGGAGGGAGGGAGGGGTGGGAGGGAGGAAGGAAAGAAAAGAAAGAGAAAAGAAAGGAGAGAAAAAAGAAAAGAAAAGGAATAAAGGAAGGGAGGGAGGGAGGAGAAAGAAGGAAGGAAGGAAGAGAAAGAAAGAAGAAAGGAAAGAAGAGAAAAAAGAAAAGGAAGGATGGAAGGAGAAGAAAGAAAGGAAGAAAGGGAGGGAGGGGGAGGAGGGAGGGAGGAAGGAAAGAAAAGAAAGAAGAAAGAAAGAAGGAGAGAAAGAAAGAGAGAGAGAGAAAGAAAAGAAAGAAGAGAAAAAAGAAAAGGAAGAAAGGAAGGAAGAAAGGAAGGGAGGAAGGAAGGGAGGAAGGAGAAGAAGGAAAGGAAGGAAGGAAGGAAGGAAGGAAGGAAGGAAGGAAGGAAGGAAGGAAGGAAGGAAGAAGAAAGAAAGAAAGAGAACAGAAAGAGGAGAAAGAGAACAGAAAGAGAAAAAAGAAAAGGAAGAAAGGAAGGAAGAAAGGAAGGGAGGAAGGGAGGAAGGAAGGGAGGAATGAGAAGAAAGAAAGAAAGAAAGAAAGAAAGAAAGAAAGAAAGAAAGAAAGAAAGAAAGAAAGAAAGAAAGAAAGAAAGAAAGAAAAGACAGGAAAGAAGAGAAAAAGGAAGGAAGAAAGGCAGGGAGGAAGAAAGGGAGAGGGAAATAAAGAAAAGACAAAGAAAGGAAAAGAAAAAAAAGAGAAAGAAAGGAAGGAAGGAAGGAAAAGAGAGAGAGGGAGGGAGGGAAAGAAAGAAAAAGAGAAAAGGAAGGAGGGAAGGAAGGAAGGAAGGAAAGAAGGAGGGAAGGAAGGAAGGAAGGAAGGAAGGAAGGAAGGAAGGAAGGAAGGGAGGGAGGGAGGGAGGGAGGAAGGAAGAGAAAGAAACGAGCTACTATGCTTCTCGACAGCACAGATGGAACTGGAGATCATTATGCTAAGCAAAATAAGCCAGTGGGTGAAAAGACAAATACAATATGATCTCACCTGTATGTTGAACCTAATCAACAGAATAAACTAGCAAGAAAAATAAAACCAGCAACACTGAAAGAAAAAACAAAGTGACAGTAACAAAACGGCAGAGTGGAGGGGGTAACCAGGAAAAGAAGGGCAAGGGATGAGTCAAGGAACATGCATAAAGGACCCCTGGACAAAGCCAAAGTGGGGACGGATTGAAGGTGGGAGGGGCAGGGGAAAGTGGTGGCAGGTAAATGGAGACAAATGTATTTGAACAATAAAAATAATAAAAAATAAAATAAAATTGCAATATCCTGAGCGGGGAAAAAAGGATCCATGGACAAAGCAAATGGTGGAAAAATTGAGGGTGGGAGGTGTGGGTGGATGGGGCAAGTGTAAGTGGTGGCAAGAAAATGGAGACAACTGTGCTCAAACAACAATAAAAAAAAAAAATTCTATACACCAGTGAAAATAAACGACTTACAACCAAATGCCATTATGCTAATGACTCTTGCAAACATAATCTTGAGTGAAATAATATAGGCACATGATACATAATTCTGGTACAGGGGTGGACAAAAGTAGGTTTACAGTTAGTTGTTCATATGGAAAATAATACAATAATAAATAAAACAAGAATAAGCTGTTTCACATACTTACAACTGTAAACCTACTTTTGCCAATCTTTGTATATAAAGTCCAAAAGCAGGCAAAAACTATCTATGCTGCGAAAAGTCAGTATAATCTTTATCTGGAGTGGAGATGGAGAATGGCTGCAAGCAGCATAAGCGGTCCTCTAGGGTACTGGTAATGTCTGGCTTTTTGTTTTTTTTAACCTGAGCATTTATTCCATGAGAATAGTAAAAAATTTATATTCACTGATTTGTCGAGGGGAGGGAAAGGAGAGAAAGAGACATCAACCAGCTGCTCCACCCACCTATACATTCATTGGTTGATTCTTGCATGTTCCCTGACTGGGGAGGAGAACCTGCAACCTTGGCATATGAGATTATGCTCTAACCAACTGAGCTAGCCAGCTAGGGTTATAATACTTTCAATATATGTACTTTTAATATGCTTCAATAATTTTTTAACCTGGACTAAGTCACACTCTTTTTTCTATGCTCTACTAGATATTTGAAGAACATGTACCTGAAAAAATCCTATATTTCTCCCCACAAGAGAGAAATATATATATACACCTTACACAGTTAATTTCAGCACTTGGAACAATCTCAAAGTAACATTTCCACAAATACTTTCAAAAGCAAAAGAAGTCCAATTTTGAGTTCAATAGATTGTTATTCAAATTCGCTGAGCTAGCTATAGTGTATGATGTTGTTGTGACCATTACCTTCCAGTTGGGCTTTGGATATGTTTACAGTATTATACATTATGATTTGAGATAACATTTACTGAAACAAGTTGAGTGCTGGCAGTAAGAAGTCACTGCTCTTGTGAAACCTACAATCAGGCTGTTTTTAGCTTCTTACTACAAAATAGCTTCCATCTAAAAAATTTCTTTTGTGTCAGCTTCAGATACTACAACTTTGGCTTGCTCATCAAGTTAGAATATACTCTGTTCTTCCTTGTGCTAAGAGGAATTGGAGCTAAATTACAGGCTTTAGATCCAAAATCTAAAAATGAGTGTATCAATGTTTCAAATAGGATCTTTTTTACTTTTAGAAATAATTTTGTTTCAAACATAACTATTGTACTCATTTCTTTTAACAAAGGAAATACAAACCACACACAAATTAATTCCAATTTAGTTCTGTACATGTAGATTAACATGACTTAAGCAAGTCTTTGAATTTGCTCCAAGTGAAAACCTAGCACGGAAATTTGGCAAGTTCTTGGGTCAGTAACTTTAACTGATTGCTCTTACAAATTCTCAGTATAAAACACATAGCAGCACATTTTAAATATCTTGAAGATACCAGGATGATAGACTAAGACCCCAAAATGTTAAGAATGCCTAAAAAAACCTCCAACAGTGAAAACTACAAATAAATCAACTTAAATCAACCTCATGCTGTATAGTTTGTCTTTAATTCACCCACATATTACCTTATTTTTTCGCTATCCCAGACCATTTTGTTCTTGGGATGCTAAATTTCTAAAGGACCTCTCTCAGCATACCCTTGTTCTCAGCATTCATGCCTCCAATTAATAGCCTTTATTAAGTATTTCCTACATGGCCACCATTACCATGAATTTTTAATCCAACAGTTTCTTTGACTAACCAATTTGATACCTGAGGAAGCTAAGGCACACAGTTTATGTAACTTCCCTAGAGTTCTAATGCCAGCGGTAAAGCTTTAATTCTATCCCAGGCACTGATTCACAGTTGTTATATTATGACAACTCCATTTTTATTAGGAACTCAGGCACAAAGACAATTCAGGTCAGAGTACTGTGAATCCTGTTCTTGCTAATATTCCACCTCTCCCTTCTATATCGTAATGAAAATTCTAGTTCTGCTCTTATTCTGTGAAAACAGCCCTTATTGATGTTATTTATATGGAACACACTTTCTTTCATAATGTGAAAGAATGTGAGCTTTAGACCTTCTATCACTACCACAGGGGAGCTTGGGGTCAGTAATCAAAACTAAATTTTGATGCATTTTTAGTTTTTATTGCTGACAAAGTGAGTAATGGCTTGGTCTTGGACATAAAGCACTGTCCTAGAGACTCACTAGGTCATTAGAGTTGATATAATATAGACTCACAAGATAACACAAACACCTATCTCAAAACTTCCAGGAGTCTGAAGTTCACAAAAAAGTCAAAATTTATCACACTATAAATTAAAATTCTTTCCAGTTCACATGTAAACATAAAATCCCATTTCAAAAACTTTCAACATCATTAGAGAAGCCAGACACTGTGTATTCTCTAAAATTTATTTACAGTTAATAAATTAAAGAGCAAAGTACAATCAGATTGTAAATCTTAATCATATGCACATCAAACTGTCCAAAAAAATCAGTTCCATTACTAATAATTGCCTTCTAATGCACTTAAGACATAATAGTCCATTAAGAAATATTTTAAACACACAGATAAAGTAAATATTATGTCCCTTAAAAAACACCAATTTAAAGGGTGCTGTAGCAACCCTTAAAACAACAAAAAACTTTTGAGTTAAAAATTGCTTTTTTGTATTCAAATATTTTTAATTTTTTTATTGAAAAGTTTTCAGATTTGCACATAGCAAATCAATAGGTGTCAGCCACCAGCTTAAGTTACACTTGTCCAACAGGGTACTCAAACTTGAACAAAATAAATACACACCCTAACAATGTCACTTTACACTATCAACAATAAAGCTTGCCCTCAACAATCATGACATTTCTGGTTTCAATAAGGAAAAATAAGTTGCTGGTTGACAGGAAGGATAAAAAAAATGACATCAGAAATTTCAAAAGGTTAACTGAGGTGCCAGTCACCACATTTAGGCACTGAAGAGTTAAAAATTAAATAAAAGCTTAGCAAGGTGATACACTTCCTAGCTTCCTCCTCTACTTGTGCCATATGAGATATAAGGGAAGGTAAAATAATGAGTAAAGATCATAGGATTTCTTACAAAAACTATATACAAGCTAGGCTACAGACTCACTGTAGAGGACAATAAATGGATGCCTCACAATAAAGGCCACTGTGCCAAGTTCCTTTTCACATTCTGCCCAAAAGTACCCATAAAATACTTTCACTTTCCTATTAATATACTAGTCAACTATATTAGTTGTTTCTTCACATTTTGGAAGTTGTAACATAGGTTTTGCTAAAGAAAACTTGGCAAAAATAAACTTTTTTTTCTACATCTTATTACACAAAGTAGAAATGGCATGAATTTTTAGTAAACCAGAAAAATAGCATACTGAATTCAGGAAGGGCAATTTGATCCAAACTGAAATCAGACAGCCCAAATAATCCAAAGAAGCATTTAACATGAATTCAAGTGCTCTAAAGTAACAAAGCTTAAGAGGAAAAAAAGTTAAGAACTTCAGTTTCAATAAACGCAGGGTGTGAAAGACTGTGTTTCAGTTTTGTGCTGAGCAAAGTTATCCTCCCAGCTAAGTCTAATTTCAAAATCCTCTCAGAAACTATCTAGATAAGCTATATGTTGAAATTACATTCTAATATGGCCATTGGATTTATTTTTAATTATTATAAAACTATATACAATAGTGAAGTGGTTCAAATACAAATTTTTTTCTTGGGTGCTAGTTAGCTTAAAAACAAGTTGGTGGGGCAGGGAGGAGAAAATCCTATATAACTAAAATACAGTTGGCAATGGAAGCTAATAACCAAAAGAATATAGATATGCTTCCTATCACACAAATATAATTTAACACTCTCCATCTTCTAATTATTCACTTTTATTTATTCATGTGACAGTGTATGTAACAATGCATTATCACTGAGTAATGAATAAAAGACTATGATGCTTACTGGGAAACTGATATAAAGTTATATATATAATTTTTTTTAACAAAACAAAAACACTGAAAGTCACAAAGCTCCTACAACAGACTATTCAACTTGGAAAAAAATCATTTCAGAAAGCTATGCCATTTAAATTCTAAGAACACGAGTCAAAATTGCAGCTTTCATTATTCTCTAAAGAAGCTGTCAAGCAGAGATAAACCTTAACATCGACTATTACATATGTCAAGTTCCAGCCCAATACAGATTGCTCCATGTTAGAATACTTAAATTTGAAATAATAGTGGTACAAAAACTTGACCCTTTAGATATTGCGGTAAAATCTGGCTGTGGCACCACTGACTAAAAACCATTAAGTCTTGCTGCCAACAATGACCAAAGGCACTTGGATAATCAAGAGTTACACACTGGGCCATAAGATATAAACACTATTATAAACATGTAAAAAGAAGGGTCAGAACTGTGTGGCTTGCCTGTTTGATTCCTGTGGTCTTCAACTGTCAAAGACCCATAACTGCAAACATAAATTGAAATGGAAATTTTAAAAAAGGCAACTGGTGGACCAAAAAAGTCAACTAACTGTCATGATGTTTATAGAAATGGTGATATTAGTCTGGACATTTCTTGTTATCCAACAACAAAATCAAAGAGAAAGAAAAAGAAATCTATTTAACCCAAAGGAACTTCAACTAGTTATTTATACCAAGAAATGCCCCCACCCCTCTAGATCATTTACAGTTCTGAGGATTCTAAAGGGTATTCTGTTTATCATTTTAATCACAAAATTTATACACATTCGTTTCCCCTATTGGACTCCCATTTTTAAATGTTATCCTTGAAATATTCCTGGATTCGTATGTTAGACCAGTACAAAGAGCCCATATCATTTCTAATCAAATTCCATCCACTCTTTAACCAACACTTTTTTTTATAATGTATTCATTTTTTAAAATCACAAGCCATGTGGTTTCAATGCACTTTAATTTTCATTCAATTCTTCAAAGTTTAACAAGTCAACTCTTCCTAAACAAAACTTTATATGAGTGTCTACCATTTTCTTTAGGAGCTCAGTAAATATAAACTTGAAATTTCTATATAAAATATTTAGAAACACCTTAAAATAATTAAAACAGTTGCATTTTGCGTCTCTTTGTTTGCAATCACTGAGCCTATGAAGCTCAAAGCCATACAAATCCTTGTACTATTGACAGTCATAAGCTTGAACCGCTTAGAAAACATCCTTGGTCAAAAGCACTGGAATCCAGTTGATGTTAGGAAACGAGTGAGATTCAGAATACCCTGAGCGCAAACTACTGCAACACCACAAAACATGTTTGATCTGTCGTCCAGAAAGCGGGGTGGCAGTCAAAAAGGAAAAAAAAGGAGGGGCGGGAGCAGGGAAGAGAGGTATAAAAAGCAAGTGAATTCTGGCTTATTACACAAGGACGAAACCAAATTCCTTTGGAAAAATAGTGACTTCTTCGGAGGGCTTCCAGACCAGTGAGGTAGAGTCCAAAAGGGAGAGAACGGATCTGCCCCTACAGTCCTGGAGACGTCTCAACCTGGGGTTAGGAAGAAAAGGGGCCTCTCTTGCGGGTCCAGCTCCGGAAGGCAGCAGAGGGCACACCTGCCCCGGGGTCCCAGACGGCGGTGCAGGTCCAGGGCGCAGAGCCGGGAACACACCATCCGGTGACTTCTTCGCCCATAAAGTGCACTAGGGGACGGAGTCCTGGCCGGATCTGTAAACACTCGACTGACATTTGTTCATCCCTCCAGGCGGAAGCTCCGTCCGAGGGTCAGGGGGCTGCGTTTCATGCCCGAGGCACCGGGAAGCGACGGAGCCTCACCACGGGTTCCAGGTTCACTCGCAGGACTTGGCGCGCTCGGCGCCGCGCTGCCGCCAGGCTGCGCTCGCCCCACACGTCGCCACCGACGCGGATGGTGGGGAAGGTGGTCAGCGTCGGGGTGGCCGCCCTCCAGATCTCCTCTAGGGTGCGGCCCCCAAAGCAGGGGCCGAGGGCTGAGGGCTCCGCAGCGCTGCTCTCCCCGGGGGCCGGCGGCGGTGGCAGCGACGGTTTCTTTCTGTGGGCGGCGGCCCCTCGGGCTCCGCGGCGCCTCCTCCTGGCCGCCCAGCCCCGGCCTGGCCTGCGTGTCTGGCCGCGGACGGCGGGGGGCCCTGGCGGGTCGGGGACCAGAGCCCGGCAAGAAGAGTAACCGTAAACGTCCTTGCTGCGTAGGATGTGCGGGGAGAACTGGTGCTTGAGGCTGCAGAGGAAGCTCCAGAGCTCCGCGTCCGAGCTCATGAACTCCGTGCTGCGGGGCATGAACAGCTTGAAGGCGTCGCCCAGCGCCTTGGTGGTGTCAGCCAGCGACAGCTGCGACCGCGAGTACACCACCTTGTCCTCCAGCGCCTCCAGCCCGGCCCCATCTCCTGCCCTAAAGCCGCCGCCCCGGAAGACCGAGGCCGGGGCCGCCAGGGGCCGCCGCCTCTTCACGTTGCGCCGCATCGGAGGCCGCTCGGGGCCGCCCGCGCTCTCCGGGTTCCCCCGCCGCCGCCGCCGCCGCCCCCTCCCGCGTCTGGCTCCGCGGCGGCGGCCGCTGCAGGCGCCTTTCGCCGGGTGCCTCTCTCGCTACTTTTCTCGCCTCCGCTGCCGCTGCCCCACCCCCTCTGAGGGCGGAGGACGCGGGTGAAGATCCTGCCGCCCGGTACAAGATGGCTGCCGGCGCCCACCCCTGGGCTTTGTCATTGGACGGCGCCTCGCCCCCTGGTTTCTCTTTCTTCTCCTCTCTCGCTTCCTTTCGCCCTCTGCCTTTCTTTAAATGTGCCCGCCTCAGGCCCCTCCCACCGCAGCCCTGTCTCCACCCATTGGGTGCTCTCAGAAGGGGGCGGGGACTAATGGGGTAGAGGCCAGTTCCTGGAAAATGGTGCTGGGGTTGATGATGGTAGTGGTCCTTGAACCAGAGTCAACTGTTAGATGGGCTTTGGGAAGGGTGCCATGTGTAGAGGAAGGGGTAGACATCAGCTCCACCCTGGGGAGAGTCACTCTCAGAATGAATGGGTATGAATCCCTAGACTGGGGTGGGAGATCTACCATTCTAAATAACAAAGGGAGCTATGCCCAAAGGCAGTTGCTTGTATCACAACAAAGAAATTTAGATTTAAATCAAGAGGAAATAGGCCTTTCACAATTCCCTTCTAAACCCCAAAGACCTCTTTAGGCAACTTCATCCAACATCCCTCTTTTGGCCCCAATCCATTTCAAGCAACCACTGGTAATCCAGAATCATTCAGGTAACAGAGGCTACATGAGGGATATTGTCTCCTAGACAGTGGAACCATCTTCATATTTAAGATACTCAGTGGGAAAGCAAAGTCTTTTATACTTACAAAACTATATACTATTTGCTCAAGTTGATCAAAGAGCAATTACAACAAAGCCATTCTACTTAAAGAAAATATCCTTGTTTTTAAATATATAGTTCTTTCTAAATGACTGCACTTCATTCTTAATTTAGTTTTAATATGTTCCTTTGCATTATCTGTCATTTAGAAATGATGCATCATCATAGTCAAAAGAGTGCTGTTGAAAGAACACGTTACCTGTTGTATTTGAAAGGAGGGCATTATGCATAATTATAGAGAAGTGGACATTCTTTAGTTGTCTTTTTCATCCTCAGTACTTAGCTCACTGGCTGTCAGATAGTGGGCACTCTTCGCTGAGTGAATGGATGAAATATTTGAGATGAGGTGAAAAAGATACATTCAAATTGCTCAGAACAGGAAAATTTTATAATTTACATTTATATTGCAATATTCTCTTTAATGCCCTTACATTTTTAAGGTTAAAAAAATCTCCTAATACTTAGAATTTTGAGGTAAATATGCAAATTTTACTCTTCAGTGGCCATCTTATTTTGCCGTAGAAAACTGATAAAGCACAGAAGTTTTGTGATTTGCATATAGTTTCTAATGTTTCCCTCAAATATTTCAAATGAAAGATACCTAGTTCAATCTCCTATTTCACAGATGAGGGAATGTGGACCCACTGAGGTTCAGTAACACAGCTTGTACTGGGACTATAGTTTAGGTCTTGGATTCCTACTCTGGTGACCTTTATATTTCACTGGGGATTTTTCCAGCTGTGCTGTTGGGACTTCAAAAGGCTCAACATAAAATTATGCATACATGGAGTAGTCAAGAGACAGAGCTGTACCCCTATTTCTACTTGCAAACCACCTATAATTGAACAATTTTTATGTCTTATATTGGACTTACAGATAACATTTTGCTTGAACCAGATAATATTTTGTTGGTGTAGTTTCAATAATTAAAAAAAAAAACTTTCTGCAAAGAAAATAGTTTCTACCTACTAAAATCATAGAAAATCATGGTAACCTTCTGATGAGAAAATCATTTCCTAGAAAAGCACACCCTCATCTCAGAACAAGATTGGGGAGTCAATCAATTACCAGCTTCCTAAATCTTTATATAAAAATGAAATCATACTCTGGTGGGTGTGGCTCAGTGGGTTGGAACATCATCCCATAACCATAAGTTTGCAGGTTTGTTTTCTGGTCAGGACACATCCCTAGGCTGCAAGTTTGGGCCCAGGTCCCGACACATGCAATCCCCAGTCCCCATGTGTAGCCAGGAGGCAACTAATCAATACTTCTCTCTCACATTGATGTTTCTCTCTCCCTCTCTTCCACCCTCTCTCTAAGAAAATAATGAAAAAAATCCTCAGGTGAGGATAAAAAAAATGAGATCATAAGGATTTCTGCACTCTTGGTTTCTCATCTTGTTATCCTCTCCCTTCCATGTTAATCGTATTATAAGTGCTTATATGTCTTTTGCCAAGTAAACATATATCAGGGACCTACACAAACTTACAGAATTGATTTCAATTAAGAGATTAAATTTTTTTCAACACAATTTTGATTTTCAGAAAATATAAGATCTCAACAAATTGCTGAGTACTCAGTTCATTTTTATAATGCATGTTGATTTAACTTAAGAGCAAAAAGCATTTTAATGAACTATTTTTAGGAATTAGTACCATATCAAAGTACTTGAACTATTATATACTTTTAAATTTGGTACTGTTTGATCTCTCTGTTTCTCTGTTTTCTGTATTTCTTATTTTTACATTTTTTTCTTGACCTCTACCTTTGCTTAGCTCACATAGTTTTACAGATGATTCCTCATCTATTCTCTGAAGGAAGTAAAATTTACAAAGAAAGATGATATATATATTCTAGTTCCTGAGACTTTCCTGAGACACTATAAAATTTATGGAAGTTGACAAATTAAATTTTTGTTCTTGAAAATAATAGTTTAAGTATTTGATTTATACCTTTACTTCTCAAGGGGATGCCTCTTATATCTAATAAATTATGGATAATAAGAATACATGGGGGAAAACCTAGCTGTGTATATTTCTGAATTTATCTAAAAATTGAATACCAGCAAAATAAAGGGATTGGAGAAATTAAAAACAAAATATATCTTTTAGCTGTCCAGAATCTTTAAGATACTGCTTCTATAAAATAATTTGCATCTTGAAAAGTGGCCAAAAATAAAAAGTATATTTAAGTGGCAATGAGCATCAACCCTGAAATTAAATACACTTGGAATCAAATGTGTACTTGTTGTAGTACAACAAGTATCTTTGAGCACATTTTTTTAACCTAACAGCCTGTTTTCTCATCTATGAAATGGGCATAACTTCTACTTCAATAATTGTTTTCAAGATTGCATGAGATAACATTGGTAAAACATTTACTGTTGTACCTTGATCACAGTAAGCATCCAATAAATAATAACTATTCTTATTTTTCTTATCTAATTATGAGGATTTTACTTGGTTTAACCAACATATTTCAAACCTGTGGTACAGTGTGAGATTTTTTAAAAAGTAATAGATTTATGAAGTGAAAAATGCTGATGCTACAAGAAAACTTAGAGGTCATCTAACAAGTCCAACACTCTTAATTCAGATGAGAATATTGAGATGCCAAGAGATCTGCCTGAAGCCACCCAGCTGAATGAGGAAATACTCTGTACTAAAACCTAGGTTTCTAACTCTTAGTGCAGATTGTTTCTAACATTTTTATATAATACAAAGAGATAACATTAATTATTAGTTCAAATTAAATTAAATAGAGCATGATTCATCAAGAACACTTTCAGCCTTTTTATTAGAACCATTCTAAAGTAACATAGATTTTTCTATAAGAGTTATCTCAAACCTCTGATACACTATATAGCTGTGTGATGTTAAGTGCACAAAACCATATAAACTAAGAATCTAGGACTTCCACTTATAGAAAGATTATTGTATTCCCTATCCCCCCTCCAACTGACAACTAAAAACCATAGACATGACATATTAAATAAAAATAAGAAGAATGATAAATGGAGAGAAAAAAGTAGGCAGGCTAGGAACCTAAGAACCTAAAGAACAACATAGTAGAGAGTTCCCTGTGTTTTCTTTTTACTTTTTTCTCTTTTCTGCATACTTCTCAGACTAGGTAGTAGAGAAGCCAGCAACCCAGAATGCCAACAGATGTAGACATAAGAAGCCAAAATAAATTCTTATTCTCTCTTGCTATAAAAGCAGGAAAGGAGCAGGCTAGCAAGACAGAAAACTTCTAAGGGAATAATCAATGTACTTCAACAAAACACCACTGAAAACTCTGGCATCTACCCTTCTCAGGCTGCAACAAGGCACCATGCCATCCTTCTGAGGTGGCGTCAGAGAAGGCTAAATAGGGAATCAAAATTCTTAAATTCTTATCCCTTCTGAGCAGTTAAGAGGCCATCCTGTCTCAAAGTGTCAGTGGAGACCATGTGGGAGCAGTAATAAGACATTCCTACCCCTCCCAATCAGGGAGCTATCATTGGAGGTCTAATGGAAACCTGAAATTCCCAACGCCACCCAGCACTAAGGACTTGTGTGTCTAAAAAGGCAGGCCCAGGACACCTGGATCTCTACCTGGCAATACTATGGCAGCACCTCTCCCTTTCCCTGTTGGAACAGTGTCAGAGAAAAACAGCTTAAACAAGTTTAAATAATATCCAGAGTCTCACAACACAGTACTACCCAGGTTTCAACTGAAAATCCCTTACCATACCAAAAACCAAGAACATCTGAAGCTAAATGAAAACACACAATCGATAGAGATTGAGATGAAAGAGATGTTGGAATTATATAATATTGAGATTAAAGAGATGTTGGAATTATATAATAAAGATATTAAAACAGCCATTATAAAGATGCTTTAATAAGCAATTGTAAACACTCTTGAAACAAATGAAAAGATAGAAAATCGCAGTAAAAAAATAAAAATTTCAGCAAAGAAATAGGAAATATAAACAGGAATGAAATAAAAATTTTAGAGCTGAAAAATACAACAATAAAATTAAAAGCTCAGTGAATAGTCTCAATAGCAAATTGGAGGGGAAAGAGGAAAGAATCAATGAACATGAAGATAGGTCAACAAATAGTACCCATTTGAACAACAGAGAGAAAATAAACTAAAAGTAAAAAACAAAACAGAGCCTCAGGAACCTGTCAGACTCTAAGAGCTAATATTTGTGTCATCAGAGGTGTGAAAGTAGGGAAGAAAAATGTAGGACTGAAAATGTGTGGGGGACAGTGAAGGCTGGTGTCAAAAGCCAGGTTAAGCACTTGGCAAAGCCACGCTCAACCACTTATTATCTGCAAAGCAGAGCAAGCTGGCAACTGGCGACAGCCTGAGTCTGGATGGTTAGGGGGTAGGGGGGTGATTGAGAAAGGAGTAGATAACCACAAGCTTCTGCTGAAGATGACTGCAACCTTTGCAGAAGAAAGTTTTATCATGTAGATAGCCTGGGAACGGAACAGTTTGTGCCCACAGCATTCCCCTAAGTCTGCAAAACTCCTTTGAGCTTTATCTAACTAACCCCTATAAAATAAACACAGAGACTGTGGTCATTGTCATTGTCTCTCCAACAGAGGACAATGTTCCACCTGGCTCCTGCTTTTCTCTAAATTGTCTTGTGTTGTGCCTTTGCGTTGTGTTGTCCTTTCTCAATCTCCTGTCGCTCCCGCTCAGGGACCACCACTCCATGCGGGTCATGGCAAAAATATACTAAATAATGGCTAAAAATGTTTCTAATTTGGTAAAGACATAAACCTACAGATTCAAGAAGCTGAACTAACCTAAACAAGATAAATCACAGAAATCCACATCAAGATGCATCATTGTCCAACTTTTGAAAATTTAAGAAAAAGAAAAACAATGCTGAAAGTAGCAAGATAGAAATGTCACATCACCTATAAAGGAAAAAGCAATATAAATTACAGCAGATTCTTCATCAGAAAACATGGAGGCCAAAAGTAAGTGGCTCAACATTTTTCAAGTGCGGAAAGAAAAGAACTCTCAACCCAAATTCCTGTATTCAGTGAAAATATCTTTAAACAATAAAGAGGAAATCAAGACACTCTCACAGGAAAGAAAACTAAGAGAATTTGTTGCCAGCAGATCTACCCTACTAAATTAATGGCTGAAGGAAGTTCCCTAAATAAAAAGAAAACAATAAAGAAGGAATCTTGAAACATCAGGAAGGAAGAACACAGTAAGCAAAAATATGGGTAAGAATGATAGACTTTCCTTCTTCTATTGAGTTTTCTAAATTATGTTTGATGGTTGTTATGGACTAAATGTTTATGTCCCCCAAAATTCATAGGTTGAAACCTTAGCTCCTAATGCGACTGTTTGGAGATAGGGCCTATGAGAAGGTGATAAAGATTAAATAGAGATCATAAGGGTGAGATCCTAATATCATAGGGTGATAAAAAGAGAAATAGACATAAGAGCTCTTTCTCCCTGTCATGTCATGTGAGGACATAGAGAGAAGGCAACCATCTGCAAGCCAGAAAGAGAGTTCTCACCAAGACCTAAATCAGCTAGCACCTTGATCTTATACTTCTTGGCCTTTAGAACTATGAGAAAATAAATTTCTGTTGTTCAAACTATACTGTCTATGGTATATTTTGTAATGGCATCCAAGCAGACTAATACAACAATTAAAGTAAAAATTATAGCACTGTTTGATGTGGTTCTAAAGATACATAAAGAAAATATTTAAAACAAATTTATTAAAATCAGGGAGGATAAAAGGATGTAAATGAAGGTAAGGTGTCTGTACCTCACTTAAAATGGTAAAATGACACCAACATAGTGGGATAAGTTGCATATATAGTAAAATGCTTAGAGCAACCACTAAAAAACCTATAGAAAAAGTCCTACCAAAACATTATAGATAAATCAAAATGGAACTCAAAAAAATTGTTTAAGTAACCTACCAGAAGGCAGAAAAAGAAAATAAATGAAAAAATAGAGGACAGAAATCAAAATGAAATGAGAGAATAAATATACAATATAACATTCATTGTACACTAATCCTTGCTGATGAATGACATAAGATAAGAAACTGCTCAGCTCGGAAATGAACCAAGAAATTGACCAGATTTGAAATAAGCCAAGCCTAAATTAACCAAAATTCTTTGTTTCTCGATCTATTTAAAATATTTTCCTTATGTATGTGGTGGCAGCTGAGAAGCTAGAGAGATGGGGAGATAACATGCTGCAGAACTCCCTCCCTGTTAAAGTATAGGGTCTTAAACCCTTGCAGAGATCCCCAACCCAGAGCAACAGAGATGGGAAGAGGAGTCTGTGTAGCATCTAGCAGTGGGAATCAGTAGGGATACACCCCACCAGGGAGACTTAGAGTGCACCTTCCCAGGGTGGAGTGTTCCTATTATTATAACACCAGCCTGGGGAGTTCAAGGTTCTGGGCTCTGACTGCTGGAGAAGCCATACTACTGCACTTGGGTCCTACAGAGGGGTCTACTGGCTATACCCAGTAGTGACTTCTTAGTGACTTAGGAGGTCCTCTCTTTTCTGGGGGGACTTTTTGTGGAGTCCAAAATAGTGACTAAACTGTGTGGCTTAGGAAAGAGGAATGGTCTCCTCCACCTCAAGCCCACAACTGGTGCCCCCATTCCTCACAAGTTGAGCCACTCAGCATGCCTGGTTTCAGTGATTTTGGAGGCACAGAGAAGCTATAGGACAGGGCTGGGACCTTTGTCCCTGTCCTGCTGTATTTGACAATGTAGGAGAGCTGCACCAAGCTGGGACTTTTGGCCCAGACCTGCTGAGACCCACTACATGGAAAGATCAAACTGTGGTGCAGGGCTGGGATATTTGACCCCATCCTGCTTGATTTGGCAGTGTACCAGGGAACAGCACAGAGCTTGGAGTTTCATACTGTGTCTCCTGGGGAGAATTCTGTCTGGGAGCCAGAGAAGTGAACCCTGGGCAGTATGACTACATTGTAAGGAGGCAAATCCAATGTCCCCTGTGAGTTCAATTCATGGTACCCCATGAAGGGGAAGAAGTGCCTGCCCCTCTCCGATAGATTTGCACACAAACCACAACTGGAAATTGTTTAGATCAGCCCTGCCAAGTCCCTTACAACCCCACCAGCTGCAGTTCTGTTGCAGGGAAGGAAGAGCAGCTCAGAGTGAGGACTTTCAAAGTGTGAGACCCTCATAGTCTGTTATCTAGATCAGAACAAAGAGCTCAGCCTCCCATTCTGGGTTGAACCAGCATCTACCCCAATGGGATACTCTTTTGATCTATCCCCCTGAACCCAAGGAGGATAAGTTTGCTCTGAAAAGGAGACGGCCAGCTGCACCCAACCTGAATCTGCAGTGAGCCCCTCTGAGAGAATTGGGACTAGAAACTCTGGGAGAGACTGAGGCGTTTGGATTTAAAGCAGGGACACTACATTTCCCTCATTGAGTGACTGAGCTGGTGACCCCAAAATAGGGAACCCACTAGCCCTATCTCAACTAGTCTGGGCTCATCCTACAGTTGCTCATTGGAAGGCTCTGGAGGAAGACCAAGCAACCTCAGGGGAGGCAGTGTAGCTGACAGGTGGAGGTGGACCTCAGGGAACCTTGATCCCTTTAAAGATCTGCCCCCAGCTCTGAACTGGAGGAAGCAGACTGTTGTACACAGATTGGCCCCTAACACACACATGTAGAACCAGTAGACACAGACACAGACAATGAACAGCATGGTAGGTACAGACAGGTGACCTAACACCAGTTACACACAACATCTGACAGTGACATGTGCTTGAACCCAACCCAAGTGGACCCAGAACCAACCCAAGCATTGGTGGGCTTCATATCACACCAGAGTTCTATGCAACTAACCACACAAGTAGCATACTCAAAGTAGATTCTGGCAGGTATCTGAACCTTCTGCGAACAACTCCATCTCAGGGGCAGCCCTTGCACAGTGTCTCATATACGGTATTTCCCAGCCTGAAGGGTAACTCTACCCACAAAAAGGACAACAGTATTAAAGATTCAACCACAAAAGGGGGTGCACATAACCTACAAGAAACACTCCTGGAGCAAGAAACGGGTAATCTGGAAGATTGTGCCACTGAGCTAAACAAGACACTTTCATCATAAAACCATAAAAACAAGTTTGGGAGACATAGCAGATCTACCTAACACACAAAGATGAAATGGAGAGACAAAAAGAAATTCACCTCAAAAAGAACAAGAGAAATCCTCAGACAAAGAATTTAAAAATGGATGAAAGGAAAGCAACCAAAAGACCTGATGCAGAATTTAAAATAATACTTATTAGTAGGCTCAGGACCTTAGGGAAAGAATGGATGATCTTAGCAAAAATTTAAACAAAGAGATAGTAAGCATTAAAAATGACATAGAAACCATTAAAGAGAACCAGTCATAATCAAGAATACAATATCTGAAATGAATAATACACTAGAAGGAATCAAAAGCAGTTTAGAGGATCAAATCAGCAAATTAGAAGACAAGATAACAGTATCCACCCAAGGAGAACATAAAAAGGAAGAGAAATAAGAGAAATTAGGAAAGTCTAAGGAACCTCTGGGACAACATCAAGCATAACATCATCCACATCATAAGGGTACCAGAAGGAGAAGAGAGTGAACATGAAATAGAGAACCTGTTCAAAGGAATAATGGGGAAAAAACTTTCTTAACCTGGTGAAGAAAAAAGTCACACAAATTCAGGAAGCACAGAGAGTCCCAATCAAGATGAACCCAAAAAGACCCATACTAGACACATCATAATTAAAATGACACAGGTTGAAGACAAAGACAGAATCTTAAAGACAGCAAGACAGAGGGAGTTAGTTACCTACAAGGGAGTTCCCATAAGGCTGTTAGCTGATTTCGCAACAGAAAAACTTCAGGAATTGGTATTAAAGATTCAAAGTGATTTAAAAATACAAAACAAAACAAGAACATGCAACCAAGATGAGTCTATCCTACAAGGCTGTCATTTAAAATTGAATGCAAAATAAAAAGCCTCCCAGGCAAAACGAAAAAAGAAAAATTTAAAAAGGGGATAAAAAACACAAAGAGCTAAAAGAGTTTATTACCACCAAACCTGCATTGCAAGAAATGTTAAAGAAACTGCTTTAAGAAGAAGAAGAAATAGGTAGAGAGAGAATGTAGGTATAAAGAAAAAAATGGCAATATATAAGTACCTATCGATAATAATGTTAAATAGAAATACAGTAAATGTTCCAATTGAAAGATATAAGGTAGCTGGATGGATAAGAAAACATGACCCACAAATAAGCCATCTACAAGAAACCCACTTCAGAACAAAAAATTCACACAGGCTGAAAGTGAAGTGTTGGGAAAAAATATTCCATGCAAATGGAAATAAACAAAAAGCTGAGGTAACAATATCTGACAAAATAGACTTCAAAACAGAGATCATAGCAACAGACAAAGAAAGCAACCACATAATACTAAAGGAATCAATCCAACAAAAGGATATAACTCTTGTAAACTTATAAACACCCAATATATTAGGAGCACCAAAATATATTCTTTAATCTTAGTGGACTGGAAGAAAGAGATTGAGCAATGCAATCATGGTAGAGATTTTTAACACTTCTCTGTCATCAATGGATAGAACTTTCAGACCAAAAAAAAAAAAAAATCAAGAGAACAGCAACCTTAAATGACACACTAGATTGGATGGATTTAATTGATATTTACAGAACATTTCATCCTAACACAACAGAATAGACATTCTTCTCAAGTGCAAATGAACAATCTCAAACATGGACCACATATTAGAACACAAAATAAGTCTTAAAAAATTCAAGTATATTGAAATAATATCAAGAATTTTCTTCAATCACAATGGCATAAAACTATAAATCACTTCAATTAAAAAAATCTTAAAATATGTTGAGGATAAATAGCATATTATTAAACAATGAATGGGTTATCAATGAGATCAAGCAGGAAATCAAAAATTACCTGGAAGCAAATGGAAATGGACATATGTCAACCCAAAATTTATGGAACACAGCAAAAGCAGTCTTGAGAGGGAAATTCATAGAATTAGAGGCATAACTCAATAAGCAAGAAAATCTCATACAAACAATTTAACCCTGCACCTAAAAGAACTAGAAAAAGAACAACAAAAAAATCCTAAAGTAAGTAAAAGAAAGGGAATAATAAAGATCAGAGAGGAAATAAATGACACAGAGACTAACAATACAATACAAAAGAGGAATGAAGCCAAAAACTGATTATTTGAAAAGATAAACAAGATTGAAAACATTTAACCAGATTCATCAAGAAAAAGAGAGGAGCCAAACAAATGAAATCAGAAATGAAAGAGGAATAGTAACAACTGACATCACCAAAATACAAAGGATTCAAAGAAAATACTATGAAAACTATATGACAACAAATTGGACAACATTGGTGAAATGGATGAATTTCTAGAAACACACAATCTTCTAAAACTGAATCAGGAAGAATCAGAAAACCTGAATAGACTGATTACAATTAATGAAATGGAAACAGTAATTAAAGACTCCCAGAAAACAAAATTCCTGGACCCGATGGCCACACGGGTGAATTTTACCAAACATTCAAAGGAGAACTAACATTTATCCTTCTCAGAATAATACAAATAATTCAAGGGAACAATTCCAAGCTCTTTTTACAAGGACAGCATTATTCTAATTCCAAAGCCAGGTAGAGACACTACAAAGAAAGAAAATTATAGTTTAATATTCTTGATGCATATAGATGCTAAAATCCTCAACAATATAATAGCAAACTGGACCCAGCAATACATTAAAAAGATCATACACTATAATCAAATGGGATTTATTGGGGATGCAATGTTGTTACAACATTCACAAAAACAATAAACATGACACATCACATAAACAAAATGAAGAATAAAAATCACATGATCATATCAATTCAGAAAAAGCATTTAATAAAATCCAGCACCCAGTTATGATAAATACTCTCAGAAAAGTGGAAATAGAGGGATCAGACCTCCACATAATAAAGGCTATATATGAAAAACCTACAGCCAACATCATTTTCAATAGGCAAAACAAAAAGTGTTTCCCTTAAGATCAAGAACAAGACAGAAATATTTGGTTTCACCACTCTTATTCAACATAGTACAGGAAGGCCTAGCCACAGCAATCAGACAAAAAGAAGAAATAAAATATACCCAAACTGGGAAGAAGGAAGTTAAACTGTCCTTATTTGCATATGACATGATATTGTACATAGAAAACTCTAAAGACTTCACCAAGGAGATCCAAAAAAAGCAGAATAAGTGGAAATTACACTGACCTCCTCCTCAGACCAATCTGGAATTATAACTAAACTGTGGAGAAATCACCTGGAACAGACAACTGAACAGTAAGGAGAGAGAAGCCTTACAACAACGGATAGATAGAAGAATCAGCTTCAACAGTACATGACTGGTAGGGAGTGTGGTGGAGGCATGAGAGACCTGGTTGGACACCCACAAGAAGCAGCTGGAGCACCAGAGGGATAATTAAGTAGTCGGTTGGATCCCCTGAGAAGTGTGGCATCTACCTCCTAAGCTGGGATTCCCCAGCCTAGAGAACCAGAGTGCAAAAAGTACACAGATAACATCCAGCTGAAAAAAGTGGCTTTGCTCTCTGACAGAGATGGACAGCTGGACACACAAAGAGCCATTTAAAGGATGAATGCATAAATTTTCATTTGCAGCCACTTACCCAGGGCTACAGCAAAGGATGGGGGGCAGAGTGGACTAGGGACACTTGAGGAGAGACTGGGGACAGAGGCTTTGGGGAGAGAACTGAGAGAGTAGCCACAAGGATCCCTGTGCTGAGTCATGCCTCATATTGCAGCAGCCGTCTTACTCAGTCAGAGTACTCCCCTCCAAGTGGTAGCATCCTGAGGAGAAACAAAAGCCTCAACCCTAAAGGGGATTCTGTCCCACCTGTGGTGCTTAAGCCTGACTGCTGAGTGCAGAGTGACTAGAAATACAGCTGAAAGAGTCAGTCACAGACAGTAGATTCCTGGAAGTCTCAAACAGGCTGCCTAAGGTCAGATGGGGTCACCATCTGGCATCACAAGAGGAAGATCCAGAAATAAAAAACAGTGGTAAATACTAGATGCTACCGAGATGAAATCCAGCATGGTCTTCTCCATTATCTGTGATATTTTCTTTCCTTTCTTTTTCTTTAATTTTCCTTTTTTTTTAATTAAAAAAAATTTTATTGTTCAAATACATTTTCCTCCATTTTCCTGGCACCACTTTTCCCTGCCCCACCCACTCTCACCTCCCACTCTCAATCCTTCCCCACTTTGGCTTTGTCCATGGGTCCTTTATACATGTTCCTTGACTTGACCCTTTCTAAGTTCCAGAGGAGAACATAGGCAGGAAACTCAGATATTCTACACAGCAATATTTTCACTGGTATGTCCCCTAAAGCAAAGGATATAAAGGAAAGAATAAATAAATGAGACCTCATCAAAATAAGAAGCATCTGCATGGCTAAAGAAAACATCAGCAAAATGAAAAAGGAACCAACTATATCAGAAAATATATTTTCAAATGATAACTCAGACAGGGGTTTGATCTCCAAAATTTATAAATAATTCACAGGACTCCACTCCAGGAAGACAAACAATCCAATTAAAATATGAGCAAAGGACCTGAACAGATACTTCTTCAAAGAGGGCATACACAGGGCCCAGAGTCATATGAAAGGATGGACAGCATCACTAGCCATCAGCAAGATGCAAATTAAAACCACAATGAAATACCACTTCACACTGGTCAGAATGGCCATCATAAACAAATCAACAAATAACAAGTGCTGGTGAGGTTGTGGAGAAAACAGAACGCTAGTACACTGTTGGCGGGGATGTAGACTGGTGCAACCACTGTGGAAAACAGTTTTGAATTTCCTCAAAAAGCTAAAAATGGAACTGCCTTTTGACCCAGTGACTACACTGCTGGGATTATACCCTAAGAATCCCAAAACACCAATTCAAAAGAACCTATGCACTCCAATGTTCATAGCAGCACAATTTATAATAGCCAATGCTGGAAACAGTTTAAGTGCCTATCAATAAATGAGTGGATCTAAAAACTATAGTACATTTACACAATGGAATACTACACGGCAGAAAGAAAGAGCTACTACCCTTTGCAACAGCATGGATGGAACTGGAGATCATTAAGCTAAGCGAAATAAGCCAGGTAGTGAAAGATAAATACCATATGATCTCAGGATAAGTGGAACCTAATCAACAAAACAAACAAGCAAGAAAAATATAACCAGCAATATTCAAAGAAAAACAAGCCAACGATATTTTCTTTCTTGCATAGCTTTTTAACATTTATTCTTTGTCCTTCAAGTTTGTGCATATTAAGTAACTACATTTTATACAACAATTTATTTCAATGCATATATTTTGCCTCCCTTCCCTTACTCCATTCTACCTTCTTCTTCCTCTTATTATTTTCATTTTAATTTTATTTTCTCTCTTGCTACAACTTGTTTCCATTCCACACTCATTATTTCTCCCCTGTCCAGGCTCTCAAAACCAATTTTCTTTTCTTTTTTTTTCAAAACCAATTTCCTTGTCAATGGTCATCTCACATTCTTTTTCCTACCCTTAAAATAGCCATCTTCTTTCTCCACCTATAGAAATCTTTGCTCTTTGGTTGTGGATAGGGAAGTTCTATTTTTTTCAATTTTTTTCTATAGATTGTCACTAATTTTGTGTTACAAATCTCAAATTTTATTGTTCCCCTCTCCTACTCTTTTTTCCATCTCAAATTTTAATATTCCCATATCTTAGCCTGTTTTCTTCTTTCTCTTTCACCCTGACCCCCCTTTTTTTCCTTTTGTCTTTTCATCTCAAGTTTTCATTTTTTCTTGTCTTAGCCTGGTTTTCTTCCTCACTGTTAGTATTCCCTCTCTGGCTATGATCTCAGAATCACTTCCCTTCCCTCTAGATATATCCTAAGCTTTTCTTCCTTTCTTTTTTACCCCTCTTATTCTCATCCCACCTATATTAATTTTAGCTCATTTGTTGTTGATAATGCTGTGTTGGATCTTTCTCTCCAATTTGGTTCCTATTTTTTATTATTAATTTGTGGTTTTCTTCCTTTTTCTTTCTCTCTGTTTATTTTATTTTATTATATCATTTTATTTTATTCATTTCTGTTTAAACCTAATACTATACACTTCACTTCTCTTCATTCTGGCTTCGTCATTTCCTTTTTAACCTGTGATGTACATTTTACTTTCTTCACATTGCTCCAATTCCCTACACTTATTAGTGTTTCACCCTCTACCCTCTCAAAACCACTTTTCTTTCAGTATATCATATCATACTCATTTTCCTTGCTTATAATAATCTTAATCTCCTTATGCCCTTATTAATACTGGTTCATTTGCTCTTGATAGTGGGATGGTAAGTGGCAGTTATTTTTGTGGGTGTGGGTTTGTTTCCTGGGCATTGTGGTTTTGTTCTGGAAGCCCCTGCACAGCAGCATACAAGACTTGATGGGCAGACAGACCTTCAGTCAACAACCTGGAAAAAGGACACACAAAAAAACAACCAAACAACAATCAAATCTAATTACTTCCAGAGAGCCAACATAAATAGCATAAAAGGCATCCCAAGAGCATCAAGTTGAGGAGGTCAAGGACACTGCACCACTGAATAACGCAGATCTCCTACCATAGAAAGTCACACCACAAAGACAGGAAGTCTAAACAGATGAATCTAAGAAACAGAAGAAAAAAAGAAGAATCTCACTAAAAATGCAAAGGCAAAGAAACAACCCCCAATCAAAAGGAAAAGAATCCCCAAAAAGAGTGCTAAATGGAATAAAGGCAAATAAACTATTAGATATTGAGTTCAAAACAATGGTTATAAAGAAGTTCAATGAGCTCAGTGAGAATTACCAAAAACTATAAGGAAACAATGAGGAACTTACTAAAAAATATACCATCATGAAAAAAGACAGAAATTATCAATAAGAGACAGGAGGAAATGAAGAATACAATTTCTGAATTCAAGAACATTTTAGAAGAAATCAAAAGCAGGCTAAATGAAGCAGAAGATCAAATCAGCGAGCTGGAGGACAAGGTAAAAATAATTCCCAGAATGACCAAGAAAAGGAAAAAAATGCTCATAAAGAACAGAGACATTAAGGGAACTGCAGGACAACATGAAATCTAATAATATCCATATAATATGGGTACCAAAAGGAGAAGAAGAGAAACAAGGGAGAGAAAAACCTGTTTCAAAAAGTAATGATGGAAAACTTCCCTAATTGGAGGAGAGAAAAAGTCACAGAAGTTCATGAAACATAGAGGGTTCCAATCAAGAGGAACCCAAAGAGGTGCACTCCAAGACACATCATAATTAAAATGGTAAATTTCAAAAACAAAGACAGACTCTAAAAAGAAGCAAGGGAGAAACAGGAAACAACATACAAGAGAGTTCTGATAAGTCTAGTTCCTCCGAACTTCTCAACAGAAACACTACAAGCTAGAAGGGCATGAGAAAAAATATTCCAAGTAATGAAAAGCAAAGGCTGTAACCAAGACTACTCTACCAAGCAAGGCTCTCACTTAAAATGGAAGGTGAAATAAGGAGTTTCCCAGACAAAACAAGACTAAAAAAATACACCTCCACCAAACCAGCACTGCAAAATATGCTAAAGGGACTGCAAAAAAAATGTTTAAAAAAAAGAGTGAGAGAGAAGAACACAGGTACAAAGGGAGAAAATGGCAATGAATAAAGAACTTTCAATAATAACCTTAAATGTAAATGGATTAAATGCTCCAATCAAAAGACATAAGGTAACTGAATGGATAAGAAAACATGACCTGCACATATGCTGCCTACAAGAGATCCACCTCAGAACAAAAGACCTACACAGATAGAAAGTGAAGGGCTGAAAAAATATTCCAAGCAAATGGATAGAAAAAAAAGTCAGGGTACCAATATTTATATCAGACAAAATAGACTTCAAAACACAGGGCATAAGAAGAGACCCAGAAGGACACCTCATAATACTCAAAGGAAGAATCTATCAAGAAGACATAAACATTGTAAATATATAGGCATCCAACATAGCAGCACCCAAATATATAATGAAAATCTTAGAAAACTTCAAGAAATATATAGACAGCAACACATTGATAGTAGGGGATTTTAACATCCCACAGTAAACAATTAATAGACCTTCCAAACCAAATATCAACAAAGATATTGTGGATCTGAACAATGCACTAGATCAAATTGACTTAACTGATATATATATATATATAGAACCTTTCATCCCAAAGAAGCAAAATACACATCTTTTCAAATGCATATAGAACATTTTCAAAGATAGATAACATGATACGACACAAAACTAGCCTCAACAAATTCAACAAAACTGAAATCATATCAACCATTTTCTCAGACCACAAGGGCTTGAAACCAGAAACTAACCTCAAGGAAAAAACTCAAAAACATTCAAACTCATGGAGACTGAATTGTACACTATTAAACAATGAATGGGTCAGTGATGAGATCAAAAAAAGAAATCAAAAAGTTTCTGGAAACAAATGGAAATGAACACACAATAGTCCAAAACCTATGGACAGAGCAAAGGCAGTCCTGAGAGGAAGTTCATAGCAATAAAGGCCTACCTAAAAAAAAAAGAAAAGAAGAAAAGAAACATTTCAAATAAACAACCTAACCTTACATCTACAAGAACTAGAGAAACAACAACAAAAAAGCCCACAGTGAGTAGAAGGAAGGAAATAATCAAGATCAGAGCAGAATTAAATAACATAGAGAGTAATTCAAAGAATCAGTAAATCCTTTTGATCTGGTTGAAGGAGCTGGTTCTTTGAAATGTAAACAAAATTGGCAAGACTTTAACTACCATCAAGAAGAGAGAGTACCCAAATTTAAAAAACCCAAAATGAAAAAGGAGAAATTACAACTGATGTTACAAAAAAATACTAAGGATTCTAAGAAATTACTACAAAAAATCTATATGCCAAGAAATTTGAAAACCTGGGTGAAATGGGCAAATTTTGAGAAACATAAAATCTTCCAAAACAGAATCAAGAACAAGCAGAAAACCTGAACAGACAGAAAACAGCTAATAAAATTGACAGTAGTCAAAAAACTCCCAGCACAAAAAAAAGCCCTGGACCTGATGGTTTCACAGGAGACTTTTACAAAACACTTAAGAATGAACTAACCCTTATCCTTCTCAAATTATTCCAAAAAAACCAGAGGAGTGGAGACTCCCAAATTCTTTTTATGAGGCCAGTATTGCCCTAATTCCAAAACCAGGTGAAGACACAACAAAAAGAAAGAAAAAAGAAAACTTCAGGCCAATATCACTGATGAACATAGATGCTAAGAACCTCAACCAAATATTGGCAAATCATATCCATCAACACATTAAAAAGATCATCCACCAAGATCAAGTGGGATTCATCCCAGGGATGCAAGGATAGTTCAACATTCATAAATCAATAAACATAATACATCACATAAACAAAAGGAAAGACAAAAATCACATGATCATATCAATAGATGTGGAAAAAGCATTTGATAAGATACAGCACCCATTTATAACAAAAACATCCAGCAAAGTGAGAGTAGAGGGAGCATTCCTCAACATAATAGAGGCCAGATACAAGAAACCAACAACCAACATCATATCCAACAGTCAAAAACTGAAAGCATTTCCACTAAGAGAAGAGTGTCCATTTTCACCAATTCTATTCAACATAGTTTTGGAAGTTATAGCCACAATGATCAAGCAATAAAAGAAATAAAAGGCATCCAAATTAGAGAGGAAGTAAAACTGTCATTGTTTGCAGATGACATGATTGTGTACATAGAAAGATGTACAGACTCCACCAAAATATTCCTTGACCTAATAAGTGAATTTGGCAAAGCAGCAGGATACAAAGTCAAATTCAGAAATCAATGACATTTTTGTACATCAACAAAATATCAGAAACAAAAATTAGGAAAAAATCCCATGTGCTATAGCAACGAGAAAAGTAAAGTAGGAGTAAACATAACCAAGGAGGTAAAAGACCTTTACTCAGAAAACTACACAAAACTGAAGAAAGAAATTAAAGAAGACACAAATAAATGGAAGCATCTACAATGTTCGTGGTTTGAAAGAATTAAGATCATTAAAATGTTCATACAATCCAAAACAATTTATAGACTCAACGTAATCCCTATTAAAATACCAATGACATATTTCACAGATATAGTACAAGCATTTCAGAAACTTATATGGAACCATAAATGACCCTGAATAGCCTTAACAATGTTGAGAAAGAAGAACAAAGTAGGAGGGATCACAATATCTGATATCAAACTATATTACAAGGCCACTGTAATCAAAACAGTCTGGTACTGGCATAAGAACAGACACATAGATCAATGGAATATAATAGAGAGCCCAGAAATAAACCCATGTCTCTATGGTCAATTGATATTCAAGAAAGGAGGCAGAAACATAAAATGGAGTAAAAATAACCTCTTCAACAATGCTGTTGAGAGATCTAGACAGTTACACTCAAAAAAATAAAACGACCACCAACTTACACTATATACAAAAATAAACTCAAGATGGATAAAAGACTTAAATATAAGTCATGACACCATGAAAGTCTTAGAGGAGAACATAGGCAGGAAAATTTCAGATGTTCCATGCAGCAATATTTTCACCGATATGTCCACTAGAGCAAGGGATACAAAGGAAAGAATAAATAAATGGGACTACATCAAATTAAAAAGCTTCTTCATGGCTAAAGAAAACATCAGCAAAATGAAAAAGGAAACAACCATATGGGAAAATATATTTGCCCAAAGATACCTCAGACAAGGGTTTGATCTCCAAAATACATAAAGAGCTCACAGGACTCCACACCAGGAAGACAACCAATCCAATTAAAAAATAGGCAAAGACCTGAACAGACACTTCTCCAAGGAGGACATATACAGGGCCCAGAGTCATATGAAAGGATGATCAGCATCACTAGCCGTCAGAGAGATGGAAATTAAAACCACAGTGAGATACCACTTCACACCAGTCATAATGGCCATCATAAACAAATCAACAAACAGGTGCTGGTGAGGTTGTGAATAAAAGGGAACCCTAGTACACTGTTGGTGGGAATGCAGACTGGTTCAGCCACTGTAAAAAACAATTTGGAATTTCCCTGGAAAATCTATAAATGGAACTGCCTTGTGATTTGGCAATTTCACTGCTGGGATTATACCCTAAGAATCCTGAAACCTCAATTCAAAAGAACCTATGCACCCTCAATGTTCTCAGCAGCATTATTTACAATAGGCCAGTGATGGAAACACCCTAAGTGCCCATCAGTAAATGAGTGGATTAAAAAACTATGGTACATTTATATAATGGAATACTACGCAGCAGAAAGAAAGAAGGAACTCCTGTTTCATGACAGCATGGATGGAACTGGAGAGTATTATGCTAAGTGAAATCAGCCAGGTGGTGAAAGACAAATACCATATCATCTCACCCATAAATTGAACCTAATCAGCAAAAGAAATAAGTAAAATAGAATCAGAGACATTGAAATAAAGAACAAACTGACAGTGACCAGGGCAGGGGGGCAGAGGAATAACAGCAGAAAGAAGGAGAAGGGTCAAGTCAAGGAACATGTATGAAGGACCCATGGACAAAGACAATGAGGGGAAAATTGAATGTGTGAGGTGGGGGTGGGTAAGGCAGGAGAGAGTAATAGGGGGAAAAATTGGGACAACTGAAATTAAACAACAATAAATTTTTTAAAGACTTACCAAAATACTACTTGATTTAAGCAATGAATTTATCAAAGAATTAGGAAACAAAATTAATATTCAGAATGTTGGCATTTTTATAATCCAATGATGAACTCTCAGAAACAGAAACTAAGGAAAAAATACCAATCTTTATTATTGCAACAAAACAATATATGTAACCTAGGAGTAAATTTAACCAAGGAGGTAAAAATCTGTACTCAGAAAATTATAGGACACTGAAGAAAGTAATTAAGGAAGATACAAGTGGAAGCATATACCATATTCATCATGGATTGGAAGAATTAACACCATTAAAATGCCCATACTACCCCCAAAAATCTATAGATCCAATGTAATTCCTATTAAAATACCAAGGGCATATTTCACAGATCTAGAACCAATATTCCAAAAGTTTATATGGAACCTAAAAGGACCCTAAATCACCTCAGCAATCCTAAGAAAGAAGAACAAAGTTGGAGGTATCACAATACTGATATCAAACCATACTACAAGGCCATTGTAATCAAAACAGCTTGGTACTAGCATAAGGATAGCATACAGATCAATAAAACAGAACTGAGAGCCCAGAAATCAACCCGTGCCTTTATGGTCAATTAATACTTGAAAAAGAGGCAAGAGTATCCATGTAATAAAGACAGTCTTTTTAATAAATGTTGTTGGGAAAATTGGGCAGGTTCATGCAAAATAATGAAATTAGATCACCAACTTACACCACACATAAGAATAAACACAAAATAGATGAAAGACTTTAACACAAGTCCAAAACCATAAAAATCTTAGAGGAAAAAAAGGCAAGAAAATCTCAGACGTTCCACACAGCAATATTTTTGCCAGTATATCTCCCTGGGCAAGGTAAACAAATGAAAAAAATAAACAAATGGGACTTTGTATTATTAAAAAACTTCTGCACAGCTAAGGAAACCATCAACAAAATGAAAAAGAAATCCACTGTACAGAAGTACATACAAGGTTTGTCCATAACATATCAAGCTATGTAATATGAAAAATAGAGATGTTTATTGAAGAAGATACAAAATACAACATTATACATAGGACAATTATGCCTCAATCCCTTTCAAAGTAGGCACCCAGGGACCTCACACAGTTCTCCCAATCAAAAATCAGCTGCCCTTTCATATTTTCCTAATTCATCATCAGTCTGAAATCTCTTCCCTTTCAAAGGTGATTTTAGTTTAGGAAAAAGGCTAAAGTTGCAAGTCGCCAAACCTGGTCTGTAGAGGGGCTGAGTCACCTGGGTGATTTGATGTTTTGCCAAAAACTCTGTTCGAGACATGATACAAAAACAGGTGTGTTGTGATGAAGCTTCCAATCACCAGTTGCCCATAGTTTTGGCCTTCTGAATCACCTGAATAGTTTCTGCAGAGGAATGTTCATGCTTAACACAAAATTTGATGCAGTTTTGTTGTGCTATTCATTCAGTCATTTTGAATGCAATGGCCACACATTGCATATGTTCACTCAAAGGCATGTACTGTCCTGACCGACTAGTGAAGTTGTCATTGTTCATATATGCACATTTCAGTACACTCTCCTTGGTTTAAAGGTTACATAAATGTTGCACAAACCATTCTTCTTTTAAGTACATTTTATTAATTATGCTGTTATAGTTGTCCCATATTTTTCTCTGCTTTATTACCCTCTGTCCTGCACTGCAACCCCCCAACCAGCATCCCCCCAGCCTTAGTTCATGCCCATGGGTCATACATATAAGTTTTTTGGCTTCTCCATTTCCTATTCTACTCTTAACCTTCCCCTCTCTATTGTATACCTACCAATTATTCTTCTTATTCCCTATACCTTTTTTCTCCATTCTCCCCCCTCCCCTTCCTTGCTGATAACCTTCCATGTGATCTCCACTTCTGTGATTCTGTTCCTGTTATAGTTGTTTGCTCAGTTTGTTTTTGTTTTCCTTTATGTCTTTTTAGATTCAATTGTTAATAGTTGTGAGTTTCTCATCATTTTACTGTTCATACTTTTGATCTTTTTCTAGATAAGTCACTTTAACATTTCATTTAATACAGACTTGGTGATGATGAACTCCTTTCACTTTAGCTTATCTGGAAAGGACTGGATCTGCTTTTCCATTCTAAATGATAGCTTTGCTGAAGAAATCAAGATGGAGGAGGAGTGAATGGAAGTCACACTGACCTCCTCCCAGGACCAATCTAGAACTACAACTAAACTGTGGAGAAATCACCTGGAACAATCAACTGAACAATAGTGAGAGAGGAGCCTTATAACCACGGACAGACAGAAGAATCAGCTTTAGCACAACCTAACTAGTAAGGAGTGTGGTAGAGACTCAAGAGGGTGAGCAGGGCACACACGGGCAGCAGCGCCAAAGGGATATTAAAATGGCCAGTTAGATCCCCATGAGAAGAGCAGGGTCTACACCAAAAGTGGGGATTTCCAGACTACAGCACCAGAGACCAAAAAGTACACAGAAAACAGCAAGCCATGAAAAGTGGCAGGGTTGCTCTCTGCCAGAGACAGATGACTGGAGATGCAAAGAGCTTTTTAAAGGGCCAACGCATGAATTTTTATTTGCAGCCACTTACCCTGGTCTTTGGCAAAGGAAGGGGCAGAATAAGCTAGAGAAGCCTGAGGAGAGACTGGGGAAGGAGGCTTTGGGGAGAAACTGAGAGAGTAGCTGCTGGGACCCCAGGGCTGACTCATTCCCCAGACAGCAGCAACCATCTCACTCAAGCAGACCACTCCCCTGAGCAGCAACTGTGTAAGAAGACCCAATAACCCCACACTGACGAGGGACTCCCTCCATCCTGTGGTGTCGAAGCCTGACTGCTGAGTGCAGAGTGACTAGATTAGCAATGAAGGAGACAGTCATAGACAGTAGATTCCTGGAAGTCTCAAACAGACTGCCTAAGGTAAGGCAGGGTCAACGTCTGACATCATCAGAGGCAGACCCAGAAAGAAAAAACAGTGGTCTCCTACCATAGAAGTGCACACCACAAAGACAAGGAGTCAAAACAGATCAATTTAAGAATTAGAAGCAAAAAAGAAGAGTCTCACAAATAATGGAAAGACAAAGAAACACCCTCCAGTAGAAGGGAAAGGAGAATCCCCATAAAGAGAACTAAATGAAATAGAGGCAAGTAAACTATCAGATATTGAGTTCAAAACAATGGTTCTAAGGAAGCTCAAGGAGCTCAGTGAGCTCAGAGAGAACTACCAAAATCTACAGGGAAACTATGAGGAACTTACTGCAAACTATATCAGCATGAAAAAGGACATAGAGATTATCAATAAGAGATAAGAGGAAATGAAGAATACAATTTCTGAATTGAATAACATAGTAGAAGGAATCAAAAGCAGGCTAGATGAAGCAGAGGACTGAATCAGTGAGCTGGAGGATAAGGTAGAAAAAAGCTCCCAGAAAGAGCAAGAAAATGAAAAAAGACCCATAAAGAATGAAGAGGTATGAAGGGAAATGCAGGACAACCTGAAACATAATAATGTCTGTATAATAGGGATACCAGAAAGAGAAGAAGAGGAGCAAGAGATAGAGAACCTGTTCAAAAAAGTAATGAAGGAACACTTCACTAATGTGAAGAGAGAAAAAGTCACACAAGTCCAGAAAACACAGAGGGTCCCATTCAAGAGGAACTTAATGAGGCTCACTCCAAGAAACATGATCTCTAAAGTGGCAAATATCAAAGACAAACAGAATCCTAAGTGCAGCAAGGGAGAAACAGGTAGTAACATATAAGGGAGCCCTGATATGGCTAGCAGCTGACTTCTCAACAGAAACACTGCACACCAGAAGGGAGTGGCAAGAAATATTCCAAGTCATGAAAAGCAAAGGCCTGCAACCAAGACTGCTCTATCCAGCAAGGTTCTCACTTAAAATGGAAGGTGAAATAAGGGGTTTCCAAGACAAAAGAAGGCTAAAAGAATCACCTCCACCAACCAGCATTGCAAAATATGCTAAAGGGACTGCTTTAAGAAGATGAAGAAAAAGAGTTTATGAATGCCCAGTTCCTTTCACAATTGCCAATACTTGATACTACCAATATTTTTAATACTTAGTAATCTGATTGTGACAACAATGTGTTAATTGTTCCTTTATTATTTGTTGAAACTAAACCTGTTTTTGTATATTTCTTGCCTATTTCCATTATTTTTAAAAAGCTTTAAATGACACTTTGGTATTCTTTATCCATTTTTTGATTAACTGTGTAGAATTTTTACCCTAAAAATTAAAAAAAAAACTATTAACCCTTTTTTAGGTTTGTTGCAAGTACTTTCCTCTTCTATTACTTGTCCTTTAACTTTTTTATATGTAGATTACTGAATAGTCTTAAGTGCTTAATATAGTCATATTGACAATATTTTACTTTACAGCTTCTGGGTTTGAATATGTTACTTCAGGGTAAGAAAAATATTATTTTGTATTTTCTCCTAAAACTCCTTAGATTTTACATATTGATTTTAACTCACCTAAATATTTTGTGCATGAAGTATGAAATAGGACTCTATATTTGTTTTATTTCAAGGAATAGAGGTCTATGCACCTTATTTGTTAAATAAGCCTTATTTTCCCCATTTATGTGAAATATCAATTTAATCATATATTACATTGTTAGATAAAGATATACATTTGTTTCTAGAATGCTCATTTTATTTCATTGATCTACTTAGTTATTTCTATGCCGATGTCATGTTGTTTTAATTGCTCAGAATTTATAATGAATTTAATTTTTTTAATATTTCATAAAGAATTTTGACATTTAAAAAATAAATAAATAAATAAAATCTGCATTGATTGATTTTGAAAGAAAGAAGAAGAAAGAAAGAAAGAAAGAAAGAAAGAAAGAAAGAAAGAAAGAAAGAAAGAAAGAAAGAAAAGGAAGAACTTCTACCTTTTGCAAAAACATGGATGGAACTGGAGAATAGTATGCCTAGTGAAATAAGCCAGTCAGTGAAAGCCAAATACCATACGATCACACCTATAAGTGGAATCTATTCAACATAATAAATTAACAAACAAAATAAACCACAGGCATGGAAACATGGAGCAGACTGAAAGTGACCAAAGGGGATGGGGCAAGAGGACAATGGTGGAAAGAAGAAGGGACTAAACAAAGAACATGTATGAATGACCCATGGGCATGGACAACAGTGTGGGAATTGACTGTGGGAGTAGGGGGCAGGGTGGGATGGGTGGAGGAGGGCAAAGGAGGAAAAATTGAGACAACTGTAATAGAATAAACATGATTTAAAAATAAAAATTAATAAAAACTAAATGATAGCTTTGCTGCATAGAGTAGTCTTGGATGTAGATCCTTGCCTTTATTGACTTTCAAAACTTCTTTCCAGCCCCTTCTTGCCTGTAAGGTTTCTTTTGAGAATTCAGCTCATAATCTTATGGGAACTGCTTTGTAGGTAATTGTCTCCTTTTCTCTTGCTGCTTTTAAGATTCTCTCCTTATCTTTAATCTTGGATAATTTAATTATGTTGTGCCTTACTGTGTTCCTTCTTGGGTGCAACTTCTTGGGGATTCTCTGAGTTTCCTGTGCTTGCATGTCTATTTCCTTCTCCAGATTAGGGAAATTTTCCTTCATTATTTTTTCAAATAACTTTCGATTTCTTGCTCTTCCTATTCTCTTTCTGGCATCCCTATGATTTGGATGTTCGAATGTTTAAAGTGGCCCCAGACGTTCCTAAGCCTCTCCTCATGTTTTTGAATTCTTGTTTTCTCATTCTGTTCTGGTTGAATGTTTATTTCTTCCTTCTCTTACAAATCCTTGATTTGAATCCTATTTTCCTTCCTTAACTGTTAATTCCCTACATATTTTCCTTTATTTTTACTTTATATAACCTTCGCTTCCTTTATTTTGTGGCCATACTCAATCATTTCTGCAAGCATCCTGATTACCAGTGTTTTGAGCTCTGCGCCTGATAGGTTGGCTCTCTCTATTTCACTTAGTTCTTTTTCTAAAGTTTTGATCTGTCCTTTCATTTGGACCGTATTTCTTTGTTTCAGTGCACTTATTATGCTGTAAGGAGCAAAGACTTAAGTATTCTCCAGGGTAGGGAAAACCACTTCACTGGTTTGTGGCACTGTATGTGGGTTAGGGGTCAGAGAGGGAACAATTCCAGTTGCTTGGCTTTTGCCCCACGTTCATGAGATTGGCAGTTTCTCCCACTGCCACAACTCGCACAGATTTTTACAGCCAGAGGTCCCTAGGCTTTCTTTTGCCCATGCTAGAATCCTGGATTGTACAGTCTATCTCACTCCCCAGTGTTTCCTCCCAGTTTATCCACACACGAATATGGGACTGCCGGGTCTGTAAGCCACTGTCACCCATCTGGTCATCAGCCACTGCCTTGCCGCACATCCTCTCTACCCTGGCTGCCTGTCTCTGCCTCTCCTACAAGTGTGGATGAATGTTTCTTCTTTTACTCCTGGATTGTCAGACTTCCATACAGTTTGATTATCTGGCAGTTCTGGTTGTTTTTTGTTTTTAAATTGGTTGTTTCCTTCTTTTGCTTGTGCAAGGAGGTGAAGCATATCTACCTATGCCTCCATCTTGGCTTTTCAGTCCTCACACACAGACTTTCTACTCCAATACCCAGTCCCATTTGTACCATAATTATGTTTAAGACAATTGTCACTATTTACATTGTATGACTATATGATTATTATTTCCAGCTGCACACATAGGGTAATATGATTATGTATCATTGCTTGCTGATTTTTTGTCATCTTGGAAATATTAATATGTTCTTCATTTCTTTTGTTTGTATGTACACTTATCTCTCATTCATTTATGGATATTCAACAGATCTAGAAATACTTTCTCAAAATTGTTTAACACATTTGGCAAAAATATCAGTTTTATTTCTTTGTAGAGGTTTTACTTTTAGCTTCCTCAATCCTCTTGTGCCAAACCAAATTAGTATTTCTCTTGAGCAGCTTCTCTGATGTCATCCTCGATTCTCTCTTTTCCATCAGCTTAGGACTTCCCTTAATTCTCTCTCCTGCATGGAATCTCTTTGGATATTTGTATTCTATGACATCATTTTTCTTGGTTTACTCCTTTATTTAGTGGAACACCTCCTCCAGTAGTCTCTTGAAAAAAGGTACACATGAGTTACATATTTTTGAAAACTTTGTACCTAAGTCTCACAGTTGATTGAAAGTTTGGTAATCACTTTCCTTTGCATTTTAAGGAGATTTTTCCATTTACTTCTAGTTTTTAATTTTACTGTTGAGAACTTTATTGACATTCTGATCCATGAACTTTTGCATGTGGTCTATTTTTTTCTTCTGTAAGCATTAGTGTCTTCGCTTTGTTCTCAGAGGTCTGAAAATTAATGATTATTGTTTTGCTCTGGGTATTGTTTGTATGTTTAGTTGATTAGGTCTTTATAGTATTGTTCAGTTACAGTTGACCCAGTTTTCCCTCCATTGCTCTCCCCTGTCCCATACTCTCCCTCCTGCTCCCACAGTCAATCCCCACCCTATTGTTCATGTCCATGGGTCCTTTATACATTTCCTGGGTTGTTAGTATGGAAGCTGAAAACTTTCCATTCTGGGAATTTTTGTACTGTTTCCAAGTTAATTTTCTTCCTTCTGTTTTACTATCTCCTTATTTTTAGAACTCTTTTCCTTTGGTTAATTGTCTTCCCCATTTTCTCCTTTCTGTCTCTGTTATTTTTCTGTGTACCAAAAAATTTCCTCATCTTTATCTTCTAACTCTTCTATTACATTTTTAACTTATGTTCTCATATATTTAATTTCTAAGAATTTTAAGAATTTTGTTATTGATGTTCTCTGAATATTTCTTTTCATGTATATATTTTTTTGCCTCTCAAATGTTAATGATAATTCTCTAGTGTTTTCTGTTCTCTGCCTTGTTCATGTATACTCCAAGTTCCTTTTTAAATGTTTTCTTCATTTTTGTACATTCTATTCTACATTAAAGGATTTCCTCAATTCTCTAGTGACTGTTAGATCTTTGGTCATTTTAAAGATGAAGCACTGAATAGGGCTTTTACACATCACTGATTGAACAAAGACACAGCCATTTATTGGGAATCCCATACCACTATATTTGTTAGTTTTTCTCATAGGCTGATCAGTCCTCTTTGCCATGTATAAATCTGTCAACATTTTCTTGGAGCTGTGTAGGGGAACACAGACACATTGTTGTTCAAGCGTAACTTGGGCTTCAGAACCTGAAGGAAAAAGCAGATGACAGCAAAGTAGAAAACAAGTTGTCTAATACACCCTCGTGGTAGTGCCAGTTTTGCACTCAGCCAAGCTGTACTTCTTGTATCAGGAGAGAACTTGTGGTTGCTTTACTGGTTTCCTTTCCTCACATTACTTGTATTTAAAAAGTAACAAAAAACCTTTTCACTGCAGGGTGCAGGGTGCTATGCAACAGAATGAGGAAAACAGTGGTAAAAGGCTATGAAAAAAATAGTGATAAGTAAATTGAAAAAGAGTGAAAGATAGAAGAGGCTAAGGAATAACTGAAGATTGTCAACTATACCAATTGCTTTTAAAAATTCATGAAACATAAAGGCAGAAAATAGTCTGCTATCTTCATCAACAAAGATGTCATTATTGGCTTTTTTGAGAGAAGTTCCACTGAGTGTTTAAGGCTGAAGCAAGAATGCAAGGAGCTGAAATCTAAAAGAATGTGGAGAACTGAAATAGGAAGTTTAAGACTACATTTTCAAGATATTTTGGGTGTGAATGAAAGAAAATAGGTAAATTCACTAAACCTCTCTATCATCTCTGCTAGGCCCATGGTCTCCATTAGGGGCCAGTGCACCAGTGACATTGCCTTGCTTACTAGACTGAAGTGGGCCCTTGTCAAGGGAAGTGAAACTTACGACATAGATATCAATCAAGGCAAAGCACTTAAAGTAAAACAAATTGGCTTTCTCTTCATAAAACCTCTTTCTGAGGGAAATTAAAAGTCTACTCATGGTATAATGAAAGCTGCAAAATGACACCATTGGAAAAGATTCTTATGTTTTTGGAGTGAGGAACACTCTTCTTTTTCTTGGAGATTAATTGATCTCCATGATAATTAGTTGTCAAAATAATATTCACAGGATATTATCTGTTAGACTGCCTTTCAGAGATCACATCTTTCCTTTTCCATATTTCCCACTATATGAGTCATGAATAAGGAAACAAAGGACTATTAAGGAACCTATAGACCAAACAATTTTGTTTACACTATCATGGTCTCAAAATAAGTAATTGGTCAATACAAAAATAAGTCAAATGAGTTGACAATCATTGATGAAATCTGACTTGTTTTTGTACCAACTTACTAGTTCTGTAAGCATGAGTACTTATAATTTATATGTCCTTAAAGCTAACCAGGATTTTCTAAAGTCAAGTATAACCATGAGCTGTGGCTTTTATTAGTCACAACCTCCGGAAGTGGTGACTCAGCTGAGCAGGAAGCAATAGGAGTCTTCACTCTGACTTAGTTAGTAGTCATGTGTGGCGAAGGGTGTGGGACTGAATAGAAAACTTAAAAAAAGAAGAGATAAGCCAATTTTTTTATTACACTTTAAAATCACACCATTTACTAATATTAAGAAAGTAGCATTAATTCTTTTATGTCATAATGTGTTCAGCTTCATAATAGGCTATGAAATTTGCTACATTCTTTTAATGATATCTGAGCAGAACAACAAACAGGGAGGAAACTACCAGGCATAACTGTAGATTAGTGATAAATAATTTGCACCATTTAAAAAATATGTAACACCCTCTGCATTTGTTGTGCAAAGATATACTACTATTTTATTAACTTTTTTTTTAATGCTACCGCTCAAGTAGTCAATGTGCCATGCCTAGTCTACTGGAAATAAGGGAAACAAAACCATCATTATTGAAAAATCTCAAACAAGGTAACATTCATCAATTTGAAGATGGCCTGCTTTTCTGAATACTGGAGAACAGTCTTTAAAAGTTTTATACATACAAGCAAAACCAAAGTTAAGATAAAGACAGGTTTTGAGAATCTTTTGGGTATGAATAGCATAATCATTCCGAGAGAAAAGATCTTTTTTGGTCATCTTTTTAAATCCCACTTCCACCCCATATCACCCACTCCATAACCTAATACCCAATACAAATTTATTGAAGAAATATTTATTGAGAACATTTGTGTGCCAGGCATTTATTTGCTAGGGAATGGAGACAGGAATACATAATAAGACCACCTACTTTCTTTTAGAGGAATATAGATACTAATACAAAAAATGTTAACAGTTTAATGATATGTTCTACGCACTAACATTTAGGTTTTATAGATGTTGCATCAGAAATTGGTAAAGGATATACAGTATACCACCTGTGCAGAAAAATTCCAAAGGATCAGGAAAAACTTTATAATAGAAGTGTCATAAACTGTATTGGGTTGGAAGATTTATTTCTGGGGAAAGTGATCGGACCAAGAGAAGAGACAGCTAGATAGTGAGATAGTTGGTAGTCCCACAGTAAAACTGTCCAGGCCCTGACTAATGACCATATAGCAAAGCCCTCCACCAAAAAGCTCAGCCCACACACAAAACTTCAAATCAGCTTTTAGTGCCTGCTCATAAACATGGGCAGATGATCAAGACTCACTAAATATTTGAGGAAGGCTTCCAATGTAAATGGAAGAATTAAAACAAACAAACAAAAAACTACCCAAAAGCAAACTGAGAAGAAACACAATTTAAAGACTGTTTCTGATATCTTCAAGAAAAATTAGGAAAGACGATGTATTCATACACAAGAATAGAAGACTATAAAGAGGGACACAGATAAAAAAACAAATTTTAAAGTGATATCAGAAATATTAAACTCAAGAAGACATGAATGACAAAACTGAGGAAATATCCTAGAAAGCAAAACCAAAAGACGATGACTCTAGATGTTTCAATATTTATATCACAAGAGGTCCAGGAAAGGAGAACAGAAAAAGCAAAGGAAGAAAACTGAATGAAATAATTCCAAGAGTTTAAAGGTAAAAGCTTCCAGATTATGAGAGTCTATTAAGGGCCCAGTACACTATCACAAAACTTCAAAATTCAGTAACAAAAAGAAGCTCTAAAGTCCCGGGGATAGGGGCCAGGGGATAATTACATTTAAGTGACCTAGAATCAAGAGGGCCTCAGACTTATTATTTCAACTATTAGTAGCAAAAGAAGACAATAAGTGGGCAATGCCAATAAGTGGATATACAAGGTCTCAAAACATTTACTTCTCCAGGATCTTTTCTGAGATTGCTACTCAGAACACGTGCCTCACCGAAACAAAAGAGTAAGCCAAGAAAAAGAAAGGCACATGACACAGAAATTATGAGATCCAACAAAAGAGAGATGAGAAGGAAACCACAGGGGAATAGCAAATGGAAATCTCAAGATGACAGTTAATATAGGCCCAGAGAGCACCCAGTCCAGAGGGGAAAATGGGAACAAAACAAATCACACTCAAAGAAACATTCCCCTCAAATTAAATTTAATAGAATATCTGAGTATTTGAATATATTGAGAAAAAATACAGATTTTCCAGATAGTTTGAAAATGAAATAGTGAAAGAAACGAAAACTAAACTAACATGTGAAGGAGAGTATTAATTACAGGGAAAACAAAAAATTGTACCAGAAAAAATTGAATTAATCGTATACTACATGGTTCAGATGAGAATACTAGTAACAGTATAATATTGTACATGGCAAATACTGATCTAACTAAAAACTATAATGTAAACTTTAAGGCGAGAAGGAAAAACTTTGGATTCAATTTTTGGTCCTCATATATGCCTAGGTTGCAGGTTTGGTGGCCAGTTGGATTGGTCTCCAATCTCACATAGATGTTTCTCTCCCTCCCTTCCCCTCTCTGTAAAATTAATAAATATGTCCTCGGGTGAGAATTAAAAAAAAAAATATTTGAACGTAGCTGCCTCCAAGAAGCAGAAATGAGTGTGTATGCCTAAAAAAAATCCTGATTTTTATTTTTAAAGAAGCAAGAAAACTTGAAGAATTATCATACTTCACTGAATTTCAATGTACTAAGATGAACTTTTTTTTTATGTACACCAAAGAAAAAAGTGCTGAAAATTAAGACAAAATGCTCTCCTAAAGCTAAGAATTTTTTATACTGATTGATTGAAAGAGCTATTTTGGGCTTATATAGATATTTTGATCATTCCTCATTCTTGTACATGTATAAAGTGTAATTGAAATAAATAAGTCATAGTATTTCTAAAACTTCCTCACAGAGTCCAACTCTTCTGAATTCTCTTGGATTCAAAGAAATTGATCTCCATATTTTTCTAGACAGTATGTGTGCTATCTAGAGTACTAACAATATATAGCATCTATTAAAAAGGGTGCTTACTTAGCCTTCCTAATTAAGTCACTTAACATTTTAATTTTGTCTTGTGGTCTTCTTCCAAGCTGCTGACACTTATTCCGCAGCTTCTAATACTGTTATTACTTAATTTTACTTGAAGGCATCAATAAAAGTTTATTATATAACAATCAGGACTCATATTCCTTCCTTCCTCACATGGTCCTTCAATAACCGTTGAATAAAACATCAGAGAGTTGCAGTTTTTCAGTCATATCACTCTAAATAATAATAAAGTTTATATAAGCAGATAATGATCACTATGTTAGAACCACTTCCTGGCTGACAGTAAGTGGAAGACATCATCAATTATAAGATGTATCCCAATTTCAGACATGTTAAAACATAAAAACAAACAAAAAACACAATTATCTTAAAATCTAGAAGAAAAGAAGGAGGAAGATGAAGAAAAAGGGAAGAGAAAAATTATTCTAATAATCCAGGCAAGAACTGAGGCATGAGCAGTGGGGATAGAGAGAAGAGGTTAGATATAAGGCATATTTAGAAATCAGCATCAACAGGGCTTGGTACTGATGGAAAGTTGAGGATGAAGGCAACAAAGGAGAAGAGGATAACTTGAGTTTCTAGGTTATATACCTGGATATAGAACAGAGAAAGCATTACAGGAAAATCAGTTCAACTTTGGATACACTGAATTTGAGGTTTCATTTGACATCTAGATAGAGATGTACAGTAGGCAGTTGAGTTGCAAATCTGGAGCTAAATAGGGTTGCCTAGTCTGCAGATATAAAATTAGTACAAGTAAGTCAATGATACTGGGTGATACTGCTCATGGGCAACATGTTGAATTAAAAGAAAAAAAAAACAGTACAGTATTGGTCATGATTTACAAGGTATATAAAGAAGAGAATCTACTGGGACTAATTTAAGAGGAAAGGGATTTATGACAGAATATTAAGTGGCTTCCTTAGGAACACTAATGAAAAAAAGACTGTCTCCTAAACTACTACAGACCATCCCCAAAGCCACACTGTAGAACTGGGCAACTGAGGAAGCTGCTGCCTTTAAAAGGATCAGAGATCTGTAAAATCAGGAAACTGTTGGCAACATCAGCAACTTGTTTTATAGCTACTTACTCCAAAACCACATCTCACTCATTAAAATCTGTAGCATTCCCCCTACCCCAAATGTCCCCATGCCTTTACTCTTTGCTCTCAAATAAGCTCCAAATCTAAATCTCACACAAATGTTATCTACCCATTTGGCAGAATTTAAATTACATCAAGAACTCTAAGACATCTGAAATAATGCTTTGCTTTGCTGTTTTGTTTTGTTTTGTTTTGGTGTAGTGGAGAGGGGTTGGTGGGGAAGGCATGAGGCAGGGCTGTTTAGCTTTCTGGCTTCCATGTGTTAGAAGGAGTCTGGGTTGAAATGCATGACAAGTGAAGCACATTACCTACCATGAAGATCAAAAACAGAATATTGGGGAAAAGAACATTGAAAATGTGAGAAATCAGTAAGGAGACAGAGAAGGCATGGTCAAAATGGTGAGCACCACAGTGAGCATGCTGTAATGAAAGCAAGTAGAAAAAGGAATTTTTAGAAGAAATGGGTGGTAAACAGTGTCAGAAGTTGCTGAGAAGTAAAACGTTTCAACAAGTAAGATCTAAAGAGTATCTGATAGAATTTCCCAAAACAATATCCTTTGGTGATCTTGGCTAGAACAATTTCAGTGAAGTGGTTAAGGAGAATGTTCGAAATGGGTTAAAAAGTAAATGGAAAGTATAGGCTGTGATTTCAAGTTTAGCCTCACCTTAAAGTATGAAGTAATCTCTAAGAGCCTGAATTTCCTCATCTGACAATATGGATTTGTATACACCTTGTAGCTTTGCTATAAGTGTAACTTAGTGTGGCCAGGCCTTCGCCACTACAAAACAGATCCAAAAAATTAACAGCACTTTTACAACAGAGGTCTCCTATATTTCCTCCTGGCTGTTGGCATTTGGAGGAGATCAGTCATTCACTCTCTCTTTGCTTCTAGCCAATTCCAAATTAAGAATAGATTCATTTCGGAAAAATCCATCTCATTCCCTAGGAGGCTGTGCTACCCCTAGTCCCATCCATATTTGCTATCACGTACAAACCCTCGGGGCTTCAGCCAGATGCCTGTTGAGTCTCTCCTGTCACTGACCTCTACAGAAACAGAGAGGGCTTGTCAAGCTGTGAGCAACAGTGGATATATGCAAAAATGCTTTAAATTCAGTTCAGGATGTCCATAAAGAAGAATTGTGATTTATACATTTGCCTTATTCATTTCCTAAATATGGTCTAATCTCATATAGAGAAAACAATTCTCCTATCATGGTGTTGCTCTTGTCCCTTCTGGAATAATAAACCACATTTCCTGTCCTGTTTGAACCAAACTACACCACAAAAGAAACTGTGTAGTTCTCAATGGTTCATCTTTTTGCCATTCAAATGGAATGGAGTCAGGTCTATGCACATCCCAATTAAACTCTGTCTATTTGGTGGAAAGTACAGGGGCTGGGAAAGCTTCCAAATTACCTGCCACTTTAGAGTCAGATTTGAGTGTAAAAAGGACGTAGCTTGGTCCCTGACATTATAAGTACATTTTAATTCTATTTTATTTTTAAAAGTGAATAAATCAAACTATTTCTAATTGTACATGACATGATCTTATACATAAAGAATTTTGAGTATTCCACCAAAAACTATTAGTATTATCAATGGAAAAAGGGTTCTTGTGGTGTCCAGAAGAAAAGAATTTCCTGAGACCTTCAAGGGAGATTATGGTGAGCTTTGTTGATGATGTAAAGTTAAGGGGTTCCCCTTCTGACTTCTTAATGTCCCACCTCCTTCATCACCATGGAAAAAGTCCAGTCTTGTTTTTAGTAGGGCCACATAAAAGCCAATGTCCAGAGTTTCTGCTCCATATTAAAGACTAGACTGGACTCTTTACAGTCCAGTCCAGCATCCAGCTAGTTTAGTGTGTGTTTCCAGCTGCAGCCCATAGCTACGCAATGATATTCTGGCTCCCTCCTGGAGCCGGCATGTGTGGAGCCTGCGTAGCCATGGAACAAACAGCCATGGACCACAAAGCTATTAGGGCCACATAGTCACATGCTTCTGAGTGAGAAATCATAAGAACGAATGGAGCTTCTTTGTTCCCTTGGAATTATATTAGTTTAGGCTTGGCACAAACCAGGTGCCATTTCAAAGAAACCAATCAACTTCCCAAGTCTTCACAGGCTTTGGGATGGGTTTACATCCCAACAAATTCCTTCTTGCCCCAGGCTAGACTGACAAGCCTCTATGGTCCAGCACTTTCCCTGTGCCCCCCAACAATCTGGCACTGGAGGGCAAAGGGAGGAGTGTTAATCCCTTTGGCAGAGCACAGTGCTATGGTCCTCTGGAGTGTGAAAAGCTGTCAATTCTTGGTAAAGTAAACAGGCTTCTGCTTCTCGGTTTTCTAAGCTCAATATCTAATCCCTTTACTCCCCTTTTCTAGCTAAATACTGATGGTAACATTGGAACCAATAAATGAGTTTAGCAAAGTTACAGGATACAAGATCAATATAAAATTCAATTGTGTTGCCATACATTTGCAAATGAACACACTAAAAATGAAATTAAGAAAATAATTCCACTTACAATTGTATCAAAAAGAATAAAATTAACAAAAGAACTACAAAATTTGTACTCTGAAAAATACAAAATATTGTCAAAAGAAAGTAAAGGCAATCTAAATAAATGGAAAGTCATCTCATGTTCATCAATTAAAAGACTTAATACTGTCAAGAGAGCAATACTCCCCAGATTGATCTACAGATTCAATATAACCCCATCAAAATCCCAGCCTTTTTTATTTTTCGGTGGAAATTGACAATCTGATTCTAAAATTTTATTGGAATGCAAAGAATTTGGAATAGCCAAAACAATCTGGAAAATGAAGAACAAACTTGGAGGACTCACACTTCCCAATTTTAAAACTAACTGCAAAAGCTGCCTTGATGGGTGTGTGGCTCAGTTGGTTGGGCTTCATTCTGCAAACTGAAAGATCACCAGTTCAATTTCCAGTCAGGGCACATGGCTGGGTTGTGATTTAAGTCCTGGGTCAGGGCTCATATGAGAGGCAACTGATTGATTTTTCTCTCTCACATTGATGTTTCTCTCCCTCTCTTTCTCCCTCCCTTACCTTTTCTCTAAAAAAATAAAATAAAATATTTTAAAAACATAATGCTATTTATACTAAATAGAATACACATAATTTTAAAAAACTAACAGCAAAAGCTAATATAGTTTGAGAGTGGCATAAGGTTAGTCATATAGGTTAGTGAAATAGGCTTGAGAGTTTAGAAACAAATCCTCACATTTATGTTCAGTTGATTTTCAACAAAGGGCCAAGATAATTCAATAGAAGAAAGAAATCATCACAATAGATGGTGTTATCATACTTATGGGGGGGGGGGATAAAGAAGAAATTTGACCCTACACCATACTGTACACAAAAATGAACTGAAATAGGTTCAAAAACCTAAATGTAAAAGCTAAAACTATAAAATTTTTAGAAGAAAACAGAGGGCTAAATATTAATTATCTTGGATAAAACAGTAGTTTAACACAAAAGCACAGGCAACAAAAGAGAAAAAATAAGTTGGGTATCATAAAATGAAAAAAAAAAACTTTTTTTTTCCATCTGACATGAAGGGATAAAAAGAAATTTGCCTAAAGGCAATGGGACAAGTTCAATCACCCAAGCCCACTCAGTAGGTTGACTATTTATTTACTTATTTAGTTACATACTTAATTGATTTTAAAGAGGAGGAGAAGGAAAGAGAGAGAAACATTGATTTGTAATTCCACTCATTTCTCCATTCATTGGTTGGTTTGTGTGTGTGTCCTAACCAGGGATCAAACCCTCAACTACAGCATATAGAGACAACACTCTAAACAACTGAATATTTTGGACAAGATTATTTATTAAGCACTAGTCATATCCTAAGCACCACTGGGGATTTAGCCATGAACAAAACCCAAAGTCCTTATCCCCAAGGAGATTAAAGATTGGGGAAAGAGACACTGACAATAAACAGATAGATAAATATATAACATACCACCAAGTATTTACAAGTGTTGTAAATTCAGATAAATCCAGGAAGAATTAACTGGGTGGAAAAGGGTGCTATTTTTAAGAGGGTGGTCCAGAAAAAGGCTTATTTGGGAGAAACTGGTCCCAGGGAAGTTAAGACTAAAGATGGTTAAATGACTGAGTAGAGGTGCAAGGAAGAGTAAGTCAAGATCCCAAACTCTGGGGAGTCTTTATTAGGAAAAATAAAGGCAGAAAAAGATAAATTCAGGAAAATATCATTAAGATGCCAAGGAACTCAAACAGTTTAATTTCAGAAGAAAAAAATGAATGGAGAAGGAAAGGAGAACTTTAAGCCATGTTCAATTTGTGCTGAGGAGGAAGTATGAAGAAGGCCTAGAAGGGACCCTCAACCAGTCAGTGCAGGCTGGCTGAGCAGTCTGTGTGAGGTTACAAGCCCAGGAAGGGCATGAGAGAGATAGTAGCAAAAAAAAAAAAATTATGCTTCGAAGGACATAATCAAGAATGTAACAAAACAACCCATAGAATGGGAGAAAGTTTTTGCAAATCATATATCTAATAAGGACTTATATCTAAAATGTATAAGAACTCTACAACTCAAAAATAAAAGGACAGCCCATTTTTAAAAGGGATTTGAATAGACATTTCTCAAAGAAGGCATACAAATCATTGATAGGCACACCCGGAAATGCTAAACATCCTCAAAAAAACTAAAAATAACCCAATTTTCAGTTCATTTTTGTATACAGTGTGGTGTAGGGTCAAATGACCCAGCAATTCCACTTCTTGATATCTACCTGAAGAAAACAAAAACTCTAACTCAAAAAAATATGTGCACCCTTATGTTTATTGCAGCATTATTAACAATAGCCAAGATATGGAAGCAACTTAGGTGTCATTGATAGATAATTGGATAGAGAACATGTGGTACATATATACAATAGAATACTACTCAACCAAAAAAGAAAAAGAAGGGAATCTTACCATTTGCAACAATAAGAATGGACCTAGAGTGTACTGTGCTAAGTGAAATAAATCAGACAGAGCTAAATACCATATAATTTCACTTATATGGGGAATCTAAAAAACAAAACAAATGAACAAATAAAACAAAACAGACTCATAGATATGGAGAACAAACTGATGGTTACCAGAGGTTGGGTAGGGGTCAGGAGAAAAAGGTGAAGGGGAATAAGAGATACAAACTTCCAGCTGTAAAATAAACAAGTCATGGGGATGTAACCTACAGCATAGGGAATATAGTCAATAGCATTGTAATAACTTTGTAACAGAGAGTTAACTACTGTAACCACACATGAAGCATGATCACTTCATTAGGTATATAAATGTTGAATAACTGCTGTACACCTGAAACACATATAATATTGTAAGTCAACTATGGTTTAATTTTAAAAAGTAAGAAAGAACCTTGGCTCAGAACCACAGGAGCTTCCTTATGTCTGAGGGTCTTCTCCACAGACACACACATAGAGATCCTTCTCTGAGGGTCCTCTCTCCTGCCAAATACCAGAATGTATTTCTCACTTCCTATCTTATATTGACTATAGGAGTCTGTTCCCTCGTACTGGGCAAAATGATACACCTTGGACCCCTTAGGGAAGGACTGTCATAAGACTGAGGGGGAGACTTCCCTAGGCCCAAATCACTTCATCACTAAAACTTAAAAAAAAAAAAAAAACAACTTTATGTATCATGATTACCAAAGGGAAAGAGGAGTGCAGGGAGGTAGAAAAGCATATAGAGGGGGATAAATGGTGATGGAAGGAGACTTGACTTGGGGTGTTGAACAAGAAATAAAAGGAAAGAAAGGAAGAAAGGAAGAAAGGAAGGAAGGAAGGAAGGAAGGAAGAAAGAAAGAAAGAAAGAAAGAAAGAAAGAAAGAAAGAAAGAAAGAAAGAGGCCTAAACATCAGAGAAAAACCATAATGTCATACCATTTCATGCCCAATATGATGGCTATAATAAAAAAGTCAGTTGATAACAAGGGTTGACAAGGATGTGAAGCAATTAGAACCCTCACACACTGCTGGTGGAAATATAAAATAGTATAGCCACTTTGGGAAACAAGCTTGGCAGTTCCTCAAATGGTTGAACATAAAATTACCATGTGACCCAGCAATTCCATTTGTAGGTTTTATACCCAAGAAAAATGAAAATGTATGTATTCACAAAACCTTGTACATAAATTTTCATAGTAGCATTATTCATGATAGCCAAAAGGTGAATGCAACCAAATGGACATCAAGTGATAAAAGGATAAAATTTACGTATATTCATATATTGGATTAGTCAACCTTAAAAAGGAATGAAGTACTAATACACCATAAAATATGAATGAACCTTGAAAAAATTATGCTAAGTGAAAGAAGCCAGTCACAAAGGCTACATATTATAAGATCCAATTTATAGGAAATGCCCAGAATAGGCAAATACATAGAAAAAGAAAGTAGATTAATGATTTCCTAGGAAGGGACAATGAGGAAACTGGAGGGTAATGACTAAGAGGTTTCTTTCTGTGGTGAGGAAAATGTTTAAGTTTGTGCTGATGGTTGCAGAACTCTATGAATATATTAAAAATCACTGAATTGTACACTTTAAATGGGTAAATTATATGGTATGTGAATTATATCTCAATAAATAAAGAGTTTTTTAATGGTGAACTTCCCAAACTGATTTAAAGAACTGAGAGAGGTTTTGAATATAAATAAGTTCATTAGGGTCAAAAAGTTGAGGAAATTCCCAACTGAAAACTTCAGCTTTGAAATAGAAGGCAAACCCATCAGTTAAGAAGGAGTTTATAAGCATATAATAATATGCCCAATGTAAAGACTACAGACGTGACGCTGTTCCTTCAAATCAAGTTTCAGGGTGTGTCATGAGAGTGGGTGGCTGAAATGAAGTTGAAAGAGAGGTGGCACAGGCCCAGGTAGTCCTGAAGCTTACTATACCTCAAAAGTGTTTGTTGAATGGAAATAAGGAATTACTTCTCCTGTATAAGATAGTATTAAGCTATCAATATAACCTTTAAAATCTTAGAAATTGTCACTACATTTACACTAGACAAATATTTTTATTCTACTAAATTCAAGGATGATTGTATGAGTTTGAATGGAGACTACACTGAAGTTACCTCTCAGCTATGGAGGAGGAAATAAAAAGAAAGAGGAGTTCTTCGAGCACATTATGATTTTACTAAGAATACAAAAACTACTTAGGAGAATAAGCTTCTAGAAATTTAGAAGCAAAACCATAAATATACAAAACAATAAATAAAATATTAAAACACCTGTATCTGCTGATTGAAGAAACTCACCTAAGATCTTCTTCCTTTGTAACTCTAAGTAGAGTTAGGGGGAAGACGTCTGGGAACCCCAAAGGCTTTTCCCCTTTACCTGACCCTCGATCCAGAACCCCTCCTTAAGTCCCAGATAGTCTTCAGATCCCTGGATCAGCCTGGTTTCTTCCAGGAGTGCACGATTCTCTCTCACCTGTGGTGTCCTACACTCCCTGCAAAGCTCTGCTTCAAAATAATGTTTGGAGTTTACCTAAAAGTCACATTTCCTTTGCCCCTAAACTAGTTCCCCTAGCATAAACACACAATACACACAACACAAACACACAATGACAATAAAGGACAAAAATAAAAAAAATAGAACCAGTACAGTTGTACAGGGCCCAGCCTGCTTGAGTGTGTTTGGCAGGGTATGTGAATGTCTCGCACGGATGGACAGCAATTTGAACATTTCACCTAAAATGTCATATGGTGTGCTTCAGTGTGATATTGTTATATAACAGAATTACCTGTTTACAAATTTGTAATAAAAAAGGAGTGTTATTTGTGCTGGACCTTGTATTAAGCACAAAGGATTTCATAAAGGGAATTGTGTATTTTAAAGTTAACATGGAGTGGCTAGAGGAGCAGGCTCTAGACTGGGTTTTCAGAAATAACTCCAAAAGCAATGCAGAACTGACCATCCAGGAAAGCTACTAGCTTTGCAATAATCAGAATGGTGAGCAATAAGGAGGTTGACACTGGGACTATTAAGTTCATGTGCGATATGGTCCACAACCATAGCTGTGATGCAAGGATCAAAAAGGAGCACCAGGAAGCTGCCTTCCTGTGACTGCCTCTCAATGCCCACAAAGCTAGTGGCTGGACACAGGAGCACCACTTTAGAAAACCCCTAACATCTTGCTCAGCAGCAGAAAAGCACCTAAAAATAATAAAAGGGAGATGGCTTCTATTTCACTTCTACTACATATAAACCAAAATGTCTAAAGTTCACCCAGGAGACTCAGGGAAATGTGGTTTCCTGATTTCTAAATTCTATAGTACAGGAAGACACCAAGGCCAGATGGAAATGGATGCCAGCTACTAATCCACAATATCTGACACACGCACCCGCACGATCAGACACATGAATGCTGCCCATGATGACAAGATTACTGGACCTTCTGGTTATGTGAAACTTTATGATAACTCTCACAGGAAACAGACTGCAAATAACATACATAAATGAGAAACATGGGAAATTATAAAATCTCCAACATTTCAAAGGGGCTATATAGAATCTTGGCCTCTAGAATCCCTGGTTACTGGTTCCTCAAGCAGATGACCAATGCGCAGTACTGTCCTTTTCATTCTCTTGCCATCTGGGCTCACCGATGCTCGCTGACACTCTGTAGTAAAGATCCAGACTCCATTTTTCATGTTCGATGGCTGACAGCTTCCCAGCCCTAACAGTCTCCCTTCCCCTTATGCCTCACATCTGGACAAGCTGAAGAGAAAGCCCCAAGTGTTCCCTTCATTGTTAGTGGAAGCTCAAACCATGCAAATCTTGACACTATGAGGTAACCCTCGCTCCACTCTCACCCTCCTACTCATGATAAAATCGCAAGCCAGTCTCCCCTCCTTGACCTCTCAAGTCATTTTTAGACCTACTTGGGATACTTCTCTGCTCTCCCATAAAAACCTCATTATGTGAATAATAATAAACCTTTCATACCTTTTTGGTGCACATGTGGCATCACCAGACTTGACATCCAAACAGTTTTGTGTGGGAGGTCCATCTTGTCCCTGGGGGATGCCTGTAAGATACTTCACCTCACTACTTCCCACCACAACCCTGTCACACCATACATTTCTGACCCTATCTGTGCCTATCTGTGCTTCCTGATGGTCCTGTTCCCTAATACAGAAACCATCAATGCAGAATGGTGTCACTTTGTCCTAAGTGGGGAGTTGGCTTCTCTGCAGGATAAGATTGGGTGAAGTCCAATTCACTAGGGCTCCACTTGGCCCAGGAATGTGCTTCTCAGAGCACTTCTTCCCAGGCACTACATCCACCATTCTCCCTATTGCCAAATCCAGATTAATGCCTCACACCCATGTGAAACTCCCTTACTGAATAGCTTTCTTCACCATCACTTGCTACTGCCAGCTGTGTCTACTATTCACTTTGCTATGCTCTGTGAGAGCTTGATGCCAGGCTTACATCTTCATCAACCTCATGACTCCCTTAATTTGGGAAAATGAGTAATGCTAATGTCAAAGTTCAGAGTCATTTAATTCCAATGTTTACTTGCAAACAAACAACTAATACTAGTGTCTTGCCATTCATTAAGGTTATTCTTCAATGCTGGCTCAAATTTGGATCTCTCCAGTTTCCTGTCTTCTCCCATACTTTCTTTTTAACACTGTTCATTTTGCTTGGAATAAATTGCCTTCAACACCTTCATCTGGATTATTTTTTGTCATCCTATTACACTCTGTTCAGAACTTTCTCTTCTTTGCCAGGGCTAAGACTGCCCTTCCATTGTCCCCACCATAAAGGTAAATAAATAAAATATAACAAAGATTGAAAATTGGCAGCTTACAGTCTGATTCTTGCTAGAAGCTATATTTTATTTGGCCTCCAAATGATTTTTTTATTTTATTTTTTAAAAAAACTCTTTTCCCACACTTACCTGGCAGGACAGATACCATGATCACGTAAGTAGTTTTCACAGGGTAGGCTCACATATGGCACTGCAGGTGTGCCGAGCCCTGCAATTTCCCCAGATGTGGGAAACTCGGCTAAATGATTTGTGGTAGTGGGGGACTGTGCTCTTCTTTGAAACAAAAAACAAAAAAATTTTTTTCCAAAGGAATTCAAACCAGGGTCTCTAAGAGATATTTGCACAATCATGTGTGATTGCAGCATTATTCACAATAGGCAAGAGGTAGAAGTAAAATTTCCATCAACATTTGAATGAAGAAAATGTGGTATACAGTAGAATATTATCATTAAAAAAGAAGGAAATCCTGTTACATGCTATATCATGGATGAACCTTGAGGACATAATGCTAAGTGAAGTAAGCCATTCACAAAAAGATGAATACTATATGATTCCATTTACCTGAGGTATTTAAATTAGTCAAACTTATAGAAACAGAAAGTAGAATGGGGGTTTTCAGGAGCTGTAGGTGTGGGAAAATAGGGGTTGATGTTTCATGAGTATATAAGTATTTCAGTTTTGCACAATGAAAAAGTTCTAAAGATCTGTTGTACAATATGAATGTAGTTAACACTACTAAACTGTATACTTAAAAATGGTTAAGACAGTAAATTTTATGTTAGTTTTTTTACCACAATTAAAAATTAAAAAAATGAAAACTTTTAAAATGTGGATACCTTTAGGAGGGCTCTCCAGTTCTCCAAAAGCCCAACACTCCTTATTCTAGCCTGATTCACATGTTTACATTGTCTGTCAGACCACCATGGGCATTAAGTTTGTTTGGAATCATGGCAGAATTAAAACATAAAATTAGATGGATTTAGAATTCATAACATAGGAGGGTAGAATTTAACATGAGAATAATTCTTTTGTTCAGCAAATATTCTTTAAAGCTTAGCACCTGGTACTTGCTAGGCACTGCAAATACAAAAGTGAAAATCTCAGATCCTGCCCACAAGAACTGATGTTTTACATTCTAAGTAAACTGAATTATAGATAGTTTAATAAGCATTGTGGTCAAGGCCTGTGCAGTGTGCCCAGTGGTACCTCCATGAAAAGCAAGGGCTGTGAGAACATAGAATAGGCATGAGAGGATGAAGACAGACAACCCAGAGCAGTTGTCTCCTACATCTAGTCTAGTACAATGAATAGGAGTTATCCAGGGAAAGAAGAATAAACTTCTAGGCCAAAGGATCAAGAGAGTGGGAAACAATAGAGAGGTTTAATGAGACAAGGAGTTCTCAAAATCATTCAGAATGGCCAAAGTTTCCAGGACTGGGGAAGGTGTAGCAGGATAGGACACGCCTCTGAGACACACAAATGCATATGTCCAATAGTCTATTATACATATGCTGACGTGAGACTTCAGAAAAAGAACTGTGTTGAAGATAAGGTTTAGGAGCAGTTAATGTAGGTGTTAGTTGAATCCGATGTATACTACCATATTTTGCTGTGTATAATGCACACGTTTTGTCCAGATTTTTGAGGGAAAATTAAGGATGTTCATTATACATGGGTATAATGATTACATACCATAGGTATAATAATGGGTATAATAATCCCATGTATAATGTGCACAAAACTGTGGGTGTGAGTTATCCACAGGAAAATATGGGAAGAAGATAAGACAGTAACAAAATTTTTAATGAATGGCGGGCGGGGGGGGCGGGGGGAAGTAGAAGGAAAGTTCCAAGAAAGATCCAAGGGTATTAGTAACTACTGTAATGGCATAAGCCACTACGAATAAGGTTTTATTTTTAAAATGGTATTTCAAAATAATATTGTAAAATGCCATGTTTATTACAAAAATGTAAAATATAAGAAAACATAGTAAATGTGTAAAAATCACCATAATCCCATCAAATGAATTTAACCAGGGTAATGTTTTCATGTTTCTGTTTTCAATCTTTTTCCTATACACAGTGTATTTTTCAAAACTAAAACCATTCTTTACTATTATTTTATAGCCTACTTTAGCAATACTACTTTTAAACTTTTAAAGCCTACTTTTAAACAATAGATCATAAAAATTTTCTGTGCCATTATTTTTCAACATCATCATTTTTCATGGTTACATGTTATCCATCTTTATTTAATTAGTCCCCTATTATTAGACATTTGGTTGGCTCCAAATATTTGTTATTATTAATATCCTTGTAGGTAAATAATTCATAATTATTTACTGAGTAAATTACTGTTTGTTTAAAGGGCATAAATGTGTTAGAGACATTTGATACATATTGGTGTGCTGCCCTCCAGAAAAGTTGTACTAATATTCACTCCTGTTAGTGCAGTATGAAAGTCCCATTTCTCTAAATCCTTAACAAACCAAGATATTTACATTTTAAAGAAAATTTTACCTTAGTAAAAAATGGTAACTTTTATTTGTTTTATTTTGTATTTCTTTAATATCTAGAAGTTTCTATTTATTTGTACTTTTTTTATTGTTGTTCAAGTACAGTTGTCTCCATTTTCCTGGCACCACTTTCCGTTGCCCCACCCACCCCACTTTCCACCCCCCACCCTCAATCCTTCCCCACTTTGGCTTTGCCCATGGGTCCTTTATACATGTGTCTTGATGACCTTCCTGTTATCCACCTCCCCTCTCCCCTCTGGTTACTGTCAGTTTATTCTTTATTTCAATGTCTCTGGTCATATTTTGCTTGCTTGTTTGTTTTGTTGATTAGCTTCCACTTATAGGTGAGATCATATGGTATTTGTATTTTTGCTTATTTACAAGATATTTGTGTTTATCTGTGTTAATGCACTGTGTGTGTGTATTCTTCAGTTTTCCTTCCAGTTTCTTTTTAATTGTTGATTTTTAAGGACTTTTAAAATATATTGAACATATCTACCCATTCTCCATATTATAGTTTCAAATATATATTTACCACTTTGTCATTTGACTTAATTTTGTTTGTGGAGATTTTTCTGCTGAACAGAAATGTTTTCATTTTAGATCATCAAATCTCTCAATATTTTCCTTTATGGTTAAATTTCCCCCTCATTAAGCTTAGAGACACCTTTCTCATAGAAATTAACTACTTTTCTATACTTTTATTATTCATGCTTGGATTTGAGTAGCATAAACCCCAAGAAAGAAGACACCTAATAAGAAGTTCTCTTAGTAGCTAAACTGGGCTCGAATTTTAAAATACAGAGCCTAGCACCTGATCCTAGACAGGGGACTCATACAAACTACCCTTCAAGGAGAAGCCTGCACTGAACTACTTGCCTCTGCACCGAATTACCTACCTGTTCTGTATTTCTGCCATCTGAGCCAGCTCTTATAAAGGAGTTCCTGGAATTCTGTTTCAACCAAGAGGACTGAAGCTTTCCCCATACAATTGGAGCTGTGCAGCTCCGGTCAACCAAAGCAGCTCTATTCTGACCAGTGGAGACAGTGTCTTTTGCATCAATCAAACAGCAATGATTTGGAGTCCTCATTCATGTGAGGACAGACCTATCTGTGACCAGGGGCAGGGACTTCTGGGAGCACATTTTCCCTTTCCACTGAAGACCGAAGACTGCATTTTGCCTCTGGAGCTGAAACACTGAAGGCATCTTACAGGAGCAAACCAGATCAGAACAGAGCACAGCTGCCTGTCTGAAGAAGGGCCTGGCCTCAGGACTGCCTTACACCTGTCCTGTTTTCACACGCATGCTGTATCACCATTGAGCTCTTTGCACTGAATAGTTTTCTTCTTCACCACATCCCAAATTGGGGGGCGGGGATTGCTGTTAGCATTGGATCGGCACCAATGACCATGGGTCAACAGCATGGATGACATTAAATTAACAGTCACACATGTAATCTAAATGTGTGAATCCCCTGGGTTTAAAACAAAAGAGAGTGTCAGGAATGATCGAGTATGTACTCCATCTATAAGTATTTAATATGAAAATTTTAAACACTGACGGTAGAAGCAAACAGGAAACTCAATTGCCCACTTTGCTGGATCCCATGTTTGTTCCTTTGCTAAAACTGACAGATTAATCTAAGGGAGAAGCTGTATCTTTAACATGTTGTTTTCTGATTCAAGATTCTGAATATTTCTCCATGTATTAACCTTGTCTTTTTAATACCTTCAGAAAGTCCTTTAGTTTTCTTGACTTTTTAACCTCTACATTTCTTGCTGAATTTGTTCCTATGTATTTTATTGGTTTCTTGCTTTATATATATGAGATATTTTTCTATTATATTTTCTGAGATTAATGATATAGAGAAAAATAATTATTATCATAGGATTCTCTTGAATTTTTTTAGAGAGACAAAAGTATCACCCGTAAACAATAATTTTCTCTCTCTTTTTAAAAACATATACATTTTATCACTTTTTCTTGTCTCATAATGGCTAACTCTCCAAGGAAAATATTAAATAACAATGGTTATTATAGCCTGAGGATAGTATAATATTGACTTTTCATTTAAGGCTTAAACTTATTATTATATGAGCAAAGTATGCTTTGAGGCCAAATTTGCCAAAATTTGTTTTTAATGAGGAATGAGTGTTTAACTGTATTAAACTCATTTTTAGCATTTGGATATTATTATGGTTTTTCTTCTTTAACTTATTGATATGGTAAATTATTTTAATAAATTTTCCTAATACTCATATACATCTAAATTGTTAGCATAATAATTATCTGCTTGGAGTGTGTGGATCTTTTAATATTTTGTTATTATTCTCTTATGAAAGAAAAAAGGGTTCTGTAATAAAACTGACAAGTTTAGTCAATTCCTAACTGGGCAGGTCATGGTGGGTAGTCACCACCCCCCACCCCAGGCATATATCTTTTATGGTAAAATATTTATCTTTGCCTTAAGCAAGCTCTATCCAGTGTTCCTGTGCATCTGTGTTAACATACTTTTGAAATGCCAGAATAATCCTCTTTCTCAGACTGTGGAGGCATAATCGCCCTCAAGGGAGCACACAATTTTGTTACCTGTGCTATAATCCTGTCACCACCTTCATTTAGTCTTCCTTACTTTTCTTCCTTAAATCCAAATGTAGAAAAGAAACTTCAAAGTGTCATTTGGGGAAGGAGTTTGCTCAGTCTGTTGAGATCTTGACTCTGTCCTGTTTGGCTCAAATAAAATCTAATAAACTCATAAAAATTTTCAACAGGTTTGGATGTTCTTACATCTTTATGCTATTTTCTCGAATTTTGGGTTCATTTTTATAGTACTTATATAAAATGAGTTGGGAAGAATTCCATATTCTCTTCATGCTCTTAAAGAGCTTAAAAATGAAAAAATTATTTACTCCTTGAATATTTGGTAGAACTTACCTATAAAACATTTTGGGTGTGGTGGTATTTTTTGGATAATTCTTTAATTTTTTCCAAAGTCTTTTCTGAATTAATTTATGTTTTTCACTTCTCAGTAAATTTTGGGGTTTTCACTTTCTCGAAAACTTTGTATTTTCCTAGAATATTCAAATTTATTATCAGAGAATTATATCTGATATTTTCTCATCTTAAAAACTTTTTCATGAGGATTCAGTCAGATTGAGAATGTGGAAAATTCAAGGGACATATAACTTCATATCAATTTTTTTTAGAATTTTTATTTTTAATTTTATTTATTTTTAGATAGAGGAGAAGGGAGGGAGAAAGAGGGAGAGAAACATCGATTGGTTGTCCCTCATATGCCCAACCAGGGACCTGGCCCACAATCCATAGATGAGCCTTTACTGTGAATTGAACTCATGACGTTTCAGTTTGGGATAATGCCCAAACCACTGAGCCACATCAGTCAGGGGCTAACTTCATTCCTTTAAGAAACAAATGACATGTGGGAAAAAGTGGTGGAAATGATGTTTTAGGCTCAAGAGACTTAAGCAATAGATTAACTAAATGCAATGTTTGGACCTTGTTTGGATGTAGATTTTAATAAAACAATTGTTCAAAGAGTGAGACCATCAAAGAAAGTTGAACACAGACTAGGTATTAGATGATATTAAGACATTATTGTTCTATACAATAACATTACGGTTAAGGCATACATTTTTAAGTCCTAATTTGTTAGTGATATATATATTGAAGAATTTATGAGTAAAATGCTATATTGTATGCATTTCTCTAAAATACTCCAAAAGAAAAAGAAGTAAGGAATCGAGAGAGAAAGACAAATAAGGAAAGAAATAACAAGAAGGCCAAAAATTGGGAATTGTTGAAGCTGACTGATGCATGGGGAGTGGGAGAGAGGTCACTGTAATATTTAAAATATTTTAAATGTCTAAAAGTTTTTCCTCTATGGGTTATCCTTTTTGTCATTTTGAATGTTATTTATGTTTTCTTCATTTCCTCTAGATTAATCTTCTAACGATATTTTTGTTGTGATTTTAGAGAACAAACTTTTAAAACTTATTTACTAATCTTGTTTAAAAGAAAATAACATAAGATTTTATGTAAAAAATAATTCATTTTTTATTTGTTAGGTTAATTTTATTGTTCTTTGCACAGCTTCTTGAGTTGAATGGTTAGTTCATTTATTTTCTTTTCTTGGTTACAAATTAAATACAAATTAAAGAATTTAAACTATGAATTTTCCTTTAAATATAGTTTTGGTGTATACCATAAGCTTTGACAGGTGTTATTATTTTTGTTTGTACACACATATGATGGATTAATGTTAAATATTTATTTTACTATGTTTCTCATGTGCCTTCCTAAACTGCAGAATCTGAACAGCTAAAAACTACATTTCCCAGATTTCCGAGCATAGAGGGTTTTGAAGGAGATTTAGATTTGGACAATCATATGTATCCATGCAAGTTTTGGAATGCAGAAGAAAGGCAGAGCTCATGCTGCTTCTACTGGCAGGTAGAGTTCTAAGCAATTAGTTTCTCTGCAGCTGAATAAGCAGAGGTCCCCCTGTCAATCACTAGTTAGACGGATGTCATAAAGTAGGCCCCAAGCATCATTTTACTGATGCAGATTAGAGCAGAGGCTGCATGTTTCTGGAGCCTGCAACAGTAATGAGGGTTTCCTGTTTACGGTAGCATCCTTATCAGAGCAGCGTTTTTTCTGTAGCAGTGGCTTTCTGATGTGGAAGACACACCAGCTGCTTTAGTAACACCATTTGAAGTGTGGTTCTCAGAGTCATTTCTAAAAGCTCAAACTAGCACCTGGTCTTCAGCATATTCTCAACACATCCAAATGTCATTTAATTTCCTACCATAATCCTTCTACATTGTCCATAATGAATTCTGTTTCCTATAACTGAACTTTGACTAATATAATGAAATTAGCAATGTGGTTCTATACTACTTACAATAAAGGATTGGTCACATTTGACAGACCCAAAATAGCAGTAGTTTAAAAAAGTTAGAACTGTTTTACTCTCTAACACAAATTTCTGAGCCAGCATGGTATTGTGCTCTGCAAAGCTTAGGTCCTTTCTATATTTTTGCTCTGATATCCCTGGGTTATTACAAGTGTCCATAGGGTTTAAATAGCTCACCACTGTGTCTGTATTCCATCCAGAGAGAAGAGGAAGACGGACATTTACTTGGCATAGTTGGCAGGATTCCAGAGAAGTCCACTCAGGGCTACCCTGGAAATCTAGGTACCAGCAAGTGCCCATTGTGCCCCAGCAGCTTATCGCCTTGCATTTGGTGAACTTCGGTGAGTTTTCTACCAGAATCCTGACCTTCCTGCTTTAGGTATCAGGTCCTGACTTCATCTGAGCTATTCTTAGGAAATCCCTGAGGTGAATAAGGATTAAGATAAATCAGAGAAAGAAGAAAAATGGGTAACTGCTTTTAATTTTGGCTTTTTATTGGTTTGCTTACTGAGAGTCGGAACAAAATCTTTGCTGGTTAATTAAAGACTGAACTTTCCTTACCTCTGACAGAGACAGAACACTTACTTCCTATGGATGAAAAAAGGATGCTGTAACAAACCTAATCAAAAGTAACTCCCAGGGTGATCTGATCATAAATTCCTAACTGAGCAATCATGATGGGTAATCACATCTCAGACATATAACTTCTTTAGTGAGTAAGTTTGTCTTTGCTTTAAACAAGCCCTATCCATTGCTTCTGTGCATCTAGGCTAATGTACCTTTGAAATTCCTCTTTTGCAACCCCCTAGGAAAGCTTAACCACCCTCACAAGGGCACATAATGTTGTTAACTATCCTGTAATCCAGCCCTTACCTTGTTTTCTTCCACTTTAATGTAATCTTCCTTATATGTCTTTTTTAATTCCAAATGTATAAAAGAAATTGCAAAATTGTTATTCTCTGGAGCATTTAAGATCTTGCTTCCTCACATACGTTATCATCTTTACTCGAACTCTACAGGTTTAGACAATTCTTACATCAACATTCCACAATCTGAATAGCCAGTGATAGCTCCTGCAGACCTCTGAATGCAGAGAGGCAAAGATGAGCACCACTAGGTGTCCAGTGCAGTAATGCAACTCATCCCAGAGAAACTGGTGGAATCCCCAGGGAGAGTTCGTTGTGAAGGGCAGGGTGCCCGGGAATAGGCTCACCCTGAGAGATGGGCCTGTGCCTTGGAAAGTGTTGCACTTCCAGCAGCATTTGGAAGGCTCTCCTTGGCCCCTGTTCAGGTATACTTAGGTGATTAAGATTCTTTGTGGGATTACCTGAGAAAAATTTCCTCTAGGGTGTGAAGTTGTCCTACTGGGATATTAACCACATTGGGCTCATCTGAGGACTTACGTGTTTTACAAGGCTGATTTTCCCTAGAAATTTGTTCTGACTCTACAGATTTAAAAACAAAACTAAAAACAAAAAACAAAACAAAACCCCTAAAATTAACATGGGAAATTGTGCCTCTGAGGCTGACAAGCCCCATGACAGTTAGCCTCTCATTAATGCAGGAAGGTGGCCGAATGGCTGAAATGACAATCTTTTGATAAGTCTAAATTAATATTTTGTCAGTACAATGTTTAAAAGCTGGTTATAGCCCTGATCAGTGTGGCTCAGTTGGTTGGAGTGTTGTTCTGTACACCAAAAGGTTGGGGGTTTGATTTCGGTCAGGACACATACCCAGGTTGAGTGTTCAGTCCTCTGTCAGGGCATGTATGAGAGGCAACCAATTGATACCTCTCTCTCGCTCCCCCCTCCTCTCTCTAAATTCAATAAACATTTTAAAGCTTTTTTTAAAAGACAGCTCTAAAATTAGGCAGAATGAATTAAAAACACATTTAATTGTTCTTTCTAAGCTTCAAAAAGAGGACTTAGATGAATAGATTAATCTATGATGTCATTTAAGTAACAAACCAATTCTTTGAGGTATTAAAAATGGCTGTTCTTATTTAAAGGGCATTTTGAATTTGACTTCTCAGACAGATATAAATTGTAAATGCCTGCAAAAGAAAATTTGTACCCAACTGTTCTTTTATAAACTAATGAATTGTTCTAATCGCTCTAAGGTCTCTGTTTGTGTCTATGTATGTCTATATAACATATATGTTGTAAACATGAGTAATTTTCTACCTCTTGATGGTATTGTTAAAATAATTCAAAGGCAGGCTCTTGTAAGGATTGGGTATTCTAAAATTCTCAGAAATATAGAAAGTAACCCAAATGTTTTTCAAGTTCATATGATCTAAGATGACTCTTCAGTAAAATAAAAGTTAGTTTAAATTTCTTTGTTTCAGTAGAACAGACCTATCTTTTGGGTTATTGATATTGAATATAATATTATTTTACCTAGGTTTTAAAAAATAATTCCATATTAATAATTAACTTTGATGTCTATGAAACATGTTTCTAGAGATTATAAAATGTCTTCATAATGAGTTTGCCAAGCTAAAGAATGCTAATTGCTTACCTCTTTATTTTCATTAGGAATTGAGATTTTTAAGGGTCAGCAACTCAATACATGTAGGAATAACTCTGATGTGTTCTGCGGTGTTCCAGAAGGGCTCCTGGAATATCTCAAAGAATTTGGTGTTTTATGTTAAATTGAATGGGAGTCATTGAAAGTATGTGATGAAAAAACTTCAAGGGTATATTGTAGTGTAAAAATTGGTTGTTAATTAAACAAATAGTTAGGTCTATGGGAAACCCAAGACATCCCTTGGGTTCATCCAGGCTCCCTGGAAAACCCCATTTTTTTGGTTTTTGCAGTCTTTCATTCATCACAGTGCATTTAAGCTGGAGTTACAAAGATAAAGGAACTTATAAGCTGACATATTGAAAGGACACATTTTATACTATTGCCATGCTTTGATAAAGTAACTTCAAGAAAATGCCAAGTCCATAATGGCTTCCTTTCACAGCAAGACACCAACAGACAGACTTTAGACATCAGCATGTATCACCTGAAGATTCTATTTATTAGAAAGGACATTGAATAAAAACACTCTCCAACCTCATTTGAAGGGAGCCTCATCAGGCTCTTAACCACAAATAGACATGTACCCTTTTCTGTGATACTTGTCTCTGCCTACAATGGGCATCAAAGCCTCCTCAACAACAAAAGAACATCAAGGCCTGAATACCTATAGATTGATATTGAACTTAGAAACCATTTTGTTTGATTGTCTTTATCTGTCTCTAATGATGTAAAGTTATAAGTAAAGAACAAGTAAAGTTATACTTGTTCTTTGGGTTTTTATATATAGTTCATTTTTTTGATTTCTGAAGATGTTAATACTTTTTTATGGCTTATATAAATGTTATAATAAATGCAAAATACAGAAAAATGAGACAGAAAGCAAAACTCAGATAATTATAGTTTACAGGATAGAAATGATCCAAAGTATTTTCACCATGAAGGCTATATGACCTGACTGCTTCCATTTACCTGCCTTCCCTTTCTGGAAAAATTTTCCCTTACTATACTTCCCATGGCTACAGTATTGCACTATGTTCAATGTTCTAGCATTTCAACCAGATGACATTGATACTGAGACATCCTAGGACTGTTAGACCACAGCATGTTAGACCACACTATACACCCAAAATGTTGGTCCTCAATGCATTCTTTGGATTGATTTATTATTAAAGAAGAAATTATGGATGGAAATGGAGCACTTTAATAAATCATAAATTCCTAAGTGGGCAGGTCCTGGAGGGTAATCACACCTCAGGTCTTTAGTGTCCCTAGTAAACGCTTTTCCTTCCCTTAAGCAAGCCCTGTCTGTTGCTTTTATGCATTTAGGTTAACACAGTTTTGAAACGCCTCTTTTTCTGAACCCTCAGAAGAGAGCACCTTATCTTGTTAACTACCTTGTAAAATAATCTTTGCCTTGCCTTTTCCCTTGTTTGTTTGTTTGTTTGTTTGTTTGTTTTTTCATGTAATCTTCCTTATGTTCTTTCCTTCATTTCAAATGTACAAAGAAATTGCAAAACTTTCATTCTCTGGAGTATTTGATACCTTGCTTCCTGGCAATGTCATCAGTTTAGCTCAAATAAATGTTTGTAAAAATTCTCTACTAGTTTGAAAGTTCTTGTGAAGACAGGGAGAACATCTTTTTAAAGGTGTAACCCAAATTTGCACATATTACTAATGTTCATATCCCATTTCCTGGGCAGAGTTGAATCACATGGTCACACTTCACTGCTAGTAACAGTGACCTCTTTTTGGCTGGTCCCTGTGTGTTGACATCTTTTAAAAAATCTTACGATTATAAAACTCAAAGAATGGCCTGATCTAGAAAGGGAAGACAACTGTAAATGTGCCATATATAGCGCTGCTTATTATTTTCTGAATATGTTGAGGTGTTAGTTTTCATTTATTTTTTCATACAAGAGTTATTTAAAATTTTGCTATTAATGTGTGCTCTACAATTATCAGAAGCATGAAAATCACCTAGGAGCTTATTGAAATGTAGGATTTCAGGCCTGACCTCAAACCGCCTGAATTAGAATCCACATTTTAACATGAAATATTGGTTCAGAAGTTAGAGATCTATCTCCAAACCTTGAAGCAGATGAAGAAGCAGCATTTCTATCCTCTCTACCACTCATCCCACCCTACTAGCAAAGATGGCTTCAGGGAAGCAGTATTTTCTGTGGAGTCAATTTACTGGGATCATCAACTTGTGGTGAAAATAGCAATATAAGATAATGAGGTGCCATTGAAGTTTGCCAGGGCTCAATTGCAGTCATTTTTCTGTTCTTATTACATTAGCCTTCTCTGTAATTTTTTATCAACTAGCATGACTTTGGCATTTTTTCTCTTACTCCTTTCTCTTTATTTTACCCTTTCTCTCTTTATCTTTTCTCTCTCTCTTCCCCATTTCTTTATATTAATTGTGTAACTAGTTGCCCAGAACCTGGGTTTATGTGTTGTGATTGGCTGTCATACTCTTTTAAGAAAACCTGAATTTAGATGACTATAGATAAGCATGTGCTCTTGAGACTACTACCTTCTCAACCAATCCCTATTGCCTTGTACCTAGGTCAGTCTGATTTACTAATTGTAATTACTTCCCTGACCTCTATTTTTGCAGATGGCGATATGGTCCAGGCTCTTGGTGGTCATGAACAAAGAATTGAACTGAGTACACAAACAAAGAAAAACAAAGAAGCAAAGCAAGTCAGATTTATTAAGCCCAGATACAGGAGAGGGCTCTTTCTGACTAGAGAATGGCCCCCTTCCATTGAAGGGTTACAGGTTTTATAATGTTTTTACTTAAACTTCTGCACATGTGACTTCCCACAATACTCCTTGATTGTCCCCTTGGGGAGGAAACTGCGATGCTGATTTATTCATGAGGCAAAGGTGCAACTGAAGCTCTGGCACACAAGCATAGTTCCTTGCCACATGTCACAAGATAATTTTCAGAAATTAGGATGCTGACTGATGACAGCTGCAGTGTCTCAGGACTTCCTCATTCCTATTCTATCTCCTACCTCACTAAGGGAATTTGAGTTTGTGAATCAAGCAATATTCTTTTTTCTTCTGCCAATTGGAATACCTTAAGGGTTGAAGAGTTTACCATACCCCACTCTAAAGGGAATCAAAGTACTGCAATGGACCAGTTTCTTTTCATTTATTTTCTGCATTTTTATTATAAGATTTCTTACATCAGTTATTTAGTTTCTCTCTATGAAATTTTCATATTATGTCATCTCTAGCCTAGCCTCGTAATGTTGCATCATATCTTGAGAATGCAAACATGATAAACTAGTACTACTGGATGGGTATTTTAAATAATTTGTAACTAATCATTGGTGGCACCTTACTCAATCTCAGTCATTGTTGACCAACAGTTATAATATTTCTTAACCATACTTTTATCAGTAGATTGTTCTTTATTTTCTTGCAAGTCAGTTCTCTCATATTCAAAATCCACAAAAAAGAATTAAGTCACCATATGATCCTGCAAATCTACTCCTAAAAAGAATAAAAACATTTGTTGTGCAAAAATTTGTATTCATAATAGTCAAAAGTGGAAACAATCCAAATGTCCATCAACAAGTGAATGGATAAATAAATGTGGTATATTCATACAATAGTCTATTATTCAGCCATAAAAAAATGAATGAAATAATAATACATACCACAATGTGAATAAAACTTCAAAATATTATGGAAAGTAAAAGAAGGCAGTAACAAAGGACCACATATTATGTGATTCCATTTGTAACAAATGTCCAAATTGGTAAATCTATAGAAACAAAGAGTATATTAATGGCTAAATAGGGCTAAGGTAAGAGGTGTTTTACAGGTGGAGGTTAATAGCTAAGAAGTCCAGAGTTTCTTTCTGAGATGATAAAAATATTCTACAATTGATTGTGGTGATGGATACACAACTCCATCCAGTATTAATGAATTTACTTAAAAGCCATTGCATTTACATTTATTGGTGAAGTATATCTCAATAAAGCTGTTTTTAGAATCCACATACAAATGCTCACACATATAGTAAAATGATTTTTGACAAAGATTCCAAGCCCATCCAATGGGGGAAAGGACAGTCTTTTCAATAAATGTTGGGGAAACTGGATAACCCATAAGCAAAAGAATGAATTTGGACCCTTACCTTATGTGCTATATGAAAATTAAATTTAAATGGCTCAGTGATACAAATCTATAAAACTCTTAAAAGAAAAGATATGGGAAAAGCTTCACTGCACTGAATTTGGTGATTATTTCTTGAATCTGACACCACAAAAAAAAGGCAGCAAAGTAAAAACAGATAAATTGTACTACATCAAAATTTAAAACTTTTGTACATCAAAAGACACAATCAATAGAATGGCAAGGCAACCTTCAGAATAGGAAAAAATATCTGCAAACCATATATCCTGATAGAGGGTTAATATCTAAAATATATAAAGAACATATATATTTTATAGATATTAAAGAACCTATATTTGAGTCTACAACTAAAAACAAACAAAAAAATCCCAAATAACCCAATTTAAAAGTGAGCAAAGAACTTGAACAGACATTTCTCTAAAAAAGATATGCAAATGACCAACAAGCATATGAAAAGACATTCATCATCACTCTGCAGGGAAATTCAATTCAAAACCACAATAAGTTATCACTTCATACATATTAGAAAAGCTGCTATAAGAGAAAAACAGAAAATAACGTGTTAGTGAGGATGAAAACAAAATTATTGGTGGAAGTATAAAATGGTACAGCCACTGTGGAAAACAGTATGGCCATTCCTTAAAATATTAAAAATATAATTACCATATGATCCAGTGGTAGTACTTCTAGATAGATATCCAAAGGAATTGAAAGCAAAGTCTTAAAGAAATAGTTGTACACCCATGTTCATAGAAACACTATTCAAAATAGCCAAAAGTGGATGCAGAAAAATGCTCACCAATGATGAGTAGTTAAACAAATGTGGTAATACAATGAAATATTACTCACCCATTAAAACAAAGAAACTTTTAATACATGCTATAATATTAGTTAACTTTGAGGACACTATGCAAAGTGGAACAAGCCAGTCACAAAAAGACAAACACTGTATTATTCTATTTATATATGGCATCTAGAGCTATCAAATTCATAAAGACAGAAAATAGAATAGTAATTGCCAGGGTTTGAAAGGAGGAATGAAGAGTTGTTTAATAGGTAATTTCAGTTTCGCAAGATGAAAAAGTTCTGAAAATTGGTTGTTCAATGCTGTGAATATAGTTATAACTACTGAAAGTTACACTTAACATGTATAAGATGGTAAATTTTATATTATGTTTATTTTACCACAATTAAAAATAAAATAAATAATAAATCCATATACATTGGCCAGAGTTGCAGTGAGTGACCCCCCTCCCATTCACTGGTTTAAATATTGCTTTAAAAGAGAAGAAAGTTGGGGATCCAAGATGGTGACATAGTAGATGGCACCAACACTACCTTCTCCCAGAACCAAACTGGAATTACAATTAAATTAGAGAAAAATCATCCTGAATAACCAACTGAACACTACCTATAGAGAAGCTAGCTCAAGTGCACATAGAATGTTTTCTAGGACAGACACAAAACAAGTCTTCATAAATTTAAAAAGATTGAAATCATATCAAGCATATTCTCTGACCATAAGGCTATGAAACTAGATATCAATCATAGGAAGAAAACTAAAAAATACATGAAGACATGGAAGCTAAATAACATGACATTAAACAATGAATGGGTCAACAATAAGTACAAGGGAGAAATCAAAAGATACCTTGAAACAAATAAAAATGAGAACACAACAACCCAACATCTGTGGGACAAAGGAGAAATATTCCTAAAGGGAAATTCATGACATTAAAGGCCTATCTCAAGAAACAAGAAAAATCTCAAATAAGTGATCTATCTTTATACTTAGGAACATAAAAAAGAACAACGAACAAAGCCCAAAGTGAGTAGAAGGAAGGAAATATAAAGATCCAGAGCAGAAATAAATGCAGTAGAGTCTAAAAAAACAATATAAAAGATCAATGAATCCAAGAGCTAATTCCTTGAAAAGATAAACAAAATTGACAAACCTTTAATCAAACTTATCAAGAAAAAAAGAGACAAATAAATAATTAAAATCAGAAACAAAAGAGATGAAATAACAACTGACACCAAAGAAATACAAAGCATTGTAATAAAACATTACAAACAACTATATGCCAACAAATTGGGCAATCTGGATGAAATCAATGAATTCCTGAACACACACAATCTTCTAAAACTAAATCAGGAAGAATCACCAAATCTGAAAACAGATTACACTGAGTCAAATGGAAGTAGACACAGAAAACTCCCAACATACAAAAGCTCTGGACCAGATGGCATCACAGGGGAATTTTACCAAACATCCTGAGAACTAATGCCTTTCCTTCTCAAACTATTTCATAAAATTCAAGAGGTGGGAAGACTCCCAAGCTCATTTTATGAGACCAACATTAACCTAATTCCAAACAGATAAAGATATTACAAAAAGAAAATTATATGACAAAATCCCTGATAAATATAGATGCTAAAATCCTCAACAAAATAATAGCAAGCCAAATATAGCAAATGCATCAAAAAGATCTTACACCATGATCAAATGGGATTTATTCCAGGAATGCAAGGTTGGTACAACATTCACAAGTCAATAAGTGTGATTCACCACATAAAAAAGTGAAGGATAAAAACCACATGATCATATCAATAGATGCAGAAGAAGCATTTGATAAAACCCAGCACCTGTTTATGATTAATACTCCGAGCTAAGTGGGAATAGAGGAAACATATCTAAGCATAATAAAGGCCATATATGATAAACCCACTGGCATCATAATACTCAACAGGAAAAAACTACTAGCATTCCTCCTTGGGATACAGAACAAGACAGGGATGTCTGCTTTCACCTCTCTTATTCAACATAGTACTGGAAGTTTTATCTATAGCAATCAGACAAGAAAAAGAAATAAAAGGCACCCAAATTGGAAAGGAAGAAGTAAAACTGTCACTATTTGCAGATGATATGATACTATAAATAGAGAACTTCCCATGATACTATAAATAACACTTGCAAGGATTCCAAGCAACTCTTAGAACTGATAAATGAATTCACTAATGTAGCAGGATACAAAATTAATATCCAGAAAGCAGTTGCATTTTTATATGCCAATAACAAAATATCAGAAAGGGAAATTAAGAAAACAAACACATTCACAACTGCTTCAAAAAAGAATAAAAGACCTAGGAATAAACCTAACCAAGGATGTAAAAGATGTGTACTTGGAAAATTATAAGACACTGAAGAAAGAAATTGAAAAAGATACAAATAAGTGGAAGCATATGACACGTTCATGGATAGGAAGAACTAATATCATTAAAATTTACATACTATCCAAAGCAATCTAAGGATTTAATGCAATGCCTATCAAGATTCCAATGATGTATTTCTCAGAACTAGAATAAATATTTCAAAAATGTATATGGAGCCACCAAGGCCCTGGGTAGCAATAGCATTCTTTTTTTTTTAAGTCATTCAACTTAGTTTATTTTTTTTAATTTATTTTTTCAAATACATTTGTCTCTGCCTACCCCCACCACTTTCCCTTACCCCCTCCCTCCTTCCCTCCCTCAGCTCTTCCCCTTTGGTTTTGTCCATGAGTCCTTGCTATATGTTCCTTGACTTTCCCCTTCCCTTCCTTTTCCCCGCCCCCTCCTCCTTCCCTCTTGTCTCTGTTGATTTCTTTACCTTTCAGTGTTGCTGGTCTTATTTTCCTTGCATCTTTGTATTGTTGGTTAGGTTCCACTTATAGGTGAGATCATATGGTATTTGTCTTTCGCCCCCTGGCTTATTTCGCTTAGCTTAATGCTCTCCAGTTCCATCCATGCTGTCGTGAAGTTTAGTAGTTCTTTTTTTCTTTCTTCTGCGTAGTATTCCATTGTGTATATGTACCATAATTTTTTGATCCAGTCATCTACTGATGGGCATTTAGATTGCTTCCAACACTTGGCTATTGTCAATTGTGCTGCTATGAACATTGGGGTGCATAGGTTCTTTTCTATTGGCATTTTGGTATTCTTAGGGTATCGTCCCAGCAGGGGAATCCCTGGATCAAAAAGCAGTTCCATTTTCAGCTCTTTGAGGAAATTCCACACTGCTTTCCATAGTGGCTGCACCAGTCTGCATTCCCACCAACAGTGGACTAGGGTTCCCTTTTCTCCACAGCCTCACCAGCACCTGTTGTTTGTGGATCTGTTTATGATGGCCATTCTGACCGGTGTGAGGTGGTACCTCATGGTGGTTTTCATCTGCATTTTTCTGATGGCTAGTGATGCTGAGCATCCTTTCAAATGCCTCTGGGCCCTCTGTATCTCCTCCTTGGAAAAGCGTCTGCCCAGGTCCTTTGCCCATTTCTTGATTGGATCGTTTGTCTTCTTGGAGTGGAGTCGAGTGAGTTCTTTATATATCTTGGAGATCAAACCTCTATCTGATGGATGGGAGCAATAGCATTCTCAAGAAGAATAAAGTTGGAGGAATCATGCCACCTAACATCAAACTATACCATAAGGCCATAGTAATCAAAACAGCATGGTACTGGCATAGAAACAGACACAGAGATCAATGGAAGAGAATAGAGAGCCCATAAATAAATTCACAGTTTTAGAGTCCATTAATATTTGACAGACAAAGCAACAAATACAATAGGCTAAATATAGTTTACTCTGTAAGTGGTTCTGGGAAAATTGGACAGATGCATGAAGAAAAATGAAACTACACCACTTTCTTATGGCACTACATGAGAATAAACTCAAAATAGATTAAAAACTTAAATGTTAGATGCAAAACCAGAAGAATCCTAGAAGAAAACATAGGCAATAAAATCTTGGACACTGCTCATAACTATTTTTTCTGATATATATCCTCCAGCAAAGGAAACGAAAAGAAAAATAAACAAACTGGACTACATCAAACTAAAAAGTTTTTGCATAGCAAAGGAAACTATCAACAACCTGGAAAACATATTCACCAATACATCTTATAAGAGATTAATATCCAAATTTATAAAGAACTTAGAAAGCTCAACACCAAAAAAGAAACAATCAATTTAAAAAATGGGCAAAGGACCTGAATAGCCACTTCTGCAGAGAGGACATACACGTGGCCAATAGACAAATGAAAAGATGCTCAATGTCATTAATCATCAGAGAAATGCAAATTAAAACCACAATGAGATATCATCTCACACCTGTCAGAGTGGCTATCATCAATAAATTGACAAACAAGTGCTGGGAGGGATGTGGAGAAAGGAGAACCTTTTGCACTGTTGGTGGGAATGCAGAGTGCTGTAGCCACTGTGAAGAGCATTATGGAGTTACTTCAAAAAATTAGAAATGCAACTGATTCTACTTCTGGGAATTTATCTGAAGAAACCCAAAATACTAATTCCAAAGAATATAAGCACTGTTATTGTCATTGCAGTATTATTTACAATTGCCAAGATTTGGAAGCAGCCCAAGCAATCTAAAGCAATCAGTAGATGAGTGGTTGAAACAACTATCATACAATCGAATATTAATCAGCCATAAAAAATAAAACAATTTTACCATTTGTGACAGCATGTGTGGACCTGGAGAGTATTATACTAAGTGAAATAAATAAGCTAGTCAAAAAAGGCAAATACCACACGATTCTACTCATATGTGGAATCTAATGAACAAGCTGAACTAACAAGAAAAATAGAGACAGACTGATAGACAGAGAGCAGGCTGATAGCTCTGTGGTGGGGTCAGGGGATGGTTAGGGATCGAGCAAAAAAGGAAAAGGACTCATGGACATAGACTACAATATAGTGATTGCCAAGGGAGGGATGTGGGATTAGGTGGATGAGGGTGTAAGGGGGATAAATGGTAATGGAAAAAATACAATAAAAAGGAAGGAAGTTATTGCCATACATAGAGAGTAGTTTCTTCCACTAGTTCAAGGTGGCTTTGTGTTTATTTTTAAAATCAGAATGATATGCACCATGTGCTATACGTTAATTTTTGTTTTCTTAGGGAGGTCTCTTCATAATTAAATTATGCAATACCATTTTTATCCAGGAAATATCAAGAAATGTATTCAAAATGAGTGTTTTAATTATGGGCCCCAGGGAATTATAAGTTGTGTAGAGTTGGAAACCAGTGTTTCAACATTTGTCCTTTCCCTGATTGGCCTTCAGAACCACTCTGCTCTATCGACTCTCACCCTTAGAGGCCCTGAAACTATAGTCTTACTTTTGACAGGGGCAGATATAATAAGATAATACTTAGTTTAAATTTCTAATATTTTCTTTTAACCCAAAAGTGGCCCTTCCATCATTAAAGCTATGGGGCTGAAGATTAGACTTTCTAGATTAGAAAGGCAGATAATGGAGGACAAAAGGCATAATTTTGGCTCTTAATTTCTAAAATAGACTCTTGAAATCTATGCCAGAGAGAACAGGTTGGAAAGCCAAGGAATTCAAGAGTAAGAGTCTGTTCTTTTGGTGGTGGAGTGAGGGGTATATTCGGGTCCAAAAAGGTAAGGATTAGGTGTATAGAGTTTATGCCAATAGCAGAAAAGCTGGGGAGAGTCCTTGAATAAGAGCCAGCGTTCCTACTTCCAAGGAAGTAAAGTTAGTCCAGCAACAAAGAATGTAGAAGATTTAGTTTACTGGAAGCTTGTGCTACACCCCAACTCATCAGAGCCATGAGAGGGGACCCAAGTTATGTCTCAGTACAGCCTGGGGAAGTAGCAGACTTTCCAGCAGCCATTTGCTTCAAGAAGATGCAGCAGCAGCTGAGTTACAGAAATGGCATCAAGTTTTGTCAGTGAAGAGGGTACATGCTAACTGAAGTCTCTCTTTCTGCACCCAGAGAGACAATGAGCCTTTCCAATGGTCCTCATGCCTCCAGGAGGGTTGCAGAATTGGGAGAAAGGAATGACAGATGAGAAGGGACTTGTGGGCCATGAGGAGACGATGGAGTGACCCAGATGTTACTGGCTGGAGTCTACAGCCAGACCCTTGGTTTCTGCAGCACAACATTGGCTACCAACCAAAGACTAGACAGACAATTACATCTCAACAGAGGCTGGAGAGGATAGAGAACCACCAGGATCTGATGGCGCTTCCCATAGATGCCTTAAGTTCCTCCCCTAACCTCCCTATCTCATGTAGGCAGAACTCCAGGGAGACAGGGAGAGATGGTTCTCTGAATTCATTGGGAAATATCTGAAGTGATTGAATCTAACTGGAAATGACTAGGTCATATATTTGCTGTCAACAGAAATGGGGCTTGAGGTAAGATTAAGTAATAGGGGGAAAAAGTTATGTGCCTGAGATCGGTCAACTGCAGTTTTTCTTAGCTGATACACAAGAACCTAATAGTAGTGCTAAATCTCATACATTCAGTAATAATGTGATGATTCTTAATTGTATATTATGTTGGACACTTTAGAGGATTCAATGGCAAATATGCTGACAGAGATACCCTGGGCAAGTTGTGGTCCCTAAGGAGGGTAAGAGCTGCTGGGAATTTATACAAGCTTTCTAAAGGCTGTCTTAGTGACAGGGAAAGCAGTATGTTCAGAGATCCCGTGGTTTATTTTTACCTGAAGCCTAAATTTGTATGGAGTTGTCATTACTGCTGACGAATTATTTTCAAATGATTATTCTGGGCCATGATTTATCAGAAAGAGTCGCAACAATTGTTACATTTTTAAAAGTTAGATTTTCAAGTATGGATTTTACGGCCAATTTGGTAGATCTTCTATGATCAAGAGCTGTGGTCCTCAGACTTCCCTATGAGTAAAATAAATAAGTAATTCTGAACAAACAACCCAATAATTGTGAGTTTACAATCCAACGCCAGTCCTTAACTGCTAACATTAGGGGGCCTTTAGTATCACTTAACAATCTTACTACAACATCCTTGGTTCTTTCCCTTTTATTATCCTGGGTGAATATTTTATCCTTTCTTCATTTTTCTCAAACCTGTACTTCTCCCCAAGTTTGCTAAGCTGATGAGCTTGTTTTGTAATTCACTGACAAAACACAGTAGTCAAAAAAGAGCCTCCATTTCCACCATCTCTACATACTATGGCACTTGCTCTGTGCCCTATGCTCTGCCCTTTCTCCACTTTCTATGGATGAACTGCTTGGTCCCTGTCACCTACTCAATGACATGTTTCCAGGTGATTGCCTTCTTAGGTGCTGCCTTAAAATGTATACAGCACCTGACTTTTCCCACAACCTCTACTCCCTCCAGCCTCAGCTTCATTTAAACCAGGACAGCTGCTCCTGTGGCTAGTGAACTTGTTGTACTTTCTGCCTTACCACCCTCAACACAGTAGACCCAGTTCTTTTCAAAGGCCAGTCAGATGAGGTTACTCTTCACTCAACAGTCTTCAATGACTTATCCTCTACTCAGAGCAAAAACCAAAGTCCTAGCAGTGGCCTGACAGCCCAACATGATTTGGAGGCCAGACACTTCTCTGACCTCAGCTCCTGCTGCTCGGCCCTCTCCATGCCACCCCCCACCACTTGCCAGCCTCCAGCTAGTCCTTGAATGTATGAGTGTGCCCCCATGCAAGCCATTCACTTTTGCTGCTTCCTCTACCTCGACTGCTCTTCTCCCAGAGATTTGTATCATTTGAGCCCCTTTCTTTCATATCTCTGCTCAAATCCATTCTATTATCAGAAAGGATTTCCCTGACTGTTCTACCTAAAAGAATGGTCCCCTCATCCTGATGTATTTGTCTTCCATGATGTTATCACAGCTGACAAACTTCATGCCCTCTCCTTTTCCTCCCATCTCCACCCACTAGAATGGCACCTTTGACAACTTGTTTGCCTTTTTGCCCACCACTAGCTACATAATAGGCCCTGAATAAATATCTTAAATTAACATACACATACTTATTTTAAAAATTATTGTTATGCATGTCTATCAATCCATACCTACAATATTAATAAATCTTTATTGATTTTTTAATGCTGCATAGCATTTTCCCTCATGCTACCATCCCTGGTCTGAAGTGGATAATTATTACACATCTGTAGGCATATCCTTTCCATATTCATGGGGTTTCAACTTCTTGGTTGTCTGCTCATTTCCAAGTACTTTCTGAATTAGTCTCTGAATGTTTTTCCCCTAAGGATATTTGGCCATGTATTATTTTCCAAACAATAATTTTAATACTCAAACCATTGTCCTTCAAACATTAATAGAGGTAACAGTATTAAAGCTTCATAAAGCCTTCTTTTTCCTAATGGCACAATATGTTTTATGTTTTGTGTGGTAAAGTACACATTAAAAAGTTTACCACTGTAACCATTTTAAAGTATACAATTCAATGGCATTAGGTACATTCATTGTTATATAACAATAAAGGAACTATTATTTTGGGATAAAATTAAGTTATAATATTCTCCTTCCTTCTCACCTCCATTACCTTATTCTACTCTACTTCCTTTGCCAGGACCACTGTGCCCGCCCCAAGAACCACCCCCTGAGAGTACATTTCATGGTGAACCACTGTGCCAGGGCATTTTGCCTGTATGGTCAGGAGACAGGATGAGAACTACTGTTTCAGAACTTACTCTGTTATTTTTAAGATAACATTTCAGAAATGGTCTGATCTAATGCTTCTATCAAGGAAAAACAGCTGTCTTCTAGAATTTTATTTTTAAACTACAAAAACATCTTGATCCAACCCCCTACCTGTCCATCATTTGGTGATGATGAATATATTCAAATCTAAATTAAAAATGAGGGGGAAAATCACATTTATATATGAACATTTATATTGGCATATAATATGTATGCAGACATAAAATGTTTCTACATATAAAAATGTATGTTTATCAACCTATCAACTTTGTGTATATGCTTCCCTTTAAAAAACAACAAAGTTGTAAAAAATTAACACTTACTGTTGTTGACCCACATAAAGTATTTTAATGTAATCTAGGTGTTGCAAAATGCAAAGCTTTCTTTTAAGGATGTTCACCCTAGTCTAGAGCAAAATTCCCCAGTAGTCAACCAAAGACACTTTTTCCCTGTGATTTCCTTATGTGGAAATAATCACAGTCCTGGCTACCCCTTCCCTGCCTCTATTTGATCAGGGACTGTTTTATCACCCGCCTTTTGAGTGCATGCAGAAAGCACAGGAGAAATGAGAATGGCGACTACTACAGCACATGCACGGAGTTCTACTCAGGGAGGGAAAATGATAAATGGCGCTGGGAAAGGGTGGGTGGACAAGGTCTGATTTGTTCAGAAAAAAGATGATGCTTATGCTCCTCCATGAAGAGGATGTTATATGAGATACAAAGTTGGTGCCATTTGAGGTTCCAGTAAATTGGTACGCAGAGACAGGGCAATTACGGTTAATTTCTCTTTCCTGCTTTTGGTTGTGAAGGACACAGTCAACCTGACTTTCCAGTTTGGTCTGTTTTCCAACTCAGTCTATTTTCTTCTTCTGTCTAATTTAAAGGTAGAGTGTTATGCTAAGTGAAATAAAGCAGTCATAAAAAGACAAGTACCATATGATTTCACTTACATGTGGAATCTAATGAACAAAATAAACTAACAAAAAAAATAGACACAGAGAACAGACTGGCAGCTGCCAGAGGGGAGGAGGGGTGGGGGCTGGTGAAAAGGGTGAAGGGATTAAGCCAAAAAAAACCTCATAGGCACTGACAACAGTATGGTGATTACCAGAGGGAAAGGTCGGGGGAGGTAGAAGAGGGTAAAGGTAGCATAAATGATGATGGAAGGAGATTTGACTTGGAGTGGTGAGCACACAATACATTATACACATGATGTATTATAGAATTGTATACCTGAAACCTATATAATTATATTAACCAATGTCACCCCAATAAATTCAATTAAAAATACTAATAAGGTAGTAAAAAGTAAAAGAAAGAAAAAGAAAGGAAGGCAGGAAGGAAGGAAAGAAGGAAGGAGAGAGAGGAAGAAAGAGAGAGAGAAAGAAAGAAAGAGAGAGAGAAAGAAAGAAAGAGAGAGAGAGGGAGGGAGGAAGGGAGGGAGGGAGGGAGGGAAGAAGACAGACACAGCACTAAAGAAAAATCATGACCAGAACACAGCACTGAGCACTGGGATGCTTATGGTAATAATAAAAGAGGGCATGACTAAGACATTTAACCTGAACTACAGTCTTTACTGAAATTGAATAATAGATGGTCCTCATCTTGGCTTTTATTCATTTCATCTGTCTGCTTCTCAAATCCATACCTCAGCTTCCTAAGTGCTAGGAAATGCTGGAATAAGAGGAGCCATTTTAAAGTGGAAACAGGGCACCCAGTCCGGAGGAACTGAGTAACCAAACTTGCTTTTCAAACCCTTGGAATGTTTGGCCTGGGCAAGATAACCTTTGGACTGGGCCAAACCAACATTTTCTCCTGAACAACTGTTTGTAAAGCTAACAGGGAAACAGACATCCTGACCACAAGAACTGATATTTATGGACATTCTTTAGAATTAGTAAACAGCCATGTATAGCTAAAGAATAACTTAGCTTATTAGCACCAATAGAAATTCCTTTCTTCTGCTAATGTAATTATTTCTCTTCTCTTTCTCATAAAAATTCCTTGTCTTCACCCCATAATCAGACATAATTTGGATTTCTGCCTGAATCTATGTTCTGGATGACAATTTTTTAATTTCTAATAAATGCTTACTGCCTCCCATTTTGGCTTTTTATTTTTAGGTTAACAATACCTTTACCAACCTGTGTCTGCCACAGACCTCCAAAGTGCTAAAGCTTAGAAGTAGGGAAATGAGTAGAAATCACTCTAATTCTGTTAAAAAAAAATAAAAATAAAGGCTCTTATCACCAACGGACCCATGAATAACACTGCCACCCACCTGACAGCAAAGCCAGAAAGTGGGCTGCCATCTCAACTAGTCCACACTCAGCTGGCAGCTGCCCCCTCTGACTTTGCCTCTTTTTTGGGCCTGCTCACCATGTGACCCAGGAGGCAGAACAGGAGGAGAAAATCAAGGTAGAGGATCTGAAACAAAAAATCACAGCTCCCAAACTCTCTCTCTCTCTCTCTCTCTCTCTTTCTCATTCTCCCCCCCGCCCCACAGTGGCGTGTTAGAGCTGGCTCACACCCGCTGGCAAGAGCTCCTACATGCTTCAGTTCAGAGATGTGCCTGGTGAGAGCAATGGTAGCTGGCATCTGGTGAGGTGGGAGTATTTACAGGCATACCTCAGTTTATTGACCTTCACAGCTGTTACGTTTTTTGCAGATTGAAAACAAGCCCCTCCAGCAACAAAAAGATTATGGCTAGCTAGCTTTATTGCGATGTTCACTTTACTTCGGTGGCCTGGAACCAAACCCACAAAATCTCCAAGGTATGCCTGCATAAAGAAATTGGTAAACATTACAGATCCGGCCCTTGTTTTTTTTTGGAGAGCCCATTGTTAAATATTACCAGCACTTCATTGCTCTCAACCCTAATATTTGTATGAGCATTTCAAATTTTTAGATGCCCTACTTCTGAAAGCACAATCCCAAATTCATGTCCTGTGCCTGCCACAACATAATGACTCTTTAGTATTTAGTTCTAATATTGAAAAAGTAGTAAGAGGATTCCACTCTAAAAAAAGGTTTTAATTTTTTAATTGAAATAGTTTTTATTGGTCTTAATATGATACCACTGGAAAAATACTAGATAATACAAAGCAGTATAAAGGATGTAAAAATCTTTAAACTCACTTCTTAGAGTTAAACACAGCAGATTATTTTTCACATAGATATTTTCAGGCGTGTGTGTGTTTTGTAACCGTTTTTTCCTAGTCCAATTATTTTTAATGTTACTTACAAAACAATACTTGATCACTGACACATTTTAAACAATATCAGTGAAGTAAAAAGTGGGAGACTCACCATCAGTTCCTCTCACCTTTTCCTTCAAACTCTTTCTTCCTGGTTTCACTATTGTCTACAATTTGGGGAATATTCTTTTGATTGCTTCCCAGATATGTGGTTAGACTTTTTTTAAAAAATAAAGATAGCATTGTATATAAACACTGTTTCACAGCCTAGTTTTCACTCAGTAAGATAGTTTTGATATCTTTCCATATCAATATATAGAGAGGGTCTGTTAATTACTGTAGCATTTCATAATATGCAGAGCATACTATGTATTATCCAAGCAGATTTTGGTTGGCCTTCCATCTCTCCTTCCTTCCTTTCTTCCTTCCTTCCTTCATCTATTTATTCATTTTTGCTACTACAAACAGTGCTGCAAAGACTATCCCTGTGCCCATATTTCAAAAATCTGCTTGAGAACTCTCATTTGCCCACTGCTGTTTATTAGTGAACAGTCAGGTGGATTGTCATAAATCAGTGGTAAGGGTTTCCGTAGAGTCAGGTAGTCCTGCTTCCCCTACAGGGGACTGCTTGTAGGCTCCATACAGTGGACAGGTACTTCATTAGGCTGATTGCTCCAAGGTTCATGGTCAGAGAACAGGCAAGGTAGGCAGAACATTGGGCAGAATTCTCTTGCATTCAGTTGTTTTTTTCTTTCCCTTAGTCTCAGTTGTGGCGCCAGGTATTAGCTCAAGCTCAATTCTGTCTATTCACCAGGTCCAACATCCCTCCTAGGTGCCTTCTCTTCTCCAAGCAAATCCCTCATTTTCTTTAGAGGGGAGTGCATGGTGTTTGGCCACAATGCTAGCCATTCCTATGCACTGTTTGAAAAAGGTCTGGAATCTGGTTTATCCTGTGTTCCTAGTGCCTTTTAATAACAGTTAATTGTCCTGTTCACTACTTAACATGCCATTCCTGCTTTTCATATTCAGTGATTTCGACTTTAGAGCTTCCCTGGTGTCCCTTGGAAAGAACATACCTTTGATGTTTTGGTTCTGATGTTCTTATTGCTACTGTTCTGATTTCTCTGTCATTTTATATATTGATCCTAATTTTTTTCTTGTAAGAGTTCCTCAAGTTTTCTGTTATGCCAATGGCATGTTATTTTGTTTTGCAATGCTATTAAGATTTCTTTCCTTAAAAAACCAAAAACAAAAAACCCCGAATTTTTCTATACTTTGAATAGGGCCCAGAGAGAAAAAGGTAGTTGGTAAATATGCTCAGTCTGCCATCTTGAATTTGGTGAACTCTTAAAAATACATATATATGAATGTTCTTATTGCAAAGTTTTAAAATATGTAACTACACAGGCAAATATAAATATATCCCTTTGCCCACCCATCCTCACTTTCACACCCTTCTTGGATCACTACTTTTAAGTTCAGTGAGCAACCTCTTATTTCTTTTTTTCTGCACATACACATAAGACATTTATATGCAATAAGAGGGATAATGCTTTATGACATATTTTTTAACTTACTATACTTCTTTTAGATATTTCCATTCAATAAATGTTTACCTCATTCTTTTAAATAACTGCATAGTATTCCATAACATGAATTTCCTATATTAATTGCTTATTTATTAAACCATGTCTATATTAATTGGTTATTTCCCATTATTTTGTTATTGAAACAAAATAGTGTTATACATTCTTGCACATATATCTTTGTATACATGTGTTTCCACAGGATAAATTTCTAGACACATGATTCTGCCTCGGTTATTCAGGTTTAAAATTTTAATAGATCTTACCACACTGCCTTCGAAAAAGGTCTCACTAACATATACCACCCCATAATGTAGGTATTTGTTTTCCTCTCTCCTGACAACTTTCAATCACATCCTTATTTTTAATTTTTGCCATTATAATAGGTAAAGCAATTTCCTTTTAAAGTTGTATTGCCCTGATTGCTAATTAAATTTGTCCTATGTTCATTTGCTATTTATATATCTTCTTTCACAAAGTAGTTTATTTACATTTTTCCTGGTTTTACTAGTGATATTGTCCCTATACTTTACTGATTATGAGAGCTCCTTATATAATTTGGGCAATATATGTATTCTATTAAATATATCATAACTATTTTTTTCACATCTTTCCGCTTCTCTTTATTCTGTTATGTCCTATAGATATTTGAGCATTCCCAGACCTCGAATTCAACACTCGAAAATATCTTTATTTTGTTCAACACTATTGAAACACTTAATAATGCCCAGTTTGATGCTAAATGTAAAACACAAGCTCTCTTAGGTTTTTCTGATAACTTAAGATATATCTTGCTAACAGATGCACAAAATAAATGAGATAAAGCACAAATGCTCACAGACACAATCTAACATGATGGCAGCTTGGTGCTTAGATGCTGAGTATAGTTGCCAAGAAGGAGTTTGGCAGGGCAACTCTCAGTGCTCTGGGTGCATGCTGCATCTGTGACACAAATGCTGAATGCTATTCTTGCTTTTTGCCTTTTTTCCTAAAGGCAAGAATCCTCTTTGGATTTCTTTCAGTTAGCAAAAACAAGTACTAATGTAAGTCTTTCAATAAAGCAAAGTGATGATGCAAACTTTTGAAAAGTGGGGGATATCTGTATTTGTTTTATTTTTTTAATAGTTACCATGAATTTTATTTGTATTTGTTCTTTTCCATTTCCTTTCTCTTAACATTTTTATCGACTTTATTGGGATGACATTGGTTAATACAATTATATATATTTCAGGCGTACAATTTTATAACTCATTATCTGTATATTGTTTTGTGCTCACCACGCCAAGTCAAGCCTCCTTCCATCACCATTTATGCCCCATTTGCCCTCTTTTACCTCCTCTAACCCCCCTTCCCTCTAGTATTTACTATACTGTTGTTTAGGTCTATGACATTTTTTTCTTTTTTTGCTGAACCCCTTCACCTTTTTCACCCAGCCCTGCAACTTCCATTCTCCCCTCTGACAGCTCTCAGTCTGTTCTTTGTATCTATAAGTCTGTGTCTATTTTGTTTGTTAGTTTATTTTGTTCATTACTTCCACATGTAAGTGAAATCATATGGGGCTTAATGTCATTGTAATAACTTTCCTCCATCACATTTTTCTAATTGTATATTGCCAACATGTAGGACAGTTATTGAGTTTGTACCTCAATCTTGAATCTTTCTTTCTTGCTTTGAGCTCTCGTATTAGTTCAAATAGTTGTATTACTGGGTTTCTTGATTTTTCTAGGTAGAAAGATATTACTTGCAAATAGCGACTCTTTGACTCTTCCTTTCCAATATGTACTCCTCTTCTGTTTATGTTTTGTGACACTAAGAACTCCAACACAATGTTGATTAGAAGCAGAGATAGTAAGCTTGTTGAAACTCTAGTAGAAATGGTCAAGTGCTTCATAGTGAAGATTGATTCACTGCACTCTTCTAGACAAATTGACCCACTTGAGGAAATTCTTTATATTCTTGTATTACAAATGATTATTTTTCTTGTTATAATTATTATTATAAATTTACTTTGAATTGTTTTCATATGCTCCTTTTGGCATCTATTTGAACAACCTTACTCTTTTTCCTTTAATCTATTGTTATCTTCATAAATAAATCAATGGCATATATAATGCGACAAACCCTATTAAGTCATGACTTATTGTTCTTTTAATATTCTGCTGGATTCTATTTTCTAAAAATTCATTTAGGATTTTTTATTTCATAAATGAGAATAGATTATAGTCTTTTTGTGCTAATCATTTCATGGTTTTGCTATTGAGACTATAGTACTGTGGAATGAGTTAGAAAACTTCACATTTTGTGTGATATCAAAGTTTCCAAAATAAAATAATTTTCTCTTTCTACAATTAAACTACTTGTTTAATTATTCTATCATTCTTGATCTAGTCCACTTTTTAGTTCTTTAGTCAATTTTTATTATTTATATTTTTTTAAGAAAAGCATCCCATTTTGTCTAAATTTTCAAACTGGTTGCCACACAGTATATTAGATAATCTCATATAACTTAAAAAAAAATTTGTATCTACAGTTACTTATCTTTTGTCATCCCTAGTATTTATTATTTCTCTCTTCCCTATCTACAACAGGTTTGTCATGGGTTTGTTTATTTTACTGGTCCTTCTAAAAACCATATTTTGGGTTTTCTTGATCAAGATTACAATCTTGTAAGAGTTCCACTTATTTATTACTTTATGTTTTTCTCTTTATTAGTTTCTTCCTTTTATGTTCTTTGGATTTATTTTTTTTCCTCTGAGTTTCTGAAGCTATATACTCAGTTGTTTTTTTTCTGTCTCTCTTGTTTTCTAATAATCCATTTAAACTATAAATTTTCCTCTAGATTCTTTTTTTGGTGTATTCCACAGAAAATACATCACAATCTTATTTTTATTCACTTCCAAATAGTTTATATTTTCTGTTATTATTTCCTTTGTTCTAAACATGATTTTTTTAAAACTTCCAAGTATCTGGGATTTTTTGTTTTTGTTTTTGTTTTGTTATTGTTGTAATTTGGCTATCCTTTTCTTGTTAATTTTTAATTGTATTGCAGTGTCATTAGTGATTGTGGTCTCTGTGGTTCCCACTTCTGAGGACTTAATTTCTCTTTTATTTCTAACTTTTTTTTATCCTCACCCAAGGACATGCTTACTGATTTTAGAGAAGGGTAAGGGGTGAAGAGAGGGAGGAAGAGAAACAGTAATGCAAGAGAGAAACATCGATCAATTGCCTCTTCTACGTGCTCCAACCAGGGACCGAACTCGAAACCCAGGCATGTGCCCTGACCAGAATCAAACCCATGATCTTTCTGGTTTGGGGAGGATGCTACAACCAACTGAGCCGTACTAGCCAGAGCTCTAATGAAATTTTTATGAGTGTAAAGGATGTATAATCTTTGCTTGTTGGACATAGCTTTTGATATGTCTATTAGATTAGGTTTATAAGGTATGTTCTTAAAATTTTTCCTATTCTCACTTATGTGTGTCTACCTAATCTGTCACTTTTTAAGAAACGTGTTGTATATAAAGTCCATGATTTATTTATGAAATAAATTAATTTAGTGTTTTGAACATTTTATCAGCACGAAAAATCCATTTTATTCTGTGTTATTCCAAATAGTGCATTTGTTTTTATTGCCATTTTGTCTTAAATTAGTATTGCAACACATTCTTTCTTTGATTTTTATTTTCCTGGTACTTTTTTCCTTATTTTCAACCTGTGTTCATTTATTTTTAAGTCAAACCTTAGATTGATAACATAAAAAATATCTAATTTGAGAAACTTTATATCTGCCATATTATACTTCCTATTCACAATGGTTTCTTTTTTGTTTTACTTTATTCTTCCCTGCCATTTTTTTATTCATTTTCTTTGTTATATATTTTTCCCCGTAATGACTTGAAAGTTATGTATTCTATTTCTGTTTTTCTATAACCTAAAGTTTTGGGTTTTTTTGCTTGTTTGTTTGTTTTTATTTATTTATTTTTGGTGAGGATTTTAGCGTCTATGTTCGTCAGCGATATTGGCCTGTAGTTTTCTTTCTTTGTTGTGTCTTTATCTGGTTTTGGGATTAGGATGATGCTGGCCTCATAAAAAGAATTTGAGAGTCTTCCCTCTTATTGGATTTTTTGGAATAGTCTGAGAAAGACAGGGGTTAGTTCTTCCTTAAATGTTTTGTAAAATTCTCCTATGAAACCATCCGGCCCAGGGCTTTTGTGTACCAGGAGTTTTTTGATTACTGCTTCAATTTCACCAGCTGTTATTGGTCTGTTCAGGCTTTCTGCCTCTTCTTCATTCAGTGTTTGAAGGTGATATTTTTCTAGAAATTTTTCCGTTTCATCAAGGTTTTCGAATTTCTTGGCATATAATTGTTCATAGTAATTTCTTACAATCCTTTGTATTTCTGTTGTATCAGTTGTTATTTCTCCTCTTTCATTTCTGATATTATTTATTTGAGTCCTCTCCCTTTTTTTCTTGATGAGTCTGCATAAAAGTTTGTCAATTTTGTTTATCTTTTCAAAGAACAAGCTCCTGGATTGGTGGATCCTTTGAATTGTTCTTTTAGTCTCCACGTCATTCAGTTCTGCTCTGCTCTTGATTATTTCCTTTCTTCTACTCACTCTGGGCTTTGTTTGTTGTTGTTTCTCTAGTTCTTGAAGCTGGAGGGTTAGGTCATTTATGTGAAATGTTTCTATCTTTCTTAGGTAGGCCTGTATTGCTATGAACTTCCTTCTCAGGACTGCCTTCGCTGTGTCCCATAGCTATAGGACTGTTGTGTGTTCATTTCCATTTGTTTCCAGAAACTTTTTGATTTCTTTTTTTGATCTCATTACTGACCCATTCATTGTTTAATAGTGTACAATTCAGTCTCCATGAGTTTGAATGTTTTTGAGTTTTTTCCTTGAGGTTGGTTTCTGGTTTCAAGCCCTTGTGGTCTGAGAAAAATGCTTGTTATGATTTTGATTTCCCTGAATTTGTTGAGGCTTGTTTTGTGTCATATCATGTGGTCTATCATTGAAAATGTTCCATGTGCATTTGAAAAGAATGTGTATTTTGCTTCTTTGGGATGAAAGATTCTATATATATCAGTTAAGTCCATTTAATCTAATGGGTCATTCAGTTCCACAATATCCTTGTTGATGTTTTGTTTGGAAGATCTCTCCATTTTTGACAGTTGGGTGTTAAAATCCCCTACTATCAGTGTGCTGCTGTCTGTATCTTTCTTGAAGTCCTCCAAGATTTTCCTTATATATTTGTGTGCTCCTATGTTGGGTGCATATAAGTTTACAATGTTTATGTCTTCTTGATGGATTCTTCCTTTGAGTATTATAGTGTCCTTCTGGGTCTCTTTTATAACCTAAAGTATTGGTTCTGAATTTTATGGTGCATCAGAATCACTGGAATAGACTATTAAAAGGCAGATTTAAGAACCCTGCACCCAGACTTACTGATACAGTAAATGCAAGGGGAGACCCAACAATTTATATTTCTAACACATTCTCAAATGATATGGTATTCTTGGTCCAGATGATCACACTTTGAAAATGACAGTTCTACAAGTTTCTCTCTACTGTGTTCATGGAGACAGATAATTAATATCATTAAAATGTACATACTACCTAAAGCAATCTATAGATTCAATGTAATTTTTATCAAAATGCCAATGGCATATTTCACAGAACTAGAACAAATAATCTGAAAATTTATATAGAACCACAAAAGACCCCCAAATAGTCTTAGAAATGCTGAGAATAAAGAACAAAGTTAGATGTATCAAACCACCTGATCTCAAACTATACTACAAGGCCATAATAATCAAAACAGCATGGTACTGGCATAAAAAAACCCCACATATATATATCTATGGAACAGAATAGAGAGCCCAAGAAATATACCCATGTCTGTATGGTCAATTAATATTTGACAAAAGAGGCAAGAACATACAATGGTGTAAAGACAGTTTAGTCAATAAATAATGTTGGGAAAATTGGATAGACATGCAAAAAATGAAACTACATCATATTCTTACATCATATATTATACAAGAATAAACTCAAAATGGACTAAAGACTTAAATATAAGACTCAAAACAATAAAACTCCTAGAAGAAAACATAGGCAGTAAAATCTCAGACATTTCTCACAGAAATATTTTTTCTGATACATCTCCTCAAGCAAGGGAAACAAGAGAAAAATAAACAAATGGGACTACATAAAACTAAAAAGTTTTCCCACAGCAACAGATACTATCAACAAAATGAAAAGACAATCCACTGAATGGGAAAACATACTAATCAATGATACATCTGATAAGGGATAAACATCCAAAATTTATTAAGAACTCATACTACTCAAAACTAAAAAAACAAACAATCTAATTTTAATTGGCAGAGAACCTGAATAGACACTTCTCCAAAGACATACAGATGGCCAATGGACATATGAAAAGATGCTCAATGTCACTAATCATCAGATTAATGCAAATTAAAACCACAATGAGATATCACCTCACACCTGTCAGAATGGCCATCATAAATAAATTGACAAACAACAAACATTGGTGAGGATGTAGAAAAAAGGGAACCCTCATGCACTGCTGGTAGGAATACAGATTGGAGCAATCAATATGGAAAACAGTAAAGACATTCCTAAGAAATTAAAAGTGGAATTGCTTTATGATGCAGTGATTCCTATCTGGGTATATATTCGAAGAAACCCAAACACTAATTCAAAAAAACATATCCACTCCTATGTTCATTTCAGAATTATTTAGAAGCACCAAGTTATGGAAGCAACCCAACTGTTCATCAGTAGATGAGTGGATAAAAGGCTATGGTACATATATACAATGGAATATTATTCAGCCATAAAAAAGAATGAAATCTTACCATTTAAGACAGCATGAATGGACCTAGAAGGTATTATGCTCAGTGAAATACGTCAGTCAGAGAAAGAAAAGTGTCATGATTTTGTTTATATGTAGAATCTAAAGAACAAAATAAAAAAAACACAGAAAATTGAAAACTCATAGATACAGAGAGCTGACTGGTGGTTAGCAGAGAAGAGGGGGTTTGAAGATTGGATGAAAGAAGTGACAGGATTAAGAAATATGAATTGGCAGTTACAAAATACAGAGATCAGGGGAGAACACTTTGTACAGTAAAGGATTGTCTAACCACTATGCAGTATACCTGAAACCAGTAAGAGGAACTGTGATTGAAAAATTAAACTTAAAAATGCAAAAGGAAAAAATATTTTTTATTTTCATTTTTCAACTTTTATCAATATCTATATTTAATCTGTTTAACCTGCTTTTTATTTAATGATAAATTATTTAAATTGTTATAATGTACTCCATTACATTTTATGAATCTGTCACAGTTTAATTAATCTTTTTTTGAATTGTATACTTTATTTTTTTTAATTTTTAAATCATGTTTATTCAATTACAGTTGTCTCAACTTTTCTCCCTTTACTCCCCTCCACTCATCCCACCCCCACCCCTGACTCCCACAGTCAATTCCCACTCTGTTGTCCATGTCCATGGGTCATTCATACATGTTCTTTGTCTAGTCCCTTCCCCTTCTTTCCACCATTGTCCTCTTGCCCCATCCCCTCTGGTCACTTTCAGTCTGCTCCATGTTTCCATGCCTGTGGTCTATTTTGTTCATTAGTTTATTTTGTTGAATAGATTCCACTTATAGGTGAGATCATATGGTATTTGTCTTTCAACAATTGGCTTATTTCACTTAGCGTAATATTCTCCAGTTCCATTCATGTTGTCACAAAAGGTAGGAGTTTCTTCATTTCTTTCTTTCTTTCTTTCTTTCTTTCTTTCTTTCTTTCTTTCTTTCTTTCTTTCTTTTTTTCCTTCCTTCCTTCCTTTCTTTCTTTTTAAATGCAGATTTATTTCATTTATTTATTTTTTAAATGTCAAGATCCATGATAAAATATTAAAAAATTTAAATCCATTATAAATTCTCAGCAATTAAAACATGACACCAACACAATAATAATCAAGTAGATCAATGAAATATAATGAGCATTCTAGAAACAAACATATATATATATATAAAAATGTAATATATGATTAAATTGATATTTCAAATCAATGGAGAAAATAAGGCTTATTCAACAAATAAGGTGCATGGACCACTATTACTTGACATAAAACAAATATAGAGCCCTATTTCACACATTATACAAGAAATATTCAGGTGAGTTAAAAATCAATATGCAGAATCTAAGGAGTTTTAGGAGGAAATACAAACTAATGTTTTTCTTACCCTGAAGTAACATATTCAAACCCAAAAGCTATAAAGTAAGATGTGACAATATGACTACATTAACATTTAAGACTATATAGTAATATACATATAAAAAAGTTAAAGGAAAAGTAATAGAATGGGAAAATATTTGCCACACATCTGAAAAAAGGTTAATAGTTGTTTGTTGTTGTTGTTGTTGTTGTTTAGGGAAAAAAACTTCCACAAACCTTTAATCAATAAATGAATAAAGAATACCAAAAAATCATTTAAAGCTTTTTTAAAATAATATAAATAGGCAAGAAATATACAAAAGCAGGTTTAGTTTCAACAAATAATAAAGGAACAATTAAAACAACACATCACTGTCACAATCAGATTAATACATATTAAAAATATTGGTAATATCAAGTATTGGCAACTGTGAAAGGAACTGGGTATTCATAGATGACTCTTCATCTTTTTCAAGCAATCCCTTTAGCATATATGGCAGTGCTGGTTTGGTGGAGGTGTATTCTTTTAGCCTTCTTTTGTCTGGGAAACACCTTATTTCACCTTCCATTTTAATTGAGAGCCTTACTGGGTAGAGCAGTCTTGGTTACAGGCCTTTGCTTTTCATGAATATTTTCATTGGAATATTTCTTGCCACTTCCTTCTGGGTTGCAGTGTGTCTATTGAGAAGTCAGCTGCTAGCCATATCAAGGCTCCCTTATATGTTACTACCTCTTTCTCCCTTGCTTCATTTAGGATTCTCTGTTGTCACTGATGCTTGCCATTTTAATGATGTCTCTTGGAGTGGGCCTCATTGGGTTCCTCTTGAATGGGATCCTCTGTGCTTCCTGGACTTGTGTGGCTTTTCTCTCTACCAATTAGGGAAGTTTTCCATTATTATTTTTTCAGATAGGTTCTCTATCCCTTGCTCTTCTTCTTCTCTTTCTGGTATCCCTATTATACAGATATTATTCTGTTTCAGGTTTTCCTGAATTCCCCTTAACCCCTCTTCATTCTTTTGGAGTCTCTTTTCATTTTCTTGCTCTTTCTGGGAGCTTTTTTCTAACTTGTCCTCCAGCTCGCTGATTTGATCCTCGGCTTCATCTAGCCTGCTTTTGAGTTCTTCTACTGTGTTCTTCAATTCAGAAATTGTATTCTTCACTTTCTCTTGTCTCTTATTGATAGTTTCTATGTCCTTTTTCATGCTAATATAGTTTGCAGTAAGTTCCTCATAGTTTCTCTGTAGTTTTTTGTAATTCCCTCTGAGCTCACTGAGCTTATTGAGCTTCCTTAGAACCATTGTTTGGAACTCTGTATCTGCTAGCTTACTTTCCTCTTCTTCATTTAGTTCTATTTCTGGGGATTCTTCCTTTCCCTTTGAGTGGAGCTATTTCTTTGTTTTCCCATTGTTTGTGAGACTATTCTTTTTTGCTTCTAATTCTTAAAATGGTCTTGATTTCCCAATTTTGTGGTGTGAACTTCTTTGGTAGGAGACCACTCTTTTTACTTTCAGGATCTGCCTCTGACAATGTCAGATGTTGACTCTGTCTGACCTTAGGCAGTCTGTTTGAGACTTCCAGGAATCTACTATCTGTGGCTGTCTCCTTCAGTTGTTAATCTAGTCACTCTGCACTCAGCAGGCCAGCTTAGACAGCTCACGGAGGCGGGGAATCCATCCTAGGGTCAGGGCTATTGCATCCTTTCACACTGCTGCTCAGGGGAGTGGTCTGCCTGAGCAAGATGGCTGCTGCCGTATGGGGGAGGAGTCAGCACTGGGATCCCATGGGCTACTCTCTCAGTTCTCTCCCCAAAGCCTCCATCTCCAGTCTCTCCTCAAGTGTCTCCAGACCACCCTGTGCCTCTTTAGCCAGGGACCTACTATCTGTGGCTGCCACTTTGCACTCAGCAAGCATCTTAGACAGCACAGGGTGCGGTGGAATCCCATCTGGGGGTGGGTCTATTGTGTCCTTTAACGCTGCTGCTGCTCAGGGGGAGTGATCTCTGCCTGAGCAAGATGGCTGCTGCCGCATAGGAGATGAGTCAGCACTGGGATCCCATGGGCTACTCTCTCGGTTCTCTCCCCAAAGTCTCCTTCCCCAGTCTCTCCTCGGGTTCTCCAGCCCACTCTGCCCCTACCATTGCTGGAGACCAGAGCAAGTGGCTGCAAATAAAGATTTATGTGTTGGTCTTTTAAATGGTTCTTCGTGTCTCCAGCTGCCTGTCTCTGGCAGAGAGCAACCCTGCCGCTTTCCGCAGCTAGCTGTTTTCTCTGTACTTTTTGGGCTCTGGTGCTGTAGGCTGGAGATCCCTGCTTTCGGTCTTTGGGTTAGACCCCACTCTTCTCAGGGGGATCCAAATGGCCCTTTCAGTATCCTTCTGGTGCTGCCACCTGTGGGCATCCTGCCCACCTTCTCAAGTCTCTACCACACCCCTTATCAGTTAGATTGCGCTAAAGCTGATTCTTCTGTCTCCGAGGTTATAAGGCTCCTCTCTCACTATTGTTCAGTTGTTTGTTCCAGGTGATTGCTCCACAATTTAGTTGTAATTCCAGGTTGGTCCTGGGAGGAGATCAGTGTGACTTCCACTCACTCCTCCCATCTTGATTCTCCTAATTAGCTCATCTTTTACTGATAAACATCTAGATTATTTCTCTTTTTACCATTATATCAATACTGCAATCAACACTCTAAAACATTTATCTTTGCATACTTATCCAATTATTTCCTCAGGACAAATACCTATAAGTAGAGTTACTAGGTCAAAAGTATATGCCTTTCATGTGCATTGATATGAATTGCCACATATCCCACTAAAGACATTTAATATGTATTGTCAAATTTCCCTCCAAAATGATTATGCCAATTTATTCTTCAATTAACAGTGTACATAAGGGCCAGAATATCCATTTTTACAAACACAAGTTTAATGTCTCTATTTTCTTTTAGACCTTACACTATTTTATTTTATTTTATTATTTTCTTTAGTTCTGGAGGCTTCTCACAAATTTTAATATGTTGTGTTTTTAGCTTGATTAAGTTCAAAGTGTTCTCTAATTTCCCTTTTGATTACTTCTTTGACCCATGGTTATTGAAAAGTGTGTGATTTTATTTCAAAAATTAGTGTCTCTATAGATCTTTCTGTTATTGATTTCCAGTTTTACTCCATTGTAGTCAGAGAATATAAGGTATGATTTTAATCCTTTAAATTTATTGAAATTTGTTTTATGGCCCAGAATATGGTCAGTCTTGGTACACTGGGTTTTTCTATTCTTTTAAATTTGAATCTCTATATTTTCTGGAGTTTATTTTGGCATCATATGTGAGAGAGATGTTTAACTTTGTTTTTATTCAAGTAGTTATACAATTATCCCAGTACCATTTCCTAAATAATCTATATAGAATAATTTCTCCCCTGACATGGTATTTATAACACAACATTTATATTTAAGAATTACCATGGTTGACCAAATCACAGTTATCAAGAGCAAAGACTCATAGAAAATAGGGAATTGTTTGGGGGAACATGGCATTAGGAGGGGGAAAAAACTATAATAATTAAATATTCTAGAAAATAAAATTCAATTTTAAACCAAATCTGTGTTGGCTGGTAAGATATCACTGTTTAAAAATATATAAAGTAATTCCTACTTTTAAAAGTCACTTACTGAATGCTAGGCACTCTTCTAATAATATTGTATGTATTATGAAAAAACTATAATAATTAAATATTCTAGAAAATAAAATTCAATTTTAAACCAAATCTGTGTTGGCTGGTAAGATATCACTGTTTAAAAATATATAAAGTAATTCCTACTTTTAAAAGTCACTTACTGAATGCTAGGCACTCTTCTAATAATATTGTATGTATTAAATGCCTCATAATAAGCCTATGAAATAGGTACAATTGTTATTCAAATTTTATAGATAAGGAAACTATGACACATGGAAGTATATATTGTAACTGAAATATATTGACTCATTTTGGAATTGTCTCTTTAATTTTATTGAACTTTCTAGCACTATACCTCAGTTCTCATTTCCAAAGCTTTAAAATATATTTTAGTATCTGATAGGGTTAGCTCTCCTTATAGCTCTTCTTCAAAAATTCCCAGCTATTCTTACATGCATATTTTTCTGTGTGTATTTCTTAAATCATTTTTTAAGTTACAATAAGCTCATTAGGATTATTATGAGAGTATATTAAACTATTATGACAATTCCACTAAATTAAGCCATTGATACTATGGAAACTTCCTGTCCAAGAGAGTACTTTTTTCCCTTAATTGAGTTTTTATTTCTCTCAGTAGAATTTATAGTTTTGTCATATAAGCTCTGCAGAGTCATTATTAAGTTTGCTCCTAAATATATTATATATTTATTCTTCTTGCCAGGGTTATTTCTTATTATACTATTTAATTAGTTATCATTAATAGAGAAAACATTAATATTTTAATATTTATAGTCCATCTGGCTTCTTTGCTTAATGCTTTTATTAGTTTTTCTGTTCTTCCCTTCTGTTTTTTAGATAGACTATCATATACATTGCAAATAATAATAATTGTATCATTCTGATACATATTATATTTATTATATATTCTTGGCTTTATATTGGCCAGAGCTTCAAGAACAATTAAAGTGTTTTGTAAGTGATATGTGGGTTAATTAAATTATTCCCAAGAGCTTGTTTATATCTAAGAAGGCAAGTTCAACTGTTAGCTAGATATTTAATGTATGTCTAGTTTTGCTGGTTTATGTTATTTTCAAGTTGTAGTACATGTAGTGTTATATACTGAACATTATTACATTCCTACACCTTCATTAGATATGATCATTTTATGCATAGTATAAAAACTTATAAATTTCATATTCAAAATAATTATAAAACTTATAATGATTGCATCATTGTTTTCATGATAAATTATTAATTGAACCTAAATGTTTTTGATACAAAATTCTAGCTCTTGAACATAATTGTCATATAAAATGCTCCTATGAAAAAGTACAGTCTGCTTTGGCCATCCACTTTATTTTGGTTTCCAAGGACATATTCCAGCAAAAATCAGGGACTGCACATATAAAGCTAACTTAGGTACTACAAAGCTTCTATAAGCTGTTGGATGTCATGATGGAATGCTGGGTATGTTGGCATTGGGGTAGTGAGCTAGAGCCAAGTTGGGGGATTCTAAAAGCAGGAGAGTCACAAATGTTGCAAACTCTGAAGGCCAAACACAATAATATAGCTAACAACAAAAAAATGCCACAGGACCTGTAATGACCATTGCATATATTAAATATGAGCCCAAGAGAGAGTTTCCCAAACTGTTCAAATTGTATTTAGAAGTTTCCTACAGATTGCTTAATCAAAGCCATACAGAATTTCCTGAGCTTTGATTTTGTAAGGGTAAATCCCAGTAAATCCCAAATCCCCCAAATCCCAGTAAATATTTTAATAATTTTAAAATGTATTTTATAAAATTATCAAATTGGTGTGAATAATCAGGAAATAACTTGTAAATACAAAAATGAAACAAACATTTTTCAGTTGCCACACAACATGTTTGGTTGACTCCTTGAGTTGCTACTAAAAAGAGAATTGGATCATCACAACTCAAGTTATAAACAATGTGAGAATTTTACTTTTGATTCACTAATTTTATTTAGAACTGGAGATCTCTCTCTTTTTATTAATCATGTGTTCTACCATGTAATTGCTATAAAATGAATACTCATCTTTACTCAGCTTGAAGACAAAGAATTTTTCAAATGAGTATGTGATACCTTGGCAGATATTTTTACACTTCAATGTTGAAGTCACTCTATGAGGTAGGCATGGGAGTGAAGCAACAACCAGATTCTGTTAAAGGTGTCTTCAATTTAACTCCTTTGCTCTTTGCTTATAGTAATCAGAGACCCATGTAACACCCCCAACCTCCCCACATCCCTCATCTCTCCTCCTTTTGCTCTTTTCTCCCAGATGTCAACTAATTTGTGACCAGAGGACAAGCAGCTCCTGGTGTAGGAGGTAGAGATTTTAAAAAAGCTGTTTTGGAGGGCAGTGTTCTAGGTGAGTTGGAGCTGGCCACATCTGGCTTAGGCAGAGTGAGGTCTGTGTTTGACCCCAATGGACCTCTGATCTGTGGGCTATATCATCTCAGTGAAGCATGGTGAACATGTTCTCCTGGGCTGTCTTCAGCCTTGCTGAGGAGCAAAACAGCAATAGGATTCAGGTGTGGACTTTATCTTTGAAGAAGGGAAGGTGGCTGTCTACAGTCATGATCTGAGAGATGCGAGAAAAGTCCCTTTGAATGCCCAAGACTTGCCAATCTCCATTGTTGACCTGCTTCCAGTCATTAGTCATGGCATTCCCAAATACAGGGGGTTTAAAAATATTTTAACAATAAATTTTAACCTGTGGTAAGCAGGGATCAAGATTTCTTATTTTATTTCTTCTGTGATCATAACCAATTACCTTGGAAAGTGATTCCTTAATAGTAAATGGTCAGCCTGCCAAGAGCTGTGAAAAGTCTGAAATTCTACTCTATAGGCAAATTAAGAAAATAGCCTATTATTGTTCCATGGATGCTGGAGGAAGGCACAAGACTTCTAGATCAGAGACAAAGGATTTTATCACTCAGAGCCCAGAAGGCAGCACAAACTTCAGGTTTATGTCAATTCCCAGTTCTCCTCAAATTCCACAGAGCCATCTGGATGGATGCTGTATATGTGGTAGATTTGCATTACAGCTAAGAAACTCCAAATTTAAGGAACCCCAGTCTTTTACATCAGTCTACAAGCAAATCTATTCATTCTTTGCTTCCAATATCTGCATTATATTGGACAGTAAACAAATCTGTTCTTTGCTCCATAGGGAGACACTATCTCTATCTTCCAATGCTGTTCACTATGCAAACATCCTTGAAAAGATATTCCACAAATCAGTATGTTGAACACCAAAAACTAATATAATGTTATATGTCAACTATATCTCATTTTTAAAAAAAAAGAAATGAAAGAAAGGACAAAACTACAGATCTCATGTGGGGGAGAGGGAGAGATTATTCAAAACAGAAACAGTCAATGTCTACACATGTAAAATATGCAGAAATGTTAGAGACCCATCAATCCACTCAGGCTGCTATAACAAAAATACCACTTATTGGGTGGCTTAAACAACAAACTTATTTCTCACAGTCCTGGAGGCTGGGAAGTCCAAAATCAAGGTGCTAGTAGATTCAGTGTCTGATGAAGGCCCACTTTCTGGTTTAGAGATGCTGCCTTCATGCTGTGTCCTCATAAAGCAAAAAGGGTGAGGAAGCCCTCTGGTTTCTTTTTTATAAGGACACTAATTTCATTCATGAGGGCCCCACCTTTATGATCTAATCATCTCCTAAATGCCCCACCTTCAAATACCATTACATTGAGGATTAGGTTTCAACGTATGAGTTTGGGGGCAGGAGGATACAAGTATTCAGTTTATAGCAAGATCCATGAAGAATTGTCTCCCAACACAACTCTAGTTATCAAACCCTTGGCAAGACCACAGTCTATAGACTCATCATTGGTATCTTACCTCACATTGAGTACTATAAGAAGGCAATGTTTTCTCCCTCTTAATAAGAGGGTTTCGAAAGAGAACCACATTTTGATTTGGAAGAGAATAAGGAAGATGAGGCCAGCAGTGCACTGTTGCCCTTTCCACTGTTCCTCATCTCGGGGGCCTTTGCAGCATTACAAGGTCAGCTTTGAACCAGATGCAATCACTTGAGCCACAGAGAGTGTGAGAATAAAAATATTAGCATTATTTCCATGGCACCATTCATGTAGTGATTATAGAAACAATCGACATCAGCATATTACAATGTTTATTTTGTTCTTGAATGTTATGACACCCTAGGAGGAAAATTATCTTTATTTGGAAAAGGTTTAAATGAAAGTACAGGTTATGTATCTTTGTTGAAATAATAGTGAAAATGGATTTGTTAAAACCATATGGAAAAGAAGAAGAAATCAGTCAAAAACAGAAATCTAAAAATGAGAGAACCACAGTTTAGTAATCACACTATGAAAATGGGTATCAGAGATCCACATAAAGAAAGTTTCCTAAAATTCAAGGTACAATATGTCATCAGTTAATTCTACTTTTAAGTGATTACTCATGGTACTAACAAATTACCTAATTTTTTACAATCACAATTTGAGTTATTCTTTGTCTTTGTGGTGTTATAGAAATAATAATTGAACTGGAAGTCAGGGGACATTGCTGCATGTCTTCTCAGCATGGCTTTGGGTGTTACTTTCTTCCTCAGTAAAATAAGGGGCTACACAGCTTATCACAGGCTGTCTAGCTCTCAAATGCTAATGCACCCTTCAGAAAAGGGAATTTAATTCATTTTATCCCATTATTAAATGATTAATTTAATCCCATTATTAACTGCAAAATATTCATATATGAAAATGGACTATGCATGCCTGAAAAATTACCATGAAGAAAATCACAACCTAAATTGATAAAATCCAGATTACATGAACAAATCCACATAAATTCTTAGAGGTTATCTAGTTCATAGTTCTATTCAGTGCTGTTTTTTCATTCCCTTCTTGTCAATATAACTTCAGAGTTATAGATTCTCCACCTGCCCCCAGAATAAAAGTTGTCCCTTTAGAATCCAATGATTGATAAAACATAATGCAAAACAAGAATGAATTCCATACTGCTTTTGAAATTAAAAATTATTTTATTTATCAGATACATCTGAAAAATAATAAATAATTCACATTATTAATGTGAATACAATGTGGAGCGTGTATGATCTCACAGATCCGCTGCAATAACCGGTGTCTTTGTCCTCTCACCAGCCCTACTCCTAAGGGTCTGCAGCCCATATGCCAAGAACTAGTCCTTTATCATATGCCACCATAGAATAATTCTAGCAGTAAAGGGACTTTAATAAACATGATTTCTAATACACTTTCTTCAAAGAATAATAAAAATGAAGTAGGAGGATATTATTTATCAGTAACAAAACTAAAGCTAGAACTCAGGTGTCTTGATTCCTTATTTTATTGCTATCTTGGAACATGGCCAATCATCCTATTTGTTGTAGGTGTTACTGGTGCCCTACCCAGATCCTATTTACTTGTCCAATGTCTCCATTCTCCGCCTATTGTGAGTGTTGGCCACTGACAGCTATACCCTTCACCTGAGAATTACCTCCAGCAACGTTGTCTTGCTGGGAAATGTTTATGAGGGTATGCCTTCCCTTGCCTCACTCTCCCCAACCCCCCATGTTGTACAGTACAAACATACCATGGGCAGCCCACAGGCATTGGCTGACTGATATAGGGGCATCACAACTCCCTGTGGGTCAGGTTGAGGTCAGACTTTAGTTGAACTCGTATCTCTGTCCAGCTTCTTCCCTGTCTTATCCTGCTTCCCTTATTCTTATATAGGTTTCTCTCAATGAATCATTTGCAAAAGAATTTCCATTTCAGGTTCTGCTTCTAAAGGACCTGACCTAAGACACCCTCCTTGAACATCTCCAAAAATAGAGCTGACAACACTTTAAAGCATGTGATTCAGTTTTTTGGACAGCTCTGATCATCAGAAAGTTTTCGGGTTTTTTAACTATAGTAAGAGCCCATCTGGCTCTATCATTTCTACCCATGGTTCTATGCAGAATGAGTCTCATTTCTTTTCCACATGATAGCCCCTCAGATGTGTGAGGTAGGGAAATGTGTTTTTCTTAAATATTTCTTCTAGGCTATGAGAAAAAAAAGAAAGGTCTTTTTAAATAAAAATCAGTGTAATATTTTAACTCAAGGTAATGTATATCTGATATTACAAAAAGAAAAATAATGGAAAATAAACCAGGAGAGAATTTGAAGAAAGCAATGTTCAAATCCACTGGGGGACAGATGGAAGAAGAGACTATCCCAATACAGGAGTTAGGAGGAGATCAAATCTCAGGAAAAAAAATAATAATAAAGACAGAAACTACTTAAAAATTGAACAATGAGTGACCTCAAGGATCCCATGAAAAATAGCTCATTAATTCTCAGAAGGTGTCATAGAAATAGGTGAGGAAAAAATCTAGAACTCAAATGTGTATATGTATATATACGTATATATAAACAGTATATATACATTTAAGATTTTTAGGTAAGGAATGATGATACTGAAATACTGTCTCAGAAGTATCCAGACTTATTGATAAGATGCATACAATAAAAGAGTATGCCTTGTCCAAAGAGAAAATGTTTCATTGAAAGTATAGGCTAGGAAAACTCTGTGTTGAGAACACAGACACAGATACACTCATATACACACAAAGAGAATATATATTCTCTTTTATTGTTGTATTCCAGGCATTCACCTCATAGAAAAAAATGTGTACATTCCTATGGAAATTCAAAATCCAAGGGTAAGGAGCATTTAAGAGAGGATAAACCCAAATATGAAATAGAGTTGACCTGTGAACAACATGGATCAATCAATTGTGCAAGTTCCATTTATAGGCAATTTCTTTAAATGAAGAACTGTAATGCTTTCAATTCATGGTTGGGAGTTTGGAGACATTGAGAGTCAACTATATGCACTGATCTATGCCACTTTATATAGGAGACTTGAGCCCCAGTAGATTTTGGTGTTCACGATGGGTCCTGGAACAAATGCCCCACAGATACTGAGGAACAACTTAGCTATTGGTGGAATTAAAAGTTATTTGTGGATTTTTGACTGTGCAACAGTTGGTGTCCCTAACCTTCACATTGTTCAAAGGCTGACTTTAGTATCTTAAAGGAATAAAATATAGATAGCCCTCCAGATAAAGAAAATTAGGCTTATAAATGCTGAATAGCATTTATTGGAGTTTTATAATTTAAAATGTCCTTGCCGTATTTTGTTTTACTTCTTATACTCTCACAGTAACCTTATCAGATAAATAATGAATTATGGTCATTTTATAGAAGTTATGTGTGATTGATTGACATGTCCAAATCACTCAGCTCATAAACGGTAGATCCAAGGCTTCAGCATGGGTCTTCTAACTCTATGTTCTTGCCACCTCACTATGCTGTCTTACAATACATGCAGCAAAACCACTACAGAACTGGACTTCTGGAATCTGTTAGTTAACAGCACCCATTAGTCTCCTGAGACTGCCATTATACAGTACCACAAACTGGGTGGCTTAAAAAAAGAGAAATTTATTGTCTTACAGTTTGGCAGCTAGAAGTCTGAAATCAAGATGTCAATAGAGCCATGATCTCTTTTAAGGCTCCAGGGGGAAATCCTTTCTGTCCCTTTCTAGCCTCTCATGGTTGCTTACAATCCTTGGCATTCTATGGCTTGTAGAGACATCACTCCAATCTCTGCCTCCATCTTCACATGGTGTTCTTACTGTATGTATTTCCCTGTGTCCAAATTTCCCCTTATTTACATGATTGGTGTCTTATAGAGACCATAAGTGTGTCTTACAAGGACACCAATCATGTAGAATTTATCTCCCTGCCTATCCATACTCTATCTCCAAATATGGTCACACTTACGGGTTATAGGTAGACATAAATGTGGGAGGACATAGTCAACCTAGTACCCAGCTGAAAACAAGTCACTTGTTCTCAGTTATGTTATTGACAATTTTTGCTCAGAAGATATAGGAAGAATTTTAGGAAACTTCTGTCCCGGATCCCAGTTTGACCAACAAGAAAGAATAAGGCACCATATGTAAAAACAAGAAAATCTCAGGATATACTGGTTTTGATGTTTTACAATAGTGAAAAAGGTACTAGTGAGGGCTTCAGTAAGGGAGCTTCAAAAATAGTAAAGAAAATAATAGTGCCCAAATAATTTTCAAAAGGGATGTGAACTCTAAAAATGGGATTCCTTCAGCATTATAAAAAATTGATGCTGTTGAGTAAGAAATACAGGCTGCCTGAAAAGAAAATGCAATAGGGATAATAGTGTCTAATGACTGGCTGTAAGTGAGGTGCTGTGCTTGAACTGAAAAAATAAACAGCATAAGGAGAGAGGTGGCTTGTAAGCAAACACCTCTCAGAGGAATTGAAAGGAGCATTCAACCTGGAATCAGAAGACTTCAATCCAAGCTCCTGTGGCTCAGTGGGTTCTCTGATGAATTCACAAAGATGCATGGTGTAGACAGAGTCATGGATATAAATAAAGAAAGAGAAAGAAAAACAGGGTAGAGTAATATGAGAGAATAAAGCCTTAAGATAAATTGGGGGGATGGGTACTGAGAAGAATACGAAATACTATAAGAAAACTGTTTTTCTTTTTTTTTTTTTTTCCTTTTTAATCTGTGTAGTCAGGAGAAGATCAGAGAAGGAATAGTTATGCCTGATCTCAGACAATATAACCTTAACAAATGATAGCATAACCAAAGAACCATTCAATTTTCTGCTTCATTTCCATAATCTTTCTCATGAAGAATGACTATCAGTTGTGGAGTAAACACTGTTAAGAGAGAATTAAAACTTACAATATGAAAAGAGATAGGAAGAGGTCCTCACCCATTCAAAACTTCAGTTAATACAAATTCTATCCCTTAATGGGAAGAGTTGGTAGATGAGATCAGACAACTGCTGCTGAGAAAGAAGAAGAACAAAGGATGCATCTGGTGACTGAAAAAGGTTTCCATTCTTAAAAAGAGTGAGATTTATATATAAAAGAGTGAGCCCCATGCAGATTCTGAGCAAAATTCTAGAATGGATGATTTGTAAGCAATAAGGAAATGCTGACCACTAGCAATGACTGTGACTTTACTAAAAGCAAGTCATGTCAACCTAATCTCATTTCTTTTCTAGGATTTGGTTGCCAGTGAGTCAGAGGAAGGCATGAGCACAGCATGTATTGGTTTTAACATAATATTTATAAGATCTTATAGTGTGCTTACTTTTACTGTTAAAATGGAGAAATGTAGGTCAGGTGATAGGAAGATGTCTGAGTAGCTAGATTCGTAGCTAGGCAACCAAAGTCACTCAAAGTGTGCTGGTAAAATGTTTGGACATAGCCTTAATAGGCAACTCCAAGAATGTATGATTTGCCTATTCCTGTTCAATGTATTTGTCAAAAACATGGAAACCTAAGAACTCAGGTTTATTAATACTTGGATGACAAAAATTTGATACAGCTAATAACACCATGACACAATTCAAAAACATTTCTTCACTTAGAAACCAGAATCATCACAAAGAAACTATAAATTATTTGGAATAAATGTGAGGTCCTGTTCTTAGACCAGAGAGAGGAGGAGGAGGAGGAAGAGGAGGAGGAGAAGGAGAAGGAGAAGAAGAAGGAGGAGGAGGAGGAGGAGGAAGAGGAGGAGGAGGAGGAGGAGAAGGAGAAGAAGAAGGAGGCGGCCAATAACATTTATTGAACATCACTACGTATTATATCTTCACATGAATTACATTTATTTAACTTCACAACAAACATATTATACTTAGAATAGTTAAAACTATTATAATTCACAAAATCCAAGGCTCAGAGAGGCTAAGTAAATTTTTTTTAAGTTACACAGTTAGCAAATGGTAGAGGCAGAACTCAAATCCAGGTCTAACTCCAAAGTTTGTGGTTTCAACCATTTCACGATTTTCATTGATGCATAATGTAATAAATGTGTCATAGGCTTATTTTGAGTTTTAAGTAAAAGCACCTAGACAAAAGTGTCTAATAATATTGCATAATGGTCATTCAATAATGTTTTCTTCTTTGCATAATACTTAACATTTAGAAGAAAAGTGATAGTTGAATTCAAATATTTTAAGACTTGATAAAATCTATGTAGCTTAAAATGAAAAACTATTAATGTAGCTAAAAATTGCACTGGGATAGATTTTTGTTCAAAAGAATTAGCATTTTGCCATGTTGAATCTGTTTGGCTGTAGAAGAATCTGGCTGAGCAGACCCAAAGTAGAAAATGTTCCTTATCAGCATTGCTCAGGACTGTCTGAGAAGAGGGTGCTTGAACCCGGAGGAGCAATCACTAGGTGACTTCTCAGAGTCTTCTGAATCTAAGATTCAATAAAGAAAATGGTTTCAAAGCTAAATGGTGTGAAGAGGAATTCTTGAGAATCAGATTCAAAGCTACAAGGAAACTTGAAGCCATCAACTATCTCAGTTAAAGAAGGTGTAGTCCAAAACCTAATTCTCCATCCTAATTCTATTAGGAAGGTATGAAACCCATGGAGCACTTCACTTATTTTGTTCTATTTATTTTTAGTATGTTTCTTGAAGTTAAAGCAACCATCAATACCCCTGTTTTACTGACTGGAAAATGGAAGAGATTCCACAGCTAATGAATGGCCCAGAAGGATGGAAAGTCGGTTCCTGCAGACATCTGGTAATCTTTCTAGGACATTACTGTTCTCCCAGCACCAATTAGCTCAGCAGATCTTGCCAAGATTTTTAAAAATCAAACAAAGCAAAAATTAATTTTGATTCTTTTAAAAATATGTATTCAAAATATTGTATTTATACAAAGTTTATAAGAAACACATTCAAGAAAAAAACTCATTAAATCTAATTTGCCACTAACAAGAATGTTCACGAATTGGGAGCTTAAATTAGGATATCTTTCTAAGGAAGATTTGTTGAATGTCATGACCTAACAGAGTTAAATATTTTAAACATTTTGATTTGTTACCATAAGCATAGGTAGATACTAAGTAATCAGAAATTTTTATCACCTTAAAATAATTTAAATGACGAATGACTGTATAACTTATTTCTTTGTACACTTTATACAGGGTGGGACAAAAGTAGGTTTACAGTTTGTATAAAAATAATACAATAATAAATAATAATACAAGAATAAACTTTTGCATACTCACAACTGTACACCTACTTTTGCCTTACCCTGTATACATTTTTCTAAATATATAATAAAATATCAGTGTTTCTTTTTCTTTTTCTTCTGTTTAAGCTCAGTGTTTCTCTGGGTGAATTTTAACAAAAAAATTTTGAGGGACTTTGGACTGGCTGGGAGCCCGAGAATGTTTCTTTTGCTGCCATTCTTTATTGACTGTAAATATTTCAGTTAAAAGAAAGTCATGTGAGAGCAAGTGGTTAGATCTTTCTGGGTTTAAAAACAGAAAAGTAGTTCTGCTTTCTTTGTCACCCTTCCTATCAGTAGCTACCTAACTTTGCTTTCTGATGTTATGCAGGAAATGGATGCTTTTAGATATCAAACTCTTATACATGCTTACTTTTTTGTCCTTTGATCCCTCACCTTTCTGCCTCTTTGAGATATCAAAACACCACAAAGCTTTTGACTTGAATGGTGTCAAAACACAAAGACACACAAGTATTGATTCAGCTCATAAATCCTCAAAAGCAAAGTTATTCTACCTCAGCCAAATGCCCAGCACTTGTGACTTAAGGTAGTGAATCATAGGGTAAGGAAGTGAATCACAGCCGCCCAAGAATTCTTTTTATTTTTTTTTAGCTCTTTCTGAGGAATTGTAGAGATCAGAATTCAAAGCTGCCTGGAAGGTATTAAGATGAAGTTTTCCTCCCCTACAACATATCAGAAATTACACAATCAACAACCTTCAAAGTAATTTGCTTACTTAAAAAAAAAGAAGTAAACAGCCCTGGCTGATGTGGCTCAGTGGGTTCGGTGTCATCCTACAAACTGAAAGGTTGTTGATTTGATTCCAGGTAAGGGCAGGTCCCTCGGTTGTAGGCAACCAATGAATGTTTCTCTCCCTCTCTTTCTCCCTCCCTTCCCCACTCTAAAAATAAATAAATAAAAAATTTTAAATAATAAAAATAAAATAAAAAAAGTAAACATTTTTTTAAATTTCCAACAAATTGCTACAGAAAACAGTTTATTAACTTTTATGTAGTCACAGCACATGTTGCCTGGTCTGATGCTTCTTTTCTTATTTTTTCTTCTCTCATCCTTTTGTTCCACTAAACTGACTCACCACCACATTTTTACCACCCCTTCCCATCACCACCACTTCTTCCCCTTTCTCTTTCACCTAGACAATCCCTGGAGATGGTTGCCCAAGAGCTGGGTAATAAACCCAGAAAGTTCCTAAGACTTCAAGTTTAGGTGGGTCAGGAAAGTCTTACTTAGGTGGGGAACGTGGTAAGACAGGCCGGTTCATGTAAATTCATTCATGTGTAAGGTAATTGGCTAATTGGTATAAATGTAAAATGCTAAAATTAAAATCTCTGACAAACAGCCCATTCTGTAAAACAAAACAAAAAAAAAAACCCTTCTCTTCAACAATTGATTCATTCTATATTTGTCCTGCCAATCTTCCCATTTTTAATGATATCATCCTTCCATTGTTTCCATGAGCTTTGGGCAAACCTCATCACTTAGCACATCCAATAAATTGGAGTAAGTTCAATTGTTCATCTTTGTATTTGCTGAGGATAACCAAGATAAAAAAAGGAATTGTTTAATATTAGGAAACTAACTTTAAAAAGTACACTACTCATTAGACTGAAAACCAAAGCAAACTTCCAGAAGTTAGATTCAGCAATTTGAAAGTCAGACCATGTGAATCAATTGTCCAGAGCAGGAAGCTTGCTCCTCTTTACTGCTAATGTATATGCCTATGTTTTAGAAGTAAATGCAATGTGGACTTTCATGAAACTTTAATACCCATATACCTAAATCATGACTTATAAATATAAAACTCAGCAACATTTTTTGAACAGCTCACATTTCGTAAGAAGTGTTTCTATAACAAGTAAATGAAATAAGCAGTTTTTACTCTTCTCTCATTATTCTGGAAGACAGTGTTCAAGTACCAAGCCAGCAGGGACACTAGAACACCACAAGTAAACCCTGTACCACAGTAACTTCAGTTTACAGCAGTACACTGTTTCCACCAAGGGACAAGGGCACATAATGTTTTTAAAGGCATTTTTTAAAAACACAGACCCAGATTATGCATCGGCCCATGAAAAGAAATAATCACATCTGCCCGCCTACAGCCTCTTCACTTTAATATGCCCCATTTCCTCTCTGTAACTGGGTTTCATGGGAGAGGAGGTAGCTTCTGTCGTTCAATACTTCATGAAAGCAACAAAGGATTATTCACTGAATTATGCTTAGGAATAAATCATGCTTAGTTCACTTAACAATTATATTATATATCAACTTTTATACCACAAGTTTTTAAATGGTATCCAGATAAAATTACAGAGTGAGTCTGAGGGTTCTTCACAACTCTCCTAAACAAGCATGCCTTCCTCCTTTTGCAAGTCCATTTTCTCTTTGTTGCCAAGTTCTGGGCAACCTTCCATTCATTCATTCGCCAAATCTTCACTGAGTACATCCTAGGTGTCAATACTGTTCTAGGCTCAGTGAAGAAAAAGAGCATGAATAAAAATCATGGAAGTCACATTCTACTGGGGTGAGACACAGAATAGCCAATAAACATAATAAATAATAGTGTGAGGGAATCTGGGACTCTGGGCAAACTCTGGAACTTTAAACAGGGTGGTCAGGGTGGTCTTATTGAGAAGCTGACATTTGAACAAAGATTTGAGAGTGATGTAAAAGGAAGGCATAAGCTTACTTGAAGAAAGGGCAGGTAAGGGAGAGGGAGGACAGAGGGCTGAGGCTATGAGACAGGGTGTGTTCTTGATGTGTCCAAGGAAGTGGAAGGACCGTCAGTAAAGGCAAGGTTCCCAGATAAAGCAGGACCCTGGAAGGATTTAGGCTTTTACTCTGAAGGAAACAGAAGGACCTAATCTGGCTGAAGTGTCTGGCTGCTGCCTTGGACAGCAGGCATGAGAAACTAGCCAGAGACTGAGGCCATCATCAGGGTGATGGCAGTATGGACCATATGGCCACAGTGGGAGTGGTAAGAAAGCATCACACTCCAGATACACTCTGAAGAGAGAGTCAGCACAAGTCCTTATGGACTGTGAGAGAAAGGCTGAGTCCAGGATATTGGCCTGAGCAAGTAGAAGGATGGAGGAAAGGCTGTAGGGGTAAGATCAAGAGTTCAGGTTTGGATATGTTTTAGACATCAAAGTAGAGGAAATGAGGAAGCAAGGGGATATCAGCCTATAAAGGAGAAGATCCAGGCTGGAGCTATAAACTCAAGGTTTGGATGATACTTAAATCTACGAAACTGGCTGAGATCACCTGGGGAGTGAGTATAGATGGAGAAGGTAAAAGATCCAAAGTCCAGAGTCATTGCAGATGTAATTAGTCATGTTAAGATGAGGTCTTATTAGAATATGGTGGGCCCCTAAATCCAGTATGGCTAGTGTCTTTATAGAAAAGCAAGAGTTGGACACAGAAACACACACAGAGGGAACACCATGCGAAGATGAAGGCAGGGATTGGTGTAATGTGTCTACAAACCAATGAATGCCAAAGATTGCCAGGAAACCCCCAAGGCCAGGATAGAGCCATGAAACAGATTCTCCCTGGCAGCCTTCAGGAAAAAAAACAAACCTTCTGACATCTTGATCTTGGATTTTAAGCCTCCAAAACTGCGTAAGAATAAACACTTGTTGTTTAAGCCACCCAGTGTGGGGCACTCTGTTATGCAGCCCTAGCAAACGGAGCTAGAAAGAGTGGGTGTGCTAGAGTAGGTGGGAGTTGGAGAGGGAAATGCACACATTGTGATCATGGAGGGCACACAGCAATGGGTAATGATGGGACTGGTATGACAATGGCAGTAATGAAAGGTAAGAGGCCATATTGTTAGAGGAGGTAAACAGGGAACTGAGAAGCCAGGGGAATGGAGGAACAATCTACGTGTATCTTGAAACTGCCAAGAATCAAGGCTGGAATAGGACAGTGACACGAGACAGGTACGGAGGAACAAACCCAAGACAATAGATATAAGCAAAATAGAACAGGAGACACAACCTGATGACCTGAGATTTGATCTAAGACACTTTTTAGAGAAGAAAGAGAATAATCCAGAGGCAGTGAGGAACAAAAAAATAAATGCAGCCCTCCTCTAGGCTCCATAGCTCAGAACTGTGATGGAGAAAACCACAGCCACCACATGACAGGGCTGCAGGAGAATAGAAAGGCCATGTTTCCAACAGAGAGCCAGGTTTTTATCAGAGCACTTTGGTGGCAGAAACATTCAGGGGTGAGGCTAAGGATATCAAGTTTTGCTAGTAATTGACTGTGAGCTGTAGAAGGCCCAGAAGAGAGAAGGATTGGGGGAGCATAGGAGATGCCTCTTCTAAGTTCAGAACCAATGCCAATCCATATTGGACTGATTACTTCCTTTGTTCAAAGCTGATGTATTAGTAGCAATCAACCCTCAGTCTCCAGCTGTTATTACTCAAACACTTTATCTTAGAGAACCCTCATTGACTCCATTTTCTGGCTCTAGTAATTCTTCCCCAATACATGGTTATTACACAGCATAAAGCAATAGTGAAGCTTGACTTTTTTCCCTGGGCCCTGGAAATCATGGCTGTTGCAGCTGCCTGATCCTTCCCAGAAAGGCATTCTTTCTTTTTGCTGCAATGGAGGTGGGGACAGGAGGAGGAAAGAAACTAAATTACCCCTGAGTATCTCCTAAAGATACTCCCACCATTCTTCAACATACAGCATGATCATAGCATCCTCTATTCTGTGGTTACTTTGAGGGTCTCCCCCAGTAGACATTCCCTTTCTTACAGCATCCCAGAGTTGATCGATTTCATGCCCACTTAGGGTGTACCATGCAGTCTTTATTCCTAACAGTGTATTTATAATACTTTACAGCAACCTTACAAAAGCTGAGATTGCACCCCTATAGAACACTCACTTATTCATTCAACAAATATTTATTGAGTACTTCCAGACAATAGCAGGAGCTCATTAAGCACACAGGGCGGGCAAAAGTAGGTTTACAGTTGTGAGTATGTGAAACAGAGTTTCCTCTTGTATTCTTATTTACTAATAACTATATTATTTTCAATATGAACAACTGTAAACCTGCTTTTGCCCAAACTTGGGTAGTAAATAAACAAATTTATATGAAACATTGGATCCAGTAGTGATAAATTACATGGCAAAAAAGCAAAGAAAGAGGATAGAAAATGAAAGCAGGAAGTGATACATTAGTACCAATCAAGTTTCACGTCTTCATGTCCACTGAGGTAAACTCCCTTTTGAAATTCGTTGCACATTGCAACAAATTTCAAGCAGTTTCAAAGGATTTACTGCAGCCGGTTTGCTGCTCTGCCTAGAACACGTGAGGCTGTAAAAAGTCAGCATAAGTGTAGCATCTTCAGCTTTGTTGATCTAGAAATCCAATTTTGTCTGTTCACCCAGGGATGATCAGACTCTGGAGAACCAACCCCAGCTAGCCATCCTAAGGAGATCTTTCTATAAACCAAAATGTTAATTTCTTGATCTATATTAGGAGCCATATCTGGCCAGACAGCCAGGCTCTGCTCTTTGCCCATGTCTTTCTGCAAGGGAAGTCCCCATAGAAAAACACATTAAATGTTTGGCTACCATGGAAACCCAAAGGGACCCCTTTGCATGGATCTAGGCCTGAAAGTGTGTGATTTGAAGAGCAGACTGACTTTGTGTGATTAGAAAAAGACACCCTTCCTTCTGGTGAACACAGGCCAATGTTGGGACATGCAGCTTAACAAAGGGAAGGAGGACTAGATTTCAGCTCTGACTCATTTCTTAGGATAGATGCTCTTATGCAGTGAACAACCTGGATAACTGTATAAACCTAATGGAACCGAAGAATTAAAATGAAAGTAATTGAGTGTTTTAAGGAACATTGCCTTTAAGGTATCAAGTGAAGTGAATGTCATGTAATGAGGTCTTTTACACCTTGTAGTGTGTGTGAAATACATAAAAAATAAATCAAAGTATCCTTTGTTAATCCACTTGTAAAATAATTGATCCAACTTTGAACACATCTTTTTTTTTCTTATGTGCAAGTCTAGTTGACAATATTTTAAAGTCGTTCTGAAAAGTGTTCACATTTCTACTCTATCTCACGCCAAGAAAAAGTTAGGGCAACTTGAGTGATGTGGGAGAGGCTGGAATCCTGGGGAGAATGAGGTTAGACACCCTGGATTCCAGCCTTTCCCAAAAAGCTGAAATCAGCCAGTTCAGCAAAACAGAATTATGCGCCATCTATCTCTCACCTCATAGGTGAGAGGACAACAGACAGGCTTAGAAAATTTGGCCCTGCTACACAGGTCTGATTTTGCTTCCTCACCGGGGTCTGCCAACAGTACAGCCAAGCCGGGAGGTCACATTTACTTTTCTCTTGTCCATTTTTCCTTCCCTGGGGCCTGAACAGTGTCTTGATCAGAAGAAATCAATTCTAAGACATTAATAATTTGAAAATGTTAATCAGGTCTGCCCCTGTCATTTGTGGGACCTGAGACAAGAATACAATAAAAGGCCCACAAATCATATATCTACATAGTCAGAAGATATAAATCAAAGCTAATAAGCTGCTGAATAATACACGTTCTGTTCTTCTGATAAATATACCTTCAAAAAGGCTTGGAATGCCAGGTGTAGGAATATAGTGGTACAGGGAGAGCTAGCACCTGGCCCACACTCCTGCTTTTCCCAGAGCCAACCCTCCCTCTGGGGCTTTACCTGGCCACTAGTGGACACTACCACTCACACAGCCAAACTCAAGTCCACATCCCCAAAGGGCTTCTCCACCAGCTGAGGCCGAGAGCTGTCTACAGTGGGATATGCCCTCTGGAGGTCAGCCAAAGGAAGAAGTGGATGCAAAACCTGGGAATCAGCTCAGTGCCATTTGGGCAGAACATTCCAGGGACCCAGATCATGGTCCAGAAGGTTGGTTCTAGGCTCCAGGCAGGCACAGATCTGTGAGCCCACAGATTCTTACCTCATAAGAATGTCACAGCCAGAGCAAGATCCTCTCAACTACAACCCCAAAGCAGGAGCACCCCTGGCCTGGATCTAAGGATGATATTGTCACTGTGAAAATTAATTAATTTCTATGCTAGCCACTTCAACTATGAATCTAATCTTCTTAAAAACATGGCCCAAAAAAAGCCTATTAAAATGTAAATTCCTGAGCCCTAAACCAGACCTATGAATCAGATTAAATGAGGGTGGGGAGAGCAGCAGAGGTAGGGAGGGAATTACCTGGGATCTACATTTTTAAGCAATGTTCCTAAATGACTTATTCACATTAAACACTGAGAACTGCTATCAAACAGCTGGGAGCTGGAGCCAAAGGTCCTGCCTTCCACATGGACTCCATCAATTCTGTCCCCAAAAGCTGGGCCCCTAAACAAACTGATAAACTGTTCCCCATTTTAAAGACATTATCTAGATAAACCTGTTGGATTCCCAAAAGGTAAGGCTAGATTCTTCACAACAGTGTCAGATACACTGCTCACATCATACTCTCCAATTCCAAGAACACTATTACTTAATTCCTGGCAAGTTGCAGTGTAATTGAGTAGGCTGAGTTTCTTTATCCAGCTGCTGTTAGCCAACTTCCTGGGAACACCATGATCTCTTGATGAACAGGCAATTTCCCAATAGTAGTGGGCCAAGTATTATTGTTGTTGTTGTTGTTATTATTATTGCTGTGTACTTTTTAATTCTTGTTACCCTTTCCTTTCACTCACCATTCAGCAGTCAGGGGCACTATATTTATACACCAGCCTCAGGGCATGATCAGGCAGGCGGAACAAAAGCCATGGGTTATGAGCTACCAAGAACACTGGTAGATCCCTAGCAGAGGCCATGGTCTGTAGGGCATGTGTTTGTAAGTGGCAGGTGTTTGAGAGAATTAAAGAGGGTTTCTCTGTTTGTTTGTTTGTTTGTTTGTTAAATTTAATTACCAGAGGCTTAACTTTAAGTATTAAGACTTAAACCCCTAGAATTCAGAAGCCTGATAAGCCATTGATGGGAAAAGAATGTAAATGTAGACTAAAAGCACATAAAAATTAAATCAATGGGAAAAAAATAAAAGTCATAGAGAATATGACTGGGATTCAGATATGGGTAAGTCCCTGAGAAGATACCCAGCTCTCCATCCCCAGTAAGAAGTTCTGAAAGGAATATGGGGAATAGCAAGTTAGATATCTAGAGGGAAACCCCAGAAAAGTTGAAAGGGGCTGTACAAGAGAAGGGCCAGGGCCTGGTTCCCTGATGAGATGCAAGGTTCCTGAGAGATTGCAAGCTTCAGAGAAGCCTCACATGCAACATGGCACCTGAGTAATAAATGAGCAATGGCCGAGGCAAATTGCCAAGCAGATGGGTCTCAGAGAGCCCTGCATACCCCAGAAGGCACAAAAATATGGAATAAAGAGGTACTATATGCCAGTAGAGACCAGAAGAGGTCTCTGATTGGTAGATGAGAATAGAATATATGAATGTGACAACTGAAAGTCATGATAAAGTCAGAGATATCACTGTCCATGCAGCAGGAAAAGCCGAGATGCCCAAGACCAAGTTGGACAAGTCACACCTCAGCAGAGGCCATCACAGGAAGAAAATACCTTAGCCCAGCTTTACCTTATCCCACCTCACCCTATGTTACAGCTTAGGAGAAATGAGAAACAGGATGGAGGTAATCTGAGTTCCAAACTTTACGCAACCGAGTCACCTTATTATCTATCATTGGCCAAGATTAGAACTAGAAATAAAGTTAAATTTCCTTACAAAGAAACAAGACTACATTTTTGCATACCTGGGTACCTAGCCTGACACCATGATATATGTAAAATAGCAAACCTGCTTCATAAGAAACAAATCCCTTGAACTTCATCTGTTCTGTGTATGGTTTTTTCCAAACAAGTATGTGTTAATTTTTACCACCTTCTTTTTGAGAGAACTACTTCCTGATGCAGATTCCTGAATGCAGATTCTAGGGGTATACCCCATTGGAAGTCCAATTTGAGGCCTAGCAAACCTTACACATCCTTACACATTGTCCTCAAATATCCTGCAAGTACATGTCATTGCCATGTCAGGTCTGAGATTTGATTTTATCCTGCATACAAGGTAATAAGTTAATTTGTTTATATTTTGAGGCTCCTGGGTCAAAGACAAAAGGCTTTGTTACAGCACAGTAAGAAGCATTAATATCAGTACATTTGCCCTCAAGACCCACAGGGTCATCACAATCGGCCCAGTTGAATGATAAGCACATAGTGGGTTTGTATAACTAAGAGGGCTTATTACCCAATCTCTCAAGGTTAGCAACTGCATAAACAACCCTGAGAAATGGCCCAAGTAAAAGAGAGGTCAGAATCTTACAGATTTGGTGCACCCAACTTGATGTGTAGGAATAAAAGAGATCCAAAGAGGACTGTCTACTCAATGCACAGGAGAGGAAAAAATGAGTCAGACTAAAACATGGTATAATGGGAAAAGTGCCAAACTAGCCTCAAGGACCTGGGCTCTATCATATTCTGCCATTTAGTGCCCATTTGATGTGGTCAAAACCTAATTCTTTTAGCTGATAATGTTCTATCTCTGAAATGAAAGTAATTATACAGGTCTTGCCCACCACAAGGGTTGTTATTAAGATCAAATGAGCTACTTTTTGTGAAATCATCTTATAAACTACAAAACACTACACACATAAAAAATTGTTATAATTATCACAAACCCATCACCACCTTCTTTAAAAATAACTCAAAAGATACTTGCTTTAAAACTTTTGTTCAGAGAAATGTAGGGTATAAATGAAAAATACTAAAAGCACATCATCATTGACTTCCAACTTCCTATTACATTAATTTCCAGTTTTCTTTTATGCTGCAAACTCCTTGAGGGGTCTTTTCATGTTCATCTTTGTAACTCTGGCAACAAGCTCTATGCCAACCACATAGCAATCATGGGTAAGAAAATGGAGCCTAGGTCTCCAATACCATTAAACCTGTCATAAGAGTAAACCACCTTTCACGTGATGGATGAAGCCATGTCTCAAACATGCTAGCCAAAAATTTAGAACTTTAGGAAATGTCTGCAATTTGGGGCTTTTTGGGTTATTATTTCTCCAGCTCTAATGTTCAAGAGCTCATATCAATAGCATACTTACGTCTGCCCTTGTCTGTGCTCAAAATTTTTCTGTCCACTTTTTCCCCATGAAGTCCAGTATCATCAACTTTTAAAACTGTAAAGATTTGACACATTAAATCAATGACCTTCTAACTTTTTTCTCTCCTACATTCTAAAAGAATTTTGAAAATTATGTAACCCCTTATACATTTTTAAGTAGACACCTAAAATTTTTCATAAGCTGGAATAGCTTCAAAATATGTACTTTCTAGCATATTACAAATTGATTTTTAAATAAAACATATATTATACCCTGTATTTAATGGACTTTAAATGCCCAAACAATTTGATATCTATCCTCACTGATTTAAAAATCTACAGACAAGCTCTTTTTTGACAACTAGAAAATTTATATAATTTCTTTTTCTTCTCAATCTTATATTTCCCCAAAAATAGTGTTATTAATGCAATATACTTTTATGCTTCAAAGGTTTTATCTGGAACCCTATTAACTTCTCTACAATAACAAAATTAATTATCTGTAGGTTGAAACTTAAACATTGTAATTTTATATGCCTGTAACATTCTAACTATTTTTAAAGTTTTCTGGATTGTGTTATCTTTACAATGATTTTTACTACACAATTGACTGAAGCAACGTAAATGCATAACATATTTTGAGAAATAATTATAAAACATACCAAGCTTAATTAAGGATTTAACAAATGAATAGAAAAGTGGATGAACTGTGACAGAGCAGCAGAGTTGTACCTTCATTGATCTAATATTTTTCTAACTTTTAGTTAACAAAAATGTTTCTCTTATGATTTTGAATAGATATTCAAGGAAATACTAAACACCAACTTATCTTTAATATATGTTTCTCATTAAAAAATGAAACATTGATATGTTGGAGGAAATTGTTGGGGTTTTTCGCCTTGAAATCATGCAAATTATACTATTGAGACTAGATTAAAATACAAATAAGTGAGAGTAGTGAGGCAGGGCTCATCCTCATTACTGAGATGGTGAAATTGCAGAGAAAATGTAGCTCATAGAAGACTGGCATTTCCCAGTATGCTTCTTACAAATCTTGAATATTTCAACATAGATAGATAGCTAAAGTACAGAAACTTATCATGAGTTTGTCACCTGGGTGAATAACATGCTGCCATTTTCAATATTTCAAAAAAAGTTCTTTTTAGTCTGATTTCAAGAGCTTCTTTGCATAGTATTGAAGAGAGTATTCCATAATATACTTGAAATCAAAATATCCAAATTGCATAATACACTTGAAATCCATAATGTACTTGCCCAACCCAACAATATATTTGCAATATATTTGCAAAACATCCGAAGATGCATCGGCATTCCTGTTTAAAATATTGTCTCAGGCAGTTCAGGCTACTATAATAAATTGCCATAGACTGTGGCTTAAACCAGAAACATTTATTTCTCACATTTCTGGAGGCCAGAAGTCCAAGATCAAGATGCTAGAAATTCAAGTTTCTGATGAGGGCACTCTTTCTGGTTTGCAGATGGCAGTATTCTCATATCCTCACATGGCAGAGAGCAGAGAGAGAGAGAGCAGCCTCCCATGTCTCTTATTATAAGAACACTAATCCCATTTATGAGGGCTCTAAACTCATGACCCAATTATCTTCCAAAGGCCCACCACACTCCACATACCTTCATGTTGAGTGTTCAGATTTCAACATATGGGAGAACCAAGATGGTGGAGGAGTGAGTGGAAGTCACACCGACCTCCTCCCAGGACCAATCTGAAATTACAACTAAATTGTGGAGAGATCACCTGGAATAAACAACTGAATAATAGTGAGAGAGGAGCCTTATTACCTCAGACAGACAGAAGTCAACTTTAACATAACCTAACTGATAAGGAGTGAGATAGAGGCTTGGGAAGGCAGGCAGGGCACCCACAGGTGACAGCACCAGAAGGATGTTGAAATGGCCAGTTGGATCTCCCTGAGAAGAATGGGCTCTAAACCATAAGCAGCAGTGTCCAGGCTACAGCAGCAGAGCCCAAAAAGTACACAGATAAAAACAAGCTGAGAAAGTGGCAGGGTTGCTGTCTGCCAAAGACAGGTGGCTGGAGATGCAAAGAGCTGTTTAAAGGGACAACGCATAAATTTATTTGCAGCTACTTACTCTGGTCTTTGGCAAAGGCAGAGGCAGAGTGACCTGGAGATGCCTGAGGAGAGACTGGGGACGGAGGCTTTGGGCAGAGAACTGACAGAGTGGCCAGCGGGATCCCGGTGCTGACTCATCACTCATACAGCAGCAGCCATCTGACTCAAGCAGACCACTCCCCTGAGCTGTAACAGTGTGAGAGGACCCAAAGGCCCACCCCCAGGAGGGACACTGCCCTGCCCTATGGTGTCTAAGCTGGCCTGCTGAGTGCAGAGCGACTAGATTAACAGCTTAAGGAGACAGCCACAGACAGAAGATTCCTGGAAGTCTAGAACAGAGTGCCTAAGATCAGACAGGGTCAACATCTGACATCATCAGAGGCAGATCCAGAAAGAAAAAACAGCAGTCTTGTACCACAGAAGTTCACACCACAAAATCAGGAAATCAAGACAGATCAATTTAAGAAGCAAAAGCAAAAGAGAATAGTCTCACAAATAATGAGAAGATAAAGAAACACCCCCTAGTCGAAGGGAAAGGAGAAATTACCAGAAATAGAGGCAAGTAAACTATCAGATATTGAGTTCCAAACAACAGTTCTAAGGAAGCTCAATGAGCTCAGTGAGCTCAGAGAGAATTACCAAAAAATACAGGGTAACTACAAGGAACTTACTGCAAACTACATCAGCATGAAAAAGGACATAGAAAATATCAATAAGAGATAAGAGGAAATGAAGAATATAATTTCTGAATTGAAGAACACAGTAGAAGGAATCAAAGGCAGGCTACATGAAGCAGAGGAACAAATCAGCAAGCTGAAGGATAAGGTAGAAAACAGTTCCCAGAAAGAGCAAGAAAATGAAAAAAGACTCAAAGAGAATGAAGACGCGTTTAGGGAAATGCAGAACAACCTGAAACGTAATAAATAATATCCATATAATAGGGATAACAGAAGGAGAAGAGGATAAGGAAGGGATAGAGAACCTGTTTGAAAAAGTAATAATGGAAAACTTCCCTAATTGAAGGAGAGAAGACATCACACAAGTCCAGGAAGCATAGCGGGTCCCCTTCAAGAGGAACACAATGAGGCCCACTCCAAGACACATCATCATTAAAATCGCAAGCATCAATGACAAACAGAGAATCCTAAAGGCAGCAAGGGAGAAGCAGGTAGTAACATATAAGGGAGCCCCAATACAGCTAGCAGCGGATTTCTGAACAGAAACACTACAAGCCAGAAGGGACTGGCAAGGAATATTCCAAGTCATGAAAAGCAAAGGCCTGCAACTAAGACTCCTCTACCCAGCAAACCTCTCAATTAAAATGGAAGGCGAAATAAGGAGTTTCCCAGAAAAAAAGAAGGCTGAAAGAATACACCTCCACCAAACCAGCAGTGCAAAATATGCTGAAGGGACTGTTTTAAGAAGATAAAAGAAAAGAGTCTATGAATACCCAGTTCCTTTCACAGTCACCATTACTTGATATTACCAATATTTTTAATACTTATTAATCTGATTGTGACAATGATGTGTTATTTTAATTGTGACTTTATTATTTGTTGAAACTAAACCTATTTTTGTATATTTCTTGCCTATTTCTATTATTTTTACAAAGCTTTAAATGACTTTTTGGTATCCTTTATCCATTTTTTTATTGAATGTTTGTAGAATTTTTGCCCTAAGAAAAACTGTTAACCCTTTTTTAGATGTGTTGCAAATACTTTCCTATTCTATTACTTGTCCTTTAACTTTTTTTATATGTATATTACTATATAGTCTTAAATGTTTAATATATCATATTGTCAATATTTTACTTTATAGCTTCTGTGTTTGAATGTTTTACTTCAGGGTAAGAAAAATATTATTTTGTATTTTCTCCTAAAACTCCTTAGATTTTACGTATTTATTTTTAACTCACCTGAATATTTCTTGTATATGTATGAAATAGGGCTCTATATTTGTTTTATTTCAAGTAATAATGGTCCATGCACCTTATTTGTTGAATATACCTTATTTTCCCCATTGATTTGAAATATCAATTTAATCATATATTACATTGTTAGACAGATATATACATTTGTTTCTAGAATGCTCATTTTATTTCATTGATGTACTTGATTATTTCTGAGCTGGTGTCACGTTGTTTTAATTGCTGAGACTTTGTTCTGGATTTTAAAGTTTTAATATTTTATAATGGATTCTGACATTTAAAAAAATAAATAAGATCAATCTGCATTTTAACAAAATATTTCAACATATGAATTTTGGGAGACACAAGAGTATAGTACTTAACAGTTACACTTTGCTCTTAAAAGAGATAAGCATAAGACAGCGAAAGACATGGTGGCCTATTACGTTTGGTTCATGATGCTATTTTGATTAAAGGAGGCTCTCAAGATACCTGTAGTTCGAGTTTCCTCTGCTTAGTTTCCCAGAGGTTTCTATACCAAAGCAATGTACCACAGTATGATTTGGGTTTAATGAGAAATTTGTCTCTCTCCTGTAAACAGAAGAAGGAAGATTATGAAAGGAATTGTGGAAAAGAAGAAGCAGCCTGATGCAGGTACATATGCAAGGTGATGAATATAGAAAGAACATACACAGGGAGAAATATAGACTCTGGAAATTGAGTCCCTTAAAATTATATGAATCTATGTTCCTCTTAGAATGTCTTCATGTGCCCATAAGGCTATGCAAACTCCAATTTGAGTTAAATATTTCTACTATTGCTAATAAGTATCATTGCAATGCACTAAAAGTTTAAGTATTAGATTCTCCAGATATACCAGCTCAGCTCATTTAAATTGTGTTTTTCATGTGATAGCCATTAACCCCATTTATAGATGAAGAAATTGGGGCTCAGAGAAGTTAAGTAATTTATCCAGAATTTCACAGCTAGTAAATGCCAAAGCCAATTCAATCCCAGTTCCATTTGACCCCAGAGCCTGGCCTTGTCTATGTATTCTTGATTGATAACAACCTAATATAGCCTTCTCCCAGAGAAATGGTGCTCCCAAAAGTATGATTCTCTAATTGTGAATTTTCAGGATTATGGCAGAGTCTTTGAGATATAGGTCATCAAGACAGCCTTCCTAGTGTTTCCTCAAATCATGAAACATATATACGTGTGTGTATATATATATACACATGTTGCTCTTATGATACACATATTACTGTATTCCAATGAAATTACAATGAGAAAATCAAATATGAATAGCAAATAACCATTCAAATTAAGAAAATGAGGTTATTCCAAGGTTTTTATTTAGTCCACTGTTAGAAATTCTCTCCTCATGTTTCATACTTAATTTAACTTTGTGGTTACTGGGTTTTTCCTTTAAAATATCTCCCAACAGATTACTTCTTTAACTCTCAATTTTTAGTCTAAACCTGTGAATGCATCTAAAAGCCCTTTTATTGATTAACCACATAGTTAAAAATTAAAGGTGACCATAGACCATAATAGCAAACCCTAAAGCATATTCCATTGTTGTTTGCAAAAAGTAGACAAATTTATGTACACACATAATTTTCAGGGGAATTGTGAGTAAAGTGAATATACATTCATATTTCATAATAGAGCCTAAGCTAATATTCACCTATGTATTCTTTAAGACAAATCAAAGCTTGTTTCTTTGGGTAGAGTTGGGCCCATGTTTCTTCAGCCATAAAGATATCTTAGAAGCAGCAAGACACAGGGTGAAGTCAGGTCAGTTTCCCACATTACAGCTTTAGGAGAGAGTAAGCTTAAAGATCGAGGCTGAAAACGTTATACAGCAGTCATTAAGACAAAAGAGCACCTCTGATAAAAGCCACGGTGCATGGCTGAAACACTGGTAAATGCAGGAGAGGGGAAACCGAAAAATCTAAGGAATTTAGTTAGGCAATGAAGTAGCAGAAAGATATTGTGCTAGCATTTAAGGGTATAGTCCATAAAAAGAATGAACAAAGATATATGTTTATATGGTTCACAATGAAATAATAACAATGTTAAATATTTATGTTTTGCTTAAAGAACTTTCATGTAAATTTATTCTTTATAAGAGCAGGTGGAGTTTATGACGCAGACACTACCTTCATTATATGGCAAAAAGGAAAACTCAGGCACAGAGAGAGTAGGTGAATTGCCCATTATCCCTCACCTGCTTCCTGGCAGAGTAATGATCAGACAGACCCAGTCCAAGAGAGCCGCACTTCTTTCTAGCAGTCTGACACACTCTCCACCTCCTTTGTACCTCTCTCTTCTAATGTCTAGTATTTGTAATGGCTTCTTCCAGCCACTTCCAGAAGTGCCATCTACTGTACCCTTTTATAGCTACATCTCCTGTATTGCTTCATTTTTCAGCAAGGTAGAAACCATAAGAAAATTCCAGGACCCAAGCTTCTGTTAGTGGTACCAAGGGCTGTGAGCTTAGAAGGCCCTACTCTGAGAGGTTAAGAATTCATATGACTCCCCACATCAAGCTATAACTATGAACTCTGTCAATGTCTTTTTTTTCCTATTCCTTGATTATTGTATTACACAGAAATAGTGACCATTTTTTACTAGCTGATATTTAAAACAATGACTTCGCTTGTAAAATATCAACAAGAATGTAAAAAAAATGCATTTGAATATCTATACAATCCTAAACAACAGCCTCTGTTCTCTTGAGTAGATTTAAATGCTTTGTTATTTTGAGCCTGTGTAAATTTTGCCATTTCTGGATGAAGAAACATATTTATAAGCATCTGCAACTGGACAACAATTTAGCAGACATTTAAGTTAAAAAGTTCAAGTTAAGTTAACCTCTCCACTTTTTTGTATACACAAGAATTTTTTTTCACATGAACTCCTTACTTGATCACATCTCCTCTGTAACAGTATGATTTTTTTAAGCTTTTATTTATTTATTTTTAGAGAGAGGGGAAGGGAGAAAGGAAGAGAGGGAGAGAAACATCAGCGTGTGAGAGAAATATCAATTGGTTCCCCCTCACATGTCTCCTGCTGGGAACCTGGCCCACAACTGAGGCATGTGCCCTGATGGGGAATCAAACTGGCAGCCTTTTGGTCTGCAGGCCAGTGCTCAATCCACTGAACTACACTAGCTAGGAGCAGCCTGATTTTTTAACTTATGTCAGATTTGAGTGGTAACAATAGGTGACATTTACCGTATTTTGCCATGTATAGTGTGCACCCACATTTTTGGCCCAAACTTTCAGGGGAAAAAAACTTTCATTTTAATTTTTTAATTTAATTTATTATTTATTTACACTTAGAAACAAAACTGATTATTGTATTCCAGGGTATTATTTTGCATATGGATATCATTATTGCTTCTTAGAGTTGTACTTTTAATGCAGAAGCATAAATAAAAGAATTTAAAACATGTATGATACAGAATAAGTATCATACAGAATGAGTAGACACAGAATAAGTACTACACATATATAATGTGCATCCTTATTTTTCCCTCAAAATTTGGGCAAAAAATTGTGTATTATACATGGCAAAATATAGATTTGAGTACCATTCCAAGTGTTCTGTTTTTATTATCTCTTTAAGCTCTCATAACAACCTTAAGAAGCATGTACATACTCTCATTAATCCCATTTTGCAGATGCAGAAACTGAGACAGAAAGGTCACAGGACTTCCTAAAGGTCCCCAAGGAAATGAAGGCATTTGAATCCTAGTAATCTGGCTCAGTGCCCATGTTCTCAGCACCACACTAAACTGTCTCTGATGTGCATAGGAATTTGATCTTACCAGTCCAGCTGCTTGTGTCACCTACATGCTTACTGTATCTTCAAATTCTGTGATTTTAAAAGTTGAACAAATTGAGTTAATCCCAGATGGCAGAGTAGTAGTAAGTAGAAGCTACACTAACCTTCTCCCAGGACCAATCTGGAATTACAACTAAATTGTAGAGAAATCATCCAGAATAACCAAATGAACACTAGCTGGAGAGAAGCCTTGTAACCATGGACAGATGAAAGAAACCACTTCTCCACAGCGTGACTGATAGGGAGTGTGGAGGAGATGCAAGAGGGCTGGCTGGAGTCCCATGGGCAGCAGCTGAAGTGCTGAAGGGGCATTTAAGCAGCCAGGGGTTTCTCCCTGAGCAGTGTGGGGTCTAAACCCAAAGCTGGGCTCCCCAGCCTATAGCACAGGAAAGGAACCCAGCTAACATCCAGCTGTGAAAAGCAGGAGGATTTCTTTCTGCCAGGGAGAGAGAGCTGGAGATGCAGAGCCTCGTAAAGGGCCAATGCACAAAATATCATTTGTAGCCACTTACCCTGGGCTCCAGCAGAGGGAGGGCAGAGTGAACTAGAGACACTAGAGGAGAGCCTGGGGCTGATGGCTCTGGGGAGAGAACTAAAGGAACAGCTGCCAGTATCCTGTGCTGAGTCATTCCCCATACTGCAGAAGCCATCATTCTCAGGGAAAGCACCTCCTCTCTAAGTGGCATCAGCCAGAGGGGAAGCAATAGCCCTGCCTACAGGAATTACTCAGCCCTAACCTGTAGTGCTTAAGCCAGACTGCTGATTACACCTTGATCAGGTTAACAAATGATCGGTTTTATGGCTGATCAGCTTAAAATCTAAGATGGAAAATACAAAGGAGCAGCCAAAATGGGAAGACAAATAGATCCCAAATGAAAGAACAAGAGAATTCTCCAGAAGAACTCGATAAAATGGAGGCAAGCAATCTATCAGATAGAGAGTTTAGAGTAATGACTATAAGGATACTCAACAGCATGAAAAAAGACATAAAAACCATAAAAAAGGACCAGTCAGAAATAAAAAATGGGATACCGGAAATGAATGACACACTGAAATGAATAAAGAGTAGGTGAGATGAAGGAGAGGGTCACAATAGTAATTTGGAAGACAAGGTAGAAAAACACACCAAGCAAAACAAAAAAAGAATTTTAAAAAATGAGGGCAGCTTAAGAAACATTTTGGACAACACGAAACATAACAATAGCTAGCAGGAGGACGATGATGGAAATAAGGAAGAGGAACTAAACAAAGAACATGTATGAATGACCCATGGACGTTAACAACAGTTAAGTTAAGTAATTCTCACAGTGAGAATTAACTGTGGGAGAGGGGGACAAGATGGGATGGGTGGAGGAGGGTAAAGGGGGAAAAATTGAGACAACTATAATTAAATAAACATGATTTAAAAATAAAAAAGAAAAGCAAGGTGCCCTCAACAATTACCATCAGGAAACTTTGGGGGGGGGTTATTACTTACAGATCCTAAAAATTACACAGTACACATGGGGCCACACATGGAGGCTGTACGTAGAGAGAGAGAGAACGAGCATGAAAAGAAAAGAAAAACATAACATCTACATCATGGTAATACTAGAAAGAGACTGGAGCAAGAAAGGGATCAAGAACCTATTTGAAAAAACAATGACCAGAATTCTGCTGAAGAAAAAAGTCACATAAGTCCGGAAATCTCAGAGCTCCCAACAAGTTGGACCCAAAGAGGGCTACAACGAGTCATATCGTAATTAAAATGACAAGGCTTAAAGACAAGGAGAAAATTCTAAACCACAGATAATTACCTACAAGGGAGCACCAATTAGACTAGCATCTGATTACTCAACAGAAACATTTCAGGCCAGAAGGGAGTGGCATGAAATATTCAGATGAAGAAAAGCAAGGACCTACAAGCAAGGCTACTTTAACCAGCACGGCAATCATTTAAAATCAGAGAAATAAAAAGCTTCCCAGACAGGAAAAACTAAAGGAGTATGTTAACACCAAACCAGTTCTGCAACAAATGATAAAGGGCTTGCTTTAAGAAGGAGAAGGAGGAGGAGGAGGAGAAAAAGAGAAAGAAAAGAAAGAAGAAAACAGTCTATCAATAAAATGGCACTACATACATATCTATCAATAATCACCTTAAATGTAAATGGCTTAAATGCTCCAACCAAAAGACATAGAGCAGCTGACTGGATAAGAAAACAAGACCCATATATATATGCTGCCTCCAAGAGACCCATATCAGATCAAAAAATATACAGACTAAAAGTAAAGGGGTGCAAAAAAATATTTCATGCAAATGGAAAAGAAAGAAAAGCTGGGGTAGCAGCAGTACTTGTACCTGACAAAATAGACTTTAAAACCAAGACTATAGTAAGAGACAAACAGGCACACTACATAATGATAAAGGGAATCCAACAAGAAGATAAAACCCTAATAAACATTTACGCATGCATCCAACGTGGGAGCACCTAAATATGTTAAGCAAATCTTAACACACCATGGACATAAAGGAAGAGACGGACAGAAATACAGTCATAGTCAGGGATTTTAACACACCATTGACTTTAATGGATAGATCTTCCAGACAGAAAATCAACAAGGAGTCAGTGGCCTTAAATGACATACTAGATCAAATGGATTTAATTGATATCCTAGAGCATTTCACCCCAAAGCAACAGAATATACATACATTTCAAGTGTACATGGAATGTTTTCTAGGATAGACCACATGTTGGGACACTAAACAAGTCTTGAGAAATTTAAGAAGATTGAAATCATATCAAGCAACTTTTCTGACCACAATGTTATGAAACTAAAAATCAATCACAAAGAACACTGAAAAACAGGCAAACACATGAAAGCTAAATAACATGTAATTAAACAATAAATGGGTCAACAACAAGATCAAGAAAGAAATCAAAAGATACCTTGAAACAATAATCCAAAATCTGTGGGACACTTGGAAAGCAATTCTAAGAGGGAAATTCATAGCATTACAGGCTTATCTCAAAAAGAAAAAGCTCATATAAACAATTTAACTTCACACTTAAAGGAATTTGAAAAAGAAAAGCAAAGTCAAAAGTGAGTAGAAAGAAGGAGATAATAAAGATCAGTGCAGAAATAAATGAAGTAGAGTCTAAAAAAAGATACTAAAGATCAATGAATCCAAGAGCTGATTCTTTGAAAAGATAAACAAGAGGACAAACATTCAACCAGACTCATCAAGTAAAAAAGAGAAAGGACCCAGATAAATAAAATCAGAAATGAAAGAAGAGAAATAATAACTGACACCAAAGAAATACAAAGGATTGTAGGAAAATATTATGAACAAATATGCCAACGAACTGGACAACCTAGATGAAATGGATAAATTCCTAGAAACATACAATCTTCCCAAAAAAATAAATCAGGAAGAATCTGAATTGACAGATTACATCTAATGAAATTAAAGCAGTAATCAAAAAACTCCCAACAAACAAACGCCCCAGACCAAATGGCCTCACAGGTGGATTTTACCAAACTTTCCAAAAAGAACTAACACCTCTCATTCTCAACTATTTCATAAAATTCAAGTGGAAGGAATGTTCCCAAACTCACTTTATGAGCCAGCATTATCCTAACTCCAAAACCAAATAAAGACACTACAAAGAAGGAAAATTATAGACCAATATCCTTGATGAACATAGATGCTAAAATCCTCAATAAAAAATAGCAAACCAAATACAGCAATGCATCAAATGGGATTTATTCCAGGAATGCAAGGGTGGTACAACATTCACAGATCAATAAATGTGATTCACCACATAAACAAAATGAAGGATAAAAACCACATGATCCTATCAATAGACGTAGAAAAAGCTTTTGATAAAATCCAGCACCCATTTATGATAAAAACTCTCAGCAAAGTGGGATTAGAGGGAACACGCCTCAGCAACATAAAGGACATATATGACAAAACCACTGCCAGGACCATATTCAGTGGACAAAACTACAAGAATTCCCTTTAAGACTGGGAACAAGACAGGGATGTCCACTTTCACTTCTCTTATTCAACATAGTACTGGAAGCCCTAGCCACAACAATCAGACAAAAAGAAGAAATAAAAAACATACAGATTGGAAAGGAAGAAGTAAAACAGTCTTTATCTGCAGATGACATGATACTGTACAGAGAGAACCCCAAGGATTCCATCAAAAAAATTCCAGAACTGATAACTGAATTCAGCGAAGTAGCAGGATACAAAATTCATGTCCATAAATCTGTTGCATTTTTACATGTCAATAATGAACAACAGAAAGGGAAATTAAGAAAACAATCCCAGCCACAATTGCTTTCAAAAATAATCAAATACCTAGGAATAAACCTAACGAAGGACGTAAAAGACCTATACTCAGAAAATAATAAAACACTGAAGAAAGAAATAGAAGAAACAAATAAATGGAAGCAGAAACTGTGTTCATGGATAGGAAGAATTAACATCATTAAAATGTCCATTCTACCCAAAGCAATCTATATATTCAATGCAATTCCTATCAAGATGCCAAAGATGTATTTCACTTAACTAGAACAAATATTTCAAAATTATATGGAACCGCAAAAGGTCCCACATAGCAACAGTGATCCTGAAAAAGAAGAACAAAGTTGGAGGAATCATACTACCTAATATCAAATTACACTACAAGGCTATAGCAATCAAAACAGCATAGTACTGCCATAAAAACAGACATATAGATCAATGGAACAGAATAGAGAGCCCATAAACAAACTCACACCTTTATAGTCAACTAATATTGACAGAGGAAGTAAGCATATACAATGGACTAAAGATAGTTTATTCAATAAACAGTATTAGGAAAATTGGACAGATACATGCAGAAAAATAAAACTAGACCACCTTATTACACCACACACAAAAATAAATTCAAAAAGGATCAAAGACTTAAATGTTAGACCCAAAACATTAAAAATCCTAGAATAAAACATAGGCAGCAAAATCTTGGATATTGCTTACAGAAATTTTTTATCAGATATACCTCCCCAGGCAAGGGGGGAAAAAAAGAAAAAGTAAACAAATGGGTCTACATCAAACTAAAAGGTTTTTACACAGCAAAGGAAAACATCAACAAAATAAATAGACAACCCACAGAATGGGAGAATATATTCACCAATACATCTGATAAGGGGTTAATATCCAAAATTTATAAAGTACTTACAAAACTCAACACCAAAAACACAAACAACTCAATTTTTAAAAAATGTCAAAAGACCTGAATAGACACTTCTCCAAAGAGGACATAGACATGACCAATAGACATATGAAAGGATACTCAACATCACTAATCATCAGAGAAATGCAAATTAAAATCACGAGACACCATCTTACAACTGTCAGAGTGGCTATCATCAATAAATCAACAAACAAGTGCTGGTGAGGATGTGAAGAAAGAGGAACTCTTTTGCACTGTTGGTGGGAAAGCAGATTGGTGCAGTCACTGTGGAAAACAGTGCAGAGATACCTCAAAAAATTAAAAATGGATCTGCCTTTTGACCCACCAATCCCACTCCTGGGAATATATCTGAAGGAGCCCAAAACATTAATTTAATAGAACATAAACACCCCTATGTTCATTGCAGTGCTATTTACAATCACCAAGATATGGAAGCAACCCAAGTGTTCATCAATAAATGAATGGATAAAACAACTTCAGGACATTTACACAATGAGATACTACTCTGTGGTAAAAAAAAAAAGAAAGAAAAAAAAAGATTTTTACCTTTTGCAAACAGTATGGATGGACCTGAAGAATATTATGCTAAGTTAAAGAAGCCAGTCAGAGAAAAACAAATACCATATAATTTTACTCATGTGTGGAATCTAATAAATGAAGTAAACTAACAGGCAAAACAGAAAGACTCCTTGATGGAAAACAGATGACAGCTGGTGGAGGGGGGTTAGCAAACGGAGAGACTGAGCAAAAAGGAAAAAGAACTCAAGGGCATGGACCACAGTGTGGTGATTGCTGGGGGGAAGAAGTATAAGAGGACTAAATGGTAATGGGAAAAAATACAATAAAGATTAAATTTAAAAATAAATAAATAAATAAATTACACAGAACATTAAAAAATGTTGAATAAATTATAATGATGAAATTGAAAACAAAATAAAATAAAATTTTTAGGAGAAAATTAAGAAAACATCTTCAGGACTACATGAAGAATTTTTAGACTCAATACCAAAAGCATAATCCATTAAAGGAAAATTTAATAAATTGGACTTCATCAAAATGTAAAACTTTTGCTCTGCAAAACACCCTATTAAAAGGTTACAAAAACAAATGATAGATTGAGAGAAAATATTTGCAAATCATATATCCAATAAAATACTTGTATCTAGGACATATAAGGAAGCCTCTAAACTCAACAGTAAAGAACAAATAATTCAATACAACTCATTTAAGAAATGCATAAAAGACATAAGTAAACCTTTCACTAAAAAGAATATACAACAAGCAAATACACATATGAAGGATATTCAGCATCACTAGCCATTAGGAAAATGCAAATTAAAACCTCATTGAGGTATTACAATACATATATAAGAATACCTAAAATTAAAAACATTGATAACACCAAATACTTACAACTCAGGCTTTGCTGATGGGACTGGTGTAGCCACTTTGGGTAATAATTTACCAAACTTATAAAATGAAACACAATTATTATATAACATAGAAATTTCACTCTTGGGCACTTATCCCAAAGAAATTTAAACTTATATTCAAACAAAACATTTATTAAAATGTTAATTACAGCTTTATATATAACAGCCAAAACTGCAAACAACCTAAATATCCTTCAGCAAGTAAGTGGTTAAACAAACTGTGGTACATCCACCCAGTGAAATACTGTACTACTGACAACACATTAATGCTACATGCAACAACTTGGATAGATCTCAAGGGAATTATGCTGAGTAGAAAAGCCAGTCTCAAAAGATTACATACTATGATTTATGATTTCATTTATACAACATTCTTGAAATAACAAAATTACCAAGATGGAGAACAGGTTAGTAGTTGTCAAAGGTTAAGGACGGAGGGTGGATGTGACTACAAAGAGATAACAAAACAGAGTCTTGAGGTGATAAAACAGTTCTGAATCTTGATTGTGGTCATGGCTACATGGATTTACACATGTAGTAAGGTTTCAGAGAGCTATACATAAATACCCACACACACAGACACACTTGAGTATATGTAAAACTGGAGAAATCTGAATAAGCATTGTGGATTGTAGCAATGCCAATTATCTGGTTTTCATATCACAGTTATACAAGATGTTAATCATTGGGGGAAACTGAGTGACACATACATGCAATTTCCCGATGCTTCACTTTTTACAATGAGAATCTATAATTATTTCAAAATAAATCATTTTTAAAAAATTGAACTGTCAGGCCCAAGATTTTAACCCTGTGGCAGTCCATCAAATATATCATTCCAGGTAGAAAATGCTATAATCGACTCCATTTGAGTAAAATTATTTCTACCAACTGTAAATTAACCTAGCAGGGTGATCATCAAGTCTTTATCTCACCAACATAACAAAAAAAAAAAATCAAGGGGAACTTTAATTGCTTTTCTGAAATTAAGACAGACTATGTCCACAGCCTTCCCTCAACCTGCAAAGCGAGAGGCTCTACCAGTAAGATTACCAGGGCCAGTCCTTGATAGGCCATGTTGGGTCCTGGTGATGATGCCTTTTCTAAATATTCAGAAACCACATTTAGTAAACCTTGGTTGATCTGAGATTAACAAAAAGCTGATGCCGAGTTTCCTGCTTCCCGTTTCCTCTAACCTGTTGGTTTGTTTTACTTTCTTGCATCCATCTCACACTTACTAAATGTTCATCTTACATGCGCTACTGCTCTCCATGGGGCCATCTGTCTTGCTTCCGTCCTTCAGCTGCAAGCTCTTTATTTTTTTATAGAAACAGAGGAGGGAGCAACTAATTCAGCCTAGAGGGATCAGACAGCTTCACAAAGCAGACATTTAAGCTGATTTTTTTTCCTCCCTCCTCCAGAAGATGGATTGGAAAAGCCCTTATGATCACATCAGCAATTCTCCTGCCAAACAAATTCTTCCATCTTTGAAAGATACACTTTGATATGTTTGGCTATTATGCAAGCAATCTAATCTAATTCTCTAAACCAACAATAAAAGCCAACTCTTCCTTCCCCATATCCTTTTCTTCCAAAATTAATTGAAAAGAAAAATAAATGAAAACTCTATATAAATGTTTTCTGTTTAAAACTCCAACAACAGAGATAAAAGTCCAACTTCTTAAAGTCATAGAACTTTGTATGAGAAATAGATGTTAGAGGCCCACCTCCTCGTCACAGAGAAGAGCGACTCCGCGGGGAGCACAGTGCCGAGTCAGGCCGCTGAGAGAAGACAGGCTCCTCACTCCTGGCCAGGGCCCCTCCCCCCAGCCATATTTGCTAAATATTTTCTTACCGGTATTTCTAGATATCTTAGGATAGCTGCTCAAGGAACAGGGCTTGTCCACTGATGAGCTATGTCAGACACTTCACAAGTCTCTTGTGTTCCAAAGGGCGTCTTACAGGCAACAACATCTGTGCTTCCTTCTTATTTTATTTTCTTATTATTTGTGATGCTAGTTAGGGTTGGAGTTTCAAGAAGTCAACAAAATGCCCACTGCCTGAGGAGAGACTGAAAGGGGAAGCCCAACAATGCTTCAGGTAAGATCAGGGACCCTCCACATTTTCTCTTCCATATCACTATTAGCAGGAACGAAAAGGGGACCATTCATGCTCTGGCAAGAGACCACCCTACAACCCCCAACCCTCGATCCTCCTCCAAGCCCTACATAACCAGCAGGATCCATTAGTTCCTAGGCATGTGTTAATAAATGCTATCAGGCTTACACCCTGGATGCTGTCCTCCTTGCTCTCTTTTCTTTTTCCAGCTTTATTAATGTATAATTGATAAATAAATTATATGTATTTAAAGTATACAACATAATGATTTGACTTTTGTATACATTATGAAATATCTACAACAATCAAGTTAATTAAAACAACCCTAAACTTACATATTTACCCTTTTGCGTATGAGGGTAAATATGTGAGAGGGTATATATGGTAAGAACACAGTATCAACTCTCTTAACAAATTTCCAATATGCAATACAACACTATTAACCATAGTCACCATGCTGCATACTAGAACCGCAGAGTTTTTATAACTGAAAGGTTGTAACCTTTGACAAATAGCTCCCCATTTCCTGGCAAACCTCCAAACTCCCAGCAACTACCACTACTCTGTTTCTATGAGTTTGACTTTTTTAAAGATCCCATAAATTACATGAATTATGTAAATTATTAAAAAAAGTGATAACATAAATTATTTGTCTTTCTCTGCATGACTAGTTTCACTTTGGTATTATGTCCCTCAGGTTTATTCATGTTATTGTCACAAATGGCAGGATTTCTTTCTTTTTTATGGCTGAATAATATATTGTGCATACACACCATACGAAAAAATATAGAATTCTCTATTCCAGTCCTACTTTGCTTTTCTTTTTTAAGATTGTTTTAGCCATTCTATATCCCTTGCAACTCCATGTGAATTGTAGGAGTGCTGTCAATTTCTGCAAAGAAATTTTCTAGGAATCTGATAAGGGTTGTATTGAATCTGTAGACTAATTTAGGGAGTTTGCTATCTTAACAACATTAAACCTTTCATTCCATGAAAAAAAAAAATATATAGAATTCACCAGAAAGTACTTTTAATGATTACATCTTTAAATAAAGAAAAAGTCCAGTGAAAGGGGGTTGATTAGATGGTGATTAGTATATAACCTGCTGGTATGTTTTGTAAAGTTTTTATGAGTAGAGTTTTATTAATCATTTCTAAACCTTAGGAGAAAAAAAGAGACTTTTAGATAAAAGTAGGAGAGACATGGTTTTGTTACAAAGTCTCACTAGGATAAGGAACACTTGAATGAATTTCTTCTGGGGTTGTGATCCCTGGAGAAATCTTCAAGAAAAGAATTTACATTGTTCATCCCAGTCCTAGAGAGGTTTTGATCCTAATCAGATGGCCTGTTGCAGGTCCCACCAATGGGTGGATCTAGAATTAAGAATGTCCCCCTACTCTTCACAGGTCCCCCTTGACATGTCAGCTGTTCCGAGCTGAAGTGCTTGCAGAATTAAGGTCACATTTAATGTATGTGATTATTGTTCCTCATTAAATATTAAGTATATCTATGAAATGACATTGTTTAAAGGTACTACGGTTTTTCAACACTTTAATTGTATAAAATGATCTCAGCCAAGAAATATAAGATTGAATACAGATCTTTAGATTTAATAGAAGAGGGAAACAAAAGCTTAAAACTAGGATAGTTGTAAGGAAGATGTTTATTTAAAATAAATGGAGTGAAGAAGACACAGAGTAGTTACAGGTAGCAGTTATGCTCCCACCTTCCCAGTAGATGTCAGTATAAGACAATGTTCCTGGCATTAACCAAGCTTTAAATCAGTAGCAAAAAGAGTATGAAGTTATAAAATAGAGAAGACATAATAAAGATGAGGGGACCCACCTTTAAATGTCATTATTTAAAAAGAGCTTAGCTAAAGAAAGTTTTTTCATGGGTGAGATCACAGAGTTGGATGAGAGGGCCTCAGAAGACCCCATCTGGCCCCCATATTCCTTGTCACTTCCGCCAGAATCCCTGGGATATCTCACAGGTCTCCAGAAGGACTTGGCATTGTAAAAAGAGTTGCTGCTAACTAGTGGAGTAACCAGTGAACACTCCCAGAGAATATCATTGTTCAGCCAGATGTACTCTCTTTGAGAAACCAAATACTACTCCTGCTTCTCCAAAATTTATAATATAAAAGTAGAAATCCTGTAATCCACAAAAATATATCATTATGAGGATTACAAAAGTGAAATAAGGAAAAAGAGGGGAATCGAATGTCGCATGGGTGGTTGTGGAAGACGTTGAGCCAGTGTGGCGAGGCTGCTCGGAAAAGCTGGCCTTTGAGCCGTGAAGGAAGAGCCCCAGCTGCTGCTCCACATTCAGTTTTTATCCTCCAAAAATAAACCCCCTGCACCCTAATAAAGACAAACAGAATGAAGAGAGAAAAGTAAACATGGATTATTTTTTAAGTTCACTACATAAAGTTATATTGATACTTTAAAAGGAAAATAAGGGGAAATAACATTTCTATTGAGCACCTAACACACGCATACACTGTTATATAGTTCTTACCAAAATCCTGAGATATAAGTGGTATTGTTCTCATTTTTAGATAAAAGAGCCAAGGTTCATCAAAGTTATATAATTTGCCCAAAATTATAAAATCTAATGTTTATAAGTGATTATTCTGTACCAGCTATCGAACAAAGTTCATTCACAACAATCCTAATAAAGTTACTATTATTCCCATTTTGCAGATAAGGAAGTTAAGTCTTACAGAAAATAAGTGATTGTTTCCCCAAGGTCACTGGGCTCCTCAGTACAAGCATACTTGGAGATACTGTGGGTTTGGTTCCAGACCACAGCAGTAAAGTGAGTCATATCTTTTTCTTAGTGGAGGGTCCTGCCTTTAATTTGTAAAAACCACAACACCTGTGAAGCACAATGAAGTGAAGCACTATAAAATGAGGTGTGCCTATAGTTGATCTGAAATTAACACTCGGGTTGCAAGTTCGGTTCTCTGGGAAGCAGCCTCTGAAATGAAATTAAAGTTGTCATTGCTTATTAGGGAATGCCCTTAGGATTAGCACCTGTGAGAGGAAGGGAAGGGCAGCAGGACTGGGAGGCCCATTTGAGCTGTCTGGCACTGAGCCAAATAGCCCAGTTTTTATACACATGCCCCTGTCAGTCATTGGATGTGAATGTGGCTCTGCGCAGCTGAGATAGACCATGCAGGGCTGACAGCTGACAACTGTCTACTGACAGCACTCCAGGAGCTGGAACCACAAGCCCTTCTAGGGAGGGACATCTGAGCAGCACACCTTTATGTCCACCGCATCGTGTCTCTATCTTACTCTCAGTTCTGTTTTCCTACTAGCCCCATGATGGTGGGAGCCCGAAGGGTGGTGCCAGGCTTTGACAGCGTTGTAATTATGGGGTTGCAGAGTGGTGAGCCCAGGCCCCGGGCTTCCCAGGGAAATGAGCCCCAGGCTCTCAGGCCTTCCATGCCTCAAAGAGCATCAGCCAGAAATCCAGAAAGAAGGCTCACAGCGCTGAATCAATAGTAGGGTCAGTCATTAATTTCTTGTTTTCAGTTGTTTATGAACAACCAGGTGACCTAGCAAGGGGGGTGCCAACCCACCTGTCAACCCAACAGTTGGTCCAGGCACTTCTCTTTAGTAACATCTGATCTGCCTGCTTCATGCCGCTTACCCCAGAGGCCACCCAAGAGGGCAAACCGACCTGGTATGCACCGTGCTGGCCTGGGCCCATTGCTCTGCCCGAGGTGAGGATAGTATTGAGTGGGCTATTTTCCATTTGTAAATATAGTCAGCTTGTGGTATCTCAAGTGGTGAGAAGAGCAAAAGTCCAGCCTGAAACACAACAAATTCTCACAGTTCTGCTTAAGTTCAGAAAACAGATGACCTGACAAGAGGCAGAAAGCTGGAGAGTATAGCTCACTCAATGGCAAGTGAGCACAAAGCAAAATCCTCTATCTATGGTGAAATTCTTCTCCAGTGTCATACTGGTTGCACATGCAAGAGAGTCCTGAGAGATTGCAGAATGGTCACTTAGAAAGGAAAACATGTTGCCTGGTTGCTCAGAAACCTCAGCGTGTCATCTTCTTCCTGTGCTGTAGTCACTGCCCCCATGCACTTCGTAGGAGCAGCCACTCCTTGCTCCTGAAATGCCACTTCCCCTTTGTCACAGGTAGCAGAACCCAGCAAAGCTGCAGTTTATATTCTCCTCCAGAAAACTGTCCCTCCCCTTCCTCCAGGGCAAAGTAATTTCTCTTTTAAGTTAATTTGGTACCTACTACAAAGCAGCAGGATTCTAGTGTTTTAAACTGTTCATGAGTGCTTGATTGAAAGCCAGATCTCTTGGCTCTGGGCTCTAGGTATTCTGACTCAACAGAATGGAGAGGCCTGAGAATCTGCACTTTCAGAATCAGCCCTGATAATCCTGCTGTGCTTGATCTGCAAAGGATACTTTGAGAAGCACTGGCATTGTTATTTACAAAGATTTCTTCTCTCCCAAAGAAGGAGATGACACACTTGCTATAGAGTCTATTTCTTCCCCCTAATTGCCTGTCTTATTCATTGCCCTGTCTCCCACAGCATCTAGCATGGTAACTTGCATACAGCCGGTGGTTGAACATTGTATATTGGCCTGCCAAGAATCTTTCTGTTCTCCTGATTTTCTTTTTACTTTTCCAAATGATTTGAGATTTGTAGGAAAGCCCAACTCATTCCTGTTTCTCACATATTTCCCTCCCATGCTTCTTCATGTCCCAAGAGCCAGAGGAGCTGCTTGAGCTGGTCCTCCTTTAGCAGATCTTTTAGTTGCTTAACAAGGGATTTTTGGCATGATATTTTTGCTCTGTAACTTTTAAAAATACACATTAGTCATATTTTAGAAAATAAAATTATTAAGAAAAAAAATCCTCATTTCCTCTTTAATGCACATCTTCACACATCCTGAAAAGACCCCTCTTTCTGGCATCTGTGTCAACAGACTTCTTTTCCTTTGGACCTCTCCTTCTTTTCTGAGAAGGCTGGGAATTAAAGATAGAAAGGGGATTTGAGGGGAACAAAGAATCTAAATACTGTTTTAAAAGAACAAAACTTGTTATATTATTTACTCCTACCTATAAAAAATTAAGTATGAAACTAATAGGACAACTTTGATCAAGCACACTGTGTCGGGGACAGACATTTGGACAAGAGCATTTTAAGGAATTCAGTATCTTTTTGCTGGCTTTCAGAATCCACTTAGCACAACAGGTAGATAATTAAAAGAAGGTAGGGACTGTGTACATCAAAAATACAATAGCAAATATCTATTACTTCCAATGTGCTGAGTACTGATATAAACACTAACATTAAATTATTTAGCTTAATTTTTGCATTAAATTATTTAGCTTCACAATAGCCCTATGAGGTAGGAATGATTGTTGCCATCATTTTACAAATGAAGAAAATGAGTCACAGAGAGGTTAAGTGACTTGCAAAAGGCCACACAGCTCTTCAGTAGCAGAGTTCGAATTTGAACCTAATTAGGCTCCAGAATTCATGTCCTTAAGCACAAAGTCCAAGTTAACTAGGGTTGTGCAAACAATTTTAACATTTTAGTCATTTGAAGACCTTAAGTAAAATTGCAAGGTCCCAACTATTCTAGTGTTTTCTAGGAAAATAAGCCCACAGTCAAGCCTTAATCAGACAATTGTTCTCATAGTTACCATGACCCAGCCTTATCCCTTATCTGACAGAGTTTGCATGGTTGAATAGCCAGGCTCTACTTTAAGGAAATGCTTCTTTTATTCCTGGACTTGGTTGTTCTCCTGAACTCCTTTATTCAAAAAATTTATCAGGCAACTACTATATGCCATGTATTATTCTACGTTCTTGATCCAGAAGATTAGTGAGCTGTGTTGTTTACCCTCCATGGGAGAACTCAGGTTCGTGGTCATGGATGAACAGGAGAGGTAGGGGTAGGTATGAATACTCATGCATAAGAAAAACAGCTATGTAACAGGTTAAAACCAGCACCTTAAATAACTATTGGATAGCTAACATATAAGACACTCGAGCAGTCCCCATAGACATCACAAACAAGCCTGGCGAGCCAGGGAGGGGAGCCCTATAAGCTCCTAGGAATTTTAGAGGTCGAGAACATTCCCTGTGCATGGGATTTGGCATTATATGGTTCCTTAGGAACTGTTGTGGCTGGTCTTGGACATCTTTTGTTAACTAGTAGAATTAGAAGATAATGTGATATTGGAGTAGAAAGATTTATCTTGGTGACTATAGGATGATGGTTCCATTGTACATATAATTATACAAAGCTAAGAATCCAGGAAAGAATTGTAAGAGAAAGAATTTAAAATAAGATTTTCTATGAAAATACCCACCTTGATCCTGAAAGAAAATAAACCAATGGCAACAGCAGCAATGAGCAGAGTCTTAAGCAAAGAAACAAAATTCAACTCACTGGAGTCAGTGTGAACAAAGTTGAGATCAACTATGTAAAATATGTGTACCATAAGAAGGCTTTCAATCAAATAAATAAAGTATGTACAAGTTAGAAAGGAAGAAAGAAAAAGGAAGGAAGGAAGGAAGGAAGGAAGGAAGGAAGGAAGGAAGGAAGGAAGGAAGGAAGGAAGGGAGGGAGGGAGGGAGGGAGGGAGGAAGGAAGGAAGGAAGCCCAAGTAGTATGTGGGCAGGTCAAGAATTTTTCATCTCTCTCCCAATGACAGGAGTAATAGGTGTGACCACGGTCACAGCTGATAAACCATTGAATACCCGTTTCTGGGCTCTCAGAGCTGTGTAAGGATGGGTCCTGATCCCACTGTGCTGTTTGTTTAGCCATGTATTCCTTCTATCAATACCTCCTTCTAACTTCACTGCCTTCTACAGTAAATATTTTCCCCAATTTGCCTAAGTATTAAATGTTTTCATGTGCTGCCACTGACATAGCCAAGTAGTACAATCAGTGAACAAAACAAAGATTGCTTCCCTTGTGGAACTTACATTCAAATGGGAGAGTCAGGCAATAAACAAGAAACACTAAATATATGTAAAAAGTAAATAATATCACCTTTTAACATACTATAAGTGCTGCATAGAAAACAGGCAGGACAGGGTAATGGGGATCAAACGTGCCAACATGGAAGGCGAACGGGACACAACCGTCAACAGAGAGGTCAAGACGAGTCTCAGAGAGGGTGGCACTTGAGTAAAGTCTTGGAGGAGGAAAGGAAATCTTACATGAGGATAACAGGGGAAGAGCATTTTAGGTAGCAGAGTTCGCAGGGAAGCACTAAGGTGAGAAGGTGCCTGCTGAGCTGGGGAACAGCAAGGCCAGAGAAGTTGGAACACAGTGAACGAGGGGGAGAATGGTGAGAGATGAGATGAAAAGGGCTCCCAGGCCCGGTTCCCACATGTGAGTGTGTGTGTGTGTGTGTATGTGTGTGTTTCAGCTTTCCCACACCATCCAGCAATTCTCAGACACCAGCAGGGTGAATTCATCTCAATTCTGACACTACCACTGGAGATAGAATCAGATTCGGCAGATAAAAGGCTCAGTCCCAAAGACCTCCCTCCACTTCAGGCACGAGTTGCAAGCCCAGGTTGCTACCTGAGCTTCTGACCCACCAGCTACAAATTGGAGGTTCCAATGACCCCCTCCAACTCGGGATGGTAATCACAAGTCCAGGATGTTGTATGTACTTCTCATCAACTGGCCATAAATCAGAAGTTCCCACCTCCACCTCCTCAGCCTCAAATAATTTGCTAGAAGCGGTCACAAAACTCAAGAAAACCCACTTACTCACTAGATTAACTATTTATTACAGGATATTAAAAGATACAAATCAACAGCCAAAGGAAGAGATACATAGGGTGAGATCCTCATGGAACTTGGGGTCCAGCACAGAGGTACATGGGAGCCTTCTGGTTCCCCAGTTTGGAAGCTGTTTGGAAAAAAAGGCCAAGGAACTGTTCTTTTGGGTTTTTTACAGAGGCTTCAGTACATAGTCACAATTGATTAAATTATTGGCCATTGATTACAGTTTATATCATTGATTCAACCTCAATTTCCTGCCCCTCCCCAGAAATCAGAAGGTTGGACTACAAATTCTAATCTTCTAACCACGTGGTTAGCTCCTACTGGAAACCAGCCTGTGCCTACAGGTGGGGGTCTAAAAGTCACCTCATTAACATAACAAGAACACCATTGTTGCTCCCATCACTTATGAAATTGCAAGTGGTTTAGGAGCTATGTGCCAGAAATAGGGAGGAAGACCAAGTATATATTTCTTATTATAAATCAGAGCATCATAGAAAGGAAAGGGGAACCAATTGTTCTGGGTTTCTTAGGCCTCATAAGGACTGGCTCTTACTCTAAATGAAACCAGGAACCACCACAGAGTTTTGAAAAGAGAAGTAAAACAGGTCTTAGCAGGATCTCTCTGGCTGCTTTATTGAGAATTGGCCATAGGAGGCTCAGGAAAGATGCAGAGAGGTCAGTTTAATCCAAGCTCAAGATGATGATGGTTTGAACCAGGATAGTAGCAGAAGTAATCAGAGTCTGGATACTTTTTGGAGGGTGTATTGGTCAGCATAAGTAGTTGTGCTGTGGTAATGAGAGACCCCAAAATCAACACTTTGTGTCCAGAGTGAGTCAGCTGTGGCTCTGCCCCTTGTGACCTGGCTCTGGGTCCAGGCTGGCAGAGTGGCCTCTCTATCTGGAACACTGCAGGAAGTTGTCGCAGAGGGAGAAAGAAGACGTGGCAAATACATATAAATACAACACATATGTTATCTCTTATTGCAAGCACTGTATATGATATCCATCAACTCTGCCCTCATTTATATGATCAAAGCAAGTCAGATAGGCACTCCTAAACTCAACAAAGTAGGGATATTTAATCCTGCCAGGGGGTAGGGTATGGCAGGAACAGAAACTAGATTATTAGGTGAAAAGTAACACTATTGGCCATATTGAGTCAACAGAATTTCTTGATGGATTTGTTACCAGATGGGAACTGACCTAGAGTCAGTCAGCCTTGGTCTAGCCTGCAGTGTGTGGGTTCTTGACTTCAGGCAGGAAAGACTTCACAACATGAGTCCAAGTCATTATGAGAGTACATTCATTAAACTGGGGACAGTGAAACAAGGAAGGACCTTGTTTCCTTGGACAGAAGGAACAACAGGAGAGCATAGGCGGTTCTCCGCTTTGGCTCCCTAGAAACCTTATGGGAAAGAAATGAGCCAAGACAGGGCTGCTGCCATCTCACTAGAGAGTCAGAGAGAGGGGGCCTTGGAGACAGAATCACAGGGTAAGCCCAGGAAGAGCTACTGCTGCCCATTGCTCCCCTGGTTGCCAGTCTCATGGGGATCCTTAGAGTTTAAGGGAAAAGTCACTCAGAAAGAAGACTCAAGTGGGCAGAGGGTGCTCACTAGTTCCCTTGTCTTGAAAGGTTTTATCTGCTTTTGCAAAGGGGGAAATTTTAAGGAAGATCTCAGCTTTTAAAGGTGCACCCTTCCAGGGTTGTAGTTTCTCCTGTTTGGTCAGAAGAGGAAAGTCCACCCTGGGGGTGGGGTCTCGCACCAGTTTTGCCCACTGCTAGGCAGCCAGGGCTTTCCGCCATGGTATCCTTCTGTATCTGGCTGTAAATTGCTCAACCACTTTGTTCAGCTATCTGTCTGTTTACCCATTCTACTTGCCACAGAATTCTCCTAGCTTCTTACTCACCTGCCTCAGATTGAATGTAGGGGTATGAGTAAAAGAAGTGTCAGAAATTACTTGAAGATTTTGATCTGAACAACTATTTGAGTGGATATTTGCCATCCACTGAAATGTCCAAGCTATCAGTAGGCTATAATAGAAGACTGGGAGTTTAGTTCTGGGCATGTTCAGGTCAAACTGTCTATCAGACATTCTAGTAGAGATGTCAAGTGGGAAGTTAGATAATCTAAGTGTGGATTTCAGGTCAGGCATCTGGACTGGAGACATAAATTTGGAAAACATTGTCATATGGTTGGTATTTAAACCATGAGCCCAAAGCGATCACTAGCAGCATGTAGACAGAGAAAGGCAGGAGATCAAGGGCTGACCCTGAGGCACCGCAACATGAAAAGTTAAAGACAAGGAAGTAGCAAGGGAGACTAAGACTGGGAAGAATTGAGCAATAAGGAAACCCAAAAGAGTATTGTGGAAGCCAAGTGAAGACATTTTATAAAATGAGGAAAGGAGCCAATTGCATGAAATCCTGACAAAGAGAGTTTTTCTTTTGCATTTGGAAGTGTGGAGACCATTTGTGACCTTGAGAAGAGCAGATTCGATAGGGTGGAATGAGTAAAGCCTGAATAGAAAGGATTTCAGACTCTCTCTCAAATAGGGAAGAAGAATTGAAGTCAGAGAATATAAACTGCACTCTGATTTTTGCAAGAATGAAGAGCAAAGAAATGAGGGCTAGTAGTAGTGGTGGAGTCAAAGAGAGTTGCTTTCTTTTTCTTTTAGGAATTAAAATAACATAGAAGGAAATGCTGAGGAGAATGGGGTCAGCAGTCAGAAGTGTATGAAAAATTACATAAGAGAAAAGGAAAAGAATTGTTGGAGTGCTCTTCTACTGCATGAGAGGAGAGGGCGGTGCTTAGCTCTAGACAAGAGCACAGATAGTACATCCCGGTCCAGACAGGAAGTATGTAGATGCAAATGCTAGTAGATGGAAAGGAGTGGCAAGGAAAGCATATGATAGGTCTCTTCTTGCTGCTTTCATTTTCTCACTGACTGGGACACAAGGTCATCAGCTGAGCGTGGGGATGAAGAAAAGGAGGTAAAGATTTGAGGAGAAATGAAAAGGTGTGAGATAGTCACTCAAGATAGAAATCAGAAGAGTGATTGCCTCTCGGCGGGTGGGGAGGGTTAGGAACAGACTGGGAAGGGACTTCAGGGAACATTTGGAGTGATAGTGGTATTCTACTGGGTTGGCCAAAAAGTTTATTTAGTTTTTTTCTGTAAAATAAAAGACATTTTTCTTTTCACCAGTAACTTTATCGATGTGGATATTTTGAATATGTCGGCTATCTCTCATGTGGTACAATGTTTATTGTTCTCAGTTAATGTCTCTTTTCAATTGCTATCAACTTCAATTGGCCTGCCAACTGTGGAGCATCATCCAGTGAGCAATCTCCAGCATGAAACTCCACAAACCACTTTGAACGCATTAAGCCAGTCACAGCACCGTCTTCATACACTTCTCAAGATGTTAACTGCACAAATCTTTTTTGGGTTTCAGTTGCGTTTTACCTTTTTTGAAATAATATAATTCAAAAATAATAAATTATATAAAAATATAATATGCCAAAAATGTTGCATATTTTCTTCCATCTTCAATATTAAAATGGCTACACAAAAATTCACTAATTTTGATAAGTTTTTTTAATGCATGCTCATATGACAGCTGTCACAATACAATCAAAATTGTTTCGAATGAAGTTAATGACAATTAAAACTACTACTTAACCAAAAAAACCAAACAGACTTTTTGGCCAAGCCAATATGTCTTGATAAGGGTGTGGGTTACTCAATGTATGCATTTGTCAAAATCATCAAACATAATCTGTTCATTTCTCTGAGCATAAATTGTATCTTAATTTAATAAGAAGGATGTGGAAGAGGAGAATAAGAAGGGGGAAGAGAGAGGGGAAAGAAGTCATAGAAGAATGAATGGAGCAGAGGAATGTGGCATTAAAGTCCTACTTGAAGTTTATTCAATTCAAGTAGGACTTGAATTCAATTAACATCAAAGTGTGGTATGTTATTTACCTGCCACATTCAGCTGCACAGGTGCAAGGCAAAATTGGGTTGATACAGGGCTATGGTTTTTCCAAGCAGGTAGTGTGAAGTGAGAGAGGTATAGAAGGGAGTGTTTGTAATGATTGACTATAGTGATTGTAGTTTTCAAAATAGAACCTCAGAGTGAGTGGACTGTATATCAAATCCATTAGAAGATGGTAATAAATGTATGCATGCCTTTTAGAGAAAACACATTCTTATTGTTGATCTGTTGTAATCAGTATCATGTATATTTTTAATCATCTCTAATTGCGTCTTATTCACAATGTATTCATGTGCTCTTTGGAGATATCCTATAACAAGCAAAGGGCCCTCCCTTGGGAGGACAGGCAGAAATACAGGGGTGAGCAAAAGTAGATTTACAATTATTTGTATGGAAAAACATATAATACAAGAATGAATAATAATACAAAAATAAACTCTGTTTTGGGTACTTGCAACAGTAAACCTGCTTTTGCCCACCCCAGTATTTTACTCAGCACATGCACATTTTCTGGCTCTCTGCCACACGGGCCAACGACAAAGCTATTTTTGCCTTCCTGGGTTCCAGGTAGTAATTCTGCCATTGCCATTCACTGGGTCTGGCCTCATGGTAGATGAAGTGAATAATGGTCCAGGGGATGTGACTCCAGAAGTGCAACCAAGTTTCTTACTCCTGAATGAAATCTTTTTTGCCTAATGTCTTGGCTAATGCCTGAATATTGCCAGAATTACAGTCTTCCAGCACAAGGCTTTACTCATAAATTAAAATTTAAGTGATCTGGTTATTGATAAATGATAATTACACTTATAATTTTCCCATTCTACCTTCTGCATTCCCACAAGGTTTTAAGAAGCTCTGAAGACAGTTTTGTCTTAAGGCTGACGAACTCAGTGCCGTTCTCTCTGCCGAGGACCCTGCTCACGATCCCACTGCTCCGCTGCAGCATCTGCAGACACAGCTCAGATCCTTCCTTTTGCTGCCTTGACTCTGCAACCCAGCTCCCCCAATTTACCTACGCCAGCCATTTTGGGAAAACTTCTTTACTGAAGGATCAAGGTAATTTTAAAGGGAACACAGGGAAAAAAATAAAAAAGTTAATCTGATGCTGGTTTGACTTTCTTCAGAATAAAGGTAACAGATACCTAAGATGTTAACTCCTCAAAACAGGGCTTCTGCTCGGGCTCAGAATGAACCTGTTTGCATCCTGAATCCAATGCCTTCCTATCTAAAGATCTCCTTCATCCCTGACTGGCGTGGCTCCATGGGTTGGGCATCATCCATTAAACCAAAAGTTTGCTGGTTCCATTCCCAGTCAGGGTACATGCTTGGGTTGCAAGCCAGGTCCTCAGTTGAGGGAGTGAAAGAGACAATCAGTCTATGTTTCTCTTACATATCAGTGTTCCTCTCCCTCTTTCTCCATCCCTCCCCTCTCTCTAAAAATAAATACAACCTTTAAAAAAAAAAAACTTCTCCCTCAAGGAGACTCTTGCCTCTAGTTGTCAGGAAAAAAAACCTTCATCACCTTCTGAAAAAGAGTGCCCCTCACCCAGAGGGGTTCATTATCACCCCGGAACGCCTCCTCCCCATTGAAGTGCATCCCAGACCTGAGCCTTTCATCAGGGGCTTCAGCAAGACAATTAACAATGTCTACGACCCCTCATGTGCCCATAGACAACCAGGGATCGGAAGAGGAGGAGCTATCCAGGGAGAGCACAGCTCTCCAACTCGGTCTCCTTTTTAGGGTTCCCCACAGGGTGAACTGAGAGCACACACCTGTTTATTTAACATCTGTTGATTTAAAGGTGGACCCATTACACTAACTCCATCACACATCCTTCAGGGACAAACATTAATGCTCATGGACAGTCTAAACCCATAATGAGGAAGAAGATTGTATTTACTACAATCACTGTAATTTTTTCCATAGAGCCAGGAACTCACATTAGTACATGGAACACAATCTAGTTTCTTTCTTATTTCCACATTCTTGATGGACATTTCCTTGGTTAATAAGAAAAACTTTGAGATAAGCATCTGTTGCGGGTTTGTTCTCATTCTGCTAATCTCTCAAACGGGTAAAGTGAATCAGTGGTCTATTGGTTTAGTCTCTACATTGACAACACTAAGCATTGGGTGATATCACTCTCCAGGCACTCTCCTCCTTTTCCTCACAGCGCTACCCCACACACTGGAAGGACTGTGTGGGGCAGAGAAGGGTTCACAGCAGTGACACAGAAACAGCGTGAACTTTGACTACAGAACTGAGATGGGGACATAAACCTGGGGTAAAGCACGTGCTGGGGAGATAGGCAAAAGAAGAGGCAAGCTTCGGTGGCACACAGAGACATATCATGAACAGACTTAAAGGCCATGCTGTTCCTACCCCTTTGAAAATATAAGGCAGGAATTCTGAGGCCTGGCTTTGTCAGATTGATGGCTCATCACACGCCCAGAAGGCTTTCACAGAAAAGAAAATTGGAAGCCTCTGGGTCTCACAATATATATTTTTAGCTTCTAAGTAACAAAATAATTTAATAACTTTTTGTTAAACATACATAGAGAATAACAATGATAACTTTTCATAAATACTGATAAGACTGGCAAATAAAACTAATTGAGAAGCAGTTGGCAAGGAGTAAATTGGCAACTATGGTTTAATATACAGTAGAGTAAGTTACAGATGAAATAACAACCCCAGTGGTAAAAATATTAAGAGCTGCTATAAAACATTTTGATGCCAAACTCCTGATTCTGTTAAAGTTTATTCACAATTATTTTTCTAAATCTTAGTTACAATAGTCCCTAATATTTGCCCAGAAGAATGTTTTCACTCTTTTCACATTACTTCACAAAAAACCTATAAGCACAGTGCTATTATCATTCCTATTCATGGAAAAAAAGGCTCAGAGAATTCAGTGGCATGCCAAGCGTTACGTTACGCAAACGAGGCAGCCACCCACATCAAGGAGACCAAGCCCATTCCTCCAACAGGACCTTTGACTCAGCTATTCCCTCTGCATAGAATGCTCTTGGCCCCAGCTTCATAGGGCTGGTTCCTTATTATTCTACTTTCATTCCAAATGCTGCCACCTCGGAGGAGTGCTGCCTAACCACCCAGTCTGAAGTCACCATCTCCCACTCCAGGTACTACTCTACTTCAGGGGTCACTAAACTACCTCCCCCTCAGTCCTGGCCCACCACTTATTGTTGTTATTTTGTAAGTAAAGTTTTATTGGAACATGGCCATATCCATTCATTTACATATGGCAGAGGCGAATAGTTGAAGTCAAGACAGAGATTGTATAAACTGCAGCTTAAATATTTACTATCTGGCCCTTTGCAGAAAGAGCTTGTCAGCCCTTGCTCTATATTCTATTGCTCCATTTATTTTCTTGACCACGCTAGTCATAATATGTGTTTGTGTGTGCGCCCCTACCATGCCTCTAGAATGTAAGCTCCATAAGGGCAGGGTTTGTCCATGGTCTTCACCATTGTATCTTCACCAGCTACGTCAGTTAGGTGATCAATAAATATTTTGTTGAGTGATAAATGGCTCTCAATATATTATAATTTCACAATCCCCAGGAAATTTTCTCTTCATAAGTAGGCTGACCAAAGAGGGAAAATCTGATCCTGTTTGCTGTTATGTATTTCATTGTTCATCGAATGAGTCTTTTTCTGCATTTAAAATATGTACCACAGGGGCATTGCCACAGAATTTGTTTTAATATTATTACATTAAATTATTTAAATTAATTGATTACTGTTTAATTTTTAAATTATGATGAACATTGGCATTTTGATAGTGGTATGAATGTTAACTGATGAAGTTTCAAAATCCTCAAACCATTTAATTTCTTAACACAATATATATTTTTCTAATAAAACAAAGCTGGGAAACACTACCTACTAATAATTACACAGTAGGACCATTTTAATCTATGTCTCATCTTCTCTCTACATTACTAGAAAAACCCTGGAACATTTATCATGGAGACTAAGAAAAAAAGGAAACTATTTGATTCCTGCTAGCAAATTCTTATTTATGTCCTTCCACCACCAACTCTTGCCTATTTCTCTGGCCCAAAAGACCAAAGAGAAGTTAGGGGTGGTGAGACAGTAACTAAATGAGGTTACCAGAGTCGATTCAGATGAAATAAGCAGAAGAAAAAATTTCTAAAATAGCATTTTCCAGTAAAATCCCCCACAAGCATCCCCCCAGACATTAATATATGGGCAGCCACTTGTAGTTCTAGCCTGAATCAGTGACAGGAGTCCAGCTCCCTCTGAAACGGAAGATCTAGTCTTTGACCTGGCTTGTCCCTTCTGCACCACTATGACCTTATCACATCACACCTTTCTTTATAAAGTTATTGTGACATTTATATTCTCCAGATGTTCAGTTTAAAAACAACAAAGATAGTTTATAAGCCAGATGATTGTGTTTTCCTCTTTTCTAATCATTCTCCCCCAAGTAAGATTTTTTAAAAATTGAATTCTTAACAAGCAAACTTAATTTTCTTTTCTCTTTGCTTCTCCAAATATTTGACTTCAAAACATTTAGAAATAAATGCAGAGGGGAAAAATTTTAAAGGCCATTTATTTTATGTTTGTTGTTCCTATGTCAAGAATACCTATTGTGATGGTTTTATTCAAATAAGAGACTCACTTCCCTTCTATGAGCTCCGTGTGAAAGAAGTTCCCAGGGTTAGGGAGAAACAATACACAATGCCAGTACTTCCTAAAGGCTAACTCCATGGAAACTAAAATACATTTCTTTATATAATTCATTTATTTAGCTTATCCTGAGTACCCTACCTAATCTAGCACCCCTAATCATTGTTTATTTCCTTGCCCTGTAGTCTTCATAATATGTATCTCCACATTACTGAAGGTTATTTATGTATTACCTAATTTATCATCTTCCCCATTAGCACAGAAGCCCCACAGCCTTATACACCACTGAATCTTCAGAGCTTTGAACAGTAACTAGCTCATAGTAGGTGATCAATAAATATTTGCTGAGTGCAGTGGACAGCACTGGTTCTCCCTACTGATTACATTTTTCTAAATCTTACATTGTTTCTGTGCATCCCTTTATGAACTTTTGATCCCAGTGGCCCCATCCCTCTATTCATCTTTAGGGCACTGCTCTGGAGCTACCAGAGCTATTTTGCCACCTGGTGCAGAGGACCTGAGTGCCTGGGCATTTCCATCTCCCATGGGCAGCCCACAGTCAAAGACTGACCGCTGTGGGACTATGAGCCCAGCTCACTTGCCCACAAGTCCTCAGTTCAGTATCTGTTTCTAAGGAGTCTGACCTATGACACTGGGTGATTGACCGAGTGCACTATAATGTTTTATATAAACTCAAATTACTCCTTGAAAGTTTTGCAATAACAACAAAAATGTCAACCACATTTTTCTTGGTTCTGTTCCAAACAGTAATGGGTTGATATTTACCACCTGGATTTATGGTAAAATTAGTTACCCAGAGTATTTTCAAAAGGACTCAACTTCAAAAGTAATTTCACAAACAATAACTATAAACCATTGGAAGAAAGAAATCACAGATTCAATCCCCATTAACCATGCAGAATTATACTTCTTTGAATTAATGCTATGATTTGAAAAGTACTGCTATTTTGAAAACAACAGAACTGTAACAAAAAAAAATGCATTTTCTTTTAATGCTCTTTCCTCATAACTCCCTACCAATATCTTCACTTCTCAGTCAAAATGGGGATAAAATAAGTTTACTTTGCATTCTTCAGAATATTATTAGCAAAATGATAGCATATCTAATTTTGTTTAAACTGTGCTTCACCTAAATATCTAAGTGCCAAGTTTGCTTCTTCAAATGTCCTTTACTTAGCTTCCAGTATCTCCCACAATTCATTTTCCTCTACAGGAATGGTGAAAAAGGACACTGTCAAAGGTCAAATCTCAGCATTAACTGCCAGATATAGAAATAGATAATGGCAGCATTTCCAAGAACAGGTTAATATAATTTTATGAAATCAATGCTAATAAAAAAGACAGCCACGTACATTTCCATTTTTCTGCCCTATAGATCTTGCAGCTATGCAGGAAGCAGGTATTTCCCAGTAATGCTTTTAGGATCATGACTAATATTTAATGAAATAAAGGGTGGCAGTTTGTATATGCAGTAGTGTGAATAAGCTGTAGAAAGAAAATATGAATGCTTTCATTTTTATAGTTTCTGTTCCCATATGCATAGTTTCCAAAGCTTCAGTCATCCCCTTTTACTTCGACAAATTTTTCTGTGTCACTCCTCACACCAAAAGTATATTAATCAAGAGTTATTCTTAACAGCCCTGGGTGGTGTGCCTCAGTGAGTGACAACATGTGAATCAAAGGGTCACCAGTTCGATTCCCAGTCAGAGTTGCGGGCCAGGTCCCCAGTCGGGGCGTGCGAGGGAAAACCACACATTGATGATTCTCTCCCTCTCTTCCTCCTTCTTTTCCCTTCTCTCTAAAAAATTAATAAAAGATTTTTTTAAAAAAAGAGTCATTCTAATCAAAAATCCTTAAGAGTCTCATTTTATTGTGTATCGTGTATCTCCCCTTACATGTATAGCCCTGGCTGTAACAACACTGCATCTTCACAGGATTGCTCTCTCTGACATTATTTCTGATGAACAACTGATTTTAGACTATATGTCTGAACAGATTTTGTTCACTTAATGCTTTTCACTTACATGGACTTAGTGAGGATCCATGTCCACCTTAGCCACTTTTTTTGCCAACAGCCAAGACAATAGGAGTGATTCTTATTCTTCAAGTTCCCTGGGCCAATCAATGGCTTCACCCTGGCTCTTCCTCCACATTTCAGGGGGCCTCAGTTGGACATCCAGGGCATTATGTGTTTGGAGCATCCATTCTCAGTCATGTCAAAACATCTGTGACAATATATCTATAGAGATAAATAAATGCTAGGAACTTAACATAGGCACAGAGAGTGCATTGTCTAATTTATATATGCACACAACATGTCACATGTGCAATGAACTATGATAATTGTATATATGTGGGTTTAGGGTTATCAGAACTGTAGAGAAGCTAATTCAGCTCCTTCATGATAAGTCCACTAAATATTTTGTTGCATAGTAATTAGGCATAAGTTGCTGTGATTATTTTGACCAAACCGAGTTTAATAGTTTCTGTCATTTGTTTGTTTTGCTGCATGTGCTTTAACAATGTTTGTAAATGTCAATGTTGACAAATTTCCTAACATCTTATGAATCCAAATAAAAAACAGCAGTCCAAAGACACTCCCTCTCTCTCTCTCCATCCTCCCTCACTCACACACACATGCACACTCACATACACACACCACCCCTGGGGCTCCCTGGGCAGTAGTCCTTACCTATTGTCCCTAGGATCAGGTATTGTGTTCTTATTTCAGCATCCCTCTTATTTACTGCACCGGTTACCCCCAACCCTACTCATAACAAGGCTTCTTCAACTTGAAAAGCACAGTATAGAGTCAATTAAATCTTTTCCATCCCTCTTCCCAAAAGCTGGGCCCCACACTCTAGAGGCCCCATGTGTTCAAAAAAATAAAGTTCAAGAAATATATCAGATAACCCATGGTCACCTCTGTTCCTCAAAACCTGGTGTTCAGAACTGACACAATATAGCCTATAATCCTAAACATCCATTTTTATAACTAACACCATCCAGGTCCCAGGGAAGTATTTCTTTACATGTCTCGCCCTATGCTCCATGATCTCAAATTGAAGACATGAAAATTTGTGGGATGTATGGTTGCTGACTTTAGAGATTCTGCTTTGGCTTTTGGGGAGATTTGAGAGACAAAAACATTTGAGTAAAACAAATACAAATTAATTAATTTCTCAAATCTTCCCTCTCAGCATGAATATAATCAGTCCTTGTATTAACCAAAGAGAATTTCCCGGTGGTCTCAAAGCCAACTCCAGAGGGACTGTTTCCAGGACACTCACAGATGACCATGGTACTCACAGTATATCGAGCAATGTTAACCAAGTCATTTTACTCTTCAGTTGTATATGTGTAGGTTTGAATGTGATATTTGTGAAACATGATACCACTTTCTATATTGCATGTCTCTTGATAAGGCTTTAAGAAATTGAAAAGTCACATTTATAACTGGTATGACAAAGTATGATATTATGTAAAATTTTTTTAGCACAAATCAAAAAGTGTTTCAAAAGAATCTCGCTGACTAAAGAACTTTTTGTAATACTTAAAACAATTTATCTCACTTTTATTTTCTTTTACATATACTATAAAGCAGCAGCTCTCAAAGTGTGTCTGTGACCTCCTGGGAGTTCCAAAACCCTTTCAGGAGATCCTCGGATCAAATTTATTTTCATAATAATACTAAGATGTTATTTTTTTCACTGTGCTAACATTTCCACAGATGGTACAAAAGCAATGATGAATATAACTTTTGGTGCCTTACTACAAATCAAGTCAGTGTCATCAAATTTACTAATAATCACTGTATTCATCAAACTGTACACTCACATTTTTAAAAAAAGAATATCCTGAATGAAGCAAAAAATACTTCTGCTACATAATGAAGTGCTATGCTTATCTTGAGGGAAGGCACTTGTGCAAGTGGGAAGTGAAAACTGTCTGCCACTGTGAACTTGATAACTTCCCAATATTTCAAGATTCTTCTGACTAGGTTGGTTACAATATTAACAAATGTGATTATTTTTATATAGTATAAGGAAATGTGTGAACATTCAGAAGACTGGCATAATTCAGTGGACCCATATTTTCCAAATAACCACTGCATGTTGTTACAAAATCGTACATGAGGAAAACACTCATTCAACATGCAAAACACCGATGGATGTTAATGTAACAGAATATGCAAGTTCATTGATATGGTTTCAGGTTTGATATTGCAACTAATAATCAAGAAAATACCATTTGTCAGGTTTTTGTGTAATATCAAAGAAGAATACCCACAATTATTGAAAATGTTGTTAAAGGCTATTAAAACCCAGATGATATATAATCTGATATATATGTAGATAGATAGATAGATAGATAGATAAATAGATAGATAGATAGATCTTTCCAGATAAAGGCTAGATATTTTTCATATACTTCCACCAAAACAACATAGTGTAATAGATTGATACAGAAATAGATATAAGAATCCAGCTAAATTACATTAAATCAGATATTAATATTAAAAAGATTTGGAAAAATGTAAAACAATCCTACTATTCACACTAATTTTTTTGAAAATATGTTATTTAGTTTTATTTAGTTTACATATAATGTTAATGATTTGTTATTGTTGTTTTAAAGTAATTATTAAATATTTTTAAATTTTTCTCAGTTTTAATTTCTAATACTATAAATATCAATGAACAAAGTTTACAAAAACTAAGGCTTTGGGGGCTCCTCAGTAATTTTTATAAGACAATTCTGAGATTTTTTAAAATGGAAATTGCTACACCAGATTGATATAGAGTAAAAATCTATATCTAAATTAGTCTAGGAACTCTTTCAATACATATAAAATAAAAAGTTATAAAACATTACTTTATCAGACTACTTTCTTTTTTGGTAGAGCATAAAATAATGATGCATCTGGGGGAAGGGTCAAGTCAAGGAACATGTATAAAGGAGGCATGGACAAAGCCAAAGTGGGGAAGGGTTGAGAATGGGAGGTGGGGGTGGGTGGGGCAGGGGAAAGTGGTATCAGGAAAATGGAGACAAATGTATTTGAACAACTAAAAAAAATTTTTAATGAAAAAAAAGAAACATTATTTAGGCTGGAAATTTCTAATTCACCAAATACACATCTCCAGACCTACAACCACCCACACAATCTAAATTTTGGGATTCATAGACTTAAGAGATATGTATTACGATAGAGAAAGATAGTTGAGCCTATAAAACAGGCTCCGAGTCAACTTAATCCAACCAGCCACATGGATGAAGATGTCACGTCTCTTGTTTTCCATTTACTTGTCTTGCTGTAAGAGAAAATGGTCAGCTTTCTTCTCACCTTCAAGGCACTGTACCTCTCCATTAGAAAAAAGTCCCAGTGAATTTGCCAGACTGTAAGCCATCAAATTGGCCACTTTTTTCAAAGTGCAGAGAAAGGGAGTGGGCAGAGGCTAAATTATATTACTGATGGTGACTGAAAGAACACTTTTTTCTACTGTAACAATTACATTGTTTGCATATAGTAAATGAATAAATTCATATTCAGAATAAATACTTTACCTAGGCGTCTTCCACACATTCTTTTGAGTTCCTTGGATCTTAAAAATAAAAAAATGTGAGGTTGGATAAAGGATTTCCAACTGTCCAGTTCTAAAATTCTTTGATTCCATGGAGTAGAAAGTGAATGTTCCATTAGCAAACTGAGACCCAAAAACTCCAAGGGTGAAGCCCACATCTGGCACCAGTTTTCTTCTGTTAGGTTACCCTTCAATGGGAACCACTTGCCAAAACATTAGAATAAAATAATAATAATGATGCATCTTACAATATATAGATTTTTAGGTTTATTGAAAAATGAACCATATGCCCAGAAAACCTATGAGTAATTACACCAAAGATATCTCACAGTCCTACATATGCAATTACACATTCATTTTAGAAAAGAATCTCCCTCATGCCTCCTTATATCACTAGCTTTTTTAGCACATTTAAATGTGATCTTCATTACAAAAATTCTATTTACACTTACTTTAGCAAGGGATCACAATCATACTTGTAATGTGAGAAGGAGATGCTGGCTTTCATTTCAGTCATGACTTTTCCTGATATGCATGACTCACACATCCATATCCAATTCACATTGTTTAGTTCAAAATTATCCAAAGACCTTTACTTGGCTTTTCTCTTCATCCTAATGGGACTTTCACTTTTCCTGGGAAGAACTACACCCTATTTGATAGTTGCACTGAGCCGTTATATCTAGAGCCATAACACGCAGTCAATTTTGCTGAGGCTCACGGCTGTCCCTGTCACCAGGCCACCCTGGTGGAACACTCTACCACTCATTTGTGATGCTGTCATAGGAACTTCTGCAAAAACAAAAATTTAAATAAAATAGATGAGCAGTTTCATGGTATTTGACCCAACCACGAAAGTGGTTTTGTAAGGAAATGCTTACAACACATACTCATTAAGTTCAGTTTCATCTACGTACTTAGTTTTCTCATTAATGCAGAAATTTGTTTAAAAATTACTAATATTTATGTATAAGAACCACATGATAACTTGTCTTTTCCATAATCCACTTCAGAATCGATTGATAGTTATGGGAACAAGATCAAGAATTTTTGTTTTCTTATCTTCTATATCCCTTTCCTGAAGCAAAGAGCACAAAACAAAAATTCATGAAAACATGACCTCTGACAACATAACTCTTCCATAACATGACACCATGACCTCAAGTCCTCCACCCAGCTCCCATTCTCAAACAAGGGTAGGTCATCAGGATAACTGCCTGGGAAGGGTGTGTGGACGACATGGAAGTAAGAGCAAGACTGAAAGGGAAGATGGCAGGCAGCCCCAGAACAGAGAGCAGAAAGGAGGGTAGATTTCTGCCACGAAACCTGGAAATATTTGCAATCTTCATTAAAGTACTGGAAGTCCTATTCAAGCGCAGGACTCAGAATGGTCCCTTTAGGTGTGTAAGCTGTAGCAAACCTCTGCCATCAGAATAACCCAGGCAGACCCATGAAATTCCCGGCCAGTTAGCTATGCAGACGCACCTAGGCATTTCATTGCTCATAAAATAACTCAGTCCTACAAAATATCATTGAATATTTTAGATCCTGCTCTTCCCATTCTTTATGGTACATATTTACTGTTGATATTACTATACATGCTTAATGGGGAAAAGGAAATAAAAAATACAGGAATAAAATAAATATTTTTTATCTCCACTAATATCCTACTGCAAGAGGATATAGGAGATTAGGAAGTATTAGATCACCCAGGTATGACATCATGGCACCCTGGACTGGGCTATGGTTGTGGGGCAGAATGAAGTGGTTGTATTTTGAGCATTGTTTTGAAGTTAAAATCAAAAGAACCTGAGGTTGGTTGGATGCAGCCTGTGAGAACAGTCAAAGAGAACCCATAGTTTTCTGGCTTGTGCATCTGGGCAGATGGTGGTGTCATTTACTGAAACGGAGCACAGGAATAAGGGGGGTTGGAGAAGGGGGAATGATGTGTTCAGCTTTGGACCATTGGTTATTTAGGTGCCTGTGGGACATGTCAGCAGCTTTGGAGGACACAGCTGCAAATCAGAAGAGAAAGCAGCCAGCAGTGCCAGAGTGACAAACTGTGCAGCTCTTCGCTCTCTGCAGCCAGGGAGGCTAATTAAAGAACGGCTGACTGGTAATCAAGTACGTTAGAGTGGAGGCATGCATCTCCTGTAGAGAGGCTGTAGGCCATTAATACACTCTGCAGCACTTTTTACTTATGTTACTCTCAAACCAATAACACATCTAGAAAGTTAAATGCCAATTCCACATTCCTTAGTATCTGCAAATCAAAACTTGTCTTCCAGTAACGTGTAGAAAAAAACAAAGTTGCATTCAAAGGTGCATACGTGATTATGCCATGCTAAGTGAAGCTATTCATGAATCTCACAGGTTGTCTCTTTGTCATTGTTCATTAACCAACCTGCCTCGCTCAGTCCATAATTTTAAACCCTTCGCTAGGCGATGCTTGTGGCACCTTCCAGGAGAAATCACAGAAACAATTTAGCATGAGGGTGACTGATAAGTTCATTGAAGTATACTGTCTATCACATGATCAACAGCAATTGCCCCCTTCCTTGACATGTTGTCTGACAAAAAGATCTCCTTTTTCCTAAAATTAAAACCAAATATAAGCTGAAAAATATTTTGATCACATTTATGGGGCAGGTATATCAATATTTCAGTGTTGCAAACCAACCCAAGCTAATTTGGTCAATTAACAAATTGTCATATTAAAAGTAAGGCTGTCACCTCTGCAAACTCACTACTAGGTGAATGTTACAACAGAAATCTTGGACAAAATTTTGCAACATATACAAATTTATTAGTAATCAGGAGCAAAACCTGGTTACTCCTAAAAAAGTCCCTGCCCTGTGTCGTAGACAATATTCTCCAATAATTGCCTTGCAGGAAGAGTTCCCTCTGAGACAGATGAATGATTTTCTGAGAGTAGAATCAGCAAATCTTCTAATTTTATTAGGTAGCATTAGGTGGCCTGGTCCTTCACCAAGCAGGGAACGCAGAACCAAATAGAGTTACAGACCTTGTTCCTAACTCCAAATATTTGTTGTTGCTGTGCCTGCTTATTCTCATGGTTTATTTATTCAGGGAAGGTGGGGCCCACCAAATCTTTCTAATGTACCACATATTTTTAAAACACTAAATTTCAACAATTAAGTATCATTGTTAACATCCCTTATGCTGATAATTAACAAGCCCTATGGTGCAGACTTAGATGCCTATATTTACAACACTAGTGCTCATCTCTTTAGAATGTGGATTTTTAGATAGAGAGCTTTAAGTGCCAATTAACCAATTCTGCCTAGAAGACATATTCTTGGTTAAAGCTTCTCAAAATGCTAGTTTAAGGCCCCTAGGACTTAGATTACTGTTACATTATGTCCATGTATCTCACATACTAAAATGTTTTAAAGTAAAAATCACACATAGACAATATGACATTTGGGTTCTTATTTTTGTTGTTGCTTTAGTGTTAAAAATAAAACCAAAATCTCATAATATGGGCTGTGCTCTAATTACCTTTCACTACATAATAAGCCTTCTCAAAACTTAATGGAATCTAATATATAGCATGCCAATTATAGATAATAATACTGCATATATGCTAAGGGAGTAGATTTTAAATGTTCTCACCGCAAAAAAGAACTGGTAATTATGTGATGTAATAGTTGTATTAGCTATCAGCTATGGTGATAAACATTTGTAATATATGTGTATCAAAGCAATACATTGTATACTTACACAATGTTATATATCAATTATATCTCAGTAAAAAATAAAAAAGCCTAGTGGAGAAATATAACAACAATCATCATTTGCTTTGTTCACAAGTTTACAATTTGGCCACGGCTAGGAGGGGGCAGCGACTCCTCTCTGGTTCAGTTCCCTTCTGAGGCCTCGGCTGAGGAATTTAGAACAGCAGGCTGGGGGAAAGGGGCTGGGATCATGGGAAGGCTCTTGACTCATCTGTCCGGTACCTGGATTGGAATGACTCAAACAGGCTCAGCCAGAACTGTCAACCTGAGCATCTGTACATGGCCCCTCCATGTGTTTTGGGCTTCTGACAGAACGACGACTCGTTCCCAGGGGGAACATACCCACAGTCAGTGTTACGAGAGAGCCAAAGAACATGGCCTTCCCAGTCCTAGGTTCAGAAATCACACAGCCTCACTTCCCCAATGTTCTATGGTGACAAGTGAGATACAAGCTACCCCAGGTTCATGGGAGGGAAGTTAAGAGCCCATCTCTAGAAGGGGAGTGGGGGATCACACTGCAGGAGAGCAGGAGGGATGAGAAATGCCATTGTGACCATCTTTGAAAAAACAAACTGCCACACAAAAAACAATAATATATGCTTGCTGGGTTCTTATTCTCAAAGAACTTACCATTTAGTTGAAGAAGCAGACACACAAAGTAATAATCACAATGCAATACAATACAATACAATACAAGATGGCAATAGATCAGGGATAGGCAAACTACACCTTGTCCCCTGTTTTTGTAAACAAACTTTCTTGAAACATAGCCATGCTCATTCCTTCACATTGGCTTTGGTTGCTTTCATGTTACAGAGGCAGAGCTGAGTAGTTCCAACAGATGCTATATGACCCACAAAGCCTAAAATATTTACTATCTCTGGTCCATTAGAGAAAATACTTACTAACTCCTGCAATAGATTCTAGTAAAAAAAAATGTTTTGGCATTATTGAGGATAGAAAAATTAAATTTTTGTGGGTATTTCAAAAGAGATGTCACAAAAAAGGTAAAATTTAGACTGAACTTTATTCACTGACATTCCTATTTGCCTTTTTTGACAAACATTTAAGGCAGTTTACAAGGATGTGGAAAGAATAACTAATGATCACCCAGCAGTGGTATTCCGGAAGGGACATTCCAGGCAAAAGGAACAAAACACAGAAAAGATGTCTAAGGAGATGAAAAGTGTGGTATGTTCAGAGAGCTCTAATGAGTTCAGTGACCTGGACCATGTAGTGGACACTCCAGGGCATGAAAGGAATGAGAGGTCAGAGGAGACCAAGAAATATGAAGTTTGAAGCATGGAACCAGAAAACTCCCAGCAGGGCAGCAATGGAAACTGAACCTGGACCTGGCCAGTGGGAACACAAAAGCCGGGCTATGTCCAGGTACTCCATTCCTCAGGCATTCAGATGTCTTTTCATTTGTGACCTCAGCAGAAGTGTCTTCTCTAATCAATGTATCTAAAATGGTAACTCCCTTCTTTTACTCTTTGTTCCCTTACCCTGCTTTATTTTTCATCTTGGCACTAATATCAGCCCACCATTACATTGTTATTTGTCCATTGCCTATGTTCCCCTATAAAATATAAGTTCCAAGAGCATGAACTTTATTCATTCTGTTCATTGCCTTTACTCCAGTGCCTGACACAAAATAAACTCATTCACTGAATGAATGAATGAATGAATGAATGAATGAATAGAAAAATGTCAAAGAGCAGAGTGGCAACAATTCAGAAACAAACTGGATGTAGGAGGTGGGAAGGGTCACTCTAGATTCTCTAGCTCAGTTGGTTGGGTAGAGGTTGATGTTGTCAACTACGGGAAGGAGAACAAGTTTTCTGGGGAATTGGGAATTGGGTAGAGAGACTGCAAATCTGGTTTCAGACATATTGAGTTCAAGTTGCCTGTAGATACTTGAACAGAGGAGCTGTTCAATAGATAGCTGAGAATATGGATATGAAGTTTAGGAGAAAGGAACTTGGTGTATAGATTTGAGATCGCATGAGTATAGGTGATAGAATATAAGATTTTCCAAGAAAAGGCATAAAATAAGAGAGCTGGTGCCTGTATCTAGGAAGAGAAAGAACATTTAAGGGACTGGCAAAGATAAAGGAATCAAGAAGACTTTGGGGACAGTCAGAAAAGAAGAGACTCAGAGAAGAGCTCATACCAAGTGAACCAAGATAGTATACAGTAATCCTCCCTAATCCATGGGGGATATGTTCCAAGATTACCAGTGGGTACTTGAAACCATGGATAGTAACAAAACCTATTGTAGGGTAAATGGAGGCAGCCTGGCATCCTCACCCAGGTGTCTGGGTAACAAAGAGAAGCAGTTTCTCACAACCTTGAAGGAATCTGATAAAGTAGGGTTCTCATAGCCTTGAGACTGGGTCTCATAGCCTTGAGTCTGGATCTGATAAACCGTTCCTGTAACATGAAGTTGGCTAGCATGCATAGCTCATGCTATGCTACCTAACCATTTGGCCTGTAGCCGGCTTTGTTCTCTCTAGCACTTAAAGGTAGGGGCTTCTTAGAGTGGGCACAGACATAGACATGGGCTAGTGGCCTGTAGGGTTCCCTCAAATAAAGGCTTCTCAAGCATCCCCATGGCTCTGTGCATTTTCTTCTGTCTGCCTAAGTCTCAAGTGGACTTGTCCAACCTAGATAGGCTGCAACACACCTATATATATGCTACATTTTTCCCTATATATTTTTTAATTTATAAATTAGGCACAGTAAGATATTAACAATAACTAACAGAACAATATGAAAATATGCTATAATAAAATTTATGTGGGTGTCGTCTCCCTATCTCAAAATATCTTATTGTACTGTACTCACCTTTTCACTTAAAAGAAGCACTGTGGCTTCTCTTTGGCATATTCAAATTGCCAGCATCACTACTCTTCCACTTTGAGACCATTATTAAGCAAAATAAGCATTACTTGGACACAAGCACTGTGATACCATAACAGTGGATCAGAGAACCGAGATGGTGGCTATGAAGTGACTAACAGGTAGAGAATGTCAACAGCCTGTAGATACTGGACAAATGGATGGTTCACGTACTGGATAAGATGGAGCAGGACTTTGTGAGCTTTCATCACACTACTCAGTATGGCTCACCATTTAAACTTTATGAATTGTTTATTTCTGGATTTCCCATTTAGTATTTTCTGACCACAACTGACATCAGGTGACTAAAATCGTGAAAAGTGAAACCAAAAATAAGGGGGGAATACTGTATTTTTTATAGAGAGAATGACCAACAAATTCAAATCCAGCAGAAGACTTGTGATAGAAGGACTAGTGAGAAACCACAAGTAGTTCCTAAAATGTTCCAATGGTGACTCTTTCTGTTTAACATAATTTATAACATAAAATTTGCTGTAACTTCTAGGACCTACTTCCTTTTTAAAATTTTCTGCCAGCCTTAGAGAAATAAGGTTCATAGATCTAAAGACCAAAATTCTTTTTCTAGAGCTGACAGCCTCTCTTATCTCTATGACCAGGTAAATCCATGACCAGGTCAAGAAGATATTGATCCAAGTGATTTTTTGTTTGTTTGTGTTCCCTCTGTGTGTTTTCCCTTTTTCCTCTCCCATTCTAACTGGGTCTATTTGTCTTTTCCTCTGAATAGATTTTTAGCTAGACTTCCAGATTGAGTTCCAAATAAATACACCAAGGAGAATTTGGTTTGAGGAGAGCTGTATTCCCCCAGACTGCAAAGATCTGATCTTCCAGAAGCAGCAAGGGTGTCACTCTTCCTCTTGGCACTAACATTGCAATGTATGCCTCAGGGAGGCTGCGTCTTTGCCAAAGATTCCCTCTTTTCTAGGAAGTAGCTGAGGGGTGAACCCAAAGGGATTATACACAGATTGGGACTTGCTTATGTAATTGAACCTATTTTAATAACCCAACTATAACTACATGGGTTTTTCATTAGGTGTGCAATCATTGGCTAATGAACTTCTCTCTTGGGTAATTTATGAAACCAGTATGAAATCACTGTTTTGAGTATTAATTACCAACACTAATAGATTTTCTTCTATCATTAATAAAAATAAACAAAGCATTTTAAGGGAGCCAGCAGTAAACTCTTGGCTAAAGGGGATAAAATTTTCTCCAAATCTTAGTATATGATTTTATTCCCTCTCTTTTGTTCTTGCATATCCACTAAAATCTCAATGTGACACCTGTCACCACCTGAACTGCTCTCTTCACATTCAGAACCAAACAGTTCCTGACTGAATTCAGTGATCTGTCCAGCATTTTCATCTTCTACCTCTCGCCTGATTGGTCACCATCCACCTTCTTTCTTGGAAAAGCTCTTCTCCTTTGGTTTCTTTGATGCCAGTCTCTCCCGGTTCTTCTGTTTCTCTATATATTTCTTCTTCTTTTGTGTTATTTTAATTTTTAATTAAATTTATTGGGGTGACATGATTAATAAAATTATATATGTTTCAAGGGTACAATTCTATGATACTTCATCTGTATATTGCATTGTGTGCCAACCACCCTAAGTCAAATATTCTTCCATCACCATATATTTGATCCACTTTACCCATTACTACCCCCTCATCCCATTTTCTCTGGTAACCACCATACTGTTGTCTGTGCCTATGAGTTTTGTTTCTTTTTATTGTTTGTTCATTTGTTGCTTTCAGTTTTCTATCCCACATATGAGTGAAATCATATGGTTCTTAACTTTTTTGCCTGAATTATTTTGCTTAGCAAGACATTCTTGAGGTCCATTCTTGAGGTTCATCTTTTCTTATGGCTGAGTGACACTCTATTGTAGATATGTACCACATCTTCTTTATCCAATCATCTACCAAAGGACATTCAATTGTTTCCATGTCTTGGACACTGAATAATGCCACAATTAACATAGGGGTGCATTCATATATCATTATGAATTAATGCTCTCCATTTTTTTTTAGTAGATGCCAGAGGAGGGGTGGCTGGGTCATATGTTAACTCTATTCTTAATTTTTAAAGGAACCTCCATACTGTTTTCCATACTGGCTGTACCAGTTTACATTCCCAACAGCAGTGAATGAGGGTTCCTTTTTTTCCACAAACTCTCCAACACTTGTTATTACTTGTCTCGTGATAATAGCCATTCTAACAAGTATGAAGTGGTGTTTCATTTTAGTTTTGATATGCATTTCTTTTTTAAAAGATTTATTTTATTCTTGCTTGGGGGGGGGAGAGAGAGAGAGAGAGAGAGAACGACCAGTTGCCTCCTGAACACAACCTGACCAGGTATCAAACCCACTGAGCCACGCCAGTCAGGGCTATTGGCATTTCTTTAATAGCTAGTGAAGTTCAGCATCTTTTCTTACATCTGCTGGTCATTTGTATGTCTTCTTGGGAGAAGTGTCTGTTCAGGGCCTCTTCCCATTTTTTAATTGGATTGTTTGTTTTGTGTTGAGTTGTATGAGTATTTTACTTTTTTTTTTTTGGATTATTAACTCTTTGTCTGAGGCATTGTTTGCAAATATCATCCCCCATTCACTTGTCTGCCTTTTTGTTTTGTTGGCAGTTTCTCTTGCTGTGCAGAAGCCTTTTAGTTTAATATAGTCTCATCCATTTATTTTCTTATACTTCCCTTGCCATTGGGGTAAATTCATAAAGTCTTCTTTAAGACCAAGGTCCATAAGTTTAGTACCTATGTTTACGTCAATGTAACTTATTGTTTCAGGTTTTATAATTAGGTCTTTGATTCATATCAATTTAATTTTTGTATGTGGTGACAAGTAGCATATGGTGACAAAGAGCAGTCTAGTTTCACTCTTTTTCATGTGGCTCTTCTGTTTTCCCAGTACCATTTATTGAAGAGGTTTTTATTTCTCCATTGTATGTTTTTGGCTCTTTTGTCGAGTTATTTGCCCATATCAGTGTGGATTTATTGTTGGGCTCTTAATTCTTTTCCATTGGTCTGTGTGTCTGTTTCTCTGCTAATATCATCCTGTTTTGATAATCTTAGTGCTGTAGTATGACTTAAAGTCAGAGAGTATGATGTCTCTGGCTTTGTTCTTTTTTCTCAGGATTGCTTTGGCTATTTGGGGTGTTTTTGTGGATCTGTGAAAATCTGATAATTTTATGTTCTATTTCTTTTAAAAATGGCATTGGAATTTTGACAGGAATTATATTAAATCTGTATATTGATTTGGGTAATATTGAAATTTTAACTGTTGTTTCTTCCAATCCATGAATATGAAATATCTTTCTACTTTTTGTCTCTTTCAAATTTTTAAAATAATGCTGTATAGTTTTCAGTGTATAGGCCCTTTACATCCTTTGTTAAGTTTATTCCTAAGTATTTTATTCTTTTTGTTGCAATTGCAAACAGAATTGTTTTTTTCCATTTCTTTATCTGAAATTTTATTTTTAGTATATAGGAATGCAATGGATTTTTATAAATTGATTTTGCATCCTGTAACTTTACTATGCATTTGTTTATTGTTTCTAATGTTTTTTTGGTGTAGTCTTTAGGGTTTTCTATATGAAGAATTATGTTACTTACAAAAAGTGACAATTTTACTTCTTCATTCCTTATTTGTATGCCTTTTATTTCTTTATCTTGCCTGATTGCTCTGGCTAGGACTTCCAGTACTATGTTGAATAAGACTGGTGAGAGTAGACATCCTTGTGTTGTTCCTGAAAGAAAAAGATTTCAGTTTTTCACCATTGAGTATAATATTAGCTGCATTATATGGCCTTTATTAGGTTGAGGTACTTTTCTTTCTTTACCCATTTCACTGAGTGTTTTAATCATAAGTAGATGTTGTATCTTATCAAATGCTTTTTCTGCATTACTGATAAGATCATATGATTTTTATACTTTCTTTTGTTAATGTAGTGTATTACTTTGATTGATTTGCATGTGTTGAAGCATTCTTGTGTCCCTGAAATTAACCTAACTTGATCATGATGTATTATTTTTTAATGTATTGTTGTATTTGATTTGCTAGTATTTTGTCTAGGATTTTTACATCTTTATTTATCAGAGATATTGGTCTCTGGTCTTCTTTTGTGTGTATGTTGTCCTTGCCAAGTTTTGGTATCAGAATTATGTTGGTCTCACAAAATTTGTTAGAAAGTATTGCCTCTTCTTCAGTTTTCTGGAAGAGTTTGAGAAGGGTATGTATCAAACCATATTTTAATGTTTGGTAGAATTTACTAGCGAAGCCATCTGGTCCTGGACTTCTAGTTTTGGGGGAGGTTTCTCATGGTTGTTCAGATTTCCTCACTGGTGATCAGCTTATTTAGATTTTTCAATTCTTTCTGATTCAGTCTAGAAAGGTTACATATTTGTAGGAACTTTCCCATTTTCTGTAGGTTATTGAACTTTGTCTTTCATAGTATTCTTGTACGATCTCTTGTATTTCTGTAATATCTGTGGTAACTTCTCTTTCTTTTCTGATTTTGTTTATCTGAGTCTTTTCTCCTCTTTCCTTTGTGAGGTTAGCCAGGAGTTTCCCAATTTTACTATTCTTTTCAAATAACCAGGTCTTTGTTGCATTAATTTTTTTGTATAATCTTTTATACAGTCTTTTTGTTCTCTATTTCATTTAATTCTCCTCTAATTTTTATTATTTATTTTCTTCTGCTGACTTTGGGCTGCTTTTGTTTGTCTTTTCTTTTTTTTTTTTTTTAGTTCTTTAAGATATAATGTTAGGTTGTCTATTTGGGATTTTTTTATTTGTTTGTTTCTTGAAATAGGCCTGTAATGATATAAACTTCCCTCTTATTACTGCTTTTGCTGCATCTCAAAAGTTATAGTGTATTGTCATTCTCTTTGTCTCTATATATCTTTTGATCTCACCTTCTATTTGTTCTTTGACCCATTTATTTTTTGTGCATGTTGTTTAATCTCCATGTACTTGTGGTTTCTTTCACTTCTTTTTTGCAGTTGATTTCTAATTTCAAAGTATTACAACCAGAGAATATGTTGGTATGATTTCAATCTTCTTCAAATTGTTGAGGCTAGTTTTTTGTCCCAACATATGGTCTATCCTTGAGAATGTTCTGTGCACACTGGAGAAGAATGTATAATCTGATGTTCTGAGATGAAAGGTTCTATAAATGTCAATTATATCCATTAGATGTAATATGTCATTTAAGACCGGTATTTCTTTGTTGATTTTCTGTTTGGATGATGTATCTATAGCTGTCAATGTGGTATTTAGGTCTCCTACTATGATTGTTTTTTGTCAGTTTCTTTCTTTAGTTATCAGCTTTACACATTTTGGTGTTCCTTCATTGGGTGTGTATATATTGAGAAGTGTTATGTCTTCTTGATGTAGTGTCTCCTTTGTCATTGTAAAGTGTTCATCTTTGTCTCATTACCTCTTTTATCGTGAAATCTATTTTGTCAAATATAAGTATGTGTGTACCTGTTTTTATGTGGGTCACATTCACTTGGAGAATAATTTTTCACCCTTTCACTGTGAGTCTTTATTTTTCTTTGCACCTTTTGTCTCCTATGTATATGATTGGGTTTTTTTTTCTTTTTTTTCTTATGGTGAAATACAATTAGGGGTTTTGTTTTTTGATCCAATCTGCTACTCTGTACCTCTTTATGGTGAATTCAGTCTATTTACATGTAGAGTAATTATTGATGTATGAGGATTTCCTAAAGCCATTTTATCTTTTGTATTCTGACAGCTCTGTGCCTCCACTGGTTCTTTCTTAAAACATATTGATTTTAGAGGGAGAAGAAGGATGCAGAGACAGAGAAAGAGAGGGAGAGGGAGAGAAAGAGAGAGGAAACCATCAATTTGTTGTTCCACTTCTTTATGCATTCACTGGTTGCTTCATGTATGTACTCTGACCAGAGCTCAAACATGCCACCATGGCATATTGGAATGACACTCTAATCAAATGAGCCACCTGGCCAGGGCTCCCTTATGTTTCTATCTGTTGTTTTTGTTTGGTGGTATTCTGTAACTTTTTTGTTTCCTCTTTTTTCAAGTTATGTGTCTCAGTTTTGGGTTTTTTGTGTAGTGGTTACTATTATGTTTATGCAAAAGAAAGTTCATATATACACTAGTTCTTTTTCTTCTGAATGCATCTAATATCCATCTCCCTTTACAAATTCATGCCTTTACCCCTTACCCTTTGATGTTTTTGTTAGTACAAATTATCATTATTTATGCTGTGAGTTCATTTACAAATTTCAGTATCTATTGTCTTCTTCCTCTCTTTTAATGTTATTACTCCCTTTAAACTTATGTGATATTTAAATGTAAGTACCCTATTTTTAAAAAAGGGGTTGTAATATCCTTATTCTGTCTTCTTGATGGTGATCTTACTGACAGTTTCGTGAATTTTTATTATTTGTTTTAGGTAGAATAATGCCTTTGAGTATTTCCTGCAGTGGAGGTTTCCTGGTGGTAGATTCGCTCAGCTTCTGTATGTCTGGAAAAGTCTTTATTTCACCTTCATATCTAAAGGATAACTGCTGAGTGTATTATTCTTGGCCTTGTAAAATCTCTCTTTCAGTAGTTTGAATAGTCCTTTCCACTCCTAACTTGCAGGGTTTCTGCTGAAAAATCCAATTATAATCTAATGGGATTTTCTTTACAGGTCACTGTCTTTTCTCTGGTTGCTTTGAGAATTCTTTCTTTGTCATTAATTTTTGACAGTTTTAATACAATGTGCAAATACAAAGAATTCTCAAAAGAATTCTCAAATTGTATTCTCAAAAGAATTAATACAAAGAAGATCAAGGATCAAGCTCTTTCAGTAGGTTTGAATAGGATCTCCATTCCCTTCTCTCTCTTCTTCTTCCTCTGGTGTACCTATTATTCTTACATTGTTTTTTCCGACAGAGAAAGATAGTTCTAATAGAGTTCCATCTTTTTTTTTTAATCTTTAAGTCACTCTCTCTTCTCCCCTCTGTGGCATTTCTAGATTTCTATTTTCGATATCACTAATTCTTTCCTCAGTATGGTCAGCTCTATTTCCTAAACTCTTTAGTTGATTCTTTATCACTTTTACTGAGTTCTTCATCTCCAGAATTTCTATTTGTTCCTTTTTTAAAGTTTTAACCTCTTTGGTAAATACATCTTATTTTCATTGATTTTAGTTCTGAGTTTATTAAACTGCCTATCTGTGTTTTATTGTAACTGGAGTTTTTTTCAGAACTGCAATCTTGAATTCTCTGTCATTTAAATCACATATTTTCATGACTTTAAGTTTATTTTCTGGAGATTTTTTTTTCTTTCTGAGCGGCCTGGTTACATTGCTTATTTGTGGTATTTGATGGATTTCTTCTCTGTTTAGGCATCTATACATGAGTGGTATATCTCTTGTAGATTGATAAGAAAGAATCTTTCTATTGTTTGCTAGTAGGTGGCGCTGAAGCACAACTTTTTCATTCTCCTGCACTGCTCTGGCTTTTCAGATCTCTGCAGGTGGTGGAAAATGTTCTGTGTTCCATGGGAAGGTGAGCATTCCCTCTGTATTCAGGTCTCCTCAGTCCCAGGGGACCAACCCCACAAGGAAATGTGGTGGGCAATGGGGTGGGGTTCCATATCTGTGAAATCACAGTGTTGTCCCCTGCAGCCCGACACTGCTGGCAGTGCAGCCACAATGGGTGAAGGTGGGGTAAGCCAGGGAATATTGGCTGCTACCTTTGTTGCTTTGTTCTGCCATTAACGGTGACTGGCAAACATTAGTAACTTCCCCTCTGTATCTCCACTTGGCTCTGGGATTAGTTGCAGAGTGTGCTTGTTGCTCAGGGGAAAAAAAATGTTTCTGTAGTACCAGTTCTCAGGTTTCCAGATAATGTGCTCCACAACCCAACACTCATGGCTACAACTTCTTCAAGGGCCCACTGTGTGACTCTGGGCATGTGAAAGCAGATGAGCTTTGAGAGGGGGAGAGGAGGCAGCCTGGCTCCATGGCTTTGTTTGTCATCTGGAATGGTTATTGCCAGACATCCATGGTCATACCTCTGTGCTTCAGCCCTCTCCACGTTACTGGGATCAGCCTTAGCATGTACTGATCACTCCTAGAGGAGTGCATGCAGCATCTCTCTGCTCTTCCAAGATGAAGGAAGCACAAGTGGCAACCTGATTCCTCCTCTCTCTAGGCTGAAACTTGCAGATATCACAGGGATGAGAACTCCAGGCTTAGCACTGTCTCAGCCCTTCTCCCTTCCCACTTCCATGGTTCACTCTTGCTTGTCCACATTTAGATGATTCAATGCATGGATCTCTTAGATATGTTAGTGAATCGAAGTTTTGTTGCATTAGAGCTGTTCAAATTGTTGAAACTTCGAGGGAGAGGCCAAGGGAACCTCTCATACCAGCATTCCTCTGACATCACTTCAACAAATCTATATATTTCTTTTTTATTTCTTTGAATGGCTAAGTTTTCCTTCTTCTTCTGCCCCTTACTGTTAGTTGTCTCCTAAAATTAAGTCTTCATTCTTTAGTCCTTTTACTATTCCCAGCTTTGTCTCCTCTAGTTCTCTGTTCTCCTACAGTTTTCTAACTGGTCTTATGGTTTATGTTTTCTTTGAATATTGTGATTATACAGAACGTGAGCATACATAATTATATACAAAATATTATATACAACATATAGATAAGAACGCTGCCCATTTAAGTCAGTATTAGTTTAGATAACCCTTTTACACTGGAGTCAAAGATGATTTTTTTGACTTAGGATATATTATAAAGAAAGCATTTTAAGAGAGAATATCTGAGGATTGTCTAAGGATGAAGTTAGGCAGAGTATAATTCACATTAAGAACTTGATTAATTCAATAAAGGAGACACAAACTCAGGATGTTCCAGTCAAGAAAGCAGAGTAGGTGGACACCAGGCTTACCTCCTCCCATGACTACATCAAAATTACAACTAAATTATAGAATAATCAAACTGGAGAACCATCTGAAGACTAGCTGAACAAACATCCTGTAACTAAGTATATTTTTAAAAAGTCATATCAGGATTAATAGGAGGAGTGGAAATGTAAAATGGGCTGGCCCCATAACCAAGTGTGGTGGTTGAGAAGCAGAAGGGATATCTCAGTTGCAGAGGATGCCCTGAGGAGTAAGGAGGTCCAAGCCTCAGGCCACACTCCACAGACCAGAGCACCAGTATCAGGAAGAAGAGCCCACAAAATATCTGGCTGTGAAAATCAGTCATTATTCCATCCATTCAGGTGAGACAGAAAGATGCTAGAAACCCACTCATCTTCTTAAAGGGCCTATGCACTGACTTTCGCTTGCAGGTTCTCACCATGGTCTCCAAAGGAGGGACAGAGGCTTGGAAAGTGCCAGAGACATACAGGGAGGACCTGAGTTGTGTAGCTTCAGGACGAAGGCTGGAGGGACAGCCACCAGTGTCCTTTTGTTGAGCCTTCATTCAATGCAGCTGGCAGGCAAGCATCACCTTTACTTTGTTGAACACCCCTTGCCCAACATATACACATGGCCAAATCTGAATTTGCATTAGTCTGGTGAACTCCACTCACTCCAATCTAAGACCCCATCCCAGCAAAAAGGCAGTAGCCCCCATGCAGTAGGCCTCAGTGTACACTGTGACTTTTGCAGAGTAACCTCAGGCTCAGCACTGGCACCAAATTGAAACTGCATTAACCTGGTAAATATGATTCACCCCACCCTGGTGACTCCCTGAGACCCTGCCTCACCCAACTCACATACCACCCAAAACTTTCAGCCGCTGAGCTTTACAGGTATCTAGCAGGCAGCAACAGATCTCAGGGTCTCTTGTGCCTTTTGCTGACCAACCCCAAGCTCAACACTGATGGCAATCAGCCTCACTTTGCAGTGTGGCCTCTCCCACATGCACCCAAGTTCAGCACAGGCAGCTACCAACTGCAGATCACTTTGCAGCTCTTGACAGGTAGGCCCAAGCGAGTCAGAGGCAGTATCTGACATTAGTCTCAATCTGAGAGCCTCCCAAGAGGCCTCAGAACCAACACACCCAGTGGCCTGCTTCGGATCACAATGGAGCACCACCTGATTAGCTCCACAAGCAGCACACCAAAAGGACGGTCCCGTCCAAACAGGCACCAGACCCTGCTGGGGCAAATCCCACACCGTGATGTCAGCCTCACACAACAGCGCATGCACTGTGGTTGTGGCCAATCCTCATAGCCAGCTGGCCTGAGGGTCAATCCCACTCACTGACATGCCAACAGCAAACAAGACTCAACTATAACTGGAGGCCACACACAACCCACACAGGAAACAGTCCTGGAACACCCAGTTCAGGTGAAACTGAGCCACTTGGTCCCACAGGACACCTACTACATAACGACACCTTGCCTTGGAGATGTACTAGATCAACCCAATACATAGAAACAAAAACAGAGAGGCAGCCGAAATGAGGAAACAAAGAAACATGCCCCCAATGAAAGAACAGGAAAACTCTCTTAAAATAAAAAAAAAAAAACCTAAATGAAAAATGAAATTGAGACCAGCAATCTACCAGATAAACAAAATGAAGGATAAAAAGACTACGGTCTTATCAATAGATGCAGAAAAAGCATTTGACAAACTCTATCATCCATTTATAATAAAAACTCTGCAATGTACGAATACAGAGAACATACCTCAACAAAATAAAGGCCATTTATGTCAGATCCATAGCTAACATCATACTCAGTGAGGAAAAGCTAAAAGCATTTTCCTCACAATAAGGAATAAAATGAGGTTTTTCTCCACTTTTATTCAACATAGTATTGGAAGTCCTAGCCACAGCAATCAGACAAGAAGAAGAAATAAAAAGCATCCATATTAGAAAGGAATAAGGAAAACATTATTTGCAGAGGACATGATACTATATCTAGAGAACACTAAGGATTCCACCAAAACACTCTTAGAACTGAAGAATATATTCAGTAAAATAACATGATAAAAAATTAATATTCAGCATATTCAGAAATCAGTTGTATTTTTATATACAAATAATAAACTATTTTTAAAAATTTTTTAATCCCATTTACAATTTCTTTCAAAACTACATAGGAATAAATTTAACCACAGAGGTGCAAGACCTGTACTCAGAAAAGTATAAGACAAAAGTATAATTGAAGAAATTAAAGATACAAATAAAACATACATTGTGTTCATGAACAGAAAGAATTAATATTTTTCAAATGTCCACACCACCAAAAGCAACCCCTTTAAAAATACCAATATTATTTTCTATTTTCTCCAAAAACTCTTTAGATTTTACATATTTATTTTTTAACTCACTTGAATATTTTTTGTATAATGTGTGAAATACAGCTTTATATTTGTCTTATTTCAAGTAATAGTGGTCCATGCACCTTGTTGAATAAGCCTTATTTTCCCCATTTATATGAAATATCAATTTAATCATATCTTACAGTGTTAGACAGATATATACATGTGTTTCTAGAATGCTCAATTTATATCACTGATCTACTTGATTATTTCTGTGCTGGTGTCATGTTGTTTTAATTGCTGAGACTTTATAATGGATTTAAATTTTTTTAATATTTTATAATGGATTTTTACATTTAAAAAATAAATAAATAAAATCAATCTGCATTAGAAAGAAAGAAAGAAAGAAAGAAAGAAAGAAAGAAAGAAAGAGAAAGAAAGAAAGAAAGAAAGAAAGAAAGAAAGAAAGAAAGAAAGAAAGAAAGAAAGAAAGAAAGAAAGAAATTCCTACCTTTTGGAACATCATGGATAGAACTGGAGAATATTATGCTAAGTGAAATAAGCCAGTTGATGAAAGACAAATACCATGCGATCTCACCTATAAGTGGAACCTACTCAACAAAATAAACTAATGACCAAAATAAACCACAAGCAAGAAAACATGGAGCAGACTGAAAGTGATCAGAGGGGATGGGGAAAGTGGAAAGAAGGAGAAGGGACTAAACAAAGAACATGTATGATTGACCCATGGACATGGACAACAGAGTGAAATTGACTGTGGGAGAGGGGGGCAGGGTGGGATGGGTGGAGGAGGGCAAAAGGGGAAAAAATTGAGACAATTGTAATAAAATAAACATGATTTAAAAATAAAATTTAAAAAAAACTTGGAGAGACTATTCAAATAAGAAGGGAAATCAAGTCCATAAGATTTTAGAATAAAAATGGAAAGTAAACAAAATATGTTGGTATGTTTCATTCTGGCTAAAAAAAAATGAATAAATATTAATAATGGAAAAAAATACCAATGGTGTTTTTCACAGAACTAGAACAAATAATGCAAAAATTTATATGGAACCACAGAAGACCCTGAATAGCCTCAGCAATCTTGAGAAAGAAGAACAAAGTTAGAAGTATCATGCTACCTGGTATCAAACCATACTACAAGGCCATAACAACTAAAATAGCATGGTACAAGCATAAAAACAGACAAATAGATCAATGGAACAGACTAGAGAGTCCAGAAATAGACCCATGCATTTATAGCCAATTAATATTTGACAAATGAAGCAAAAACATACAGATAGTCTGTTCAGTAAATGCTGTTGGGAAAATTGGACAGATACATGCAAAAAAATGAAACTAGATCATCTTCTTATACCATATACAAGAATAAACTCAAAAGGAATTAAGACTTAAATGTAAACCCCAAACTCATAAAAACATAGAAGAAAACATAGGCAGTAAACTTTCGGACATTGCTCTCACATTCGAAGGTGGTCTGTGGCACAGAGGCAAGAGCACATACCCTCATGACTGAGGAATGACAAGGAGGGCACGTGGCCCCTGTGCTGTCCTTTATGGTTCTTCTACGGCCTTTGCTGACACGGACCCAGGTGTCTACCAGAATCAACTGGAGAGATTGTTATAAATGTAGAATCCCAGGTCCTTTTGATTCAAGGAGAAGGGATTGAAACTAAAAAAAACCTGTTTGTTTGTTTTTTAAAAGTCTGCCAGAGGGCTCTAATGCCGCCAAGCCAAACCTGGCATTTGTTAAACACCAGCATAGCCCATCCTGTTTCTTATTAAACTTGGAACTTCCTGCTGTATAGCAAAAAGAGAAAAGACTCATAAGCTACTGTGTCCCATTGAAAGGTATATACATGTTTTAATGTTGTTGTTGCCTTTACCCATGTGAGGCATATTGGGACAGAGGATATATGGCATCCACAGTGAATCTTGGCCTTGGTCGCAAATATACTAATACTGCAATTTAAATGTGATAATCATGGAATTTTTAAAGCAGAACTGAGGAAACAAAAGGAGAAAAAGATCCTCTGGCATTAATTTCAGTTATTTCAATGCCATTAACAAGGAGGAGGTTCTAAGAAAAACCACACAAAATCCCTGAGGGGGAACAGGAACAATTTTTGTGAAGAAAGACAAAAAAATTACATATAATTTATTTTTACTAAAATCTGCATCTAAAACTCTGAAAATTATCTTATTTAAAAACTGCTGGAAAAAGAAATTAGCTATTATTCTTCTGTAATTGTATACCCTAAACATTAAATAAAATATTTGCTGTTTCTTGATATTTTATATAATAAAAAAGCTTATAGCATCACTTTGTATCATTTTTAAATTGAATATTATTTTAATGAATAAATAGGATTGGTTTATACCACTTAAATTTGATGTCAACAAAATCTTCCACCCAAGCAGCTGCACATTTCAAATCCCACAAAGTGAAATTTAATCTTTTAAAATCTGATCCAAAATATTATCTCAGCCTATTTTGTTCAAGGAGAACCTTTCCCTGATGGAGAGTCAGACCTGTGTTTACAAATAAATCCAAGATTTCAACACCTAGAGCCATGAAAGGTGCATTCCCTGCCTATATACATGCTCAGCATGAGTGAACGGGGCAGGTCTGCTGATCCCAGTCTTCCACGGGCCAGGCTGGCAGAGCCTCAGTATGTGCTCCCAAGGTATCCACAGCAGCAGGGAGGAAACATGGCCACTATGACACGCTTCTGCTCATACTTCCTTAGTCGAACAAATCAATGATCACTCCTAACTTCAAAGGGGGTGGAGGATTGTCATCTCACTACCACCTTCTGAACTGGAGTATATTTCCCCAGCCTTACTGACTATCACAACTGCTTTTGCTTTTTATCTTCTTTGGACTTTGGCACTAAGTAGCAATCCACACTATCTATCCTCTTATTTGGAACTCATATCATCAATCCAACAAACTTATATTATCAATCAAACAACAACAAAACATTTCATTCTCGTAAACCTTCATATTAAAGCAAGATTTTTTTTTTCTTAGAATCAACATCCCTAGTACATCTCATTTTGGCAGAGCCAGGGTGCTGTAAATAAAGAAAAAGAGAAGGGTACTGTTAAAAGAAAAGAGAAGTTGGTAGTGCCACTATGGCAGAGATGACAGGCTGTTCGCCAAAGATGGACGAATCTCCTACTACCAACCATAGCTTAGAGATGTTGTTGAGTTGTAACAGGAGATACACTCAGGTCCTTGCAATAGGTCTGGTTGCATAAGAGGTTGAGTTCTGTCCAACGTAATGTAGATGGAAGTGCCATTTACCACTTTCAGGCCCAGCCCATAAAATCCTCTTCTGCTCTTATCTTCTGGCTGGATGTTGATGCCTAAAGCAACCTAGAAAGTCACATTTAAAACATGACAAAGCCTCTAACAGCCTGGTCTCCAGATGACTACGTGACCTAGACCTTCCACGAATCCTCTACTCTGCTGATCATACATATAAACTTTTTAATTAAAAATAGTTTTATTTTTAAAGTTTATAAAAATAAACTTTTATTATGATAAATAAACTTTAATAGTGATGGGGGGTAGTTAGAATAAACTGACAGAACACTCCAAAGTGTGAAGTGTAAAAAATGTTTTGGTTAGCCTCCACAGTTTAGTTCTTTAGCTGTCTACTAAAATCTCTCCATTCTCTGGTGTGCATTCGTTGGATGACTGCTCTCCCTGATTAGAAGAGAACTTCCAGGCAAGTGAGGGAAAACTGCATTATTGGAGAGGAGTTTGGAGAAGTACACAGGGAGGACTGCCAGGTTCTGGTTTTGTAAAACCCTTTACTTATCGCTAACCACTAAACCTAGAAACAAGATATAATCACAGTGTCAATGACTGCTTAAGGCTGACAGGCCATATTCTAAGTGTCTCATGACAGAAATAATTCATAAAGCAAAATTAGATATATGATAGTACTTAAATTTTATTATGCTGATCAAAGCCCTATCGTCCCTAAAATGTTGTGGCAAATATAATGCCAATGGCTTTGCCAAACCTATTTTCTTTCCCCCTGGACACATAGGCTGAATTTCCCAGTCTCCCTTTGGAGGACCCGGGGCCCACAGGGGGAACAGGACCGCTAGTGGGAGGAAGCTGGGTCCCGAGTGAATGCTTAAAACAGCACCGTCTCACCCAGCCACCTTGGGACTACGAAGTGAGAAAGATATAAACCACTGAGATTTTGCTATAGCGATTAACACAGCATTCCCTAATAAATACATGAGGACTGTTGCATTTGCTTCAGAGAACTATGTAAAAGGTTAAAACTGAAGGGGATGGTATGTAAAGTATATTTCAATAGAGCTGCTAACCTAAAAAACAAAGTCCAACTCTATAGGTGTACTTTAACACCACCCCTACTCCCACCCCACCCTGTTCAGTCTGACTCGTAATTGTTTAAAAACTGCTACAGACTGCTCCTCTCCCAGGCATGCGTGGGGCAGACCCTAGAGGAACATACCCTCTCTGACGCACACCCATCAGGACTTTCCCCCGTCTCCAAAATTGTTCAAATGAAGGAGTATAAGAGGTAAAAATCTCCAGTTAAAAATAACAATAATAAGTCATGGGAATGTAAGGTACAACATAAAGAAAAGTCAGTATTATTGTAATAACTTTCTATGGTGACAGATTTTATTGTGGTGGTCAAATGGTAAGGAATATAAATATTGAATCACTATGTTGTATGCCTGAACCTAATATAATACCATATGTCAATTATAATTTTTTAAAAAAGAAGGTCCACAAAATGGGTGTTGTAGCTTTGGAGGAGACGAGGACTCCTCCTAGGCACAGAGCCAGGTGGGCACAACTCCAGCCCCAGGCCACTGGCCCCCTCTCCCTCTCCACTTACCCTGACCCTGCGGGCAACCTGCCAGGAGGCCTGGGTGCCTCTGGAGAGGTTCCCTCAAGCCTCCAAAAGAAGGCCTTGCAGGGCTGTAGCCCTCCTGCTTCTGGAGCCAAGGAAGTTTGGCTCGAGCCAGCACTCCTGCCCCTCTACCTGCCCTCAGTCCACGTTACTTCTCCCTTTTCCTGAACCTGGAGAGGAAGGGCATCCTCTGGCTCCCTTCCAGTAGCTCCTGTCAGACTCTACGCAGAGAACCCAGGGCTTTGGAAAGAACAACTCTCCATATAAAGACCTAAGAGGCAGCTTCTATTCTGACATCACCCCCAGATTTTCAGGACCAAAGCTTTGAGATCAGGCTCCATTCTAGAGGTTTAAGGCTTCCTGTCTCTTAAGACCCTCTGCTTTGCCCTTGAACAGGAAAAATCCCTTGAGTAAAGGGACTGTTACCAGGGACACCCGAGTTAGGGGCCTCCCCCTCCTCAGCTCTTGTCTCCCTCACAAGAAAAGAATTCAGGCGAGAGACAACATCTATAATGGAAATGAGATAGCAAGTGTATTTATGAAATTGAGTATGAAGCTCCAAGCAGGCCCCCAACTAGTCTGAGTGTTCTGACTATTGGGATTTGGGGGAGTTTATTGTTGTAGCCAGCTTCTACCGTTCCCTCTGCTCCTCCCCTCTCCAGACCTTGGGACTGATACACAGTTTCGAAAGCATGCAGAACTTCAAGGGCTCCCCTCCCCCTATGCTATCTTTTCCTTGTGATTTTCAGAACACCACACAATCTTATCAGACCAGGCTCAGGACTGCTGAATTACTGCCTGAGACATGTCTCCCTCCCCCTCCCTGCCTTGGTTTACTATCTATCCTGCTTAACAGAACCATTTTTGATTTTGCAAACTCCCTATTGTGAACAGTTTATCCAGGATCATGATTTGTGTGTAAGAGGTAGATAGAGACAGGTAGGCGATTAGTTAGCTGTGTAGGTAGAGAGCTAGATAAAAATACTTGACAGTCTGCAGATCATTCTAAAGACAGGGTCCGAGGGATGAGTCTGGGTATCGGTTATATGGGAGACTCCTTGATCACAAGAATGTAGTACAATTTTTGGTCTTATGTTTCAGTTGATCTAAATAAGGGAACAACAAAGAAAACTAATAAATTGGGCCAGGCAGGGGGGCTAACAAGGGAATATTTCTAAAGTTCCTACATAGGTGCTTATAATGTTCATCAGACTGGGTTCCCTCCCAAGTTCCACACTGTACATCATTTCTCTTCCAAGTCCCTTCTAATGTTTTAGGGGGAGGCAAATTGCAGGGCTTTGGGCTTCAGGGTTAAATAGGAGGGATGCCTAGGCGGAGCTGGACCTTCAAGAAAATCACCCAATATCCCTGTTGCTTTCTATAAATATAAGGGAAACCACTGATTTTTAAAAAGTGCTCTTTTATTCAAACGATCCATTTCACAGTTGTTTACTGAGGCCCTTGCTTTGTATGCAGCAAGCACCAAGTTATGCCTCGGGGAGTTCAGTGATGAACAGAGCAGCCACTGTCCCCAAGTGCACACAGTCTGGTGGAGCAGGCAGCCTTGTAAACAGCTATCCTCCACAGGGAGAAGTACTATGACAACTGCCACGTACCGGCAGTGGGACCCAGGGCAAGTCACTTCTCTGTACCTTACCTTCATCATCTTTAAATGGGTATAACAGTACTGCCCCTCTCCTTGGGACGCTGTGAGGATTAAATGAGTTAATATATTGAATTGCTTAGAACAATGTAAGACACACAGCCGGTGCTATGGAAGAGTTTGTTCTTGGTGGTGGTGGTGACTAATGGAGGAAAGCTCCCCTACCCCATGCTTCTCTAAACCACACCGCCCCGCCGGAAGGGGTTACACCAACTGCATCGAAGAGGAGGAGTTGGCCAGGTGTCTGAAAGGAGGAGGGGATGGCGGAGGAAGAGGAGGGAAAAGAATGAGGGGAAGAGATGGAGCAGAGGAAGCAGCATGTGGCAGCACAGAGGTGTGGAGAGCGCAGCAAGTGTGAGAGCAGAAATCGATTTCATTCAAATGCGGAGGCAGTTTGGAAGATGAGGCAGAGAGTTAAGGACAGACCATACAGAATAGATCATAAAGCGTCTGTTGTATCATGCTAAGGAACTTGGATGTTTAACCATCAATTTATGGAAAAAATTTTTCTACGAATTTGTAAAATGCTTACTAAGTTGTATCAGCAAAGATTAGCTGAACAGGGAAATTGAGAAAAGCACCCTCAATGGCCAATTTCTGATCATAAGTATGGAAAATGTGTGGAATGTCCCACAGGTACCAGGATCTGGCTATAGATCCCTGGGGCCATGTTGACTGTGACTGATTTCCTGTAACTTCTTTTCCCTGAACCTGGAGGGGCTCCCTTCTACCCACATGACCTGATAATAGCCTACCTCCATAAAGGCATTCAAGACTGTGACAAACTCTTCTGCTGTCCTCTCCAGTACCCCTGTGTCCTTACTGTCAGAGCCCTGACATTCTGTTCTGGGGTCCACCCTTCTCTTCCATCCAGGGACTCAAGGGGGAAAACCCTGATTAGCTCAAACCACGCATGTAATTCTTTTCCCTTCCCAGGGATTGGCTGAGAGAGAGATGGGCACTTGTCTTAATTCTAGCCAGAGACATGTGGGGACTCAAGAGGCTCCTGGGAAAGACTTCCTCTCTCTGAAAAAGAAACACACAGGCTGACATGCCTCTTCTTCCTCTCAATGTTGTGTTGGTATGAGACATCTGGAATTGCAGGTCCTCTGGCACATCTAATACAACAACTTGCATATAGTTGGATGTTTACATTTCATTGAAAATGGAAAATTTATGACAACTTCCTGTGGCATAAGTAGGGTGGTTCTTATCCCTTGGGTAGATTAGAAAGCTGGAAGATATAAATTAGCATATATATTAGGCCTAGAGTAGGAGCAGAAATAAACCCAGGACTGATGATTGCTACTGCTTCTACAATACCAGGATATTTCTCTTTCACCATACCAGATACAGACCGAAAAACTTCATAAAGATTGGCAGTCATGCCCAGACAACAAAGCAAGATAGGAGGGTCAACTAAACTGTTTGAGATGATTAAAATGTCTTTTAGCATTTTTGTTCACATTGTATAAGCCATCTGAGGCTGAGCTGAAAAAACATGAAAGGATGGATTCTAGTACTTTTCAAGCTCAGAGATACACACATGTCTGAGTCAGATAGCTGCCCTACCCAGGAACAATTGCCAATAACCCAGCTTCCCAGCCAGTGTGTCCCAAAGGGGCTCAGGGCCCTTGGGATGCAGATATTATCTCAAGCTTTGAGGAGACTTTTCACTTCACCCAGTGTCATAGTCAGTCCGGGCTGCTATAACAAAGTGCCTCAGACTGAAGGGTTTATAAACAAGAGAAATTTATTTCTCATAGTTCTGAACACTGGAAGTCTGAGAGCAGGGTACAAGCATGGTCAGGTTCTAGCAAGGGCCCTCTCGTGGACTGCAGACACAGCTATACTTATATCCTCACATGGCAGAGAGAGGGCAAGGGAGATCTCTGAGGTCCCTTTTATGAAGGCACGGATCTCGTTCATGAGGGCTCAACTCTCATGACCTAATTATCTCCCAAAGGCCCCACCTACTAACACCACTACACTGGGGGTTAAGATTTCAATACATGAATTTGGGGTGGAGAGGGCAAACAGTTCATTGCCCCCAGTCTGCTGTACAAATGTTGTTACTATATACATGTGCTGAGATATGAAATAAGTTTGGGAAGAAGATGCCTATCTTTCTGTGTCTTTCCCACATCTTCTACTGCTGTCTTTTATAAGCCCTCTATTTCAGCAAACGGATACATTCACTGTTTTTTGAACTGTTTTGTTTGTTCACAGTTTTGACTTGAAGACCTTCCCTATGATCCCTTTTGCCTTAAATCCTGGGTCTCCTCCTGCATAATTAAAAAGAATTTTAATTACACTCAAAGTGACCTCCTCCAATTGCACATCTTTATTTTTTCTACTTGTCTCTCCAAATAGACAACAATCTCCCTGAAAGCTATCACAAAGATGCTTTCTCATAGCAAATAATTCATTCGTAACCTGTTTATTGATCATTGACACATCTTACTGTGTTTATATTTTCTAACCTGTTCTATCTTCTTGTTCCTGTGATAGCTGGATGTGCTACAGAAGGTCAGACAATCTGCCCTGGCTGGTGGGGCTCAGTGGGTTGAGCGCCGGCCTGCACATCAAAGGGTCACTGGCTCGATTCCCAGTCAGGGCACAGGCCTGGGTTGCAGGCCAGGTCCCCAGTAGGGGGCATGTGAGAGGCAACCACACATTGATGTTTCTCTCTCTCTCTCTCCCTCTAACCTATCTCTCTAAAAATAAATAAATAAAATCTTTAAAAAAAAAAGGCCAGACAATCTGATGGTATTTTTTCCAACTCCAATGTAGTATATGATTACTATATGTAAAACATGGTGCTGGATGCATGGAGATTCACAGAAGAGAAAAGAAGAAGAAAAGAGAGGAACCCATTGGTAAAAACAGGATTGTAATGTCTAGTGGTCTTCTAACCTAAAAATCCGGTGATAGAAGGGGCCCTAACTAGTAAAGAATTCCTCTGCATGGCAGAAGCACCCACAGTGAGGAAGGAGACACCAGCTATTACTTCTCTCTTGGAACATTTACTATATGTAGTCAAATTTTAGTGGCTATATTAGGATTTGGGGAAGGGCAGGGTACCACCAATTCTCTAACCACCAATAAAATCTGAAGTATTTGCAAGTTTAGTCATAGAACAGACTTTGCATAATTTGACTTAGCTGAGTATTTCCTGCAGAGGCAAGGAAACCCAGGAGCCAAAGTCTAACATTTCTGAAACAACCTGTGGGTGTTGTGGGGGTGGGGCATCAGGTTGGGGCTTGGCCCCAGGGTGTGACTGAGCCAGGGAAGGGAAAGAATCTGTTGAGGGACAGAATCTATTGACTGGTCTGGAGAAGAGAACTGGCCAAGCTCGTGGTCCCTGCGTGGTCAGCCCTACTAACCACAGGCCTCCATGCAGCCCACCGCCCCCCGTGAGCCCTCTCAACACACTCTGTGTGAAGAACAGCTTGGCAAGCTCCTGTAGTGTGACTCCTTGGTCCCTCCTTCAGAACCAATCAAAAGGGCCGGTGTCGAGGCTTCTAAAGCTGCCAACCTCCTAAGGGAGTATTCCTATATACGAATTTATTTGGGGGTGCTAATAAACCCCTTCTGAATATTTGGGACACAGCCTTTGAATGTAATAGTTTGACTGCCGATATCTACTATTATAGTACAATTTATGGAAAGCTAAGATGCAAGGTGCCTATGTGAAAAGAGGTAGATCATTATCGATCATTTATCTTGATGTCAGAGTGATTTAGGGAACTTTTAATTACATACCTCCAAGAAACCTGTGAGGCCAACACCATCCTACTTGTCCCTGGGGCTCAGCTGGTGTCCGTGATAACCCAAGGCAGAGGATGAACTCCTATAGGAACCCTGGAGGGCAGTGGGCACTGGTTCAGGATCTGAGTATGCTCAGGGGTTCTGAAAGGGATTGAAGTCACCTGGAAGACACAGAGCTACTCTAAAAATGATTTAGGATGGCTTTTCTATGGATTCTCTACTTCCGTGACAATCAGGGGCCATCTCCTAGTGACTCTGTCTCTCTGACAACGCTCAGCTCCCTATTTTCCCATGAAACCAAAAACCTCCTAGTTTGTCTGCAATCATTGCCCAGAGTTAAGTCTCCACACCAACACTCACATACAAACAGACCCATACACTGACATACACTGTACTTTCTGTTTCAGCCAGTGATATTTTGTGACCTAAATGCTCTGAAAAAAATAGAGAACTATCGCATGAAGCTAAGGAAGTGACCTCCCAGACTTTGTCTTTAAAAATGTTCAGCTTGATAACTGAGTCCCCTAGATCACTAGCTTGTCTTCCCCCACCCCTCAGGTGCAAAGTTTGAACAAGGGATCATTTGAATTCCCATGAAGGAAAATTAATTAAACGGGCTTTGCAGGCCTAATGGATTTAATTTGGTTCTTAAAAATCTTCCTACAAGGCTGTTTCTCTAATGTGACTGTTAAGCCTTTCCTTCTGCTTAGAACTAGCTAGAAAATATTTTATGTGTTTGTATCTCATGAATGTGGTGGGGGGTTTTGGGAGGAGATCTATGTAATTTTAATTTGCTTTGGTCTCTCACAATTATTAAAAAGTTAGTTCAAAGAGTATAAAAAATGTATATAGTAAACACTGTTCCCTCTCGTGCTTCACTCTCTGTGCTATTAACAGGAAACGCATTTCTGACACTTTTAAAATGAGCAATCACACGTAGAATCAACTTGGTTAAAACTTCCTTCCTGGTAACTGCAACACTTCCTCTGCATCTGGATACGAAGGGAGACCCAGAAAAGCGGAAGAGTTTAGAGGTACACTGGGTAGGTTTAATTTTATTGTTTTCAAAAATTGAACAAATGATCCTTCAGCATCATCACCTCCACTGCTTTATCAGGTATTTTTTTTTCCTTTCTATTTTTTGCCCTTTTTTGGGTCTGACTTGGAATACTGACTCTTTCTTCTCAGCTAGAATATTTTTAACTGGAACTGTCATTGGTTCTTGAGACGACACTACCACTGAATGTCTCTGTTTCATTGTCTAATCCAACCTGTACGTGTAGATACCCAGGAGGTTCCGGTGATAGTTTTGCAGGTGCATCAGTCTTTTTTTGTTTTTGTTTGAGAGGAAGAGGGAGGGCACAGGAGCCTGTGCTAGCCAAGCTTCACATTCTTACAAGTGCATGTTTAGCCATTACTGTACTTACCAGTGTTTCTAACGTCTTGTAAAAGACGAACACTCCATAACCTCAACCATGAAGGAAAAGAGTGAGTATGTAATCTGCCTGTTTTCTTCTGCATCTTGTAAGATTGATTGAGGTCACTGAGGCAGAAGTTATTGCCGTGTATTTGTATGTTGCCTAAATTCAGACCTATTTTATTTCAAATGTCAGTATTAATATATCTTTCAGTTCTCTTCTTTGTTATTCTATAATGTAGCAACATTACAGATCAAATAGTGAATGTTTTAAGCTGCAAGAGACAATACTTTGAGACAGTTGGTTTCATGTATTTACTAAGTAGAATTTCATAATATTTTATGAGATGGAATATTGACTTTAAAGGTAACTTTAAGCCAAGATTTGAACAGAAGTTTGGATCTAATGAAACCTGTCTTATCTTTTAATCAAACTCTTCTTTTTGGTATGTGTCAAATGCTCCACTATTTCTTAAAGAAATAAGTAGTTACGAGTCTCACTAATATTAGTCATTTAAGAGAGTAAATGTTATTTTCTGAAATAAATTTTTATGTCAAGAGTTGATTCTTATTTATAATATAATATCTTACAACACAGTGATACTGAATATTAAAATAAAAATACCTTATTTATATTTCTATTTTAATATTTTAGCATTTCAATTATTATTTGAAGTGTTTGTTACTGCAGTATGTCATATTTGTACTTAAATGATTTGTGCAGGATAGGGACTCATTAATATTTATGGAAAGAGTGGATAAATTGATGAGAAGAAACTTGCGAATTCTCATTATAAAGATGAAAATATTAGAGGGAAAAAAAGAAGTTAAATAATCGATTGGGACCCAAACAGCAGGTTACTGGAGTCCAGAAGTCCTTCCTTCCATCCTATGACTTCTCCACTGTCTAATGCAGAGGAAGATGTAATGAACTGGAACAAAGTTAAAATTGCCTGAATGTTCTATAAAGAAAGTTCACCCTTGGGTGACTCCTCTAAGACACTACAGTAATATAGCAATGACAGCCCAGAACTTCATGATTCAAAATGATAAATATCTGCAAATGTTCTTGGCTGAAATTACTGATTCTGGTATTTTTTAGTTTTATCAATGAAATGATTACCTTTCCTAACTAGAAAGAAAAAAATAAATAAAAAGAAAAAAAAGACAGGAAGTTGACTAGGGAGTAGATACCTGAACCAGACAGTGTGGACACAGAGAATGTGAAGTGAGGCTGAGTAAGGTATCTAGGTCCCAATAAGTGTGAGACTGAGCAAATAGGAAATATTTCAAAGGCCTGTTTTCTTAGTGGGGTATTTTAGCATTTCACAGTGCACCCTGCAAACTGGCACTTGATTTTTTAACTGGATTGTATGCTTAAAAACATTTACCACTTTGAGCCATTACAGTATGCCAGACATCATGCTAGATCAGTGCTTTACATATCTCCTTTATTAAATTAAATTCTTAAACATAATGAAAGTAAAGAGAATGATTACTAAACCCCTTACAACACGGTGATACTGAATATTAAAATAAAAATATCTTATTTCTATTTCAACTTTAATACTTTGGCATTTCAATTATTATTTGAAGTGTTTCTTACTGCAGTATGTCACATTTTTACTTAAATGTTTTGTGCAGGGTAGGTGCTCATCGATATACCCATCGTCCATACTGAACAAGTACATGCATGACCTTACTTAATCCTCACTTCCAGCCTCTGAGAGTATTATTCTATTTGAATGATGGGAAACAGGCTCAGAGATTATGTAACTAGCTCAAGGGACCAGATAATTAAGTGGCAGTGTCAGGATTCATGGGCCCCGACTCCAAAGCCCCTCGTGCTCATGACACTGTCTACACCGTCTCCTGCCATCTCACAGAAAAATAGAATGGGAAAGTGACCTCCCTGTGACCGAGCCCTCTGTTTCTCCGCTCCCAGGTCACACAGGGCATGGAGTTGGAGAACAATGAACAGCCCGTGGTTCTGAGAGAGGACAACCGCCGCAGGCGCCGGAGGATGAAGCCACGGGGCTCCGCGGCCAGCCTGTCCTCCATGGAGCTCATCCCCATCGAGTTCGTGCTGCCCACCAGCCAGCGCACCAGCAAGACCCCAGAAACAGCACTGTTGCACGTGGCCGGCCACGGTAACGTGGAACAGATGAAGGCGCAAGTGTGGCTGCGCGCGGTAGAGACAAGTGTGGCAGCCGACTTCTACCACCGGCTCAGCCCAGACCATTTCCTGCTGCTCTATCAGAAAAAGGGGCAGTGGTATGAGATCTACGACAAGTACCAGGTGGTGCAGACACTAGACTGCCTGCGTTACTGGAAGGTGCTGCACAGGAGCCCAGGCCAGATCCACGTGGTGCAGAAGCGTTCTCCGTCCGAGGAGTCGCTCGCCTTCCAGCGGCAGCTCACTGCCCTCATAGGCTATGACGTCACCGACGTCAGCAACGTGCATGATGATGAGCTGGAGTTCACGCGCCGCCGCCTGGTCACTCCACGCATGGCCGAGGTGGCTGGCCGAGACACCAAGCTCTATGCTATGCACCCCTGGGTGACATCCAAGCCCCTCCCGGAATACCTGTTGAAGAAGATTACGAACAACTGCATTTTCATCATCATTCATCGCAGCACCACCAGCCAGACCATCAAGGTCTCAGCTGACGACACCCCAGGCACCATCCTCCAGAGCTTCTTCACCAAGATGGCCAAGAAGAAGTCTCTAATGGATATCCCCGAAAGCCAAAATGAGCAGGACTTTGTGCTGCGCGTTTGTGGCCGCGATGAGTACTTGGTGGGTGAAACGCCCATCAAAAACTTCCAGTGGGTGAGGCACTGCCTCAAGAACGGAGAAGAGATTCACCTGGTGCTTGACACTCCTCCAGACCCAGCCGAGGACGAGGTGAGGAAAGAAGAGTGGCCACTGGTGGATGACTGCACAGGAGTCACCGGCTATCATGAGCAGCTAACAATCCATGGGAAGGACCATGAGAGCGTGTTCACTGTGTCCTTATGGGACTGTGACCGGAAGTTCAGGGTCAAGATCAGGGGCATCGATATCCCTGTCCTGCCCCGGAATGCTGACCTCACAGTGTTTGTGGAGGCAAACATCCAACATGGGCAGCAAGTCCTTTGCCAAAGGAGAACCAGTCCTAAGCCCTTCACAGAGGAGGTGCTCTGGAATGTGTGGCTTGAGTTCAGTATCAAAATCAAAGACTTACCCAAAGGGGCTCTACTGAACCTCCAGGTCTACTGTGGCAAAGCTCCAGCATTATCTAGTAAGGCCTCAGCAGAGATTCCCAGTTCTGAATCCAAAGGCAAAGCTCAGCTTCTCTATTACGTGAACCTTCTGCTGATAGACCACCGGTTCCTCCTGCGCCATGGGGAGTATGTGCTCCACATGTGGCAAATATCTGGGAAGGGAGAAGACCAAGGGAGCTTCAATGCTGACAAGTTAACTTCTGCAACCAACCCAGACAAAGAGAATTCGATGTCCATCTGCATTCTTCTGGACAATTACTGTCACCCAATAGCCTTGCCTAAGCATCGGCCCACCCCTGACCCTGAAGGGGACCGGGTTCGAGCCGAAATGCCCAACCAGCTTCGGAAGCAGCTGGAGGCTATCATAGCCACTGATCCACTTAACCCTCTCACAGCAGAAGACAAAGAATTGCTCTGGCACTTCAGATATGAAAGCCTTAAGCATCCAAAAGCATATCCTAAGCTATTTAGCTCAGTGAAATGGGGACAGCAAGAAATTGTAGCCAAAACATACCAATTGTTATCCAGAAGGGAGGTCTGGGATCAAAGTGCTTTGGATGTTGGGCTAACGATGCAACTCCTGGACTGCAACTTTTCGGATGAAAATGTAAGAGCCATTGCAGTTCAGAAACTGGAGAGTTTAGAGGATGATGATGTTCTGCATTACCTGCTACAGCTGGTCCAGGTAGGGGATGCCAGTGTTATTTACAGAACATTTTTCTCAAGGAATTTATTTGCATGTGCACAAGAACCCCATTCAGTTGTCATCAAATGCCCTTTGTCCAGAGCATTCATGATCTGTCAAAGCAGATCTGAAGAAACCACCTTAAAAAGTACTGTTCTGTTCCATTTTTTTTTTATTGTCTTTGAGGGTTTTCTGAGAGGCATTTTGAAAATGTTAATATTTCCACTTTATAGGAGGACTGACCTTGCAGGAATATGTTGTTCTCATTTATTGTATTAATCATAGATTTGATTTACAGAATGCTCCATTCTGCAAAGGCTCCAAGTGATATACATGCCTTTTATATATTATTACATTTAACTCTTCCAATAACTATGATGGAGATCAAGTTGCTATTTTAATTATATAGAAGCTGAGGCAAAGAGAGGCTAACTAATGTGCCCAAGGTCACATACTTTGAAAGGCTGGAATTCAAACCCAGGAGGTCTGACTCCAGGCCCTCCTCTTCTCACTGCCTCCCAATGTCCTGCATCAACCCAGTGTCAGGGTCATGGGTCCTGGAGAAAAAAGGTCATAGTTTCTGATCATGAATATGATGACATTCATGAATAATACCTCCTATCTGGATGGGACCTACCCTGAAAGCCCCTCTCTTTAGACAGGTCTGGCCTTGCGTTTCCACTCCTATTCTTATGCCTTCCCCTGAGGTCAAGAGAGGCTACATCATTTGCCTGAGGTTTTCTTAGGAAGTTAAGGAGGAGCATTTCTCCTACTCACTGTAGCTTACCTCATATTAGATTATGCTGCTTGATAAGGACAAGGAAGTAAAGAAATTGGAATTGAAGTTCTATTTTAGAGTGCAGAAGTGTGCATTCATGACTTCAACAACATGTACATAGTACTTCTGCTGTTCTGAATGCTGGACATAGTGCAGTGATGAAAATAGAGTCCATCGCTGTCCTCATGTAGCTTGCTGTGCATGGAGAAGACTGACATTTAATGACAAATTGTGGGGAATACTTTGGGGAAAAACTAGAGTATTATGAGAAAATAGCCAGGGATCCTGGGTACACAATTTAGATCAAAGAAGCCAGGGACAGTTCTGAATAGATGATGCTTGAGCTGAGATTAAGATTATCCAGGGTAAGTGTTAGACACTAAACTGCCTAATTATTATCTGAATTGACAGGAAGGCCCTGGAGCTTTCTGATGAGTATTTTGGATGCTCTTCACTTAAACTCTGAATCATCACCTTCCAGTAAGCAGATACTTGAAACATTATATTTGGCCTTTGCCTTTATCTATCAAGTATATCCAATATTTTTATCTGCCTGTAAGTGCAGATACTAGCATAACACTAAGGAAAATTTTAGAATAATCCAAGTATCTTCAGCTTTCTAGCTCTCCACAACAAATAGAACATAAAACAAATTTGCATGAGATATGTTCCAAGTCCCAAGGCCACTATGAATTATTTTACATTGTCATTTTCACAAATAAACTTTCCAGAATTGGAAAATGAATGGTGTTCTTGGAAGTATTTAAATGAAAAAGATCAATAAGTAATATCAGCATTGAATTTGTGGTCATGCATTTGAAGAGTAGTAGTCATTTGTAAAATTGAGATATTTTTCAAATATGGCCAAATGACTCATTTCGATTAAAATGGCCTCTTCATTGAGATCTGCATTATCTTTACAGAAGTGAAACATGAAGAAGTTTGAAAAGACTCACATTATGGTTAGAAAATTAAAACATTTCTGAAGTGAGTACTGGTGGTGAAATAACCACATTCTCCAAATTAAGAGCTTAGCTGGAGCAACTGTGGCACCCATTTGAATATACCATTGGAAAGGATCTTTGAAAGTATGGGAATAATTGAAATATTATAAAGTCAGTATTGATCACTTCCAAACTGGAAAACCAGAGTAAGAAATGGAAATCATACCAAAAGTCCTCAGGCCATGAAACATAAAGTGGAATGGAAATTTCTTCTGTTTCATCTAAAAAAGGGTATATCATGTCTATTTATAAAGAAAATACTCTGAGATATTTAGTTTTAAACTCCCTCTCTTCATCCTATCTACCCTATAACTTTATATATGCATTTATAATCAAACAGTGTTTGTTAGTCTGTTTTTTAAATTATGAACTACTGAAGATTTATTGAAAAGTGCAGAGAATGATGTAACAGATACCATACACCCATCAGGATGTAATTATTTTTTACTTTTTATTGGTTCTTTTTCTTGAGTCATAGAGCTATCATTTAAGTCAGTCTCTCTATATTAACCAAGTGATACGAAAACTACTAAACACTTTTCCTGAGGAAATATATTAAATAAGAGATTTTTCAGACAAAAAGCTCTGTGTACACCACACATGACAGGGAGTAGAGATCGTTCTGCATTAATTGATCTAGGCCTGCTGTTTACTTGCAGTAAGAACCTGTGAGACAGCTCAGTGACTTGCCTTTGAGATGCCAGGCACCCGTCTTGAGTAGAAAAGTGATAGGATTTTCAGGACCTTCACATTTAACAAATATTTTTCTCCTTACATGTACTCTATCTCTACTGTCTATTTTCAACAACCTCTCTTGGCTCCCACTTTTATAGATTCGTTACAGTCATCTCCACCTTTCCCCTCTATCCTTCCAATCAATCTGCTAAGCCTTTAATGGGAGCCAAAGTCCTCCCCTCTTTGCCTTTGAAGTTAGCAAAAGCACATGACTGTGAGTCAATAGTTCCAGCTTCTACTCCCAGTCCTTACGCAAGCTCACTGTGGTTCACTCTGGTCCAAAGAGTCCTTGGGAAAAAAAAGTATTGAGCTTAAGTGACTGGTAAGATTCTCATCACCCTAGCCATAGAAACCCACCAAGGCAGAGCACTAGCTTTGCTCTTTCCTTTTCCCCAATTAACCAACACAGACTGTAGCCCTACAAATGCCCATGTGTTCTTCTTTTAGGCTGTGAAATTTGAACCTTACCATGACAGTGCCCTGGCCAGGTTTCTGCTAAAACGTGCTTTAAGAGTAAGTACTTCCATTTTGATAACAGCGTGACATTTTAAAGGTTACTGGGAATTGGCTGATAGATGTAGAGCATTAGCCACAATGATTTCAACCTTCTTGTTCCCACCCTCAGAACAAAAGAATTGGTCACTTCCTGTTTTGGTTCTTGAGAAGTGAGATAGCCCAGTCCAGGCACTATCAGCAGAGGTTTGCTGTGATCCTGGAAGCCTACCTGAGGGGCTGCGGCGGCGCCATGCTACATGACTTCACCCAACAAGTCCAAGTAATTGAGATGTTACAAAAAGTTACTATTGATATTAAGTCACTCTCTGCTGAAAAGTATGATGTCAGTTCCCAAGGTATGGTAGCTCTATTTTCTTGGTTCTCTTTCCAGATGCCTTCATCTCTAAAAGCCATCATCTCTGAAAGGCAATTTGTACCTTTCTAAAGACAGCAAAGAACAATGTTTTTAAATCCTCTGTCTTTAGGGAGCAAGCAAATTTAAGTTCTCCCTTTACAAGTTAATATATTTTTAAAACTATATATATTTTAATGAGTTTATGATGGATATTAAACTCTGAAAAATTTTAAAAGCATTATGCAGATATAAGATCTATTTTTAAGAACAATTGTGCACATACAAAAAGATTAGTTATTTTCAAATATTTACCTTTTTTCTCCCTATCTTTCAATAACACATATAATTTTCAAATTTTCAGTCTTTTAAAATAACAAATTATTAAGAAGCTATTTAATATTTTGGTGCATATATACATATATACCTCCATATATTGTGTGTATGTGTATATATAGTATATATATATGTATATGTATTTCAGAGTACTTCATGTAAAAATGTATATCACCTCGTCTCTGAATGCATTTCCAGTATTGTATTCTTATTCCTAAAATGTCCTGTCCCTGCCCTGCACAGAGAAAGAGTGGAAAATTAACCACTCTTTCTCTGTATTCCCATAGATTTTGGTTGATACTGTATTAAATTATAGTCATCAATAAATTTTTCTGATTTGATAAACTACACTGGCCCTGAGGCTAGGAAATAGCTTTTATTCCTGTTTGTAACCCTAGACCCAGCAGCACGGCTCATATGGAACATTCACTAACATTCTCAGCCAGTATTTTAAACTTCTGAGTATTTAGAATTTCCACTTTTTCCTTTGGTTTCTTTTCCAATACACCAATAATGCTCTGTTCTAAAAGTAATAATGATCTTACTTTTATTTTTATTGTAAGTAAGAAAGGGCAATATTTGCTCTGGCCTCCATTTGCTCTGGCTCTATAACTGTCTGTTATATAGGGAGCAATTTTTCATTTAGGTACTTCACTTTCAGAATTTTGAGGCTGTCACACCATCTCCACCCAGCCTAACTGACTCTTCAGAGTAACTGAAGTCTATTTAATATGGTCTGCAAATGCCCATTTCCCAAATCAGGTGACAGTTTAAAGTTTCACACGTTAGAAAGAAAACTAAAGTATCAGTTCCTTAGCACTGTCCTTAAAATACCCTTCCCTATCTGATTGTCCTGGTATGCTGCATCTGTTCCCCTATTTCTGTCCCCTGTTGGATGTGTACATGGTAGTATTGCTCCCAGTAAGCCTGACTTATCTTGCCACCTCAGATGGATAGTTCCTCAAAGACAGAAACCAACCCCCTTTTCCCTTACTCCACACCGGACCAAACGTATAGTGTTGTGAATTGATGTGGCCTCAGGGAATGTTATAGACAATATCGGTAGTTTCTTGAGCTTGCATAACTTTTGTGTCCTTTTGACAATTACAGTTATTTCACAACTTAAGCAAAAGCTTGAAAACCTCCAGAATTCGAATCTCCCCAAGAGCTTTAGAGTTCCTTATGATCCTGGACTTAAAGCAGGAGCACTAGTGGTAGGTATCACCTGGATGTCTCCACGTGGCCTTCATGTCTTGAAAATGCCTGTCACACTCTCTTCTAAACACTAAATACAAAAAGCCTCAACACTAGGCAATCTCCCACCCAGTTTGTTTTAAATCAGCTTTCAAGAGGAATCCTTTACATGCAAAAAAAATGTCCATTTTAAGCATACAGTTAATTATCACAATCAAGATCTAGAACACTTACAAAGAAATTTCATAGAAATATTTCTTTCATATTCTTTTTTTATTTAGTCCTTTCCTCCTTCCATGCCCCATCCCAGACAACAAATGTGCTTTCTATTATGTAATTTTGCCTTTTCAAGTATTTCATGAAGTGGAGTCATACACTGTATAGTTTTATATCTGGGTTATTTTATTTAGCATAATGCTTTTAAGATGCATCCATGTTGCTGTGTGTATCAGTAGTCAGTTCCTTTTTATGACTGAGTAGTATTTCCTAGTATAGCAATGCCACAGTTTATTTTCCATTCACTTTTTGAGTAAATATTTAGCAGTGAGACAGTTGGGTCAGATGGTACATGTGCATGTAACCGCCAGGTCACTTTTCCAAAGTAGCTGTACCATTCATTTTACGTTCCTACCAGCAATGCATGTGAGTTCCAACTGTTCCACATCCTAGCCAACACTTGTTACCAGTCTTTTTAAAAGACCGATGATAGCCATTGAAATGGTGTGAAGTGGTATCTCATTACTGAACATCTTCTCATGTGCTTATCTTCTATCTTCTCTTGAGCAGTTTCTATTCACATCTTTTGTTCTTTTTTAATGTGGGTTGCCTTCTTATTTTTCTTTATGAGTTATTTATATATTCTGGGCAAAAATCCTTTATAAAGTACACATTTTATAAATATTTTCTCCCAGTCTGTGACTTGCCTTTTCATTTTCTTAGTAGTATATTTCAAGGAGCAGAAGGTTTTAATTTTTATTAAGTCAGTTCATCACTTTTTCTTTTATGGCTCCTGCATTTTGCACCCTAAGAAATATTTGCTTAATCCAGCAATGCTCAACCTGGGTTGACCCCACCTCACCCCAACAGTGCGCGCACATGCACACACGCACGCACACCCCAAGGGACATTTGGTAACATCTGGAGTCATTTTTTGTTGTTACAACTGGGAAGATGCTACATCTAGTGGGTAGACCCCAGGAATGCTGCTAAATATCCTAAAATGCACAGAGCAGCCCCCATACCCCAACAAAAAATAATCCAGCCCAAAATATGATGAAAAATTGAGAAATACTGCCTCATTCAATGTAACATATTTTTTCTAGAAATCATATAGTTTTAACTGTACATTTAAGTTTTTGATCTGTTTTAGATTAATCTGTGTGTACAGTGTGAGATAAAGATCAGGTTTCATTTTTTATCTGAATATCCAACTTTTCCAGCACTGCCTATTGAAAAAATTGTCCTGTTTCTGTTTAAATATGTTGGCAATACTTTTGTCAAATGTCATCTGAGCATGTGGATTTATATCTAGATTCTCTGTTCTGTTCCATTGATCTAAATATCTCTCTTTATGTCAATACCATATGTTCTTGGTACCATTCAAATAATAAACCACTTCATGCATACATAAGAATCTTAAGACAGTATATTTCCATTAACTTCCTCCCATTGTTATACTATTTTTGTTGCTTTTAATTTCTACATATTTAATAAACCAAATACATTGTTATTTTTGCTTTAAACAGTTAAAATAGATTGAACGGATGTAATAGATTGGACTTTTTTTATATTCACCCACATATTTACCATTACTGGTACCTCTGCACTGCTTTGTATAGGTCCATGTTTCCATCTGGCATCATTTTCCTTCAGCCTTTTAATATTTTTAATAGTGCAAGTCTTCTGGCAAGAAATTCTTTTCTATTTTGTTTGTAAAACTCTTTACTTCACTTTCATTTTTGAAAGATATTTCCCCTTTCCTTTTGGAAAGAAGGGGATGTTGCTCCTTTCATGTTTATTCTATGTCCAATTAGCAGTAAACTGGCCCTATAGTAAAAGCACACACTGTCCTCCGTCCTTATCCAATTAGAGGTTGCTAGGAATAATAACATATTCATACAGCTTCAAATTGTGTTTGCTTTTTTCTTTTCTTTTTTTTTAAGAGCGCATTGCATTTTTGATGCATGGTGAATTCACTTTCAGCCAAAACCCGTAAGATTTTTTTATTTTGGAGTGGCTGCTAAGCCACATTTCTAGCAAAATTTCTTGAGTTTATTTAGATGTATGGGGTTTTTCTTTTGAGAGAGGAGGTGTTGTACCTGAGTGCTAGATTTCTGTTTACTGCAGTTAAATTTTATATTATTATATTTGACCTATTGCTTCTGATTCTGCAAGAATAGTTTTTACATATTGTGATAGCAGCAGAATTTTTTTTTTCAAATTAAATCTTATGAGGACAAATATATAAAGAAAGGACAGCAGAGTTGCTCTATATTAAAGGGAACCTGAGAGTACCAGAGTTCATGGGAGCGCAGTGTGCAGAGGATGGGATCTGCTATGCCTCTTGGGCATCTTTGCAGATTCTTAGGGTTTCTCAGAACATACTTTGAGAACCACTGGTGTAAGTGTTGTGAATTGCTTTCACTAGTATTTTCAGATTTGGTGAGAACACTTTCTATATTTTTACTCAAATCATTGAAAATAATTTTCCAACTAAGAATTTGTCCTGATTATTTTTGGTGCTTCTCAAGAGGATGTGTGTCTCCAATGTGCATTCATTGTGTATTAAAACATCTGACTGTTTCCTCACAGGTTGAAAAATGTAAAGTAATGGCCTCCAAGAAAAAGCCCCTGTGGCTTGAGTTTAAATGTGCTGACCCTACAGCTCTATCAAATGAAACAATTGGAATTATCTTTAAACATGGTGATGATCTGCGCCAAGACATGCTTATTTTACAGGTATGCTACTGTTAAGGATTTTTCTTCAACTATCTGAAAAAATAATTCTAGTATATTAGATCTAAAAAAATGCCTTCTACTGACACTATTCCTGTTCTCTCTTTGATCAATAATGAACAATGATCAAAGATTACATAATAGAAAGAGGGGATATGGCTATGGACCGTTAGATACCCAATCTAGTGAGCATCATGGTTTTGTACATTCCTGAGAGGATCCATAGCCAACATTTGCAAATAGCCAGACATACTTCCCTCACCTAGTCTCTGTTTTTTATACCCATTCATAATATGGTAACATAGAACATAGGCATATTTACCCCCTAGCATTCACTTAATTCCCTTTCATAGACATAACTACACACACACAGGTGCTCTTAGAGACGTCACCTTGGATACACACTCACACAAACTCAAATGACGATTTGATAGGAAGGAGAAAGAAGATGAACAGGTAAGCAATTGGAGACATGTAGCTAATAACAAAGAGTGAATGGATTTCTAGAGCAGGTAAATGGTGAAGGTGTCAATGTTAATCATTTTTCTATTTTCTAACATTTCTGGATAAACTTTAGCTTCACAAACTCATAAAGTGGTACTCTACTCTAGCTGTTTAACATCATAAAGGTAACATAATTTCTAATATTTAATATGATTTATTTAAAACAGGCAAACCACAATGATGGAAATATAGACTATTTAAAAACAAGGTCATGTTTTTAATTCCCTCTGTGTTTCTGTTTTTGCTTCTTTCTAATATGGAAACAATAATACCCTTTGCTCTCTTTTCAAGAATGGTATGTGTATTTTCCTGGAAATAATTGTTTATTAAAAGAATAAAAAGTCCTTCAAACCTTTTTAAATTCATTAAATTTCCAAGAAATCTGTAAAATCCTTTTAATTATTTGCTCTGGACAGTGTGGCTCAGTTGGTTGGAGCATCATCCCATAACTGAAAGGTTGCCAGTTTGATTCCCTGTCAGGGCACATACCTGGGTTTCAGGTTCTCAGTCAGGGCATATATCTAGGTTGTGGGTTCGATCACAGGTCTGGGTGTGTAAAGGAGGCAACCAATTGCTTTGTTTATCTCACATGATGTTTCTCTCTCTCCCTTCCTCCCTCTCTATAAAGAAATGAAAAAGTGTCCTTGAGTGAGGAAAAAAGAAAATCTTTTGAATTATTCAAAGATATACTTGAAAAACACAAAACATCACTCATTTTCCTCTCATTTTGAGGGCAAATTTGCGTTTTACTTTTATGTACTTTGTTTTGTTGTTAGGGCACTTTGCTTGGAAGATAAGGACAAGTTATTTAAGGTCTCTAATACTTAGTCTCTTCACCTGCAGAATATGAATAATAATCATATCCACACTGTAAGGTGAATGCAAAGGATCAACATAAAACAGCACCCAAGAAATGTTAGCTATCATTGTCATCATTGCTATTGTTTTCTTGCCTTATGGATAAAAATTTGTAAGGATGGTAGAGTAGAACAGTTTTTTTTACTGTTATTCAATTACAGTTGTCCCCATTTTCCCCCCATTACTCTCCCCTGCCCTACCCACCCAACTACTCTCACATTCAACCCTCCCCCCAGTTGTCTTTATCCATGGGTCCCTTATACGTTCCTTGACTTCCCGTCTCCCTTTATCCCCCATGATTCCCCTCTCCCCTCTCCTCTGGTCACTGTCAGTTTGTTCCTTATTTCCATGTCTCTCATTCTATTTTGCTTGTGTGTTTGTTTTGCTGATTAGGTTCCACTTATAGGTGAGATTATATGGTATTTGCCTTTTGCTGCCTTGCTTATTTCACTCAGCATAATACTCCCCAGTTCCATCCATGCTGTTGAGAAGGGTGGGAGTTCCTTCTTTCTGCTGTGTAGTATTCCATTGCATAAATGTACCACAGCCTGGTACTGGCATAAGAACAGACACATACATCAATGGAACAGAGTAGAGAGCCCAGAAGTAAACCCATGTGTCTATGGTCAGTTAATATTTGACAAAGGGGGAAGAAGCAGAAAATGGAGTAAAAATAGCCTCTTCAACAAATGCTGTAGGGAGATCTGGACAGCTACATGCAAAAAAATGAAACTTGACCACCAACTTACACTGTACACAAAAATAAACTCAAGGTGGATAAAAGACTTAAATATAAGTTGTGGGACTTTTTTTTATTGTGGTAAAATATACATAACTAGAATGGAATAGATGAATTGTGGCTAACACCTATCTCAAAAGAAATCCATTTATTTTCTTTCTCAAGGTAAATCTCAGGAACCAAAATTAACAGGCTACCAAAGGATAAAAACCCAGAGTACCAGGTTAATAAATAAAAGTACAGTTGTTACTTATATTTTTTATGTTTTCTTATATCTTTTGTGTTACCAGGTAAGATTTTTTTAAAGGAAAAGAAATACATACATTTATAATGGAAACTTTTTTGTGTTTTGATGCCCAGATTCTACGAATCATGGAGTCCATTTGGGAGACTGAGTCTTTGGATCTGTGCCTCTTGCCATATGGTTGTATTTCAACTGGTGACAAAATAGGTATGTGATTACCTCAGGAGAGGGATGTAACACTGAATTAGTTTTAAAAGATTATAATTCTTTCAGTGTGGGCACTTACTAACTGACAAATTACAATCATAATCCATATAAAAAGGAAGGAAATGTTCTAAGGCTGGTGAATGTGACTCCCAATTTAATATGGATATGTTGAAGATAAATGAATGCATGATTCAAATTCTTGTGACTATACATGGAAATGATTTTAGTAAGAACTGTTCCTTCCTCTTTACTTTTCCACCTCTAAACTTTAACTGTTTCACTGCACATTAAGCTTCTCCCTCACAATTAACATTTAAAAATAGACAGAAATATCTGTCACTTATTTTAGTATCCCAGAATTAACATTATCAAAGCTATTACATATTCCACTCTTAGGTGCTTTTACAAACATTTAACATTTTAATGTCAATCAAACATTTTTATTCAAGTTTCCTCTTTGAGAACTGTACAAAACCATTTACATTTGACCTGTAATTTAAAAAAGGAAAAGGCATAGGTTGCCAAGTAAGGAAGGATATACTCAGCCCATAACTGCTTTTACTTATTACATTTCAAAACCATCCCTTTCCTCTTTTCATTCAGGGACAGTGAAAGCATGTCCCACACAGCTTCCATTTTCCCCTCCTTTTGTTTTTCTTACTGCTAAGAAAACCAACAGCATGAACCTGGAAAATAGCTCTCTGACCTCCACTCAACAAAGATACAGCCTTTTCTCCTCTGGGCCAGGCACTGGACCCCAATCTACATCAAACTGTGTGCATCCTCCTGTAGGAATGATCGAGATTGTGAAAGATGCCACAACAATTGCCAAAATTCAGCAAAGCACAGTGGGCAACACAGGTGCATTTAAAGATGAAGTCCTGAATCACTGGCTCAAAGAAAAATGCCCCATTGAAGAAAAGGTGAGCTCCGGCATTTCCTTACTCTGAAGACTCCTTATCAGTGGTCATTTATACAGTAACAGTGGTTTCACATTTTCAAAGTGTCTACTGATATCATGCCTCCTGATGTATTTGGGGAATCCTTTTACACGTGAGGTCATAGGGGTTTAAGCACCTTCCTGTGGTGGCCTAGCATATCTGTGTTAAACAGACATGCTCAGTTCAGAACTCTGTGAGCATTTGCTTCTCCTTTGATTATCAGGCACACTTTGCATGAAATGTGGTTCAGTGAAATAATTTGTTAGCACTTTTTATAATAGTATATTTCTGTTGTTCAGCAGAAAAATGTAGTTACCACATATAAATTTCTTCCTACCTGGGATACACCACATACCCTATAAAGTAATTTCTAACTTATCACTTCACTCCAATCTAAATGGTAAATTATGGATACTGAAAATTTCATTTTCACCATTCCTCTCGAGCACATATGCTGAATGTGCAGCCGGGCTGTCCTTTCAAGTTCTGCTGCATAAGATTAGCACTTCTTGTTTGCATGGTCAGCAGCTTTTGAGGAGGCAGTATAATTAGCAGCACTTATCAATCTGATATACATGTGTATTGTGACCCCATCATCATATTTTAAGTGGTCACAAGCAAAACACATGTTCACTAATGACGGAGAAATTAGTATGGGTTCTGTATAGTTGTTGGCAAGTGATACATGGATAGAAAGTGAAGCAACCCTTTGATTAAATTGATGTTGTCCTTTGACTCTTTTTTCCTCCTAGTGCTATTGTGATTCATTGAATCTTCACCTAATATAAGTAGAGTAACGAGAAAGTTGGCACTTAAAAGATATAATGTTAATGGAACCAGACACAACTAACTTGATGTCTGAAAATGTAATGTCTTTTTCAAAGTCATTTGTACTAGATTCATGCTGTTCTCTGTAGTTAAAATACAACTAATATTCAGATGCATTTTAATTAGTTTCAGGCAGCAGTGGAGAGATTTGTTTATTCCTGTGCTGGCTACTGTGTGGCAACTTTTGTTCTTGGAATAGGTGACCGGCACAATGACAACATTATGATTACAGAGACAGGTGAGTTTATTTATTGTAAATTGTTTTGATTGTGGTGAAATACACAGAACATTAAATTTACCATTTTAACCAGTATAAATGTACAGTGCAGTAACATCAAGTCCATTCACATTGTTGTACAAGCATCACCACAATTCATCTCCAAAACTTTTTCATGTTCCCCGTCTGAAACTCGGTACCAATTAAACACCAACTCCTCCTTCCCCCAGCACAGAGTAATTTTTAGATGGAGTTTAAGGTTGGAGCAAATATCTAGAAGTCATTATTGCACAGGAACACAGATTCTGTGATCACCCTAGATCACTCAGGAGTGAATAATAGAAGATGATATAGCAAATGAGACATAAGCATAAATCAGTCAAAAGCTAAATGGGATCTTATCTCAGAAGCTAGTGAAAAGCTTGATCAACAGTGTCGTATTTTATAGAAAAGCAACAAAAAGAACTCACAGACATCTCTTTAAATCTGAAATGCTGTGCCTTCCTAACTTGCCCCTCCTCACTGGTTCACTGTGTACTCTGACAGTAGGCAGTATTGGTTACCATGCCAGGAAATTTTGGCCTAAGAAATTTGGACCAATTGAAGAGTAGAGTCTGCAAAAAGCACCATATTTGGGTAAACCAATTACTCTCTATGAGAATTGAAAGAAATAATGCCTTTACAGGCCCTACATATGATCAAGAGCTATACAAAAGAGCAGAAATTATGGTAATTGTGGTGGGGATGGTGACAGTGGCAGAAACTGACCCAAAGGAGATTCAAATGATTTATTTCTGTCAGGTTACTCAAACGTAAAAGGCAAATGTCGCTCCTCCACGCAGAACCAAACATCAGTCTCTCTTGAGTTACACAAAGGGCATAAGAAGGTCTTGAGCTTAATGATGGCATATTAGCCAGAGTTTTGCTTTATATTTCCAATAGTAATTCTGAAATGACAATTTTTAAATAACATTTGGCTGTCATTTAAAGAACACCGGAAGGATATATATAGAAAACCCCCTTGGTTCAAAGAGTGCTTTGTGGCTACTACAACACACACCTGCTAAGACAAAAAAAATCACCAGCTGATAAAAGAGTATAAAAATAGCTCTGTCACCCAAGATAGCTCATTGTCAGGCAACTTAAAAAAAAATTGTTTCAAGAGATAAACAAACCAGAGTATTGTTACAAGTGCTTATGCCAGTGTAATGATGTCAGACATTTTCTTCTTTTAAGGAAATCTATTTCATATTGACTTTGGGCACATTCTTGGGAACTACAAAAGTTTCCTGGGCATTAATAAAGAGAGAGTACCATTTGTGCTAACCCCAGACTTCCTGTTTGTGATGGGAACTTCTGGAAAGAAGACGAGCCTACACTTCCAGAAATTTCAGGTAACTGGCCTCCCCGATGATCACCTCCTGTGAACACCAACCAGATGGTGCCGGCAGTGCACGGGAGCTTCCGCTCCACTTCGAGGCTACTCTCACCTCTGCCCACCCCTTCTGCCACGACCGCCCCTCACCTCCATTTCTTCCCCAAATGCAAAATGACACTTCTCATAATCCTCCCACCTAAAAAAGGAAAACATTCCGCCATCAGTGGGACTGGCGATTTTAGAACATCAGGATGACACTGGTACTGAAGAGGGACTTTAAGAAAGAGCAGCTGGCAAGCAGTTTTAGCTTTTGAATATTTATCTATCCAAAACATTGCCTTGAAAATCCAACTTTTACATAGATTTTTTTTCAGGACTCTCAAATGATTATGGACTTTTCTTGATTTTTTTTTCTACAGGTATATATCAAATTACTAACAGGGATTCTTGTTGCACCACAGTGTGCTTATCTCATCTTTGTAAAAGGCAGCCTCTTCTCTCATTTGAAATCCTTGCAACTTGACTGTAGGTCCTAGAAGAGCTCTGGCGTGCCCTGCTTACCTGTAAACAAGCCCGGGCCTGCTCCCTGGGGGCATTCACATTCTGCCTCCTTTTCCAGTCCTTCCTGGTCTACATTCACTTTTGACTATCAAATATTTTAAACATCTGAGTAGTAAAATTTTCACGCTTGCAAATTTAATAGCTGTGAATGAACATAACTCAGAGAAATTGGAATTACTACTGTGATATACTGATTTTTATAGCCATACAAACCCAAAACAGACCAATAGAGGCAACAGGTGGTCACTTTATATGTACAATAGCCCCTCCCTTAGTGCCTCTTATATGTACTCAGTATTTTAGGAACAAGTTTTTCTCCTGAGTCTTTTCTTGAGTCCCATGTTATCCCTGGGAGGGGACATGGGTCTGAAGCTCAGTGGAACAGGAACAAGAATGTATTGTTTTGAAACCCGTCTGTTCTTGTTTGTTCTCCTGCCTGCTTTTCACTTCAGAGATTTAAGAACTTACCCTATCCACAGTTCCAGTTTTGTCAGAGAAACTGAGATCTCTGTGGCCAAATGGTCTTAAGATTTTTTAGTGTGTGTTTTTCTGTGTAAACTCAACTGGATTTCAGACTATTTCCAGGGATTTGACATATTTCAGTCCTGTTTTTCTTTGAAGTTAAAATCATATGTTTTGACAACTTCCTAGAATAGAAAAATGGTTTCACACAAAAAAAGAAAAGAAAGAAAAAAAGAAAGGAAGGAAGGAAGAAAAAAGAAACACCTGGAAGAATTTTACCATTTAAAGGAGGGAAAACACTCAATTCTCCTCTCCTGGAGGTATCTCACCTGACTAGCTTTGAATGAACAAAGCGGCAAAAGTGTTATTTAAAGAATTAGATAGACACAAGAAATTTGACCTCACTAGTAGGTGCTCCTTGTTTCTGTAGATGTTCTCTTCCTTTTCACTAGTGGTTTTTTTCCAGAATACTGCTCACCTATCCTGTTGCTGACAACATTCCTGTAGACCCAAAAGTGCCCATGTCAACCCTAAAATCCTAGGAGGACTTTCTCTTTAGTGTTCTTTGTTGATGTATTACATTTCAAAGTATTACTTAATTAAACGATTTGGGGTGAGGAGGGGCCAAGGAGCGGTTGCCTCCCCTCCAGGAAGCTTCCACCCAAAGCAAGAACTCTTTGCAGGATGGCTTTGTACAAGCCATTCCCCAAGTCTGGAAACATTTCTCCATTCTATGTGGCCAAAGCATGTTTCTTAAGCTATTAAAACCTCTTTCTCTAAAGTGACATCTAGGCAATGTCCACTGCTAAACACACCTTCATAAATTATATTGTACATACTTATATAAAGATATCTGTGCTTGTATTGGCATACTATTTAAGAGCCCATGAATATATGCACTTCGAGTCTTAAACACAGATCCAGCAAGGCATTGTGGTTGAAAGGATGGGATTTGGAGCAGAGAAACTTGAGTTTGAATCTTGGCCCTATTTCTTAGTTGCTGTGCATGTGATACAAATTATTTATCCTTTCAGAACCTCAGTTTCCTCATCTGTAAAGTGAAAATACTAGGACCTATGTCATGTGATTTTTTTAGGTATTATTTAAATGAAATGTGTAGACTGCTTAGCCCAGTGGCTAGGCTACAACAGAAACTCAAACCCCTTGCAACAGGTCTTCACACTTTGAACAATTTCAAGTTAAGAAGCTCTTTCGGAAATGATGTCCCAGGCAGGACAGTAATACATAAAACATAAAAAAGTAGCACTGCTCTGGTTAAAGAACAAGTGAGAGTCCATCCACCCTCTGCCTGCCCCCTTGTCTGTTCCTCCTTTCTGCACTTGTCCCCACCCTCCTCGCTCACAGTATGAAGAAAGCCAAACACATGTACATATGTGGACAGTTATACAGATACAGACCTTCTAAAGTTTCCAGCCTGACAAAGATGAGCAGCAAGTTTTTTCATCACTTAACTCAGTCCCTTTGGCAGATTCATTGTTTTTTTTTGTTTTGTTTTGTTTTGTTTTTTTACATACTACTAAACCTTTCAGAAGATTTCCTGTTTCTTAGTTTTATGTTCCCTTTTGAGATGAAGTCCTTCAAGCTCAGGAAGCACATCTCTAAACTCTCTAAATAGCATCTCAGATCTTGTATAATAAAGCTGCCATTTTTAGGCAAGCTGGGAAATGTTGTATATATTTACATTTGAATTAAAGGTGTCCTCATTTCCAGTGAATCACTCATTTTGAATTGGCGAGATTAATTAATGCATGCAGCACATTTGAATAACTTATTAGAATGGATGGAAAAAAGTTGACCCACTTTTTGTTAAGGATGAGGGGAGCCCTCTCCACAGTCTTCAAAAGAAACCTAGCCAGTGGCCAGGGGATGGAAGCCAGGGGGACTGCCACAGGGAGGGGCCCTTCAGCTCACCTCTCTTCTTTCCTAGGTAGTCTGTTTAGCCAAGGACCATATTAATACCTTACTCCTAGAACAGTGGAGAGAGTTCAGGAACAAACTATAATCAGACAAAAAGGCACAAAATAAAGGCCTGCTCTTTGAACCCAAGGTTGTCTGTTAGCCTTTGGAGCAGTATCCTACACACACGATGCTAAACACATTTATTTCAATGACAACAATTTTGATAAATAAGTTCTCCTCAGAAAAATATCTCTCTTACTGAAGAGATAAAAAAAGAATACAATGTGTTTTGCCCACTGGTAATTTATTTTTGAACCATTTTGTTTTAAATTTCACTGAACAGTTATAGAACACATATTACATACAAATACATTTATATCACTACCAAATAAAACGTAGTGATATATTCCTGTTTACTTTTATATAAGAAAGTGGGTTTTTTTCTGATTAAAAGTACTAACTGCTTCTTTAAAAAAACAAAAACTAGCAAAATATTGAAAACATCAGGAAGATTTGAGAAAACCATTATCCCAGCTTCCAAAAATAGCAGTCAACATTCTAGTCTTTTTCATTCTATTAAGTATAATATTTAGTGTTTTAGAAGGTTGTAAATTAATCAGAACTTGGTTAAAAACTGAACCTAAGAAATAGATACAATGTTGCTCCCTTATTTTAAACTGTTCAGTGGCCTCTCCTCTGACGTGGAATAAAATCTAAATGTCTAATCTTGCCCTGCAGGGCCCTGCCCCTCGAACCTGCCCCGTGGCACCTTCCCTACGCTCACTCAGGTCTCAGTGGCCTTCCTCCATGTCTCCCCCGTCCAGCTGTCCAGCTGTCCACCTTGCGGGCCGTCTCTCTGGAATGCCCCCACTGCCCTTTAGGTCCCAGCTGAAATGCTATTGGTCAGAGCAGACTTCTGAATTAGGTCCCTGGTGTTACTCGTTGCCACAGCCCCTGCATGTTACCCTCGTAGCATCTGTCACAGCAAATAATCATCTGTGCCAGCCTGCTCTTTATGCCTCCCTCTCCAGAGTGAGCTCTGTGCAATGGGACCACCCCTTACCTGAATCCCTCGCTCGGGGCCTGACCCATATAAACACCCAGGAGGTTACTTGGGGTGCGAAGGAGTAAATGGCAGAGGACCAATTCCTGCATCAGTACAAAGTGAACGAGCCTAGCTTGCCTCTTGGTTTTATTCCTTTGTCATAATACCTTGTATTCTATGAATTTATGAAGTAGTACCCCAGGCACAGATAGACAAGCTGCCATCAACATGGATGTCAATAAGCCTTCAAGGTACAGGTTAAATATCTATATATCAGAAGAAGAAAACCTAATTATAAAATCTAATATTTTATTAAATAATACAAATATGTGTTATATGGTGTCCATTCACATTTTTGTGAAAATGTCTTTACTGACGTAACCATTACATATATTTTTTTCCTATCAGAGCAACAAGCGGTCTGTGCCAAGAGAATAAGACCTGTGGTATATACCTGTAGTATACATTCAATGTAGGACAGTTTTGAAGGAGCATAAACAACTTGACCTTGTATAAACAAACATTTTGAATATGGTCTTTGCACATAGTAGGCACTAAGCAACTGTACATCAGATAAAGCTGAAGACGTCAGGGGAACATCTTCACATCCACATCTATGCAAAGCAAGCAATTTGATGGGTGAACTTAAAAGGCACTTGCCCCTAGATGTCACTCTTAAGAAGCATTATAGGAGAGAAGTCTGGAACACATTTATTGTGTATATTATGTTCATCTAGGATGCCAGTTTTATCAGGCCCTGCTGGGCTTCCGCCCCTGGCAGTGTTGTCCCCACGCCAGGGCGCACCCACATGCCTCAACCTGTAGGCCAGCCCTGGGCCCAGCCTCTCTACAGAGCCCTGACTCAGGTTTTTAAGAACCTTCATTCTCAGTCCATTTCTGCTCTCATCTAGCTCTCATCTCTGACCCCAGGTTGTTTTAACTACTTCCACCTCAGTTCCCCACCCAGGCCCTGCTCGTTGACCTGCTTTGAGCACTGGGGCCCTGTCCCCTCCTGCCACCTGTTTTGGAGAAACTCAAGTGCGCTCCTCAGCCCAGCCCCAGGGAGCACGAGGGCAGAGAGCTCTCCGTCCGGTCACTCACCGTCATTCCCCATTCCTGTCCTCTGACTCCCCTTCCCTATGTGCTGTCCCCTGCACTCGTCTACACCTATGACTGTCTATACCTCTAACCTGACACCCCGGGCTATCTCGGCCTCCTGCTCCATCCTGTTATAGTCACCGGGCTCTTTCCTTCCGTATCCAAGACAGCACACTTATTCAACACATACTTTATTAAATACCTACTACATTTCAGATACTGTGCCAGGCACAAAAAAGGCTCAAGTACTGCTCTTGGCACAGCAAGATATCTTTATAGTTTAATCCCCTTCAGATATGATTGTCCTCTAATTCATCCTGATGTTAAAGCAATGAATCTTCCCAGCACTGAACTTGGCTCCTGGCATTAAGCATTCTGCATATTATCTACCATGTGCCAGACACTGTACTAGACACAGGTGACACAGAACGGAGGCAGAGCCCCAGGGCCCAGTGGAAGAGACACATATACAACCTTGTACTAAGGATTTCAACCATGGTTTGCAGAAGAAGTAACTAAATCCTGGGGAATAGAAAAGGGCTGTGGAGTGAAGGAAGTATTTATGCTGGGGCCTTAAGGGTTGAACTCAATTACATTTGGTCCCTCATTGAATGTATACTATAAGTCGATACCACATGTCCTAACTTCATGCCCTTGCTCATGTTATTCCTTCTACCTGGATATTCCTCCCCCTCATCCCTGCATCATGAGAATAACATGAGCAAGGGTATGAAGTTAGTATGTAGTCTCAGTACTTAGGAACAAAAGCACAGATGTCTAGGATGGGTGGAGTATAGGTATATATGGGAGTGCATAATAAAATTTGAGTCAAGAAAGGAAATGTGGGTCTAATTTGAAGCAGGGCATGGGCTGGATTGGAGGGTAGAGAATGAAGCAAAGAAGTCCTTTGGAGCTCATTTGATTAATCACACAATACTGTAATAAAGGCTTATTACAAGTCAACAGGGAGATGATGAGCTTTTCTGTCAAACTGCCAAAAACATACTGAGTCCATAAAGGGCCTCTCTTGAGATTTGCACCCTGGCCCACAAATGAGATTGAGCCCAGCCTCCTCCATTGGGCCTGAGACTCTAAGTGCTTCAGTATCTGTGCTGCTACTGGAAGATATGCTCAGAGAAATGTCCGGCATCAGCCCTTTGTAGGAGTTCAGATATGTTGCTGTGACATCTCCCCCAGAAGCAAACTTGCCTGGTTGTAGAATTGTTAAAACTTGGACAAGTGTGCTGAACTTTATCACTTTTCTGGAAAAGATATGAACATATCACTGAAAAATGGCCTTGGATTGGTTCCATGTTAGTCTACCAGCATGCAGTGTCACCCGGTGCCTGAGATATTAGACCTCTGGTACTTTTAAACACTTACCGAGAATAACCTTCCAACTGGCATCATTCTCTCAATGTTTGGTTTCTTTTAGAGAATTGTTTTGTCTACCATAGAAGTATTACTGAGGACACTATTCACCATGTTACAAAATGTGCTCTTTATAAAGATCCACTTAGAAGATTTCTGTCAGGTCTTCGTGTCTACAAAAACTGTGTTTCTCCTAAACAAATAATTTTTAAAAATCTGTACATTGGATGAAGTAACACATTCAATCTTCTTTTTGGCTACAGATATATTTGAAGACCACTCATAGCAAGTATATAGAATTTGTGACATGTAGGCTTAATCTCTTGCCCAAATTTATTGTGGGTCATTTCCTTTGTGAGTCCCTTTCCTTCTTCTACCTGGCTCTAAATAATGTTGTCTTGACTTTTGTGTAAAAATAATCCACTTTCAATCTTCTTTGGAACAAGGCTAGAAGATAACACATATCTCTACATATAGTCTCATCTATTTAAAATATTTTACTAAAATAGAACAGTTTAATCATAACCGTTACCTTTACAATGAATGAGCTTCTAGATAAATATTTGAGAAGATGGAAATACATCCCTTCCCTCTGGTAGACAGAGCTAGTCTGAGAAACATTTTTAAGAATTCCTTAAAGATAAGGATCCTAATTCAAACTGAACAAATGCATGACCAAGTGTCAGATATACTCTTACTTCAGATTTACCAAAAAGTGTTTGTTTCTTCCTGCATTATTAGGTCTGCTAATCAGTGGCCTTCTCTGTTTTGCCAAAATAATATCTAAAGACATTGCCTAGCTAATTCATTGATTCTTATAGAAAACAAAATAAACTCCTCTGTCTTTGACTGAAGTATTTTTCCCCATTTGGTCCTTTCTCTAGCAGACAGAGGCAACATGATTATTTAGGAAAAGTCAGTGTGTGAGAACATTTCTTTTTCATTAATGAATATTTGTTTTTCTTCTCCTCCTCTCAGCCCTAGATTCTGCCCAGGGAGTTTCTGTTTTTTTGTTTTTGATCCTTAGATTACTTCCTCATTTTTGTGCAATATGTACAGTAATATTTCACTTCTACTTTTTTTCAAGATGAGAACGGAGGAATTTAAAGAAAAAGTAGGCCTATTCCACATGACCTTGGATAGTCTGAAGCAGTCAGAACTCATCGGTGGTTAAGAATTGAGTAGATTGTACATAGAAAGTTGTTTGTTTGTTTGTTTTGTTTTTTCAGTTTAGTGGACTAATAAGTTGGACCAGTTAACAAATCAAGTCAAAGTTTTGACCCTGAAATGGTAATGAATAACTTTGTTCTTAAGAATTATGGGAGTGGCAGTTTTGTAAAAGCAATCATCCTTTTGGTACTAGATGCTGTAATTAAGGCATTTGAATCAACTATGAAGTTAAGAGCAAATGTACTATCTAGGCTAACTCTATTTATTAGCTACTAAAGCATCGTGCGTCCAGCTAATGACATCCACAATACTACAGTGTTCCCCACATTCACACTCATTTACAAGTACATTAACTAAGTCTGAAATCTGATTCTTCCCTTACCCCTTCTTCTCCACTCAGTAACAGAAAGCCTTTCACAGGCATCAGAGGACAAAAGGAGGACATTTGAGGCCAGTGCCAGGCAGCCCTGACAGAAGGGAAAATTCTGTTGATATGACCAGTAACTTCTGTGTTCTGTGCTTCCCCCTGAGCTCCCCAAGCCACATCCTCATGGTTCCTCAAACCACAGGCGTTTGGGCTGAGGCAGCATGACCAGAATGCTCTCACAGATGATGGCTGAGTACAAAGGGCAGAAATGAAACCTCTGGAGCTTGAGTGGGTGGAGCAAGTGTTTACCATGCCCCTCATAGCAAGAGAACCACCTGCATATGTAGCCCTTGTGCCACACACTCCCATCTTCCTACCCGTCTCAGTGGCCAGTGTGAATACCACCCTCTCCCTCAACACTGCTGGGAACTGGGGCTGTCTCCTACCCCAACCTATCTCACCGCCTAGGTCTTTATTGTCTAAGGAGACATTTTGAATAGGTGGTCTAGATGGGACCACCTACAGCATTGAGAAGTATGTGACTTCTCACATTATTAATAATAATAGCCAACTACTTACATAGTACTTAAATCTCACCAAAACCATATGAAATAGGTATTATTATTATTCCACAGATGAGGAAACTGATGTCCAGAGAGTTTAAGCAACTTCTGTGACAAGCAGCTTGTCAATAATAAAGCCAAGCTTTGAACCTGGGCCATGACTTAGGTGCAAGTCTGTGCTTTTAACCACTACTCCACACTACCTTTAAGCAAAATAGAATTAAATCTGTACCAACTATCTCAGTCTGCACAGCCAGTCAGAATTTAGACATTGCATCTGACAAGTATGAGGCATGCGGTTAAATCTGGGGATATTTCTTTCTCATAGAAGCGACTCTTATACAATATATATGAAAAACAGAACTAATCATATAAATAAGAGCCAGCACAAATTCCTTATGTAGGTGAGATGGCCTTCAAGAGAAGCAGAAACATCAATCAGTTGCCTCCCACAGGCACCCCTCAACCAGGGAATCAAACCTGCAAACTAGTTGTGTGCCCTGACTGGAAATCAAACCCACAACTTCTGTTGTATGTGATGATGTCCCAATCAACTGAGCCACCCCTGGGTGACAGTTCCTTTTTTTAATATCTCTTTGTGTGCTTTGGCCATTGATGAATCACTGTGTTGCCACTTGACACATACTTACTGAGCACCTGTAGATTGGTATTTTAACATGGCCCCAGATTAATTTTTCTCCTCAAAAAATTTCTGTTAAAGAATTTGACAACACAGTGGCCTCAGACAGCAGTGTGTCTGTGTGGGGCGGGGTGGAGGAAAAGCGAGAGGATTGCCTAGAGCTCCCTGTGTACGGAAGGAAAGAAAATAATTAAAAATCAGAATGTAATATAATTCAAAATTAAAAGTCATCCTCATCTACACCTTTGTGAAAGTTGCGTGAGTTGGCAAATTAATGAAACTGTTGCCTGGGGTGAAGTCTACCCTTAGCCTGTGTAGTTAGCAAAAAATGAGAGAGGCCTCAGTGGGTCCTATGGGTGAGCAGGAGAAAGTGATTTCCTGATGGGAGCAGAGTCATTAAGAATGCAAGAGCACTAATGCAATGGGGCCCCTTCCAGAGGACATGATGCCTGGGCTGCCACAGAAACAGCTCAGGCTTTTGCATCTGTGGAGCCTCCCCCAGAGTCAGCCTATCCTCCAGGTGGGGAAGGGAGAGCACCAACATCCGTGGAAACCTTGCTATGTGCCATCCTCTGTGACAGACGTTTTATATATATTGTCTCACTTAAAAAATGCCAGAAGAGTCCATAGCCCTTGGATAGGGCTATGCACGCACAGTCCAGCCTTGACACACAGAGTGACACAGGCATGACCACCATTGTCATTGCTGTTACCGTGCCACATGCAAATGACACAGAAGAGATCACCCAAAAGCAAAATGAAAAATCACTATTAATATTTTGGCCTTATATTCTCTTTAAAGAAATTTGTGTTCAGTTATCAAAATGGGATTATACTACGCATTGGTTCATACCTGCTTTTTATCTCAAAAACTTTTACATGCTTATCGAATATTCTTCCAGAATATAATTCCAGTAGTTATAAAGCACATAATTGTAGGTGCTTTCCTAAACCCTTTATATCAATCCCCAGTTGTAGGATATTTAGGTTGCTTTCAATTTTCTACAATTTTAATCGGTGTTCCTAATTAACATTCTTATAGATAAATCACTGCAAAATTAGCCATTTTTTTTTTAAAAAAGGTTAATTCCCAGCATGGAAATTTCTGGACAAACAATAGAGACATTTTTAAAGTCAAATTTATTGAGGCATAATTCACATACAAAATTGGACCTTTTTAGGTACACAGGTCTTTGAATTTTGACAAATACATGTCACACAACCACCACCACAATTAAGTTATATCACACTTATAAGTATTTTAAAGCTTTCAATGCATGTTATCAAGTTATCTACTAGTAAAATTATACCTATTCCCATCTACCATCAGCCTTTGAAAGGTGAACATTGGGTATTGTCCTTAAAAATGTTTTAAATAAAAAAGATTTTCCAATTCAGTAGGTGAATGTTTCCATCTCTTTTTAAGTTACGTTTATTTGATTACTAATGAGGTTGCATATTTTTCATATGTTTATCTGTTTTATGCCTTATAGTATAAATTTTCATTTATATCCTTGGCCTGTATTTCTAGCCAACTATCTATCTCTTTCTTATTGATTTGTAAGAGCTATTGGCGGGGGGGCTGGGATGGAGGAGTGATCTGTCATGTTGCAAATATGTTTTCTCTTATTCTTTGCCTCCTTTAATATTTTCATGGCTTATTTTCCCTCAAAAGTTTGAAGTTTCTGTAACCTCTCCAGATATTCTTTACAGATTCCATTTTGGAAGTCATCTTCATAAAGTCCTTTCCCATTTCATGATTATTTAAATAATGTATTTGCCCTTTCCTAATTTAAATCTTTAATTCACCTGGAATTTATTTTGAATATTTTTAATTTTTTTTATTTATTGTATTCTTTTCCGTTACTGTTTAGCCCCTTACAACCTCCTCAATCACTGCACCATTGTCCATGTCCATGAGTCCTTTTTGCTCAGTCATTTCAAACCCTAAACTGCCCCCTGCTTAGCTGTCATCCCACTCTCTCAATCTGTCTCTATTTTGCCTGTAAGTTTGGTAGGTTCATTAGATTCCACATATCAATGAAATTATATAGTATTTGTCTTTCTCTGACTGGCTTATTTCACATAACATAATGTTCTTCAGGTCCACCCATACTGTCACAAAAGGTAAAATCTTTTTTACAGCTGAGTAGTATTCCATTGTGTAAATGTCCCATAGTTGTTTTATCCACTCATCTACTGATGAACGTTTGGACTGAGTCCATATCTTAGTGATTGTAAATAGTGCTGCAATGAACATAGGGGTGCTTATGTTCTTTCAAATTAGTATTTCAGGTTCCTTGGGATATATTCCCAGAAGTGGGATCGCTGGGTGAAAAGGCAGATCCATTTTTAATTTTTTGAGATATCTCCACACTACTTTGCACAGTGACTGCACCAATCTGCATTCCTACCAACAGTGCAAAAGAGTCCCCCTTTCTCCACATCCTCACCAGCACTTCTTGTTTATTGATTTATTGGTGACAGCCATTCTGACAGGTGTGAGATGGTGCTCATTGTGGTTTTAATTTGCAAACCTCTGATGATTAGTGACATTGAGCATCTTTTCATATGTTTATTGACCATCTATATGTCCCCTTTGGAGAAGTGTCTATTCAGGTCCTTTGCCCATTTTTTAATTGAGTTGTTGGTTTTTTTGGTATTGAGTTTTGTAAGTACTTTATAAATTTCAGATATTAACCACTTACAAGACATATCAGTGAATATGTTCTCCCATTCCGTGGGTTGTCTTTTTATTTTATTGATATTTTCCTTTGCTGTGCAAAGACTTTTTAGTTTGATGTAGTTCCATTTGTTTATTTTTTTTCTTCTGTTTCTCTTGCCTGGGGAGATATATCCAATAAAATATTGCAATGAGCAGTGTCCTAGATTTTGCTGCATATGTTTTCTTCTAAGCTTTGTGGTTTCAGGTCTAACATTTAAGTCTTTAATCCATTTTGAATTTATCCTTGTGTGTGGAGTAAAAAGATGATCTACTTTCACTTTTTCGAACATATATGTCCAGTTTTCCAAAAATAAGTTATTGAACAATCTTTAGCCCATTATATGTGCTTACTTCTTCTGTCGAATATTAATTGACTATAAAGTTGTGTGTTTATTTCTGGGCTTTCTATTCTGTTCCATTGATCTATGTGCCTGTGCCTTAAATGCTGTGCCTTCTGCTCCATCAGCACCCTTTCCTGCCCCCTGCCTTTTTTGCAGGATTGGAGGCAGGGGTTCCCCTGTTTTCAAGGGACCTCTGGTCCAACCTACACCAATAAGGTTCCTATAAATTTTTGAAATATTTATTCCAGTTATGTGAAAAACATCTTTGGTATCTTGATAGGAATTGTGTTGAATCTATAGATTGCTTTGGGTAGTATTGACATTTTTATGATATCAATACATCCTATCCATGAACATGGTATGTACTTCCACTTATTTGTATCTTCTTCCATTTCTTCATTCAGTGTCTTATAATTTTCTTAGTACAGGTCTTTTATATCCTTAGTTAGGTTAATTCCTAGGTATTTTATTCTTTTTGAAGTAATTGGAATGAAACTGTTTTCTTAATTTGTCTGTTAGTTCATTATTGGCATATAAAAATGCAACTGATTTCTGGATATTTTGTATCCTGATATTTTGATGAATTCATTTACCAGTTCTAGTAGTTTCTGTGTGGAATCTCTGGGATTCTTTATGTACAGTATCATATCTTCTGCAAATAAAAAGCTTTACTTCTTCCTTTCCAATTTGGATGCCTTTTATTTCTGCTTGTCTGATTGCTATGGCTAGGACTTCCAGTACTCTGTGGAATAAGAGAGGTGAAAGCAGATATCTCTGTCTTGTTCCTGATAGCCAGAGGAAAACTTGTAGTTTTTGATCATTGAGTATGATTTTGGCAGTGGGTTTGTCATATGTGGTCTTTATTATGTTTAGGTATGTTCCTTCTATTCACACTTTGCTGAAAGTTTTGATCATAAATGTGTGCTGAATTTTATCAAAAGCTTTTTCTGCTTCTGATATGGTCATGTGGTTTTTATCCTTCATTTTGTTTATGTGGTGAATCACATTTATTGATTTGTGAATGTTGTACCAACTTTGCATTCCCAGAATAAATCCCACTTGATCATGATGTATTATCTTTTTGATGCATTACTGTATCTGGTTTGCTAATATTTTGTTGAGAATTTTAGTGTCTATATTCATCACAGGTATTAGCCTGTAATTTTCTTTCTTTGTAGTGTCTTTACCTGGTTTTGTAATTAGGACAATGTTGGCCTTGTAAAACGAGTTTGGAAGTCTTCCCTCCTCTTGAATTTTATGAAGTAGTTTGAGAATAAGAGATGTTAGTTCTTCTCAGAATGATTGGTAAAATTCCCCTGGGAAGGCATATGGTCCAGGGCTTTTGTTTTTGTTGGGAGTTTTTTGACTACTACTTTAATTTCACTATTCAGATACTCTGATTTTTCTTGATTTAGTTTTGGAATACTGTACATTTCTAGGAATTTATCCATTTCATCCTGCTTGTCCCATTTGTTGGCATATAGTTGTTTGTAATATTTTCTTATTATCCTTTGTATTTCTTTGCTGTAAGTTATTATTTCTCCTCTTTCATATCTGATTTTATTTATTTGGGTCCTCTCTCTTTTTTTCTTGATGAGTCTGGCTGAAGGCTTGTTAATCTTATTTATCTTTTTAAAGAACCAGCTCTTGGATTCATTGATCTTTTGTATAATTTTTTTAGACGCTATTTCACTTATTTCTGCTCTGATCTTTATTATTTTCTTCCATCTACTTATTTTGGGCTTTTTTGTTTTTCTTTTGCAAGTTCTTTTAATTATAAAGTTAGATGTTTATGAGCTTTTTCTTGTTTTTAAGATAGGCTTAAATCTATTATTTTCCCTCTAAGGATTGCTTTCCCAGTGTCCCGCAGATTTTGGGACACTGTTCTCATTTTCATTTGTTCTCATTTTCATTTGTGTTCTCATTTTCATTTGTTTCAAGGTATCTTTTGATTTTATCCTTGATCTCCTCGTTGGCCCATTCATTGTTTAATAACATGTTATGTAGCTTATATGTCTGTGTGTTTTTCAGTTGTTCTTGTGATTGATGTCTAGTTTCATAGAATTGTGGTCAACGAAGACAGTTGATACGGTTTTAATCTTCTAAATTTATTGAAACTCATTTTGTATCCTAAATGTGGTCTAACCTAGAAAACATTCCACGTGCACTTGAAATATGTATATTCTGCAGCTTTGGAGTGAAAAGCTCTGAAAATATCAATTAAATCCATTTGATCTAGTGTGATATTTAAGACTACTGTCTCCTTGTTGATTTTCTGTCTGGAAGACCTATCCATTGAAGTCAATGGTGTGTTAAAATCCCTGACTATGACTGCGTTTCTGTCAGTCTCTGCCTTTATGTCCATCAAGATTTGCTTTACATATTTAGGTGCTCCTATGTTCTGTGCTTAAATGTTTACTAGGATTATATCCTCATGTTGGATTGTTCCCTTTATCGTTATGTGGTATCCTTCTTTGTTTCTTACTGTAGCCTGTTTTTAAAGTCTATTTTGTTGGATATAAGCTTTTTTTTTTCCTTTCCATTTTCATGCAATATCTGTTTCCATCCCTTTACTTTTAGTCTGTGTGTATCTTTCAATCTGAAGTGCATCTCTTGGAGGCAGCCTATATATGGGTCTTATTTACTTATCCATTCAGCTACCCTACGTCTTTTGGTTGGAGAATTTAAGCCATTTACATTTAAGGTGATTATTGATAGATATGTATTCAGTTAGATTATTTTCCTCTTTTTTTTCTTTCTGTTTTTCTTCTTAAAGCCAGTCTTTTAACACTTGTTGCAGTACTGGTTTGGTATTAACAAACTCTTTTACCTTTTTCTTGCCTGGAAAGCTCCTTATTTCTCCTTCAATTTTAAATGATAGCATTGCTGGGTAAAGTAGACTTGGTTGTAGGTCCTTGTTTTTCATCACCTTAAATATTTCACACCCCTGTCTTCTGGCCTGAAGTGTTTCTGTTGATAATCAGATGACAATCTAATGGGTGCTCCCTTGTAGGTAACTACCTGCCTTTCTCTTTCAGTTCTTAGTATTCTCTCCTTGTCTTTAAACCTTACCATTTTAATTATGATGTGTTTTGGTGTAGGCCTCTTTGGGTCCAACTTGTTTGGGACTCTCTGAGCTTCCTGGATTTGTGTGCCTTTTTCCTTCACCAGATTAGGAAAGTTTTCTTCAAATAGACTCTCCATCCCTTGTTTACTCTCTTCTCCTTCTGGTGTTCCCATGATGCAGATATTGTTATGCTTCATGTTGCCCAAAATGTTCCTTAAGTGATCCTCATTTTTAAAATCCTTTCCTTTTCCCCCTGCTCTCTTGGTTTTGTTTTCCTACCTCGTCTTTCAAATCACTGATTCAATCCTTTGCTTCATCTAACTTACTGTTTATTCCTTCCAGTGTATTATTTATTTCGTATATTACATAATTTATTTCTGACTAGTCTTTTTTTATGGTTCCTATGTCTTTTTTCATGATGTTGAGTATGCTTATAATCATTACTATAAACTCTTTATCTAATGAATTGCTTGCCACCATTTCATCTAGTTGTTCTGCTAATTGATTCTCTTGTTCTCTCACTTGGGGTCTGTTCTCTGTTTCCCATTTTGGATGCTTCTTTGTTTCTATGTATTAGGTAAATCTGTAAAGACTTTGGTGCAAACTTTTGTCAGATACTGCTTGTGATTGGCTCTGGGCCACCTAGTTGGAGCTATCAGCAATCCACAGCATGTGGCTCCCTCTGCTGGGCCTGTTTGTGTGCAGAAACAACCAGACTGAACACTAAGGCCAGCTTTTACAAGCAGCAGGCCCAGTGGGGAGTCAGCTAAAGTCTCAGAGCTCCCAGAGACCCACCTTAGTTGTTAAACTTAATCAATGTTATAGCTTAAAGCTGTAATCAGCAGCCTGGCTTAAGCTATATAGGGTGGGGCAGTATAATTCCTGTAGGCAGGATGATTGCATCCCCACAGGCTGACACCACTTGAGGAGGATTGCTCTGCCTGAGAAATATAGCCTCTGCAGAATGGGGAATGACTCAGCACAGGGATCCTGGTGGCTGTTCCCTCAGTTCTCTCCCCAGAGCCACCAACCCCAGACTCTCCTTGTACATCTCTAGTCCACTCTTCCCTCCCTCTGCCGGAGCCCAGGGTAAGTGGCTGCAAATGATATGTTGTGCATTGGCCCTTTAATAGACTCTCTGCATCTCCAACCATCACTGTTTGGCAGACAGAAAGCCCACTGCTTTTCACCGTTGGATGTTATCTGGGTTCCGTTCCTGGCTCCGGTGCTATAGGCTGGGGAGCCCAGCTTAGGGTTTAGACCCCACACTTCTCAGGGAGAACCCCCTGGCCACTGAATTAACCCTCTGGAACTTCAGCTCCCACCCATGGGAGCCCAGCCAGCCATCTCTCGTCTCTGCAGTCCCTACCAGTCATGTTGTGGTGAAGTGGTTTCTTCTGTCTATCCCTGGTTATACAGCTTCTCTCCAGCTAGCGTTCAGTTGGTTTTTCAGGATGATTTCTCTACAATTTAGCTATAATTTCAGATTGGTCCTAGAAGGAGGTTAATGTAGCTTCCACTTACTCCTCCACCATCCTAGGTCTCTCCCTGGAGTTTGTTTTGGTATATCATATGGGATAAACTTTATTTTCCCCCTAAATGATGAGCCAGTTGTACCAACCCCAGTTATCAAATAATAGAGCTTTCCTTACTAATCTGTCACCTTTATATTTATTATATACTTAGATATGTCTGAACTTTCCATTCTGTTCCACAAATTCTCTTATCTTTTTTGTAAAAGAATAGATACTGCTTCACAAGTTTAAAATATTACAATTTTAAGATATGCTTATTATCTGATATTGAAAGCACTCTTTTTTCATTACTGCCCTTTTTCAAAATGGTCTCTCAGGCCCTAATTAATCCAGATGAAATTAAAACCCTGAGTTTAAGTATTCAATAGGAACATTTATTGAAATATTATCATATTTATATGTTAATCTGAGAAGAATTTCCATCTTTATAAGCATTCAGTCATCCCTGAGGAACGTGCTATGCTGCTCCACATGTTCTGGTTTTCTTCTTTGTGCCTCAGTAAATTTTTACAGTTTTTAAATATGGGTTCTGCATGTTTTGTGTATGTGTTTATCCAGAGATCATGATATTTCTGTTACCATTACATAGAATCTGTCTTTTCACTATATTTTCTAATTAGTGGCTCCTATTCATAGCATTATATTTATTAATGTTATAAAAAGCTATTTTATAATAATGAATTACAATAGTATTTTAGTTTTTTCCCCTCTTCGGTATTCCAAGACAATTAGGATATTTGTAAATACTAATAATTTTATCTTCACTTTTCTGATTTTATACATCATTTATTTTTCCTATATTCCTTATTCAGAATGATTGTAATGACTAATAATTTCAAGTAATTCTTTACATCATTACATTTTAGTTACATACTGTTACATGTTACTGTCATAGAATTAATAGTAGATTTTAATACAGTAATTTCTGATGAACTGTTCTTGCAATTTTGGAATAAACTTTATTTAACTATGATGTTATTCTTTTAACATTTTATTCAGTATTTTATTTGAAATATTTATGTTTATTATTGTTAAATTCAGTTCTCTTTAACACTTTATCTTTGCCAAGTTATGATATTACAGTTGGGTTATTCTAGTGTTATAAAATTGGAAGACTTCCATCTTTTTCTATGCTTTGGAACAATTTAATTGGGATAATCATTCCTGTTGCTGAATAAGTGGATTTAGCTCACCTGTGTCATCTAACTCATATTACCTGTATCATCACCAGCCATAGCAGTTTTTAAAGCCCTCTCTTTCACTTAGTATTCAGAATTTGCATTAAAATTCCAAAGTTCACTCCACAGTTTTGAGATTCAGACAATAAAAAGCAAATTCATGCGCTGGCTGGTGTGCGGTGGATTGAGCTCTGGCCTGTGAACCAAAAGGTTGGTGATTCGATTCCTCATCAGGACACAGGCCTGGGTTATGGGCCAGGTCCCCAGTTGGGCACATGGGAGAGGCAACCATGTATCTCTCACACACTGATATTTCTCTCTCTCTCTTTCTCCCTCCCTTCCCCCCTCTCTAAAAAAGTTAATAAATAAAATCTTTTTTAAAAAGACTATTCTTTTTTCTAACAAAAAAAAGCTAATTCATCTGTTTTCTTAGAATAAAGCAAATAAACAAAGATGAACACTAAATCTCAAATGCTATATTTTCATCATTTCTTTGGATTCCATTAGCTCTTGGCAAAGATTGTTTATGCTTACATAAAGTATATTGATTCCCATATTGTGTTCAAAAACTGACTCATTACTCTTCAGAGACTACAGAAGTTTCCATCCTCAATTTCCTAGGGAAGAACTGAAGTAAAAATGTAGACTAGGAAATAAGATGAAGGTTAACTGTGTCATTAGTTTTCCTTGAGCACACCTGGACATATGCAACTATACTCAAGTGCTTAAGAGATGACAAAAACATCTCATCAAACTTTTCCTATGAGGCAGGGGACCTACCTTGTTTGTGATGGTTTCTTCTCACAGACAGAGTAATGCCATGTAGATTCCAGTATAGCCCAGTAGTCTCCAGCCTACTTAGTTACCGTAACAACAGTAACAGCATTTGTTTTCTTTATCTAGGACGTGTGCGCTAAGGCTTACCTAGCCCTTCGTCATCACACAAACCTACTGATCATCCTGTTTTCCATGATGCTGATGACAGGAATGCCCCAGTTAACAAGCAAAGAAGACATTGAATATATTCGGGATGCTTTAACAGTGGGGAAAAATGAAGAGGATGCTAAAAAGTATTTTCTTGATCAGATTGAAGTTTGTAGAGACAAAGGATGGACTGTGCAGTTTAATTGGTTCCTACATCTTGTTCTTGGCATCAAGCAAGGAGAGAAACATTCAGCCTAATATGTTGGGCTAGAATTAAAAACAAGTTAGTGTTCCAAAGCTTTGAATCAGCATGTCAATTATAGGCCTTAGATTTACATTGTAATAGGACATTATGAAAGCTGACACTTGAGAAATATATCCCTTTTCCTAGCTGAACTCTTCACTGGAGAAAATTATTGGCACAGCTGACTGTTTAAGTAATGTTCAATTCTAGGCCTATTTGCAGGTTTGTTTCTTTCTCATTTGTCTCAGTAGTTTTGCAGAATATTCTAAGTTTAAACAGACTAATCACTTCCTCCTTGTGCCTGATGTTTTGACTGTAGTCTTATTGAGTGCTTCTGGAAATTCTTTAGAATAATTGGTGACATCTGTTTTCATCTGTGTTTACTCTCAATTTTGGTTATCCTTGTGTTCCTCAAGCTCTTTACAGAAAAAGATGTAATCATTGTAATCTTTGTCTCATACCTTAAACAATATTTTCAAACATCCCCTCTGTGTCTGCAGATGTCAGTGATGTGCTAAAAGCAAGAAAAGTGAGTTCGTCTTTTCAGTGCCTTTTGCAATTAGGTTTTTATACAGTGTACAACTGAGATAAACGAACACAAAATGGAAAATCTGAACCTTTGTGCCTTGGCCATTCTCTGCTGGTCTGGTTCCAAGATTATGAATAGGAAAAATAGAGATGAGACCATTTCTCCCCACTCTGTCCACAGAGTGAATTATTAGGCACAACTGTTACAGCTTTTTCCAGCATAGAAACAGGAAGTAACTAAAAGGACTCATTTTTTTGGCCTTTATATTTTCTCCCTCCCTCCCTCCCTGCCTCTTTTCTTCCTTATGCCACAACTCTTTACCCAGAGTTGTGAAATCTTCAAGAACCCCAATACCTTAGATTCAAAAATTAGTTGAAAAAGAATTATGGGTTAGTTTCCAAGTGTGTTAACTTTAAGTTTTTGTCTAAGAAGCATTTTCTTTCTTTTTTAATGGAAGGAGATATTTGCCATCTAAAAAATAGTCAAGTTAGGACGGACACTACTTGCCCTATCCGTCTCTCAGTTTAAAGAATGTTTAAACTTTGACACATTCTTCAGATTTTCTAAAAATAATTGAAATGTTTTTTTAAAAACTATTTTCATCTATTATATATTTTGCTATTTATTAGGAGTGTTGTTTAACCTTTGAGAAAGATCATTAAGTTATTTATAAAATATTTTTAAATTACCTACAGTTAATACTTTACAAAGGAATAACTCTGTTAGCAGTGTCTATGTTTTTTTAATATAAATATATATTAAATATAAAATTTTTGCTAAGTAGATACCTGGTCTGGTTTAGCCCAAACCTTACTTTTCTCTATACAAAAGTGCAGTGCTTCTTAACCCTGGCTGCAAATATGAATCACCAGGACCCATTTTAACATACCCTGCCTGAGCACCAACCTCAGGTTATAATTTGTTTGGGATGAGGCCCACACATCAGTGTTTTTCTAAGTACATGGGGTGACTCTAATATACAGTGTTGGAAAGCCCTGCACGGCCTTTGAGAGTGTAGATAGCACTGTTTCCTTGCTCACAGAACTTTTCCCCTGGCTCATAAGGTAGCTAAAAACAACTATTTCTTGCCAATTCTCCTTTTAAAATTATGTTCTATCCCCCTGTACAGAGGACCATGCCCTGTAATGAAATATATATTCCTCTGTGGTAATGAATGTTAGATATTTTATGGCGTTTTTAGAGCAAAAATTCCCTACCATTCTTTTGAGGAAGAGCAGGAAGAATGATGATTTCTAAATCAGAAGAGGATGTTTCCATTGTTCGTATTAAAAATAGGCAAGCTTGCACAGATTCTACTTTTTATTTCAATTGCTGAACTAATCACCTTAATCATTGAAGAGTTACAGAGCAATGTATTTATATTTAGCTTAATGGTGCATGTGCACACATATTTGCTCTTCAAATGAGCTTTATTCTTCCATATTCCAATGAAGGCATAATTTTAACTCTACAGACTTGCAGATAAAGAAAAATTACCTTTGTGTGCTTCCTTCATTGTTCCCAGTGAATCACATGACCCACACCTTTTATATCTTTGAAAATGTTCTAGAACTAGGGTCATCTTGCTACTAAGGGGAGATGTTGGGAAACTACCCACAACTATAGAGTTGCCAAATAAAACAGAAACCACAAATCAGATGACTGAGGTCAAAGCAGCCTCTGTGTATACCTAACCCTGGCTACATAATTTTCAGAGCCCAGTAAAAAATGTAAATGCCAGGCCTGTCATTCAAAAATTATTAAGAAATTCAAAATAGCAAAGGAGAACTTCAACCAAGCACAGGGCCCTTCTGAGCATGGGTCACTGCACAGGTCACAAGCCCAGGAAGCTGGCTCTGTGTGTATATAGATAATGGCTTTGGTGCTCAGTTTTACATTTAGACCATGTCTGTATGAGTGCAGATAAAGTGCCCAGATCAAAACGTGCTTCTGTTCAAACTGAAATACCTCATTTCTGTGGCTGTGTATCAGGACCTAAAACACCAGCCAGTAAAAGTGAAGCCAAGCAGATATTTTAGACCTTGGCCCATACGACTGCACTTGTCTGGCTCTGGTGACACTCTGGTGAAAGCAGAGCAAATGGAAACATTTAAAGATAAAATGTATCAACTCCTAGAGAAAGTTCTTGAATTTAAAAAAATAACTTTATCGAATATATCTTTTACAGGAGATGAATTCTTTTTTTTGAAAAGGTTAGATATAGGAATTCTGCAGCATAATTCAGAGGCCGTTAGTCCTATATAATTGTAAATTATTTTTTGAAATGATTAAGAAAATAATTTAGAAATAAGTTTCTGGAGCAAATTCTGACCTTTATTTGGTAAGCTAGGCTCTATTTAACTATGAATAAAAGTGTCAATTGTACTCTACAGTATGAATAAGAAATAAAACAAATGTATATTGTTAAAGGTTCTACTGTCTTATTTTCTACTTAATCCAATCTAACAATTCTAGCCAATAAATTTGGTTCTAGTCTGGGAGAAGACCTGTACATTCTTACACAGGTGCTGGGGAACCGAAAGCACACACCTTGGCTAAAGCACCCATGCAGAAAGCAAAGACAGTTCCTCTTCTGGAAAGTCTAGTTCTCCCCACTTGCATTTTTATATTAATTAGAAATTGTTAAATATAAATTTAAATAAAAGAAAGAATCTGCTATCTTGTGTTCTCTAGTATATACCTTTTAATGTCTGAAAGGCCATATACTCCTGAAACTCAAATCCTTTCTTTTAAGAAAACTTTGTTGAGGGTCCACTACCTATCAAACACTGGTCAAAGTACTGCACATTGGGCCACAGAACAAGGCTGACCTGGTCCCAGTCATTAAAAAGTATAGGTTGTTTGTGATAAGAAACACTTTATAATGGGGGCTATTGTGGGTTGAATTGTGTCCCCCAAAAGATACATTGAAATTGTAACACATAGTATCTGTGAATGTAATTTTATTTAGAAATAGGTTCTAGAGATTTACAGATATGCCTCATTTTATTGTGCTTCACAGATGTTGCATATCTTACAAATAGAAAGCAAGACCTCCACCAGCAAAAATATTAGACTCACTTTACCGAGATACTCGATGTATAGCAGTGGTCTGGAACCAGACCTGCAGTATCTCTGAGGTCCGCTTGTAATTAAGATGAAGTCCTAATCCAAAGTGACTGGTATACTTAACAGAAGATGAAAGAGAATGCCATATGATAGAGGCAGAAATATAATGATGCATCTAGAAGTCAAGGTACACCTAGGGCTACCAGAGGCTGGAACAGGAAAGGAAGGATCTTCACTAGAAATTCCAAGAGAACAAAGCCCAGCCTACACTTGATTTCACACTTCTAACCTCCAGAACTGGGAGAGAACAAATTTATTTTTATGGTTGTAAGCCACGTGGTTTATGATAAAATGTTATGGCATTCCTAGGAAACTAACACAGTGTGAATAACCAAAAGTCCTATAGGGGATTTTTTGTGGGGTGTTGGGAGAATCACACAGTTTTATTTTAAGTAAACCTAATGGATATTTTCTACTGTTACCAAAAGGATTTAATTGCCTATGTGACAAAGTGCTAATATTCTTACTGTATTAAAAACTGTAATAATTCATTGGGGCAAAACGGTGGAGGAGTGAATGGAAGTCACACTGACCTACTCCCAGAACCAATCTGGAATTACAACTAAATTGTGGAGAAATCAGCTGGAACAAACAACTGAACAATAGCGAGAGAGGAGCGTCATAACCTTGGAGAGGCAGAAGAATCAGCTTTAGTACAACCTGACTGGTAAGGAATGTGGTAGAGACTCAAGAAGGTGGGCTAGGCACCCATGGGTGGCAGCACCCAGATATTTGAACGGCCAGTTGGATCCTCCTGAGAAGAGTGGGGTCTTAACCATAAGCAGGGATCTCCAACCTATAGCACCAGAGGCCAAAAAGTACACACATGACAGCCAGCGAAAAACAGTAGGGTTGCTCTCTACCAGAGATGGGTGGCAGGAGATGCAAAGAGCCATTTAAAGGGCCAATGCATAAATTTTTATTTGCAGACACTTACCCTGGGCTCCAGCAAAGGCAGGGGCAAGTGAGCTACAGACGCCTGAGGAGAGTCTGGGGAAGGAGTCTTTGGGGAGAAGCCTGATGAAATAACCAGCGGGATCCCGATGCTGACTTACCTCCCATACGGCAGCAGCCATCTTGCTCGGGCAGACCACTCCCCTGAGCGGCAGCAGCGTAAGAGGACCAAATAACCCCACGCCGAGGAGGGACTCCACCCCGCTCTGTGATGTCTAAGCCTGACTACTGAGTACAGAGTGACTAGATTAACAACTGAAGGAGACGGTCATAGACAGTAGATTCCTGGAAGTCTCAAACAGACTGCCTAAGGTCAGACAGGGTCAACATCTGACATCATCAGAGGGAGAGCCAGAAAGAAAAAAACAGCTGTAAACATTAGAGGCTACCGAGATGAAATTCACTGTGGTCTTCTCCATGATTCAGGATATTTTCGTTACTACATAGCTTTTTAACATTCATTTGGGGCCATCAAGTATGTGCATATTAAATCATTAGATTTTATACTAATAGCTTATTTATTTCCTTTCTTATAATAGTTTTAATCTCTTTACAGCCTTATTAATACTGGTTTGTTTGCTGTTGATAGTGGGATTGCAGGGGGGAGTTATTTTTGCAGATGTGGGTTTTTTTCCTGGGCTTTGTGATTTTGCTCTGGCAGCACCTGCACAAAAATACAAAAGATGTGGTGGGCAGAGTGACCCTCAGTCAACCAGCTGGAGGGTAGGACCCACCAAAGAACAAACAAACAACAATCAAAACCCAATTACTTCCAGAGAGTAAACATAAATAGCATAAAAAGTATCCAAAGAGTAGCAAGTTTAGGAGATCAAGAAGACTGCCCCACAGGTCTCCTACCATAGAAGTTCACACCACAAAGTCAGGAAGTCAAGATAGAGCAATTTAAGAAGCAGAAGTGAAAAAGAAGAGTCTCACAAATAATGGGAAGACAAAGAAACACCTCCCAACTGCAGAGAAAGAAGAAATGCCCACAAAGAGAACTAAATGAAATAGAGGCAAGTGAACTATCAAATATTGAGTTCCAAACAATTGTTCTAAAGATGCTCAATGAGCTCAGTGAGTTCAGAGGGAATTACCAAAAACTGCAGGGAAATGACAAGGAACTTACTGCAAATTATATCAGCAAGAAAAAGGACATAGGAACTATCAATAAGATACAAGAGGAAATGAAGAATACAATTTCTGAAGTGAAGAACACAGTAGAAGCAATCAAAAGCAGGCTAGATGAAGCAGAGGATCGAATCAGCAAGCTGGAGGACAAGGTAGAAAAAAGCTCCCAGAAAGAGCAATAAAATGAAAAAAGACTAAAAAGAATGAAGAGGAGTTGAGAGAAATGCAAGAGAACCTGAAACATAATAATATCCAGATAATAGGGAGAGCAGGAGAAGAAGAGCAAGGGATAGAGAACCTGTTTGAAAAAGTAATGATGGAAAACTTCCCTCATTGGAGGAGAGAAAAAGTCACACAAGTCCAGGAAGCAGAGAGGGCCCCATTCAAGTGAAACCCAAGGAGGCCCTTTCCAAGACACGTCATCATTAAGACAGAAAATATCAAAAACAAAGAGAGAATCCTAAATGCAGCAAGGGAGAAACAGAGAGTAACACACAAGGGAACTCTGATATGGCTAGCAGCTGACTTCTCAACAGAAAAACTACAAGCCAGAAGGGAATGGCAAGAAATATTCCAAGTCATGAAAAGCAAAGGCCTGCAACCAAGACTGTGCTACCCAGCAAAGCTCTCAATTAAAATGGAAGGTGAAATAAGTAGTTTCCCAGACAAAAGAAGGCTAAAAGAATACACTGCAAGATATGCTAAAGGAACATTTTCTTCAAGAAAATGAAGAAAAAAGTGGTGGCGGGAAAATGGGGACAAATGTATTTGAACAATGAAAAAAAATTAGAGTATGATTTTATAAAAAAAAAAAAGAGGATGAAGAAAAAGAGGGAGAAAGAGAGGAACACAGGTACAAAGGGAACAATGGATAAGTACCTATCACTAATAACTTTAAATGAAAATGGAGTAAATGCTCCAATCAAAAGACATCGGGTAGCCTAATGGATAAGAAAACATGGCCCACACATATGCTGCCTACAACAGACCTACCTCAGAACAAAGGACTTACACAGACTGAAAGTAAAGGGGTGGGAAAAATTGTTTCAAGCAAATGGACAGGGAAAAAAAGCGAGGGTAGCAATATTTGTGTCAGACAAAAAAGATTTTAAAACAAAGGCCATAGGAAGAGACACAGAAAGACACTTTATAATATTCAAGGAAAAAATCCATGAAGAAGACATAAACATTGTAAACATGTATGCACCCAACATAGGAGCACTCAAATATGTAAGGAAAATCTCGGAGAACTTCAAGAAAGATATAGACAGCAACACATTGATAGTAAGGGATTTTAACTCCCCACTGTCAAAAATGGATAGATCTTCCAAACAAAATATCAAAAAGCATATTGTAGAACTGAACAATGAATTAGATCAAATGGACTTAACTGACATATATAGAATCTTTCATCCCAAAGAAGCAAAATACAAATTTTTTCAAATGCACATGGAACATTTTCAACAAAAGACCACATGACAGGACACAAAAGAAGCCTCAACGAATTCAAGAAAATTGAAATCCTAACAAGCATTTTCTTGGACCACAAGGCCTTGAAACTAGAACCAACCTCAGGGTAAAAACTCAAAAACAATCAAACTCATGGAGACCGAATAGCATGCTATTAAACAATGAATGGGTCAATAATGAGATCAAAGAAGAAATCAAAACTTTTCTGGAAACAAATGAAAATGAACACACAACAGTCCAAAACCTGCATGACACAGTGAAGGCAGTCCTGAGAGGGCAGTTCATAGCAATACAGGCCTAGGTAAAAAAGATAGAAACATTTCAAATAAACGACCTAAACCTACCTCTTCAAGAACTGGAGAAATAACAACAAAAGCCCGGAACGAGCAGAAGGAAGGATATAATCAAGATTAGAGCAGAAATGAATGATGGAGACTAAAAGAACAATTCAAAGGTTTGACCAATCCAGGAGCTGATTCTTTGAACAGATAAACAAAATTGACAAGGCTTTAAGACTCATCAAGGAAAAAAAGAGAGAGGACCCAAATAAATAATATGAAAAATGAAAAAGGAGAAATAACTGATACCGCATAAATACAAAGGATTGTAAGAAATTACTACAATTATATGCCAAGAAATTTGAAAACCTCAATGAAATTTCTAGAAAAATATAACCTTCAAATGCTGAATGAAGAAGAAGCAGAAAGCCTGAACAGCTGAAAGCCGATAACAGCTGGTAAAATTGAATCAGTAATCAAAAACCTCCCGACATACAACAGCCCTGGCCCAGACGATTTCACAGGAAAATTTTACAAAACATTTCAGAAAGAGCTAACCTCTGTCCTTCCCAGACTATTCCAAAAAATCCAAGATGAGAGAAGCCTCCCAAACTCTTTTTATGAGGCCAGCATCATCCTAATCCCAAAACTAGATAAAGACAAAACAAAGAAAGAGAACTACAGGCCAGTATCGCTGATGAACATAGACACTAAAATCCTCAACAGAATATTGGCAAACCGCATCCAGCAATACATTAAAAAGATCATCCATCAAGATCAAGTAGGATTCATCCAAGGGATTTAAGGATGGTTCAATATTCACAAATCAATAAATGTAACACCTTTACGATAAAAGTGCTCAGCAAAGTGGGAATAAAGGGGGCATACCTCAACATAATAAAGGCCATATATGGAAAACTTACAGCCAACATCACACTCAACAGGCAAGAACTAAAAGCTTTCCCACAAAGAGCGGGAATAAGACAACGTCGTCTGCTTTCCTCACTTCTATTCAACATAAGTATTGGAAGTCCTAGCCATAGTGATCAGACAAGAAAAAGAAATAAAAGACATCCAAATTTGAAAAGAGGAAGTAAAACTGTCATTGTTTGCAGATCACATGACAGTGTTCATAAAAAACCTGAAAGACTCCACCAAAAAAACTACTTGACCTAATAAGTGAATTTGGAAAAACAGCAATATACAAAGTTAATATTCAGAAATCGAAGGCATTTTTGTACACCAACAATGAAATATCAGAAGCAGAAATAAGGAAAAAAATCCAATTTGCTATAGCAACAAGAAAAATAAAAACCTGGGAATATACTTAACCAAGGAAGTAAAAGACATGTACTCAGAAAACTATACAACACTGGAGAAAGAAATTAGGGAAGACACAAATAAATGGAGGCATATACTGTATTCATGGATTGAAAGAATTAGCATCATCAAAATGTCCACAGTACCCAAAGCAATTTATAGATTCAATACAATCCCTATTAAAATACCAATGACATATTTCGCAGATATAGAACAAACATTTCAAACATTTGCAAGGAACTGTAAACAGCCCTGAACAACTACAGCAATTTTGAGAAATAAGAACGAAGTAGGAGGGATCACAATACTTGACATCAAACTATGTTACAAGGCCACTGTAATCAAAACAGCCTGATACTGGCCTAAGAACAGACACATAGATCAAAGGAACAGAATAGAGAGCCCAGAAGTAAACCCATGTCTCTATGGTCAATTAATATTTGACAAAGGGGGCAGAAGCAGAAAATGAAGTAAAAATAGGCTCTTCAACAAATGGTGTTGGGAGTGCTGGACAGCTACATGCAAAAAATTGAAATTCAACCACCAGCTTACACCATACACAAAAATAAACTCAAGATGGAAAAAAAAACTTTAATATAAGTCACGACACCATAAAAGTCCAAGAGGAGAACATAGGCAGGAATGTCTCAGATATCCCATGCAGCAATATTTTTACTGATATGTCCCCTAGAGCAACGGACATAAAGGAAAGAATAAACAAATGAGACTTCATCAAAATAAGAAGCTTCTGCACAGCTAAAGGAAACATCAGCAAAATGGAAAGGGAACCAACTGTATGGGAAAATATATTTGCCAATGATACCTCAGACAAGGGTTTGATCTCTAAAATATATAAAGAACTCACATGACTCCACTCCAGGAAGACAGACAATCCATTTAAAAAATGGAAAAAGGACCTGAACAGATACTTCTCCAAAGAGGACATACACAGGGCCCAGAGACATACGAAAGAATGCTCAGCATCACTGGCCATCAGAGAAATGCAAATTCAAACCACAATGCAATACTACTTCACAGCGGTCAGAATGGCCACCATAAACAAATTAACAAATGACAAATGCTGGTGAGGTTGTGGAGAAAAGGGAACCCTAGTACTGTGTTGGTAGGAATGCAGACTGGCGCAGCCACTGTGGAAAACAGTTTGGAATTTCCTCAAAATGCTAAAAATGGAACTGCCTTTTGACCCAGCAATTCCACTGCTGGGATTATACCCTAAGAATTCCGACACTTTCATTCAAAAGAACCTCTGCACCCCAATGTTCATAGCAGCAAAATTTACAATAGCCAAGTGCTGGAAGCAACCTAAGTGCCCATCAGTAAATGAGTGGATTGAAAAACAATGGTACATTTACACAATGGAATACTATGCAGCAGAAAGAAAGAGCTACTACCCTTATCAACAGCATGGATGGAACTGGAGAGCATTATGCTAAGCAAAATAAGCCAGGGGGTGAAAGACAAATACCATATGATCTCATCTATAAGTTGAACCTAATCACCAAACAAACAAGTAAATATAACCAGCAACATTGAATGAAAAAACAAACCAACAGTAACGATACGGAAGGAGGGGGGCTGGGTAACAGAGAAAAGAAGGGAAGGGTCAAATGAAGGAACATGTATAAAGGACTAATGGACAAAGCCAAAGTGGGGAAGGATTGAGGATGGGAGTTGGGGGTGGGTGGGACAGGAGAAAGTGGTGGCAAGAAAATGGAGACAAATGTATTTTAACTATTAAAAAAACCCTAATAATTCAGTAAGAAAGAGATAAATACCTCATCAGAAAATATTGAATTCCCATAAAAAAACATGTAGCCAATATAACAGCAGACCCCAAATCACTTTAGATTTAAGAAATGAGAATTAAAATAACTTACTTTTTTTGCCATCACATTAGCAACTCTGGGGTAATGCCCAGAGTTGGTGATATTTTGGGAGAAGGAGCAGTTTATCATACTGTTAAAAGCAAAGCAAGTTGGTAAATTAATGCATGGCATTTTGTCAAATTTTATCAAAATTAAGAAGGTATCTATTCTCTAATTCAGCAAGTCCACATCCAAGAATTTATCCTTCAGAGATAATATTAGACAAGTGTGAAAAGACTTAGGGGCAAAAAGTTACCAACATTCTTTGTAATAACCAAAGCTTGGAAATAGCCTTAAGAGCAGTTTAGTCCCTCAAAAGGGGACTGAATAATTAAATCATATCTATACAATGAACTGCAATGAGGTCCTTGATAAGCTAAGGTACATCAAAATATCAAAACGTGTTGACAACCATGTAGATCTATGACCTATAAAGGAGTGAAACAAAGGTGGTTACAGAACAGTATCCCATTATAGTCACACTCAAGTTAAAACATAGGTTTGTATATGCATTAGAAGTCTGGGAGGATATACTTTGCATTTATTTTTTTCTCTTGGGTTTTGGGGAACTTGACTTTCTGTTATTTGAACTTCTTAACAAGGGAAAAATTTTATTTTGGTGAAAAATGCAGTATGTGTAATAACTGTAAGCTTTAGCTTCCATCAAACCTCATTAAAAGCTCAGAAAATTTTGTTTCTCAAAGGAAAATTAATCATGTGAAGTCAATAATTATTGAGAACTCACATCAAAGCCATTGATGGAACTTTATGGCATAAAAATGACTATGTCAGAGCTTCCTGCTTTAGCTGATCCTCCTGGACTGCGATCTGTTATACACTAAGGCTGGCCTGCTCTATCCCCTAAGACGACAATGCTTTTGGAGAAGGAGGGCCTCCAGGGGTGCTGTCTACTCGGTCAGGGATCAGTGCCTCGCCCGGCCCAGCTCCTCTCAGCTCTGCAGACCTCCTCCAGCCCCTGCGGCCATGCTGCACTCTCTCACAGTTAAGATCTCATTTGGAGGTGCAAGGGGACTCATTTTCACTTCCACTGAGTGTTAGATTTCTTTTTTTTTCTAAGCATTCACTCATTTAGTACAGATTAAATTTCATTGCCCACCACTCTGCTAAGAATTTTCCCTTCTGGGAGCTGGGCTCTGAGTGTGGGTCCATAATGCACTTGTTGATCTGACTTGGAGAAAATCACAGGGACAGAGACATACCAAGGAATGAAGAATCCATTTGCAGCATCTCAACAACACTTCTCTTCCTTCAAAGCAGAGGAGCAACCATCTGAGAAGTTTTATACTCAGATAATCAAGCTCAGAATCCTTTCAATTAGGCTTCAGAGTTAAAATGGGCCCATGCTCTGCAGAGAGGCACCCACCATTATTCCCACTATTTCCAGACATGTTCAAGGTTTGTAGCTGAACAGCACGTTCAATCACCAGATGTGTTTCGTGGCCAAAGCCATATTGGTCCCTACCACCTCCCACCTGGCACCTTTCCCTTCCATCATCACCAGGGACCTGTTACAAAACAGCTGGCCCTGTAACTACTGAGAGTTTTCACTGGGGAAATTCCCTGGCCACACACCACTGCCAAATCCCTGACCTCTTCCAGGCTCTGCTCTCTCCAACCTATGACTCTGGAAACCAGAGAAAACAATTCCTCATTTTGGAAGTAACTAGCATTCTCTAGCTTGCTTTCTTTCTCACCTGCTCAGGATGATAAAATACATGCCATGTCATGAGCTGCTGTGTGAAGAGGTCTGCGGGGCAAGGAACCTGGGGGAGTCTCTGACCCACAGCATGTAAGGAACTGAATTCTGCCAGCAACCACATAAGTGAGTTGGAAAATGCATCTCTTCAAGTTAGGCCTTTGGAGAGACCCAGAGCCACACGACCCAGATAAGCTATGCCCACATTCTGATCCAGGGACCTGTGAGATAGTCATTGTTACAGTTTGAAACCACAAAGTTTTGGGGTAATTAGTCGTGTAGAAATAAATAATACATTTTAGAGTTGTTTTGGAGATTTAAGAAGACAAAGAAATTAATATATGTGAAAGAACTTACTAGAGAGCCTGACACAGAGTAGCTGCTTAGCAATGTTTGTTGACTCTAAAACCAGCAGAGTCATAAATATCACCATGATTTGTAAACAGCAGCTGCAGCAACTAACCTGAGAATAATCCATATGTATAAAGCCTGCTAGTTTCAGCCTCATCAGAGAAGTTCAAACAAAAAAGTTTGACATGTACATACAAATATAAAGACATAATTAATGCCCGTGTGTTTTATATACTAAAGCAGAAAATCTCACTTTGAAATGTAAGCTTGTTTTTCCATGAATCATAGAGCTGTGCCAAGTACCCCAGCAGGCATTCAGGTGATGATGGTGATGAAGATGATGATGATGACAGCAATGATGACAACGGAAAGACAACAAAAATAGAAAGGGAGCTCCCACTAAACCGTGTTTCATAAAGTGTCAATCCCACTGTTTCTTATCATTTTCTCTCCCTACCTTATAGTTTATTCAAATATGCATGTTCAAAAGCAATCGTCAATCAAATGGAAACTACAAGAAACATTTAAGGGGATCCAATCCCAGACTCAGAGATGCTACTGTATTATAACAGTGATCACAGCACTTCGCTGAAACTGGTAGTTGAAAATGGTTCAGTATCATCAAAACCTATATGAAAATCACTATGAAAAGTGTGAAAGCATTTCAAAATGAGACCAGGTCCACTCTATTCCACAGAACTTTTCTCAGGATCTACTGTGTGCCCTTCAGTCCTGCTCCGTGATCCCAGGAAACAAAAATAAGCACCATCTAGTGGAGGGAATGAGCACATTCACACCTGACTGTAAGACCCTGATGGAGCATGATCTTCTATTGATGCCTGTTCTAGGCTTGGGAGTAGGGGCAGGGACATAAAGATGACCTCTTGACTAGAGAGAGAAGACAGGTTGTGATATACTACAACAGAGGTATAAATAAAGAATCAAGAACATACAAAGGTGGCAAAAGTTAATTCGGACTAAGAGACTAGGAAAGACTTCCTAATGAAGGTAACATTTGACTGTGGTCTTCGGGAATAAATAGGACTCAACATGTAAGATCATTTCAGGTGGCATGAGGGCAGGAGTGGCATAAACAAAGGCACAAAGGCAATGAAGTGTAAAACTGTCAAGTGAGGCAAGACATTCCAAGCAGAGCACAAGAGTGTCAGCTGTATGGCAAAAGAGTAGAAGCAAGGGCTAAAATGGGCAAGATCAAAAAAGGTATTGAAACTGAGCAGAGGAAGTTGGATCTATTCTGCATGTAATAGAAAGCCATGAATGCCTTTTAAAAACAATAGCAATATGCCCATGCATTAGTCAGTATGCTTTATGTTGCTAGTGACTGAAATCCAAATTCAAACTAGCTTAAGCATAAAAAGAATGTATTGGTTCATTTAACTGTGCGGTAAAGAGGTGCATCTGGCTTCAGGCTCAGCTGGTGCCAAAGAATAAATGATATCTCAGCTGCCCCTTCCCCTTCTTGTCTTCTTTCTCAAGGGGGTTCTCTCCACACTGGCAAAGATGGTTGTCAGCAGCTGGAAACTTATATTCTACTGGTTTAAGTTCCTCTGTGAGAAGAGAGCAATTCTTCCCCAGTAGTTCCATCAAGAGTCTGGTGGCTGAATCTTATTGGATAACTTGGATCGCCCACTACAGATGTAAATACTATGGCCAGGGTAATGTAGTGTCTATCCTTGGAGGACACTAACAAAAAACAGAAAAGAAATTCTAGAGGCAGAAAATGAAATGAGGGGAGTTTCCCCAGAGGCAAGAAAACCTCTTCAGTAGACTTGGCAAGAGAACTTGCCAAGACAGCCATGAGCATGACATGAACAAAGCAGTTGTTTGTGACTTCACACAGAGTATCTAGGAGTCAAGAGAGAAGAGACGTATTAAGAAGTAAGTTTGGGAATCATCTGGGTAATGAATACTAGTTAGGGGGACATGTACTACAAAGTCAAAACTTAGGTTTATCCCTTTTTAAAGATTTTATTTATTTATTTTTAGAGAGAGAAGAAGGAATGGAGAAAGAGAGAGAGACACACACATCGATGTGTGAGAGAAACATTGATCGGTTGCCTCTCACACACCCCCAACTGGGGACCTGGCCTGCAACCCAGGCATGTGCCTTGACCAGTAGTCAAACCAGTAGCCTTTCTTTCATTTTGCAGGATAATACCCAACCAACTGAGCCACACTGGCCAGGGCTTAGATTCATCTTATTTTTTTAAAGATTTTATTTATTCATTTTTAGAGAGAGGGGAAAGGAGAAAGAGAGGGAGAGAAACATCAGTGTGTGGTTGCCTCTTACACACCCCCTACTGGGGACCTTACCTGCAACCCAGGCATATGGACTAACTAGGAATTGAACCAGCGACCCTTTGGTTTGCAGGCCAGCACTCAATCCACTGGGCCACACCAGCTGGGGCAGATTTATCATTTATATCATGTTTGTACCCATATTAAATAAGTTCAGGTGACTTTGGTATGTTATCATGGTTAATTTGATACCAGAACAAACACAGCCTAAAATAACTTAGCTTAAACTTAGACACCATATATTGGGGTATACTGGGAAAAAACAATTATTCATTCATATTATTTGTGGACTCATATTTTTCTTCAATTTGCTTTAAAAACAAAATAAATATCCATAAGTTCTTAGTTATATATGTGGTATAAGTTTTTTCATTATAAATATTCCAAATATGGTGTAGAAGAGGGAACCCAGGTGAAGGAGTTCAGGACACACCACTCCAAAATATGCATTCTTATTTTGAGCTTAAAGCACTTGAGAAAAAGCAGATGCAGGAAGAGTTCTCTGACCTCCTAATAGCTTCCTAAAAACAGGCCATAAAATTTCCCACGAGACATGTGCCCTCCCTGTACCAGGAAGAGAACATCCTTATCACCAAAGTCTGGAAATCGCCACTGAAATGCGCCTGCACAGACACACAAACATTCTAAAACACCACTTATCTTCCACCACCTTCTCTCTCCCACAAATCTCCTAATCACTTCCCTACAATTCCTGCCCCTGACCCTAACTCAAACCCCTTTGATTTGTCACTTCTGCACAAATTTATCATTTCTTGGCCTAAAAGGTATAAAAAATTTCTGTTCTAGTCACTTCTTTGAGGTCTTCATTCTTTTGCAAAGTGCACGTACATGTAAAGGTATTGATAATTTCCTAAAGTTCTGTTAACCTGATAGCTTCGTTTCTTTGCTTTGTTTTGTTTGAAAATCTTACCTCACAACTATAAGATCCTAACAATTGAAAAAGACCATGGAACTGACACCAATATGCATGGCCCTTTTCCAAGTCATTTTTATTCTAATCTGAACACAAGTACATGGAGAATCCAGATTCAAATAAGTACTAATCAGTAAGCTACCTCCCCCTGGTCCCCGAGGAATCCCCGTCACCCGTTGTGATATACAATATAGGACTTCCTCCACTTTCTTGGATAGTCAGAACTTGCAAATGCTTCAGAAGATGCCAAGAGCTACCTGGGCATGTCTTTCTCATAGAAACAGCCAGTGAAGAAAAAACTGATACTAAATTAACCTTAAGCAAAATACATTTAAAAAATAAATAAAATTTGTATGTTCTTCTTCTGTTAATCTGTCCTATGTCAGTTGAATTCCTAGGCCCAGCCAGAGACCTTAAAAGAGCAGAGAATTTTTTCCTCCCCTGCACAGAAGTCTAAACCCTCCTATTTTTCCTATTTGGAAAGTGCTAGAGGCAGAATAGGGTTGGGGAAAAAACACCGTTTTCTGGAGGTGGGTGTCCTGGTCGCACCCCAGGGCAAACCAGTCATCCTGCCTGGCTTCACAATCCTCATTGGACAAAGAAGAGGCTGTGCTGGACTCCGCATTCGGGTCTTTTCCATAGACCCACAAGTCTCCCAAGCCTGGAGTCCCCTTAGACCCAGAGAAAATTCTGAACCTTCTCCAGTCAGCCTCTTCAGTGTCAGTTCTGTGGACAGCCTGACAACTCCACCTGAACCCCACAGGATTCTGGAGCAGCATTTCTGTGCAGATCAACCAGCCACATCCAGTGTGAAGCATGTGACTAAAGTCACACACTGACCCCTCAGATGACCAATGTGGGAGTTTAGCATCCTTGCGGTGCAGCAAGAGAGACAGCCACTACAGCACCCGCGCAAGTCAGGTATGACAAGGCCCACAGCTCCTAAACTGGACCATTTGGAAGGATATATGGTAAAAGCTGATTCTAGCAAAGTTGGGTGCTTTATGAAGGGCCTTACGGTTGGAAGCAAGAGAGAACCACTCTAACTTAAGAATATAGGATTTACTTGGAGGATATAAATCTATCTCATAAAATATTGGGTCAAGAACTACAGCCAAGCCTCCCAGACAAAGAACCAGGAACTAAAAACTCATCAAAATTCCTTCAACCCTCTTTCCTCTCTCTTACTTTTCTCTTGTGTGTGCGTATACCTCCCTCCCTGCATATGCCAGCCTTCCTCCTGTTGGTTGAGAAGAAACTAAGGAGGGTTGTCTCTTAACTCTTCTCTGGGTTGACAATCTAGCTTAATAGTTCAGCACCTTTGCAGTCCAGTTAGCCTGCACTGAAGGTTATGATTGGCTCAGCTCTGGTCCAGTGTCCACCTCAAGGCCAATCAGTTATGACCAGGGAAGCAGAATCACGTGGTGAAAATACGACTGCCAAGACTTACCCTCACTGCACTGGAAAACATGGGCAGAAAAACAGGCCATGTTCCTGAGTCTTTTGCCATGAATGAAAATATGTAAGTATAAAAACGTTTTGGCCAAGTTTTCTGCGCCCAAATATTTTCTTGCCCAAATATTTCTCAGTATATTTAAAAATATACAGAAAGGTATTCTATGGTATTCACATTTTCTACACAGTCCAATGTATACAAGATCTAAGTGGTAAGACACAACTCCTCAATCTGAACATCATTATCATTCATTAGTAACCATTACAATAATAGGAAAGAAAAGCAATTCAGCCAAGTGAAGTTAATCATCCCTATCTTTCACCCTACACACGAACCCAGGTCATTTAGTTCTCCCCAGCTGAGCATGCAGCTGACATTCAGTGAAGGAAGCATAAAAATGATTTCTAGCTATGTGGGTGTGTTTCATGCAAACACTCTTCTTCAGCAGTTCCTGACTTCAAATAAGAACTTCAAGCAATAACAGGCATGGTTAGTACTTAACACGTCTAAGAAAAAATAATTAAAGTTATATGGTTTCCTTGGAAACCTTTCTAAAGAAGTTTGCACATGCACCGTCCCCAGAAGCAAGTGCTGCAGCCAGGGAATTTTTTCCTGCCCCAGGCCATCCATTTAAGGGTCAAGGCCAGGGCTCCTCAGCTGTAGCTCTGGGAGCAGTGACTGGGTTTATTTTGCTTAAGGTTAATTTAGTATCAGTTTTTTCTTCACTGGCTGTTTCTATGAGAAAGACATGCCCAGGTAGCTCTTGGCATCTTCTGAAGCATTTGCAAGTTCTGACTATCCAAGAAAGTGGAGGAAGTCCTATATTGTATATCACAACGGGTGACGGGGATTCCTCGGGGACCAGGGGGAGGTAGCTTACTGATTAGTACTTATTTGAATCTGGATTCTCCATGTACTTGTGTTCAGATTAGAATAAAAATGACTTGGAAAAGGGCCATGCATATTGGTGTCAGTTCCATGATCTTTTTCAATTGTTAGGATCTTATAAGGATCTTATAGTTGTGAGGTAAGATTTTCAAACAAAACAAAGCAAAGAAACGAAGCTACCAGGTTAGCAGAACTTTAGGAAATTATCAATACTTTGATTTCCAAAATGCCATGGAAGCTAGGATGAAAATGAATCCTACCTGGTTTAAAGGCATATATTGTGAACTACTAAGCTTGCCTAAGTACGAACAGCTAGACTTACCTGAGTAACCCCTTCTTCCACTGCAACATTTTACAATCCTCTTTCTGTTTCCCTCCCTTCCCATCTCCATAACAACCAGGGTTGTTATCAAAAAGAAATCAGGCTGCCTCCTCAATATTTGCCTCTAATTTAGTGATGCTTGTCTAGTGAACATCCATGTTGTTTCTTTGTTGGAAACTCTTGACATTTTAAGACATAAGGTCAATATCTTGGTTTCAAGGTCCTCCTTCATGTCCAACATCAACAGAGCAGATGAAAATCAAGCCAATCACACAGCAAAAGACAATATCATTGTAAGATATGGTAGAAACTGCATGACTCTATTTAATAGGTCAGGACAGGCAGTACTATAACACCGACTAGTTCTAGATAGACAAGAGGAAAAAATATCAGCCAGAACAGCACTGAAAATCCTCCAAAACAGTGCCCATTTTCACCTGAAGTCATCCTCAACACTTAGGATGCCATGAGGTCAAAGCTTAAAGTACCCAATTTACTTTCAAGACAATGTCCTTTCTCTTTCAATGATTATCAGACATTTATGTACCAGGAACCATGTGAAATCTTTAGAATTCAGAATTCCTTCAGAGACAGAGTAATTAAGCTCCTGCGTGTATCCTTTCTTCACTCACTTTTAAAGAAAAATCATGTCCCCTAATCAGTCTGGATAAAATAGTATTTAGGGAAAACTTTCTTGAATCAACTTGGCTTTCTAAATTTTCTAAAACACAAGAGCTCAAGTTCTTCAAATGTTTATCAATGATGAGGGATTGTTATCCTTCTTGGCCTTTGCTCTTCTTAGAAGGAAAATGAAGCTAGCAATCCAAATTAACATAGGCTTTGTGTAAGCAAGAATTACCATCAGCTTGCCTACAAAGTTCAATAAACATTCATCATTTTGTTAGTGGTCCTGCCCTCTAAAGTCATTCCTCTGCTTCTGCAAATCAAAAGTATGCCGATGATTCATAACTAAAAACAGTATTCCCTTTGCTTCGAATTTCCTGGAACTTTCTAAAAAATTTTTATTTATCTTAGTGAAACTTGTAGGGCATATTTTTGGATCCTTAGAATATTTCATCTTTACCAAGTCTCTTAATTGACTTGAGAATATTTTGAATTTACACAGACCTGGATATAGAAACTGCAAATAGAATGAATGATTTCAAAATGCCTAATTAATTGGTCTAAATAATCAAATGACTGATACTGTGATAACTAGAATTACTAGGGTCTAAATGTACTCAGATTTTTTAAATCCACTTATGAACTTTCCTAAGATGGCCACAAAGTATACTGTCGACACTTGAAGATCTAACATCCAGGAGTTGAACTACTGAAGAACAACTCTGAAGGTTCACGGTATGGACTAACTAATCATTTTTTTATAGGAAACCAACTTTGAACCCAAGCTCTGAGACTCATGTAAGGAGTTGAGACATTTAGCTAATAAGTCTTTCTGACCCATCATATTCATACCTCTACAATTCTTGTGGGTGTGCATCAAAAGCACACACAAGCGTGATTTCAGTATCACTTGCTTATCACTTCACATGTTTAGTAATCATCTATGTTATGTTTTTGTAGTTGGGAAATCCATTTATTCATATGTGCACCAAAAAAGTGTATATTGGGCACTGGGAATTTGGCAGTAAACAAATACAGGGAAAGTCCCTTTTCTCACAGATTTATACTGTATGGCAGAGATAGACAGTAAACAAGTGAGATGTTTACAGATTGTTATGTGTGATTAAAGCAATAAATTAGGTGTTGGGTTACCAAGTAAACGCACTAGGACAACCATACTTAGGTGGGTAGGAAAGGCCTTCTGGGAATTGACTTCTGCATCAAGACCTGAAGGAAGAGAATGGAAGTGTAGTAGCTAGTTACGTATTAGCTGTTGCTGGAGAAAATTAAGTACTTATAGAATAGACAATGCTATTCATCTATTCTAGGAGTACTTGAACACCAAAAGCCATCTACAAGGTAGATATATTAAAAATTTTTTTCCTTTTATTGATTCTAGAGAGAGGAGAAGGGAGGGAGATAGAGAGGAAGAGGAACATCGATGTGAGGAAGAAATATCAGTCAGCTGCCTCCTGCATATGCTCCGACTGGGTGAACAAACCCACAACCCAGGCATGTGCTTTCATCAGATATCGAACCCATAGTCTTTTGGTTTGCAGTGCAACGCCTAACCAACTGAGCTATACTGGCCAGGTCTAGATATGATATTTTTTTTGAAGCCTTTGCATTATACCACCCTCTTTTTGATGAGATATTTCAATCCTTAGGACAAAACAAAGCCACTGCTTGAGCTTTAGCACAATCTATTTAGAACAAACAGTATTTCTTGTAGTTGTTTTCTGTTACCAGCATAAGTGTTATCTTAGAGCAAACAATAAGTCAATTATATAAAATTCAATTACATTTCTATATACTTTCAATAAACAACCTGGAAATGAAATACAGAAAAATTACATTTACAGTTATACCCAAAATAATAAAACACTTAAGAGTAAACTTAACAAAAGAAGTGCAAAACTTGTACCCTGAAAACTACAAAATATTGTGGGAAGAAATTTTAAAAGATGTGAATAAAAGGAGAAGCATCCATGTTCATGAATCAGAAAACAATATTGTTAAGATGGCAATACTCCCCAAACTGATCTGCTGAATTAACACAATCTTTATCTAAATTCCAGCTGACTTCTTTGTTATAGAAATTGAAAAATCAATTATAATATGGAAATGCAAGGGACCCTGAATAACTAAAACAATTTCAAAAAAAAAAAGAAGAACAAAGTTGGAGGACTCACAGATTTCAAAACATACTACATACAAAGCAAGGTACAATAATCATGATCATGTAGTACTCACATAAGAATAGACATATAGACCAATTGACTAGAATTGTGAGTTCAATTTAAAGATAAGCAAAGGGTCTGAATAAACATTTCTCCAAAGAAAGTATTACATAGTCAATAAGCACATAAAAAGGTGTCAATATCATTTGCCATCAGGGAAAGGTAAATCCAAAGTATAATGTAAATTTAAATCAAAATCAAATACCACTTCCTACTCACTAAGATGTCTATAATCAAAAGGAGAAATACATGAATTGCCGAGGATATGAAAAAATAAGAATAATCATACATTACTGGTGGTAATGTAAAATGGCACAGCTGCTTTGGAAAAGTCTAGCAGTTGCTCAAAAGATTAAAAACTGTGTTACTCTATGGCCCAGGAATTCCATTCTTAGTATATGAGAAATGAAAACCTATATCCACATAGAAACTAGTACAAAAATGTTTACAGCAGCATTATTCATAATAAACAAAAAATTAGATACAACACCATAAGACAGTAGAAAAACACTGGGTGGCCAGGACCATGTTAAGACCAGGTGGCCTGATGGATAAGTTGATTGCAAGAATGTCATCACCCTTCCACACCTTACTTTAAAAAAAAAAAAAAATGCAGAATTTTATCTCCCTTCTAACCATTTGGTTTTCCTATCCTGACACAAAAAATTCCACAGCATTGCATTTTCAAAAAGCCCATCTTTTCATGCAAGCCTGCTTTGTTCCCAGCTTATAAAACAGCCAAGCAGAGCCAGCCCGTGAACCAGCTGGGTGGGCCTTCCTTTCCTCTGGGCCGCCTCCCTTGTGCTCAAGCATAAGTTTAATAAAATCTGTCTGGAAATTTCTCTGGGGTTTCCTCTCAGTTTCTATCTTGGAGAACCCAAGACCCCAATGCTGGTAACAAGATCCATCAATTGAAGAGTGGATTCAAATGTGGCGTACAATGAAATATTATTCATTAAAAAAAGAATGAAGTAATAATATATGCTACAACATGAATAAACCTTGAAAGCATTACGTGAGAAGCCAGATCTCATTTATATTGCATCATCTCATTTGTATTAAATGTCCAGATCTGGCAAATCTATAGACAGAAAACAGATCTGGGGTGGGGAATGGTAGGAAGGAAATGAGGAGTGACTGTTAGTGGTTGTGGTGTTCCTTTTTGAGGTAATTAAAATGTACAAAAATTTATTGTGATAATGGTTACACAACTCTGTGAATATATTAGCACTGTGCACTTTAAAAGAGTGAATTGCATCGTATATGAATTATATCTCAATAAAAATTTATATAAAAAGGAAGTCAGAGAAAATATCAGGAAACATCAATCTTCTATCATCAAACCTTAATATAAAAAGAGTGAACAAGAATTTATTGTCAACTTTTCTACTTTGCTTTTAGTTATAACCTCTGTGTAATAACACCAGGTGAAAAGCTGTTCTGTTTTTTGGCCCTTAAAAAAAAGAAAAAGAAAAAGAAACATCCATCAAGTACTTCAATAAACCATGCCAGTTCTGAAAACAACTCTGTGAATCAACAGAGTCTTCCCTAAGACCGACTTCGTGTTAGATTTTAAGCTAAGATTAATCTCCCTTGAGGAGAAAAAATTAATATAGTAATTACTGTGTTTCCTGTTTTTCTGAGTGTTTCTTTTTCTATTCTTGAACTATGTCTCTCGTACTAATATATTATGCCTCTGCTCTACTGGTTTCCTGGCTTGGTTCTTTATTACAAATGGTGAGTAAAAATTCTCATCTTAAGACAAGAGTAAGGCCATGTGAATGAGTCTCTTTCTCCCTACTTTCATTTCTCCCTGTTATTTCTAAAATGAGGTTATCTGAGCCTATCAATTTCATAGGATACTGTGATAAATGAGTCGTATACAAAAGGGAAAGTAAAACCAAATAGCAATAGCATCATTTTTTAAAACAGTATAGTATTTATTACTACTTTGCAGTTTTGCCAAACCCAAAAGGTCCTGTTCTTCTTTGCCCAGGTGATTTTGAGTGCCTTAATTTAAGACTATTAACTTCTCTTTGCTTGATGCCTTAGGCATTTTAGTATCCGCAGATTTTATAACACCACAGCCTTCTGAAAATCTGAACCAGTGGCTGAAGAGTATGACAGAAAGGATGGCAAAGGTAACTCTCCTTGGGGGAGAAGAGCTCTCCAAGAAAATACAAAGTAGAAAGGGAGGAATGGTTGGTAAAAAACCAACATTAGGCTTTTCATATGGGGTTCTATCAGTTTTTCTCTCTTCCACCAGCATATTAATATGGTAGTCTATGCTTGGGTTACAGTTTATATGAGATTGTCTCCAAAGTTCTCTTAAAGAGTACTGGCTGAGATAGACCTCATCTAGAAAAGTTCAAAAATGGATAGTGAAACAGTTATATATTATTTTAATGCAGTAATTGCTTGCCACACTAGGATAGCCTTTTCCCCAGACCGGGTTGTGTTTGTGTGTGTGTGTGTTTTTTCAGATTCCTTTGTTGATGGAATCCTAGTTTCCTAAAAATATATATTTTTGTTTTTGAATAAAATTCCACTTGGCACAATGATTATTGAATACTAGGTGAAGCACTGTGGGGGTTAAGAAGATAACTTAGATGTAACCCTTAAGGATCTTAGAGACTAATGAGGGGATAAAGAGCACAAATGACGTTGATAGCAGATAGATCATGACAGGTGTTGTCCATCAGCAACAGTTTTCAGTTGATGATTTCCCAAAGCTTTTCTTCCATGTTTAATTCCCAGTAGCTCCTAAGTATTTGAATAAAATGCAAATATTAAACAATCACCCAAATATGAGGTCTTCTACTCTCGGTTGTCACTTCCTCCAGTTTGCTATCCTGGCATAAACAACATTCAAGCCCTTTAATGCACTAGCATTTAGCTCTCTTTTCAGTGGAACATTTGTATCCTCTAAAAGAAAGAACAGTAATAAGCCAAAACAGCAGAGGAAGCTTTCAAAAGTAAGCCAGAGACTTTGGGGGGAAACTATTTAATTCTTTATGTTCTTAAAAGATCCAGGTGTTTTAAGAGTCTGTCAACAGATGGATTTTTCTTTAGATAGCCCTTACAAAAACACATGTAATACTAACACCTTAAAATCCACCGGTGTTGTGCATAAATATTTGAGACATTCACAGACAAATGCAAAATTCCAACTCCCTTTCCAAACTACAGAATTAATGAAGTGTTCTTTTAAAGCAAACAATGAGGTTTCTCTTTGGCAGAGTTACAGAAAAAAATTTTCTTTTAGAGAATGATTATGAAGACTCTTCATTCTCAGGATGTAAATGCCATCTATTTCAACATATGTCTTATCTATTATATTTTCTTATTTTCCTCTAATGCTTCAACTACTTTCCCTAATACCACATCCACTACAAAGACTGAAAGTTTAGTCTTCAAGGCCAACCAGATAAAGCTCCCTGATAAGTCTGACCGCCCAGCAAATATAGTGAACTTGTTAAATATTTTTTAGTTGCACTGATAAGGCAAAAATCCTTACTTCCATATGAATTCACCTATGTCCCTAATAAAGTTTTGATGAAATCCATTTGCTCATATTCAGAACTCCAAAATTGACATGGGTTTCTTTCCCAAGAGCAGGCATTAAGAGAAACAGAGAAAGCACTGCCCACATGATTAATTCCGGGGAGGGACCAAATATATCAGCCATGTTGCCCATCCCACCAGAGCCCAAGCTAGGGAGCTCGGCTTTGTTCCAAGATACTGCGACCTCGCCCGACTATAGCTGAATAGGAGCCAATCCACAGCCTGACTAGTGACCTATGACATATCCAGAAGTGGAATGTTGATGAGACCTTGTCTTGGAAATTTTAACTAGGAAATATTAAGAAGATAAGGAGATAAGCACCTCACTCTCTTATTTTCTCAATTTCATAATGGGAATGGTAATAAAAGCATTGACAACACAGCAGAAATTAAGCTGATTGATAAAATTAAAGCACTTAGAACAGGGACTGGCATTTAATAAGCATGGAATAAATGCATTATCATCAACATCACTATTATGTTGAGTAGCTGTCTACTATTCAAAAACCTTTCATAAAAATGTGTGTGTAATAATGTTTGTGTAATAAGCTGAAAAATAAAAGTAATCAGGGATGACTAGCCTATGATATATGAAAATTAAAAACTAAAGCCACTTTAAATAAAATGAATTGAGATTCATGCAGAAAGAGGCAAATATAAATTGTTCAGAATCCCTCAATATTATAAAAATATTCATCCTTATTTTTCTTCTATAACTTTCATTCTTTAGATTTAAATGATTAACCGACCTGGAATTTATTTTGATGTAAGAGGTGGCTTAGAGATTTTATTTTATTTTTCCAAGTAGTTGCCAAGTTTCCCAAAAAATAGTTATTAATCATTTAATAATATATCTTTTCTTCACTAATTTAAAATGCTGCTGTCATTACTAACTAAATTCCCATATATACATAATATTGGGGGGCTTTTTTCTAGGATGAAAAATATTCTGAAGGCATTACAAATTACTAACTCAAAGCAACTGTTTGAGGAAAAATGAAAAGCAAATGTTTGGACAAAATTTTATAAAGACAAATAGCAAATGCAGAGAAATATTTGCAACACAAATCAAAGTCTAAGGACTAATTTCCATAAAGAACTCTTAAAAATCAATAAGAGCTGACCTTTCAGTAGAAAAATGGACAAGGATATTCAAATAACTAATAAGTACAGGAGAAATATTTAATTTTGTTATAAAGTAAATAAATTTTAAGCAATTATATGTCACTTTGCAATATCAGATTAGCTTATTTCACTTATAACAATCATGTTGTTGAAGATGTGAAAGAAACACTTTGATTCACTGCTAGAAAGGGCACAGAAAGGTAGAGTGATTTTGAATAGTAATTTGATAATATATTTTCAATTAGAAATGAACATTCCCTTTCAACCAGCAATTCTATTTCTAGATACTTAGGCGAAAAAATTCAAGATTATATATAAAGATGTTCATTGCAACATTGCACATAAAACCCTTATTAATGGGTCTAAATGTCTGTTAATAAGGCACTGGGTAAATACGTTCTGTATACTAGAATACTACATAGCCATTGTTAAATTATTACCTGATGCACCCAACAAAATGCATCTTTGGGCAAGATGTAACTCATGGGTAACCTATGTATTATCTTAGGACTTTCTAGGTATTTATAGCTGCCCTGACCCTCCATTTGATTGGAGTTCTACCCCAATCATTCCTACTAGAACATAAGCAACAATAAAAAACAAAAAAAAACCACCACCCCCCCCACAAAAAAACACTTGAATGAAGAAAGTACTGTTATTTACCAGTCATTTGATTTTTATGAATAAAATTGACAATGACTTTTTTATGATTTTGTAAATAATGCATCTATTTCTGGGTTTTTATAATTTTCAGTAAATTCCAAAGTCCTTTGTTTTGTTTTATTTTTTTTAATGAGTTCACACTTGTGTTTAGGTGCCATTACTACCCCTTTTCTTTTTAGTTTGGTGATCAATGTCTCCACATTCTTGCTCCACTTCAATGAAGGCCCTTTTTAAAGGCAGTGCCAGCCAGTGTGTGTAGTCCTGTGTGTTCTGCCCCAGCGTGCGGATGCATTTGCAGAAGCCAACCCCCAGGGGTCAGAATTAACAAACTAGAAGTGGCCTCAGGGGAGTAGTCATTAGTTCTTAGTTCAGGAACCCTCGTTTTATTTCTATGGGGATTAACCTCTTATCTGTTGTGAGAGAAATAGGTTTTTCCCCAAAGAATTCTTGACTTCACCTGGTGAGACAGGAGTAGGGTGACAAAGAGGACAATGTCAAAATCACTCTGAGTAGGCTAATGAACCTTTTGCATATTGCACAAAAATATTCCTGACTTGACAATTTGGGTGACTATTTTAAGTCTTTCCTAATCCTCTAGCAAGGAAGAATGTTCTTTGCTGGTTTGCCAACTTAGACCAAATAGGCCGTATGTTCACACTGACAGAATTCTTCCTCCTTGTTATGAAACCACTATATGTAAATTTTTAGGGAAAAAATGTACATTATACATATATTTTTAAATCATAATTGACAAAAACTCTTCAGAAAACCATATTCACAGAAGCACATTTGTATGTGATCTCAGTGGAGTGTTGCAAAGGCTAAAGTTGAGAAGTCCTTCATGTTTAGAATGTTTATGGTATTAGACTTTCACATTAACATTTAGTACTTCTTGGTAGATTTTCCTATTAGAAGGAGAGTGGCTCCTTCAGATTAGAGTGGAAAACTACTCCCTTGGGAGGAGATAAAAGTCCCAGAGTTTCCTACATTACAGTTGTCTTCACTTTTGCCCAATAAAAGGATAAAGAATAGCAAAGGCATTGTCTGTGGGCGATGACCAGGCTCGAGGCACCAGCTGCAACCCTAATCCCTCCCAATCCCAGCGATCCCGCCACCATCCTTGGACACCGTCAAAATTTCATACCCTTCTGATCACCTGTCCCCTCCCCTACTCTGCTCTTCAAATCCAATTTCCCACTATCTTTCTTCTTCTTAAGACTCACTGTCAGCTGTCATTCCATGTTTTAGACTCAAATACCCACCCCCTATACCATATTCTCTTTTTCCAGATCACCACAATACAGCCGTCATTCAACCAGACTGGCACCTCCAGTTCTGAATCCCACCCACTCTCTCTAGCCTGTCAACCCCATTTTCTGTTCCCTTCACTTTTTTTTCCACCCCAGATTTCATATTCGCTCACTTTACTCCCTTGCCTCTTGACCTCCTTCTGCTCTCTCCCATGCCTCACCTGTGTGGACTGTTTACCTTCTCCCAGCTCTTTCCTCTGTATTTTCATATTACATACTCTTCCTGAGTGATCTCATCTACTCCCACTGCTTTAACTGCTATGTATAAACTGATGCTTTCTGAATCTTGATCTGCAGCCAGATATTTCTCCTAAATTCAGGGGGACCCACATAACCAACTGTCTATTGGAAATTCCCATAAGCACTTGCAAACTCATCGTGTCAAAACTGAGGTAATCATCCTTCCCCCACAGTTGGAGTAGAAAATGTGATCCTCCTCTTACATCGCTTTTCTTAGTGAATGGTGCATTCCGTCTATACCCCCAAGTGTTTCTAGGCTACTTTACGTAATACTTATCATAACATTTTTCACACTTTTGTAGAAGCTTGTTCACTTGTCTGGCCTTTGCATTACCCTATACTTTCAGAAGACAAAGGCCTTCCTTGCCTCAGCACACCCGAAGCGTACATAGCACAGTGTTTGGAACATACAGAGTGCTCAAAAAATGTTTGCTGAATTAATGAGCAAAATACCGATCCAACTTGTTTCACATATTTCAAAGTAGAATCTGAAATCGGGGGTTTACAGGCAATATAAGAAAAGAAAAGTGAGAATTTCAGGCAGAGTTTGGAGAAATGTTTATTAAGATAGGAAAGCTACCTCTGTGTTAGGCTCCTTCTGTCTCCAAGATTAGGCCTCCCCCCAAAATGTTATTAAATTAAAATGGAAATAACAAGTTGCTGAGTCTGACTTTTTGTGGAAACAATGAACAGGAACCCTACATTAACATAATGCAGAAGGTGAAGTGTAGCATCTGTCTTCTCTGACATAAAAGTAAAGAGTTCCTGGGTATCAACAACATTCTCAAAAACAGTAAGATATTTGGAGCAATGAAAGGAAAAAAATCAAGCTTAACCAAGAGCAAAAAGACCTCTGTCAGTCCACATATAGGAGATGCATGGACGTGACAGTGAGATGTCCCAAAGAAACAGAAACGAGTTGGCTCTCTGAAAGTAAATATACATCAACACTTACTAGGTGAGATTGGAGATAGAGTTGCTACCTACTAGGGCTGTAAAATGTGACTATAATACAATTAGCTTACCTTAAGAAATTTGTAATCTTGGACTTAGGTAAGGTGCGTCAGGAACTAACATCTGATCGTGTCTGAAGCATAGACAAGGAAGAGCTTATGAGCCCTCAGGTTTGAAGACTTGACAGCCTGAAGTCCTTGACTAAAGGGAATTTACTAACATCTAAAGTATGTTAGGAGCTGATATTTCCTAGACACTCCTGCTATGGACTGAATTGTGCCCACTCCCTCCAACCCATTCATATGTTAAGTCCTAACCCCACTGTGATTATATCTGGAGATAAAGTCTTTAGGAGGTAATTAAGATTAAAGGATATCATGAGAAGGGGTCTAATCCAATAGAACTGTGGCTTTAAGAAAGAAGAAAAGAGAGAGAAACAGGTTCTCTTGTGAGACACAGCAAGAAGACAGAGAGAAGGCAGCCGTCTGCAAACCAGGAAGAGAACTCTCACCAGGAATAAAATCAGCTGGCATCTTGATCTTGGGCTTCCAGCCTCCCAAACTGTGAGAAATAGATTCCTGTTGTTTAAGCCACCCATTCTGTGGAATTTCATTATGGTAGTCCAAGCAGATTGAGACAACACCCAACCTCAAGCTGGCCTCCATACTTGAACTTTTGTACTCTCTGAAACAATGGATTTTCTTATACAAAATTCAGATTTGTAATTTGAAGCCAAAACATGAAGTCAGATGATCCTTGTTGAGTCTCCCTGTGGGATCCTCTCTCTGTTTTGATCTTTGTAAAATGAGAATGACAATTTCTGCTCCATCAGCCTCACACCATTGCTGTGCTGATCAAATGCATGAGAACACTCTGCAAACCGGGAAGTAGATGCCAGGAAATGTGAGCATCACAGGATTAGGCCCCTCTCCCCTCTTTAGCCCAGAAGGGAGACACACATTATGAATACAAGCTCTTAGCTGTTTTGTATTGTTTTTTTTAACCAGCACAAATGCTTATTTTAATTTCTAGTTGAAATAATTAAATGAGGAAGTGTTCAGAAGCAGCAGAAAAATTTCAGGCAGCCTATGAAGGGGAGGTCGCAAGTCAGGAGGAAAACTTGGATATACTGAGACGGGAAAAAATAGAGTAAAACAAATGTGCAGCTTAAGGGGGGGAAAAAGCCAATAAAACTTAAAAGAGTTCTGGCTTCTTTTCCAAGGCAACAGTCTGTCCCACAAGCCAATGTCCCCTTTCAAAGGGAAGAGGGAGAAGTTTTCACGGGATAGCTCTTCTCTGGCTGTGGGGGATGGCAAAAGGAGAGGGATTGTATATTTGAGGTCTGGAGAAGACAAATCACTTGCGCTAAGGGTAAAAATGAAAGGAACAATGAAAGGAAGAAGGCTAGCAGCCTGAACTTGAACTAAAGTAAATTCCGTCAAACATGATTAAATATACACAATGCAGAGAGCAAAAGCAGGAGCTCAAGTTCACACATCAGCCAAAACCTCAATCTCTCACCTGAGGAGCCAAGGCACAAAGAGCCCACATGGCGGCTTGCCCAGCGCTGCCGGATGAAGCAGTGATGGCCTGGAGGCCTGGCAACATCACACGGTGGGCATGCCACAGCTGAAGCACTGGAGAAGCGTTAGTGAGTCCTATAAAGACTTTTATTAAGAAAAAAAAATGACCTGGCTGGTGTGGCTCAGTAGATCGAGTGCCAGCCTGTGAACCAAATGGTCGCTGGTTCGGTTCCCAGTCAGGGCGCATGCCTGGGTTGTAGGCCATGTTCCCAGTAAGGGGCGTGCGACAGGCAACCACACACTGATGTTTTTCTCCTTCCCATCCCCTTTCTAAAAATAAATAAATAAAACCTTTAAAAAAAGAAAAAACACAGCCCTGACTGGTATAGCTCAGTGGGTTGGGTACATGCCTGAGTTGTGGGCCAGATCCGTAGTTGGGGGCCTATAGGAGGCAACCAATCGATGTTTCTCTCCCTCTTCCTCCCTACCTTCCCCTTTCACTAAATAAATACATAAAATCTTAAAAAAAAAAAAATACAGGGTTATGTTAATGAAAAAAAAAATATTGGAGAAGCCAATATGAAAACTGAACAAATACAACACAATGAAAAGTCCCCATCTGCGTGTTCCACTCCCAGCTCTACCACTTCCAAGTCCAGACTCTTCAACAATTCACTTCACCTGTGTGGACCCCAGTGTTCTCCTTTATAAAATGCGTTTGATAAAATTGGCTCGACCTGCCTTCCAGGGTTGTTGGGAGGATCAAAAGAGTTACAAGAGAAAGTATTTCATAAGTGGAAAAGAATCATACATATAATTGGTATTCGATATAGGTATTTCTGCAAAGTCCACACCCGCTGCAACTGAGGTTAAGTGAGAGCTCTTCTGGGGACCTCAGTGCAGGTCGCTCTGAGGAGTTCCCTGCCTTTTTCCTGGGAGCTTGAGCCCCTGGTGGTGGCAGGAATGCCGCCCTGGGCTGCACGTTCTCTTCTCCCTCTCCTTTCTCAGAATCCTGCCCAGCAACAACAAAATACAAAACCTCAATACTCCTGCACTCCCCACCCACTTCCTCCTGCTCAAATTCCTCATTTCCCTGCTTCCCCATAAATGGCTTTACTCATTAAAAAAAAATAAAAAATTAAAAAAAAAACAAAAACAGGCCTGCTACTGGGTCTGCCGCTCACTCCACCTGCCTCTACTTTTCAGTGTAGCAAGATGATGCCCCTTGTCCTGCCAGCAAGAAAGAAATGTGTTTGGCTCAGCCAGGTTGGAGGAGGGAGAGCAGTGGGGATTTTCCTGTGATGGTCCAGATAAGTACCTCAGGCACTTAGGGAACTTTTGGGGGCCCTCTCAGGACTCCATCAGGGGCACTAAGGCAGCTGGATTATGTGGGACCAAAGAGGAGGTTGTAGGCCTGGCTCACATCACCTCTCCACCCACTCCAGCTGCAGCCCCTTGGCTTCCATGCTGCCACCTGGCCCCATCCCGGGAAGGTTCTGCCCGGTCCCTGGCCTCCCGTGGGCTTAATAAACTGACTTGTTCCCTACATTGACGTCGCCTTTTCCTGGTCTCCTGCTTTCCCACATTGAGAACCAAATAGAGGCCCAGGACTCTGATGAATAGGCATTCTGGGCTCTTTTTCTTTCATTTTCTTCTCTTTCTTGGGAAAAAAAATTTCCCTTTTTGCTCACCATCTAGTTTAGCGCACTGTGTTTACAAGGGCTTATTCATGACAGGTTTGCCCCAGACTCTATGGTCTTGAGCCCCCCAACCTCAGGGGCAGAGAGGAGATCCGGTTCACTGGTGGGCTCTTGAAGCACTGGGGTGGAAAACAGGACTTGTAGGCCACTCCATAATGATAGAACATATGTTTTTGTTACGCTTCACAGTGTACAATACCCTTACATGACTATGTTATTTTAGTGGAGCCTCACAACCGTAATAGGAACGTCGTTCAGGTTAGAAATAGGAAACTCAGAAAGGTTAAAGTAACCGGCCAGCAAACATCTGAACTGATGAGGGATGGTCCTGAAGCCTAGACCTGCGGCTTCTGCTTCTTTCCCCCCAACTACAGTGTCTCCACAGTCCCCACTGCCTTCCAGCCTCCACCCTCGGTACCTGCGAGAGCCAAGGATTGCTCTGGGGAAGCAGACCCCACCTCCCCAGGAGCAGCTCCTGTAGCAGCGAAGCCAAATGAACGTTAAATAACAGGAGCATTCAGAGAGACTGAAGTCTCATGGGATGCCCCTGATGAAGGCCCCCTGGGTCAGAGAGCTCCTCCACTCCTCAAGCCTGCTTTCCCCAAAGGACACAAGCGTGCATGTTGCTTGTTGCCTGTCATGTGGCAGCCTGCAGGCCGTTTCTGCGGAGGTGAGTGAGTGGTGACTCCAACTCAGTGCTCCTCAACTTCATTATATTAGAACCACCTGGAGACCTCATTAGAAATGCTAATTGCCCAGATCCCACCCCAGAGCAATTGAATCTGAATCGGAGAGAGACCTAGGCATCTGCATATTTTTAAATTTACCCAGGCAGTTCTGCTGCACACGGGTGATTTGGAACTACTGCTCCAAGGGGCTCAGAACGAGTGAGGCACAGAGGTGGATAAAAAGGGGATCACAGAATAGGAGTACCCGTGAATCAAACCAGTTTGCTGTCACTCCTTTTCTCCACTCTCCCTAAAACACTCCTTTTTAACTTGCATTTCGGGGTCCTCCTGGGGTGTCCTTCAATGTCGTAGAGAGGTGTACTGGTTTGTGCGAGGCCCTACTTTCTACCGAACAGCAGGCTCGCTCACTGGTGGGAGGAGAGGGCAGGAGAAGTGGTGACTGCCCACGCCAAAGAAGGGAGGCAGTAAGATGAGGAGCTGTCTGTGCTGGGACACCAGCTACGACTCAGCACTTTCCGCTGGGGACCAAGGAAACGCACAGAGGCCATTATAATCATTAGCTTTCCTTTCAGACATTTATCTAACAAACTCTTTAAGCCAAGCTTCTCCCAGACTCCCACTGCTTTCTGCCTCCCTGGGGCTAAAGCAAGTGATCCCTTTATCCAGCACCGTAGTCAGAAGCACCCCCACTCCTTAGGAGCAGCTGAATCATAACTCCCACCCCCCGAGGGCCCGTGTGCCCAGACCATGTCACAGGAGCAAGGAGCTAGAAATGGCCTCTTGAGTGGAAGGGGAGCAAGGTGTTTCCTGCAGGAATGGAAAGTTCCCTACAAAGCACATGCAGCACGAAGGGAGAGGGGTAGATACTTTTATAAACTGCTTCAATTATCTTCACAATAACCTGTGAGGCAGTAATTATTATCTCCGCTTTAATAACTATTCTCTCAGCTCAACAGACATCCAAGGAGAACACATACCCAGGAACTAGCAGGCAATAAAAGCAAAAGCATTGTATACAGGCCTCAAGCCTTGGGGATGGGGGGGCGGGTGCGCAGCACTATGGACTGCTCATCGATAATCTGCGCAGGGTAGTAGGTGCTAAAGAAATCCACAGGCCTCTCATGTTAACTAAATCCAAAGAGGAATATTATTCAGCCATAAAAAGAATGAAGTACTGTTACATGCTGCAAATGGATGACCCCTGAAGACATTAGCTTGATGAAAGAAGCCAGTCACAAAAAGCTATATATTGCAGGATTCCCTTTATATGAAATGTCTAGAATAGATAAATCCAGAGGCAGAGAAGTAGATTCCTGGTTGCTGGGGCCAAGAGCGAATACTAAGTTACTTCTAATGGGTGCGGGTCTCTTTTGGGGTGAGAAAAACATTTTGAAATTAGATAGAGGTAATGATTGCACAACCTTGCAAATATACTAAAAATTACTGAATTGTGCACTTTTTATGGTATGTGAGTTATATCTCAAAAATTTAAAAAAAAAGAAAATCCAAGAGAGAAAGGCTTCAAAAATCTGAAAGCTACCCAGAGTTCCTTGAGGGTCTTAGGGGGGCCTGAGATTTATTTTTGTAAGATCTCTTAAGCGGCAAAGGCAAAATATAAGCTAAAATTAGTCTGGTTCTGAACATCCTGCTTTTCTCTCACCCAATGTCAAGTTCAGCCAGTCCCCAAACTCATCAGCAATGCTTGTTAGCTCAGGCCGGTTGCTTCCCTCCTGATAGTTTGCTCAGGTCCGCAGCACCGAGGAGCTGGGATTTAGGTTAGGATGAGATTGAACTAGAATAAGATATGGGCAATATGAGCCCAAGAATCCCTTTTGGAGGTTGGAGGAGCCAGGGTGGTGTCTCCACAGAGAGCTAAGGGGAACCTCCGCGCAGAACAAGGTCTCTGCGTAATCCCAGTGCCTAGCACAGTGTCCCACCCATGCCTTCTAAGCCTCAGCCCATAAATGCTGACACCAAGTCAGGCCTCTAAAGTGGCAGCTGCCATTCACTGAGCACCAGTGCCATGTGCCTGAAAAGCTGCAGCCCCTCCCTCAGCTCGGACGTGGGTGGTCCTCGCCTCCCTGTGAAGCTCAGTCACCCCAGCGGTCCAACTGTCCTGACACTTATCATTACCCAGAGTCACGTGCTCAACTTCAGGCCTTCGTACTGGCTGTTCTGTCTGTTTGGGCCCCTCTTCCCTGGTCACCTGTACAGCTAAAGTCCTCGCCTCCTTGAATGTTGCTTCTGAATGAAGCTGACCACTCTATTTCACACCGCGCGCACAGTGCAGCTGCCTCTGCATTCCTCATGCCCGCCTTGTCCAGCTCCACCTACCGGGTCTGTCTTTTCTTCCACAGCACTTAACACCTAACATAGCACATCATTTACTTGGGTATAACTTTTGTTATTTCTTTTCTATTTCCCCCAGCTAGAACATAGCTCCACTATGTGAAAATCTTTGTTTTGTTTACAGATGCAGCCCAACCTCCCAGAACAGTACCTGACATAATATTATAATGCTTTATAAACACATGCAGAGTGACAGGTGAATTGATGAATTTGTATTTTGGTCAGTATGTCCCTAATCTACTAGACAACCAGGGACCCAACACAGATACATACTTCCCTGATCCTCTGGAACAGCTGTGCTGAGCTCAGCACCAGTATCATTGTTACCCAACCAAAGTGGGGGTTCAGCTGCCCACTACTACCACCAGGCAAATTCTGGAGGCAGAAGTTGGTAAGAAAGGAAAGAGGTCTTTACTCAAGTGCTGCACAATCTGGGAGAATGGCAGACTCTTGTCTCAAAGCCCATTCCCTCTGGGAAATCTGGAGGAAAACCCTGCCACCCTCAGCCAGGCCAAAATCGAAGGCAACTCCCAAAGTTCCTTTCCTCATTCAAAGTGCTGCCACTTGAGAGCCACAGGCAGCCACTGAGTGGTCATCCAGGCAACTGAGCTTCTCACCCAGCCACTGTCGGGCCTCAGGCTCGCTCCTCAGAACCCACACGTGGGGCCGGCACTGCCATTGGCCACGTGGCTTCCAGGGCCACGAAGGTCCCAGAAATGCACTGTCCAGCACACTGGTGAGGTAAGCAAGCGTGAATTCTTTTTTCCCCCTGGACTTATATTACTTTCCCATGGGAGCCGGACCAGGTGGCTGCTCAGCCCAAACTTTCATGCACTCCGGAAGGGTCTGCCTCCCAAATAATCCCTTCTTTTCCTCAGTCTAGACCACAGGTTCCTCCCTCCCTTCCACCATTCTGACCTCTGTGGCACCTGTGTCTGCTTTCCCCTGGTCCCATACCCAATCAGGCACCAGATGGGGGTAGAAGGGCTTTTCTCCCTATCCAATTATCTTACCAGCCTTGCACATGCTTTACTGCAAGACTCCCTCCTACTACCATCCTGCCGTGGGGCAGGGGTTCTGCCGCCAGGAGCAGGACACCAAGAAGGGGCAGCATTGGCAAGGCAGGAGCTTGGTTACCCAGACACCGCAGCCCCACCCACTACCCCACTACCTTGGGTAGCTTGCAGTCTCCTATGCAGCCCCTCTTGTTCCTCGCGGTCTGGTCAGGCTGCTAGTGTCACCATAATCTCTGCCTTTTCAAAAGACTTTTTTGAAAGACTTCCTCGCCTCAACCCAAGACTGCCTCTTCGCTGAGAACATCACCATCTCCTGAGAATATCACCTAACCTTGCAAAGAGGCATTATTTTTTTCTCGGTTAAATCCACCATCTACAGCGGCCTTTTGCTAGCCAACTCTGTTTCACTGTTCTCTTCTTTCAGCCCTTTCTTTTGTTAGAAGAATTTATTACAACATGAAATTACTGTTTTGCCCTTCTCCCTCTAGAATACAAGCTCCACGAGGACAGGACATTCTGTCTTCTTTGCTACCATAACATTAGCACTTAGCACGCAAGATCGGCACTCTGCTTGAGGAAGGGAGGAAGAGAGGAAAAGGTGAGGGCATGGGAGGCATCAAGGCGAGCTGAATTTGTCCTTGTTATTCCAAACTCCTTTGCTTTATTCAGTTGCACAGGATATGATGCCACTGAGGCTTAGAGTCCCCTCATTCCACATCAGACAGTGAGCACATCTTGTGAAGAAACAAGGAGTTCTGAATATTAAAGGGGCAGGGACGAGATCTGCTAAAGAGGATCTGATGGTGGAACCTAAGTGAGAGGAAAGGGGGTTCCGGTGAGCAGGAAGCAGGAGTGGCTAGAGCCAAATCCAAGCCTATCGGCATGTTTGCTTCCATTTGCTTGATTAGGGGATTTAATTCCAGAATCCAAGCCATGGACATAGATGGCAACCAGCAAGCTAATTTTCCAATCCAAATGGTGATGGCATTGTTTCCCTGATTTTCCTATTAAATCCAAACATGTCCATGGAGTGACACCAAATGCAACAGTGTTTTCTCCACATTTAGAATAGCAAGCTTGTACTGGGCCCTTCCTAAGTGCTGTCCCTCCCTGAAAAGCATAATACATATCACTTGTCCTAATTCTTACTGCAGCCACATGATGTAGCCCCCCATCAGTCCCGCTTTACAGATGTGTACAGGGAGCATGAGTTAGTAGTCAGGCAGCATAGCTTTGAAGCGCACAGGATGAACCACCTCATCTTTCTGCTCCTTTTCACTCCTACGTGCTTGGTCAAACAACTCTACACAGTTCATTTGACAAGGATAATAACCCAGCACCTTTGTGCCCCGACCTAAACTGTGACTTGTTCATAAAGCTGGCCCTAGAGTTGTTGGTGCAAGGAAGGTTCTAGTTCACAAGAGTTAGAAAATTTTTAAAAAGCTGTTGTCAAAACTTGCCTCCGTGCTGTTTTATTTTTAATTTTCATTACATCATTGCCTGAAAAACAGTCCCTTTGTTCCAATTTTGTGAAGATGGGAAAAGCCACAAGGTGTCAACAGCACAGTGGTCATCAAGATCTCTCAGTGATTTGGGCTCCTCCTGAGCCACCTGCTGTAAAGAAAGTTAAGTAATTGAGGCTGAGGCGGACCTTTGAAGGAGTTGTCACATTGCAAATATCTATCAATGCATCACTTATTCTCCTTTCCAAAAATAAGACTTTGATTTAGATCTGCTTTGTTCTTCAAAGAGAAAATACATTTGAATAAAAGCATGAGTACCACCTGCAGCGTTTTTGAGCATGCACACTGATGTTATTTCTGAAACAGGACTGCAGGGTTGGGGCAGGGAGCAGCCTCCTGAAAAGTTTTACTTTAGGATTTTCTGAATTTCAACCTGAGCCATCGAGTATGAATCCGGTTCACGTTAAATGCTGACGCTGTGACAAGGTTTCCCAGATATGCCAGACTCTTCCAAGGACCTCCAAGGTGTTTCTAGGATTCTATTTAACAAACAATATGGTTAAAAGAAGCATCTAGGGCAATCTAGAAATGGAAAGAAAAGCGGGGAGAGAGACTGTCTATGAACATCAACAGCTTAGAGGCTGAAAAAATAGGAGAATGAAGAAAGAGGTTGCTGTAAGACTTTGCCAAGGCGTGGGGGCCTCACAGCTATTTATTTATGTATTTATCGATTGATTGATTGATTGACTGATTATTTATTGCAGCAGCAGGGGCAGGAAATCTAAGGAACAACTCCCTTCCTACAGCTTTGAAGCTCTAGTCTTCTAGAGCTGAAGCCCACGCTGACCTTTATGAGAAAGTCAGAAGAATGTGATTAGAACTTTGCCTCGAACTTGGAAGTAACAGCTCCCCCTGCCAGTTCCCTAAAGACAGCTGGTCCTGTGGAAAAGTGGTCCCTTGTCTCCTCTTCGGATGAGAACGGCAGGTGCTGGAGACCACTCTGAAGGAGCCCTAGATTATAATGATCCAAGTCCCCAGAGCCAGCTGAAGTCCAGGCCTATCCCAAAACAACTTTGCCACCCAGCCAAAGCCGTAAGGCTTGAATATAATCAAAGAAGATTTTGTGTGAGAGGAAGACCTTGATATTCAATTCATCTCTTTAAACTCATGATCTTCCATGAAGGGGACAGTGTCCTCAAATATGCAAAAGAAGGCTTTCTCAGAATATGATCACAGGGCCACCTGAATCAGCTAGGGTACATATTAAAAATTCAGAGTCCTGGGTCCCAGCTCAGGCATACTAAATCAGATTCTCTGGGGTGGGGCTTGGGAATTTGCATTTGCAGATTAGGGGATTCTGAGGCATATTGGGGTGTGGGAATCACAGGGTTTGAAAACTAAAGACTTAACTATTTCTCAGAAAAAGCTGCCCCAGGTGAGATCACATTTTTAGACCAGTATTTCTTTCAAGCTCCCTTCTGTTAATTATGTTAACAACAAGGCACTTACGGAGTTACAGAATCATTGCAGAACAAAAGATCTGTACATAGAACAGTGACATCTAATTCACTTAAATGCCTCTGCTTCACTAATAGTGCTGTTCGCTGCTCACTGGCAGTTTGCTCTGAACAAAAGGAGCAGAGACTGGGTGTGCAGGTGAATCTGACTTGTGCTTGTGATTACCATGGAAACGGCAGCCATTATCACTAGACAGATTCTCTCTCGGGCAATCTTGCAGGTGTTTTTTTTAAAGCCCCTGCTTGTGCTTACCTCAGACTAGAAATCCTGCCTCCTTGGAGCGTGTTCCTAGAGTTCATGTGTGTCCCAAAAAGATGTAAACAAAAAATTGTGCATTCCTACCACTCTGTTTTCTTCCCTTAAGTGTCTTCCAAAAGCATCTCAGCATAATCTAAACAGGAAGGAAATTCTTCTCATCACTTAGCACAAATCTCATCTTGCCTCTTGCTTGTAGGGTAATAGGAGGGAGTGAGTTTGGAGTTGAAATAATACATTTGCCTTCCTCCTTTCCCTTCTTAATTAGTCAGCCTAATAATAAATTCATCTTCACCAAGATTTTAATTAAGCTGAAATTTTAAAACATTGTTTATCTTATACTGCATTCAGGGGAACTTTTAAAAGGATGAATATAAGGGAAACAATGTCACATTTTTGATCTAGAAACCTAGATATTATTGCTGAGCATGCTGTGCACAGTGCACACTGTATATTGCATTATGAACTGAGCATTTCATCTTTGCCTAAAAATGGTAAACTAACAGCAGCTATAAACATATGTGTTTATCACAAAGGAAACAAGCCTCAGTAAGTTGTGTCTTTATCAAGGAAACTCCACATTCCAGAGTAAAGCCTTCCCCTTCCAGGCTCAGAAACCTGAGTGCTCCCTGAGTGCTCCCTGAGTATATTCATCTCCTCGGGGGCAGACTCAAATCCACTAAGCCCCCAAAACTAAATGCCAGATGGCTTCATTCGCAATAAGAACTACCTCTCACAGAAATAGGAATATATGTAACCAGCCTTTTCTCTCTTAGTTGGTCAACCCACAAAGGAAGCCAAATAATTAATAGAAAATTCCATTTTACTCATTTACAATCAGAAAAAAAAAAACATTGTAAGGAATAGAACACTAAAAGGTTTTGTAACAGATGGCATATACTAGAACAAATCATCAAAATATTTATATGGGACAACAAAAGAACCCCAAATAGCCTCAGCAATCTTGAGAAATATGAACAAAGTTAGAGGAATCACACCAGGTATCAAACTACACTGCAAGGCCACTGTAATCAAAATAACATAGTACGGGCATGAAACAGACATATAGATCAAAGGAACAAAATAGAGACCCCAGAAATAAACCCACACATTTATAGTCAATTAATATTTGACAAAGGAGGCAAGAGCATACAACGGGGGTAATCATAGTCTGTAAATGGTATTGGGAATACTGGACACATACACACACTAAAAAAATGAAACTAGACCAACTTCTCACACCACACACAAGAATAAACTCAAAATAGATTAAATACTTAAATGTTAGACTTGAAATCATAAAAATCCTGGAAGAAAACATAAACAGTAAAATCTCTGACATTTCTTGTAGCAATTTTTCTTCTGATTTATCTCCTCAGGCAAGGGAAGCAAAAGAAGAAATAAACAAATAGGACTACATCAAACTAAAAATGCTTTGCATAGAGAAGAAAACCATCAACAAAATGAAAAGACAACCCACTGAATAGGGGAACATATTCGTCAATGGTGCATCTGATAAGGGGTTAATATGCAAAATGTATAAAGAACTTATAAAAATCAACACCAAGAAAACAATCCAATTTAAAAATAAGCAAAGGCCCTGAACATATACTTCTGTAAAGAACCATAGAGACAGCCAATAGACATGTGAAAAAATGCTCCATGTCACTAATCATCAGAGAAATGCAAATTAAAACCATGAGATATCACCTCACACCTGTCAGAATGGCTATTATCAATAAATCAACAAACAAGTGCTGGCAAGGATGTGGAGAAAACAGAACACTTTTGCACTGTTGGTGGAAATGCAGACTGGTGCAGCCACTATGGAAAAAAGTATGGAGTGTCCTCAAAAAATTAAAAATGGAATTGCCTTATGACCCAGCAATTCCACTGCAGGGAATATACCCTAAGAATCCCAAAACACACATTCAAAAGAATTTATGCACCTCTATGTTCATAGCAGTGGTATTTATAATAGCCAAGATTTGGAAACAACTTAGGTGCCCACGAGTCGATGAGTGGATAAAAGAACTGTGGTATATCTTGGAATACTATGCAGTAGAAAGAAAGAAGGAATTCTTACCTTTTGCAACAGCATGTATGGAACTGGAGACTATTACGCTAAGTGAAATAAGCCAGTCAGTGAAAAACAAATACCATATGATCTCACTTATAAGAGAAATCTAATGAACAAAACAAACTAATGAGCAAAATAGAACCAGAGGCACAGGAACATGGAACAGATTGACACCTGTAAGAGGGGAGCGAGGAGCAGGGAGGCAGGGACTGACTGAAAGAAGGTGAAGGGATTAGTCAAAGAACATATATGAAGGGCCAATGGATATGGACAACGGTGTAGGGATTGATTATAGAAGTGGGGTTGGGCTCAGTGGAGAGGGGCAAAGGGAAAAAATTGGGACAACTGTAATAGCAAAACAATAAAATATGTTTAAAAAAAGAATATATGCACCTCTATATTCGTTGCAGCATTATTTACAACAGCCAAGATTTGGAAACAGCTCAAGTGTCCATCTGTAGCTGAGTATATAAAAAAGCTGTGGTACGTTTAGAGAGTGAAATACTACTCAGCCATACACAGGGAAATTTTACCCTTTGAGACAGCATAGATGGACCTGGAGAGTATTGTGCTAAGTGAAATAAGCTAGTCAGAGAAAAAACAAATACCACATGATTTCACTTAGATGTGAAATCTAATGAACAAAATAAACTAACAAACAAAACAGAAACAGACTCATAGATAGAGAGAACAGATGGACAGCTGTCAGAGGGGAGCGGAGTTATGGGACTGGGTAAAAATTGTAAAATGATTAATCAAAAACACACACACACACACAAAGCCCTCATAGATACAGACAACAGTATGGTGATTACCAGAGGGAAAAAGGGTGGGGGAGGTAGAAGAGGGTATGGGGGGATAAATCTTGATGAAAGGAGACTTGACTTGGGGTGGTGAACACACAATACAATCTACAGATGATGTATTATAGAACTGCACCCCTGAAACCTATATAATTTTATTAATGACTGTCACCCCAATAAATTCCATTAAAATGCTATTTTGCTCATTTGCAATCAGAAAAAAAATGATAAGGAATGGAATACTAAAAGCTTCTGTTAGAGGTCCATTGCTAGAGGCAGAACTATAGAGAAAGTCAGATAATAATCAGAGATTGGAAAGCAGGAAATCAGAACAGACTTCAGATAAATCCAGTGTTTAGTGGCATCAGGCTTGATGTTTAATGGCATAGTCTGATGTTTCCAGCTATTGTGGCATCAGGCTTGATGTTTAGTGATAGGATTGGTCCGGCCAGTGAGAAAGGATTATTACCTCTTCCTTGAACAATGCTTTGAAGAGCCTGCCAACTATTCCTGGTGACTCAGTTTTCTATGCTTTCAAACTAATCATCAAGTTCCCGACTCTCACATTATTTCTTTAGCTCTGCTTTTAACATGGATCAAGTTGTTTTACAGGGTGGGGTTGGGGTGGTGCATTGTCTTTTAAATGGATTTGCATGTTCTATGTGCTGTACTTCTATACCACGTTGTGTTGATTTTATACTTAACTCTGTGCCAGCTACCTTATTTCAATTTTTGAGAGCAACTTCTCTGAAGCTCCTTATAGGTGGGCAACCTATCTAAGTATAATTTTATATTGCTTCTAATTTGCAAGTGACTCCAGCTTGTATTTGAGAAAACAGTAACAAATTCACAATCATTCTTTTCCTTAGTATGGGTTTGCTTCGGACTGTGAGCTGGGCTATGTCACCTTCAAATGCCATTACAGGGACACCATCGATTGCTTTAGAGATGCCACTCTCCTTATTGTGCTGGTTTGCCTTCTCCCCCCCCCCCCCCCGCCCCCCCCCCCCCCCCGTTACCATTTGCTCATCGCCAGCTACCCATTAGGTGAATGCCTGAGAGGACTCGGGCAGATGGGAGGGGGAGGGTAAAGCAGAGGCTGAGCAAGAGAGTGCAGGTGGGGACCTAGTTCCCCCAGGGCCACTCTGCAGAAGCACAGCAAAGGGGCCAAAAGATACTTTTTAAAAAGATTTGATTTATTTATTTGTAGAGAGAGGGGAAAGGAGGGAGAAAGAGAAGGAGAGAAACATCGACGTGAGAGAGGAACATCAGTTGGTTGTCTCTCATACTCGCCCCGACTGGGGACTGAACCTGCAATGCAGGCATGTGCCCTGAAGTGGCGACCTTTGGCTTCGTGGGACAGTGCCCAAACAAATGAGCCACGCCGGTCAGGGCCATTAGAAAAGTTTTAAATTTTTTCTATTAAAATTTTTTGATTTGTTGGACTGAGCATCTACTGCATGACTACACCTAATTTTGCACATAATTACCTTTTCAGAAATCTAGTAAGCAGAAGGAAAGGGGAAACAATTTATATTGCTTTCTTTAGGTTACTGAGGGAAAGGAGCAAGTTCTGAACGGTTTAGCCTGGAATGAAGAAGTCACCACTCAGAAGCAAAAGATTGGGTCAGGGAAACAAAATAGAATGTAAAAAAACAGATAAACAAGGCCACTGATTCCATAGATTCTGAAAGATGTGTTCGTTGGGGCATGAAAGGATGGTAATGTATTTGAGGGATTCAGACTTTACCTTCTCCTGCCCTTTGACCCTTTCCTCTACTTTAGCCTGGGTCTCACACTGTGAAGCAGAGCAGGCGGGGTTATTGGCTGCCGGAGCATCATTAGGGTTTCTGCGTGGAAAGTGTGGGCACGCTAAAGACACAGCAGACTCCTGGAGTAGCCTTGGCCCTCTCTGTGGGGTGTTTGTGGGGTCCTGCAGCAATTTAAAGGCATGTAGACTTCTAGTCTGGGCTTCTTCCATCTCCAGAAAATTGGGAATCCAACCTAAATGAGGGGAACAAAGGAGTCTTAAGATTCTGCTGAAAAAGTCTGGGGTTGTTGACCAGGGCTTACTGTCTGTGTTGAGAGGTCTGGCTGGTCCAGGCTGATCAAAAAATGAACAACCCCAGGGACCTCTATGGAGCTGGTCAACTGCTCATCAAGATACAGAGTAACCCGGAGGAGGGAAAGGATGCGATATGTCTCAGGGTCTATCCTGAGTTAAAGCCTAGGGACTAAGCAGAGGCAACTCAGATAAGCAGTGGGCCAATTTACCAATTTCAAGCCAAAAAACAAAAAGATCTTGGAGTCTTAAACTTTGTGATCTAGAAACAAGATGATGCATGTATAGGCATCAGGATTCCAATAATGCATGTTAAAAAGAATTAAATTGAATAGATTATTTTTTAACCATTATTAAGCCGAGGGAAGGAGAAAGGAAAAGTGGAGAGACCAGGAAATGTTTTATCATGTACCACAGTTTTCTTTCTTTTTTAAGCAGAACCTTTGGAACTAACCACCTCTACATTGATTAATTGTGAAGAGTGTGTGTGTGTGTGTGTGTGTTTAATTTGGAGACATAAAAAAGCTAGTTATATTCTGTGAAACAACATACAAATAAAAGTGGAAAGGGATAAGAACTCTGAAATTTGCATTTAATTGCTTGTAAAATCTCTACCTAAACAGCCATAGAAACCCAATATACAGGTGAATCCTTCTTTAAAGAAATCAATTATGGCATTAAATTCATTCCTACATCTGCACACTCTAGCTCTGCAATACTTCCTATTGCAAGCAAATTTATATTCAAAATATTAAAAGAATAGTCTTATTAAAAGAATAAAAATAGTTTAAACTTCACCAATTTATTTTTAAATGTTTTCCATTTCCTTACATTCATTTATTTCTGCAGATCTGTATTACTGTGTATGGTAGTTGGTTCTGTCAACTAATCATACTATTGGTAATTGTCCCCAAAATAGATTTGGTTAAAATATATATTAGCGTACTTCATGGACTATGAAAACTTGAGACTTCATTACTGATTTCAATTTTGAGGCCATACACAAAATTCAAAATATACATAAAATGAGTTAAAGCGATCAACGTGGGCAGAAAGAAGCCACAGGATTCGGGACAGCTTCCCTGTGTGGTCTGCTCGCCGGGGAGCCGCAGTGCGAACAGGACTGGCGTCGGTCGCGCAGCTCTAGCGGAGCGAGGGCCTGGGGCCGGCTCGGGCGGCTGCCGCGGTGCGCAGCCTGCTGGCGTGTCCTGCTGGAGACTTCGCCAGGAGCTCGTGTCTTCTCCGCCTCTTCTTTCTTGGGTTCTTGTCTCAGCCTGTAGCCAGCCTGGACGTCTTCGATCGCGTCTTCGGCCAGCATGGAGGAGGGTAGTTTCACAGAAGGAAGGCGGAGTTCGTTGGCAACGTGTCTAGGAGAGTCACGGCTTCCTCCTCCGTCCTCCCTTTCAGACATTCGGTGGCTAACGAACTGGGGGCATTGCAGAACCCGAATGCCAGCCAAATGCCGTAAACTTGGCGTCCAGGATCTTCACTCTTTCATCCTCTTGGATCTGTAATTTCATTACATCACCGCAAACTGGAGTCCCCACCAATCCAGGTGAAACATTTTTAAATATCTTGTCAAGAGATCTCACATTCGAGGATTTTCATAATGATCAACAATCTTCCTGTGATGGTGCCGGGGCTCCAGACAGCAGGGCCGAGGCCGCCGCCTTGCGCAGGCCAGGCCTAAAGCGTCAACACCGGGAAAATCCCAACGGTATATACTACATTTCCAAACTTGAACCATTTGGGCCATCCAGCTGCACATGCACTGACTGGTAAAAGCTAACGTTTCTGACGTAGACAGCGGTGTCCGTAAGTAAGGCCCTTCTCATTCCCTTGTTTGCCAGGATGCACAGCCGACAGGCAGCCCTCCCCTGCTCACCTGGGAGCCAGCCCACAGCCTTGCCAGCCCCACCCCAGGCAGAGTGTCAGGCAGAGGAGTCCTTCTCAAGTTGCAGCAAAAGAAAGCCACAGTAGCTACTCAGTCTTTCCTTTTTACACATGAATGGACAATTTAGGATTGCTAGACATAGGAATAAAACCAGCAATAAGAGAGAACAAGATAAGTAGTCAGATAAACAGAAATAATTCAGGAAACAGAGCTAATGAGCTATCTATTAACCAAGGTTTAAAGTACTACAAATAAGGAGCAATCAGAAAACAGAAAGAACTACTAGAAATTATTTGTTACTGATATTTTTAAAAATGCAACAAGTTCAGACATTAAAACAAAAAGACAAAGAGATAATGAAAACAATGAGATTAACGTTAAGACAATTTTACATTTTATGTATTTTATGTAGCCGCCCCCCCCCCAACACCCACACACAAAAGCTGAGACAAGACTAATACAAGTCTAGTATTCAACAAATCAGTTCAGGAGAGGACAAAGACTGTGAAGAAGAGGAAATCAGCAAAGAAATAATGGAAATATTTTAAAGCCAAGAGGTCACAAATCTTGGCTTTAAAGGTTGAAACTATCTATTAAATGCCCAGTTCAAGAGTTTTAAAATACTTATTACCAAACATATTACTATGAAATTTCAGAACACCAAGTGTAAAGAGAACATATTTAAATCTTCCAGAAAATAAAACCACCTCAGCCACAAAAGAACAAGCCAGACTAGCATCAGATTTTTCATTGGTAGCAGTGGGTGCTGGGAGACAATGAAGCTATACTTTCAAAGGCCTAAGGGAAAATAGTTTCCAACTATAGTAAGATTGTATCTTAAATTATTACTCTGTATGTTTCCTGTGTATTTCTTTTCCTCTTCACTTACTCATTGAAGCACTAGGGTCTTCTTCCACTAAATTCTACTCAGATAGGCATGAGTTACCCACTTTAGAAGCAGAAAGAAAAAAAACATGAAATTAAAAGGAAAACACCTTTAGACAAAGAACCAGACAGAAAGACATATTTTCAGGCTTGCAGAATTAGTTTTTCCACTCCAAAGACTAGATAAAATGTGGACTAGGGAAAGGAAGAAAAGGGCAGAGGGAGTACATCAGAAAGGAATGAAGAAAGTCCTAAGTTTAAGGGGGGAATTGGCAGAATGGGAAAAGACTTTCTTCACACATATCAGCTGGAAACTGATTTGGTGTTGAACTGTCCACAAGTGAGGACAGTCTCAAGTGAGGAACTCCAGCCTTCTGATATTATGGCTGGTTCTCAATCTACTGAGTGCCCAGTTTGATGAGATACTCATTAATATGAGTAGACAATTCACTGTCTAATGGTATCTACCCAAGATGTGTTGTGAAATTTTGGTGGCATGAATAAAATGCATATTACTCTGCTTAAAACTGGGCTGGGAATAACCAGTTGAATATAACCCTATTCCAGTTACTTGAATACCATACCCAACCAAACTATCATATGCACTGACAAAACTAAGATATTTTGAGACATTCATATATTAGTTTTACACTATATTTAGGAAGTTTCTTGATCTATTTTAGCAAAATGAGGGGAGGCAAGAAAGAGGAAGATATGGGATTCGATAAACACAGTAAATGCAATACAAACAAGCAGTATTCCTAGGGAAGTCCTAGTATTCTCAGAATTTTAGCCATAGTGCAGACCTAGAAGATAAGCAATTCTTTTTTATTAACCCTCATTGGAGGACTTTTTTTTTTCCATTGCTTTTAGAGAGAGGGAAAGGGAGAGGAAGAGAGAGAGAAAGAGAAAAACACCATTTGGTTGCCTCCATACATACCCCAACCGGGGATCAAAAACCTAATCCAGGTATGTGCCCTGACCAGGGACCAAAAACAGCCACCTTTTGGTTTATGGGACAATGCTCCAACCAACTGAGCCACACCAGCGGGGGCAAAAATAAACAATTCTTGTAAGGAACAGGAGGATGGAGGTCTCTGTGGGAAGGTGGCCTCTATTATAAAGGTAATCTCAACAAAAAAGATGGTGTATAGACAGAATGTTTGTGTCACCTCAAAATTTATATATTGAACCTCCCCCTCCCCCTCTAGGTGATGATATGAGGATTTGGAGCCTTTTGGAGACAATTAGGATTGCATGAGGTTATGAAGGTGAGGCTCTTCTAAGAGTTACAAGGACCTTTTCCCTCTGCTCTCTGCCATGTGAGGACACAACAAAAAGTCTCTGTCTACAACGTGGAACAGTGCCCTCAGGCACCTTGATCTTGACCTTCCAGCCTGCAAAACTGTGAGAAATAAGTTTCTGTTGTTTCAGCCATCCAGTCCACGGTATGCGGTTAGAGCAGCCTGAACTAAGACAGATGGTATAATGGAAAGAATGTTTCTAAACCAGTTCTTCAAGAAAAAAAGAAAGAGAGAGAGAGAAAGAGAGAGAGAGAGAGAGAGAGAGAGATTCTTTTGTTCTCATGTGTCTTGTCTTAGAAGGGCACTAATCCCATCATAACAGCTCCATTTTCATGACCTAATTCCCACCCCACTTCCCAACCCACTCAAATGCCCACACTGCTAGTAACATCATATTGAAGATTAGGATTTCAGCACATGAATTTTGGGAGAACGCAAACACCATTTCATAACATCAACTATAAAACTGGGAAACTGGGAACTGACTATCTTTTGGGAGAAGACAGAGAGCATTGAAAACGATGGGAGACAGGCATTAGAAAGGGATATGAGAGCCCCAAGGCCCAATAAGGGATTGTGTGGTCCTTTGTGACGACCTAGGATGTCCTTAAGGGTGAGGCAGGGAGGGGAGGGAGTGGTGCATGAGGGCTCTTTTTGTCCTAAGTACTTGATGGCTCTCCTCCCTCTGTGGACCTGAAGTAATTCTGCTGCTTCTGGGAGAGAGACCTGTTGACCTCCACTCCCCAGATTATTCAGTGTCTCTCAAACTTTTTCCTCACTGAGCCAGGCCAGACCACAGAGGCTCAGCTGGGTTTGCAGGTGGGCAGTAATGACAATTTGGCGTAGGTACAGCTGACTTGACTTTGGTTTTCTCCAAAAGCAGTGAAAAAGAACAGCACAAAGGATATAAACAAGTTAAGTTTGCTGGAGTGTGGAAAGATTTCCCATTGCCTCCCTTTGTGTTTTCTTTTCTTTTTTTCTTTTTTTACTATTTTAAAAATAATTTTATTGGAGTGACATTTTTTATAAGATTATACGTTACAAGTATAGAGTCCTAGAGTACTGCAATACATCATCTGTATATTGCATTGTGTGCTCATCACCCAAAGTTTATTTTCCTTCCATCACCACATGTCCGACCCCCTTTATCCTCTTCAACCTCCCCCCACCCAGCCCTCCTCCCTTTACTTATAGAGATCTTTCTGGAGTTGGTGATCTTGCCAGCCTGCATGGATGCCTTTTATGTTCCCCATCGGAAAATTCTTACACTGGCATACAATGATTTTACTGCTCAGGAAGTTACATCTCTTAAACCATCTATTTGGTTTATAGCCTTGAAATTCTTATTACGTCAGCCCTGGGACAAATCTCCCCTTCTCTGTGCTTATGCTTTTGGGCTGAGTTTTCCATTTATGTCCACTAGAGTGGACGGCCACTACACACGCCTGACCTCCCAGAGGTCAATTTAGTGGAGACTCAACTGGACAAAGGAGAAGGGACGAGTATCTATTGGCCTTTCTGGAGGAGGGAAGCTTCTAATATACCACATAAGGAAGGAAGGGCTCCAAGCAGTGTTTCAAAGAATGTATTTTTTAGTGTTAATGGAGATTAAAACAAATTTACAATGTAGGTTCTTGATCAATCATAAATTACTTTCCTATTGCTATGAGTTATATTGAAGATGGTTTTAAGGACATTTACAATGTATTCTTTTTAATTTAATGTATGCTAATTTCAAACATTTGAATTTGCAATGCTTGAGGAATATAGGTTCTTTTAAAACTGGGATTTTTTAAATAGTTGTTTTGTTTTTCTTGTTATCAAGAAAACTTTTTAAAATACTTTCATCAGTCTAAGAAATTACCCTCTGTACTTGGAGGGTAAATTTGTGATGACAGTTTTTCTTCTTTATAACTCCCCCTATCTTTTTGGAACAGGCTGTGATTGTGGGTGGATTATTCTGATATTATTGCTTTGGCTGTGCAGTATTTTGCAGCTTAAAAGTGAAAGTTTTCTGTTATCACTGAACATGTACCCTTGCTAAACATACAATGGTAGTTCTCTAGGTATAAATGGGTTCTTTAGATTCTGTTATTTCCATTCAGTGGCCCTCAAATTTTAGCATGTATTAACATCACCTGGGAACTTTTTTTTTAATGCACATATCTGGGTTTTACTCACAAAGCATATGATTGAGTAATCTGGGTAGAGGCCCAACAATCTGCATTTCGAACTTTGGCCTGAGAACCACATTCTAAGGGTAAATCATTACCTTAGGGCTGGTTTCTCAGTCTCAGCATTGCTGCCATTTTGGTTGGATGAGTACTTGTAGGGCTGTTCTCTGCATCGCGGGAGATTAGCAGCATCCCTAGCCTCTACGCACTAGATGCCAGTAACATCCCCATTCTCTCAGTTCTGACAAACAGAAGTGTCTCTAGACATTGCCAAATGTCCCATGGAGTAGATTTGCAGATCACTGCCTTAGAATCCTGGTTCTTAGTAATTCAAATATCCTAACCACCCAAGCATTCTTATGGGTGATGGATTTATATATGGGACTCTAGTCTTATCTTCATTTTCTTAGGACTCTATATGATAAAATGAGTCTTCTGTCATGAAGAAATCAAATTAAGGGCTTATGACTAATTCTAGCCCCCAGGTAATTCTTATTTGACCAAAACATTTTTTAAAAATTATTAAAATTAGTTGCTAACAGCCCTGGCCAGTATGGCTCAGTTGGTTGGAGTGTTGTCTCATAAACTGAAAGGTCGCAGGTTTGATTCCCAGTCAGGGCACATGCCTAGGCTGTGGGTTCAGTCCCCACTCAGGGCACATATAAGACGTGACTGATTAATGTTTCTCTCTCATATCAATGAGATGCTTGTCTCCCTCTTTCTCTCCCTCCATTTTCCTCTTTCTAAAGTCAATAAGCACATCCTCAGGTGAGGATAAAAAAAGTTAGTTGCTAACATATAAAATTTGATATTTAGTTATTTCTGGCTTTGCTTGAAAATTAGACCTTATCACATTAGCCTTGAAGGTAAGAATCAGCTGAACTAGAAGAACAGCTGAAATAGAGACCCAGATGTGCTTTCCCATTGCCCACGTGCCCAGTTGGCAGACCTCACTGATCCATAGTACCTGCCTGGCTCCTAGAGGCATGGGATTTGCAATTCTTGCTTTAAAGCTCTACAACTACTAGCTGATGTGGAAATATTATGTTAGGGTTGGGAACTGAGATGTTAACTCTTGAATGTATCAAAAATGAATTAGATTGTATGGCAATGGACCAAATACTTTAATCTCCCTGTGATTAATATATCTTCTTATATGTTTATGTAGAATTTTATGTATTTCCATCTTTTTGAAGTAAATTTTGGATCATAGGCATTCAGCCCTGTTTACTAATTTATCATGTTTTATAAATCCTTTTTGTTGTTGACTAATGCAACTTTGCCTGTTGAGAATTCTCTCTTTCTTAAGTGCTGGTTCTTGATAAGCAAATGACCCATTTCCGGGGAATAGGAAAACAAAGGAGAAATGGGTGTATGATGCATTCCCTTCCACAATTACTCTCACCCCACTCAAACCTATGCTATTGTGGGAATAACGGTTTCCTATGAGACAGCTAGAAACTGGAACTTACAACTGATCTCAAAAGAAAGGTGGAGGAGAATATCCTGCGGTGGAGATGGATTCATGGACATGTGACTGTATGGTCACACAAGACCCTGTGCATAGGGGGACCCTGCTCTTCATTTCATCCTCTACACTGGCCACCTTGAAATCCTTTTCCTTTTTTAAATTCCTTATAACTCTGTAGTAGCAAATGCCCATCAGTAGGGACTAACTGATTAAGCCACACAATGGAGGGCTGTGAAGCTGCAAAAGGAACAAGGCAGATCCCGACATACTACTGTCTGAAGGAAAGGCTGTCTTATTTTATTTTATTTCATTTTATTTTACTTTATTTTATCTTATTATTAAAGGAGGTGGGAGTGTTTAAGAACATCAAGTTCAAGAATTTCATTATTGTAAAGGAAAACAGGGTCCTTTTTCCTCGTTGAGATTGGAATAGATTTATTCAGGAAATTAACAACCTCTCAAAACCAGCTATGTGTGGGGAACTGCTATGTGGTGAAGAAACACAAATGAAAAAAAAGGCAGTGTGGTGGTATGGAGCCAGGATTCTAAAGAATTTAGACAAGCCACATAATAGTTCCGCTCTTAAGAAGTTGTAAGATTTAAATATGTGTGAGCGCCTGGTACAGTGATTGGCACGTGAAGGGGAAATAGGTGTATCGAATCAGCTCAGGCTGCTATAACAAATACCATAGACTTAGGTAGCTTTAGCAACAGAACTTTGTTATTTCAGAGTTCTGGAGGCTATGCATTGAGATGAGAATGCCGTCTTGGTCAGGTTCTGGTGAGCGCACTCTTCCTGCAGAGAGAGTGCAGATGTCTCTTCCTCTTCTTATAAGGACACCCGTTCTTTTGGATCAGGACTCCACCCTTAAAGGCTTCATTTAATCTTAACACCTGAAAGGCCCTGTCTCCAAATTCAGTTACATGGAGGATGAGAGCCCATTGTATGCATTTGGGGGGGGATACAATTCAGGCCATAACACCTGGTATAAGTACAACTAAGGACATAGGTGAAAGCGTACAGCTTTATAGGTCAACGAATGACAGAGAAGGCTTCACAGAGAAGGTGATTCCTGAAATGTTTCTCTGTCCAAAAGGAATAAAGGCCCTCCTGGTCTGGCCACTTCTTTGAATCTTATCTTTGTGGGGCTCCTGTACACATGTACTTAATAATTTTTTTTCTCCTGTTAATCTCTTTTATTAGAGGTGGAGGTGTTTCACCCAAGATCCTAGAAGAGTAGAGGGAAAATTATCTTTCCTACCCTATACCTCCTTCCAGAAAGTATTTACATTTTGAATATTAAGAAAGGTAACAGTTAATAAAAAAATAATTCATCTCTAAAGGTAAATTTTTGAGGACCAGATCTCCTAGATGGATGAGACTTTGCACCCCTCAAATCATCTTGAGCAGTCGGAATGTGAGTTATGGAGAGAGGGAAGGGGGTGCTTGTAGGGAGACTTTGTAAAGGCAAAGTCAGATGGTGAGCAAACAATCCTCCATCTTTCAAATTTATTAAAAAAAAATTTAAAAGGAGATGCCTGTTCCCAAACTTATGTTTGAAAATGGAAAAGTTGGATAGCATTCTACCTGGAGCCTATGATAGAAATTCCTTTATCTTCAAAAACAATGGCAGATTCCCAAAGAGACTGAACCCAAACTGAAAAGCACTCAGTCATTTTCCACTATCTCTCTAGGGAATGAGAGGAAATCAGAAAGACTGTGTCTCACTTGGCCAGCTTCTTTCTGAATCAGCTTGCTCTTCTGTAAAGCTGAGCTGCTTGTATGCAGATGTCGCAGGTATCAGTGGTCTCATTGACTAACTGTACCTCTACTAGTAATAATGATGATTTTAACAGAAGCTGTTATATAAGGAAGAAGTTTTTTTATGTTATGATAAATACTAAGTTACAGATCTGAGAGCGTGGCAGTCTTTTCAAAGCTAGAGAGAAAATGGACATCAGGGAAAAAGAGTTGTAGCTGAGTAAAAATGTGGTTGAGAATCAAGCCTCCACACTGCTTTCACATCATTCACTGCCCTTCACACTGTGTGATCCCAGCTAAGACAGGGAAAGGCAGGGTGAACATCATCTAATAGTTTAAAACTGCAGATCACTTAGATAGCCAAGCACACCCTTAGCAGAGAAGGAGAAGAAATAAGGTGGTTGTGGGTAGTGGGTCACAGATTAACTTTAATCTTGAGCAAAAAGACCAGTCAGGAAGGTTAGCTATAAGGAGTAGAACAAATGCTCTGCCTGCCATTAAGGAAATAGGTCTAGCAAAACGAACTATTTTAGGAGGAAAGAGATGTACATTTAAGTCCCAGCTTTATAACTATGTTGTCATCCACTAGCATGTAAGCTAGATGTGGGCAAGAACATTTTGTCTGTTTTATTCACTACTACTGTAGTCCCACCTTATCCATAATTTCACTTTCTGTGGTTTCAGTTAACTGTAATCAACATCAGTCCAAAAATTTTAAATGAAAATACAAGAATTAAACAATTTGTAAGTTTTGAATTGCATATCACTCTGAGTGGCATGACAAAAATCTCATGCCATCTCCCCCGTCCCCCAGCCAAGGACGTGAATCGTCCCTTTGTCCCGCAAATCCACGCCGTATACATCCCCTGCTCTGTCTTGGTTGTCAGATCAACTGTCACAGAATCGCAGTGCTTTTGTTCAATTAAACCTTATTTTACTTAATGTTGTCTCATTCACCTCACTTCATTTCATCATTGTAGCCATTTTATCATCTTAAATAACCATACGAAGAAGGGTGAATAGAGTACAATTAGATATTTTGAGAGAGAACGATGAATGGATAGAGAAAATGGGGTACACAGATTTAATGGAATATTATTCATTCATAAAAAGGAAATCTTGCCATTTGCAACAACATGGATGGACCTTGAGGATATTATGCTAAGTGAAATAAGTCAGACAAAGACAAATATCTTATGATCTCATTTACATGTGGAACCTAAAAAAAAGGTAACAAATTCATAGATACAAAGAACATATTGGTGGTTGTCAGAAGTGAATGAGGTCAAAAGATACAAACTTCCAGTTATAAGATAAACAAATCATGGGAATGTAATACACAGCATAGCAACTATAGTTAGCAATACTGTATAGTATATTTGAAAGTTGAGTATATCTTAAAAGTTCCTATCATAATAAAAAAAATTCTGTAACTATATATGGTAATGGATGTTAACCAGACTTATTGTAGTGGTCATTTTACAATATATACAAATACTAATCATTATGTTGTATACCTGAAACTAATACAATGTTCTAAGTTAATTATATATCAATTAAAAAGGTACACATACATGTAAAGCACTATGTCAATAAACCAATATTGGTTACTATTAGTACTATAATAATTATTAGAAACTTTCCTCCATTATTAATAGCAGCCCAGGAATGCATATTTTTAATTTTTTAAAACTGATTTGAAAGAGGGAGAGAGACATCAATATTATTGTTCTACTTATTTATGCATTCACTGGTTGATTCTTGTATGTGCCCTGACTGGGAATTGAACCTGGAAACTAGGCATATCAGGATGACACTCTAACCATACCCAGCCAGGGCCAGGAATGTATTTTTTTATTACATTTCAGTTCAGGAATGTTTTTCAATACATTCTCATTATTTTTTTTAAAAGAGTAGAAGGATACTTAACCAAAGTTCCTTATGATACACATAGGTAGCTTGGGTGACATGTATATCTTTATACTAAACCAAAAGCATGAGAAAAAAGAATGCCTATAAAAAACTTTGGAGACACTTACAGTAGTGGAGATTGGCCAAGCATTACTGCCCTCCTAGGAAACCAGTTTCTTGAAGACTGCATCAGAAAGAGCAGTTCAGAAGGGTCAGCCCAGGGTCCTGTCTGCTGGGCAGCAGTGGCCCGGGGAGGCCCTGACCCAGCTGTCATTCTCTGGACACTGCCTTCTGCCCTTGCCACCAGTGGCCTAGAACCCCATTACTCTCTGTTCCAAGTGACATGTTGCAAGATAGCGCAGACATACACGTGCCCTCTAGCTCACCACGCTGTTTCTACAGGTTTGAACTTCCACCCAATTTGCCCTTGTATTTGTCATCTGTAAATTTCTCTTCGTATTTCCTCTCTCTCCTCTTGCCCCAAGGCTTCTCTGACCTCCTTAGGGGCCATTACATTTTCTACAAAGACCCAGAGGAGCATTGGAAAGGCACACCACATTCTGCCAAGCATACAATTACAGTTGTAGCAATCCACTCTGATGGAGACTGTTAAACTTTCACTCAGTCCTGTCTTCTACCATTTGTCATTTCTGAACATAAACAATAAGACTGAGTTAGCATAAGCTATGCCTTTTCTCGACCTATCATTATGAAGGAAGAATTGTCCCATTTTAAGACATCTGGATGCATTTCTCACCTTCTAAAGTAACTGTGTTCAGCAACCCTCACAGAAAAGTCTATTATATTCTCATCTATCCCATATGCTAAAGTTACAACCTGCTTTTTGTTGAAGCAGAGATTATTTCAATATTTGTTGTCCTCCAATACCTTTTCTCCCCTTCTTCTATGGCGACAGAAGCCCTGATTGGTAAATATTCACATAGATATCCAGTGTAGAGATTGCATAATTGTTTTAAGTGTGGCCATGTTACTAAGAGCTGGCTAATTGCACATGACGGGGCAAGATATGTTCAACTCTGGCATGTGTCTTAACGGAAGGGGCGTGGCCACCACTCCCCCATTTTCTGCCCCGCTGCTTGTAATGTGGATGTGGATGTGATGGCATGCCATATAGGACCATGTAGATAAGGGCAATATCCTAAGTGTTAGAGAACAATAAAATAGAAGTAATTTGGATCCTTCAGTGACCTCATGGAGCAAAACCTCCATTCCATCCCTGGAACCATCTCCTCATTGACTATAACATGAGAGAGAAACACATTTCTACCTGGTTTAAGTCACAGTTACTTTGGGAACTTATATAATAATAAATATACCTGCTCACTGTGCCTGAATCTTCTCTTAGGTCCATATCACACTCATTCTTTTAAGTCTCTCAAGATAATTGTCTATTTTTCCCTGTCCTTGTAACTTTCCTATAAACTTTCTCCAGATACTCTGTTATTCAAAGTACTTAACTTCTCTGAGGGTCTACCTCCTCATCAGTGAAATGGAGAGAGTGGCACCTACTTCACAGTGTTATTAAACATTAAATGAGTGTTATTTAAACATAAAATTATATATAAATATATATATAAATATAAATATATATATATATGTATATATATATATATGGCAGATTAAAGATGGCCACAATTTCTTTGGTATTGATTGAACTCTATGACTACTTTGAGCAGCAAATTATGGCAGAAGTAATGTTGTGGCCCCCATTCAACATTGCCCGGTGCTGGAGTTTAACCTAGTTACCTTTGGTTAAGTGACCTTCTGAAAGTTAGTACAACACTAGCTTGAATTATTGTTCCTTTCTCATAATTTTGTAGACCATATTAAGTTAGAAAAATACCTATATTTATACCCTCAGCTTCCACTTCTGTCTCTTGGAACCCTTATTCTTGGAAGCCGGCTGCCATCTAAGAAGTAGGCTACCCTGGGCCCACCATGCTGTGGGAAGCCAGGCCATGTGGAAACTGGGGCCAAGAAGCATTGAGGTGCCAAACATGTGAATGTGGGCCTCCTAGTTCCAGATGCCCTAAGGATGCCATGTAGATCCTAGAAAAATTGCCCAGGAAAGACCTCCCCAAATTCTTGATTGACAAAATCAGGACCAAAATTAAAAAAAACTGTTTTAAGCCACCAAGTTTTGGTGGTAGTTTGTTAAACAGCAATAGATAACCAGAACAATGTACACAAATACATGGTAAACACTCCGACTGTTCGCTGGCCCTGATTTAGGTTTAGCAGTTAGCACTCAGTGACTCTTTGGAAGTCCTCCAGCACGATGACATTCTATGTGAATGATACTGCACATTAATAAAGAAACACATTTATTATTCTTATCACAGTTTTTTATTTTCACTATTTTTATGAGTATTTTGCTTTAGTTGGTTTCCTTTGCAATACTGGGTATTTTGTTTTACACAATTGAAATCTTATGCTGAGATAAAATCCATAAAACTTCATTAAACTTCCCAAGAATTCATGAAAAAATGGAATTAAAAAAAAAGAAAATAAAGAAAGAATCCTTGTTGGGGGATGGAAGAGCAGATGAAAGGAACCTGGGTCCCTGAATAATTGCATGAAACCGATTCCCCTCCCCAAGCATTCCCACAAACTCATAGTGGACTATGATAGGGGTCTGAAATAAACTTTTATTGTGTTAAGCCACTGAGATTTGGGAGTTTAATTATTTAGCCTATTCTTCCTAATACAGTGTCTAATCATAGAAGATTTCATTTATACCCATCTGTAGGGTACGTGGAAGTGGGTCTGGCTCCCTCACCCAGATGCGTGGGTAACTGGAGGGAGCAGCTCCTCACAACCTTGAAGGAGTTTGATAAAGCAGTGTTCCCACAGCCTTGAGCCCAGTGTCACGGCCTTGAACCCAGATGCGATAAACTGCCCTGTAGCCTTGATTAGGCTCACATGCGCAGCTCACGATAGTTCACCTTTCTGGCCTGTTGTCTGCTTTGTCTGGGGCTAGTATTTAAGGGATAGGAGCTTTGGACGGGGTGGGGAGTTAGGGCGCTGACTTGGACACGGGCTTGTGGCCTGTGTGTCTCCCTCACATGGGCTCGTGGCCTGTGTGCAGCATGGACATGGGCTTTGTGGCCTGTGTGATTTCCCTGGACTGGGCTTGTGCCTGTGTGACTCTCCCAAATAAAAGCATGCCAAGCATCCCCAAGGCTCCACGCATCTTCTCCCATCTACCTGAACCCCAAGCGGACCTGTCCAGCCTAGAGAGGCTGCAGTACACCATCAAAAAAGGCTACAGGAGGAGAGGCTATGATACGGGACAGAATAGTTTAGCCAGGATAATATAAAAAGACAAAAATCATTCTAAAGATTATAACCAGTCTCATGGATGCCCTCAGCCTGGGACCCTGCTGCTCTGGAGTCCCTCCTTGCCCAGACTCTACCATCTCCCCTGATACAGACTCTTGGGTGCTTGGTCTCTTCCTTAATGCTGACCCTTTACCTTCTCTAAGCTTTTTCCAGGTTCTCTGAGGGGTGGCTATTGCTCAGTGTTGACCCCTGCTGCCTTCAAGCACTGGCCTCTGACTCTCCTTGGCTCAGGTTGGTCTCCTTGGCTTCACCCTGTGCCTCATCCTTGGTCTTGGCCTGAAGTCTTCTGGCCTGGCACCCACCCAGTACCCAGAGTGCCCCTGCCTAACGTCGCCTGATGCTAAAGTTGAGCCATTCACCCTTGCTTGAGTGACCTTCTGAGGGTTAGTCAACAACTGGTCGGAATTATTTTTCCTTTCCCACAATTTTTTAAGCAGATTGAGTTAGAAGAATATACATATTTATACTCTCAGCTGTTCATGTTACCTATTATATAGTGTATGAAAGTAAAAAAAAAAAAAACTATTTATTGAGCACTTTACTATGTGTCAGCCAATGTGTTAAATACTTTTGCATTTCCTTTAATCATTGCCAAAATATCCCTTCTAGGAACATATAATAGCTGCACATTTTCAGAAGAAAAAATATGGGGACCTGTAAGATTAAATTATTGCCTAAGCTCGCACAGCTATTAAGAAGTAGAGCTGGGAGTCTGAACTAGGTCCATCTTATCCCAAAGCCCTTTCCCTTTTCACTCCATAGTGTTGACCGACTGCTCCATTCTGGGCGACCATTATTCAAATAGGCATATAGAGTACTAGAAAAGGCTGGAGGAAATAAAGTGTGAATGCATGAGGTCTGTCCTGGGCACTAAGATTTCATATTTCTCTTGACAACTTGAACCATGAAACAGAAACATGGCCATCACACCCTGGCCAAGTGACTCAGTTGGTAGGAATGTCATCCTGTCCCATACACCAAAACACTGCGAGTTCAATTCCCAGTCAGGGCACACACCTAGATTGTGATCGTGGGTTCTATCCCCAGTCAGGGCATGTATGGGAGGCAACAAATCAGTGTTTCTCTCTCTCTCCCCCCCGCAACCTTTCTCTCTAAAAATCAATGAACATATTCTTGGGTGAGGATTAAAAAAAAGAAAAAAATAAATAAATGTGGCCATCACTTGCCAATGATGTTAAGGTGATTAGTTGAGCAGCAGTCAAAATAATCATGGTAAAATTTAATAAGGACAAAACTTCAGAAGAAAAATTACAAATACACACCTTAGAAGATTACTTTCGTGTACACTCAAAAATATTCTCAGATTCGTAGTGACTCAATAATAGAATAGCCCTAATGATATATTTTGAAGTTGGTGATAGTATTGAATGTTACATTGTTATTTTTTAAAGTATGACTCTAGGAGTTATTGTCAAAAGCATGGTATGGAGAAACCATGATGTAACCTTTCCACTGTGTTCAGCCTTGGCCAGGACTTCACTGGATTATGTGGCCATTTTGGAGCCAGTCATTACAAGTGATATGTGAAGGCCTTGGGCACATTCCAGGGCAAAGCAATAAGAATGATTAGCTTGGGGTACAGAGCTTTAATAATAAAGCCCAGGAAATCATGTTTATGGAGAAGCAGGAGTGATGAGTGACTAGAGATCAGGGTGAAAAATCAGAAAGTTCAGGCACTGTCAAAGTATTTTTAAAATTAGGCACCAGAGACCGCATGCATCACCATCACCAGCAACGCAGGTTAGAAATGCAGATCTTGGGAAGATCCCAAATCTACTAAGGCAAATTTCTAGGGAGCGGGGGAGGAAGCCCCCCAAAGGATTATGAGCACTACAATTGAGAATCTTTCTGCCAGTGCTTCTAGGCCTTAACAGTCTGTTGGAATTACCTGGAAACCCACCCCAGAGATTCTAATTAATTGGTCTGGGGTGACCCGAAGGCATCAGATTTTTAAAGCTCCCCATGTGATTCCAATGTACAGCCAGGGTTGAGAACCTCTGCTCCATGCTAAGATACAAATGCCTACAAGCAAGCTGTCCAACTTTCATCAAATAGTTGAGAAATGGGTGTATTAAGTTTGTGAAACATTTTAATTAAACAATTCCTTAACATTCATCGTAAGCCACCTTTCCAGGATATTTTTATAACAGTGATTGCTCTGGTAATTGGGACTTGGGACTCAAAGTCATTGTGAACAGAGGTTATTTTCTCTGGATTCTGGAGACTGCACTCTTCTTTTCACTTTGGTTTTTCTCACAAGCTGGCCATGTGGGATGATAAATAAAAGTATTACAGAGCACTTTTAAACAACGATGGATGTCAGAGAATGACCTGAGCCCTTGGTCCTCAGTGTGGTCTTCCTGTTCATTGTGGTCGACACTGGGAGCTAAATTTGATCATTAGAAATGCCCCAGTAGTCATAGGCACAACAGGCAACTTGTTCCATAGCGGAACAAAGGCAATTACTGCTGCTGATAACAGACATTTGTGCGTTAGATTAAATTTGAGTTCATTATCAGGGATATTTGCATTTTGGAACTTATCTGATTATGTAAGGATATTAACTTGCTCCTGAAGTTATCTGACAATTTCTGGTAAAGGTTCTTCCTTTACTCTCTTAAAATTATATTTTAGGTAATTGTCTTCTTTTTCTATAGATGCATAATTTTGTAGGTTATATTTTTTAAATTGTGACAAAATACTCATAACACAAAATGTACCATCTTAACCACTTATAAGTTTATAGTTCAATAGTGTTAAGTACACTTACATTGTGCAACCAATCTCCAGAATTCTTTTCCTAGTACAAAACTGAAACTCTACCTATTAAACAACTTGCCCATTCTCCCCTCCCTGAGCTGCATATCTTTTGAATGATAGTTTTCAATTTAATCTACTCTTTAAAAAGTTCCCTATAATTAATTGGCCCACAAATTTTTAATTGGCATTAACCACGTGTGCCAATTCAGTCTTAGGTTAAAATATTTTCTTCCTCCTTCGTGGATCCACATATCACTGGTCTAGGACAACATACACAAGTACATTCTGGTTTTTCTTTAGGTAAAGTATTCATCCATTTAAGAAAGCATAAAAGTAGAATTCTATAAACTAAGTTTCTGTTTGGTGAACATTTAAAAATTTTATAATGCCAGTGCTAGAGAAATTGTAACTCTCAAATGTTGGTGGAAAAGAAAATTGATTTAACAAACTAGACAATATCCAACAAAATATGTAGACATTCTTTCGCCAACTATTAAATTACCTCATCTTTACAGATATAGTTATAAAAACTAAAAACAATCAAATGTGAAACAACAGGAGACATTTTAAATATTTACAGTATAATGTATAATGAACTATTATACAACTGTTAAAAATAATGTGATAGCTCTTTCTGTGCTGATATGGAGAGATCTGAAAACATATTATTAAATAAAATATTCAAGGTATAATGGAATGGCATAACTCTTGTGAAAAATATCTTAATTTTATACATACATTCATATACACATGTATGTTTACACACATATATGTATACATGTATACATACATACATATGTATATGTGTGTCAGGGGATATATTCCTTTTCTGGAAGGATAAACAAGCAATTGTTAACAATAGTTCCTTTGAGGAAATAGGCAGTTGGTTAGGAAGGAGTGGCAGATGATAGGAGCCTCTCAAAACTATTTGAATTTTTAAAAAATGTATTTATGTTATTTTTAAATTTTTAAAAATATCAACAGTTATCTAGACAATGGGATTATGGACAATATACATTTTATTCTTTATTATTTTCTCTATATAAAGAAGTACATTTTAAAAATCTCTGGCAGCCTTCTGGCTGGTGTGGCTCAGTGGATTTAGTGCTGGCCTGCAAACCAAAAGACCACCAGTTTGATTCCCAGTCAGGGTGCGTACCTGGGTTGTGGGCCAAGTCCCAGTAGGGGGCAAATGAGAGGCAGCCACAAATTGATGTTTAATCTATGGCCAGACCACCCTGAAGGCGCCTGATGTTGTCTGATCTCAGAAAAATCTCTGGCAAAACAAATCATGAAATTTTATTTAATGCCTTAGACATTTGGGCAAACACTTTCATGACTAGTTTAAGTCATACAGTCTTCCATTGGTTATGTCTCTACAGTAAAAGCCAACCAAACTAAATCTACCAACCAACCAAAAAAAACAAAAAATCCCTGCTTCATTTTCTCTTTTTAACAAGACAGTAAAGGACACTTACTAAAAATCCCCTCAGTTTTTTTCTTGCTGCTCTGAAAACAGTCTTCACAGAAGCTTTGTAATTTTATTATTTTTTAAAGCTTTAGTACAGGATTCATCATTTTTCTATAAATTTTGCTTAGATGATTTAGCTCAAAGATTCTTTTGTTCCATTGAATAAACTATAACATCTGTGGATTCTTTGGGGTCTGAGACACTTAAAGGTCCTTATAATAAGATGGCTTCTTTTTCTTCTAGTCCTGGGACCTAAACTTTAAATATATTTTTAATTGATTTGAGATAAAGAGAGAGATCAATATGTTGTTCCATTTATTTACTCATTCATTGGTTGCTTTTTGTATGTGCCCTGACCAGGGATTGAACCCATAATGTTAGTGTATTAGGATAATGCTCTAACCAACTGAGCTACCTGGCCAGGGCCTGTGACTTAAGTTTTGTTACAAGCAAAAACATTCCCCATTTCTCAGGTTAAAGAAACACAGTGTTAATATCTATATTATGACACAGTGCAATAGAACAAGAGGTCTTCCACCTCTGGGAACAAGCTCAAGATTTCCATATACATCATGTACTAAAAGTTAGAGAAGAAAATGTTTCCTTTTTTTATGTTGTAAAAGGACATGTGATGTTAATTTTCTATTATTATATCCAACATAATGTTTATCTCTGTGCATGAACAAGCACATTGAGCAGTTGTGTCCAAAATTACATAAATGAGCCATTTCAAGATGGAGTCAGAGCTGCCATCCCAGAGGAACTGCCTTGCACATCTTGCTCCTTGAAACTTTGGACTGTTTGGACTAAGCCAGGCTTTGGACTGGGTCAAACCAACATTGTCTTACAACTGTTTGTAAAGCCAACAGGACAGTGGACATCTTGACCCCAAAGACGGATGATTACAGTCTGAAGATAGAATCAGTGACAAATCACATGTAGCCAAGAGTAGCTCAGCTGCTCAAAATCTATAGAAACAAGTTCGTGTGTGTGTTAATTATTCCTTTCCTTTTCTCATAAAAACCCTTTCCTTCACTGTGTAATTGGGATACTACTTGGGTTTTTCTGCCTGAATCTATGCTCCTTCAATTGCAATTTTTTGATTCTAAATAAATGTTGCTTGACTCTCATTTCAATTTCTTAATTTTAGGTTAACAGTTGTAACAAATCAGTTCCTAGTGACTTTTTTAAAAAAAGATGTTTTTGTTTAAAATCAATCACTTTGAAAGACAATAAACAAAACCCAAATTCACTTTTAGTTACAAGAATATCAGAGTTACCAAAAGTCTGGGCTACATTATATAACTTTAAATGGTGTTCTTAATTGAACTCACCCTACTGTGTCCCAGCATAAAAATGCAGAAAGTACTTATTTAGAATTGAGTAATATTCAATGGAAAATAAATTTCTGGCACATGTACAAAGTATGTGTGGTTCCCATAGAATTAAACAAAAATAAATCTTGTTCAAAATAACAATAAAAATCCCATGGGACTAACTAATAAAAGATGGCTGGCACAATTTGAATTCCATTACAAGAGCTAAAGTAGAACTTTACAAATTAGTAACAGAGAATCATTTATCTTTCTTTCTAACTATAGCAGCCATCTTGGAACTATCCTGGTGACCATAGCTTCAGATAAGAATTCAAGCCACTGACCACATTGGAAAGAACAAAAATTGCTTCTGTATTTTGGAGTTTCAACAGACCAACAATGTGCTGTCCAGATACCTATCTTATGTTAACCAGCGTGCTATGATACCTGTCCAGATGTTAGCCAATGTGCTGGTCACAGAAAAATCATACTTTAAACACAACTTTTTGTTTAATTTGTGCAAATATTTCTAAAATGTCATTCCATTGGGCAGAGGTTTTTCTTGCTATCAGATTGTAAAATAAGAATAATATGGTCAGAATATATTGTTCTTTAAGTTTTTTCGCATAAAGATGAAAACTATCATGTCAAATTTCAGTTCACTTTGCATACTATAAATACAGCATAGTTCCACACCCTTTCAACTGTCATGTAATTCTTACTAATTTAAAAAAACACAATTGATTTCCAACCATAGCAAAATGGTTTTGCAATTTTGATATCTTTGTAAGAATTTTCATATAATAAACTCAGTAATCTGGAAAATCCTTTATTCAGAATATTAGTCTTAGAAAATAGTCATTTAAAATGTAGTGCTAGGTGGATCCAAACTCAATATCTGCTTTTCTAGCCATGTCGCCTTGCGCAAGTCATTTTATTTGTCTAAGTCTCAGTTTCTGCATCTATAAAATAAGGACAATAATGATTTCATAGATTTTTGGAGGGGAGTAAATACGGTAATATTTTTAGTGTGTTTTGAATATAAAAGACTCTAACAATTGTAGCCATTATTATCCTTTTTGTTGTTACTGTTGGTATAATTTCCTACTCTAATTGTCACATTTAGAATTTATATTCCCTCCTTGTCAATCCAATATTTTCATTCATAAGTCTCTTGTGGTGCTAAAATATTGGTTAAACAACTGTCTCCCCATTAGGTTGGAAAAGCCATGAGGGCAGAGGTCTGGTCAACTTCATCTTTGTACGGCTCCTTATACCCTGACATTCATGGTACGGGTTGTTTCTTGTGTGCCGAACATGTCTGAATACATCAGAGCCTAATGAAGCTTATTTGAACCTTTCCCATTTGAAATTACTAAAAATATGCCAGTATTTCAAAGAACCTAAATTCACCTCCAAAAATGCTTGTGAAATATGTTTCAACACACAACCATTGCCAAAACCTAATGGCAATGTCAACACACACAGCAACACCTTCTGCTTACTGCTGTTTATCAGAAAACGGCTGATACATCTATGCATTTGTTCTCATCTGAAGTTTTCCCATGAAATATGTGATGCACTAGTATCATCAGACTCATTATATAGGTGAAAAATGTGGGACAAATAAAATTAGTAAATATCATACTGAAAGTCTATTGTGTAATCAATGGTGACATTGGCACAGAACCATCACCTAGTATAATTCTCACCTTTGAAACAGACTTTTACATCTCAAGATTAAGCATGGGTGTACATTTAGTGCTTAACTGGAGAGTTAGTTACTATCACGATATAGTTTGCTTCCCCAATTGGAATTATTTCTTTCTTTCCATTCTAAAAATGTTTATTTATGTTCTCTAATGGCATTTATTGCAAACCCTCAAAAACAATGTGACTTTTAATTTTACAGCTTGAAGGATACAAGTGTCCTTCACAGAGTAGGAGGCTGATATCATTAGAAAGGTTAGGTGTCCTTGATTAGTAGATTATTCAAAGAAATAAAGAATTATGCAGATTGCTCCACAGTTATGGGGAGCTCCCTCTGATGTTAGTCCACAATTTAACAAGGATATATGTAGATTAAGACCAATAAGTTCATGGCACACAAGGAGGAAATTTTACTATTAAGAGAGTCTTGCATTTTCTGGATAAGGAAAGGAGGGCTGTTTCATACTTAAGGCTGCTTTGGTATTTCTTGCTATAATCTGTTACAACTGTGTAATATAAATTTCCCCTTTGTTTTGTTTATAAAAATCATCCTGAGAAAAGACAGCTGCCTTTCTAAGTAACTGGCTCCTCTTCCAGGTATGCTGTCTCCCTCCTCACCAAGAGGGGCTTCATCTTGGAAACCCATGTGACTGCTGTAACATCATATTCCACCCCGCCCTTGAGGCAGTGCCAGACAAGACACGAGGAGGTGCCTCCTCCACTCAGCCATTTCCTGGGCACACAACATAGACAAGCGTAATTTTTGAAGGGCCATAAAGGTATGTCTACCATGTGAGTGGAAACCCACCGGGCTTTGCCTTGTAAAAGCAGAGAGACAACTAGGTAGAATAGAAAATATTCTCCTTGCCACCCCACACTCCTTCCCATTTGGCTAGCTGATACTTTAAATTCTCTATGTAGAGTTTCATTCCTTAGTTCCCTCATGAGGATATTCCTGGGAGCGGGTGGAAACCAATATTAAACCTTCATTTGTTATTTTCTCATTCTGCCTCTTTAAAGAAAGGAATTAATCAAATTCTTTCTTGAGAACAATGTACAATAATAGAGACTAAGGGCTATTGGTTAAAGAGAAAACAGAGGAGGGAAAAATCGCTAGCCAGCTTCTCTTGGACCATGTATAATAGCTGGGTCCCTCTGCCCTGGGAACATCCCCACCATCAACAGGACAGTGAACAATCCTAGGACTTGTCCTTTAAAGTAACTGGTGTATTAGCTAGACTTGGAAATGAAAATGCCATTTTCTGAAAATCTTCCATAACCAAGTTGTCTCTCACTCAAGATTTCGATATAATGACTCATATCCTGGAGTCTTAAAAAAAAAAATCCTCATGAGATATTCTAAATTCTTAGTGTGGTCATTATATCTGAGTTTATACCTTTTTGCTAGAAACACTGAAGAACAGAAAACAGCTCATCTTCCATAACACTGTTCAACTGTTCTTAAGAAACTGTTCGCTGATAAATTCTTCAGTGCTATTTTCCTGTCTTGCTGGTAGATCAAGGGTTTCAAGGCTCAGGACTTGGGCCAGCTTACTTCCTCCTGTTTTTATCAGGGCTACCGCAGCAGCACCACAATGCTGGCCGCCTTGATAGCCCTCCCTATCTCTGTCCCTCTCTCCTTAATTCTAGACTTCACTGTGGTCACCCTTTTCCTTTCAGAGACAACTAAGGAAACATGGCAGCTCAGAATGTTATTTCACTGTAAGGCAAAGCTACATTTTAAGCATTTAATAATTCCATAGCATTTGAAATTATCACTTGGATATATGAAAAAGTTCACAAAAATAAAGGTAATACCCTCTTTTTAAAAAGCCCCTGTATTATGACTGTAGTTACAGATAGATAGATAGATGATAGATAGATAGATGATAGATAGATAGATAGATAGATAGATAGATAGATAGATAGAGAGGGAGGGAAGGAGGGAGGGAGGGAGGGAAAGAGAGAAAGTCAGGAGTGAAAAAAAATCCAATTTATGTTTGAATAATGGTCTACATGAGATGTTCTGGGATATACAAGGTCTGTCCAGGCAAAGTCCAGCCATTGTTAATATGATGAAAATGGTTTGCATAACATCAATGTAACCTGGCAGCCAAGGAGTGTGGACTGGAATGCTCATGCATGAACAATGATGACTTCACTGTACTATTCAGTGGGGGCAGTAGATGCCGTTGAGTGAGCATGTGTACTGTGTGGCTGTTACATACAAAATGACTGAACAAGTAGTAGAGCAATGAATCTGCATCAAATTTTGCATTAAGCTTGAACATTCCTACATGGAAACTATTCAGATGATTCAGAAGGCTTTTGGGGACAATGCAATGAGTGCAGCAGAAACAAAAGTGTAGCACAAATGCTTCAAAGATGATTGAGAATCTGTTGAAAGTGACCCACATTCTGGAAGGCCTGCAGCAAGCAGATCACCTGAGAATGTTGAACATGCACAGGCTGCAAACAACAAAGACTGGCGACTGACAGTGCGAGGACTAGAAGCTGATGTGGGGATTCCAAAAACTACAGTGTCCGAGATTTTGAAACAGGATCTTGGCATGAAACATGTCGTAGCAAAATTCGTTCTGCAGCTTCTGATGCCAGCACAGAAGGAACATCATGCTGCAGTTGCTAATGACTTGATTCAAAATGCTACCGAGGAACCAGATTCCCTCAAAAAGTTCATAACCAGAGATGAATTGTGGGTCTGCGGCTATGATGATCCAGAAACGAAGGCCCAGTCATCCTGATGGAAGTCACCAGGTTCTCCACTCCTGAAGAAGGAGCAGCAAAATCACAGCTGTGTTTTGGGATTGAGAAGGTGTCATCCATCACAAGTAAGCCCCTCCAGGCCAAACAATTAATAAGGAGTACTACCTCGATGTTCTTCCTCGGTTGAGAGCCGCAGCTCTGAGCAACTGGCGATTGTCAGCTTCATCACCACAACGCGCCAGCTCATGCATCACCTCCCCTGAAGGGTTTTTTTGGTGAAACATCAAATCATCCATGTGACTCAGCCCCCTTACAGCCCAGATTTGGCGCCCTGCAACTTCTGGTTTTTCTCAAAACTAAATCACCTTTGAAAGGGAAGAGATTTCAGACTGTCAATGAAATTCAAGAAAATACGACAGGGCAGCTGATGGCTATTCCAACAAAGGATTTTGCAGAGTGTGTTGAACAGTGGAGGAAGATGCTGGAACTGTATGAGGTCCCAAGGTAGCTACTTTGAAGGGGACTGAGGCATCATTGTCCTATGTACATTGTTTCTTCAATAAATGTCTCTATTTACATGGCTGTCATTATGGAACATGGTGACAGACCCCCTAATGTTTGGCTAAAATATTTTTCTCATTTTACCCAATACTTATATATAAACTAAGTTGATACAGTTCACAAGCTAGCTGTAGTCTTTTATCTAGTGCTCAGCCAAGAGCATAAAATTGACCTTCCATTTTTCATAGAAGCAAAGAATAATGTGAATACTATGTAGCCTAATAGCTTCACATTGTCACAGGAAATGGCAGCTGAGGAAGCCTGTGCTATTGCAGCACAGGTTCCTCAGAGCTTCTCCTTTCAAGTTCCTCTGCCTTGATTCCTATATATCCTACCTTGGCTCTCTAGAAATAAAGTCACTTAAATTATGACCCAGCTACCTCTAAAAACTCTAAGTGCTTTACAGACATTTTCTTATTCAACCTGCAACAACTTAACAGACCCATGGGAAACATAGTTCCATTACTGCAGCAAAGAAAATTAGGTGTACATAATCTAAAATATCTGCACCCGGTAAGCTGATATGGCTGCTGAGACAAGACAAGGAAAGAAAGCCTAATCCATTAAAATATGATTGCTCCATTTCTTTATAACACAAGGATTTTTGTTTTGGGGGTTTTTTGGTGGGAGGGGTGACACTGTCATCTAAGTATGGATAAATGCTACCTAGTAAACAGAAAAAAAGTACTTTAACCTTTCTGATAAAATTTGGCAACCATGAGATTGTCACAATTAGAATCAGTTGTCTTTTCCAGATTTAGATGACCTTTCTAAGTGGAGCAATTAAAGTCTAATTAAACACAAAAAGTTAAGGTTTCACTCAAGAACCAATTTCTAAATCTGAAATATCAGTGCCAAGGCTCTGCTTACTTTTAACTGAAAAATAATAGAGGATTTTTGAAATATTGCATGTGCACATTAAAGTATTTGATATAGGCTCATAAAGAGTATATTCAGTAATTTTATTAGCTACTTTTAGATGTCAAAGACATATAAAACACTTGCAAAATAAAGTCAATGATAGTAAATGCTGCAATCAGCTTTGCATGGCACAACAGTCACCAGATAACATAGACAGAAAAAGATACGGTTTAGTGCCAGACCGTACCTTTCACTAGTGACATCAGGGAGGGGCAAGGGATCAACAAGTGGCTTTTTAAATCCAAGTCACGTTAGCGTCAGAAGGCCACCGAGCAGATTAGCTTAACAAGAAGATCTGGGAAGGAGCCCACATGTTCTATTCACTGACACGATAAAAACAAAGAATATCAGGCCAGGTGTGTCCCTATTCACTGCAATTAATTAATTAAGGATGTTTTCATCCTTAGTGAAAACACTAGGGGTGGTTTAGGCACTTAAAAACAATAATAACAATTCTTACACTTATATGGGACTTGAGGCGTTTCCAAACACTTTCATATCCTTTCTCCTTTTGTCCACACCCAGTCCATTATCTCCGTTTGCCAAATGCAGAAACACTCAGTTTCTCTGAAATCCGGGCTGGAACCATGCAGCACCATGAGATGCAACGCTGAGATACAATCCAGAATTTGCAGCATATTGGAGAGAAATATCCATGCCCTACTGCCCTGCCTGGCCCTCAAAGGCTGAGAGCAGGGATAGACTCTTGTACCGCCAGAGGTAAGAGTCACCGGTGGGAGGTTCTTGTGGGAGTGGACAATCTCCTGGATCTCTGGATGGGGGTTAAGGATAGCGGCTTCGGTGCCCTTCTGCAGGCCAAACCCCGCCTTTTCATGCTGAGTCGCTGTCGGGTTCCGCGGAAGGTGCACTGCGGTGAATTAGGCCAGTATTTCAGCTTCACAAAGTACGTGCACTCAAGCCCACTGCAGAATATATCTACAATGATTGTAGCTCCTGTTGGGTCAGCTGCAGTACACCTAACCCTTATGAGGCATCCAATGAAAAATTTTACATTCTGACTCTAAAATGTCCAATAGGAATTAGTTCCACCTCTGACCTAAACTGAGTTAAAATGAGACATATTCAACATTTTCCAAACAACAAAGCATGAGTCCACTTTGTAGATCCAAGAATGCCAAAGTAGGCAGTGGGTGCCAGAGAAACTTGGCCCCGTTTTGAAATGGGCCACAATTAACATCTTACCCTCTTGAAAAAATTTCCTCTAACAAAACCATAAGAAACTTTTCAATTTGTCTTAGAAAATGCCTAGTTTGTGTTTGCCGTGGTAAAATGTGAAACCTAAATATCTCTTGGGAAGAACAACTTGGTTTAGGAGCCAAGTTACTTTGGAGAGCACCATGGCTCCCACATGCCCTATGGGAAGTGTTTTCCTATGTTCTCGACAGGTGTAGGTTTCTGCCTGTCGCTGCAGTATTTTCATGTTATTGTTTCAGAACACTGAAATACTATTCTTACCACCACATTTTACAAAAAGTTAAATGAAGCATAAAAAAACTGTTCAGCAATTGGAGTCGGCTTAGGGTGGTGATTCTCAAAGTGTGGGCAGAGGACTTAGAGGGATCCTTCTCCAGGTCCTTCCTTTTCCAACCACGTATCTGTGTGAGGCAGGATTTTGTTCATATACTTCAACCAAAACAACATATGGCAACAGTTTCAATGCGGAAGCAAATTGGAAAATCAAACTGTCTTTTGTTAGGCCACATGTTAAAATGATTTGTAAAAATGTAAAACAATGCCATTCTTCACATTGAATTTGTTTTTGCTTTGCAAAATACAGGGTTGTTTTTTTTTTTTGTCATAAAATATGTTATTTATGTTTATATGTAATGCGTCTCATTGTTACTTTAAAATGAAATGCCGCCCTGGCCAGGTGGCTCAGTTGGTTGGAGTTCGTCTGTATACCAAAAGATTTGGGTTTTGTTCCCCCATTCAGGGCACTTCTCTAGGTTGTGGGTTTGATCCACTTACCTGGTTCGGGGGAAGGGGAGCATGAAAGGCAACTAACTGATCAATGTTTCTCACATCAAATGTTTCTTTCTTTTGCTCTCTCTCTCTCCCTTCCCCCACTCCCCCTCTTGCTCTCCTTCATCTTTTAAAATCAATTTAAAAACATGTCCTCAGGTGAGGGTTTTAAAAAATGAAATACTAAATATTTTTAAAATTACTTAGTTGTAATTTCTAGTATGATAAATAGCAATAGAAATAGCTCATAAACAAAAGTTCTTTGAGGTCCTCAATAAATTTTCAAGGAGTCTTGATACCAAATAGTTTAAGATCTGCCAGGTGAGGGAACAAAACAGAAAGTCAATCACATTATCAAAAGAGAATAGTAAGGATGGACTTAAAATTTAAATGAAATCAGTGTTGTAGTTAAAGGAAAAAGGAAATCGGAAAGAAAAGATATTTTCAATAAGATTAAGAAAGAAAATTAAGTTTTAGGCAAAAAATCCATATGCAAGGACCAAAGAATATAGAAAATAAACTTCAGGCAAAGGCCCTCTCCCTTTGAGACTTTCATGGGAACTTGTTTTTGAAGGAGACTTCGGGTGTATTTACTCCAGTGGGGTGGCAGCAAAATCACTGGGAAGGCAGAAAGGAAGTTTTGTCAGCAACAGGAACATTATGGATGGATCAAAATATTTGGAGGTCTAAAATTAACATGAGATCTCAGATTGATACGTGAATTGATTTTAATTAAAAGATAAGTCAGGGTACAATCTAAATGTTTAATTGTGAATTGGTTAAATAAATTTATACATTCTTATAATGGTATATTCAGCCAATTACATTCCAGAAGAATATTTAATGACTTGGAAAAGTGTTCACAAAGCAAAAAGCAGATTTCAAAACAATATTTGGAAAAATATAAGTATAGAAAAAAAGATAGGAAGGCTATACACAAAATGTTAATTTTGGTAATCTCTGAATGGTGATGAGTGATTATTATTACATTTTTGTATTTTATTGTGTATTTAATTTTCCCAAAATAATAATAACAACAAATATATTACAACAAACTGGTTTTGGTGGAGCTGCCTCTGATTTCTTCCGAGGATCCCAAGTTGGAGCCATCTCTACCCAGACCAGTCACACCCACGGACTTCTCTCTGGTTTTCATAAATAGGCCCGGGAAGTCAGTCTCTTCCTTCCTCTTATAAGAGCCACAGGAGCACTAGCTTTGTTCTTGAATTCAGCAGCTCCAGCATGTGCTAATTGATTTTATTCTGTGAATGTATAATTAGATAGTTTGAAGCAGACTGATGAACTCTCCTTGAAATAATAAATGCAAATTAAAGTGAAAGTATAACCCCAGGATTTCCTGTAAAAATCTTTTATTACAGTGACAGGAGTTTTTACAAGTACTTATCATAAATAATTTATTGCCTCCGGTGGCATGCTAGATACCTTACGTGACTGTTACTATGGAAACATCAATATCCATATACAGTTTAATTCTACTTCCAGAAGCTGAGATGAAAGTCGGCATTATCTTAATGTTACAGATGTGCGAACTGAGGCATTCAAAAGCTAAGAAGCTGGCTCAGATCCAGCAACAAACAAGAGGCAGAAGATGGGGAACCAATCTGCTGACACCCAAGCTGGGACACTTGTGGCCTCTTCAAACTGTGTGCACTACAAGTTTGGTTTGGCACAGACTCCTGTGTACTAGGGTGCTACTAGGACAGCCTATTACAAGCTCAAGGTGGGAAAGACAGAGTCGTTAACTAGAAACAGTTAACCAGAGAAAGAAGAGGGTGCAACTAAGGTTCTGAAGTACCCTTCAGAGTAAAAGTCAACAAGCCAAGACACAGAGTAAGTGTGCATTAGCCGGTGAGCCCTGCTTTGCCCGAGTAGGAGAAGCTCCAGCAGCAAGAAGGGAAGGAAATGTTCCTCTGCAAGAAAGAAAGAGCGAGTGCTAAGAAACATTTAGACACGTGAAAGGAAGACTATTTCATTTTAAATAGAGATGGCACAGCAAAGAAATGCAGAACACATTTAGATGGCAAGACTGATTTTTAAGTAGTAATTGTCAAAGGGCAGAAGTTTCAGCAGAGTAGCTTTTCTTCTGCCTTCCCCATTGTCATGGGGGATGATGGCCCTTTTCCAGGTCATCTTCTAATCCTCTGTGTTGGTGCGGGGGCCGGGCGGGGGGCGGGGGCCGGGCGGGCGATGGGGCCGGGGGGAGGGCGATGAAAAATCCCAGAAAACCTAGATAGAGAAGGTCCGCATTTTATATGTGGATCTAGGGAAACAAAGTTACAGTCAAATGACTTACAAAAGAGAATTATTTTCTTACAAACTGACATAAAAGTTCTACCCTCCCACTAGTCACTCCTTTTTAATCCTTTTATCCTTTTAATCCTGTTTCTTGATGATTGTAAATAATACTTAATAATGCTTTACATAAGTAAGAAATTATTTTAAAAGACTCTAGTATTTACACCATGAAGATGTTTGCTCTGGTCTTGATGAGAGGATTATAGGTCCCTCTAACCCAGGTGTCGGCATGTAAAGATACAGATGGTAAATATTTTAGGTTTTGTACTAAAATATTTGAAATACACATTTCTTTAAAAATGTAAAAATCATTCTTGGCTCAGCTGTACAAAAACCTAATTTGCTGCCCCTGCCCTGACCTACTACTGCAAGCACAGGGTGGCGAAGGTCAGGGGGAAGAATGGATGGGCTGTCAGTATCAACCTCCATCCTCTCCACAGACATGGTCCATCTTGTTCTCGCTAAATCTCCAGCCTCTAGAACAGCAACTACTATACATTAGGCCTAACTGCATAATTGTTGATTCAGTAAGTATAATTCTCTCCAGATTCGGATGACTAGAGAGAAGTTGCAATTTGCTGGAAGTCTGCAGGTTCTCCCCTCTTCATCTTTATTGAAAAAATTTTAAAAATAATTTGATGTCGACTTTTTTTCTATTATGAATCTTAGTGTTGAGAATCCACAGCAATGGGCCTTTGTTCTCTCTGGGCCAACAAGAGTCTTGTCAATAATAAAATGACTAAATACTATGACACAGCACAGTATGTTCTATGTGTATGAGCATCTAAATGGAAAACAGTACTTAAAGGGAGTTAACATGTAACAGAGACCTCTTTTATGTGAAAATCATCTTGAACAGAGGAACACAGGTATTTCCTGGTAGAGTGGAAGGAAACTCACAGTTCCTGAGCCAACTTTATGCTAGCATGTTTAATACATTATTTAATATAATCCACAAATGTCATTGCAAGATAGAGAATATTACATTGTGTGCGTCGAAAACTGAGGCTCAGGGAGATTGAATAACTTGCTCAAGTTCCAAAAATAAGTGACAAATCAGGATACAAATCCAACCCTGTGTATTTCCAAACTTCATGCTCTTTATATTATATCTGACTAAGGTCAAGGTTATATTTTTAGCTCTATCAACAATTTGCCTTGTGACCTTTGAGATGATTGCTTTACCTTATTCATTAAACACAAATATAAATAGCTAATCAAATAGTTCTTTGAGGTAGCTCAAAGAACTCATGAATGTTACAAAACACAGCACATAGCACTACCTTACACTCAATAAATATTTGCTGAATTTAAATTTTGTTGAACATCTGAATTGGCTGACTCCCCTGAGAAAGAAGAGCAGTGTGTGTGGAGGCTTGGCTTATCACCCTGAGAGGGAAAATGAAAGAAGTATGAAATGCAATGAAATGTAATTGGGGGCATAAATGTAAAGTAGGTGCAATGCAGAATTTAAAGAATAGAAGATGTTGGGTTTCTAGAAAAATTAACATAAGTGTGTATCAATGATTTTCAAAGGATTTTTGTTTTTGCTTTTGTTAGCAACAGAGCCTTTCTTCAGAAATCTTATTGCAGACACAGAGCTATTCTTTGCCTTGCTTTTGGGTTTCCATGGTATCCCTTGAAGAACTTTCATGGAACCTCTCAGGTCAGCTCAGGGCATGGTTTGAAATTTCCTGTTTTTATATCTGCCTCCTTTCTTAATACCCAATCTAACATACTGTTTACACTAAATGAGAGTGTATGTTCTCTTTCTCCTAGTAAGAGTGCAGAGATCTACTCTGCAGGGTATTTTCCTGCAGATGGTTATAATGCTTGGAGGCTTAGGCACGGTTTGATTCAGGCTTTAAACTATGGGGTCAGGAATCTGTGTCTCTCTGTTTTCAATATTGTACTCTCTGTGAAGACTCCATTCTCAAGTTTCTTTCCATTTGTGGAAAACATGGCCACCAATAGTTTCAGGCTTGCATCATCCTTAGTGCCTACAATCTCAGGAGAGAGTGATGCTTGCCTTAATAGCGCAAGTCTCCTTAAAGGATTTGATTGGCTCATCATCAGTCATGTTCTCACCTGGATCCAATTTCTATGGTTGGAGTAATTCAGAATTATGGTTGGCCAGCTTGGTTCATGTGCCCAACCCTAGCATCAGGGGAAGGCCAATTCCAGCAGGACATGTGGATTGCAAAGAATGTGTGTGTGAAGGGTGATGCCCCAAAGTCAAACTGAGCACAGAAAAACATATGTCCACTCCAGTGATCAGAGAGTTGATCACGATGGTGAGCAAGCCCAAGACAGGGAAATTTGAAGACCAGGCTGACTAAAGTGATGATTTAAAAAAAAAAAAAGGTAGAAGTAGAATTCATGGACAAAAAAAGAAAGAGAACAGATGAAAGAAATTTCCTATTTGTGTGCACTTCTACTTCCACAAGGAGAAGAAAAAGGCTTACTTGGTCTCTGAATGAAAGTCGAATAGATTGTGAAGCCATTCAAAGGACTATTTGTCACCAGGATAAGATGAAAAGCAGTCAACAAGTGCCAGCATGAGGATTTTGTGTGGGAACTCAGATTATAAAGTCATTGGGGAAGACTTCAAGAGACATTTTTTGCAGTGATTAAGTTGCCAAGGGTGAAAGAGCAGAAAGAACAAGACTTAAGCCTCAAGAGTAGAACAATTTATTTATTTTGGACACAGTATCTAGAGAAAAAAATGAGAGCTGTCGACTGGACACAAATAGCACTAAGTCAACCAAAGATAAAGACCACTTCCATGGTGGTGTAGCATCATGGTTAGATGCTCAGGTTCTGGAATCAAATAGATCTAGGGTTAAATACAGACTCCTCTTCTCATTGGTGATGTATTCTTATTTCTTCTGGGCCATGGCTTCCTCATCAGGAGAACGGGAATAATAATAGTTTCTAGTTCCTAGACTTTAGTGAGTTAGGATTAACAAAGATAATATTTGCAAAAGACTGTACAGTGTCCAGCAATAATGCATGTACATAAATGTTGTTTATATCATTTAGAAGCAAAATGGTTGGTAGATACACTGTAGATATTTTACAAATGATGACTTCAAAACATGTCACCTAAATCAATGGAGTGAAAAACTGAACTGCTTTAGAGATAAAGGTTGGAGATAAGGGTAAGGGAGACTAAACCATTGTAATGAAGTGACCAGAATACCTAACTTTTTAAAATTTGAAATAGAACAAGTCATAGCAGTATATTTTTCATGCATTCATTCTTCATTCATTCATTCAAGAATTTTTTGCTAAGACCCTTTCATTAAGTGTCAGGCACTGTGAGTGAGCAAGGTGCTATGAATATAAGAAATAAGAGGGAACTCCCAATCTTAAAGAGCTTGCAGTCTAGAAGAGGAGAGAGAGAAGAACATAAATGATATCAGAACAGCATGATAAGAACCACACAGAGCTTTGTTCAAAGTGTGAGACAGGAGCAGAGCAGCTAGCAGCCAGCTCTACCTGAACATTCGATGGCTCCAGAGGGCATTAGGATACAGCCTGCTTCATACTTGCAGGTTGGAGGTATAGAGAATAAATAATAGTTCAGTAATCTGTTGTCTTAGAAGGTCACATCTAGAAGCAAAACTGACAAATGCTAATAATTGTTGAAGCTGGGTGATAGTGATTCTATTATTCTCCCTGATTTTATGTACCTTTGAATATTTGCTTATAAAACTTTCTTTAAATGGCATATGATCTCTCAGAGCCAGAAAAGAGCAGTGAAGCAAAGAAGCACTTGGCAGCAGCCATTCCAGGAACTTACAGATTCTGGAACAAAAGAAGAAATTCGTGCCTTACTTGATATGTATGAAGGAGTAAGCAGGAGAAAGTAAGGAGTAGGGGCCTGAGGAAGACATATTAAGGCAATGATAACAGGAAGAAAAGGAATAGAAATGGAAAGACAAGTGGGAGTAAACAAGAAAACTAAACCAGAAATTCTGAAAACACCCACTTACAAAAAGAAGGATGGGCAGGAGGAGGAGGAGAAAAGAAAGGAAGAAAAAAGAAAATATGATCAAGGCAGGCCTAGATGAAAGCATTATAGTGAAGTTGAATAACAAAAGTTTAGGCACAAGCAAAAAATTATTATTAAAGATGAAAAAAAATAGGATTCAACTCCAAATGAAGAATAGTGAGAGAAAAAACAGAAGGGTGCTCCACAAGTACAGAGGGAGAATAAGAATTCCAAATTAGGTATAAAGCAGCATGTTGATTTAAGGTACTGCAGTTTAGAGAAAATTTTTAGAGTGGGGTTGGTTATTTTTTAAGAATATTCACATATATACCTTTACAAGTTCATTTGTTCATTCATTAATTTAAACAAATAGTTATTAATCTTGTTCTCTGGCAATTACAAGATGGACATGCTGATTACAGAGTTTAGAGCCTAGCAACAGAGACAAACAACAAAGCGAGCAATGATAATAAACCGTGCTATGTGCCAAGCAGGTAAGTTTACATGGAAGGTCCTCACAGGGCTGTCTTCATTTCCATTCAGGATGTTCCCCCAATCCAGGGGCTGATTCTTGGGCTTTGTAGCTGCAGACACTTGATCGGCCCCAATGCTCACATCCATCTCTTGGGGATGGGCACACCTTGGCCAAGCTCACAAAGACATAACCACCAGAAGTCCAATTTATTGATTTCTAGTAAGAAAAATAAATATGAAAGATTTGGATATTTGCATTCTCTGATGAGCACATTCTTTCATAATCAACAAATGTAAGTGGAGTTGGATTGCTCAAATAGAATGGATCACAGCAGGGGGAAGTGAGCTGAACGACCTTAATGCCCGGTGTTATGAAGCAGTGACAGCCCAGTGCATTCACGAGCACTCTGGGCATTATGTGCCTCACAGAAGGTCCATGAGTCAGGGCGCCATCCCTCTGGCCACGGGAGGTGCTGTCACATTATATTTTTCTCAGTATCTTTTTTATAGATTCCCCTACTTCTATTTACACATTCATTCTCCAGACATGGCTCAATTTAATTATCTAAATACAATTTTTCTTAGACAAAATCAGAATTCAGCCTTGTCCTCCTAGGTGATACACAGGTTATATTTGGGCACTCACAATCTGTTGGGTCCTCTTGCTGTAGGTCTGATTTTATCTGTAATGTTTTAATTATTCTCATCTTCACATTCAAAGTGTAATTGTAACCTCATTTCGGGGGTGTGCTGCCTATTTTCCACCTATGAGTGTACTCTCAAACAAGTGAAGTTTGGATTTGGCCAATGAATGGGATGTCAGATATCAGAGGGAAGAAGGAAAATGAGGTTGGGATGTTTAATACCTCAACTCTCTCCTTATGGGGTCACTGCAAATAGGCTCCATCTCTAAGAGCAAAGAGCACAGCTCTTGTTGAGAGTGTTCTCTGTTTTTGTGCTGTTTTCCCCTTTCAGCCTCAGGGTGGTAAGAGTTCCCTCGTTGTGTTAGTCTCAACAGAGTGCACTGTCCCTTGTCGGTCTCCCTGAATCCTGTCCACCTGAATGTGAAGTCTTATTAAACTCTCCTCAATTATCTACTTTGGATAGGCCATCTCTTTCCTCTTGGGACCCTGATATAGGTTAGGGTTGACTTTAAGCCTATGCATTACTAAAGGGAGGTAAAAGTATATAAGGCTGGAGCACAAATATGTACGCAACTGATTATATAATGATTGACATCCGAAGAGCTAGGAATTTAATTTTGGGGCCAGTGAAAGAACAAAAGTTAGGTGTTACTTTCCTATAAAATAAATAAATAGGGTAAAATAGAATTTTGACTTGAAAAGGAGTCTTAAAGAGTGTCAAGTTTCTTAACAATATGTAAAATTGAGGAAAGGTAGTAAAATTGAGGTTAAGTATCCACCCAAGATCACGAAGTTCCATAACTACAGAATTAAGAGTAGAAGTGGCTTTTTCATTCCTACTCTTCTGCTACTTACTCTATTTACCCGGAGGATATTATTTTGTTTTCTAGAAGAAAGCAACATAGGTGTTTTATAGTGTTCTTTCATCAATCAAGGATTTCAAGAAAGAGAGAGAAAAGGAGGTAGGTGGTAATTTTATAATATGCCCACAATTTTTTTTCATAATTCTTTCTTCAAGAGGTGGAGCTACATTCTCTCCTTTTGAGTGTGGGCTGGACTTACTAACTTGCTTATAATAAACAGAATATGATAGAAGAGATGATATATTATTTCCAAGACTAGCCCATAAAAGGAAATGTGACTTTCTCCTTGCTCTCTCTTGGACACTTTCTATGGTGGAAGCCAGATGCCATATTGCATGGACACTCAAACAACCCGATGGAGAACAACTGGGGCCACAGCCAAAAGCCCTTTCAGGGAACCATGTTGGAAGCAAATTCTCCAGCACCAGTCCAGCCTTCAGACGACTATAGCCCTGGATAACAGCTCAGCTTCAGTCCAGAGCCGGAAACACACCTCTAAGTTTCTGCATTCCTAACCCACAAAAACTGAGATAATAAATTGTGGTAGTTTTAAGTTACTGAGTTTGATGGTAATTTGTTACATAGTTAGTTAAGATAGCAGAGAAGTGGAAGGACAGCAGAACCAGAAAGAAGAGAGAAAAAGGCTGCTTGTGAAACATTCTTGCAACTCACCAGAAATTGTTCAGAGAATAAGTAAACAACAGAAAAGGCTCAAGGACTGGGGAGGTGTCAGGTCAACATATTTGGGGCACAGAAAGTCATGGTTTCTGTAAGAATATAAGAAAAAATGTTTTACAATTTAAAAACTTGCAAAGTGTCGCTCTGGTCAGATCATGGTTTATACAAGCCCAATATTCTATTTATGATGGCAGGATAAGATTTTATGGGAGAAAATGATTACTCTTTATGGCACTGATCTCTGAAGTCAAGAGAAGATGTCCACTATTCCTAATTTCATGCAAAGGTAGATATATAGAGATCTATATATTTATATAGATACACACACATACACAAGATGGAGCAAGAATAAGCATTTGTTTGTATAAAAAAACACAATAATCAATAAATAATAAGAATAAACTCTGTGTTTTGCATACTCACAACTATAAATCTACTTTCCCCACCCTGTGTATGTATGTATATGTGTATATGTGTATGTGTGTGTCCATGTGAGTGTGTGTATATATATATATCTCTACTTTTTTTTTTTTAAGTATTCAGTTCTCTATCATTTTTTCCTTAAAACTGTCTCTAGGTTCCAAAAGTTGATCTTTCCAGCTAAAATTCTTGTCAGGGTCTTCACAGGAAATCTGGGAGCTTAGAGGCTGAAGGAAGCTCTGCTAGTTCAATGTTAATATTTGGGGAGAGGATGGCTATGAGAGACTAGTAAGACTCCAAAGGCATAGTCATTATCTATCTCAACAAAAGATTAAGTCTCAATGAAGATCACTTTTCATTTTGTCAAACAATTCTGTTTTGGGCCTTCATGAAAGACACAAGTCCTTCTTGCTAAGTATAAATACCTCCTTATGAAACTATTTTTGTGGCTTTATGCTATATTTAATACAGGGTGAGGGTCCCTCTGATGTTTCCGCTTTAAGTCCTCTAATTGGTGATTCTGATATTTGGTAGCTGTCAGTCAGCCTAAATGTGAATTATTTCCTTTATAATCTTATTCCTTTCCATTCAGCTTTTATCTTCTCAGACTCCATGATGGGCAAACATTAAAGAGGCCAAGCTGAAGAAATATGGCTATCATAACAAGTAAAAAAAAAATTTTTTTTTGCACAAGCCAAGACATGCGATGAGAGTTGCTGCATGTTTTGCTTGGAATCAGAAGAGTCGTTGAAGAACATGCTTAACTTAGTCTACATGAGATTGGTGAACCACATCAGACACTGAGATAGAGATGACAGGGAAAAAGAAGGGAATCTTTGTGTAACACCAAGGAGGCAACCAACAGAGTGAGAATCAGTCAGGGAGAGGAAATCACTGAAATTAAAGACAAATTGAGCAATTAAGTTTACGAAAGTTGAAAGAGGTTACTCCGCAAGTAACTTTTACTGAGATATGCTAACACGGGTAAGTCAGATAAAGGAGAAAATAGTCATTGGTCTCCTAGGTAGCCATCTAGATAAGAAAGGAAATAAATATATATCATAAAAAGAAAGGATGAAAACAGTATGAGAGTTTACTTCATTATTTCCCTCCCCAGAAGAAAGAGAAAGCTGCAATAACTTGTGACACAAAGACTCCTGGAAAGTGATTAATGTCCATACAGTCCAGCTCTGAAAAGAGAGCCTCTGATAATAACGCAAGTATTAGGAGGTTATCTAGGACTCCTTCTGAGATTGCACTGTTTATTTTCCTAACGGGAGACTGGATTTTAAGTGGCAGAGGCAAATGTCTTAAAGTTAGAGGAGAAAAAAGAGAGTTCCAGAACTGATTGGCTTACCACTGCACTTGTCTATTGTTAAAATAAGCCTTTGGCATATATTTTCAGTCTGATTCTGGAGAAAAGGGAAATAATAAAATCCATGATACTACTGTTTTTGGCTATTTCATTGAAGGAAATTAACGAAAGAATGTAAGTAATTGGAGATGCTCAACATTTTTGGATTCTGATTAAATTTTTTTCATAACTTCAAGTGACAGAATAATACTTCAGGCCAAAAATTATGCTACAAAAAGATGACAGACAAGACTTTCCCACAACTAATATCTAATTAATAGTAGAATGAACAAAAAGAACTTCAATAGTGCCTTTGTTTCAGGAGACAGTCACCAATACGAAAAAAAGCCAGCATATGGGTAGTCTTCTAATTGTGTTAAATATATAAAAATGCTAGGGAAATGTGATTAGAATTTTGACACATTATGAGTAAAGCTCAAAATAAGGCAAGAATATTCACTCAACCCTCCACCATAAGCATAACAATAGAAACTGAAAATATACTGCACAGTAAAATGTTAATGAAATAATAAGCAAAATTTTCTGTGCATAATTGATGAAAGTAGAGGGTTATTAAAGGTTGGAAATCTACTGTTTAGGAAAAAGTGAAGCTGTATAAATAAAGAGGACACAGTTAAAAATGGTAGCAGTTTATATTGCATATAAAAAAATCAGGAGAAAATCATAAAGTATAATCCCAATTTGTTTTTAAAATAATAGCTATTGTCTCTGGGTATTGGGAATATGGATAGGAAATTCTAACTTTTTCTTTATATTTTCTTATTTTTCAAAAATTTTATATATTATTATTAAAGTATTTTGAAAAATTGTGCTGCAAGTATAAGGCCAGTACACTATAAATAAAAGAAAGAGCATGTCAGTTGTAGCTTACAAAAATAACATTATTGTAAGGATGACAAGAACAGATGATACAGGTTTTCATTTTGGTGACAAATACACAGGTCTAAATGTAGTGTAAACAACTACACAGTGACTGAGGAAGAGAAGGGGAAAATACAAAAAGAATGAGAAAATAAATTTTTATTAGTGTCTTAAGAGTATGATTTTTTTAAAAGGTGAAAGGATGCAAAACTAAAATTGGCAGGAATATTAAATAAAAAGAATATTAAAGAGTTGATTTCCTATAGGGTTTAAAATGATAATATATATGTACACTGTATGAGTATTTCTATTGAGACATTACAAGCATTATAGAACTCTAGAACTAAAAAGAATCTTAGAGATTATCTAGTATTCAAATCCTTTGTTTTACAGGGAAAAAAATGAGACCCAGAAAGGCAACAATGTGACCCAAACTAGTTAGTGAGGGTCTGGGATTTGAACACAGGACTTCAGCATTCAGCACTCCTTTTGTGTGTTTTTATTATAGTTTATACTGTATGTGAGCATCACAGGCATCCTCTTACAGCTTCTAAAAAAGAGAAGGAATATTCATTAGGGCTCAGCCGTGACATGGTAACTGCATATTTTAAAGGGATGTGTTTGACTTTTCTAAAACTGAGAAGGATTGGATAACTAACAGGGAAGCAAAAGAAAAGCTAAGCTATTTCTTGACTCTACGGAGAAAAATGGAGGTGGTGGGGTGGGCAAAAGGGATGTCAATGAACTCAAATGTAACTTAGAAAGTATGAGAGAAAGAGATTAACTAATTGAGACTGACCTTGAATCAAGGGAGGGAATGGATAGAGCCCGATGGCTCTTTACAGAAAACTGATGATGAAAGCAATGAAATTTTAGGTGTTTAGGGTTTAAGTTTTACAGAAAGCGGAAAAGACTCAGAAATCATTTTTTAAAATGGAAATTCAAGTAGCAAAGTTTTCTGGAAGTTTTGAAAGGGGAACGGAGTGTTAATAGAGTTCTTCTGTTCAGGGAACTATTACTTAAATAAAAAGTAGGAAGTAGAAGGAGGGTAGGTCACAGAAAACACTGACCACAGGACATAGACATAAGTTGGATTTTAAAGGAACTATTTGATATAAAAGAGTGCATCCAAACCTTAAGAAAAAAAGTTCTCTTTAATGTGTATAAATAAAAATGCACAACAAAAATGTATAAAGAGCAGGTTGGGGATATTTAAATTTAGGTTTCTGTTACATAAACAATTAATAAATCTGACCTATAAAAATGAACTCTGTGAAGAAACTCATCAATATATAAATAATGCAAGGAGAAAGATTGGCTTTTGATAAATATTACAATTGTGAATGTTTGAGTTTCCTGATTTTTTAAAATATCACCCAGAAAAAACTGTTTTGAATGAAAAATAATGAAGTTTTATGAACAAAGCATTGCCAGCTTAAAGTTAAGTGAAAAGATTGTCAAGTATTTTCTTCATGAGTAATTCTGACCCACTTCCCACTAAAATCAGAGGCTCCTGCAATATACAATGCAGTCAGCTGGGGAGGACCAGGCAGCAGTCTGCACGCTTCTGGGAGATGTGTTTTAAGAGAGGAAGTCCTATGGAAAATGGCTACAATTGGCCAACTGCTGTCTCTGGGGCCTTGGCTCTGAGCCAAGGATCTTTCTAATGGTATCAGCTGTTTCCAGCTGCTCCTACTCTGGCAGCTTTGCCAGTAACATTCTCTGGCTCCATTTAATAGCAAAAAATGATGTGTCTATACCCTATACCAGCAGTCAACAAAAAGGACACATTTCCACTCATTTCCAAATTAATTAGGTCTCCGAGTTTGTACTCTCGCAGACCATCCTATATAGCTTCATAATTATGTAATTTGTGTTCTATTTGTTTGCTTACCGTCAGTCTCCCCAGACAGAATATAAGGACAGGATCATTCTACCTCATCCTAATTTTCCCCTAGTTTAACTGTAACTCCGAGCGTGGCGGCTTGCACAGAATTGGTGCTATAAACAATGTTGACTTGTGGCTGAATTCTCTCTGAGAGAGTCAAATACAGCTATTAAAGGAAGTGTTCCCTAACCTGTGACAAATAGGTAACTTTCCATATTTTCTAATCCTGGAAAATGGTTGCATTTCAAATATTTCAAGTTTTATTCTTGTTCATTTTGCTTAGTGCAACTCTCAGCATTAATATTTTTGATTCATTGGGATGTGCTCCAAAAATAGGAAATGAAATCTAAATAGGCCAGGAAATAGCATCCTGGATGTATTATTATTCTTATTGATGATAAACTGTCTTCTCAATAGCTTCCCATCCTCCCTGGATTATTTCATGCCAAAAAAGGCATGCTTCACAGAACTGGTTCTTTAAGTGGCAGGTTCTGTTTAAGTACATTGATAAGCCTCGCCAGGCTGTGCTGCTAATGAGTGAACTATGGTCAAGTAACATTGCAGCAAAAACAATACTTTGGGTACTTTCTCATGTTCCTTCAATCCTTCCTCATTTTTTGGAGACCTTGTGAATTTAAGGATTGTTTTAAAAGAAATTTCAAAAAAAATCAAGAACTAAGAAAAAGCTAAAAATTCCATTATAACATTAACATTACCATAGACACAAGCATACTGAAAGAGTAAATACATTTGATATCCTAATTACTAATACATGGTCTTACTTTGATGCAGCCCCTGAGAAATCATGGGGAATACTTAGAGAGTTTATATGTGATTTTTAGCTTGTGTCCATCCATCCTTTTAAGACAGTAAGCTTATTTTATTAGGATCCATGATGAATAACACATTTCCTGAGAAAATACAATCTTTCATAGTACCAATCTTGAAGTACCAAACAATGTCTAGAAAAAAAAAATGATTTAACAAATAACCTTATGTGTCCTTACTGAGTTGTTATGATTTGTTTATCATGATTTTTCCAGTAGCAGGGTAATATCTTAGAATGGATGAGGCTGCTAAGCTGCTCCACAAGTATATATTTTCAAACGATGCAGTTTGTCTATCAGAATCTTGCTGATAAATAGTTGGGAAACCTTGGCTGGGAATGTCATTTTAAATTTCCACATGGCCTCATTTTTCTAATTTACAAAATGAAGGAGTTGCATAAGATCAATGGTTTAAAATATTTAGAACAAACACCTTTCTTCAAATAAAATATTTTTTCAAAGACTGAGGTATGGAATTGAATATAACTCTAATTAACATGGCTTTAAAATCATTAATTTAAATACTATCTTATGTTCTTCTGACTATGAGATATTATCATCCCACTAATATATTGCTGTTTCATATAAACAAATATTCACTGAATATCTGTTGGTATTAGGTCCTGCAAGGATTCTGCTACACCCTATGCAAGCCAAGCCACGACCCAATGCTCCTATCAAATTATTTTGTAGAGGGAGACCACATAATTCCACAAGTAAAACAAAAAGTTATAATACAAGTACAAAATGATGCACCAAAGAAGGAGGGAATATTTTGGGCCAGGAGATCAAAGTCCTCATGAGGGTGTGACATTTGACCAAGAGGTAAGATTTCTGATTGAGGAAGATGCATGAACATTTCCAAGTAAGGGAAACACATGAAGGTATGGAGACAGGAAATTTAAAGACATGTTAAAAGAAAGACAAGTGTTCCAGTTTGGCTGTGGTATAAACAGCATGGTGGAGACTTTGAGCTAAAGCTGGAAAATTATGTTAGAATCACATTATCGAAGTCTTTGAATTTCATGATAATGATGTTTGCCTTTATTCTTCAGGAATCAGAAAGCCATTTTTTTTTTGTTAGCAAAAAACGGCATAAACAGAAATACACCCAGAATAGATTTCTCGAAATAACGTGCAATTAGAAATGAAAAAGACGGGAGACACGAGGGTTAATTAGAAGACATGTTCAGGTAAAAAGTGATGAAGACCGTCTGCTACAGTGCTGTGCACTGATATGTGTCCCCCCAAATTTCTCTGTTGAAGTCCTAATCCCCAACGTGACAGTATTTGGAAATAGAGCTTTTACGAGGTTATTAAGGTTAGATGAGGTCATAGGGTGGGGTACTAATCCAATAGGATCAGTGGTCTTATAAGGAGAGTGAGAGAGCCATGTGAGGACACAGTGAGAAGCCCAAAAGAGGACTCTCAGCAGAACCTAGCTGGCACCTTCATCCCAGACTTCTAGCCTCCAGAACTGTAAGCAAACAAAATCCTGTTGTCTAAGCCACCCACCCCACAGCATTTTGTTATGGCAGCCTGAGCACACTGACACGGACGGCGATATTAGGAATGGCATGGAGAGGGTAAATGTCAGCAAGACACCATGGGAACAGAATTAACAGGATTTGACAACTAATCTACTTTGGGATGTGAGAGGTAAAGGTCAAAGGAGGCTCTGAGTCTAAGCCTGAGATTACAAGATGCTATGATGGTATTTACAGATCTAGCGAACACAGGGAAAAGAACAATTCTGAAGGGGTGGTGTTTAATTTTTTTTGTTTCTGACAAGTTTGGTGATTGAATCTGAGGAGTTGGCAGCATAGCCACGCAGAGGCTTCCAGTAAGTTAATGGAATTATGGATTTAGTGGTTAAGAGAGATGAGTGAATTAAGTCTAAATGATTTTAGAGTCATCTGCAGAGTAGTAACACCGAGGACCACTCATGGATAAATAAAAACATTCATGCACAAAAAGATCTAAATAACCCCGAGTCTACCCAAAATGGTACCTAGCTCTATTTTTGCTATGTATGCCCAGCTTACCTGTGTTTTTTTTACAAATTCTGGAACTTGTGCAGTAAGAGTTGAAAAATGCAGAAGGTTTACCTTTAAAATTGTAAATAAAATGTATTTTAAACACCCCAAGTATCCCCTTCTGCTTTGATACACGTGTAATTTGTTTCTGTTGGCAAGAAAAAGAAGCAAACAGAATTTATTAAACCATACACTTCAAAAAAAAAAAAGACATTATGACTCCAAGGCAGGGTAAACTGTTCTTCAAATAAAGCACACATTAGCTCTAAAAGGGCTAAAAGCAAAAGTGGGACATTCTTTCCCAACAGGATGATGACTGGCAAGAGAATTCTACACCTGGGAATCCAGGTTCTTGAATTTCACAAATGACAATGGAGTAACTAAATTGGAGAGGGAAAACAAGGAGAAAAAAAGGAAATAACTGATACAACGAGCTATTATAACACAAAGGAAAATTTCATAAACATTAAACATGATATTATACAGTAAATAGAACAGAGAATGAATACTTTGAAGGTTCTTCCCTGTAAAAAGTGCTACTGCCTTACAACCAACTGATTTCTAAAATTCACAGAATCTGAAGATGCAGGTTTAGGATTTCCCATCAGATGTTTAGCCCAGTAATTAGGGACTGGAAAATCTCGGCTACATGGTCCTCCGAACCCAGAAATAAAGAGTTGTATAAAATGTGGGGATGCTTGTAACTTTTAGTACCTGATATAGAAATTCATAGTCTTCAGCTTAACAGTAATTTGGTATTTTGTTTCCATTTCCCAGAAACAACTACTTTCAATTAGTTAAGCTATCTCTTTTGCTATTTAATGACATGTTTCTACAATAAATAATATATATGCTACTATTTCTTGATTCTCCAATTCAGACATATCTATTGACTTCCTGTTACAGAATATCAGGATTTAGTGCTCTTATTCCATGCTCCCCCAGCTCTTCCTTTTCTTCTTTTCTACCCTGTATAATCATACCACACTTTTTGGTTATTATCAGTACTGGTTGTTTTGAGTGTTATGATTACACAAATATTGCTTATGGCTAGGCCACATAGTGTTCTTTGATTTTACTTCCTTTCTTGTTCATCATTCTGTTTTCCCTGGAGTGGACTGCGCTGTTTTTCTTCGTGTAGTTGTTTTCAAAATTATCTTTTATTCATTTCTCAAGCCTTGTATCAGAGGTATAGTTTTTTTTTTTTGCAATATAATCAAACACATTGGGTTTTATCAGTACTTTTCTTTTTCTTTAGGGATGTCCTTCTGTATGTCTTTGATTTCCTGCTTCAATTTAACCTGCTTCAATTCTAAACCTGCTGAATAGCTTATCCCAGACCCTTCTTCACCATTATGCTAAAAATTCCCTTAGCCTTTGTTTTACATGCATTCCCTCTTCTCCGCAACTTTTTTTTTCTTTCCCCTCCTTCCATCTTTTTACTCAATAAATATTGAGTGCCATTATGTTCTAGGCATTTATCTGTGACAAAGGAGAACCAGTAATAGAGAGTTCAGTGTTGACATGCCTACTAGACATCTAGAGGCAGTTGAATATAAAAGTATTGAGTTCAGAGAGGTGAATCTGGAGGTATAAATTTGAGAATCATTTACACATAAATGGTTTTTAAAGCCACTGCACTTAATGTGCTTCAACATTTTGAGGTCAAGAGGACAAGACTCTTTTACTATCCAGTAAAAAAGACTGACAGGCATATACAGGGAGGTAGGAGGACAACCAAGAAAAAGTGGTATCCTGAAAACTAAGTAAAAAGGCATTTCACTTGGGCCTTCTCTACAGGGATGCTTACTTCATCAAGCCAGCAAGGAGATTCCCTTCAGGGAGGTCTCTGTCCCCCTTTAAAGGGTTTTCAGCTGATTAAGTCAAGCCCTAGATAAACCCACTTTATATTGACTCAAAATCAATTGCTTTGGGACCTTATTCATATCCAAAATCTCATCTTTGCTACATTTTATTGGTTAGAAGTAACAGGGACTAATCACACCAAGGGGAGAAGATTCTACAATCCCCAAATAATGAGGGCCATGAGTAGGGATCCCCTAGAGTCTGTGTGCAACTTAGTGGTTCAGCTGAAAGGGAAACAATGACACAAGAAAGAGATGACAATTGCAGAAAGTTTCCTTGCGGAGAGAACAGGATGGAGCACAGGTAAACAGAACATGGACATCTGAATTAATAGGCAGAAGTACAGGTTTATAAATGTAGGCACAGGCAGGCTGGTTGATGTGGTGGGAACACATGTCACTTCTACTTACTGGATCCTATATATTCCTATTCTCACTTTAATTCCTTGTTTTGATAAAACTTAAGAGTTTTGAGGAAAGGTAATTAGAATTTGTACTATCTAAAACTTGGCATACCTAAAAATATCTTTATCTGCCTTTATTTTACTGTATACAGAATTCTGGGTTGGAAATAATTTTCCCTCAGCATTTTGAAGATACTGTTCCATTGTCTTCTAGCTGCCAGTACTATTGCTAAGAAGTCTGATGATTTTCTCAACTTTTATACTCTTCCGCTTATGTTAGTGTTCTGAAATTTCAGTATCATAAGGTTGGTGAGGGTGTTTTTATTTATTGTTTGAAGGGTCTGTCCATGGGCCCTTCCAGTCTAGAAACCCATATCTTTCAATTCTGGAAAAAATTCCTGTATGATTTTTTAAACAATTTTCTCCATTTCTCAATGTTTTTCTTGAACTCACATTGAGCTTTCTTTGTTATTTTTCTCTGCCATTTTCTAGATTTTTTTCTTTTGTTCTATTTTCTGATAAAGTTCAACTTTATCTTGAACCTTTTATAGATAGTTGTATAATCATAGTTTTAATTTCTAACAGTTATTTCTTATTCATTCCAAATATAGAAGTGAGTATAGAGCCAAACTGCCTGGGATGTATCCCAGTACCATTTGTGAACTATGTGATCTTGAACAAGTTATTTAGCCTCTCTGTGCTTTGATTTATTTATTTGTAGTGTAATAATATATACATTTTATAGAGTTCTTATGAACATTAAATGAGACAATAGATATTAGGTACTCTGAGTAATGTCTGATAAGTAAATGTTAATTATTATTTTTGTATTGTTATAATTGTGTATCTGAGGATATTAAAGTGCTTTCCTTCTCTGAGGTAATTTTTTTTTTTAGTTCACTTGTTTTGGTCCCAGTCTTTCATACTAAAAGTTTTTCCTGGACACATGATGATTCTTTCCTGAATTCATATTTATGAAGTGTATGGAGGTGGTAGTGGTTATTGCCTGGTGAATTTCAAAATGTGGTGAAAAGCAAGAGAACTGGGTTTTTCAGCCTTAGATATCAGTATCTGTATTTCTTGTCTTTTTGGCCGGTCAGTTCCCTAAAGACAAGTCCTCTGATTTCCTGCCTAGAAGCGTATTAAATCTGGTTCTCAGAAATTTGGGAGTCCAGTGGAGGAAGAAGGCCACTGATAAGTAGTTCAACAAATCAGAATCAATCTTTTTTTCAAAACAGTACTTCATCCCCACAATTAGCTGTGAAAACCTCTATCTAAGGTCAACTCCTCCTGCTGGGAATGAGGGAGAGCAGTTGCTGACCTATGCAGGACAGAGGAGGGGTCAGGGGGTGGATGGAGTTATCAGCTCCCTATACAAACATTTCATTAATCCTCATCCCTCATCCCCCCTAAAGGCACCCAGTGTCTCCAGATTCTGTGCTTCTGTGCTCTGTGATACAGATGTGATCTTGCTTCTTGCTGGCTTCCTCTCACTGACCCCTCACCCAAGCTTAGGTTCCAACATTCTCTAGTTTGCTAAGTGAGTTCCAAAATTCTAGTAGACAATTCTCATCTGCTCTTGTCTTTTCTCCTGTTCTTTATCTTTTGTAATTAAGCCATTTTTTAAAAGTTTAAATTGTTGAATACTACACATAAGAAAGTTTACCTTCTTAATCATTATTAAGTCTATAGTTTAGTAGTGTTAAGTATATTTACACTGTTTTGCATCCAACCCCAGAATTCTTTCTTCTTGCAAAACTGAAACTCTTTACCCATTAAACAACTCTTCATTCCCCCTTCCCCTCAGCTCCTGGCCACCACCATTCCACTTTCTGTTTCTAAAAGTTTTGACTACTTTAGATATCTCATATAAATGGAATCCTCTTTGTCTTTTTGACTGGCTTATTTTTACTTAGCATAATAGCCTCAAGGCTCCTCCACGTTGTAGCATATATCACAATTTCCTTCCTTTTTAAGCTGAATAATTTAAAATTTTTATTATTTTAAATTTTACTATGGTTCTCTTGTTCTTTTGTCCTTAGGAATTTACAGCTTTATTCCCCCATTCCTTTAGCCACTATTTTAGTGGAATTTCAGGAAGCAGAGATAAACCTAGTCCAACCTAGTCCTTAATAGGAAAGCCATATTCTCTTTATGAAATGTACCATTTAAGGCTATGTTCTCTGTTGCTTCTTAGGATCTTTTTAACTTTATAAGACCATCTTTTAGCAGATAAGTTGTGAGGTGCCAGTACCAGCTGCAGTGCCCATGTTTTGGAGTTCTCTGCCTGCTGAAGATGCTGCCTTGTCATATATTTATACTACCCGACCACTGCCTTTTCCTGCACCCCACTGACCACACTGACTGAACCAGGAGAGAACCTCTCACTCAAAGCCAGCCGACCCACTGGATGGTCAAGACCAAATAACTGGATTCTGTCTCTGGATAATATCAACTAGAGACACCAAAATTATAGTCAATGCTGAACTGCTAAGGTACCTAAAACTGCCAGTGATGGCCACAGTGGACCCTGTGCCACCACAGTGCTTGTGTCCTTTCAATTTGCCCTTTACTGCCCCTTGAGTGGGTACAAGTCTCTTCTTGTACAAAGAGACTTGATCAGGATGCATCTTAAATATTGATAAGAAATGCTGTATGATTGATTGGTCATGGTTATTATTATCCATTGTGAAACTGGTCCAGACTATTGATTTGTCCATGCTATTGTCCTGTTTTGGCAGCTGTATATAAACAAATTGGTGTCTCTGTCCAATACTTTTTTAATTTCTCAGGTATGAAAACAAATTTGGTAGCACTCTTATTTTATTCCAATGCTGAACTCTTGGAGTTCTTTTGCAATTGCTTCTGGTTTTCTGAGAAAGTAGTGCAAACTGCTTTGTAAATCAACAACCAAAGAATCAATATCAGTCATGTTCTTTTAAAGAACTCAAAGGTAAATAGTCCCCATAAGCCACTGTCACGGCATTCCAGGGTTCAAAAAGAAATGTTCTGAAAATGAAAGCAAAGAAAATCATACAACATTACCAAAATGGTTATGTGGTAGTGCATAAAAGCCAGGCTATGATTTGAAAAGTGAACACTTGTTCTGAGAACAATATTAACATAACAGGAATACCAGGATCAAGCTTTACTTTTTCAGGTGATGGTTATTGATTTAAGAATTGATGCAAATAAGTACTGTTATGAGAACTGTTTGCCAAGATATTTTAAATCCAACGGATCTTCTTTTAATATTATACTCTTGTACAATATCACAGTATGGGAGAGATCATATAGGTCACCTAATCCAAGTATGCATTTCATGCTTGACCCACTCCTATGCCCCTAAAGAAATGACAGCCACATGACCCTGGCAGTGTGTTTGATGACAGAGGCATCCACCATGTCTCACATAGTAAATCCACAAAAAGGACTAAATACATTTTGAAACACAGCGTAGGATGCTACTTTGAAATACGGCTTTTGTAAATGTTTGGAAAAGGAGTGTTTTTTTCTTTTGCCATTTCTGTGGGTAGGGGTGTTAAGCGTTGTGACAGTCACCGTTGTACAGTCACTGATTATTGTTCCCAGAAATGGTTCTCCTTAATCTCCAAATATTTGGCACATGACTGCTCAAAATAAAGATTATATTCTCAAGATTTCCTTTTACCCATGTTTTAGTTGTGTAACAAATTACCCCAAAACTTGGAGGTTTAAAACAACTTTTTATTATGCTCACAGATTCTGTGGGTGAGGATTTCAGACAGGGAATCAATCACAGGACTGGCTGTCTCTGTCATACTGGAATAACTTCCATCAAAGCAGTCACAAACCCATCCAGGTTCAGGAAGAGGGGAATTAAGACTTCCACTCTCGATGGGGGAGTGGCACAGTTACATGGTAGAAGTGCACATAGAACAGGAGATATTTTTACAACCACCTTTGGAAAACGCAATTTATTACACCACAGATGTGGCCATCTTGACTAAGTTCTGGCCAAGAGAATATAAGAGTAGTAGATGTGTTTAACTTCCTGGAAGTGTCCTTAGAGATGGTGTATGGGGAGGGGGCAGGGATTGGGGGCAAGCACCCTTCTCTTTTCCACTTTCCTTTTGGCTGAAATATGGATGAGATGACTGAAGGCAGAGCTGTAATTGTGGACACCCAACTGAGAATTACAGAGCAAGGAGCTGGAAGGAGCCTGGGTGCCTGATGATCATGGAACCACTGTTAACAGTACTGAACTGCTTACATTTTACATGATAGAGAAATAAGTTATCTTGTTTAAGCTACTGTATTTTATGCTTTCTGCCACATGCAAACAATGCTAATCTTAATAAAAAACATCATGAATAAACACAGATGATACAAATTTGTCTTAAATTACTAGATTTATAACGATAATAATGCTTCCTTGGTTAGAGACTGACAAATATTGTGGGCCATGCAGTGAGGATCGTGGTACAATATTTAATAAAAGCTTGCTTCTTAATGCTTAACACAAGTACTTTACTGTCTTCAAAAACATTACTATGAGATTGAAAAGAAATGGAAATAGAGAAAATGGTCACTCTTGGAGCGAATTCAAGTTGGATTGTTAAAAAAGGTTAATATCAAGATGTATTTTTTATAAAAGGGACTATTTTGTTACATCTTGATTTCTAGTCTATAGTCTCTGAGTCATGTAGAAAAGATAACTCAGAATAACTAAGTTATCTTGCTCTTGAAATATCTTATTTATAATAATATGGTGTCCATTGTAGAAAATGAAGTGTTTTTAAATAGCATTTAATTGGCAAAAGACAATTTTATAATTCAAAACCATAAACATTTGGAGAATTGGCCTCACTTCAAAGTCAAGGCTTCTACTCTGAAAGAACATCTCTCTAATTCTATTTCTCTTTATATTAAAGTATTCTTATTTTTGAAGATATTCATAATCACTCAAGGCCTAAGGGACAGTTTTAAAATAAACAATAAGCGTCTAATCAAACAAAGCTTTTCTTGCTTTAGGACCAACTGTCCTAACCATGACATTTTATTCCAGTTCCTGCACTACCCTATTTGAAGGGTTTCTAATAACTTTTAGGGCCTCACAATAAATGGTGTATTTATCTCAATAAATAGTAGTAAATGCATAGGGTGGAAAATTTAATAGTATCATTAAAGCAAAACATAATAAACAGGCTGGATGGAGAAAGGCTGGATCAAATGTGGTGAAAGAAAAAGGAGAGAAAAAACATTTTTTCTTTATCCTAAAGAGAACCGGTATCGCTCTCTGACTTTAAACAGAAGACATTACCAACACTTATCAACGCAACTAGATTCTCCGAAGAAAATACAATGCTACTACCGGGGTGGAGGCTTAAGTTTCAGGGCACGCCTCAGGCCAGCAGCGTGGGCTCCCCGCGGTGAAGGACGAGTGAGAATTCGGCCAGGTGGCCCGCCCGCTCGGAGCGTGCTGACAGGTGGACGGCTAGGCGAGGCTAGTTGCAGCGGGGAACAACGCTCGATAACGAGGAGTGGGGGCCCCATGCCTCGGCCGCGCGCGGGAGCTCCGTTCCCCGCAAACCCGCCCGCAGGCTGGGTTACCATGGTTTCCGGGGGTCACGTGAGCGCACTCGGGCGCTCCCTCCTGCGCGCTGCGGCGGGGTGGGGGCGGGGCGGCCCGGGCGGGGGAGAGAAGCGGCCGCGGCGGGAGCGGGAGGAGCCGGAGATGCTGCCAGCCCTCCCGGGCCGCGCTCGCCCTGCTGCCGCTGTCGCACCGAGCAGCCGCGTGCTGGGCCAGCCCAGCAGCCGAGGCCCATTGCGCTGCACTCGCAGCCGGTAGCGCCTCCAGCACCGTCCGCGCTTGGTCGGCGGCCGCGGGGCCCGAGGCCTGTCCGGGGAGGGGGCGAGGGCGGCGCGCAGGCGCCCGCCGCCCGGAAGGCAGGATGAGCATCGAGATTCCGGCGGGACTGACGGAGCTCCTGCAGGGTTTCACGGTGGAGGTGCTGAGGCACCAGCCCGCGGACCTGCTGGAGTTCGCGCTGCAGCACTTCACGCGCCTGCAGCAGGAAAACGAGCGCAAAGGCGTCGCGCGCTCCGGCCATGAGGGCAGGACCTGGGGGGACCAGGGCGCCGCCGCTGGGGGCGGCACCCCCAGTAAGGGGGTCAACTTTGCCGAGGAGCCCATGCACACCGACTCTGAGAACGGGGAGCAGGAAGAGGAGGAGGAGGCCGCGGATACAGGGGCATTCAACGGTGAGGACTGCCTGCCTGCGCGCCCCCTCTCCCCACCGCCTGTCCCCCCTGTGCTCTTCAATTCCGCAGCTTTGCTCACCTACTTCTCCCCGCATTATCCACCTTCTCTACCTTCCCATCTTGCCCACCCCCTCAGCATCCATTTCTGTCTCTCCAATTCGCCCACCTTCCTACTCTGCTCTCTTGTCATGCCTTTCTCCTCTGGCGTGGGGAGCTGAAAGGTAAGGGTTCTCTGTCCGTCTGCCCCTCTGGTCTTGGGCTGTGAGGCAGAGGACCGCCGGTTGGGGGTGGGCATCTGCAAGACAACTTTCTCTGTGGTTGGAGATACTGCTTTGGATGGATATCACTGTGCATACAGAAGACTGGTCCGCTTGGCATCCTCTTTCAGCCCTTTATTAATGGAGTGTCTAAAGCGAAAAGGCGAGAGGTGTTCGATTGGATTGGCTTTGTTGTTAGGAGGGCAAATTTTCTGAAAGGAGCATGAGATTGGGGCAGAACAAAATTTATAGTAGTAGCTTTGACATTCTTGGAAACAAAGTAATCTATTATTTTACCGTTTACCAATACTGCGTTGTGTTATTTTTGGACACACAACAAAAGATCCTTTATGACCTGTAAGACACGGGGTCTTTGGAATGAGGAAATGGGCTTATAGTTTGTTTTTTAAATAAAACAAATATTGAGTGATTTGTTGCTGTTTAAAAAATAAGTGTGTGAAAAACACTAGGAAGTTTTGAAAGCTTGTTGGTTGTCTTTAGAATGAAAAGCCAGTGAGTAATTGTTAAGACTGTGCCAGACACTGAAGCTAGAAAGAATGAATGGGAAAGAAAAAGGAATTTTCTCAAATAGCTGCTCCTGGCAAGTCCCACCCCTTCTGCTTACAACCCTTTTTCCCTCACACACACCCACATTTACAGCCTCCTGTGTTTACAAAAATGCCTAAATCCCATCTTTATGGCATCCCAAGTTAAAACAACATGGTGTGCACTGTGCAAGTGTTTCTCTTTGTGGTATAAGGCAAACATGCATTCACCATTGCACCAGCTTTTATTTATTTACACTGCTTGTGGTTTGTGTGCCTGCAGCGTATTTCATATAATGAAAACCTTTTCAAATGTCATTTTCTTGCGTATGTACCTAGGAAGGTGTTTCTTTTCTTTGCAAAATTGTTGAACAATATTATAAAATTAACATATTTTTAGCTTGTTTGAAACAATCACAGAATCCCTGGAAATTGGTGCTCTATGAAGAAAAAGGGAAAGATTGTTACTTAAAATTTAATCAGTCTTAAATTTTTTTTGTACAAGAATTTAATCAAATAATTTTCTTACTAGAAACAAGAAAAGGGTAAAAGAATACATACTTTAAATAGATGAGGAGAAGCCATTAGTGGATGACACAAAGGACAGAGGCATCTAATGTTATTCCTCTTTATGCTTCCAACACACACGCACACATATGTGCATACGTATGCATATGCATGCACACAAAGGAAAAAATAAATGGCTTCCAAGGTTGGAGGAAACTAGGAACTAAGGCACTTGTTAAGGAACCTGTATATGCTCAATACGGTTTCATATAACTAAAATATTTTGTATAATGCTTTTGAAGTACTTGGCATTGTTGATTCCATTTTTTCCTTACAGCCGTGTATATTATACGCAGAGCAGATTTCATTTCCGTTTTGCAATGAAAAAATAAACTATTAACTTCTAAACAGTAAAGGGATCATTTTGTATGGTTTTATATTCCCCAAGGCACCCTTATGGTAAGAATTACTCTGTGAGTTTTAATAAATACTTGTTAACCAATTATACCACCTTCAATGACTTGAAAATTTTTTTGATTGCAACCAAATACAATTTGGTCATTATCCAGTACACACACACACACAAACACACACATACACAAAACATCAGAAACTTTGGCAATGGTACTTCCCTCTACTAGGTGCAGTGGGAACTATCTACTAGAATATTATCTATTATAATCAATTCTCTCCTTAAAAAAAAAATAAATTGTGTTGAGACTTGGAGTTTAAAAACATTTTCAGGCTACCAGTGGCTGGCAAACTTTTCTAAAGCTTCAGCCAGTAAATACTTTATTTAGACTTTGTGGGCCACATTTGAGCTCTATTGCATATTCTTTTTTTTAAACAACACTTTGAACACATGTCCCTCTGGAGGTTGGGGTTGTATAAAATTGGCCACAGGCCAAGGCCATAGTGTGCCAGCTTCTGGTCAGAGAGGGAGAAAAAGGTCAAAGTAATGCCGTTGGAAAACAAAGTAGGAGTGAGCCTATCAATTCAATGTTTAGATCCAAAACAGTGCCAAAATATATATATACCCACACATACATATATATGTATACACATACACATATATATACACATATACACATACACATATATATGTATGTGTGGGTATATATGTATATTAAACAGTTACCGGGTAATTCTCCTAGCAAAGTAAAGAAGCACTGGAAGATAAGTATTTACTGTGATACAACACAAGCCAGCTGGGTCAATAATTCTTAAATTTTAGTATGCATCTCAAGGAAATATGATTCAGAAATGAATATTCCTAGGTACCGGTCTTGGAGAGCTTGTTTGAATAGGTTGGGCTGGGGCATGTTTGTTTTTTTTTCCCCAGACATGCCAGGTCTTTGTGATTCTCATCATTCCCTCACTACATTTTGAGAAACATTGATCAACAGTGACAATAATATCTCTTTCTTGTATTAACCATTAAAAAGTAGCTGCCATTTATTGACATTTGGTTGTGCTAGGCACTAGCTAAATGCTCCAATTCATTATCCCACCTTTATGAGAAAGATAAAACTGTCATGTGCGCACTGTTTTACAGCCAGTGTGCTGCAAAACCAGGATTGGAACACAGGCGGGCTTGGCTCCTGTACTCACTCCCAGCTTTTATCTCTGGAAGGCGGTGAGGGCTGACATCACTAGCATTTTTTAATGTCAATCTCTACCTTAATGTGCTTTATCTTTAGAGCTATGAAAAATTAACTTATCCAAGGTCACACACAGGGCTAGTAAGTAGCAGAGCCTGTTTTCTTACATCTCTCTGACCCAGGCCTATTAGGGAGTTCTTCCTAAATTAAATTTGTTCTATGGGCTGACTCATAGGTCAGGTTTTCCTGTTGTTGTTTTCCCCAGTAATGGTGATAAAAGTGCATTGATTGGTTCTTACCCATTTTCATGAATCCCTTTAGGACAAATACTGGTATTTATGAGAGAATGGGCAAATACGTAAGTTTTTGACCATGAGCTGGTGCCCATTGACTCACTAGCATGTGACATTGACCTCCTAGAGGTGGTAGAATAAAAAAACAACAACCAGGGTCTGGTAGCATGGTCATCGATGGCACCAGGTCAAATAGGTGTGTGAAGGTGGTCTGTACTTTTCTGCTTTCCCATTCTTCTATTTTTTTCTAATTTTATCACTTCTGATTTCTATTTCCTGTTTGCTATCAATTCTGGTGAAAAAGGCAATTTTTAGATGTTAGAAGAATAATTGCACATGTTGATCCCCTTTTGGGGAACTTCTGAGGTCCTGAAAGAAGCTATAGTGGAGGCCCTGCCTCCCTCTTTCCCGTCCTGTAGAAGTGAATAAAGCTTGGCCTATGACTTCTGAAAAGGTAGTGTTCCCAGGCTTGGAATTTATTAGAAAGGTTTAGAGTTTACAGGACAAAGAGTTGGATTAATAGCAGTTTGTAGTGGAATCTCTGGAAATTACATGTTTTCCCCGTCAGAAAGTAGTGTTCCTATGAAATCTTCTGTAAAGTGAAGAAGCAATTACAGTTGACCCTTGAAAAACAGGAAGAAGGGGTGGGGATGGGCATTAGAAGTGCCAACCCCTCATGCAGTCAAACATCCATGTATAACTTTTGATTACCCCAAACCTTAGCTCCTGATAGCCTATTGTTGACTAAAAGCTTTACTGATGACATAAACAGTTGATTAACATATTTTTTGTTAATATGTATTATATACTGTATCCTTACAATAAAGTAAGCTAGATAAAATAATTAAAATCATAAGGAAGAGAAAATAAATTTACAGTATTTACTTAAAAAATTCTGCATAAAAGTAGACTCATTCAAACCTGTGGTGTTCAAGAGTCAACTGTACCATTAATTTATATGGAAAAATTTTAGACACCAAAAATACCCCACCAAATCATGCCAAACAGCACATAAAACCTAAAGATAACACAAAATAAAAGTAGTGCCACTCTGGCTGCTCAGGGTATGCACTACCTCTATCATGGCTAGCTATGAAACAAATGCTGATCCCTTTTTACCTTTCGCTTTTTTTCATGAAAACAAAAATCCTCTTTGGCTTTTTTTTCAGTTAGCAAAAACAAGTATGCATTAATGCAGGTATTTTGTGAAAGCAAAGTGGTGTAACATGAACTTTTGAAAAGCAAAGAGTAGCTGCAGTGGTTTTGTATAGGCATGATTGTGAGATGTTTTGTTGTGCAATAGTTTCAGTGAAATTCCTAAAATTATAACATTAAATAAATAAAATTTGAAAATACCTTGATAAATAGATAAGTGGTCACAACAAAATAAGTTATACATATTGTATATGAAAAGCAATCAACCTGGAAGAAAAATAAACTAATATAATCTATGGAAGGAGTAATTTACTATATTGCAGAAGAAAAAGATCTAGATTTCAAAGTTGATACACAGGCCAGAAACACAGAACCATATCTAATAAGCAAGCATGTCAAAGGTATATAAAAAGAAATTTACCAGGTAAAAACTATGACTTAATCCTCTTAACACTGACCTATGTCAGATCTTTGTTGGAGATTCTCATCTACCATTGACTTTTTACAGCTTAAAGGGATCCTCAGAACCATGAAGAATATTGGAAAGTTGGAGCTTGTGATGGTTGTGGCAGTGGGAGACTAAGAGAACAGTTATTTATTGTGAGAAGAAATGGTTGGAGGAGAGTTGAGAAGAGTCATGTGCGAAAAAATTTTCTTAGTTGATTATGAGCAAGTATCTGTTAGAGACGGAATTAGAACTAAAGCCTCATTTTAGCTTGAAGAATGAAAGTCAGAAATTCATCTGTTGAAATGGTTTATGTGGCCTTCCTAAAATGAGATCCTGGAAAAGCAGTAAGGGGAGTAGATGGATTGACCTATCAAGAATCTGCTGTGAAAATATTCTTACCATGCTCATACTGGGAGTAAGAAAAATGGTTATCTATTGAGTTCATGGCCTAAGTGATAGCAGAAAATTGTAGAGTAATCATAGCTTTAAAGAATTGTTGCTTTGGCTGATTTATTAGGCTCTCTTCTGTGTGCCCTTATATAAGAACTTGCACTCTCTATGGCGACTAAAGATTATTATGAGACAAAGCAACCAATTGTCAGCTCTTGCCTCCTACTACAAGTAGCTGTCAACATATGACAAGAAATTTTGGTTGTAGTTTTCTTAAGCAAGTAACTAAAAGTTAAAATGTCCTAATATATCATCAACCTCTTAAATACATTTAATCAGTTTGAAAAATGTTGATGAAAGTCAGGTATTCAGGCAACATTTATTTTATTTTATGTACGGAGTGCTGTGCTAGGCATGTTGACATGTTATAGTACCTACCTCATAAAGTTGTTACAAAGATAAATCGTTTAATATTTGTAAGTCCTATAGGACAGTGCACTTAGCAAACATTGATTGCATGTTAAACAAATTAATATGAAATTTTACAGAAGTGCAAACTTTTCTTACAGAATAGTAATTTTATTGTATTTGGTGGAAATGAATTAAGCATTTGTACTTTTTAGAGATACGAAGTAGGAAATAAGTTTACGTGCAGTTCTGTTTAGGATTTAACATGTAATTGTGTTACACAGTAAAAAATACAAAAGCAAAAACCCCCACATCTGTTCAACGCATAATTTGTAGCTAAGAGCCCAGCCCAGGATTTTGTAATTAATGAGACTTAATGGTCTTCGGCTATTAGAAATTTACGTGGGAGTTTTAAATCCTCCTGAGATGGATTACCTCATTTATGACAGATGGCCAAAATACTGAAATGATTACTTTACTTATGTGCATAAATGAATATTATTAGAGATTTTTAAAATATTTTGAGTTATAGATGGTGATTATGATTTTCAAAGTAAACAGTTAAGAACATTATTAATTTTTATAGTAATATTAAGTGGATTGCTTTAGTATTGAAATTAGAAAATCAAAGTACTTGAAATAGTGTCTTTTCTCAAACTCTTATCTTTTATTTTAGTCTTCAGGAGAGGAGGGCATAAAATGAAAACACCTAGACAAAAATTAAAGCATTGGATACTTCCAGTGTCTACTTACCATAAAAATCAAACTGTTTAGCCATTACTTAATGTGATAGTTACAAGTTTTCCATTTGAGATGGCACATAAAGTAATGTGCTGTGTCTGGGTGGGACTGGAGTAAATATTTAATGGTTATTGTTGCAAATCTCATTTCATAGATTCTAGCAAATTTCCAGCTGTCAAGATTTTGTTCATAACTGTGTCAGAAACCAATGTTTCTTTTTAAACTATGTAAATACTAACAGATATTTGAATTGATCAATGAGGAGTTAAATTATAAGCCATTAAGTTTTCTTTTTTAAAAAAATATCCTTGCCTGAGGGCATGCTTATTGATTTTAGAGGGAGGGAGAGAAACATTAATGCGACGGAGAAACATCCTTCTGTTACCTCTTGTACACTCCCAGACTGGGACTGAAACAGGACCGAACCCGCAACCTAGGCATGTGGTCTGACCCAGAATCAAACCTGTGACTTTTCAGTTTACTGGATCACACTCAACCAACTGAACCACACCAGCCAGGCCCATAACCCAATAAGTCATTTAATGAGAGTAATCAAAAGAGAAGGCTATGGTGGAGGTTGGGATTGATGCACTATTTGAGAGTAAGGGGTTTAGTTAAGGAGACTGGGTAACTGACTACAGAGTCTACTTTATTAGTGCCCAGAGTCACACGATACCAGAAAGGGGCTGAGGTCTAGAGAAGGAAGATGTGAATTTTGGAAGATAGGATGTTATGCTGATTCACTCAGCTACTCACTGCAGAAACTTTTGAGAACCAACTCCTCCATTTTTTTAAGAAAAAAAAATTATTCTCTTAAGTGTTCTATCTCTAGACTCATTAAGAATCAACCCTTTTGTCAGCGATTGTCTCATAGATGGTATATAAAATCTATTTCATGTAACAAGTGGAGAGGTGAGAGCCAGAGAAGTTCCTAAATCCAAATTTAGTTGATGTTGGTCTTGTACATAGAACTATCACTGACATTTTGAGTGTTGTTTATATTAACTTACTTATTATGAATTCTTCCTGTTTTCCATCAGGATGATAGATAAGGTTTAAGGTATAGGAAATTAAGGCAGAGATTCTCAACTGGTTTGCAAAAAATTTTAAAATATGCAGTACTTGACTATTTAGTCAGGGGCACTGACCCTTTTTCCCCTTAGGTTGCCGAATTTAAAAAATGACAACAGCCAAAAGCAATAGCTGTCTGGTGTGAGTGAATCAAAGTTATACCTATTTTTTTTTTTGGTCAGATCAGCATAAAGTATAATATATTTTTGGTATGCCTCAGAATCTTAGTAGTTACCTTATGTGTACCATGAGATGAGAAAGGTTGAAAATTGCCATACTAGGCTAAAGAGAAGCACTTTTTTATTTTTGCCTTTGAAATTACCATTTTTTAAGTATATTTTATTGATTATGCTATTACAGTTGTCCCATTTTTTCTCCTCTTTATTCCCTTCCATCCTGTACCCACCCCCCCCAGCATTACCCTCCCTTAGTTCATGTACATGGGTTGTACATATAAGTTCTTTGGCTTCTCCATTTCCTATACTATTATTAACCTTCCCCTGTCTATTATGTACCTACCAATTATGCTTCTCGTTCTTTTTTCTCCCATTCTCCCACCACCACCTCCTTCTCACTGCTAGCCTTCCATGTGATCTCCGTTTCTGTGATTCTGTTTCTGTTCTAGTCCTTTACTTAGTTTTTGTTTTTTACATTCAGTTGTTGGTAGTTGTGAGTTTGTTGACATTTTACTCTTCATAGTTTTGATCATCTTCTTTTTCTTAGATTAGTCCCTTTAACATTTCATGTAATAAGGGTTTGGTGATGAGGAACTCCTTTCACTTTACCTTGTCTGGGAAGCACTTTCTCTGCCCTTCCATTCTAAATGATAGCTTTGCTGGATAGAGTGATCTTGGATGTAGAGCCTTGCGTTTCATGATTTTGAAAACTTCTTGCCAGCCCCTTCTTGCCTGTAAGGTCTCTTTTGAGAAATCAGCTGATAGTCTTACAGGAATTCCTTTATAGGCAACTCTTTCCTTTTCTGTTGCTACTTTTAAGATTCTCTCTTTATCTTTAATCTTGGGTAATGTAATTATGATGTGCCTTGGTGTGTCTCTTCTTGGACCCAGCTTCTTTGGGACTCTCTGAGTGTCCTGGACTTGTATATCTAGTTCCTTCGTCGGATAGAGGAAGTTTCCCTTCATTATTATTTCAAATAAGTTTTCAATTTCTTGCTCTTGCTCTTCTCCTTCTGGCACTCCTAGGATTCAGATGTTGGTATGTTTAAAGTTGTCCTGGTGGTTCCTCAGCCTCTCCTCATTTTTTTTGAATTCTTGTTTCTTCATTCTGTTCCGATTGAATATTTATTTCTTCCTTCTGCTCCGAATCATTTGAGTCCCAATTTTCTTCCCTTTGCTGTTGGTTCCCTGTGTGTTTTTCTTTATTTCACTTTGTATAGACTTCTTCTTTTATTTTGCGACCTATTCAGTCATTTCTGTGAACATCCTGATTACCAGTGTTTTGAACTCTGCATCTGATAGATTGTCTCTTTCCTTGTCGCTTAGTTCCTTTTTTTTTTTTTTTTTTTTTTTTTTTTGGAGTTTTGATCTGCTCTTTCCTTTGGACCATATTTCTTTGTCTTGGCCCCTGTTATGCTGTAAGGGGTGGAGCCTTAGGTATTTGCCAGGGCAGGGCAACCCACTTAGCTGCTTGTGGAGCTGTTGGTGGATGAGGGGTCAGAGAAGGAACAGTGCTGCTTGCTAGCTTCCTTGCCTGTGGTTCCCACTCTATGTCACTTCCCCTGCTCCCCACAAGCAAATTTGGCCCTTCTGGTGCCAATTCCCTGGTGGGTGGGTTTGTGTACATTGTAGGATCCTGTGGGTCTCTACAACGAACACTCCTGTGAGATGGAGAGTTTCTCCCCCTGCTACAACCCCCACAGGCTTTTATGGTCAGATGTTTTGAGGCTTTAGTGTCCTGTGCTGGAATCCTGGGTTCCGCAGTCTGTCTCGCTCCCCAGTTGTTCCTCCCGGTTTGTCCACACGCGAATGTGGGATATCCCAGTCTGCCAGCCACCTCCTCACCCACCTGGCCTGTTGCCTTGCTGCCTGTCGTCTCCCCCTCCCCCCCACCGCACCAGGCTGGATGCAAAGTTCTTTTTTTAACTCCTTGGTTGTTGGACTTGGATACAGTTTGATTTTCTGGCAGTTCTGGTTGTTTTTTTAAATTTTTAAATTGGTGGTTATCCTTCTTTTGGTTGTGTGAGGAAGCAAAATGTGTCTACTTATGTGTCCATCTTGGCTGGAAACTCCTGAATTACCATTTTTTTCTGTTCGATTTTTTTCATTGCAGTGAAATTTCATATTAGACTTTATTTCTGTATGCTTAAGAAGAGACAATTGAAAAGTAAAAAGAATACAGGGATATTTCTGCATGGATGAATTATTGTCATCATGTTCTCGACCCTGTTTTTATTGTCCTTCTACTCTTAAACATACCATTTCGGTGTGGTTGGGATCATCACAAAACCCCATACAAAAATCTCACTATGATGCCAATCATCACCTTTATTTTCTAGAGGCAGATTTTGTGTTTTAGAAATTCAAAATGACTCAGACTGTTCCATTATGCAATTATTTTGTGGAAAGAATTTGATCTAAAGTTTGTAGGTCATGACTTACACAAAAACAAAACAACCTAAAAAAATCAGATCCATAAACACAATTGGTGTAACATTTATAAACGTTTCAGCAATAGGGTCTGCCATGTGCAGCTTAATATGTTTGGAAACTAAAAAAGAACTTCATTCCAGTTGCTGCTGTTTAAAAATGTTTCTATATTTTAAAAAAAAGACAAAAGGTCAAAATATAAACACATGTTCCACATAAAAGTGAAGCCAAGAAGATATACTGTATACAGTTATTCCGGTATCTGTTTGGCAAGGGACTGACATTGTTTAATTTACATTAGCTGTTCCAAGACAAAATAGTTCATGGCAGTGATATTAAGGGGAATTTTTTTTTTTTGGATTAAAAAAAGAGAGGAAAAAAGCTTCCACTTGTTTAAATACATTTCAGACCCCAAAAGCATAATTCCAAAAGGCTATCTAAATTAAAACATGACTCAGCTGTTTCATTTCAGTTACTGTAGAAAGCTAATGTTTGTTAAATGATACTGTTTTTATTTAATAATTGTTGACATTTTGGGTGCTTAAGAACAAGACATTGAAAAAATGCTGGTTATACATATTTAGCACCCCCGCCTCCCGCCACCCAAAGTAAGTGGTATAGTTAGGACTTGAACCCCATAGTCTTAATTCAGAGCCTATCCCCTTAACCATGGGACATGTACTTCATTTTCAGTAATTTTTACAGGGTAATATGGTTGGAAAAAAACACATCAAAAAGTAAACTACCTACTTTTCTTTCTAAAAATTTTCATTCTAGTCCAGCATTGATCTATCTGTTTTACAGTTTTTCTCTGTCTGTTACACCCAAATTAGCACTTAGTATATAGTACTTCAAAAACTCAAGATAATGTTTATTTTTAGAAGTAGCACCTCATATACTCAACTGTTTTAATTCTCAAAATTTTTTTGATTATGTACCCTCATTAGCAAAATATATTTGAATATGCACTCCCAATATATGTATTTATAAATTTTATACATGTACCAGTATATTAGTTTATTATGTAGATGATAAAGCCTCCCAGAATATAAATTTTGAAAATAAAAAGTAATGGTAAACAAGTTCTGATTTTTCCAATACACCAAAGGGTCACCTTATACTCTGCCTGGAGTGCATGAACCAATTTTGTAGACCACAGCTCTGAACAACACAACACAACTCAATACTCTATTAATATATAAGATAGCATGATCAACTTTGGTTTCCTGATTTAAGCTGTTAGGTTATAAAGGACCTGCACATAGGCAGGGTTACTGTGTGTTCGCGTGCTTTTTGAAATGGACATTCATTAGGTTAGTTGTTTGACTCAACAGAAGTGTGGAAGAATAGAGGAAATCCTGTTTTGTTTTGTTTTTTTTAAAAAAGGAAATAAAACCAAAACTCTGGTAGGGAAGATCCAGGTCTTTTCTTAAACTTGTATTCCTGTCTTCACCTTGAACTCCACCCTAGATTATGGAGCACCAATATTCTTGATGCAAATTTTGGGGATGGACAAAAGGAATCATATCATATTATAGGTGTTTAAGAATCTCTAAAGCATGGAAGAGACATGCTTTATTCATATTCTCACTGACAATTGGAATTAGAAGAAAATCTAAGCTTAAAGAGGTTAAAAGAAACGCAGTTTCATGGAGTAGCTCTCTCAGAAGATGACATCTGGTTAGGAGGGAGACTTTTCACTGTCTCCTTTTTTGTCTTTTGAAAAAATGTTTATCATATACTTATATTACCTATTAAATGCATTTTAACTGTAAAGAGACATGAAGAAAAGGCGATTCTTTTGTAAATATTCATTAAATAGTCATTAACACACAATCTGTAGAAGCACATCACATTTTAACTGATATAACTAAACATTGTTACATAAGTTATTCTGGTCCTGACTGCCCAGTCCTCTTTCCTTAACTTGCTGCTGAATCCCACTCTTTCTTAAAGGCTAGCTTACGTTGCACCCTACCAGAAATTTTTGCAGGGTTTTCTGGTTGACATTAATGGTATCAATATGACAGTACGAACATGCCTTACATCAGAGTAAGCTTTGCAGATGTCAGGTGTCCTCACCACAGGCAGGCAGGAAAATGCAGGAATATGCTCTCTCTTGGTTTTCCTGTGTGCACTGCACTTTGCCCACAGTAGGTGCTCAAATATACTCTAAACTTAGTTGAAAATTGTCTAAATGATGATAAATGTCTGACACGTGTATTTCTAACGTGATTGAAACCCTCTTACACATGTAAATTTTAACAGTCTCCTAATAATTCTTCACATAAATAAGTTTTAAAATGTTTACATGAAATATAATAGCCTTAGCCTATTCAGTTTCATAGATTTAGATTTCATTTTATTAAAAATGAGGCAGTATTATATATAGGCCTGATATTTGTCCAATTTGCAAAATACAAAGAACATAGGTATATAGGCTTATCTTGCTGGTAAGTAGTTCACATTCTAATCTAGGAGACATTCTGAGATACCTAAATTTACCATGTTACCTCTTCTGCTTATATGGGTTTCATGCCAAATCTAAAACTTGCATGTTGCCATGAACCTTCTGTATTGAATGACTCCTGTCCATCCCTGAAGGCTCTCATGCTCTTTGGAGCCCTCTAGTTTTTCTTCTCGCTCCAGCAGAAGACTCCCTTTATTTAAGATTCAGATTAACACCTCTACCTGCTTAGCAACCACCTCTGCTTATGTGTCCTTCAGGCACCTATGAATAATTTTATCCTAAACAGAATGTGTTATCTTCTGCCTCAGTTGTTATTCTTTCCTGTGCATACTCCTGTTATTCTTTTTTATTTTTTTGTCCATTAGTTAGAGCCCATATCCTCTGCCTCATACTTCTTAAACCTGGTCGTTTATGGAAAACAAGTATTGCTTTTAGTTGCTGAAATTTTAAGAGTGGTGACAGGAAAAATTAGAAACAATAAAAACTTTTAAAAAAAAGACCTCACTTTGGCATGGACTCTGGATTTGAATCCCAGCTCTACCATTTATAACATGTGGAACCTTGAGCAAGTTACTTTATCATCTGTGCTTCAATTTCCTCATCTGTGAAATGGGAATAATGATAGTATGTACCTCAGAGGGTTGCTTTGAGAATTGAATGACTTAATACTGTCTGGCATATACTCATTATTATGAGATTGTTAAAGAATGGAGGGAGGGGGAAAGAGGGAGGGAAAGGAAGAGTAAGTGTTAGACATCAGTGAGAATATGACAGTTTTAAAAAATGAAGTTTGATTGGAAATATAAGAAATGAGAACTTGCTTTCAATGCAGTATGGTAATGGCGAGTTTTTTAAAAAGCTCTTAATGAGCCCCAGGTGGCTCCGTTGGTTGGTGCTTTGTCCTGTACACCAAAGATCATGGGTTCAGTTCCTGGACAGGGCACATACCTAGGTTTCGGGTTTGACCAAGGTTGGGGCACATATGGTAGGCAACTGATTGATGTCTCCCTGTCTCTCTCTTTTTCAAATCAACAAACATACCGTTGGATGAGTATTTTAAAAAAGCTATTAATGAAAAATATGAAAATAGTCTTTAGGTTTTTGAGCTGATTCAAACTTAAAAAAACTCCTTTAATTTCAGTCCCTCCTTTAATTACATTTGAAATGCAAGGCAAATAATCTGACTTTAAAAAAAAATTAAAAAGAAACAAACAATAGTATAAAGCTTTGCTTTGTTTTTGTACCATCCCCTACCTTGAGAATCAGTGTTTGACAGAATAAACAAACTTGTGTGTACAAAATCCTGAAGTTTATAGTTTTATTTAAGTTTTAACAAATCATTTTAAAACACCCTAGGAAATAGAGGTAGGAATATTGAAAATAGAGGTAGGATTTATTTAAATTAGGCAGATGTTTATAGTAAAAACATTACTATGTGTCTGAAATAGAAATTAATTGGAAAAATTTAGTTGCATTAAATTGACAGCTTGTTGCTGTCTCCTCATGTCATAATATTTATGAAAGTAAGCTCAGGGTGGGACAAATTTATACCTAAGTTTTACATTAGAATGATGTTTTTATTTCAAAAACCAATAATTCTGTATTTGCTTCACTATAAATTGCTAGCTTAATAGATTGATAGAAGGAAAAAAAAGGGAGTCATTTTAATTTTAATTTTTAAAACTTTATTATAAAGGTTAGAGAAATTTTTTTTTGCATTTTTTACTTTTATTAAGTATATTTTATTGATTGTGCTATTACAGTTGTCCCATATTTTTCTCCCTTTTATCCCCCTCTGCCCTGCATACCCTCTTCCTCCAGCATTCCACCCGCCCCAGTTGATGTCCATGAGTCGTACATATAAGTTCTTTGGCTTCTCCATTTCCTATGCTATTCTTAACCTCCCCCTGTCTGTTTTGTACCTACCAGTTATGCTTCTTATTCCTTGTACCTTTTCCCCTCATTCTTCCCCCTCCTTTGCTGCTAACTGTCCATGTGATCTCCATTTTTGTGATTCTGTTCCTGTTCTAGTCCTTTGCTTAGTTTTTGTTTTTTACGTTCAGTTGTTGATAGCTGTGAGTTTGTTGTCATTTTACTCTTCATAGTTTTGATCATCATCTTTTTCTTAGATTAGTCCCTTTAACATTTCATGTAATAAGGGTTTGGTGATGAGGAACTCCTTTCACTTTACCTTGTCTGGGAAGCACTTTCTCTGCCCTTCCATTCTAAATGATAGCTTTGCTGGATAGAGTGATCTTGGATGTAGAGCCTTGCGTTTCATGATTTTGAAAACTTCTTGCCAGCCCCTTCTTGCCTGTAAGGTCTCTTTTGAGAAATCAGCTGATAGTCTTACAGGAATTCCTTTATAGGCAACTCTTTCCTTTTCTGTTGCTACTTTTAAGATTCTCTCTTTATCTTTAATCTTGGGTAATGTAATTATGATGTGCCTTGGTGTGTCTCTTCTTGGACCCAGCTTCTTTGGGACTCTCTGAGTGTCCTGGACTTGTATATCTAGTTCCTTCGTCGGATAGAGGAAGTTTCCCTTCATTATTATTTCAAATAAGTTTTCAATTTCTTGCTCTTGCTCTTCTCCTTCTGGCACTCCTAGGATTCAGATGTTAGTATGTTTAAAGTTGTCCTGGTGGTTCCTCAGCCTCTCCTCATGGTTTTGAATTCTTGTTTCTTCATTCTGTTCCGATTGAATATTTGTTTCTTCCTTTTGTTCCAAATCATTGATTTGAGTCCCAGATTCCTTCCCTTCACTGTTGGTTCCCTCTGTATTTTTCTTTATTTCACTTTGTATAGCCTTCCACTTTTTCCTTTTCTTTTGCAACCATACTCAATCATTTCTGTGAGCATCCTGATTACCAGTGTTTTGAACTCTGCATCTGATAGTTTTGTTCTCTCCTCATTGCTTAGTTCTTTTTCTGGAGTCTTGATCTCTTCTCTCATTTGGGCCATATTTCTTCATCTTGGTGCCCTTGTTAGGTTGTAAGGGGTGGAGCCTTAGGTATTCGCCAGGGCTGGGCAACCTACTTAGCTGCGTTGTGGTCCTTTATTGTGGAGAAGGGGTCAGAGAGGGAACAATGCTGCTTGCTTGGTTCCTTTCCTGCTTTCAGTCACTTCCCCTGATAACCACAAGCATATGTGCCCTTTGAGGTGCTGATTCCTGGGCCGGGGGGCTTGTGTACATTCTAGGACCTTGTGAATTCTCCCTAATGAACTCTCTCATGAGACTGGGAGTTTCTCCCGAAAGGCAGTCCTTTTATGGTTTTAACAGTTTTTATAGAGTTCTTTACAGGTCTTTGATTTCTTATTTGATTGTCATTAACAACGGTTTATCAACTATGTAACAATAGGATGTTTGATTCTTAATAATTCCTTAAAATAATTTCCTTATAATTCCTTTAAAGAAAAACAAAAGAATTTTAGTGTTTGAGTTTTAACATTCATTTGTAAAAAGAATGTTTTTAAAAAAATATTTTAGGAACACATTTAGCATTAAAAGGGTACAGAGTTTCAGTTAATGCAAGGTGAATGAGTTCTGTAGATCTAATGTACAGCATGGAGACAACAGTTACCAAAACTGTATTATGTCCTTGAAGTTTCCTAAGAGGTAGATCGTAAATTAAATCGTCACACACCACACACACAATGGTACTATGTAGAGTGACAATTTTTAGCTTGATTGTGAAGATAATTTCACATTGTATGCATATATCAAAATATCAAATTGTATATCTTAAATACGTACAACTTTTATATGTCTAAGATGATAGTTAAGAAATTAGAACTAATCTGGTTGGGCTGATGATAATAGCATTAGAGCACAGCAAGAAATTTTTATTTGCCAAAACCAACTAGTGCAGAACATTTCTCTTTTTTTAAAGTGTGAGATATTTCCAATATACAGAAAGGAACAGAGACTAAATAAAGAATACTCATGTAAGCCATCCCTTAGCTCTTAACAAATTTTAACATTTTAGCACTTCAGGTCTTTTTCTTTTAAGAAAATACCATGTGCAGTAGAAGCTCCCTCTCTTACCCCATTTTCTTAAATTTCTTCTCCATAGATAACTACCACTATAAATTAGTGTTTAAATTTGGTGTTTATATTTCCAATGCATGGTTTTGTACTACAACTACGTAGTCATTTAATTTTATCCAAAGATTAGAAAGAGTGTTATTTTTCTTATTTTCAAAGTTTTTTAGTTGTGCCACTTACAAAAATTTCATTTATATAAATTAATCATCTTTCTGTTTGTTTTTGAGAACATTGTTTGTGATGATGTTATATTGATTCCTTAAACTCTAGTTCATTTATTTTAAACTATGTGATACATCCTTGTATAAATAGACACTTTATACATTCTTTAATAAGTGTTTTGATTATATCCAATTTGTTGTTATTAGAGTGCTATAGCAAACATTGTGTGTGTGTGTTATACAGATGTACTAATGTTTTAAAGGGGGATATCAAAGTATTATGTGGGGACCCTTGGAGGACCATTTCCCTCTCACTCCTAGACCTTTCTAGAGAGCCTATGAGGTGAAAACTATATCACTACTAATAATAATGTTTTTTGCCTTTTCTCCACCTCTCGTTCTCTCATATAGTAGAGTTCTCCAGAGAATATTTGGTGTATGAAAATTGCAACAGATCGGAATGCAGAAGCATATGAGAACCCAACTGTCTTCTATTATAATAGATTTGCAAAAATGTAAAAAAAAAAATCATTCTTTTTATTTAATTTTGTTTATTATTTTTTATAAAAATATGTAATTGTTTTGTTGCTTTTAAATAAAATAATTTTTAAACTTTATTACTTTTTATTTATAATACAATAAATGTCGATGGATATAACCCATAAAAGCAAATAATTTTTAAGAGTATAAAGAGGCTTTGAGACCAAAAAGTTTGAGGGCTGCTATGCTAGGGAGTATACCTATGTGTGGAAAGGCTAGTTGTAGGGGATGCACAGATTTAACTGCATGTCATACTGCCATATTTGTTCTGCAAGGTTGTTACACCACTCTGCTTTCTCAGCAGCTATATGAGTTCCTGGTTCTCCACATTCAAACTATTTGATTTTGTTAGATTTTTGCAAAAAAGAAGCTTTGAGAATAGGATGGATGTTACATGGAATATCATTATGAATTGAATTTGTTTTTCCCTGATTACTAGTGATGGTTAGCATTTTTTCATGTTCATTGGCCATATTTGTAGTTTATCTTCTGTGAAAAATATTTTTCTTCTTATTTGCCATTTTTCCTGTCTAATTGATTGTGTTTTTCATATTGAGTTTTAGGAGGGTCTCCCTCCTCTCCCCTCCCTCTCTCCCTCCCCCTCCCCTCTCTCCCCTCCCCCTCCCTCCCCCTCCCCTCCCCTCCCCCTCCCCTCCCCCTCCCCTCCCCTCCCCCTCCCCCTCCCCCTCCCCTCCCCTCCCCTCCCCTCCCTCCCCTCCCCCCCCCCTCCCCTTCCCTCTCTCCCCTTCCCTCCTCCTCCCCTCCTCTTCTTTCTTTCTTTCTTTCTTTCTTTCTTTCTTTCTTTCTTTCTTTCTTTCTTTCTTTCTCTTTCTTTCTTTCTTTCTTTCTTTCTTTCTTATATTCTGGTTACTAATCCTTTATTCATAATGCATTGAAAAAAATCTCATAGTCTTCAGTTTGTCCTTTCATTTTGTTTATGGTAACTTTGGTTGAGCATAGATTTCTTAATTTCAAAGTAGTTGAGTTTGTCCTTTTCTTTACACTTAGGCTTTTTATGCCTAAAGTAATCCATCTCTACCACAAATTTAAAGATTGAACCTCTTTTATTATAAATATTAAAGTCTTGAGTTTCAGACTCAAGGTTTTAGTCCACCTATAACATTTTTTTTGCATGATATGAGGTTTCTTTTTATAGTTGGGATTCTTTTCTATTACATATGAATCTTTATTTGTCATTATTGAGAATGTATAAAAGGAATTGTTAAAACTCAATAATAAGGAGCCCCTAATCTAATTGAGCAAAAGACTTGAAGAGTTCAGTAAAGAAGACAGAAGAATGGCCAATAAGCACATGGGATGCTGCTCAGTATTTTTAGTTATCAAGGAAATGAAAACTGAAACCACAATGAGATACCATTAAACATATGCAAGAATGGCTGAAATAAGACGATGTACCTTGTGTTGGTTAAGATATGCATCAATTGGAACTCTTGTATGTTGCCTGTGAAAGTATAAAATGGTACAAACACTTAGGAAACCTATGGGTTTTTTATAAAGTTAAATAATTACCTACCTGGGATTCAGCAATCCCACTCTAGTCATTTACTCAGGAGAAATGCATATGTTCACAAAAGGACTTGTATATAAATATTTACAGAGGATTTATTCAAAATAGCTCAAATTAGAAACAACCCAAATGTTCATCAGTAGGAGAGTGAATAAGCAAATTGTGGTTTATTCGTACAGTGGAATACTACTCAGCAATTAAAAAAAATGAACTGTTGATCATCTCAATAGCAAGAATAAATCTTACATTTATATCAAAATCAAAGGCAGGCAAAATTAAACTATGGTAGTAGGAGCCCTAACATGGCTTCCTATGAGATAGTGGGAACTGACTGCAAGGGCGCGCATGGAACCTTTCCAGGGTGTTGGAAATATTTTATATTTCGACTGGAGTGTTCATTACATGGGTGTATACATTTGTCAAAACTTATTAAATTGTGCATTTCGTTGTACATCAGTTTTTCACTTTGATTTAAAAAATTGGAAACATGGATGTCCTTGAAATTCCCTTTTCCATATTTTAATTGAAAAGCACCATTGCTTTCTGCACTGCTCTTGTGAAATTTTCATTATTTTTTTGTTGGACACTAACATCTGGGCTACATTTTCATAATTGTGGGGCATAAATGTGACTGCTTTTTGCTACTTGTATAGAAAGCCAAAGGCTAGTCCAGCTGTACTGTTTTAAAGCATATTTTATGTTTTCAGCAGGGCTGTATTTTAATTTATGGGTTTTATAAATTTTATACTTGTAGAAATGTCACATATTTGTCCACATAATCTTAGGTGTCAAGGGGAACCCCTGATATATTAATTTTTCATTGGCATTCAGCTTGTTGAACCTAATGTTTTATATCAAGCAGTGTTCTATGCCCTGGGAATACAGCAGTGAAGCAGACAGACAAGGAAGGACCCTGCCCTCAAAGACCTTATAGTCTAGTGTGGGAGGAAACACACAATAAAGATAATACACTAGAAACCTTTAGGGAGCACTGACTGCTATGAAGAAGATGAGACAGGAGAATGGGATTGCGAGGAACTGGAGGAGCTATTTCCAACTGGTTGTTCAGAGAAGGGCTTCCCAAGGAGCGACATTTGAGCTGAGACTGGAAAGCAGGAACAGTTTCATTCTATGATGGTATGGGGGAAAATTTTCTATAACTGTACTTTTATGGTTAGGCCAACCATAATCACATCCCCTGATTGTTTTCTCAGTACTTCATTTCAGAGTCCTTATATTTTTTCTTAATTACCCTTTTTTCGGTCTGTTTTGTTGTGACTTTATGGTTGTGAGAAAAGTTGACCTTTTAAGATTTTGGCTTTCATACTATTCTTAACTAATTTATTCTGTAGTGTTCACCCTTAGAAACAAACCATTAGTCTCCATAAATCTTCCCTTTGCACATATTTGACCATATAGTTTTAGAAAAGACAGTGTTAGCGTATGTAGAAGCAGAGATTGAATTTCTGTAGTTTTGACAACAGACTTCCTTTATCCCACTCCTCTAATGAACCACATTGTAAAATTCCTAAAAGTATTTGGGAGCCTTCATCTCAGAACTTTTATTGCATCAGCTCTGTGTAGATAAGCTTAGCTACCTTAGGATTCTTCTAACTGGAGCTATAATTTTTTTGTTGTTGTTGTTTCTAAGAGGGCATTTTTGGTAAACTTCCCATGAATTTTTAAAGAGTGAAGAATCAAGTTCATAAGCAAAAATAAGGAGTGTTTTATTCCCCCCTTATGTAGTAGTTACATGTTATTACTGTGATATTTTAAAATATCAGTTATATTTTGAGGACTTTGGTTCATGAATAGCAAGAATGAAAATATGTGATTTTGTAAAAGTTGTCCTTAAAGTTGACACTTTCTACAAGCTCAGGTGTATGTGTCATGTCACTCTGCCCTCCAGCCACGCTTCATTATGTCTAGGTGGGATGGACACTGAATTGCATGCCATATAATTAAAAAGGAAGAAGAAAATTGGTCCCCCAGATGTCTGCTTCTCAAACAGTTCCCATCATATCTGATCAGAAGTACGTGTAGAGTACATGGCTCATAATCTGTGTCGTTTTAGGAGCAAGACTGGGAGGCTTTGCTGAGCATCTCTCCAACTGTGGCTCAGTCCTAGTGCCCCAGAGCCCCTTCAGAGACTCAAAGTGTCTGGAAACCAACTCAGAGGTTTGCAGGACAGTGGCAACTAGAGTGTCTCTAAGTAGTACTTGTAAATGTGGTCGAAGTTCATCGTCTTTTAACAAAAATGTAGACTATAAGTGATTGTTTTCAATATCAGGAATTAAACGTATAAAAAGTTTGAAAATCATTTTAGGTTAATTAGCAAAATATTTCAGGTTTTGTTTATTTGCTTCTCTGCTATCGATCTTTTAAAAAAGTTAATTCAAGAGTGAGCTGTATTTCACTTTTAATTCTTGAAGTATGGACATAAGAGAAATTAATTTATTCTGAGCTAAGTATTTGCTCTGTTAAAAACAATTAGTTTATGTGGTTTCAATTTGCGTAACTTCTAGTATCTTTTATTTAGACAATTAACAGATTCAGAAAGCGTTTATTTCTGGAAAAGGCGACTAATAGGATAGGGGTGCTCATTACATCTCACTTCAGGGTATATGACCGCTTTTCTGCATAAAGCCTCTTTAACTAATGTGGCTTCAGTACAGATAGGCTGTGTGTGTACACATATATGTTTAATGACCACAGATCATGATTCTGGGCTGTTATTTTTTTTAACTTGGAACTTCTTTCCCAGAATTTGCTGCATGTACCTCTATACCCTGGCCTTCCTTCTTGAAGACCAAACTCAGAGGTTTGTGCTTTCAACTGACTGCTTTTGTTTTCATAGAATTTAAGTTTTTAGTTTTATACAGAATTTCTCTTCATCTAATTTTTTTGGTTAGGTAACTCATTGTGTGGTGTATACCCTTGCAGTCACTGAATTTGAAAATACAACTGGCATTCATCAAGCTCTTCAGAGGCAGGGATTCCATTAACATAACATTTCCAGCGTTGAGCATCTGCATTCCATAAAGCAGTAAAATAAGTGGGACAAGGAGCTTGCTCTGTTTACCTCCCAAAGTTTATTGATTCATGCCGCAGGTATTTACTTAGGCCTCTGCTCTGCTGGGTACTTCTTAGGCTTTGGGCACAAAGCAGTTGGAAGATTAGCAGGTCCTGCTGGCGCCAGTGGAGTCACAGGTGCAGGAGGCTTTAGGAATAGAGAGGCTCATTCAGTTCACCTCAAGTCATGGAGGATTTTTCTTGTAAGAATATTTCAGGATTACAGGTACACTTCTAGGTCTCCTGGGCGGAGAGGAATTAAGACCAATCTAGTGGACTATGTTTGTGAACTGAGGGGGTTTCTGGTTCAACAAGCATGAAAATCTTCATAGGACACAGGACTCTCAGTTTTCCACTGCAGTGGCATTTAGAAGAAAGTTGAAGCTATGTAAATAATTCTGCATTTTTATTGAAGATTCACTAAGATCTTAGGTTGTATCTCTAAACTGTTAGCAGTTTAGTGTATTTTTAAGTCATGTTTCATGTTTCTCCAGGAATATAATGCATTTCCTATATTTTTCCTTCTATATTATCCTGGTTGCTAGTACTGATTTTGTTTTTTTGTGTTTTGTGGGGGGAGGGTGTAAATACATTCACAGAACATTTATAGATAGGAAACTCTAAAGGTGAAAGCTTTATTTGACTTGTCACATTTTAAAACATTATCTATTAACTTTTTTTTTGTGAATTTGTACTGCTGCTTACTTTGTGTGTGTTAAAAATGGTAATGTTAAAATTGATAACAGTAGCTCACAATAAATAAACATCAATCTCTTACATTTGAATAGGAATATATACTTTAGAGGCACTTCCAAAAACATTTATATTTTACCTTCATAACCTACCTGCCTGAAAGAAGGAAGGCAGGTTTTTTCATAAGTTGAGAATTTAAGTTAAAGTTACCTGATTCATCCAAGGTTTCACAGAAGACAGTGGGGCCAGTAGTGGATGGAGCCTTAGCCTCCTGACTCCAGTTGGTACCCTACCCTGGCTCTCATCCTTGATCACCAGTGGTAGGGAATGTCAGGAGTGCCCTTCTTTACCTTCCTCTTGTTCCCTTCCCTCTACTGGGGCTCCCGAGAGAGAATACCAGGCATACCTCACCCAGACGTACATTGCTGTATATCTCCCTTGGTAGCTTAAACAAAAAATATAGAATAATTGTGAAGGTTACTATTAGCTTGCCAAAAGTTGGAAAAGAAATGTGTATTTCATCCCTGCAAGTAGACATGGAGGAATGTTGATATGAGGGATTGCATTTTTGGTAATTGTCAATACCCCCAGTTTACCTTGGCTACTGTGTACCACTTGTCTGGGGCAATAATCTTCTGAACTGCCTGGTCCAGTGTCCTGTTTACTATTGGGAAGTGAAAATCATAGTCATGTAACCTATCTACCCACAATTTAAACAATTGATATAATTTATAGCAAAAATAGGAGAAATAAAGCAATTTATAGGAAGTAAAACGTATATTGGTAGGTATGTACATCAATATGTACATAAGAAGGCATAATGTAGTCAGATTTTCCCACTTCCACGTGAACTCAGTAAGAATATGAAGTGGCATTGCAGCTGTGACATGATTTTTTGAAATGATGAATGTCTTTTATTAAAATTCCAAACAAAACAAAATACATGCCCCCCACCCCAAATTCCTTTAATTTATGTTGTAGTTGTGTTGTGGAAAATTTGATGTATATCAAAACTGTATAAAATAATGTTTACATAAAGCAGTGTTCGGATCTAGGCTCAGATGGTTACAAACTGACTTTTTTGCAACATGACTGTCCAGTTGGATATTTGAAAATAGAATAGGACAAAAATTGTGGGATTCAGGACAGTTTTTTGTTATACAGGACTGTCCTGTATGTCACATGCCAAGGATGTCTTCTAAATTATGGTGACAATGAAAAAATTGCCCCCACAAATTCAGAATATACCTTCTAGATGACAGTGCCACTTGTGTTGAAAATCTCTGCCTTAAACACTTCAGAAAGACACAGAAACTTAAGGGATCCCAAGAGATCAAAGATTTCCCAACATCTCAAACTGGAAGCTTGTAGTGCAGTGTCGTGCTCTAGAGAGGCTAGAGAGGCAGGAGGAGAAAGTCTATCCTCTTTTTTCCCCCAGGCTAAGTTATGTTTTTTGCCTTCATCTTGCCTTTATCAGGCTGGACGGTACTATCCTGCATCCCTGTGGTTGAAACTTTTTGCATCCCCTCCGTTGCGCGCCCTTGTAGCTTTCTGGGGAGGCTTTCTTTAGGCAGCTTCTGAAGGAAATGTGAAAAATTGGTTTGGAAGTATCTAAGAAAACTGATAGAAGTGTAAATATATGTAACATACAGCTTACCCAATTAAAGGCTTTTATGTACATAATTTGTGATTTTGCAAATATATGGCTAAATTATTTTTGTACATAAATTATGAGAATTTTATCTCTATTAATTTGGGGTATAAAATTTTGCTATAATTTTGCCTTGGACCTATAAACTGCAGTATTTTGATAATTGGGTTTGTTAATTATTTCACAAAGTTAATCTTTAATAACGATGGAAATCAATACAGAGGGATTTCAGGAATCAATAATTTTGCTTTCTGTTCTTTGTGAGACAGCATTTTGGTGATTGGTGTACATAAGTTTAGATTCTCCATCTTCTATAGGGTGGCTCTGTGGTGTAAAACAAATTAATCAATATCTCTGAGCCTTACTGTAACTTGTCTTTATCAGTAATATGGTGATGCTGATATTTAATAACCTGGTTGCAAGGACTTATGTAAAACACCTGATGCAGTTTTCTCCTAGAACTTACTTGTTACTGTGCATTCATATTTTTCATGCAGTATAGAATAGGGCTGATAAAAATTTTAAGTGTTTTTTACTTAACCTGTTTCCATAATGTAAACAATTTTTATTATTACTGTTTTGAAAATACTGAAGTTTTAAAAAGTATTACAATAGGCCCGTGACACTCTGCCACTAAATGTACTGTATAGTATTTGATGTGATTTCTGTACATAATACGGACAACAAGTTTACCTACTTCTCTCAAGAAACAAAGTTTTTAAAAACCTCTCTTGTTGACATAACTAAAACCAAAACCAAGAAGAAACAGCAGGGTGCGTTGAGTCTGGGGAGTGGGATCATGATAGGCTTAGAATTGAGTGGCACGCTCACACACACCAGCGTGAGAGTGCAGCCTTCAGTATATAGATTTGTATGCCTTGGACCTTTGGGTTATACAGAAATTGCAAAGGCACATAGCTTAAATTTGAGAATATTGAGGCTATATTGTCCTTCACCTAATAATGATTTCAGTATACATGGACATTTTAAATTTTGTTTCCTAATTTTTTTCATTGTAAAAATAATGCTGCTGAATAATTACATATACATTGCTTTTTTCTTTCTCTAATGGTATTTTGTTTTTAATTATTTATTGTTTTTTTTTCTTTTTTTAGAGAGGAAGGGGAGAGAGAGAGAAGCAGAAAAAGAGAGAGGGACATCAATTTGTTGTTGCACTTATTTATGCATTCATTTGTTGTTTCTTATATGTGCCCTGATTAGAGTTTGAACCTTCAACTTTGATGACGCTCTGTCCAGCTGAGCTACTGGGCCAGGGTCTAGTGGTAGTTCTTTGGGATAAATATATAAAAGTAAAAGTAGAATTACTCTATTAAAGGACACAGACCTTTTATGGCACTTGATGCAATTGCTGAATTATTTATAAAAATACTGTATAGATTTACCCTGTCTTTAGCTAAGTAGGCTCCGCTGTCTAGGGACTTTTTTATTTAAAGTGTTTGGAGGGTACTAATTTAACAAGTGTAGTGCTTTAATTTGTATTTTTTTGGGGACTAGTAATTTTAAACATTTACTTTTAATATATTTGTGGTATTTACTCTTGATTATTCACTTGTTTTTTAAGTATATTTTAGTGATTATGCTATTACAGCTGTCCCATTTTTTTCTCCTCTTTATCCCCCTCTGCCCTGCACCCACCCTCCCTTCCAGCATTCCCCTCCTTAGTTGATGCCCATAGGTCATACATGTAAGTTCTTTGGTTTCTTCCTCTCCTGTACTATTCTTACCCTCTCCCTGTCTATTATGTACCTACCAATTATGCTTCTTATTCCCTGTACCTTTTTCCCCCATTATCTTCCTACCTTTCCCCACTGCTAACCCTCTGTGTGATCTCCATTTCAGTGATTCTGTTCCTGTTCTAGTTCTTTGCTTAGTTTTTGTTTTTTACGTTCAGTTGTTGATAGTTGTGAGTTTGTTCGCATTTTATTGTTTATAGTTTCTGATCTTGTTCTTCTTAGGTAAGTCCCTAAGCACTTTAAAAGCCTATTTTAAAGTAGGAAGCACTTTATCTGCCCTTCCACTCTAAATGATAGCTTTGCTGGATAGAGTAATCTTGGCTATAGGTCCTTGCCTTTCATGACTTTGAATATTTCTTTCCAACCCCTTCTTGCCTGTAAGGTTTCTTTTGAGAAGTCAGCTGATAGTCTTATGGGAACTCCTTTGTAGGTAACTGTCTCCTTTTCTGTTGCTGCTTTTAAGATTCTGTCTTTATCTTTAATCTTGGGTAATGTAATTATGATGTGCTTTGGTGTGTGCTTCTTGGGTCCAATTTTTTTGGGACTTTCCGAGCTTCCTGGACTTGCATGTCTATTTCACATTTTTGGGAAGTTTTCTTTTGTTATTATTTCAAATGAGTTTTCAATTTCTTGCTCTTCCTCTTCTCCTGGCACCCTTATGATTCAGATGTTGCAGTGTTTAAAGTTGTCCTGGTGGTTCCTCAGCCTCTCCTCATGGTTTTGAATTCTTGTTTCTTCATTCTGTTCTGGTTGAATGGTTATTTCTTCCTTCTGCTCCAAATTGTTGATTTGACTGCCAGTTTCCTTCCCTTCAATGTTGGTTCCCTGTATGTTTTCCTTTATTTCCCTTTGCAAAATCTTCACTTCTTTATTTTGTGACCATACTCAATCATTTCTGTGAGCATCCTGATTACCAGTGTTTTGCTCTGCATAGAATAGGTTGTCTCTTTCCTTGTCACTTTGTTCTTTTTTTTTTTTTTAGAGTTTTGATCTGCTCTTTCCTTTGACCATATTTCTTTGACTTGGCCCACCTGTTATGTTGTAAGGGATGGAGTCTTAGTATTCAGCAGGGCGGGGCAACCCATTTCACTACCTTGTGGTGCTGTATGTGGGAAAGGGGTCAGAGAGGGAACTATGCCACTTGTTTGGCTCTTGCTTCTGCTTTCATTCACTTCCCCTGCTATCCACAAGTGGATTGTGCCCTTTTAGGTGCTGATTCCTGGGTGGGTGGGCTTGTGTGTGTTCTAGGACCATGTGGGCCTTTCCAGTGGACTCTCCTGTGAGACTGGGAGTTTCCCCTACCATTGCAATCCCCACCAGGTTTTACAGCCAGAGGTTTTGAGGCTTTATTTCCCCTACGCTGGAACCCTGGTTGTGCGGTCTGTCTGGCTCCCCCGTTGTTCCTCTTGGCTTCTCTGCACATGATTGTGGGATTGCCAGGTCAGCCAGCCACTGCCTCGCCCGCCCCATTCCAACAGCCAGCTGCAGCACCTTCTTGCATGTGCATCCTTTCTGCCCCACCTTCCCATCTCCGCCTCTCCTACCAGTCTGGATGAATGTTTCTTCTTTAACTTCTTGGTTGTTGGACTTCCATACTGATTTGTTTTCTGGCAGTTCTGGTTGTTTTTTGTTTTGAAATTGATTGTTACCCTTCTTTTGGTTTTGTGAGGCAGCAAAATGTATCTCCCTACATCTCCATCTTGGCCAGAACGCTATTTATTCACTTATTTTTCTTATATTTAACTTACAGGATCACTTAACAATTTAGGTTCTTTTCAGGACTGTGGCTAACTTAGATTCCTATCTAATCATATTATTTGCTTTTTTCTTTCTTCCAGCTCCTGTAATAAACCGATTCACAAGGCGTGCGTCAGGTAAGACTGACTTATGTTTTGGATTTTGCTTACTAATGGTGACATTTTTAAAATGATAGCAGTATTGGAGAAGAAAGTATGAATACAGTAGTTGCTATTGGGCAGTGTTTTCAACTGGTGTGCAGCAGCAGGCACATTGGCGTGCCACAAGAATTTTTAAAACATGCAATACCTGACCACTTTATCAGTGGCACTGACCTTTTTTCCCTTAGATTGTACAATAAAACAATGGCAATAGCCAACACAACAGTAGCAGTTCATTGTGAATGAATCAAAACTATACCTATATTTTTTATCACGTTGGCAAAATTGGTGTGCTACAGAATTTTAGTAGTTTATGTGTGCGATGAGATGAAAAAGGTTGAAAATTGCTGCTATAGAGTGATAATTTATTTGTCATTGTCCCAGGAAAACATAACCTCTGATATAATCAAGAATAGGAAGTAATTGGAAATGCTCTCTGATTGGCTAAACTTAAAATCACACTGTGCAGTGAGGTTAACATACCTTTTGAATGGATACTCTCACCCCAATTTATTTATTTCTGCTTTTGATTACTTATTATATGCATTGTTACCTGATTAATGAGCCACAGTTTAGAAGCAGTATTTAGAAGATTGGGTAAAGGACACTCTAGAAATAGTAGTAGATGAGAGGCTTTAATAAGGGACAGGAAAGCTTACCATAAGAACTTGCCATCATGGAGTCATTTAGAATTGGAGCAAATTACATTTGTCAATACCCTTGTGGTTATTTCTGTCTTCAGTATACCACAGTAACTTCGTACATATTCACAATGATTATGAGTGCTTGCATTAGGTTCACTACCTATATTGGGAGAAGTACAGGAAACAGTTGAAAGCATTTTTATCCAAAATGGTTTAAGTAAGATAAGATTGGTTATTGAAATGGATAAACTATTATTTGAAAAAGTCACCTCTTTGGAATACTTATTCTCTGAAGGTAGAGGACAAGTACAGTCTTATCATAGTTGGTTTGAGAAAATGATGCTTTTAACTATAATTAGAGGGGTTTTTTTGTTGAAAAACACAAGGTAAACATTTCAAACAGATCATCTTTGATATTTATGTAATGCAAATAAGTAATTTATTTCATAAAATTACCTTATTTCCACCTGTGCTCTATTACTAAAGGTGTTTTAAGGTTGGGTTTGTTTTTAGTTTGTCAGCTGTTACTGATAAAATTTACTCTTATTATATAGTGACCAGGTCTGTAAGGAAAAAAGACAAGGATTAGGAAAATGTGCTATATTGGGATGGTATTTATTTATTTTACCCTTCCAATTTTTAGTAATCTAAAGGCATATTTATTTTAAATGTTGAAAACAAAGAGTAAATTGTAATAATTTTTGTGGAATGAGAGATTATGTTTATGTTAGTAAGTCATCAGATTTTATCCCAAAGTACAGCTATTAGGAATGAACCATAATCTAGAATATAGTCTGTATGAGCAGTGATGGAAACAAAGGAGGAATGATAAGAGAGAATCAATAGTATATCTTGTTTTTATGATTTAAAATTCTTTCCAAAGGTACACCATTAAGAATCTTAGAGTAAATTATTTACTTTTCTGTCTCAAACTGTATGGTATGAGATTTATTTGTAGGCAAGTTTCATTAGTATTTATTGTACATTATACATATCATCAATTGATGGATTGGGGCTCTAGTTATGTAGGTTACTTTTTTTAAGAGAGGGAAAGAAAGGGAAAGAAACATCCATGCAAGAGAAACATCAGTTGATTGCCTCTCATACACACCCCGTCCGGGGACTGCACCTGCAACTCAGGCATTTGCCCACCTCCGGAGTGGAATTGACGACCTTTTGCTTTGTGGGATGATGGCCAACCAACTGAGCCACACCATTCAGGGCCGTAGGTTACTTTTGAAATATCATTCTTTGAGTTCCCCTTCTCCACTAAATCTGTGAGCAGGGCTTTGCTGAAAATGGAGAGAAGATGGATTGCCAGGAAAGAAATACACGTTAAGTGAAATACTGCACTTTATTCCTAGAATGACAGGACATAGGGAATGTCAGTGAATACAGTAAGAAGCAACTTGATTTAAAGAAAAATAGGAAAGTGATATCCAGTTCAAGAATCGTGTTATATAAAGCAATAAGCCTTGAAAGGAGTAACAATTGTTATTGGAACATTCTGAAACCATTATGAGAATGATTGTGACATTGAATATAGGACGGAAAAGAGAATTAATTTATAGAATGCCCCTGGTGAGTCAGGCACTAAGACTTTTATAAACATTGCTAAGCATTTTATATATACTGCTTAGGATTTTATATGCATTTTCAGTGTTTCAAGCAAGGCAAATAGGATTACATTTACTACTTTAAATAAAAACAGTGGTTTAAAAAAAACAGAATGGGATTGTCACAGGAAACCCCCCTGTGGGTCTTTTGTTCTATGGCACCAGATACTGTTACAGAAATAACACTCCCCTGTGCCCTGGGGGTCTTGTTACTTTGGGTTCTTTTTGCCTGCCACTGATAAGAACTGTGATTCTCAATGCCAGAGTTTGGTAAAAAGGAAAGGATTTATTTATTCAAAAGTTATACAGGTGTAGAGAGTAATGGTGGAATGTTGCGGTTAAATTTCAAAGTCTCTTTAAAACTCCCACAAACAAACACACGGTCCTGCCTCCCCTGGCCAAACCAGGGCCATCAGGGGTTCCGTAATTCAGGAAAAGAAATAGAAGTTCTTAACTTGGCGAGGCCCCACTTCTTAATCCAAAACTGCATCCTCATTGTGAGCCGAGAAATCTTTCTGCATCCTTTCAAAGTGTGTGGCCAGGAGACAGAGAGCTCCCCATAGCTGCTACATCTTGCTTTCCTGCTTTCTAAGCTGCATGGTCAAGGGAGCCCTCTTTCCACTCCCAAACCATGTGGTTAAGCCCCCTCTCTATTACCAAACAACATGGTAAAAAGCTCCCAATCTGCATGGTAATGCCCCTGCAGAGCTGCTGCACCTGGGTTTAAATCCCAGTGTGGATTTTTCCTCTGTATTCCCATTTCCAACTCCTCCCACACTGGGTTACACCTGCCAGTAGTCTGGTCTCTTCAGCCTTTCTCAGCTGCCTTTGTTAATCTGAGCAAGCATGGCCCCATCACATAGGAGCCGCCTCCAACCCACTTGAAGGGGCAGGAAGCCCCTCCTGCTGCATTGCATCATGGATTAGAGTCACGCCCATCTGCCTTGCTCCAAGCAGGCACAGCTTTTTAACATTATTAAAACACTGGCCAAAAAATCAAGATGGTGGAGGAGTGAGTGGAATTGACACTGACCTTCTCCCAGTACCAACCTGGAATTACAACTAAATTGTGGAGAAATCACTTGGAACAAACAACTGAACAATAGCGAGAGAGGAGCCTTATAACCTTGGAGACAAAAGAATCAGCTTAAGCACAACCTAACTGGTAAGGAGTGCAGTAGAGACACAAGAAGGTGGGCAGGGCGCCCACGGGCAGCAGCACCAGAAGCATATTAAAAGGGCCAGTGGATCCCCCTGAGAAGAGTGGGGTCTGAACCAAAAGTGGGAATCTCTGCCTACAGCACCAGAGTGCAGAAAGTACACAGAAAACAGCCAGCTGCAAAAAGTGGCAGGGTTGCTGTCCACCAGAGAGGCAGCTGGAGACACAAAGACCCGTTGAAAGGGCCTACACATAAATTTTATTTGCAGCCACTTACCCTTGACTCCCAAAAAGGCAGGGGCAGAGTGGGCTAGAGACACCTGAGGAGAGACTGGGGAAGGAGGATTTGGGGAGAGAACTGAGAGAGTAGCCAGTGGGAACTCGGTGCTCACTCATCCCCCATACGCAGCAGCCATCTTGCTCAGGCAGACACCACTCCCCCTGAGTGGTAGCAGCAGCAGAGGACCCAGAAGTCACTCCGCCAGGGGGTATTCCACCCCACCCTGTGCTATCTGAGCTGCCTGCTGAGTGCAGAGTGGCAGCCACAGATAGTAGATCCCTGGCTGAAGGGGGTGCACAGTGGTCTGGAGAGACTGGGGAGGTAGGCTTTGAGGAGAGAACGGAGAAAGTAGCCAGCAGGATCATAGTGCTGACTCCTCCCCCATACAGCAGCAGCGTGGGAGGACCCAATAACCCTGCCCCCAGGAGGGACTCCACCCCTGCCCTGAGCTGTCTAAGCCGGCCTGCTGAGTGCAGAGTGACTAGATTAACAGCTGAAGGAGGCAGCCACAAACAGTAGATTCCTGGAAGTCTCGAACAGGCTGCCTAAGGTCAGACAGGGACGACATCTGACATCATCAGAGGCAGATCCAGAAAGAAAGAACAGCAGTCTCCTGCCATAGAAGTTCACACCACAAAGTCAGGAAATCAAGACAGATCAACTTAAGATGCAGAAGCAAAAAAGAAGAATCTCACAAATAATGGGAAGACAAAGAAATACCCACTACTTGAAGGGAAAGGAAGAATCCCCAGAAAGAGAACTAAATGAAACAGAGGCAAGTAAGCTATCGAATATCGAGTTTCAAACAATGGTTCTAAGGAAGCTCAATGAGCTCAGTGAGCTCAGAGAGAATTACCAAAAACTACAGGGAAACTGTGAGGAACTTACTGCAAAATATATCAGCATGAAAAAGGACATAGAGATTATCAATAAGAGATAAGAGGAAATAAAGAATACAATTTCTAAATTGAATAACACAGTAGAAGGAATCAAAAGCAGGCTAGAATGAAGCAGAGGATTGAATCAGTGAGCTGGAGGATAAGGTAGAATAAAGCTCCCAGAAAGAGCAAGAGTTTCTTATTGTAAAAATTTGTCCTAAAACTTTTCCGGCAAAGAAGAATATAAAAGCAATCTTAAGACATCTTGAAGGGGAAACTATAGTTTCTTTGTTAATTTAATTTAGTGGCTAAAAATAATTTACTTTCAGGCTAGAGATATACATCAATTTATTTTCAAGTAGCATTTCCTGAAAATGAAAATAAATGTCTGCTTAATATAGATAGTCATGCTTGTTAATTAAAAATATTTCTTATGCTGTCATGTTCTAATGTACTTTTAGTTTAGAAAAACTTTTTCTCTTAGAAATAAACTAAAATTTTAATGTAAGACTTGTAATTTAGGAGAGGAAAGTAAGTTAGGTAAAATAAACCAGAAGTCTATATGATATGAAAGTTTTAAAAGAGTTATCTATTCTTACTACAACAATAATAAATGCTGTGCTTTTATATGTGTAAAACAACAATAAATATACTATGTCTAGTGCTAGGTATTCAATCACTATTGACTAAATGAAAAACAATGTTTTATTTTTATACTTCTGACTGAGTTTCCCAAATCTTTTGAGCTTTTGGCTTTTGATATTCATACTGCATCTATAAGAAATGAATATTTCAACCTGAATGATTCAAACAAAACATTTCTCCCTTTTATGCCTTTTCTTTTGTTGTGGTTCATGAAGATATGAGGAATGTTTATATTAAGAAAGTGTTTAACCAAAACATTCTTTGTTATCATTTTTGTACTTTTAATAACACTTTCTGCTAAATGCTTCTCGTGTTTTCAGTGGCTGCCCACAAAACTGTCAGTTTTTATATCTGTAAGTAAAAGAAACCATTTCACTCAGTATTTTCAAACAAAATTCCCAGCATTTTTTTTTTAATCCTCACCTGAGGAGGGAAGTAAGAAGGGAGGGAGAAAGAGAGCAACATCAATGTGACAGAGAAACATCGATTGGTTGCCTCCATATGTGCCCTGATTGAGGATCAAACTGGGAATTGAACCCACAACCTAGGTGTGTGCCCTGAATGGGGATCAAATTGGCAACCTTTTGGTTTATGGGATGATATTCCAACCGACTGAGCCACATTGGCTAGGGTCCAAATTCCTAGAATCTTAAGAGTTTGTAGAGGTTTCAGGATTTCTTAAGCAGTTTTCCACTTGGTACAGGAATGAAAGAAAACAAACAGATGGTCATTGGAAGAATACGATCTTGCCATATATATATAAGGTTGGATAAGTTGTCCAAAACGTGATTGAAACTGTTAGATACCTCCTGAAATCCAGGTAAAATGTACTTTTGGTATCTTCTTAACAACACTCTTTAACCTTAATTTTATTACTTATTATTATGTTTTAAAGATTTTAGTTGTTTATTTTTAGAGAGAGGGGAAAAGAGGGAGAAAGAGAAAGGAGTGTGGTTGCCTCTCATGCACCTCCTACTGGCGGCCTAGCCTGCAACCCAGGCATGTACCCTGACTGGGAATCCAACCAGTGGCTTTTTGATTCACAGGCCAGCATTTAATCCACTTAGCCACACAAGCCAGGGCTTTTATTTATATTTGTATTGAGATATAATTGGCATATAACATTCTATATGTTTTGGTGTACAATTTCTATATTGTAGTATGATTACCCATAATGTTATTTTAAATAGCATCCCATAATCCTATTTTTAAACAAAAAGAAATACTGCTTTTGCTCTTTTTTAAAAACTCATTTCCACTCTTAATAATGAACCCTTATCTGTGTCTTTTTAAATACACAGAAGTCACACAAAATCTATTAGAATTTTTATGTAATTAGCATTGCAAGTTTGGGCTTTAATTTTTATTATAGGTTATTGTGGGCTTTTTTGGAAATTCACTCTTTTTGGTGGAAAAACAGATATATACCACTTATTGTTGTAATTATTAAAAATTAGACCCTGGCTGGTGTGGCTCAGTGGGTTGAACGCTGGCCTGCGAACCAAAGGGTTGCTGGTTCAATTCCCAGTCAGGGCACATCCCTGGGTTGTGGGCCAGGTCCCCAGTAGGGGGCACACGAGAGAAAACCACACACACTCTCTCCCTTTCTCCCCCTGTTCCCCTCTGTCTAAAAAAATAAATAAAATCTTTAAAAATTAGCCCTGACTGGTATGGGTCGGTTGTTTGGGCACCATCTAGCAAACCAAAAGTTCACCAGTTTGATTCCCAGTCAGGGCACATGCCTAGGTTGTCGGCAAGGTCCCACTCAAACAAGCAAGAATTGATGTTTCCCTTGTACATTGATGTTTCTCTCCCCACCTTTCTCCCTCTTTTCCCTTCTCTCTAAAAATGAATAAAATCTTTTAAAAAATTACCTGTGGTGGTAGATATAGTAATTCAGTAAAACTCTGAAGAATAAAAATAAGCAAACAACAATCTTGTTTCATTGTTCATCTTGTATAACATGTGGGAAAGACCCTGGGCTCTGAAGTTACACAGACCAGACTTGAGTAAAACTATACATTTACTCTCTGAATTTGCATATAAGTTCTTTATCTTACTGAGTTTTACTTTACTTTCATTTTCTTGCAGTTTGGAATCATAACCAGCTACAGTCATACTTGTGGTGGTTAATTTAGATTGTTTTTATTAAACAGAATGCCTAGGCTCTCAAAAAAAAATATTAGTGGTTGTTCCCTAGAACATTTAAAACAAAAGAAAACAATAAAACCCTCAGCTCTGTGCTTTAGCTGCCATTAAAAAAAGGCTTAGAGTTAAAACACTATTTGATATCCATCCTTTAATATAGGCATCTCTTTTTATTATTTGCACTTTATGATTTTTAAAAGATTATATCTTTCTGGCCAACGTGGAGGCATAGGTAGATACACTTTGCCTCCTCACACAATCAAAAGAAGGACAACAAAAAATTAAAAAACAGAAAGCCGCCAGAACTGCCAGAAAATCAAACTGTATGGAAGTCCGACAACCAAAGAGTTAAAGAAGAAACATTCATCCAGACTGGTAGTAGGAGCAGAGATGGGCAGCTGGGATGGAGATGACATGTGGCAAGGCAGTGGCTACAGGACTGGGTGGTCCCACATTCGCTCATGGATAAACGAGGAGGAACAACTGGGTAGCAAGACAGACCATGCATCCCAGGGTTCCAGTGCAGGAAAAGAAAGCCTCAAAACCTCTAACTGTAAAAACCTGGGGGGGTTGCTGTGGTGGGAGAAACTCCCGGCCTTATGGGCATGTTCGTTGGAGAGACCCAGAGGGTCCTAGAATGTACATGCCCACCCACCCTGGAATAAGCACCAGAAGGGCCCAATTTGCTTGTGCATAGCGGGGGAAGTGACTGAAAGTGGGGCAAGAGCTGAGCAAGCAGCAGTTTCCTCTCTGACTCCTCCCCCACACACAGCGTCACAGCCCAGAGATGTGGGTTGCTCCACCCTGGTGAGTACCTTAGCTTCCATCCTTACAGCGTAACAGAAGTGCTGACACAAAGAAATATGGCCCAAATGAAAGAAAGGATCAAAACTCCAGAAAAAAATATGACTAAGTGGCAAGGAGATAGCCAACCTATCAGATCTAAAAGTTCAAAACACTGGTAATCAGGATGTTCATAGAAATGGTTGAGTATGGTCGCAAAATAGAGGAAAAAGTGAAGACTATGCAAAGTGAAATAAAGAAAAATACACAGGGAACCAGCTGTGAAGGGAAGGAAACTGGGACTCAAATCAACGATTTGGAGTAGAAGGAAGAAATAAACATTTAACCAGAATAGAATGAAGAAACAAGAATTCAAAAAAAAAAAAAAGAGAGGCTTAGGAACCTCTGGTTTAGGGACAACTTTAAACGTCCCAACATCCGAATCATAGGGGTGCCAGAAGGAGAAGAGGAAGAGCAAGAAATTGAAAACTTACTTGAAAAAATAATGAAGGAGAACTTCCCCAATCTGGCAAAGGAAAGAGACTTCCAGGAGATCCAGGAAGGTCAGAGTCCCAAAGAAATTAGACTGAAGAAAGCACACACCAAAGCACATCATAATTACATTACCCAAGATTAAAGGTAAGGAGAGAATCTTAAAAGCAGCAAGAGAAAAAGGGGTTCCCATAAGAGTATCAGCTGATTTCTCAATAGAAACCTTACAGGCAAGAAGGGGCTGGAAGGAAGTATTCAAATCATGAAAGGCAAGGACCTACAGCCAAGATTACTCTATCCAGCAAAGCTATCATTTAGAATGGAAGGACAGATAAAGTGCTTCCCAGACAAGGTAAGGTGAAAGAAGTTCATCATCACCAAGCCCTTATTATATGAAATGTTAAAAGGACCTAACTAAGACAAAGAAGATCAAAACTATGAACAGTAAAATGACAAATTCAAAACGATCAACAACTGAACCTAAAAACAAAACAAAAACCAAACTAGAACAGGAACAGAATCACAGAAATGGAGGTCACATGGAGGGCTATCACCGGGAAGGAAGAGGGAGAAGAAGGGGGAAAACAGGTGCAGGGAATAAGAAGCATTAACGGTATGTACAAAATAGAGAAGGGAAGGTTAAGAATAGTATAGGAAATGGAGTAGCCAAAGAACTTACATGTACAACGCATGGACATGAACTAAGGGGTGGGGGGAATGCTGGTGGGAGGGGGGTTGCAGAGTGGAAGGGGGAATAATACAGGAGAAAAATGGGAAAACTGTAATAACATAAATAATAAAATATATGAAAAAAGAGAAGATTATAATAGCTTTTCTACTTGAGTTTTTCCCCCTCTGAATGGGGGGTGGGGGGGGAAGGAATGTCAAGAAGTGTCCTGTTCATTTGGAGACATTGCCCTGTAGCATGAGGTCAGACCTCTCTCTGAATTTTTTTATCCCCAGGATTTTCTTTTGAAAAAGTCAAGCTTATAGGAAAGTATGAACTTTCAGTAAGTCATGAAACACCTTTATCTACATTTCCTATTTGTTAATGTTTTGCCACATTTGCATGCTATTTTCCCTCCTTTCTTACACATATATGCACTTTTTGTTTTTTCACTGAACCTTTTAGGAATCCTGACTCCATCATGAATATCTCCAAAAAACAAAGACATTCTTCTACATAATGTAACACATGGAGTTTAACCTTCATACAATGATGTTATCTAATATATAGTCTAGAGTTTGATTTCCTCTGTTGTCTTGATATGTTCTCTCTCCCTCTCTCTTTTCTTTAAAATTCAAGCTCATTCAAGGCCTTCATATTTTATTCTTTTTTAAAAAAAAGATTTTTATTCATTTTTAGAGAGAGGAGATGGGAGGGAGAAAAAGGGAGAGAAACATCAGTGTGTGGTTGCTTCTCGTGCGCCCCCTTCTGCTGACCTGGCCTGCAATCCAGCCGTGTGCCCTGACTGGGAATCAAACCAAAGACCCTTTGGTTCGCAGGCTGGCACTCAGTTCACTGAGCCACACCAGCCAGGGCTTAAGGCCTTTATATCGATTGCATTTAACTGTCATGGCTCTGCTTTTCTTGTCATAAATGGACTCTTTTTTTTTTTTGGAATCTTTTTTTTTAGAGTTCTGAAGGTTATCCTTAACAATGAACCAGTTCACTGTATTGCCTGTAGTGAATTCCAGGACTGCATGGGCACATCTACTGCCTGGTCACTGTGTCCCACTGATGTCCAGGAAATCTCCGTGTTGACATTTAGTGTTGCTTTCATGGACTACTGTGAGCATTACTTGTTTTAATGCGTAATTATTTATAATAGAAGTGAAAATGAAATGCCAAACTAAGAATTTGCTAATTTTCTTTTCTTATGTAGATAATTAACCACATCTACATTTTTATCCATAACATGAGCATTGAAATTTATAGTATAATTTTAGCAGAGCTGACATTTTACATTTTTTCCTAAACTAGCATTTAGCATAAACTAGCATAGTTCAGAGGTAAAATTAAGTTTTTAAATCTCATATTCCCACTGTGCAAAATGGTATTAAAAACTCAGTGAAATCACCCTAAACAGAAAATGATTAGCCCCCAAGAAAGTGGTGAAATAGCAGAGTTCAGATCTTGTCTTGAATCTGATTCAGGGAACATGTGCTTCCTTGATTCAGGGGACATATGCTTCCTTTTGTTTTGTTTTGGAAATATTTTGTAGCTGTGGCATTAGTTGTTTTTATTCCAAAGACATTTGATGAGATCTTTTAACCCCCACCCCCCACCAGTGATTTTGCCAGAGTTCATTCTCACATTGTCAAATATATTTTGCTAGTATGACTGTATTTACCTTTATATTTTGTTTTTGAAATGAGCATTTTCAAGCTTGGTAATTAATCACGGACATTAGGTAGATAATGCACACTGGAAGAATACTACTTTAATTAATTTACTGATTCATTCAGCAAACATTTACTCAGTCCCTGCTGTGTGCCAAGCGCAGTGCTGGGGGTGCAGGAACAGTCAGCTGCAGCCTTTGGGAAGTTCATAGGATAGCAGGGAAGCTGGCTGTGAGTCAGAGTGCGGTCAGTACCACAACATCCACAAGGAGAAAAGGGGAAGACGTTTAGTTCTTCCAGGATATGGCTCACAGGTGCCATTTGAGCTGGTCTTTTAGCTCATAACATGGGTTTGAAGAGGAAACTAAGGGGAAAATTTGTGCTTTACTACCAAAACCCAGCTATTTTTTTTATTATATAAAGTCCTTTTTTACAGTGTGCTGCTCTGCACTTTGCCTCTGCCATCAAGCACCTGTGGCATGGGGTAAGCAGATGCCATGGCCACGGTTAGCAGGGGCTTAAGGCCAGAAGTTATTTCTGCCTTTAACTTACCATTCTTTCAAAATGTGAGTGTCTCTCTTACCAAAGTGGGCAGCATGGGCTCTGGGTTGGAGTACTGCCTCTGCCACTCACATGTCCACTTATTAAAAGTAAATGTGTCTGTGTGTGCGCACGTGGCCTTAGTCACCTTTCTAATGCCCAGTCTTCTCACGAGATTATTGTAGTGATTAAACAGTAGACACTCCAGGAAAAAAACTTAACATAGTATTTTCTCCAGTTTGGTTTCAAAGTATCCACCTGTTGTCCATATGTGTTTCCTGCATAGGCAGGGAATTCCAGGAGCTCGGACTGGATGTTGAACTGGGTTGGAAGTAGCTCGTGGACTGCAAACCTTGACCTGAAGAATTTGTTAGAAAGATGGTACCCAGGGTGAGGCTGAAATCAAGAGTCAGTTCAGCTGAGGCCACAGGATGAAACCAGAGGTGCCGTCACTGGGCTGGGAGGTGAGAAGAGAGTGGAGGGTAGACCTAGAGAGGTTCTCTGAGATGCCAAAGCACAGCACCTGAGGCTCTTTGTTGGGCCTCTCTCTCAGATGGGATGGAAGTGGCTTCAGCTACTCCATGCACCTGTTAATGCTCTGCGCCCAGGCTGGTGTTAACATGGATTCTCCCGTGTGAATGGTTATAAATAAAATCAAAAGAATAGAGTAGGTGCTATGACCACTTGTCCCCAGCCTTTTCCCTCTCTTCCTTCATATTGTAGCAGTGCTCATTTACTGCTACTTCCTAAGCATACTGTGTTCTTAGCCGGCTGTGGGAATTAGATTCCAGTGGGGAGTGTTGAGTCTGGTTCTGTTTTGTTAGGCCCAAGAATGCAGAACTTTCTCAAGGCCAGTGAGAAATTCAGTTATCTCTTGAAATTAACTGCATTTTCTCCAAAGTTCTCTCAGTCCTCCAGGAAAGAGAGAGAGGAATACAATAGTAAAAATATGATTAACAGTGCATGGCTGGGCAGGGTGGGGTGTCTCCTTTTGCTCCTGTGACCTCAGATTCTTCACACCAGCAGAATCGGAGGGACTGTGTCATGGGAAGCCTCTGTAGCTCACTTAGCCCCTTGTGTGTCCTGGTTACTGGTCACTGCCTAAAAACAGACATGAGCAGACAGAATGGCTATTTGAACTTATCACAACCATCTCTACTTAGTATCAGAGTATAGGTCACTACTTCATAAATTCTGTGTGTGAAGGGTCAGTTTTTCCCCATAATCCATTGCAGATCAGTACTTTTGTAAAATGTAAAATTACCACAGCAAAATCAAATGGCTGTAATAGTTTCTAAACACTTCCACTCTCTGTACTTGCCTCAGTGTGGACTGCTGTGCTGGGGGTGACATGACCGTGGCATGCTCTGTTGGAAACATGAGAGTTCTCATAAAAAGCTTTTTATAAGGAAAAATCATGCATTTATCTAAAAGAACTGCATATTACAACAAAACCAGAAACCTTACTTTACCACTTTGGCCTTCTTTGATAACAGACTGTGGTGTGAACAGTGCTCCTCAGAGTGGTAGAATGGCGGTATTTGGCAACCGTGCTCCTGGTCCACGATGCACAGATTGCTACTTCTGCTGCCTGGCATGTGCCTGCTCCTACTGGGAACACGCCACAAACTTTGCTTGTCTAGCCTTGCTCCAGCTCACTGCCTCCCCTCCCCCAGTCATGTTCCTTCGCCCTCAGCATTATTTCTGTCTTTCTGGATGCCATCTGTATTGAGAGTACATACTCATGCTGCTGTTACTATTATACACCATTTGATATTGTAGTTTTTCATGTGTATCTTCCCCTCTACTGAACTGTGAGTATCATAATTGATGGGCAAAGGAAAAGGCTATTTCTGGAATAAGTCAAAGAAAAAATAGAATGCAAAAATAGAAGTGGGACTGCTGGAAGGATGGGGAGGTTTGGCCAGACATGTGTAATGACATTTACAGTTCTTTTTTTTAACTTAGTCTTTATTGTATTTTAATAAGGACCAGCTGTATATATAGTGACAGAGTGAGACTGCTAAAGTGGATGAAGTTTTATTGGCATGAAGAAAGCAAACTTGGACATTGAAGTCTTCTGTGATGATAGCAAAATTGGAGAGGAAAGAAAATTGAGTCAGGTAGCACTCAGGAGGGGTGCCAGAATGCTGCATATCGCATAGGAGGAGTACAGGTGTTTGCATGGGAGGGCCAAGGAGAGGTTTGCATGCCAGTGTGGGGAGCCATGAGAGTCCCTCGCTTGTGCAGGGAGCATATCCTTCTAAGAGAAGTGGTGTTTTTGGAGAAGAACCACGTTCCAGCTGAGGCAGAGAAATGTCAGAAATGTTTTATAAAAGCACTTAAGGGTATGGGGAAAGTGTTGGAAAGCGGGGTAGTAGTGGACAGGAGGAAGCCGCAGGTCAGCAATTCAATTGAGGAAATATTTATTGAGTGTAACCATTACTAAGCACTGTGCTAGGCACTGGATATGGCAGCAGCAAACGCTCCCTGCCCTCGAGATACTTACAGTCTAATGGGGGACCTGAAAGGAGTGTGGAGAAGACATTGGGGCAAAGGCAGTTGTCTGGAGGGTCTTGCATGTTGTGGATGATCAAGGATGACAGAGTAAAGAGGGCATGGTTGGTTCTAGGGTCTTCAGGTTCTAATTTGTTGACTACGAACACTTGTTTAACTTAGCTTTCTTTAGGGTTAACTCTGTCAGTTTCCCAATGAGAACATTATTTTAACCTTCCCCTATTTACCTTAAGTATAAACGGAGTGTGGTGTAGATATGAAGAGCTTGAATTTGGGCCATTGTTTCATTTATATATTAAATATTCAAATGAAAACCTACAGTGTGTTTGGCATTGGGCTGAGCCTGAGGCGAAAAGTGTCATTTAGGATCTTAGTTGCATCATTTATTAGCTTTGCAACTTGGGCAACTTACTCAGACTATCTTCTGTAAAACTGGGTGGTTGTAATTCATGAAGAGGATACAGGCATGGGGGGTGTGTGGGGCTGTGTGTGTGTGTGTGTTTTAAGTATAGTGCCAGACACAGTGAGTGCTAATACATCATCAGGCTCAATTTATCAAATATTTAAATAAAAGTGCCACAATATTAGTATCTGTTATTTTTTCTATAATTTATCCCACTTAATTTTTTTCCTGAGTTTATTTTTATTATTTTTAAGTATATTTTATTGATTATGGTATTACAGCTGTCCCATTTTCTTCTCCCCTGTATTCCCCTGCACACGCCCTCCCACCAGCATTCCCCCATCTTAGTTCATGTCAGTGGGTCGTACATGTAAGTTTTTTTGCGTCTTCATTTCCTATTCTATTCTTAACCTCCCCCTGTCTATTTTGAACCTACTATTTATGCTTCTTATTCCCTGTACCTGCTCTCCCCTTTCTCTCCCCTCCCCCTCCCTGGTGATAACCCTCCATGTGATCTCCATTTCTGTGATTCTGTTCCTGTTCCAGATGTTTGCTTAGTTTGTTTTTGTTTTTGTCTTTAGGTTCAGTTGTTGATAGTTGTGAATTAGTTGTCATTTTACTGTTCATAATTTTCATCTTCTTTTTCTTAGGTAAGTCCCTTTAACATTTCACGTACGGCTTGGTGGTGATGAACTCCTTTCACTTTACCTTGTCTGGGAAGCACTTTATCTTCCCTTCCATTCTAAATGACCACTTTGCTGGATAGAGTAATCTTGGGTGTAGGTCCTTTCTTTTCATGACTTTGAAAACTTCTTTCCAGCCCCTTCTTGTCTGCAAGGTTTCTTTTGAGCAATCACCTGATAGTCTTATGGGAACTCTTTTGTAGGTAACTGTCTCCTTTTCTCTTGCTGCTTTTAAGATTCTCTCTTTATCTTTAATGTTGGGTAATGTAATTATGATGTGCCTTGGTGTGTGCTTCTTTGGATCCAGCTTTTTTGGGACTCTCTGAGCTTCCCGGACTTCCTGGAAGTCTGTTTCCTTCACCAAATTGAGGAAGTTCTCTTTCATTATTTTTTCAAATAAGTTTTCAATGTCTTGCTCTTCCTCTCCTTCTAGCACCCCTATGATTCAGATGTTGGAACGTTTAAAGTTGTCCCAGAGATTCTTAAGCCTCTCCTCATTTTTTTTGAATTCTTGTTTCTTCATTTTGTTCCAGTTGAATGTTTATTTCTTCCTTCTGCTCTGAATCATTCATTTGAGTCCTAATTTCCTTCCCTTCACTGTTGGTCTCTGTGTATTTTTCTTTTTATCACTTTGCATAGTCTTCACTTTTTCCTCTATTTTGCAACCATACTCAACCATTTCTGTGAGCATCCTGATTACCAGTGTTTTGAACTCTGCATCTAATAGCTTGGCTATCTCTTCACCATTTAGTTATATTTTTTCTGGAATTTTGATCTGTTCTTTTCTTTGGGTCATATGTATTTCTTTTTCTTGGTGCTCCTGTTACATTGTAAGGGGCAGAGCCTTAGGCATTCTCCAGGGCGGGGCAACTCCTGTCTCTGCCTTGTGGTGCTGTACATGGCAGAGGGGTCAGAGAGGGAACAATGCCACTTGCTCAGCTCTCGGCCAGCTTAAAGTTACTTCCCCTGTTACTCACAAGCAAATTGGCCCCTTCTGGTGCTGATTCCCAGGTGGGTGGGTTTGTGGATGTTATAAGACCCTGTGGGTCTCTCCAGCAGACTCTCCTGTGAGGCTGGGAGTTTTTTCTGCTGCCACAATCCCCACAGGTTTTTTCAGCCAGAGGTTTTTAGGGTTTTTTTTTTCCTCTGCACTGGAACCTTGGGTTTATGGTCTGTCTGGCTCCTGGTTGTTCTTCCTGGCTTATCTGCATGTGAATATGGGACCTCCTGGTCCACCAGCTGCTGCCTCACCCATCCAGTCCTCCAGCTGCCACCTTACCGCGTGTCTTCTCTGACCTGGCTGCCCATTTCCACCCCTCCTTCCAGTCTGGATGAATCTTTCTTCTTGAAGTCCTTGGTTGTCAGACTTCCATACAGTTTGATTTTCTGGCAGTTCTGGTTGTTTTTTATTCTTAAACTTTTTGCTGTCCTTCTTTTGGCTGTGTGAGGAGGCAGAGTATATCTACCTATGCCTCCATCTCGGCTGGAAGTTAATGTTAACATTAAATGGCCAAGGTAGATAATTTTGTGTATCTGTGACAGTTAATTCTGTTACCCCAAATTTGGATTGATTAAACATTTTTAGGGGATTTTGTGAGATGGAACAGATTTCTTTGAAATGTAACATACTTTGGCTTTGTAGATAAAAACAAAAAAACAACTCCATTCTCCTCTAAATTATGTTATGTTTGTAGACAGTTATCTTGAAAATAAATTGATCTGCCTTTTAAATTTTAACCTTTAATTTTAAACAGGTGTTTTTAAATTTAGTTCCCACCCTCACCCCCTCCTTGCTCTTAATCAGATTGAACTGCCTGCTTTTTGGAGCTGGTAACTAGAGAATGTTCCTTTCACTGGGTTCTGAGAGCCCAACAATGTATTATATACTAGCTAATCATTTGATTATGTTTCTGATATTTAAAAAAATTAATAGCACAACTAAAATACAAAACAGTATATCCAGGTCTCCTTTTTCTTTAACCAGCACGAGCGGGTTTCACCTGCACCACCACCAGTGCCTTTTTCCTCCTGTCTTCAGTCTCGAGTTACTAAAACCAGAGAGCACTGATTTACATACGACAGTATAATCAAACTGTTGAAACATTAAAATATAGATTAATGGTGTATTATTTTCAGGATGGTAGAAAAGAGGAGCCTTTCATTTGAAAGACTAAAGACTAAAGAACTTAAATAATAGTGTTGTTAGATTTCTCTCAAGGAATTGAGAATATTTATTGCCCTCCATTAAAAAAGGTGGAGTTGACCCCTCAGATATTTTAAAACAGGATTCCAAGTTATATCCCCTTTTAAAAACAGATGTGGATAATTCAGTATGTCCATTGCATAATGTAGAGTGATAGGGAACCAGATGTGCAAAGTGTTCCAGAAAATGTACATGACTTTTATGCTGTGAGGTCATTTTTCAGAGCTGCATTTCGACAAGTTGCTGAGTGGTATGGTGATCTGCGGTAGGGACTGCAAACTTAAACTTACCATATCTACTCTTGTGGCTTTTTGAAAATAAACTGCTACTTTCAAGTTACCTTTTCCTTTGGTATTTTCACTTTATTAAGATTTTGTGGACCATTAGAGTCTTGTTTTTCTTTTCTTCAGTGCATTTATGTGAAGGGGAGGGTTTACTCTATTTTAAATTCATTTGTTAGATTTGAAAATTGGTTTTGGAATTAGAACAGTGATGTAGGTTATAAACCAGAATTAGACTCTTATTGATTAAAATATAAGTGTATTGTATTACATAGGCAGTTACATCAGAAGTTAAGTGAAGTTAAACATTTCTTTAGTTAAATAATTTTTTAAGAAGGAGGTCTTGATGTTAAACTCTGTAGTTGGAGGTTCTTGGATGGCAGTTGTAGTTGCATGAATATCACACTGTAGTCTCTCATCCTGAAAAGCGATTTTAAGGCAGCCTATGAAAAAAATCTGAGAAAAGATAAACTGAGGCATGTCAAGAATTTTAAGAGTTTATTTGAGCAGAAATTGATTCACATTGTGCAGCATTCAATCTAGCACATAGAAAGGAATTCTGAGATGTACAAAAAGAAAGACTTTATAGACAGGAGGGAGTGGGAACAAGGAAGTTATACTAGGCAATAAAGTAGGGTGATTATTAGAAGGTTACTTTCTTTCAGGGGATGGCAGGGGCCTATTAGGCGGATTACTCATTAATACAGGAAGTTTACGATTGGCTGCTTTTTCTTTTCTGGGAAAGCTGAAACTGTCATTAATCAAGTCTTGGGTTGGTGACATGGGGCTTGACAGCAACTCCATTCTGGGCCTGTTGTCTTGTTTTAACTGTCCCAAATGTTTTCCCTGAATTTATAATTCCCAAAGCTTTGTTCTTTCTCTTTTATCAAAGAGTAAGTTTCTTTAACAAGGGAGTAGCTCAAAAGTTTGAATAAGAATAGATTATTTAGGTTATAGCTTCAGCCTAATTTGGGAAAGTTGATGATGATGACAATGACAGTAAAGTGTAGGAAGGGCGGACTGTGTGTCAGGTCCCATTTCTCAGATTTGCTCTCCCCATGATAACCAACGAGAAAAATCACTACTACTATCTGTAAAGGAGATTTTCTTACTGTCATTTTACAGGTGAGTAAAGTGAGACACAGAGTGTAATATGCCCACAGTCATTTTCTTTTTATTTTTAGTAGTATTTATGATTTAAAATTGAATCAGACTAGTTCCTAACTGTTTTATTAAGTGGTAGAACTATAAAAATCTTGGATACTTCATAGCCAAATCATGCAGTTGGTAATGAGGATTCTGCAGGGCACTAAATCACATGACTTCTAGCTATTTTTCCCTGTTGTCATCATGCATTTTGAAAATATATTAAATATTTTATATGCTAAATTCCAGCGAAGTAGAGGAAGAGCGATTGTTAGAGTAATTTCTAGTACCAGCTTTGTTTTTTCTACACATACTCTTACAAAGTATTTCAATTGTTGTTTTATAAAATCCAAGGTGTTCTTTATATTTTAATCAATTCATCATTCAAATTTCCTGTGCCCCAAATTTAAAAAATAGGTTATATTCTAATGCTTTTTGTAGTCAGTCTGAGAAATTCAGATTTTTTTTTTTGTATCAGAAAAGGTTTCTTAGAAAATTCTCACCCTGAACTGGTATAGCACGTGCTGCTGTCATTAAAAATGACTGGAGGATATATGCTCATTTCCAAAGTGGTCCTTGGAAAAAATGTATAAAAAGCAATTTCTGGCATGATTCATGCTCTGTTTATACCTCTTGATATTACAAATCAGATTAATTTTGATCTAAATTTAAGTACTATTCCCTTCCTTTTTAGCTAGAAATCTGAAAATATTGTATTGCCACCCAAGTTAATGAGATAAGTATCTACAAATATTATCAACTATAATACTATTTGTTTATACATGGAATTAACTGCATTTCTGGGAATGATTTGCTTTCAGTTTAGTCAGGTTTATTATTTCTCTTTGTTTCTCCCTCGAGAGAGGAGAAACCCTTACTATTGGGAAAATTCAATTTAATTTATATTGTCATGACTACCATTTATATACTTTTCTGATGTCTGCAGATCAACAAAAGATGATGCCCGTATACCTAAGGAAGATGGGAAGAACTGCATAAATCATGTTTTCTTGGTTTGCAGAATTGTATTATTAAATACATAGCTCCTTTGCGATTATGGATGCTATAAAAATAAAAAAAATTCTAGTTATATCTGTTTGTACAAATTAGAAACCTATTAGACTAGCACTCTAAGCAATCTAAAAGCAGTATGGGAGATGCTCTCTGGTGATTTATAAGAGAGAGGGTGAGATGAGAAGGGCCAGAGGAGGTGGATATGGATAGAGGGGAGGGACAAGAAGTGAGGGTTTGCTCATTTTCTCCACCTTAATTTGAAATCATTTTCAGTTCTCCCATAATTTTAGCAACAATAAGTCAATGTCTTTTTTAAAAATCTTTTTAATGATGAGGTCATGTTTCCCACTACATATTAAGTTCAACTGTGACAATTTTTCTAAAATGGAATCTTTGTGAGTCAGTAGCCATGTTTTTTATAGTTGTGATCTGAGTGTACCATATACCTTTTATATCATTTAAAGATCTTTTATTATAAAATTGGTGCATGGTCATGATAAAAATTTCAAATAGAACAAAAGTGTAGAGAATGAAAACTAAAGGTACTTGTTTTTCCCATTGTTCCCAGCCCTAGTTCTGGAGAGAACTATAATGAAAGATTTCTTGAGGACTTTATTGGACATTTTAATACATGCTTATATTTAGTTGGAATTAAAATTATATGCTACTTTGCATATTGCCTGTTTCACTTAATAGTATATCCTGTGCTACTTTTCATGTCTCTACATCTAGGGGTACCTAATTCTTATTTTAATGCTGAATGTTAGTCCTTTATGTGGATATATTAAAATTTTAAACAAGGGTATTTAAATTTTAGGTACATATATCTTTGCATAATAGTGCAAGTACATCTAAAGGATTATTTCTAGGAGTGGAATTGCTTAATCAAAGCCATGAGCATGTGAAATTTGTACAGGCATTGTCAAATTGCCCACTAAATGGTATGCTGATTGATATTTTTATTTGTAACATAGTGTAAAGCACTCAACATTACAGAATTTTTAAATGTTTATCAGTTCAATGGGTCAATTATGTTTTACCTGGCATTTTTTTTTGTTTGTTTGTTTGAGGCTTAGCATCTTTTCATTGTTTTTGACTATGTGTATTTATTTTTTCGGTGAACTGCCTCTTCAAATTTTTTTCCCCTTTACTGATTTGTTAAATATTTGAACTCTGAAGTCAGATGGCTTTGGGTTCAAACTTGGGCTTTGTCACTCACTCAGGTTGTTTGAAACTTGAGAATAACCTTGAGTTGTGAATAACCTTGATTTGTAAATAACTTTGAGAGGGTTATTTAGTCTTCGAACTTCAGTTTATTACCTATAAAATGAGGTAAGCATAACTTCCTCATGGAGTATTGTTAAGTGATTAATAAAATAATACTGTAAAATGTTTAACATATTTGTATAGTAAGAGTATAACGTGTTTGCTAGTAGCATATAATACTATTAAGATTTTTTTAAAAATTAAGGACAGAATTTGTCAAATGCCTTCATAACATCCATCTGATCATTTGGTTTTTCTCTTTTAACACAATGACATGATAAGCTGTGTTAACAGATTTTCTTATATTGAACTATATTTATATTTCTAGAATGAACTCTGCTTGGTCATAATATTATTTGTCTTCCTGAGATATACCTAACCCATATTAACTTATTTTAGTACAAATCAAAATGCATTTTTAACACAGAATCAAGCTCAGAATTTTAGGTATATTTGAAACATATTACTGAATGTGCTTTCCTGTGTTAAATGAATAATGAGAATCACAGCTAGGGATTATCAAACTAGAAGCTTTTGGCTGAAGCACCTATTGACCCCAACAGGAGGCATTTATGGTGTATGAGACATCCTAGTCAATATACATAACAAGCAACCATTGTTCCACCCATACTTTTAAGTCAGTTGAGATTTTATATATGTACTTCATGGCTTTTAAAATAAAAATCACAGAATAGTTTTATAAAACTGCAATAAAACTTTTAACACGTAGGAAAGTCTTATATATTCTAAATTTGTGCCTTTTTAAGGATGGATGTACTTCCACAATAGTACGTTATATTGTTTTGATTATACAAATTCTGTTATTAAGATTGATTTTATATTGGGAATCTATTGAAGAAATGAAATAAATACATCAGGAACATTTGTACAAATTACTTCTCATGGTTTTTGTTCCTAAAACCATTTGCATTTATCCAAATACTGACTTCTTTCTTAATTCTTCCTTTTTAACTTTAGAAGTACTAAGGGCATTAGCCCTGGCAGGTGTGGCTCAGTGGATTGAGTGCCAGCCTGCACACCAAGGTCGCCTGTGTGATTCCCAGTCCAGGGTACATGCCTGGTTTGCAGGCCAGGTCCGCAGTGGGGGGTGCATGAGAGGCAAGCACACATTGATGTTTCTCTCCCTCTCTTTCTCCCTCCCTTCCCCTCTCTAAAAATAAATAAGTAAGTAAGTAAAATGTTTTTAAAAAAGGTACTAAGGGCATTAGAAATGTGATATGCATGGTAGATATTTTACATTGAAAAAGTAAGAATTCAGATTTTATTCTATGGGTCCATTTTGCATACAAACTTATATGTATAATTAGAACCTGCAATACCAGTGAGAAACACTTTGAATAATCCTAATAGCTACCATTTATTGAGGGCTTACCATGAACCAGGAACCGTTCTTTACATGAATGTTTTATATATATAAATTCATTTTATTCTTAAAGCACTTCTACACAACAGGTACTATTATTGTTCTAATACTACAGGTAAAGAAACTCATACACAAAGAGGTTATCCTTGCCCCAGGTAATAGCAACAGAATGGCAGAGACAGGATGCAAATTCAGGCATTCTGTCTGTAGAATCTCTGCTCTTTTAAGTACTTCAGTCTACTGACAAAGACAGAATTACTTTCATTCAGCAAACATTTACTGAGTGCCTACAGTGTGTAGAGATTGTTGTAGATCTGGGACAGGGCTGTGGTGTGGTGAGTAAGACACACAAGCTCCTTCCTGTCAGGAGGTGTACAATCTTGTGGAAACAAAATATCAGTAAAAATACAAATTCATAGCTTATGAAGGTTTTTCATAATGATGAGTGATTTTTACCTTTCCTTCATTTACTTGGTTGGTTTATGAATTCCTCCCTTGGCTATCAGTGAGTGATATGCTGTGTTTTTTTGTAAACCCCGGAGGCTGGGCTGTGTAAGGAGAAATTCCTGTACTCTGTGAAGACCTGGGTGAGGATGTGTTAGCTGTGTGTGAACTCTGAGCTTTTGTGTCTTCATTTATAAATTGGGCATTGAATACCCTACCTCTTGAGGTGGTGGTTAGGGTTAAATGCTCACAAGTTCCTAGCACAGCACCTGGCATAGAAGAGGCTGAATAATTAATTGGTTTCTAACCATCTCGACATTTTCTAGTCGTAATAATTTTCATCAAAAGATGTAAATGCAGGTAGAGGGACTACATTGAGTTGCCTATAAATGATTATGTCTCAAAAAAAACTGCTGCATTTTTTTTCTAACACGTACTTTTTGTTTCAAATTTTCATTTAGGCAAGTGCTGAAAAGTTGATATTTTCAGGAAAACTGAAAATTACCGGGTTGGCCAAAAAGTTCTTTTGTTTTTTTCTGTAAGATGGCTCTCATAGTGCTTAGTTGTCTTTAACTTCATTCAAAACAATTTTGTTAGATTGTATTGTGACAGCTGTCATATCAGCATGCATTAAAAAAACTTATCAAAATTGTTGAATTTTTGTGTAGCCATTTTAATATTGAAGATGGAAGAATGACGACATTTTTGGCATATTATGTTTTATTATTTCAAGAAAGTTGGAAACAACAGAAATGCAAAAAAAGATTGGTGAAGTGTATGGAGAAGGCACTGTGACTGATCAAACATGTCAAAAGTGGTTTGTGAAGTTTCGTGCTGGAGATTTCTCACTGGACAATGCTCCACGGTTGAGTAGACCAGTTGAAGTTGATAGTGATCAAATCAAGACATGAATTAAGAACGGGACATAGCCAACATATTCAGAATATCCAAATCAGCAAAGTTATTGGTGAAAATGAAAAATGTGTCTTTTATTTTATGGAAAATACTAAAACTTTTTGGCCAACCCAATATTAATCATAAAAATACCTTTTTGAAAGAAGTACAAAAAATACATCATAACAGACTTTTCTCAAATTTTCCTTGGATGACAGTATATTACATTTCTGTGCTAGAATTCAATTCTTTATTTCATACTGTAAAAATAATTTGTTATTATTGTATTACTTATAAAAATGACATTGTTTCCTATTTGATTATACTAATTAATACCCACATTTGGTTTATTAGGAACATATTTAAACTATTTAGTAACTGAGTGTAATGTGATAGTTAGATTTTATTGTACTACAGTGAGTTCTTGATAGAAACCATATCTGTTTATTAAATTATTAATGTGCGCACTTAACAACCTTGGCCCTGCATCTAGTCTGTCAGTAGGTTAAGGCTGTCTTTTACTTTCTGTTTCTATTGTCACCATACCAATTAACATACATACAGATTGCTGTAGCAGTGTTAAGTGATCTCTCTTGCTTTTTAGTCTTCCTCTTTTTTTCTAATTCATCTGGTACCTCTGTCATAATATTCTGCATATCACACAAAGTAAAGTTCATATATTTTAAATCAATATTCAACTCAAGGCCCTTAAGAACCTAGACTTAGCTACTCTAGAACACTGTACCGGGTCGGGCAAAAGTAGGTTTACAGTTGAGTACCTAAAACACAGAGTTCAGGCTTGTATTAATATTTATTAATTATTGTGTTATTTGCTATATGAACTTTTACCCCCACACTGTATTCTGTAATCCCTAACAAAAACCTTGCCATCCAACCATGCTGTGGCTGCCTACTGTATTCTGAACATTCTTGAATTTAAAATATCATTAATCTTCTCTTCAACTTCTTGAACAAGGTACCATTATTATCCCCATTTTATAGATGACAAAACTGAGGCACAGAGAAGTTAAGTAACTGGTCCAAGGTCCCTTAGCTTGTCTGGAGTGTAAAGTTTGTTTCCTCCAGATGTGGGCTTTTTTTGTGCAGCCTTTATTGGAGCTAAAGCCCCGCTCAGGTGTTGTCTTGAAGGAGAATCTGTGGAATGAGACTCAGTTCTTCAGTGAGTGACACATGACACCTGTTTACATGGTTTAGCTATTTACATGGGGGATAATGCCTCTCTCAGGAGGTCATGTTTCAACCAAGACCTGGGAATAAGTGGGTAGCAGGGCTTGGCTGGGGGGAGCATTCCAGAAGATTCTATGTGCAAAGGCCTGGAGCTTGCTGTCCTTCATAGAAAAGTGAATGTGTGTTTATTCTACTTCTTCATTATGTGTTTGAGCTTAAGCTGTGTATGCCAATATCTTTTTCAAGGTTTACTCCTCATGTGATTCCTATACAGTTGACTTTTATTTATTTAATCATAGCAACTTGATGAGGTAGTTCATAATAGCCCCATTTTACAGATGAAAAAAATTGAGATTCATAATGCTTAGTAATGTACATTGGTCACACAGCTAGTGAGTGGCAGGAAAAAATAGCAGAGCTGAGATATGCCTCACTCTCTCTGAATCCTGTGCTTTTTTTCCCTACTATGTATATTAGTCACTCTCTGTATGACCACATATAATAGTTTATACTACTACTTTAACAGATGAATCAATCTCTCTAACCAGATTATAAGCTTTAGTACTTAGTACTTGCCTCTGTCATAAACACCAAGCAGAGCTTTACAAATAGTAAGGTAGAGTTGTTTTCGTGTGTTGGTTTCATTAAAGCCGGAGGCATTTTGTATATGATAAAACAAAATTTTAATAGTTAACAAATGAGTTGTTTGCAGGGTGCATGTATCATTTTCATAAAGACAATAAAGCTATTTAAAAAAATACCAGTCCAGGGAGCATAAAAACTAAATTGAAGACCTAAGCCTATTATTATTTGTTCTGCAAGATAGTAAAATTTAGTGGCAGAGAACAATTTGAATTTGGTGGACTACCTTTATCACATTCTCTAATATCATAGATGAACAATTGTGGGTGCTCTTGTGAGAACCATATGTACTCCCCAAGTTATATACCATCCACTTCTGTTGTTAGAATTTCATTGAATAGTTGGTAGAGTTTGAACTTGTTATTTTGCAAAGTACCACTTCCTTATCAATGATTGCTCTGTAGTTTTATTCTTAGTTATTTTTGGTAATTGGATGAACCTTTGTTACGTTATTTTCCTTGTTGTCCTGATCTTTATGAACCAGTGTTCCCTTTAATTTCTGATGTCTCCTTAGTTGTGAGTTACTGAAACACACATTGAATTTAATTAAGTGAAAATGAAAATGTATTGAAATGTTGGGGGTGGAGGGGCAGGCAGGAGTGCAGCGGGGCCTCAGCAACAAGTGCACTGTTAGGGATCCCTCCGTCTTGCCTCCACTTCTCTCTCTTGTTGTAGGCTGCTTTCTCCATATGGTAGGGGATATGACCACCACAGTTTTACACTTTACAGTAGCCACCAGAAAGAGACTGGCCTGCCATTCCCTCAGATTCAGGCCTGCCAAAATCCCAGGAAACGGTTCTAATTACCCCAGCCATCCTGGATTGACCTAGAAGTTGTCTCATTGGCCCATCTGAGTCTGCTGTGATACAAGGCTCAGAAACCCGACCTCCCCTGGGATTAATTTTAATTGATCCATTTTGGATTATTGGAATGGTGTCTGTTAGCTGATTCTTAGTTTAGACCAGCTGCCCACTGAATTTCCTTCCAGCCTACGGGACATCAGCAGTATTACACTCAGCGCATTTGGAAATCAGAGAGCCAACAAGCCCTGAACCCCGTGTAAGAGGGAAACTCAAGTAACTTGTTTTACCACCTTCATTTACCACTGCAGGTGACCCATTTGAATGAGGGTTTTTTTCTATTGAGAAAAATTTACCATTTTATGATAGAACAATACTTTACACATCAAATTATAATAAAATTCCAGACAAATGTTGCTTCTCTTCAAAAGAATGGAATTATTATCTTGCATATCAATTCATCTAGCTACTAAAGGAAAAAGCCCCAAAGGAAAAATAATACTTTACATTCATCCTACAACTTTTTAAAAGAGATAAAGTGGGAGACTAAATGTCACTGTAATTTTTCTTCTTACAAACTCTTTTTTGATGTTATTTCTGCAAAACATTAAGAGCAGCCAACCACCTGGTTCTTTCATACTATACAAAATTACTGCATTTTAAAATTAGATTGGATGTTTTTCCTAGACTTGTGTTTTTAATTTGTAAGAGAATAACTTTTTTGCGCAAAAGTGTTTGTTTTGGGAATGTTGACTCTGATAACTGTAAAAGAGATGGCTTTATATCTGGTTGGTTATGCTATCACTTCAGTTAAGTTAAAAACTACCATTAACCCACTATTTCCAAGACTGTTCTGTGCATCCTGTAAGATTGTAAAGAGGAGGAAGATACAGTTTGTGCCCAGACCCCTGGAAGAGCTGACTGTGTACCCGTGGCTGTCCTACCAGATACTTGTAGGAGAGCACCACAGAGTTGGATCATGGTCATTGCCACCCACTCTGATTCCACCATACACATTCTACAGGAACCCTAAGTGCAAAGGAATAGAGAGACATTCCCCTTAGTGAGGCTTGTGCATTCAGCGGGTAAGGGGGAGATGTGAATCTACCATTCCTACTGGCCTGCTCAGTTCCTGCTTGCCTCCCAGAGTATGAGCATTTTTAGTGTTTAAAGGTATCCATTTTCCACACATGTGCCTTCTAAAGTAAGCCAGCAACAACTTCCAGTGATCAACAGAAGAAAAAGCAATCAGTCTTAATGCTGGAGGGAAAATCTGTTGTGGACTTATTGTGGAGCCTTATAACCATTTTTCAGCAATGGCTTCCTATGGGATTTTCAAGAGCAACATTGACTATGAGATTTTTGCCTTGTATATTGTATTTAGAATTTTCCCCCATATAATATTTAATTACCCTGAAGTAAATATACAAATAATGTACATTCTGTGTTGCTACATAAAATGAAGCATTTAATTCTAACTTTTGTGCTTGGGGAAAGAGTCAGGGACCATGTGTGGCATTTATGCAGAGCGTTGGGAGAAGAGTCAGATTTCCATAGGTGGGAATGGGAATGGAAAGGATAAATTTCACATTGAGCAAACCTAATGAAATAATATTGTGTTGAGGAAATAGTGAGCAGTCTATCTAATAAGGTTAGAAATTTATGGGCTTTATTATAGTAGGAGAAGAGTATCAAAAAAGTTTGAATCATCATGGTAGACCCTTGGAAACCATTTCAGGAATTTGGATTTTATTCTTTATGTTGTGGGAAGCATTAAAAATTTTTCGTTAGAGATGCACCATGACCAAAAATGGTCTGGATGGAATCCTGAAGTTTAAAAATAGGTCCATATTATTTTCCACATCTCTTTCACCTTAACATTACCCAGGAACAAAATGAGAAGAGGTGATCTGTTTCTGGGCATAGCCACAGGTAACCATCAGACCACCTTACTAAACTGTGTGAACTAGGAGGAATTGAGGGAGGTAGTGTTAGACCGTCAGCCCACTGTGTTATTATTAACATATGTGCTATATATGTTACAACCCAACAATTTAGTGTTGTAATTATTGCTTTATGCAGTCTTGTCCTTGAAAGTATAAATTAAAAGAAAAAGAGAAAAAAAATATGTTTATACAGTCCTTTATATTTACCTTTTATCTCCTGCCAGTTAGCCTCTGATATCATCTCCTTTTAGCCTGAAGAACTTCCTTTAGTATTTTGTTTTCTTTTTTTAAAAAAATATTGTAAGCTATATGTCTTTTAAATATTTATTTATTTATTATTTCTTTCAAGAGAGGGGAAGGGAGGGAGGGAAGAGGGAGAGGAACATTGATTTGAGAGAGAAACATCAATCAGCTGCCTCTCGCACACACCCTGACCAGGGACCAGACATGCCACGCTGGCATGCACCCTGACTGGGAATCGAACTGGTGACCCTTTGTTCTGCAGGACTACTCCCAACCAACTGAGCCACACTGGTCAGGGCTCCTTTATTATTTCTTATAGGTCATATCTGCTTGCAACAAATTCTCCCAGTCTTTGTTTATCAGAGAATAAATTTATTTCCATTTTTAAAGGGTGATTTTGCTGGGTATAGAATTCTTATGAGATTTTTTTTTCTTTCAAGAGTTCGAATATGCCATTAATACCTTCTGATCTCCATTGCTTCCGACGAGAAGTTAACCATTGTTTTATTGTTCCTTTGTGTAATCTTTTATTTTCTGTTTTGATGATTTTGTTTTTTGACTTTTAACAGTTTGACTAAATGTGCCTAAGTATGGATTTCTTTGTGTTTATTCTGTGTTAAGTTTCACTGAGCTTCTTTATCTGTAAATTGATGTTTTTCATGAAAATTAGTAATTTTTTTGGCCATTTTTTCTTCCCATTTTCTTATTTCTTGGTACAGAGCTCCTAACCTTGTAATTTTCTAAGTGTTTAGAGTACTAGGAACATCTTTTGTTCTAATATTTGGTTTTTGACCCTAGTTCCTGACATATAATTTCTAAGTCCTTTGGAATTTCCTGGGTTCCCCATCTAAATTTGAGGATGGCAAATTTTGGGGTATGGCAGTAATAAACTAATTTATACACCCCTTCTAAAAGTTGGTTTTATTTAAAAAAACAATGAACTTTGCTCACTTAATAGATTTAAAATACAGGGTCTAGCACAAATAATTCCTCCCCCTTTTTTTTTTGTACAAAATCTTTTATTACAAAATTGTAAGCATGTAATTCTGTCACGTAACAATATCATACTCAAGCATACCATATGACATTTTAGGTGAAATGTTCAAATTAAAACTATTAATTAATCACACCCACATTACTACTCTACAAACCATATTCAAGCAGGCATTACTTCTGCCAGACCCTGTATTTAATTGCTGTTTTATTTCCACATCTCCTATCTTATTGTTTTTATATACTCATTTTGTTTCTAATTAAAAATTCCTTAAATTCATTGTCATTTATCACCTTGCAAATTTTGATTTTTTAAAAAGTTTTCCTTTAAAAAATAGAAATGGAAATTTTCTTCAAGAAAATTCAAGTAATCTAATTAGGCTACTTAAAAGGATTTATGTCTTTTGAATATAATTAGTGAGTCTACGGCCATACCACTCTGAACGCGCCCGATCTCGTCTGAATATAATTAATGAGAAAGCTTGACTGACTTGCTTTCATATATATATATATATATATATATATATATATATATATGTCTACATATGTATCTCTGGATATTGATATTTATTGTTCGGCCACAATTTGGTCATATTTTTCTAAAATAGTATTGAAATTCTTATTAGATTTCTGATGATCACATAGATAGGCTTTATTGAAAGATGTTGCCCAAATGTTCACATTTCATAGTATTATTACTAAATATGGAAGCCAAAAATTGGCTATTTTCCTATAATTCTGATTATATTTAAGTCCAAATTTAACATCTCAGAACCATCTGGTCAAATGATACTTATTCTGAAAATTTATTGATAAATTATAGAAATCCCTGTGGTGAGTCTGTTCCTATAATTTTCTTATAGGTACATGTTAGGCACATTAGTCTGAAAACCAGTAAACAAAATTATTCAAAAGCTTTAAGAGTTCTAGCTTTACTGCATCTGAAGGGCAAAATTGTATTTTAATAAATGGGTATATTATTTATCATCATCTAGTATTTATATTCATATTACTTTAATGTGATTCAAGTCCTCAGACCAAAATAAAATGCCATGAGATGATCACATTATATGAACTATTAGAGCATTTGCAAAAATTCTTGGAAAGCTGTTGGTGTTTTTAATCAAAAGATCAGAATCTGAGGAGAAGTCAAGATGACGGAGGAGTGAATGGAAGTCACACTGACCTCCTCCCGGGGCCAATCTGGAATTAGAACTAAATTGTGGAGAAATCACCTGGAACAAACAACTGAACAATAATGAGAGAGAAGCCTTATAACCTCAGACAGACAGAAGGATCACCTTTAGCACAACTTAGCTGGTAAGGATGCAGTAGAGACTCGAGAAAGTGGGCAGAGTACCCACAGGCAGAAGCACCAGAATACTGAAACAACCACTGGGATTCCCCTGACAAAAACAGAGTCTAAACCATAAGTGGGGATCCCCAGTCTACAGCACCAGGGCCCCAAAAGTACACAGATAAAAACCAGCTGCGAGAAGTGGCAGGGTTGCTGTCCACCAGAGACAGGTGGCTGGAGATGCAGAGCCTTTTAAAGGGCCAAGGCATAAATTTTTACTTCTTACTCTGGCCTCTGTCAAAGATGAGGGCAGAATGGGCTAGAGGCGCCTGAGGAGGGATCGGGGAGAGAACTGAGAGAGTAGATGACAGGATCCCAGTGCTGACTCATCCACCATACGGCAGCAGCCATCTTGCTTAGGCTGACCACTCCCCTGAGCAGCAACAGTGTGAGAGGTAATAATAGCCCCACCCCCAGAGGGACTCTGCCCTGGCCCAAGGTGCTAAAGCCTGACTGTTGACTATAGAGTGGCAGCCACAGGTAGTAGATCACTGGATAAAGGGGGTGCAGAGTGGTCTAGAGACACTTGAGGAGAGACTGGAGATGGAGGCTTTGGGGAGAGAATGGAGAGAGTGGCTGGTGGGATCCTGGTGCTAACTCCTCCCTCATCTGGCAGCAGCCATCTGGCTCAGGCAGACCACTGCCCTAAGTGGTGGCAACAGCCTGAGTGAACCCAATAACCCTGCCCTGTAGTGCCTGACCTGACTGCTGAGTGCAAAGTGAATAGATTAACAGCTGGAGACAGCCACAAACAGTAGAGTCCTGGAAGTTTCGAACAGACTGCCTAAGGTCAGACAGGGTCAACATCTGACATCATCAGAGACAGATCTAGACAGAAAAAACAGCCATCTCCTACCATAGAGGTTCACACCACAAAGTCAGGAAATCAAGACAGATCAACTTAAGATGCAGAAGCAAAAAAGAAGAGTCTCACAAATAATGGGAAGATAAAGAAACACCCCCCAGTTGAAAGGAAAGGAGGAATCCCCAGAAGGAGAACTAAATGAAATAGAGACAAGTAAACTATCAGATATTGAGTTCCAAACAGTGGTTCTAAGGAAGCTCAGTGAGCTCAGAGAGAATTATCAAAAACTACAGGGAAACTATGAGGAATTTGCTGCACATTATATCAATGTGAAAAAGGACATAGAAACTATCCATACGAGGCAAGAGGAAATGAAGAATACAGTTTCTGAATTGAAGAACACAGTAGAAGTAATCAAAAGCAGGCTAGATGAAGCGGAGGATCGAATCATCAAGCTGGAGGACAAGGTAGAAAGAAGCTCCCAGAAAGAGCAAGAATATGAAAAAAGACTCCAAAAGGATGAAGAGGCATTTATGGAAATGCAGGACAACCTGAAATGTAATAATATCTGTATAATAGGGATATCAGAAGGAGAAGAGGAGGAGCAAGGGATAGAGAACCTGTTTGAAAAAGTAATGATGGAAAACTTACCTAATTTGAGGAGAGAACAAGTCACACAAGTCCAGGAAGCACAGAGGGTCCCCTTCAAGAGGAACCCAAAGAGGCCCACTGCAAGGCACATCATCATTAAAATGGCAAATATCAAAGACAAACAAAGAATCCTGAAGGCAGTGAGGGAGAAAGAGGTAGTAACATACAAGGGAGCCCCAATACAGCTAGCAGCTGACTTCTCAACAGAAATGCTACAAGCCAGAAGGGAATGGCAAGATATATTCCAAGTCATGAAAAGCAAAGGCCTGAACCAAGACTGCTCTACCAGCAAGGCTCTCAATTAAAATGGAGGGCAAAATAAGGAGATTCCCAGGGGAAAAAAAGGCTAAAAGAATAACCTCCACCAAACCAGTATTGCAAGATATGGTAAAGGGACTGCTTTAAGAAGATGAAGAAAAATAGTCTATGAGTACCCAGTTCTTTTCACGGTCACCAATGCTTGATATTACCAATATTTTTAATACTTATTAATCTGATTGTGACAATGATGTGTTATTTTAATTGTTATTTTATGGTTTGTTGAAACTAAACCTGTTTTTGTATATTTCTTGCCTATTTCTATTATTTTAAAAAAGCTTTAAATGACTTTTTGGTATTCTTTATCTATTTTTTGATTAAGTGTAGACTTTCTTTCCTAAAAAAAAAACCAAACTATTAACCCTCTTTTAGATGTGTTGCAAATACTTTCCTATTCTATTACTTGTCCTTAACTTTTTTATATGTAGATTACTGTATAGTTTTAAATGTTTAATATAGTCATATTGTCAATATTACTTTATAGCTTCTGGTTTGAATATGTTACTTCAGGGTAAGAAAAATATTATATTGTATTTTTTCCTAAAGCTCCTTAACTTTTACATATTTATTTTTAACTCACCGGACTATTTTTTGTGTAATGTGTGAAATAGGGCTCTATATTTGTTTTATTTCAAGTAATAGTGGTCCTGCACTTTACTTGTTGAATAAGCCTATTTTCCCCATTGATTTGAAATATCAATTTAATCATATATTAAATTGTTAGGCAGATATATGTTTGTTTCTAGAATGCTCATTTTATTTAATTTATCTACTTGATTATTTCTGTGCTGGTGTCATATTGTTTTAATTGCTGAGAGTTTATAATGGATTTAAAACTTTTAATATTTTATAATGGGTTTTGACATTTAAAGAGTAAATGAAAACAATCTGCATTTATAAAAAAGAAGGAAGGCGCTCCTACCCTTTGCAACAACATGGATGGAACTGGAGAATATTATGCTAAGTGAAATAAGCCAGTTGGTGAAAGACAAATACCATATGTTCTCACCTGCAAGTGGAATCTATTCAACAAAATAAACTAACGAACAAAATAAACCACAGGCATGGAAACATGGAGCAGACTGAAAGTGACCAGAGGGGATGGGGAGGGAGGTCAATGGTGGAAAGAAGGGGAAGGGACTAGACAAAGAACAGGTATGAATGACTCACGGACATGGACAACTGTATGGGAATTGACTGGGAACCGGGGGCGGGGGGGAAGAGGAAGGATGGAGGAGGGCAAAGAGGGAAAAAATTGAAGCAACTGTAATAGAACAAACATAATTTAAAAACAAATCAGAATCTTTTTTGATTTTTCCTTGGCTATTGATTTCTGAAAACCTATAACTATCAAATACAATGCTCGGAAATCAATACTAGACCCTTTTCAGCAAAGCACAATATAATTTCTCTAACATGTCCTCTAATACAGATGATCCACTCACTGTTTGATGTTTAATAGTGCTAGGGGATATCATTGAGGGACTAGTGATTAGTAGCAGACTTTAAAATCTTAATGGTTATCCATATATAGTCTCAGAGTTATTCTTGAGGTTCTTTGCATTTTATCTACTTATCTTACCCTTGGTCATTTGTAAGTTTTTATACTTTCTCTTTAAGAAAATTTACTTGGAATAGAGTATTTGGAAAATATCCAAAAAGTAGGCCCTTTGATTACATGCACTTGCCCTACCTTGGATCTTGCACATTGTTAATTTTCTTATATCCTTTCTAATAAAGGGTACATTAGTAGCTATGGGGACCACTGTTCCATATGAGAGAGACTGAGGTCTCATGGTGTATCCTCCATTCTCTGAATCCCACAGGCTCCTCATAGTGTATGAACAGTGGAATTATATAGAGTATTTGAGTCAGATTCTGGATTCATCCTAGCAGGTATATTCTGTATTGACATGATTCTCTGTATAAACCTACTGAGTGGTTCGTCCTCTAAACTGTGCCATATTCCTTATAAATGAATTAGTTATTAAAAGAGGTGGTGGATGTTTTATAGACTGAATGTGTACGTGTAGATCATGTAGTGGAAAGAAAATGAATTGGAGATAGATATAGTGATTGAGTCCGCATACTTCCTAACTAAAGTTTTTAAATACTTGGGAATCCAGATATGGAATAAAAAATTACATGTACATAGGTTCTAACACAGGGTTTTGTTTTTTCTTTGGAGGAAGTTTTGAAGAAAAATTCGTGCATATTTTGGAATAAAGAATTTTGTTTTCTTTAGCTTTAATAATAAGGAAAAAGCCAATGGTGAACAAATTCTCATTTGTCTAAAGCTCTATTGCTGCTGATTTATGTATCTCAGTGACATTGACCCAATAATATCTTGAACATGATGGTTTATTTGTGAGATATGAGTGGCTCTTCATTATACAGTCACTAAAAGAGCAGTGATATACAGACAGAAGAAAATTGTTTTTAGAAATATAAAAATGCAATCCCATTTACTATTGCAACAACAAAAAAATAAAGTACCTAGGAATAAATTTAACCAAGGAGATAAAAGACCTGTACTTGGAATATTAAGAGAACATTGAAAAAAGAAATTAAGGAAGATACAAATAAGTGGAAAGCATATATCGTGATTGTGGATTGGAAGAATTATCATTAAAATGTCAGTACTACCCAAAGTAATCTACAGATTCAACATAATTCCTTTTAAGATACCAATGGCATGTATTCAAAAAAATGTATATTGAACTGAAAAAGACTCTGAATAGCCTCAGTAACCTTGAGAAGAAAGAAGTTGGCAGGGAGGTCTCAATATGTGATATTGAACTACTAAAAGGCCATTGTAACCAAAACAGCTTGGTACTGATGTAAGAACAGACACACAGATTAATGGAACAGAAGAGACAGCCCAGAAATAAGCCCATGTCTCTATGGTCAATTAATATTTGACAAAAGAGGCAAGAGCATATAATGGAGTAAAGGCAGTCTCTTCAATAAATGGTATTGGGACAGTTACATGCCAAAAAAAACCCACAAAAAACAAAAAAATAGACCACCAACTTACACCATATACAAGAGTAAACTCAAAGGGATAAAAGACTTATATGTATGCCATGAAGCCATAAAAAATGCTGGAGGAAAACATAGGCAGTAAAATCTCATGTCTCAGAGCAATGTTTTTGCTGATATGTCTCTTAGGGCAAGGGAAATAAAGGAAAAAATAAAAAAATGGGACTATATCAAATTATAAAGGTTTTGCGCAGCAAAAGAAACCATCAACAAAATGAAAAGGGAACCCACTGTATGGGAGAACATATTCACCAGTGATACTTCAGATGAGGGGTTAATTTCCAAAATACATAAAGAACTTATACAACTCAATACCAGGAAGACAAACAACCCAATTAAAAAATGGGAAAAGGACCTGACTACACAGTTCTCCAAAGAGGACATATAGATGGCCAGTAGGCATATCAAAAGATGCTCAACATCACTAGTCATCAGAGAAGTACAGATTGAAACTACAATGAGTTACCACTTCATACTTGCCAGAATGGCTATCATCAGTAAATCAACAAACAGAAGTGTTGGTGAGGGAACCCTCATGCACTGTTGGTGGGAATGCAGGCTGGTACAGCCATTATGGAAAACAGTATGGAGTTTCCTCAAAAAATTAAAATTGGAGCTGCCTTTTGAACCAGTGATCCCACTTCTGGGAATATATCCTAAGAATCTTGAAACACCATAGCGTTATTTACAATAGCCAAGATTTGGAAACAGCCCAAGTGCCCATCAGTAGACGAGTGGATAAAAAAACTGCGGTACATTTACACAATGGAATACTATGCAGCTGTTAAAAGGAAGAAACCCTTACCCTTTGTGACAGCATGGATGGACCTGAAGATTATTATGCTAAGTGAAACAAGCCAGTCGGAGAAAGACACATAGCATATGACCTCATTTATATGTGGGATCTAATGAACAAAATAAACTGATGAACAAAATAGAAAAAGAGTCATGGACACACGGAGCAGGCTGACAGCTTTCAGAGTGGTGTGGAGGGAAGAGGACTATATGAAAGAAGGTGAAGGAATTAACCAAAGAACATATAACTCATAGACACAGGCAACAGTGTGGGGATGGCCAAAGGGAAGGGGGATGAGTGGAGGTGGGCAAAGGAGAGGAGGAAATGACAACATGTGTATTAATGGCAACAATAAAAACAAAGGAAAGAAGAAATATAAACACATAGAAAGGAATTGGTAAATTATGCATTTTTATTCAAAATATCTCTCATTGAAGTGCCACAAAGATAATGTTTTTGTAATGAATCAGGACAGTTTAGTGAAGTGTTTCATAGAGTGTACCTGAAATACTTAGGAGACAGTAGAACATTTTATACTGGAAATAGCAGGAAGTAAATTTATCAGTATTTTTTTAGGATTGGTAATTACATGTCTAGGATAGTTTAGAAACATACCAGAATGAAGTTTAAAACAGAGTTCTATAGAAAACCAGAGGTGGTTTATGAAGGGCTGATTGTTAAAGCCCCATTGGTAGCCTGTGGAGAAGTAAAACAAACTAGATTAACTGAAAATTTATTTCTACCATTTGTACAAGACAGGGTTATATAGTCTTAAGTAAAATCTTTTTAGTAAAATTCTGCTGACATCAACAGATGATCTCTTTAAGCACTATTTAGTGAAGCCTGCCAACATTTCTGCAAGTTGGTACATGATGTATATATATTGCTCTTTGCCTAGCTGAAATGTAGACAGCAATAGATTGGATTGTAATAATTTAGTAGTGTGATACAGGAATATATTGTTATAAATTAAATTATTAAATATTCACTTACTATTTGAAAGACAGTTTTAAGAAAATTGTAATGACTCTGTTCAGAGTTTATGAGCCTCACTCTGAAGATTTTTAAGTTAAGAATTTTTTTCTATGTTTTTAAATAAGCTGTGAGGTTGATTTCAATGCTCCTTTTATTCCCTTTTTGAGCCTCTGGTAGGAGGGGAAGGAGAGAGGGGAAACCTTGGGTTCAGGGCCATCAGATGGTTTCGTTGGTCATTAGGGCTCTTCACAGCATCCTGGTTTTCCCTTCTCTGAGCACATGGTAAGATTATACTTCCTTCTCTCCTTGAAACTAGGAATGGCCATGTCACTTGTTGCATAAAATGTGACATATATTCCTTCTTGGCTGAAGTAATATGCATCACTTCCAGGCAGAAGCTTTAGGAATGCAGGGGAGGGAAAATTCTGTTCCATCTTCGGGTCTCTGGTTAGGTCTAAGTATTAAACTGACATAAGATTAGCATGAGAAAGGTATATAAATTCTTTTTGCATGTATATGAGAGCCTTCACAAGAAAATGAAGACCCAAAGAAGTGATTGAAGCAGGAAGCCTTTATGCTTTTCAGACAAGGAAACAATGTGTGATGAATTGACAAGACAATAGTAAATGATGAAGTAGCAAGGTTTGTTTATATGGCCTTTTCAGCCCAGAATTCCGTCTCTAGTGACAAGGATTTCTGCCTTCCTCCTGATACAATAAAGGTGCCTTTGAAATGAGGTTTATCTCCTGCTTCCAGGGAAGAAGGGTGACCTTCCTGCTTTTGCTGTGTTCTCAGATGCCTTGAGTCTTAGTATAGTCATTCTTCTTAGAGGCCATATTTTGGGGGGACCACATCTTGACCCCATCAGGAGCCAGTAAGCAGTTTGCCACAGTCTTGGGGACTGGTAACATTCCACATTTGTGACAGCTCTATTAGCCTGCAGCCTTTAGTAAAGACCACATGGAGCAGACTACCCACTGCCCTGAGATAGTGCTAGCAAGAAGTTTTTTGTCACTAAGATTTGGTGATGCTTATTACTATAGTATAAGCTAGCTTACTCTGACAGATGCAGTTTCCATCAGTCTCAGGATCACAAGAAGATAATGCTTTTCTCACCAATAAAAATAACTTCATTTCTTCAACAATTTTTGTTAACATTTATTGTGTGCCAGTCTCTATTCTTAGTGTTAGGAATACAGCAGTGAACAAAACAATCTCCTTTTTTTCTCAGTAAACACCTTCCCATTCTTCATTTGTTATTTAAGGAGTCTCTTCTCCTGTGAGTCCTTCCTCTGTCTTCTAAGCAGCTGGTCACTCCTTTGTCTTCTGTGCTCCTACAGCACTTTGTACATGCCTTCGTCATGGCATTAATACTATCGTTTGTTATTCTATTTCTGTCTTGCTTTCTAGGCTGTGATCACCTAGACAACAAATGGTTATATACAGTACATAGTTATGTATAATATTTAAATATAAAATATATAGGCAAAAGTTTTAACCTATTTATAATACATAATGATATGTTTTGCATTATTCTTTTACTCTTTGTATTAACTCCTACATTTCACAAATTATTTTTTTATTTTTATTTTATTTTTATTTTTTAAGTTAAATTTATTGGGGTTAACACTGGTTAGTAAGAATCATACAGGTTTCAAGTGAACATTTTTCTGATCCATGATCTCTATATTGCATTGTGTGCCCAACAGCCAAAGTCAAATAATCTGTCACCGTATATGTGGCCCTCTTTACAATCCCTCCACCCTCTTTCCTCTGGTAACCAACATACTTTTGTCTGTATGAGTGGAATCTTAGTGGTTCATAGCTTTTTCTGACTCAGTTCACTTAGCATAATATTTTCAAGTCCTCTCCATGTTGTCACAGATGGCAGTATTTCATCTTTTCTTATGGCTGAGTAGTATTCCATAGTATATTTGTACCGTATCTTCTCTATCCAGTCCTCTATTGGCGGGCATTTTGGTTATCTCCATGTTTTGGCCACCTTTAATAATACTGCAGTGAACATAGGGTACACATATCTTTTTGAATAAATGGTTTTGAGTTTTTTGGGTAGATATGCAAAAGAGGGATTGCTGGGTCATAAGTTTATTCTTAATTTTTTGAAGAACTTTCTTACTGTTTTTCATAGTGTCTATACCAGTTTACATTCCTACCAGCAGTGAATGAGGGTTCCCCTTTCTCTGTAACCTCTCCAACACGTGTTATTTGCCTTGTTGATAATAGTCATTCTAACAATTGTGAGGTGGTATCTCATTGTAGTTTTATTTCCCTAATACCTAGTGAAGTTGACCATCTTTTCCTATATCTGTTGGCCATTTGTATGTCTTCTTGTGAGAAGGGTCTGTTCCGGTCCTCTGCCCATTTTTAATCAGATTGTTTTGTGTTGAGTTGTATGAATTCTTTATATGTTTTGGATGTTAACCTCTTGTCAGAGCTGCTGTTTTGCAAATATCATCTCCCATTCGGTAGGTTCCCTTTTTCTTTCATTGGTGGTTTCTTTTATTGTGCTTTTTAGTTTGATATAGTCCCATTCATTTATTTTTGCCTTTATTTTCTTTGCCTTTCAGGTCAAATTCATTAAATCCTCTCTAAGACCAAGGTCCATAAAGCTTAGTACCTATGTTTTCTTCTTTGTAATTTATTGTTTCTGATCTTATATTTAGATATTTGAAACATTTTGAATTAATTTTTGTATATGGGGACAAACTGTAATGTAGTTTTATTCTTTTGCATGTGGCTTTCCAATTTTCTAAGCACCATTTATTGAAGAGGCTTTCTTTTCTCCATTGTGTGTTTTTGACTCCTTTTTCAAAAATTATTTTCCCATATATGTGGTTTTATTTCTGTGCTCTCAATTCTGTTCCATTAGTCTCTGTGTTGGTTTTTCTGCCAATACCATCCTGTTTTGATTATCATACCACTGTAGTATAATTTGAAGTCAGGTAGTGTGATACCTCCAGCTTCATTCTTTTTTCTCAGGATTGTTTTGGCTATTTGGAGTCTCTGGTGGATCCATACAAATCTGATGATTTTTTGTTCTGTTTCTTTAAAAAGCGACATTGGAATTTTGTGGAGACTAGTTTTGTGTCCCAGCATATGGTCTATCACTGGAGAAGAGTGTATAATCTGATGTTCTGGAATGAAAGGCTCTGTACATGTCTGTGTCCATTTCATCATTTAAGGCCTATATATATATTTTTTTTCCAGTGACTTACATTTATTTCTCACTCACATGACCAAAATGGGTTGGCAGAGAGGGTTCAGCCATTATGATGGAAGTTACATCTTGGCATGTGCTTTCACTGTCTCCGGGGTAGCAGGAAGGGACCCTTCATTTAGGTTGCACACAACCTCTTGAAGATTCTGTCCAGAGGTCTCCCATGTCTCATCCACTTGAATTTCTTTTTTAAGGCCAATATTTCTATATTGATTTCCTGTTCGGATGATCTGTCTAGAGCTGTCAATGGTGTATTAAGATCCCAACCATAAGATTGTGTTTTTGACTGTTTCTACCTTTAGTTCTATACATAGTGGCTACTTTTTATATATTTTGGTGCTCCCTGATTGGGTGCATATATATTAAGAAGTGTCATGTCTTCTTAATGTAGTGTCCCCTTTATCATTATAAAATGTCCATCTTTGTCTCTTGTTACCTTTGTTATCTTGAACTCTATTTTGTCAGATATAAGTATGGCTGTACCTGCTTTTCTCTGGAGGCTATTTGCTTGGAGAATCATTTTTCACCCTTTCACTTTAAGTCTATATTTGTCCTTGCATCTTTACTCTCCTGAAAGCAGCATGTGGTTGGATTTTGTTTTTTGATCCGATCTGCTACTCTGTGCCTCTTTATTAGTGAATTCAGTCCGTTTACATGTAGGGTAATTATGTAGGTAATTACCCTATATAGGTAATTATAGAATTTCCTATAGCCATTTTATCTTTTGTTTTGTGGTAGCTCTGTGCCTCCATCGCTTCTTTTCTTTTGTGTTTCTGTCTGTTGTTTTTGTTTGGTGGTATTCCATACTTCTTTAATCTATCTTCTCTTCTTTTAAAGCCATGTGTATCAGTTTTGGGCTTTTTGTGTTTGCATACTATTAAGTGTATGAAAAAGAAAGTTTATATATACAGTAGTCCTCCTTTTGAATGCATCTGATCTCTATCCTCTTTTGCAAATTCAGACCTTTGCCCCCTTACCTTTTATGTTCTTGTTGTCACAAATTATCCCTGTTTATGCTGTAAGTTTCTTGGTGATTTTACTTATAGTTTTGTGACTTTTTTTTCCAGGTAGAATAATCAACTTGAGTATTTCCTGCATTGGAGGTCTTCTGGTGATAAATTCCCTCTGCTCTGTATGCCTAGAAAAGTTTTTATTTCTCATTCATTTCTAAAGGTAATTTTGTTGGGTATATTATTTTTGACTGGTAATTTCTCTCTTTCAGTAGTATGAATATTTGGTTCCACTCTCTTCTAGCTTGTGGAGTTCCTTCTGAGAAGTCTGATGATAACCTAATGAGGTTTTATAGGTTACTTTCTTCTTTTCCTTGGCTGCCTTGAGAATTCATTCTTTCTTGTTAATTTTTGACAGTTATTATACAGTATGCCTTGTAGAAAACCTTTTTGGACTGAGGCAATTAGATGTTCTGTTTGCTTCTTGGATTTGAGGATCTAGCTCTTTCCATAGGTTTAGAAAATTCTCATCAGCCATTTGAATAGACTCTCCATTCCTTTTTCCATTGTAGGAGGGCATTTCCACTTCAATAGGCTAAGTTTAACCATGTTAAATCAGAACTCTGTTGTCTGATACACCTGTGCTTTTATAATAGCTTTATTTGAAGCTGATTATCATTTAAATAAGTATGCCAAAATCTTAATATATTGAGAACATTGAAGAAGTAAATTTTATATTTTTTATAGAAGTCAATTGTTTTCTAGGCTAAAGGCCTTTAAACCATGCAGTATTTCTGTACGGGCCACACTTGCTTTTTCTTTTTATTCTTTCAACACATGTTTATCAAGTGTGTACTTTGTGCAAGACTCAGTGCCTGGTGGCTCATGGAGTTCAGTCTGGTTCCCTTATGTTTTGTTAGCTTTGTTAAAGCTAATGTGGGTTATGTACACTTGTTCAGTACAGAGTTGTTTTGACTGTACTGATTTTTATACATTACCAACAAAGTATAGTGGGCACTTCGTGAAGGACCCTGGGAGTTGGTGTAATCCTTTGACATAAGTAAGAAAGATACTTGGTCTTTGTCCTACATGCCTGGCGCAGAGTTCCTGAAACGCTTAGAATCTCCTGAGTGATAAGGTTTTTTGGTGTGCTCCTGAGGAGCTCCTAGACAGCATCCGAATTGGGGCTGGCTACCAGAAAGGCGAAACTTTAATTAGAAGCTTAAAACTTTCAGCCGAACCTTGGGCTATGTTCTGAGACCTCCGTAAAAACCCCTAAGCAGATTTCACTGGGCTTCCAGATTGGTGAACAAACACATTGAAGTGCTAGGTGGTGGGTGCTCTAAAGAGGGCTTGGAAGCTCTGTGCCACCCCATCCCCCAACTCCGCATGCCACCCCCATCTCTTGCCCTCTGCCTCTTTTACTTTTGGCTCTTCTTGAGTATCTTTTATAGTAAACTGGTAAGAGTAAGAAAAGCACTTTTTTGAGTTCTGTTGAGTCACTCTAGTAAATTATCAAACCTGAGGAGGGGACTGTGGGAACCTTCAATTTATAGCTGGTTGGTTAGAAGTATGGGTAGCCTGGGAATTGCATAGGTGAATGAAGTGGGGCGATCTTGTAGGACTGAGCCCTTTAACTTGTGGGATCTAATGTAACTTCAGATAGATAGTGTTAGAGTTGAATTGAATTCTTGGACACCCAGTTGATGTCAGAGTTGGAGAAGTGGTGTTGGAAAAGGTAACATATTTGATACCCCTCATGTATTACTATATCTCTATATCTATCTGTCTACCTACCTACTTATCTACCTGACATCTATCTATTGAATTGTATGAAGAGATTGAAGTCAAGGCCCCAGAAGATTCAAAGTCAATATAATTCTCAGTTTCGCGTTCTGTCCTGCAAACTGTGACAGATGTCTGACTATACCATTGTACATTATATTGTCTGCAATGTGGGAATTTACTTAAATTATTGGACCATTTTATAGAAAACTAATGTATTATCCAAATTCATATATTCACAACATAACAGGAAAACCCCACTGTTAGGTTCACTTGAACAAGAAGGCTCTGTCCCTCACTTTTGTGTAATTACCAAAGTTATTATATATCACTTCAAGCTTGGATTTCAGATCCAGGAGGGATGGGGCAAATACACTTCTGAAAGAATATGAGGAAGCTCAAATTATCTGGAGACCTTAGTTTGAGCACAGAACATTTCAACCATTGTACAGATATTTGTGGAGCTCCTAATCTCTGTGCCAGGCCCTTTGGTTTCATTTTCACCTCTCATCTCTGTCCCGATTTCTTGGACAAATGGTGTAGGATATTTTAAAATAAATGCCAAGAACTAAATCCTTTAATACTGACACAGTAAATGTTCAATGAATTGGATAGTTCAGAACCAAACAGTAAACATATGATAAAGTAGGTGTCACAAGTCAGAAGGGTGTTAAATAGCAAATAGTACTGGGACAATCAACAAATTATTTAGAAAAAAATAGATTCTTACTCCTCATGATTTTTAGTCAGAGTTTAGATGCTTGGAACTTACAGGGTTAAGATTTCCCTCTGTGAATTTAAAGATCAATGCTAATGGGATAGAGATTATATACACATATACTAATTACCTTAAAGAACCAAATATCTTACCTGTTGTATCACCTCATTGAATGTATTCATTCCATTAACAGAGCTTACTTCATAGGCCCCGCACTCACAAGGGCCTCGATGTTGGTTTAATGTTCTGTTATTGCCCTCTTGAAATTCTTAGTTTTTAAAAATGGTGCCTTTGTTTTTATTTTGCACTGGGTCCTGCCAATTTTATAGCACTCCTGCCTGTGAGATTGGCCATTTATGGAAACAGAAAGTTACAGAGCCCAGCTTCAGCAGTAGATGTCCTCATGCTTTTAGGAGTGTTGCAGCCAACAAAATTAAGTTGTCCAGTCCACAATAGCAGGACCGTCTCTTGTGTAAGTGGATGCCTTAGTCCGTCCCAGATGATGCCATTAAACATTCATTTTATTTGACAAACTCTTTTCCTCACATTTCTTTCTACCAAGAAACCTTTTAATTGTGATTTGGTTTCTTTTGTGGTCTTCCTGCAGGTAGAAAGCTGGCTAGTCATGCTGACTCTCTATTTAATTCAAGAAGTTAGTTATTAAATTGGCATTTTGGTGATATGCATCAGTGAGGTTCTTTAATGGGAGCCTGCCCCTTCGAGACAGGTCTCCTGTTAGATTTCTGAGACAGAAGGCTGAAGTCCAGGCATTGTGCTGGTAAATGTACCAAAGCAGTCAAATGCAGAACCGTAGTTAAGAATGAGGGCTTTGGAGTCAGCCAGCCAATCCTGGGATCAAGTACTGGTGCTGTGGTACTACACTGTGTGAGCCAGGCCAAGGCACCTAACCTCTGTATGTCCAGTCTTTCATCTGTCAGGCGGTGATATAACACCTGTCTTAGTGTTGTTCTGAGATTGAATGAAAAAACATATACTATGTCAGGGTTCTCAGCCTCAGCCCTATAGACATGTTGGGGGGTAGGTGTGGCAGGGGTGCTGTCCTGTGCATTGTAGGATGTTTAGCAGCATCTTTGGCCTTTCCCAGTAGCTTCCTCCTCAGCCTCCATGGATGTTACAATCAGAATGTCTTCAGACGTTGCCAAATGTCCTCTGGGGACCAAATTTGTCTCTGGTTAAGAGTCACTACTGGCCTAGATATACAGAGCAATACCTGAAGATGAGAAAGCTAAAGTCAGGTTATAGAATAATAATGGTAATAGTAGCAATATTGATAATATCCTTTTGTGGGTTTTTTTTTGTTTTTTTTTTGTATTCTTTGCTTTATTATTTTATTTTTTTATTTTAAATTACAGATAACATGCATTATTATATTAGTTTTAGGTATACACCCCAGTGGTTAGACATTACATAACTTAATAAATGATGATCCCAATAAATCTCACACCATCTGACACCATACATAGTTAATTAGACTATTATCAACTGTCTTCCCTATGCTGTGCTTTACATCCCTATGACTGTTCGTAACAACCAATTTGAATTTCTTAATCCCTTCACCTTTTTTGCCCATCTTTGCTCCCCACCCACCCCAGTCTGGCAATCATCAAAATATTTTCTATATCTGTGATTCTGTTTCTGTTCTGCTTGCTCATTTTTTTTTTAGGTTTCATTGTTGATAGATGGGTATTTATTGCTATTTTATTGTTCATATTTGTTGTTGTTGTTCTTCTCTTCCCTCTCCTCCCCTCCCCCTCCCTTCTCCAACCCCCTCCCTTCCTCCTCTTCCCCTTTCCCTTCCTTCCTCCCTCATTCTCCCTCCCCTCCTTTTCTCCTTTTCCTTCTCCTTCTCTTCTTCCACCTCCTCCTCCCCCGCCTCCACCTCTAACTCCATCCCCACCCTTTAACATTTCTTATAATACTGGTTTGGTGGGGGTGAACTCTTTTATATTTTTCTTGTCTGGGAATCTCTTTATCTGTCCTTCAATTCTAAATGACAGCTTTGCTGGATAGAGTAATCTTGGTTGTAAATTCTCTCTTTTCATCACTTTAAATATTTCTTGACATTCCCTTATGGCCTGCAAAGTTTCTTTTGAGAAATCAGCTGACAGTCTTATGGGAGCTCCCTTGTAGGTAACTAACTACTTTTCTCTTTCTTTTAAGAATCTCTCTTTGACTTTAATCTTATGGTGTGTCTTAGTGTGGGCCTCTTTGGGTTCATCTTGTCTGGGACTCTGCACACCCTGAACTTGGATGTCTGTTTCCTTCACCAAAGTAGAGACGTTTTCTGTCATTTTTTCAAATAGGTTTTCAATTTCTTGCTCTCTTCTTCCAGAACCCCCATGATGCAAGTTTTGGTGTGCTTGAAGTTGTCCCAGACACTCCGTAAACTAACCTCATTTTTATGGATTGCTTTATGGATTGTTGCTCTTCTGATTGGATATTTTTTGCTTCCTTATTCATGTTCCAAATTGCTTATTTGATTCCCGGCTTCATTCACTCTATTGCTGATTCCCTGTAAATTACCCTTTATTTCAATTAGTGTATTCTTTATTTTTGTCTGGTTCTTTTTTATGCTGTTGAGGTCCTCACTAAAGTCATTAAGCATCCTCATAACCCGTGTTTTGAACTCTCCATCTGATAGATTGCTTGTCTGCATTTTGTTTAGTTCTTTTCCTGGAGTTTTGTTCTGTTCTTTCATTTGCACCATGTTTCTTTGTCTCCTCATTTAGGCAGACTCCCTGTGTGTGTTTCTGTTTATTAGGTAGAGCCGCCATGTCTCCCAGGCTTGGTAGAGTGACCTAATGTAGTAGGTGTCCTATAGGGTCTAGTGGCAGTCTCCCTATCTCCCAAGCTGGACACTCGATGTGCACCCCAGTGTGTTCTGTGTACCCTCATCTTGTAGTTGAGCCTTTATTGCTGTTGGCATGTCAGTGGTAGGGCTTTACCCAGGCTGATCAGCTGCAAGGTCTCGCTGTGACCACTGACCTCCAACCACCTTGAAGGATCAGTTGTGTGGGGGCCCACTCCACAGAGCAGGACTTCCTTCAGCAGGGCTCTGGTGCCTGCTGAATCTTCCCCTTGAGTGTGCCACTTGTGGAGATGGTTGAGTAATGGTGCTCAATGTGGCCTGAAACTGACCACTGGGTGCATTGGCTCTGGGACCTACTAAGAGGTGCAGGCTACTGTCAGCCACCACTTGTGTCCTGTGCAGGGCCACCTAGCATAAGCTACAAAATGCTCTGCAGATGGCTGCTACTTGTGCTGGACTTACAGGTACCCAGGCAAGGCCAAGCTGTGAACCAAGGCCTGCTGCTGCTTGTGCTGGGCCAGGGGCCACTTAACAAGAGGAGAGGTATGGGGCTTGCTGAGGCCAGATGATGCTTTTGAGAAAATTTAGGAAAATCTGAAGCATGAGCCAAGACAAACCATTTGTATGGAAAAGCCACTGGAAACGGTTTGGGTGGGTCCAAAAGTTGGGTGGGGTGGGGCTTCTGGAAATCACCAGGTTGGAGCAAACAGTGTGAGCCAGGTTGATGGAGTCTCCATCAAAAGGGTGAGATATGGCACCCACCTGCGGGCTCTGTGTGGGGAGGGCTCAGCAAAGAAACAATAGCCTCTGGTAACACTTCTGTCTAAGATAAAGCTGTTCTAGCCCTCACCCTGACACCAAACAATTCAGTTCCTCCCTGTATGTCTCTGGTGCCTTTCAAGCTGCCTTCCCAGTGCTGGAGCTCAGAGGGAGTGAGTCTGAGTAAGTTCATATAGGGACCCTTAAGGAGGAACTGCCTGGGATTCCAGAATTTTCCATCTTCCTTAGCTTCAATCCCTGCTGGTTCTTAGAGCCAGAAGTAATGGGGACTTCTCTTCCTGGTACTGGAACCCTGAGCTGGATGGCTTAGTGTGGGGCTGGGACCACTCCACAGCGGGGAGCTCCACAGTGGAGATATCCCTCCTGATTATCTGCCACACTTTGGTGTGGGACCGGCCTCTTCAGTATCCTCACCCCTCCTACCAGTCTCGATGTGGTTTCTTCTTGAATTCCTTAGTTGTAGGACTTACACTCAGCTCGATTTCTGGCAGTTCTGAATTGTGGTTTTTCAGTAGTTGTAATTTTGATGTGGTTGTAGGAGAAGGCAAGAACTGTTATAACCTATTCCGCCATGTTGATCGGAAGTCCTCTGATAATATTCTTCTCTGAAGTTCAGGTTCTTGCCCGCTGTACCATGTTGTCTGTTCTTTATAATATTCTTAATGATGATATATCCTTGATTCCATTGGAGGCCCTTGGAAAGATATTTGTCAGCCTTTCATCTGTCCTCTGTATTTTAAATTTCTATATCTATGGCAGAATCAAGTTCATATGGGTTAGAGGGTAATGTATCAATAAAAAGATCTGCCTTAAGAAGTAACAAGTCTTTACACTTACAAATTAAGGGATTTCCAAGCTCTGAACCCATGGTATTTTTGTGATGTTTAACCTTTTAATTTAAATCATATTGGGGAGTTTTCTTCCTTGGTATTACTACATTAAAAATAAATAAACATGCATAATCTGTAAAAACTTTGTAATTATAGTTATAAAACAAACTGGGTAAAATGATTGTGAGAAATATGATGCAGTGATATTAAGAAATTGGTATAAGTCAAAAAGGAAACCAAATACATACAAATAAATTCCTTATACATCAGGACAAAGGGGGAAATATAGTCAGCTTGTAAACATTGAGACTTATTCGAAGTCAGTAATGATTTTTAAAATTTTAAATCCATTTTTCATCTAAATTGGCAAAGATTTTAAGCATTAACATCCAACTCTGTGGTACAGTTTAGAGGAATCATCTTATACATTCTTCTCAGGGCAGTAAATGGGTATACTCTCTTTGGGAAGAAATTTGGTGGTATGTCTTAAAAATTATCATAGCTGTTAACCTACCCCAAAGTAACATTTTAGATTAATTTCTACGGCATAATCTGAAATGTAGACACCTATTTCTGCATGAAGATGTTTATTGAAATGTTGTTTTAATAGAAGCCAGCTAAGTGTCTAGCATTTGGGGCATGTTTAATTATAGCTCATGATGAATAATCACCAATCCTTAAAACATTATTTACAAAATGTTTGTAATAGCATATAGAATTCTTATAGTGTTAAATGAAAAAAGATTTTAAAATTGCATATGCAGTATGAACTCAATTAAAAAAGGAAAGACTGGGTAGGAATATGCAAAATGTTGATAGTAGTATTTGCTCCTAGAAGATTGGGTTATGGATAATTTATGAAAGTTACTCCTGACTATATAATTAAATTGATCATTTCATAGCAGATTTAAACTATTTTTTGCCATCTATTCTTTTAGGTAACTTTTAGATCTTATACATTTCTGTAGCTTGGAAATGAAGTTGACAGAGGCTTGGCTCTGTTTCTCTGAACAAGACAAAGCAAAGAGCAATTGTCAGTGTCTTAAAGTGCAGCTCTGTATTTTAATAAATTCCATACGTATTGCAAGAGGAAATTGGTTTCAGGGGTAGACTTCTTGCCCTGAATGAGGTGAATTAATGCTTTTCACACCATGGTACTCTTTCTGTTTATTAGTTTTTTAAAAGATATATTTAATATAGTATGGTTCTTGGTGAAAGAATCTTTAAAATGTCCATTTTCATTTTTATAGTTTGTGCAGAAGCTTATAATCCTGATGAAGAAGAAGATGATGCAGAGTCCAGGGTATGTAATTTACTGAATAAGTTAATTTTAAATTACTCCCGTATTGGGTAAGGAAAATAATAGAAAAGGTGTTAACAGGCATATAGTTTAATGGAATTATTTTGACTGTTTTTCTAGTCTTATCTCTGATAGCTTACGTAATGGAATGATTTTGACTATTTCTTTTCCTAGTCTTATCTGTGATGGCTTACTTCTCCTTCAAGTTCTGTAGAATTACTTTTATCCAGAATCTCTCTCTTTGGCTAAAAGAAAGGTAAATATAAAACCTCACTGCAGTTGTGGTTTTACTTCTTTTGCAAAAATACAGCTTTCTCATAGTGATACTTTATTTTTCTTAGTATTTCTATTTAAGAAAAATACTGGGAAGAGCCTGCTGCTCCGACTGTAATTTATAATAACAGAAGCTTACTCCGAAACAAACAAAAAATCCTGGTAAAATAACACCTAAAATGTCAGTACAGCAGCTGATGTTTTTAAAAAATCTGTGAGTCTTAATAGTTTGCTCAGAAACTGATTTCTTAGAGGTCCTAATGTTTTTGTAAAAATTGGTTCAGTTTGGTTTGAAGCAAATTTTTAAGCTGTGTTTTTTAGCTCCATTCTCCTATTATTTATATAGTAAAAAGTAAACTAAGTAAGAGGCTACTGTGCCTGGAAATGGAAGTAATAATTTACCGTTTTGTTTTTTTTTTTCAGTACATACTCTACAAAAGCCCCCCTTTTCTATTTGGCCTTTAAAAATATAAACAAAAATCTATTTCTGTAGCTCTCAAAAATACTTCAGTAAGATTGAGTTTTAATATGGAAAAGCAGATACTGCATCCCTAAGTCATTGCATCATTAAGCTCTTGAAGTGTATGTAAAAGCTAATGGTAGCAAGTTGAGGAGCCTCATATGACCAGAAGATCTGAAAGGAACTCCCATTTTCACTCCCTACCATTGAGATTCCCAGCACCAGGGTGGCGTGCGGGGTTTGGGGGTGGAGGATAGAAAATGAATTAGGAACAAGGAAATTAGTATAGAGACCAGAGTTGGCTTACCTTGGGGATTGGCTGACTGGCTATGTCACGTTTCTGGTGAAGTAGAGCATTTCCAGGTACACAAAAGTTACCAAAGTTTTGGTTTGCCAGCATGGCACCCTGGGTGGGAGTGGCTCCAACTTGGACCTAGAGTTGTTTGAACAATAGTGACCTGATATCCCCAACTTTTTTTCTCTGAGGATAGAGCTTCTCAGCAGGCAAACATTTAAGAATGCTTTAGCTTCAAGTTCTAGATGAATTTCATGAAGCCAGAAATAACATTTCATTTTGTGTTATTAGTTAGCTTTCTTTGCTTGAAGTGGAGAGAAGTGAATTTTGGTTAGCATGATTTAGTTAATACCCAAATTTTAAAAGTGTCTTATATACAATGAGTTAGTGGTCACCAAATCTGTTTCTTTCTGTGTTCATGTGTGACCTTAGAATATAGGTTGAGGTGAATAGTGAACAAAAGTTTGCATATATCTTAACCCTTATCAGAAGATGATAGTCTTCTGAGTAATATGTAAATAGTATACACCTAAGTAGTATACATATACTGTAAATTTCCTCAACTCTCATTGGGCCTATGATTTTCATTAATTTTTAGCCATCTGAGATGGGTTTGAAATGCTGATTTGCATTTCCCATTTTAAGTTCTGATACACTCATGGGCACAGAACTCACCACTGCCTGATTGTGGTTGCTCTGGTGGTAGGGCTGGCGGCCTGAAGAGGAGAGGCGCCAGCTTATTATCTCCCATGGTCACTCTTAGGGTGAACATCAGAACAGGAAAAGGTGGTTTATAGGTTTCCAGGAGACCAACTTGTTGCCTACTGCTTTTAGGATTGTCTTTTGCCTAACTCATTTTATAAAAGTTGCAAACTATTTTTTCAGTGTTCATGAAAAAGTAGGCCATTGGGTCCATGTCAGTTTTGCCTTCTCTGATTTAAAGGGACTCTGAAGAGTTGGCAGGCCACACTGACACAGAGCATTCTCTTGGTTCTTCCTGGAATGAAACCTTCCTGGAATGAAAATTTAGTAAGCATATAGGACACTCGTTTTCTCTGAGCTCATTCTAAAGTGAGTACACGAGGACTGCTGCGTTCATTTGTTCTCAAATCCACATTCTTGTTGTTGGCACAATTGTTCCCTCCCTTTGGAAAGTTGCTCTCTGTGAAGGTATTTACATACATTATGCATAAAATTATATTTAACGCCTAATGCACTGTACATGTAAGAATTTACTTGCTTCTCGAGGCTTAATTAAATTTCAATGGAAAGAGCTACATCCTGAGTATTAAGAGTATTAAACAGAATAAAGGGAGTCTATAGATTTTTAGTGTTCCTGTTGTCACCTGTTGTCCTGTTCTATATTGCCATTACCTGGGAGCTTGGGTGTCTTTACAAAGTGTAACTTGCTAACCTGGGAGAAAACACTCCTTTCAAAAACATTCAAGTGCTATCCCAAAATATATGCATCCCTGTGTTCACTGTAGCATTATTTAAAATACCCAAGATATGTAAGCAACCTAAGTGTCCATCAATATTGGATAAAGAATTTGTGGGACATACAGGGTGGGGAAGAGCTAGGTTTACAATGAGTACATGAAACACAAGAGTTTATTTTGTATTGTTGTTTATTAAATATTATTTTCCATACAAACAACTGTAAACATACTTTTCCCCCACCCTGTCTAGACAGTGGACTATTACTTGACCATGAAAAAGAAAGAAATCTTACCATTTGCAACAACATGGAAGGATCTAGAGGGTATTGTGCTAAATAAGTCAGATAGAGAAAGACAAATACCATATGATTTCATTTAAATGTGGAATCTAAAGAACAAAGTAAATGAAGGAACAGAACAGGCAAAGACTCATAGATACAGAGAACAAACTGATAGTTGTCAGATGAGCAAGGGGTTGCAGGGCCAGATGAAAAAGGTGAAAGGGTTAAGAAGTACAAATTAGTAGTTACAAAATAGTCAGGGAGTGCTAACGTACAGCATTAGAGAATATAGTCAATAATATTGTAATAACTGTATGATACCAGGTAGGTACTAGACTTACTGGGGGAATCACTTCATAAATTGTGTAAGTGTCTAACCACTGTGTTGTATACCTGAAACTAATGTACTCTAATATTGAATGTCAAGTATAATTGAAAAACTAAAAAAGAAAAGAAAAACATTCAAGTGCTGTGTTAATCATGTGCATCCCCTCCCTGAGACAAATTGTATTATTTTCTCCTACTTAGTGGGCTGCTAGGTATCTTAATCACCTAGAGCAAATCTCAGTGCTCACAATTCTTCCTTCTAACATACTACTAGGAAATTTTATCCCTTATAAATAAGAATAGACTAATTGTTTGTTGGTTTATTTGGTGTTTGTTTTAGATTATACATCCAAAAACTGATGATCAAAGGAATCGATTGCAAGAGGCTTGCAAAGACATCCTGCTGTTTAAGAACCTGGATCCGGTACGATAAATCTCAATAATAGAAATGATTTTTGCAGTATTAGTGTGAAGAACTGTGCAGTCGTAGGTTTCATTTTATTTACAAGCTAACATCACCCAGATGATATAAAGTCCTGTTGTGGGTGCTTGCATGTGTGGTAGGGTTGTATTATAGGGGAGGAATATTTGTACAGAGCTTGAGAGGTCCACTTCTGTTAGAACAAGGAGCAAGCAGTCCTGCTGTTTGTCTGGGGGAAGACATTGTCTCATCCCTCAGAGTTACTAGCTACAAACAGCTCTGAGAATTGGCCCAGCTGAAGAGAGGTTAGGACCTTGCATTCTCTGTACACCCGGCTGGGACATGCAGCCGTGCGCAGGACCCAGGGTGGATTGCCTCTCTCCCCAGCTGGTAATAGTAACTATATTCTAATGTGTAACTCTTAGACATATTTTATAAGTAAAATTTTACTTGGCTTTAAAGGTAGTTGGACTTTTTGTTCTTTGTATGGATTTTGAAATCTATAGTCTTCGGTTTGGGGTATTTCTAGAATACTCGCTCTCTCTCAGTATGAGTGAGCATGCCACTCAGATTTTGCCCCGTTCTGCTTCCATCACCACAGCTTTTGCTTTTCTATTGATGTACCGTCTCGGGAAAGAACCCCTGCTGCCATGGTTCATATGTGAAAACTGAGTTAACTTTTGTAACTTACCTCAGCTTTTTTTTTTGGTCACACTCAGCGTCTTAGTTTTCAGACTGATGTCCTAGAGAAGAAAGCATTTAATCTAGACCTACGCTTTTTAAGTTGACGTTTTCTTGAAAAGGCCATTTTTATAAAGAGTATATAAAGTATAAAGCATTATACTAAGTCTTCTACACTGGGTCTTATCACAAACTGAAATATTTTTAAAAACCCCTGTGTTTCTAATGCCATTTATGTTGTTATCATGTTCTCTAGGAACATGGGTTACATTTTGTGACTTTGGAGATCTTATTTTAGGACCACACATTACAGGTTTTGTCCATTTTGATCCAGGTCCTCCAGAATTATCCTTGGGTGGGCAAAATTAGGGGCTGTAAAGAATGGGGCTCTCTCTAATAATGGAAGACTAAGAAATGGAATTAAGATACAAAATTTAAGAATTTAATTTACAAATGGAAAATTTTCCTTGTAGTTTTAAATAGTAGAGTAAGAAACTAATGAGAATTCGTGAATGTTTTTTAAATATGTAGGGTTTTTAAAATTTATTTATTTATTTACTTTTAGAGAGAAGGGAAAGGAGGGAGAGAGAGAGGGAAAGAAGCAGTCAGTGTGTGGTTGCCTCTTGTGTGCCCCCTACTGGGGATCTGGCCTACAATCCAGACATATGCCCTGACTGGGAATCAAACTGGTGACCCTTTGGCTCGCAGGCCAGCACTCAGTCCACTGAGCCACACCAGCCAGGGTGAATTTGTAAAATTTTGATGAGCTTCTTAATAACCCCAAATCTCATTTATCTAGAATAGTAATGATTCTGTGAAAAGAAGACACTAAACTATGTGATCTCTCATGGTCTCCCACCAGTATGAGTCCAAATTATTAGTGTAAAGATACAAGTTTGTGTGTGTGTTTGTGTGTAAGATGATAATTTTGGTAGTGGAATTAAATTAATTTAGAATTTACCATAACTCTCACTACTCTAGATACATACAGAAGACAGCTATACAATTAATTAATCCTTAGTTTTACTCTTAGGTACAGGCTTCAACCAAAGAAATTCTCTGTTTTTCTACTAGAACTCTACATTGGAGAATTTCAGAGGTCACCAAAAATAGTGATTGTCAAGCTTTAATATGCCTGTATTTCATCAGAGGATGTTAAAAATGCAGGTTCTTGTTCCATAGGTCTGCAGTGGAGCCTGAGAGCCTGCTTTTCTTACAAGCTCCCAGGTGATGTTGATGCTCCTGCCTACAAAAATCCACTTTCAGTAGCAAGGAGTGGAGCTAGACATGGAAATGTTCTAGCTCAGTATATGGGTACTATCATATATTATTTTGTTTGCATATTTCCCTATGCAGTTGAACCAGTATTTTAATGCTTCAACAGTGACTAAACAGTGGTAGCCTGGTGTTTATACACTAAGTGATGATTAGGCATGGGTGAAACAGCTGCCAGTTATACTTTCCTGAGATTCTGCCTATTTTATTTTGTACTCTAAATTGTTTATTTTTCTTGCCATTTCAACTTTAACTTTTTTAAAGCATTGTGAATATTTTGGTTGCATTTAAAATAATTTAAAAAAACTTTTTCTACTTTATTCTGGCAAGGAATATCTTTGCTTAAATTGATTATTTTCATAAATATAGGAATTTTGTTTTAGACTTCTCTTGCTTTTTTGAAGGTCTTCAATATATATTTTAAAGGTCTTCAATATATATTTTTTCTTAACAAAGAAAAAGCTAGTTCATGAAACTGCAAATTCATGAATTATCACTCTTGAATGTTTTATAGGGAAGAAGCAAATGTTATTTACATAGTTGTTTCAAAGAGCTCTTTCATTGAGTTTGAGCTCAGGCCATCTTGACTTTATTTCCCCACTATCTCACTTTCCCTTCTAGGAAAGATGCAGAATATAAATAAATAAAAGTTAATTTTTCTCAGCAAATTACCACTTGTAATAAGAAATTTGTCCTCAGACTTGGCAGATTGAAGATTTTACGTTAAGCTTAGATTTCAAGTATCTAATTTTTTATGGTATACATTTTTACAATAACCCAAATGCATTTAAATTGAATTACATGTTCACCTCCTACTATCTGCTTATGCAGCAGCTCTTTCAGTTCAATTCCTTGACTACCCACTGTGTTCCAAGTCCTGTCTAAAGTGTTGGAGGCCACAAAAATACTTTGACATGGTTATCGTTCTCTTGGAACTTAAATTTGTTGAGGGATGCAAAAAAAAACATAAAGCAATTGGGTAAAACATGATAAATGCTGTAATATGGTCAGGGCACTAATAGACGATGAGGGTCTCATAGCCTCACTTGCGGACTCAGGAGACTGGAGAGGCCACCAACGAAAGTGAGTAGGAAACTGCCAGCTGAAAAAAAGTACAGAATGTCATTACTGCAGCCTAAAGTGGAAGACATCCAGCGGTGGGAGTTAAGATGTGCATTCTCTGTCCATTCCTGAATGCCTCGCTGTTGCATGGGACACATACTGTACACTGTAGGCAGGCACAACTGAATCAGTTTAAGCAGAGAATGTAACAATCAGATGTGTCTAAGGTCACCGTGTTGGCAGCATAGAGGGTCAAGTTAAAGACAGGAGAGTGATAGGGCAAGCGCAGAGGAATGGAGCTCAGTGAGGAAACAGTGCCATCCACGATCCAGGGAAAAGAAACGGGCCCAACTAGCAAAGGGGGAAGAGGGATGGCTTCACAGAATATTCAGGATTAGCAGAAGTTAGTACCTGGTAGTTGAATGAATTGGAGCCCTACAGAAAGAGTCTAGGATGACTCCCTGTGTCTATCCAGAATGACTGGGAGGTGGTATCTTTTCCTGAAATGGTAAAACTTGACAGAGGAAAAGGAAGCAGTAATTACTAAGAAGAACAATCGTGGCTTCGTGTCTACTGTCTCATTTGAATTTCCTGAAGTCATTGTTTATTTTGAAAATTTGCACCTCCTAGGCCTCACAACGTTTTTCCTTGGAGTGCTGTATATTCATACATTTAGCACATTTATATTTATTAATCTCTTTGAAGAGAATCTTTTCATGAATATTTTAATGCTCGACTCAGTAGGCCATTTTTCTTCTGAAGTATTTCTAATACGAGGCAAACTGAAATAGTTTTCCTAAGCTATATACTAGGCGCTTTCATTGATAGAGGGTAAATTGTTACTTTTCAGTGAGTCAGAGCCCTTTTACCTCTGAGCTTAGTCTCATAATTGCATTCTGTAGGAATGTGAGATGTGGCTTTCCTATAGTAGTTGTCAGTCATTGTGATAGCCCCTGCATATTGAATATTCCTAAGTTCTTATCACTCGGTGAATAATTATGGGGAAATTACATTTTGATTGACTAGAACAGACACCTGTCACATAGAGAAGTTCTAGGAGAAATAATTATTTTCTATTGTATCAGAAATTACTTTTTAATATATCCATGTATGAATTCTTAAACATTATAATATTTTAAAATGCAGCTAATGCAAAGGTAGCAAAAATATTTACTACAGCGCTGTTTTTCATCTTTTTCTCCATTTGACATTTGCAGCCAGAGCTAATCAATAAAGCTTATATTCCTCCTCCATTTGCCCTAAAGGAGTTGAAATATAAACAGTAAGCAAAACAAAATATTAGTAAACCATTTAATCAAACTTCATAATTTTGATAGGTGACCATATGTTGCCTGGTTCATGAACTCATTTGGGTAAAACGGCCCCTGTGGGTTCAATTAGCACCACATCAGGAAAGCACTGTTTTACTGCCACATTGGCATCATCTTCAGCCCTGGCTTCTGTTTCACAAATAGGTGCCAGAGTTCACACAGAGACCCAGGGCAGGAATGAAAACCACTTCCTAAAAACTCATCACCATTGTTCTCCACAAAAGTTTTTCTTAACTCACACGAAGATGCAATATTATGTTCTCTGTATAAATGGAGAGTTTGGTTTTTTAATTAACAGTGGTAAGTCAGTACATATATACAATTTACAAAAATTCAAAAAGAACAGAAGTAAAAATTCTAAAACAACGGAAGAATAGTGAAAGGAAGTCTCTTTCATCCCTCTCTCCCAGCAACCCAGTTTCTCATGAGCCAAGCTCTAGTTACCATGTGTATTTTTTCCAGGATTGTGCTATGTATTAACCTTTTAAAAATGTTGGCAGCAAATTCCATACAGTGTTTTGCCTAGCTCTTTTATTTACTTAACACTATATATGCAGAGATTTCATAATATTTTTTTAAAAATTATTTTTATTACTATTAATTTATTTGTAAAAGTTAAAGTTGTTAATGTATTATAAAACTAAATCATGAAAACATTAACATTTTGCTGTTGTCTAATATATGATTTAAAATTGTATATATAACAGAGGCAACCACACATCGATGTTTCTCTCCCTCTCTCTCTGTCCCTTCCCCTCTCTCTAAAAGTAAATAAATAAAAATCTTAAAAAAAAAAAAGATAGACAAATAACCAATAAGCACATGTAAAATTTTTCAGCATGGTTAGTCATTAGGGACATGCATCAAAACCACTTCACCTGTGCTCTGGCTGGGTGGCTCAGTTGGTTGGAGCACCGTCTGTACATTAAAAAGGTTGCAGGTTTGATTCCCTGTCAGGGCACATAGCTAAATTGCAGGTTTGATCCCTGGTCAGGCGCATACTGGAGATAGCCAGTGGATATTTCTCTCTCTCTCTAATCAATAAACATATCCTCATGTGAGGATTAAAAACAAAACCAAAAACCTCTTCACCTGCAATAGGGTAGCTACAATAAAAAAAAAAAGAGGAAAATAAGTGTGTGTGAGGGCATGGAAAAATTGTAACCCTAATACATTTCTGGCAGGAAAGTAAAATGGTTCGGGCACTGTGGAGAACAGCTTGGTGGTTTGTCCAAAGTTAAACATATAACTCAGCAAATTCTACTACTAGGTATAGAACCAAAAGATTTGAAACACATATTCAAATACTCGTATATAAATGTTCATAGCCACATTATTCACTACGAACCCAGTGTGCATTGGCAGATGAATGGGTAAGCAAATTTTGGAATGAATAGTATTTATCCCTAAAAAGGAGTGCTATGGCAGGGATGGACCTCCAAAACCTTATATGCTCAGCGAAATAAGCCAGACACAAAAGACCACATACTGTATGACTCTATTATATGAAATTTCTAGAAAAGTAACTCCATAAAAAAAGGAGAAATGAATCATTGTTGCCAGGGTCTGGTGGGAGGGGAGAATGGCAAATGACTGCTTAATTGGTACAGGGTTTCCTTTTAGGGCAATGAAAACGTTTTTGAAACTAGATAGATGTGATGGTTGTACAACTCTGTGGCCACTGAATTGTTCACTTTAAAATGACTTTTCATTTTATGTTGTGTGAAATTTCACCTCATAAAAATTTTGTATATTTAATGCAACTAAGCATTTTGATGTCCATTACAGTATTTAATGGCTAAAGTATACTTTAAGGATGCAATTAAATCAACTATTTTCGGAATTAATACCTGAGGCGCCTCCAGAAAGCCCTGGGTTCCACAAAACACAGTTTGAGAAACACTGAGCTCTTTCACAGCACATCGAAGATGGAAAGCCAGCTTTGAAGACTCCCTTGAGTGACAAGGAGCTTCTCTCTCTGCAGGGGATCTTGTGCCACTTACAGCTCTCATTCTTGGGCACGTCTTTACATTATAATAAAGTCTCCACGAAACTTCTTCCCAGCAGTCTTAGTTGTGGCCTCTAGGATCACTGACATCCTCAGTATGACGGAAGACAGCAGATGTGTTCACACGCAGGTCTTCTTTTCTCTCACCTCAATGTCCCCAGTTCGGTGAACGCCCCTATGGCAGGTTTTCAGATTTCCTGATTATCCTTGAGTGTTCTCAGTTACTCCAAGGAAAGATGGATGTCTTCAATAATCACATTGTTTCTTATAGCTGCATAGCTTTCTAATGTATAGAATATCACACTTGTTTATCCAGAGCCCTGTAGATAAACATTAATTTGTTTCCATTCATTTTGCTATATGATGCTGCAATGAAAAATGCCTATGCACATGTCATTTCAAAAATATCTATAGAATAACTTACAAGATAAAGGATAGTGAGATGAAAAGCATGCGTATTTGAAACTTTATCAAATATTGACAGATTACTCTCTAGTTTGTTTTACTTTACCTTCCCATTAGCAGCCTGTGTCAGGAGACCTCTTTCCCACATCATCTCCAACACTTATTCTAAACATTTTTATCTTTTTGAATCTGGCAGGTGAAAATGGTATCTCATTTCAATTTTAATTTGTATTTCTCTTTACTTTGAAAGAAGTGGGACATCTCTTTGTATTTTTAAGAGTTCCTTCTCTCTTTTTGCTGGAAGCTTTACAGATCACATTTACAGGTCATGTTAGGGTGGGGTTTTTGGTGTGTGATTGTGTTGGACACCTCCCATTTACCATATTTTGTCGTATAGAGTGCACATTTTTTCCCCCAAATGTTTGAGGGAAAAATAAGGATGTGCATTATACATGGGTATAATGAATACATACCATGGGTATACTAATGGGCATAATAATCCTGTGTACAATGTGCACAAAAACGTGGGTATGCATTATACATGACAAAATGTGGTAACTCACTTGTGCTCTAGAAATCTCACCTTCAACAATTTCCCCTTCCCATACTCTGTATTGTGTGTATTCATATCTTCGTATTTCCTATGAAATACTCAAAAAGTCACATGTGCTCTTTTCATGTTTTTGATCCAGAGCATCTTTTTAAAAGAATTTTATTTTTGATTTTAGAGAGAGGGGAAGTGGGGGAGAAAGAGAGGGAAACATCAGTGTGAGAGAGAGAGACATCTATTGAGTGCCTTCCATAAGCACCTTGACCTCCTACTGGGACCAAATCTGAAACCAAACCCAGGTGTATGCCCAACCAGGATCGAGCCATCTACCTTTCGGTTTACAGAATGACACCCAACCAAACCATATCAGGAGGGACAGAACATCTTGTTTTTCAGTCTGTGTTCTCCACTTGCATCTTCCCCTCCCCCAATCTATCTTCAGCTCCTTAACTTACAATGATAATTTATTTTGGCCTGGGCAAGTTAGTGTTGTACCCTTTTAATACCAATAGAGAGTAACTTGATAAAATACTCCAAGCTAGTAAGTGGCAAAGCAAATAACCCTCTTAAATCTTTTGACTTTTCTATTACTATACATCATACTATTTTTCTATGTCCATTTGTTTTGTGTATTTGAAGCCCTTTTAATTGTTTGTGTTCTGAGGAAGGATTTCTTTCACCTCTTAGTTTATTCTCACTGGCTGAAGTTTATCTGTAAGCCTTGTTAACTACATGTTAGCAGAAAAAAATTTTATATATTTTAAGGAGTTTTTTAATAGATTTGATGTTTATGGCTTCCGGTTTTAGTAAACCTTCTCTTGGGAGGTAAATGGTTACTTCCTGAAAAGAACCTTAGTGATGAAAAACAGTGATAGAATATTTGCCGCAGTCATTTTTTAATTTTTCTTTTGCTTTATTTTTTTATTTTTTATTTTTTTTGTGCTAAACCAAAAAGGATTGGAGTCAGGATTTAAATTCACTAAGTATTTAGGAAATCTCCATATAAACTCTAGTGATAACTGATATAGGGAAGTTTTAAAAACAGATTTTTAAAATGATATTTGCAACAGTTCTTTACTTAACCTGGTCCTTTCAGTTGTTAAGATTATATTTCACAAGGTATATGTGGTTTGATGGTTAATTCTTTCACATTAAAGTGGTCCTTGCAAATAAAGTGATAATTGCAAATATTCTGAAATAGACTAATTATAATTTCACTTAGATACTGAATATGAGAGTAAATATATAATCATCTCATTACTATGTGGTCAGAAAGACTGCTATATATTTTTTTGATAAGACTTAATAGCATGATGATACTCCATTTCTTTGCACTTGCTCACAGAAATATAAAGCTAATTATGGTTACTTAAGAAAATATGTTCTAGCTAAACATAAAGTTTATATATTTTCTTTTTAAAAAATAGGAGCAGATGTCTCAAGTATTAGATGCCATGTTTGAAAAATTAGTCAAAGAAGGGGAACATGTAATCGATCAAGGTGATGATGGTGACAACTTTTATGTAATCGATAGGTAAGTTTTGCATAACTTCACCGCTAAAATGTAACAGACCTTTTGGGTAAAATTTCAATGTTTATAATGATACCAAATTAATACATAGTTGCTAATGCCTCTTTACTTTTATTACTACATAATAGGCACTAACCTGCTGTGTATACATGCAGTGAAGTCATGCTAGATCTTGAAGAGAGGCAGTTTATAAAAGAACTGATGATTTTTTGTTATTTTAATCTATACATCTCAGTCACTTACTGTGAACCTTCTCATTTCTTAACTTCTATTTGACAGGTAGTTAGTATGTAGTAGATGCCTATTACAGTAAGAATTAGAAGCATAATACAGAACCTGGGATATAGAATCACAGTATATAACTCAATCTGTTACATTTTTTAAAAGGTTTTTTTTAAGATTTTATTTATTTATTTTTAGAGAGGGGAATGGAGGGAGGAAGAGAGGGAGAGAAACACCAATGTGTGGTTGCCTCTCACATACTCCCACTGAGGACGTGGCCTGCAACCCAGGCATGTGCCCTGACTGGGAATTGAACCGGTGACCCCGTGGTTTGCACTCAATCCACTGAGCCATGCCAGCCAGTGCAAAAGGTTTTTTTTTTTTTTTTTTTTTAAACTATAAAGTAAAACATGCTTATGGTTTAAAAAATCAAAGGGGGCATAAGGTAGAAAGTCTCATGCCTACTTCTTCAGCATCGTGTAGTCAGTAGAGTAGTAAGTAGTTTATGTGTCCTTCCAGAAGTTGTTTATGCATTATTTTGTTGGCCTTTTAAAAACTCTGTAAATTATTTTATTAAAATAAGAGGCATGCATCTACATTGAAAAAATTTATTTTCAGAGAACTTCAAGTTGTGCTTGGTAAGATTTAATGTTTTAAGTGACTATTAAGTGACTAATAAGACTATTACTTTAACCAATAATTAAGAGTCCCAAAATTGTAATAGGGGAGCAGTCTGAACTGAATACTTCACTTTTATAAAGTGATGTTGAAGTATTTATGAAACAGTTGGTATCCCTAACCTGATTTATGGGATTACATTTGCTTCTCTGGGTAGAGCTGTGTTCAACTAGAAGGCTTATGGAAAATTACTCCCCATCTGTCTGCTTCGTCGTTGTTTCTTGATCTTGGCTCTGTGGGTGGCATCTTGCATAAATCAGTAGTGTATGCTCTCTGAATCAAGGCTTTCCCACAGATTCCTCCATTCCCTCCTCTCAGATGCCCTGGTGACCCTACAGAGCTGTTGGCCAAGGTGCCAGGGCTAGGGTGCACTCTGATTTTAGAACAGAACCAGTTATCTCATAGGTAAATTGCAGTCATGGCTTTGGTATCATTAGCCACTTCCATCGGTGAAATATGTCAGAAATTTAGTCAGCTTTTTAATTGTATTTAATTGTAAGGGCATATGAGAACCCCAAATACCACATAGGATTTAATCTTTTTTTAGTAGGTATTTTGACCATAATAATTACCCTGCATTTGTATATAGTACATCCTTTTCAGGTAGATCCTGATTACCTATTTGACAGGGGAAAACTCTCAGGCACACAGAAGTGACGTGAGTGGGTTAAGATTACCCAGATGATCAGTGTAGAGCCAGCCCCACAGGCAGGCCTCTTGGCCACCGTTTGTGTTCTTTCCATGTCCAAGGCCTCATAGTATCAGGGAAGCGATCTATATAAAAAAGCAGCACACAATATTTTAACAGATTTAGACTCATGTGATTTTTAACTGGACTATAGCTCATTTTACTTCTCATCAGCGCATTTGTTGTATATTTTACCTTACTCAAAGTAGAAAATGTAGGGACTAGTTTTAGTGCAAAAGTGTAAATAACATAAAAAAGAATTAATCTATGCTTGGAAAATAGTTATTCATGAAAAAATTCTAGATGGTATCCTTGGAAAAGCCATTCTATGTGTGAATTTTATTAAAAGCCAATTCTCTTCCTTACTAATATTTTTCTCTATTTTCATGTTTTTTTGCTTGTATTGTTTTTACTATTCATAATACATTTTTAAATAAAAGCACTCCCTTTTTTGTCTTTGTTAAAGTTTGGCCAATAAGATAAAGCCAAAGAACTAATCCTTTTTGCCATCACAGGGTGCTTCAGCAAGCCTTGAAACCATGCTCTCTGATAACCTGCAGTGCACGGAGAGACAGTCCTCCTCAAGAAGGGTGTATTTCCTGTAAAATGTAGGCTCTGGACAGTTTGTAGTTCAGTGGCATGCAGGCTGAGCTGTATTTGCCTCAGAAAAAACCTCCAATTAAAAGATAAGCACAGACAAAACTATAAAAATACCAGGATCAGATATTTAGTCTGAATTTATACCACTCTTTTTTTTACTTGGATTGGGGGTTGACCTAAAAGGGCCAAATGATGTCAATATTTGAGGCTTTGCAGGCCACGTGGCCTCTGTTTCGGCCACTCAACTCTGCTGTCACAGCACAAATTAGCTATTGATTATGCATAAACCAGTGTATTTGTGTTCTAGTAAAACTGTTTACAAAAACAGGCAGCCACTGTGTGGGCCACAGTTTATAATCTAAAGGAGGGGCTGGCGAAGGATCCTCATGAGTACTGAATAGTGAAGGCTGACTAAATTGTTAGATATGTATATTTTAAATAGTTATATATATATATTTTAAAGTTATATTTTAAAGTTATTTTCTTCTGATCTTAAAAGTAATACTCATTTTAGAAACAAAAACTCTTTAGTTAGATAGCGAATGTCCCTGGATTCCTTCAGTACTCATGCCAAGAGATAACTACAGTCAGTGTTTTCATATACATTCCTGCAGATGGTTGTCTATGAATATACTGCTTGGTTGCTCTTAGTTATGTTTTTATAATTTATTTTATTACCTCCAGTTTTTGTTTTGCCTTGTTTTCCCCAGCAGGCACATGTATTGTCCTCACCCTAGTGTAAAATTGGTGGTCTTTTCATGCTTGTCTGGATCAGGTGGTGTCTCTGGAACATCTTAATGCCCTTTTATTGCTTATTGCCATCAGAGGGGAACGGGAAGCGCAGAGTGAGATTTTGTCGCACAGGGCTTTTCTCCCAAATTAGATTTTATTGTACTAAGATTTTACTTGAATTACTTTTACCTCTTATTTTTCCTGTGTCCAACAGAGGAACATTTGATATTTATGTAAAATGTGACGGTGTTGGAAGATGTGTTGGTAACTATGATAATCGTGGGAGTTTTGGCGAACTGGCCTTAATGTACAATACACCCAGAGCAGCTACAATCACCGCTACCTCTCCTGGTGCTCTGTGGGGTTTGGTGAGTGAAGTATTTCTTTGAACTGAGTATTATTTGTAAAAAGCAGTATGGACAAAAGCCAGGTAGATGAAGTATTTTAGTTCTAATAGGTGGATTTATTTGTGATCATCACCAAGCACCAGGGGATTTTATTAAGCAACTACTGGATGCTGAAATGTTGAGCATTAAGACTGTGCTGAGTGAAATCTTCATGTCCTTTTCCCTAGTCAAGTCAGGTGCTAAATGTGCTGGCCCTGGGAAGGACACTCGATTCAAAATGGTCCTCTTTCTTCACTCACCCTTAAACAAACAGCCACACAGTAAACCACCAAAGTGGCTCCCAAAGTGTGGTCCCCTAACCAGGAGCATCTGTATCTGGGTCCCCGCATACTGATTTGGGCCCACTGAATCAGAAACTCTGGAGCAAGCCTGCCAAGCGATTGTAATGCACACTGGAATGTAAGGAAACACTACACACTGATTTTGGTTGGGTGTAAACTGACTGGTGACAACTCTGCACTGAATAGCAGCTGTGTAGAGAAAAAACACTTGGTGCCTGGGGCTCTCACCTGGACGCACATCAGAATTACACGGAGGCGGGGGGTGTGGGGGAGGGTGTGTGTTAAAAAAATCCTCTTGCTTACTAGGCCCCACCGCTGACAAATTTAACCAGACTCTCCTGGGGTGGCACCTGGGCTTTCAAAATAAATTTCTTAATGGCAGTATTTCTACAAGACCTAAAAGTTGGGTTACAGACATTTGGGTAAGGGGGGAAGGGAGATTCTTTCCATAGACGGTATCAGGACGCAGAGTAGCAGCCACTAGTAAAGGTGATTCTGGAAGACTGTGTTTAAGCTGGTGCTTGTACAGATCACATTGGAAATTAGTTAAAATGCAGATTCTGATTCAGTGGGTCTGGGATGAGCCTGAAACTCTGTATTTCTCATAAGCTCCCAGGAAACACCAGTGTGGTCTGGGACCCGAAACACGCTTTCAGCAGCACTGATTTAAGGGAATGTTCACACTATTTGTATTTTCTTTTTAAATTGTTGAAAATAGTACACTCTATAGTTTTGACATGCATTTATCAGGTTATTTCTCTCAAATCCTTTGTGGAAGGTGGAAAGATTAAGTTGATAGGAAGTGTGCTAATTTCATTTCTAAGGACTGTAGCTTTACAAAAGTTACACATTATTCATTCAGGACTCCACATTTGACTACAAAGTGGATTCAGCTGATAAAAAATATGACTTGATCATCGAAATAAGACAGTGTACATTTCTTCTTAATAGAACCAGGCAGTTACTGTCTACTTATTAAAAATTAGTTACTTTTTAAGTTGTAGAAGAAAAATCAGAATTGATTCTGGTGAAGGATAACTCATTACCTGGAGTGTTTTAAGTGCTGTCAAAGATTTGACTATCCAAAGCCAGCACAGTAAAAATTCCAAATCAAGAGCAGACTTGGGCCATAGGAAGTGTTTGCTTGGCATCATAGTGGTGGGTAAAGCTAGAGTCTGTCATGACCTGTTCCTTAAGATATCATTTAAAAAGTTAATCTTCTGAATGGGGTTGCCTGATAACCTTAGGAGAAATAACTGATCAACGTGACCATGCTTATGATTCAGAGAGGTAATTACTGAAATGACTAGAATGAAAACATTTGAAATGGAAACATTCTGGATTTTATTTATATATCACAGTGGGTGTGAAGAGGTAGGCCACTAATAGAGATTTTTTCTTGAGATGTAAAGCTTATTTCTAAATTGCTAAACTATTTCCAGTCTTTGTTTTTCCATAAACTCTTTCCATGAAATGGTGTTTCTGCTGGTTCCCAAACCTGACTGTATACCAGAATGACTTAGGAAGATTTTGTGAAACATAGCTTATTGAGCCCTACATGCAGAGATTTTAAGTCATTCAAGTTTGGGACTTCAAAAACTTTTTCTTAACACTCAGCTGATTCTGGTGCAGAGCAAGCTTGGAAAATATTTCAATATTTTTTACTTTGTAAGACTCTCTTTTTAGAAAAAATTGTAGCCCTTGCAAAATTATAGTAAGCTAAATTGGAGAAAAGTATGTTTAATTTTTTAGAGACATATTGACATTGGCGGTTTTCTCAATCTTATCAGTTCATTTAAATTCAGCTTTAATTTGTTGGCACAATTTGGTAATTAAAGAGCATATCCCAATTAATTTTATTAATTTGGTGTTATTTATCAAGGTATGCCAAAGTAACATAATTTTGGGGCTGTTTATTAAGAACTAAAATTAAGGTTTGGAGGAATTTAAAAAAAAAAACATGTAGGAATACCATTTTTTAAGCTGTGATATTTAAAATGTCTCTAGTTTCTTAATGGAGTTCTTTATCTTTGAGGTTAAATAGTATAAACATAGGAACATTTTAAAATCCTAAGCATGAAATAAACACCGGAATTAGACCCTACTCAAAGTTGTTGTTTCTCTATGCACATCTTTAAGAGGACTTTATAATGTGGATGTGACAAAAAAATAGCTTGTCAAGAACTCTTATAATTGCTTTATGATTTTAAAATATTTTCTAATAGTGTTTCTTATGTGGTTTTTTTTTACTGCAACCCATATTAAAAATCACATCAGGAAACATGAATGTGTTTGTGTGTAACTGAAACAAACACATAGGTAAAAAAAACACTTTATTAAAAGGAATTAATGCTATATTCTAATTTACTTTATTCTTTTATAAAAACACTGGTCATAGGGGAAGGAGATCAAAAGGTACTAACTTCCACTTATAGAAGAGAAAAAGTCCTGGGGATATAATGCCCAGTGTGATGATTATAGTTAACAATACTGTATTGTATATTTGAAAGTTGCTGACTAGGGTCAAGATGGTGGTACAGGTAAATGCAGTACTTGAGTCCTCCTAAAACCACATCAAAATAACAACTGAACTGCAGAACTGCCTGAAATCTAGCTGAATGGAAATCCTATATCTAGGGAATTAAAAAAGCCACTTGGAGATCAGTAGGAGGAGCAGAAACGAAAACAGGCTGGTCTTACACCCATGTGTGGCAGACAACAATCAGGAGAGGGATCTCAGCTGTGGAGGTTCCCCTGCGGGAGCAGGGAGTCCCAGCCCCACACCAGGCACTCCAGCCCAGGGTTGGAGTGCCAAGAACAGAAGTCCCCATAATTTCTGGCTCTAAAAACCAGTGGTCATTGTGGCTGAGTGAGACGGAGGGCTTCTGGAGTTCCAGGCAGTTACTCTTAAGGGGCCCCCACATGGATTTACTTGGACTCACTCCCTCTGAGCTCCAGCACTGGGGAAGCAGCTTGAAAGGCACCATTGGCATATGGGGAGGAACTGAAATCTATCAGGCAAGAACTTGGGGGCAGGGTGCAGCTTTCTGCCAGAAAAAAAGTGCTGGCAGACACCATTGTTCTGTTTCTGAGCCCTCCCCCAACAAAGCCAGCAGGCGGACATCATATCTGGTCTCCTTCATGCAGGCTCACAGTGCTTGCCCACCCTAGTGGTTCCCTGAGACACTGTGCCATCCAACTTTTGGGCCCACCCAAGCTGCTTCCAGTGGTTTTCCAGAGGAATGGCCTATCTTGGCTAGTGTTTCAGATTATCTAAAATCTCTCAGACAAGCAGCACGTGGCTTAAGCATGCTCGACCTTCTCCTTAAGTGGCCCCAGGCCTGGCACTAGCAGCCGCCAGCCTTGACTTGCACCTTGGCCTCGCCTAGGGACCTCCAACCCTAGCACAAGTAGCAGCTATCTGCAGATCGCTTTGTAGCTCATGGCAGGTGACCTTGGCCTGCGTCTCCCACGAGATCTCAGAGCCAGTGCACTGGTAGACAGCTTCAGACCAAGTCAAAGCACCCCCCAACCACCGTAACAAGTGACACACTAAAAGGGTGGACTCAGCAGGCACCAGAGCCCTGCTGAATAAGTCCTGCTCCATGGAGTAGGCCCCTGCACAGCTGATACTCCACTGTGGTCTAAGGTTGGTAGTCACAGCCAGTCCCTGAAGCCAATTGGCTTGGGCTAAATCTCTCCCATTGACATGCCAACACCAGTCAAGGTTCAACTACAATAGGGGAGTGTATATAACCCACATGGGGTAGAGGGTGGACGATACCTGGAGTGACCCGCTTAGATGATTGGGGGAGGCTGTGCCACTGGACCCTACAGAACACCTACTACTTTAGGCCACTCCACCAAGCCCAGGAGATGTATCAGCTCTATCTGACACTTAGAAACAAACACAGGGAGGCTGCCAAAATGAAGAGAAAAAGAAACATGTCCCAAATAAAAGAATAACTCCAGATAAATAAATTCCAGAATAAAGTCCCAAATAAACTCCAGGAAAAAATAAACAAAATGGAGACAAGCAATCTACTAGATGCCCAATTCAAAACATCAGATGTAAGGATGCTCAATGAACTTAGAACTTCAACAGCTTAAGAAGGGACGTGGAAACTATAAAAAAGAACCAGTTTGAAATGGAGGCTATACTAACTGAAATGAAGAATAATTTATAGGGAATCAACAGTAGAGTAGATGAGGCTAAGAATCAAATCAGCAATTTGAAATATAAGGAAGCAAAAATCACCCAATCAGAATAGCAGAAAGAAAAAAGAATAAAAAAAGAAAAAGAAGAAGAAGAAATGAAGATAGTACACAGAGCTTCTGGGACATCAAACATACCAACATTTGCACCATGAGGGTGCCAGAATAAGAGAGAGCAAGAAATTGAAAACCTATTTGAAAAAATAATGACAGAAAATTTCCCTAACCTGGTGAAGGAGATAGACATACAAGTCCAGTAAGCACAGAGAGTCTCAAACAAGATGAACCCAAAGAAACCCACACTGAGATACCATAATTAAAATCCAAAAGGTTAAAGACCAAAAAAAGCCTTAAAGGCAGCAAGAGAAAGCAGTTATTTATCTACAAAAGAGTTCCCGTAGGACTGTCAGCTCATTTCTCAACAGGAACAGGCCAGAAGGGATTGGCAAGAAATAATGGATAGTCAAAGTGATGGGAAGTAAAAACCTACAACCAAGATTATTTTACCCAGCAAAGTTAATCCTTTGGAATCAAAGGACAGATACAGAGCTTCTCAGACAATAAAAAGCAAAAGGAGTTCATCACCACCAAACCAGTATTACATGAAATGTTTAAAGGGTCTTCTTTAAGAACAACAAAAGACCAAAAAATGTCAACAGTGGAATATCTATCAACAATTGAATCTAAAAAACAAAATAAATGAACAATCAGAACAGAAACAGACTCATAGATACAGAGAACATTTTGAGTTTTGCCAGCTGGGAGGGGGTTGGGTGGATGCGTGAAAGTGGTTAAGGGATTAAGGAGTACAAATTGGTTGTTGGAGGTGTAAAGTACAGCATAGAGGATATAGTCAATAATATTCTAATAACTATGTATGGTGTCGTATGGGCATGAGATTTACCAGGATGACGACTTATTTATATGTCTAATTATTATATATAATATATAACTAATTATAACTAATAATGTCCACTGTAATTCAAAAATTAAAAATCGCAAATTATAATAAAAGTTGCTGAGAGATTTTAAATGTTATCACAAGAAAAAAAGCTTTTGTAACTATGTAAAGTGACAGTTGTTAATTAAACTTTATTGTGGTGATCATTTTGCAATATATACAAAAATTGAATCATCATGTTGTACACCTGAAACTGTTATATGTCTGTTATACCTCAATTAAAAAGAATGCTGGTTATATCTTATTAAACTGATTTTATAATACTCTAGGACTAATATCCATGGTCAAAGACCTGGGTGCTAGTCCGAACTCATAGAAACTGCACACAGTGGTGGTTGCCAGGGGCTGTGGTTGGGGTAAAGAGGGAGATATTGGTCAAAGGGTACAAACTTTCTTTATAAGATGAATAAATTCTGGGACAAAATGTACAGCATGGTGATTATAGTTAAAAATATTGCATTACATACTTGCAAGTTCCTAAAGTAAACCTTAAATGTTCTTACCATAAAAGCGAAATGGCAATTAGGTGATAAAGCCTTTAACTAATTCTACTGTGGAAGTCATTTCACATTGTATAGGTGTATCAAATCAACATGTATACTTTAAACTCACACAATATTTTAGGTCAGTTGCATCTCAAAGCTGAGGCAAGAACATGGTGCTGGTGTCTAGTTTCTAAAATGGCACAACAGTGCCACCTTGTGGGTTTTGCCTAATTACATGGTAGTAGAGCTCTGCTCTGAATAAACTGATGCTTCCTTTAAAAAACTTAAAATATTTTATATGGTTCTGTATTTTATGCTTGAGTAAAAAATTTTAAATAAGTTACATTAAATGTATAATAAAGTTAAACTTCTATTTCAAAGTCTTCAGTTATTGCTTGTTTCTTACAGGGAATAAAATGAAACTCTCTCTTAAAACTTTTTTCCTCAGAACGTTTACCTATTAACTGCCTTTCTATTTGATATTCTGCCTTAGGACAGGGTAACCTTCAGGAGAATAATTGTAAAAAATAATGCCAAAAAGAGAAAAATGTATGAAAGTTTTATCGAGTCACTGCCATTTCTTAAATCTTTGGAAGTAAGTATGTATTTACACTTATTTTGCTTTCAAAACTTCTGTTTTGTTAGGAATATTATTCACTTATATACAAAAGCTTCTTTGAATAAAAATCTATCCATATTTTCATTTGAAAGATTAACTATGGTGTTTGTATAGCTCAGTATTTCTTTTACTACCTAAAACTGCATTTATATTGTTGTTTATAAGTAATAGAGTCCTGTGAGCATCTACAGCAATTTTATGTGGCCCCTTTCTAAAAGCGGATTTAATATAAACATGTAATGTTATCAGGAGCCACTTAGTTACACCTTTTCAGGGAGAGGTTATCTAAGTACAGAATGTTGGTATTAACTCAATATAACAAATGTCTATTCCATTATAAATCTACCAAGGAAAAGAAACAATAGAACAAAATTTTCCTCTTCACCTAAAAGTAAATCCTTCTAGTTACCCACACCCCCAAAAAGAAAAATTCCTCACTGGCCTCTCCTTCTCAGTCATCTTTGCTGTTTATTCCTCTTTTTGTTTTCTCTTAAATTGGCATTCAGTGTCTTTTCTTTTTTCAGGTTACTCTTACCTTGTGAACTTATCAAATTCCCTGGATTTAAATACTGTGTGTTGATGCCTTTAAAAATGGACATAATCGGACAAGGTTCCTCCCTAGAATGCCAGACTTATATAACTATCTTAACTGCAATATTTAATATTTCCTCTCAGACACTTATTAGACATCTCAAACCTCATGTCCTGAATCTACTCCAACCCTCTCTTCCCCATCTTAGTGGCTGGCAACACCATCCTTCCAGCATCTGGGCCAAAATCTTTGGGATTAGTACTGACTCATCTAGGAAAGTATCTTTGTTGTATTGTTAGTATATGCCTGACAGAAATTTTGGCCACATTACAGAACGCACATTAGGCAACTGATCTTCTCTAGCAGCATCTCTCTTTAAAATTAAATAGATCAGGAAGTCCAAATGCCTTTAGATCTAGGCCAGTTAAATGAAAAAGAAAAACCTAGCTCAGATAGGATTTTGGTAAACTGGAGGACATGTGCTCCATCTAAAGAAACAGCTGCTATTCCACCATAGTTTTTTTTGCCATGTGGAAATATGGGCTGAGCGTTAACTGATTTTTCAAGAGAAGCTAGGAATTCAAATTTTTCTGAGAAATTTATTTTGAAACGCTGGCTGTTAATTAATGTAACACATAAAAACCCACACACTTCTTGGTTTATTAGGCTTATAGGCTACCAATTTTTAAATCTCTGAAATATTATTACCTAATTAATTTGTTTATTTAATAGTTGTTGTTTTTTTCTTTGTAGGTTTCCGAACGCCTGAAAGTGGTAGATGTGATAGGCACCAAAGTATATAATGACGGAGAACAAATCATTGCTCAGGTATAATCCTTTTCATGTAATTTAGTTTAGGGTTATATTCCAAAAATTTATTATAAATTTTAAATCTTGGTGAATTTTTATGTCTATAATTAGCATGTATTGATGGATTAAATATTACTTTTATCAAATGACCTATTAAGATGGTTTAATTTACAGCCATTAAGCTATTTGAATATTTTTATTTATATAATTAACTCCCAGTGAGTGTGTATTAAATCATCAAATGGATTTCTGCTTAATTTTATATTTGTACATGATATGTATATAAAGAAGATGCCATTTATAAGAGGAAAATTATAGGCGAATGTTCCATGAGATTAATGAGAACTCAGAAGGTACATTGGAGGATATTAGAATTTTGTACAGTCATTTCACGATGACGTTTCCTCAGGCTGCTCCCTCATAAAATTAACCGAGAATGGAATACACTGTACCATATACTATGGTGGCTTCTGGACACTAAATGAGGGCCAAGATAAGTTAATACATAGCTAAAATACCACTTAGAGCCAGTAGTAATACATACTTTGGTTAGAACATGGCTTGCAAGAAGTAGGATTTATGAAGATAATTGACGTTCACAGAGCACACTGATGTTAGTACCTTATTTCCTAGTTATATTTTTGAAGTATTGAAAAAAATGACAAACAGATTTTAATAGTTTCTGTAATTTTTTATAGTCATATACTGTATTGTACTATTAACCTAAAATTTTCTCTTTTTTGGATATATGTAAAACAAGATTCAAGGTCTGTGAGACTGAAGGAAAGAATAATTGTTTTAGAAGACATATAAGTCAATTGCTGTCTCCGGCCCCCCTGCCGCCCCCAAAGATTAAAGCAGTGAAGGATTAGGAAGAAGTGGAATCGAACTAGAAAACAAGGCTAAGGCTCTACTATATAAATTGATAAAGGATAAAACACTTTTGAAATGGCTTTTTTAGCTTTTTATTTTGAAATAATGATAGCTTCATAGGAAGTTGCAGAAATAGAACAGAGAAGTCCCATGCACTCTTCACCTAGTTTCCCCAGTACATCTTGCATCACTAGAGCACAGTATGAAAACTAGAAACTGACATTGGCTGAATCCACAGACCTCACTCAGATTTCACCAGTTTTGCACGCATGTTTTGAAAACTAAGTTACACAGCAGCCGATAGACCTGCTATGATTCAAATCTGAAAATCTAACACGAAACTCTTATGAAAACCTGATGTAAAAATAAAGGAGATATGTATACTGTACTTGGGAGTTTATTAAGGATATTTTGATATTAGTTGTTCGTTAAGCATTTATAAACATACACATCTATACTGTATTATATAAATCTACTCAATATTTATTTTGTGATGTAAGTTGCTACTGTATTTCTTGAATTGTACTAAAGGGTTTTGGGAGTGCCTGTTTCTTTTCAAGATCACTTAGGCCCAGGAAAGTCAGTATCTGTATCTTCTGTTTTATACTATTTAATTTAGAAGGCATCATTGGAAATCAAGGTGGAGTTTGTTCATAAACACCACCAAGAAAAAAAATGGATATGCAGTTAGAAATAGCAACACTTTTCGGCCCCCCAAGGGTTTTATTTTTATTTTGCTTAATCCCGTCACCTTTTTTACCCAACATTTTTCTTTCAGAAGTCTTACCAAGGCCTAGAGGTGGATTGTCAGTAAACGGGCATCTCAGAGTTTGGTCTCTAGCTAACTGCAGTCAAAACATCAGGACCAAAAACTACAGTTTCTGAATAAGTCTGAGTGTTCTAACACCTGTGCTGTTATTCAGGCTGAAGTTTGGGTAGAATTCTTACCCCAGTGTTATTTGCCATTTTTTCTTGACTTAGGAATGCTATGGTAGAGAGTAGATTATTTCAAATAATTTTACAAATGAAATCATTACTACATAACTGTGGATTGTAACCTTTGTTTAGAAAGTAAGCAACAGGAACTATGGGGTATTACTTTTCAGGCAAATCACCTATACACTGGAGTTGGAGTGATTTTAGGTTTATTATAGACAAGAGGATTTTTGTCGACTACATTTGCATTTTCATCCTGTTTTTGTTTTATTCCAATAGGGAGATCTGGCTGATTCTTTCTTCATTGTAGAATCTGGAGAAGTGAAAATTACTATGAAAAGGAAGGTAAGTGTTGAGTTCTCAAAAATTCACATACTAGCTAGGAACATAATAAACTTGCTTTTTCAACATGCTGAGTAAAAGCTGATGCTTTTAATTACTTTGTCAGGGTAAATCAGAAGTAGAAGAGAATGGTGCGGTAGAAATCGCTCGGTGTTCTCGGGGACAGTACTTCGGAGAACTTGCGCTGGTAACTAACAAACCTCGAGCAGCCTCTGCACATGCCATCGGCACCGTCAAATGTTTAGGTAAGACTCACACTGGTGGGCGTACTCCTCCTGGTTGAAAGTTTTATGTCTGCATTTTCTGTATCTATGTCGTACAAATTATTTTATTGGGTTCACAGGTTTTATGGCTCCCACAAAACAAGGGTCTCACTCATTGCATTATAAAACCAGGTTGTGGAAGCCATTTTTTTCTTTAAAAATTTTCACATAAATACATAGTGTTGCTAAAACTGTACTTTTATAAAGTGAATTAAGCTCTGTGGAAAAAGTTGGAATGTCTGTGAGAATACTTATCTTACTACTGGGAAACAAAAGTTAAGGTTGTCAAAGCACAATAAAATTTTCTTTATTGTTTAGCTATTTAATTACCTTCTTAAGCTGTATATGTAAGCTTAGCAGAAGTGCCATCTTCAACTGGAAGATTTTAAATATGAGTAACAACTTACTTTAGTAATGAAAAATATAGCTCAGGTGGTATCAATAGAGATGTCATTTTCTTTTAAAAAACACTATTCAGCAATAATTAGCCACTCTATTTTCTGTATCCACTGTTTAGTAGAAGGAACTTAGCTTCCATGTTCTAGAGATTTGCTAGTATCCTCAGAATTAACTTATAGAGAAGTCACTTTTTAAATGGTTTTAAAGTATAATATTAAGCAAGTGTTATACTTGGATAAAAGAGAAGACAGAAACTGACAGCTGATTTCCCTGAGTAGAAATATTAAACAGTAAGAGTAAAGGTGATGTGAGTGAAAGCCCACTATTTTTTTCTATAATTATATTCATGTTAAAAACAATTTGAGAAAAACAGAAAAGGCAGGAAAAACTGAGAGGCACCCGTGCCACCACTACCCCGTGACTTTCCACATCCAGTTATAGTTCCTTCTCGTCTTTTATTTGCATGGGTTTTCTGTTTTTAAACCATTTTTTAAACTGCTTTTTACATTCATTACAGCTTAGGCATTTTCTCATTTTACTACGTCATACTGTAACATTATGTTAGGGAAATGTGCACATTATAAACTATTTAAAGATCCCCCACTGTTAAATGTTTTGAGGATTTTGGCTCCTTTTTTGGGGGGGGGGCGGGTTTTTGATGTGCTTAGACTACTTTTTCCAAATGCAGGCTTTTCCCTTAGAAATGGTTTTAGAAGTGGGTTTTCTTTTTATAGCTTTTGATATATATTGCCAGATCACTTTTATCTGTACGAATTTACATGCTACCAGCAGTGCAAGAATATCCATTTGCTCTATTTTTATAAACACTGCCTTTTTTTACCTTTGCTAATTTAAAAGGCAAAAACGTGTTTTAATTTGTAGTTCTAGGGTAGAGAGTGTGATCATATTTTCCATGTATGTATTATAAATTTAGTTTTTAAAAGTGCATGGGACAGGCAAGCAGAGAGACATATAACATACATAGAAGTGGACAAAGCGTTATTTTGGCTGCTATTTTGAAGTGATTAGACAATAGCATGAGAGTAAAAATTATAAAAGGTAATATTTGGTCTTAAAATATGGCATTGTAAACCCTGAGGGAACAGAAGATACTTCCTTGCCATCTTTGAGTTTTTATTTACTCAGGTGATGACATAAAAACTAATTTTTTTTTAACTTCAAGGCCTTGCCATGATAGTCCCTCATTCTTTTCTCAACCTGGATCAGGAACCTCATCCCAGCCTTGCATTGCACATCATATTGCCAAGGAATTCTGGCTACTTTAAAGTGGAACATTTTTATCTTTATGCCTTTTTATGGTATATTTATCTAAAAATACCATTGTATTATTGACATATGCAGAATGACATCATAAATGACTCAGAAATTCTGCATATTTTTAAAGAATGTTACTCATTTTCCTTTTATTCTCCTTTTTTTTAGCCATGGATGTGCAAGCATTTGAAAGGCTTTTGGGACCTTGCATGGAAATTATGAAAAGGAACATCGCCACCTATGAAGAACAATTAGTTGCCCTGTTTGGAACAAACATGGATATTGTTGAACCTACTGCATGAAACAAAGTATGGAGCAAGAAGACCTATAGTAACAAAATTACACAGTAGTGGTTAGTCCACTGAGAATGTGTTTGTGTAGATGCCAAGCATTTTCTGTGATTTCCTGTATTTTCCTTTTTTTATATTTACAATGTATCAGTAAACAGTAGTGGTAGGCAGTAGGCTTTAACATCACTTTCTAAAGAAATCATAAAAATATCGACATTGATAAAATGATTTTCTGCTTCGATTGACAGGTTTATTCAAATGATTGTAATATACTGAAAGTATCTGTGTTTAAGAAGATAATTAAAGGATGTTATCATAGGCCATTTGTGTTTATTTTGATCTACTCAGACTGGTATGTCAATGATTATGCCCATGAAAGAGGGAACTTGGCAATGAATCATGCTATACAGCATGACTTCACATTCTTTTTACAACTCATTATATATATAGTAAGTACAATTTTAATCATTTTTGTTTTAAAGTTTTTCTGGCTTGATAAGTTATGTGCTGGCCTTGGCCTATTGGTGAAATGGTATAAACCATCATATGCAATTTAGGACCTTTTATATTTTTGCAATAAAGTACATTTTGACTTCTTTAGCATAACGTCAGTAACCAGTAGTTTTAAGGACAGGCCATTTAGTCATTGTAATAGGGAAGAGTCTTTTAGATGAGAGATCATTAATACTTTTTCCTCATAAAGCATATATCACTGCTTCCTTGTTCATTTATAATCCTCTGTATTCTTTATCTTAAAAAATTTGAGTTTGACATTTAATGTCACAAAGTTTTTAAAAAAGCTTTAAGTTTACTTGTTGTCTTCTAAGAGTCTAGGATCTTATATATACTACAAAAAAAAAATCCATACCAAAAGTAATTTGGGGTCCTTATCAACATGCCCAACAGGATATTTCCTTGTTCTTCACTTGGTGTCCATAGGTATAATTCTTTCAGACATCTGCTCCTGTGGGGTTCCTCCAAGGTGACAGAAATTTTTATAAGCAAAGTCGTATGCAAAGAGAAAAGGAATTTCTGCCCATTCCCAATGTACCATTAGGCCTTGCCATTTGCTTTAATGTGCTCATAAAGTAAAGAATGACCTCAACCAGAATAGATTTTCATTGACAATTGATACACATATTATTGGCTACATAAGGTGAATTACATTCAACCAAAGCAATATAAGCCTTACATTTCTAGCCTATATAACCCCAGTGTCTAGAGAGATTAATTCTAACCAGTTCACTTTTAAACGACCAATTCCATTTTGGGAAATGTTTTAAAGAAATATATACATGGGTAAAATTATTCTGTGGCTGGTGTGGTCTTATTAGAGAATGCTTCTGGTCTTACTTGTGTAATTAAAATGTGGTTAAAATATGTTAACCAGATAATGTATATATGAGAAGTTAAAGTATGTAAAGTGTAACTTCAGCCACATTTTAGAACACTGTTTAACAATTTTGTAAACTTTCTTGTAGGAAGAGAGCTTAATATATGAAGATGACCTGTTTTCTATTTAATTTTATTTTAAAAGCCATGTTAATAAATAAAAAAAAAACCAAACAGAACCCCAGATTTCTGATTCATCATTCTGTATTCCTTATTCAGTTTTTCAAGTTACCTATTTTGTTGCATAAGCTGATGAACTACTCATGAAATAGCAAAAATGCCTGTTTAATAAAGAACTCTGACTGAGGCTGTAAATGCCAATTACATTATTGTTGCTTATATTTAAATTTTCCTTATAATAAAGCACACTTTTATAATAACTATGGTAATTGTGTCTAATGATGGGCTTTTTGAGTTTTGTTTTCTAATGACTTCCAGAGTGCACGCTGCACCATGTGGAAAGCACAAGAGACACAGAGCAGGTGTGAAAACTAACCCCCAGGTGTAATGGGGCAAGACCTTAAGGCTCTGAATGGCAATAGGTTTTTTTAAGATTTTAACTATTAGTCATATAATTTTGGGATGTTTATATAATTATGGTATATTAGAATAACCAAATAAATCTGGCTAAGAAATTTAGGTCTTGAAGTATCTAGAACACCTCTAGTTTGACTTGTGGATGTTACTTAATCACTAATCAAGAATCCTTACTAGTATTTGGAAATTCTCTGTTGAAGTTTCATTCAAGGATGTATCGTGTGTAGCTAAGAATTCTCAGAGAACATTCTTTTAACACAGTGCTCTTCCCTATATTTATTTTAAATAAATATAGAGTGTGTATATGCTTCCTGCATATCCACATGAACTAGGGATTGGTGCATATATTTTAATGTAAATACTCCTGTGACACAAGTTGGGTGAATCTCCTTGGTTTGCTATTATAAACTAGTGTTATGAAATGGTGGCTGGCGGACCATTTACTATGCTCAAAAATGCTGCTGCTGCAAAGTAAAACATAGGGCATGAAACAAGGGGCTTTGGATTTTATTGAAATATGTAAGCTTCAGTGCTGAGTTCTTTTCCTTTCTAAAGCATCTTTAAAAATAATGATATATTTTTCCCTACTTTTCTCAAAAAATGTTATGTTTATGACAAGGATTAGATGACCTTTGTCATTCTTAAAGAAAATTAATAACGTGTAAGCCTAAGTAATACATCCGGATAAGCCAAGGCTTTGTTAAATAACTGGAGAAGGGATATTAATATCTAATTATGTTAATACCTAAGGGAAAAACATTATAATGAATGCTGGTTTCTAAAATTAATAATAGTGTATGGTACAGCCTGATGCTGAATACCAGAAGTTTGACAAAAAGAAACTGAAATAAGAATTGAGACAAGATACTTTTATAGGCAGTAAAACTGACCCTTGAAACTACATAGTTGCTACTTTTCACAGGTATTTAAAAAATAACATTTAAAGTATAATTATGCAAATATAAGCAACAAAGTACACCAGGTATTTCCAGAGGGCTTGTGTGCCCAACAATAGCTATGGGAGCTTAAATCAGTTCAGTTGTATAAGTGATTGCGAGTCCATGGCAGAACTCATGAGCAATTAAAATCTCTTGGTTCCTTGTGTAATTCTTGGCTTCATAAAGTTTCCTGATAGTGATGTTGAGCCTAGTATATAGAGAAATTTTCAGAATGTTTCCAATGCAGATTATTTTGAGAGGAAAACTTTATTATTATTTGACCCACACACAGATCTGTGCCATTCTCTCCCTTTTTATGCTGTGTGTAAATCTAAAATTGCCTCAGAAATCCTGAAGAACCATGTGATGATGTTTGATATAGAAGTAATTGTATATATCATAAAAATGAAATGCCACCTATCAGGTGGCTTTCATAGATTTTGATTTAACCACAGCCCGGGTCTTGCCATATTACCAAAATAAAAAAATACATATATGTGTATATATACACACACACACACTGCAAAATGTACATATGTGAAATGTTTTGTTAGTAACAATTATAACATTCATTATAGTGAATGAATGCATTTTTTATTCTTAATGGGAAAAAAATAACTCTTTTCTCCAGGTTTTTCCAGGTGCAAGGAAAAGGTAAGTGTAAGTAAGCAGGACATGAACTTTGAAATGCCTTGGCTCTTCACTAGATAACCCAGAGGTGAAACCCTAAATGTTTTCTATTTAACATGAAAAAGTGTTTACAAAATAGAACCCCCGAATCAGTTTATGAGCAGTAAATATGACCAGTCAAAATACTGGATAAAATTGCTTCCAACTGCTGATTTCCCACCTTCGTCTGAACTGAGAATCTACCTCGATCCCGCCGAGGAACAAGAGAATAAACACGTATCCCTACAATGCCACTGCCTCTTTTTCGGACAAAGGCTGACACCTAATACAACTGTACTTCCCTTTACATGATGACTGTATTCTTGACATGGAAATGAATAGCACTTTTTCAAGCCAAATACGATTTTAATTATTTTAGGAGAGGGGCTCACTATAAAGATACCTTTGGCAAATCTTTTTCTCATAATGGCTCTTTAAAGCTGAACTTGAATATCATCAGCATTTTTATTACTATTATACAGCAGTTTTCAACTGGTGTGTTACAGTAATTTTTAAAACATGCAATACTGGACTATTTAGTCAGGGTCAATGACCCCTTTCCCCTTAGACTGTCAAATAAAAAAAAATGACAGCAGTCAACAGTTGCCATCCAGTGCGACTGCCCTGTCTTGAACCATAAATACATAGGTCATATAAGAGAGTTGCATCTTATTGGTCACATCACATAATCACATCTGATTGGTTAATTCTTGGTATCAGAAATCCTTATATATAAATGTAGGTACCGGTTTATTTATTTATTTAGGAGAGATGGAGAGAGAGAAAAAACAATTCATTGTTCCACTTATTTGTGCTTGATATGTGCCCTGACCAGTGACTGAAACCCAACCTTGGTGTACTGGGGCTATGCTCTAACCAAATGAGACACCCGGCCAAGGCTGCACCCATTTTTTTTTTAAATGTCACTTTGGAGCCAAAAGGGTAGATAAATACTATTTTTTTTTGTAAATCAATCAAAAGTATACCTATTTTTTGGCCGGATTGGCAAAATATGTGTTTTGGTGTGCTGCTGAATTTTAGCAGTTATTTTAGCAGTTCCTTTAGTAGTTTTAGTAGTGTGCCATGAGATTGCACAGTTGAAAATCACTGCTCTGGTGCATTATGATATGTTACGTAACTTGAAGTGTATTAATTAGACAAATACTGTTTGCCTTTGCGAAGTCATTTGAGCAGATTAAAACCTGTTACACCACGAGGAGACAAAATGTATAAGAATAGTGCTAATTATATGTAATGTAGCTAGAAGATGAGACCTATTCTCAAGTAGTAGTGAAAAATATATAGAACAGGTGACACTTGAAGCCTATGGAAGCTATTTAACTGAGTTAATGTTCAAAAGGGTGTATGACATACAGCATGACAAAATATACTATACATTAGTAAGGAAAGTCTTGCTACTTATTTTCCCTAACTTTTCAAACATTATTTTCAGCAAGCACCTATTTATTGATTGCTCAGACAGAAAGATGCTTTATGGTCACCAAAGTCAAATTTTATCTTTTAGTTGCATTAATAATTATAAGAACAGGAGAAATACATTATTTGGTTCTAAATGGCAATCATCTTCTCCTAGGCATTTCATTACAATTTGAGTTTTTTAAAGTATAGTTAGTAATACATAGAAGGATATTTTTGAGAGTTTAAACCTTCCAAGAATGATACTACTTAAAAGTTTGAGAACTTACTTTTCAAGCTGTACATGTTCTCCATTTCCCAAATCTAATACTTGATTTGCTTACCTTTTGAGAATTTGAACAGCAATACTCTCAATATTCGAGTAATGCCACATACTTGAACTTCTTTGTCTAGCAAAGTAGTCACTGATCTGCCAAATGTGATGGAATCAAGGGAAATGTATTGATTACACACTATAGAATTTATCTTTTTTTTTTAACCATCTTTAAAACTTCATGTTTTTTAATAACAGAATTTTATAAACTCTTTGAAAGACCCTTATTTTAGGTGACTTCTTGACATATTTTGGCCATAGTTTATGTATACTATGTGTGCATTCATATTGTATCTATACTAACCAAGAGTAGGTGTTATTTAACAAAACTGATTTTTTTTATATGCCAGTTTTATCATGGAAACATCTGAAGAACAGATAAAAATTAATTATATCTGAAAAAGCTGTGGTAATTATATATAGTGGAATATTACTCAGCCATAAAAAAGCATGAAATCTTACCACTGGAAGCAGCATGGATGGACCGAGCGGGTATTAAGCTAAGTGACATAAGTCAGAAAAAGACATACTATATGATTTCACTTGTATGTGGAATCTCAAGAGCAAAATAAATGAACAAAATTGAAACATACTCATATATACAGAGAGCAGATGGATGGTTACCAGAGGGGAAGGGGTTTAAGGGACTGGGTAAAAAAGGTGAAGGGACTACGAAGTATAAATCGGTAGTTACAAAATAGTCATGGGGGAATGTAAAGTACAGCATAAGGAATATAGTCAATAATACTGTAATAACTATATATGGTGCCAGGTGGGTATTAGAAACATCAGGGGGAACTCTGTGAAGTGTATGAGTGACTACTGTACACCTGAAACTTACACAAAATGATATTGAATGTAATCTGTAATAAATTAAAAATTTCTACGAAAAAATTAATTACAGGTGTATCTGTTTTAGTGAAAGAACAGAATTCATATATGTAAAAATTTCCAAGATTTTACTAGGTTTGTTCTTTGACCTTTGTTCTGGCTTACCAGTTGGCCGGTTTTGTAATGGCCACCCAGGAATTGATGATGTAATTCTGTTAAATATACGTAAGGTATACCAATGTGGTCATTTAGCTTCTCAGGAGAGTTGGAAGATAGGACTAATTGTAGAGAATTCTAATACTGATATTTGATCAGTTGCAACTGAAATACTACAATTATATATTCAACAATTTGGACAAAAATTAAAGTATATAAAAAACTTAATCTTTGTATCCTTATTAGCAAAGTCAACAATATTAGAAGCTAAGTAAATATTTTTGAATAGAAACTTTTTAGTGCTAAAGATAAATTATATTAATACAATACCTTGATCTGAGGTTATTTTTCCCATTACAGTATCCACCAATAAGAATATCTCCACGAAGGCTGTTACAGGTATAAGGTTTGTGTGCCTGATGCTTCAAAAGAAAGGCCAATATTCAATACATCAGAGTTGGAGTAAGAAAGCTCGAAATCCATCTTAAAAGAGCCCAAAATTCAGGGTTCTTATATATCCAGGGGAGACAGAATGGGTGAGGCAAAGAGGTGGGTAGAGACTGTAGACAGCCAGGCTGGGAAAGGGATCTAAGAAAAAGTGAGAAATTTCCAACTCCCTGTATTCCTGGAGGGTCCTTTGACCACCACTGATCTGTGTCCAGGTCTTGAGTCATTATTTTGTGCGTATTTCACCACCTCTTTGCTGACAAAAGTGCTGCTCAAGCCTCAGGCTGAATTCCTCTAGTTAAGCAATTTTCAACCTTTTTCATCTCATGGCACACATAAACTAATGATGAAAACTGTGACACACCAAAACACATACAGGGCCCAGCAGAAGTAACGCCTGTTTGAGTGTGGTTGGTAGGGTAATAATATGGGTGTAATAATTTATGGTTTTAATTTGAACATGTCACCTAAAATGTCACATGGTGTGCTTGAGTGTGAATTATGTTACAGAATTACTTACGATTTTGTAATAATAAAGGGAACTTATTTGTGCCAGACCCTGTATATATTGCCGATCTGACAAAAATAACTACAGTTTTGATTCAATCACACCAGACAGAAAAGAGATCAGTGCCCCTGACTAAATAATCAGGTATTGCATGTTTTAAAAATTTTTGCCAGCACACTGGTTGAAAATCTTGAAATCGCAGCTCTAGTTAATTGCATATCTATAGAGGAGCTATTAGCCAGAGAGAGGAAGCATTTCACTCTGCTACAACGCTTTCAGTAAAAACTTAAAAATAGAAAAACTTTAAAAGTAAGGTTTAGCCAAAAGTAGATCTCACAGTCTTGCACTGAAGAGGGAAAGGAGTAACTCAAGCTCTTGAAAGCTCACTTTTTGGGCAAGGGGAAGCTTTTCAATTTCCTGCAGGGAGTTAGACATAAATATCTCAGATTTTAATTTTAAATGGATAGGTGAATTTCACAGATTTTTCTATCTGTCAAGAAATTTAACACTGGGGTTTACATTTTCAATTTTTGGGCACAATGAACCTCAACTGAAAAAAATAAAGGAAGAAAATAAGGGTATACAAAATTGCATGGACACAGTCAAGCTCTTTTTTTGGATGACTCTTAAAACTTCTTTTGGAGGATACATTCAAATCCTGTCCTTTTTCCACAGGGAAAAATTCTGGCATTTTGTTGGCTTTCTGAGTTATTTTTAGGAAAAATGTTTGATTACCATTTGTGACTACACAAAGTAAACCTTTGATCACATGGTAGGAAGGACTATTCTATAAGTAATTCACTTCAGGCATTCAAACAGAGAATCACTAAAAAGAATTTGAAAACGTGTTTCAACATATGAGGGTAAGTTTGGATTTCTTGATTTATTACGTGGCTTTCAGGCAGACTAAAATTTCAAGAAATGTAATTAAAGAAATAATTAGCTATAATTTCAGGCTCTTTTCAGGAATTTGACTTTACTGATTTCTTACTAATTTAAGTTCTCCTCTTAAACTTTAAGCATACATATAATGATCTAAAGATATAAAACCTAAAGCATAGCTTAAATGATTAAACACCAAAGGTTCAAAGGGAAAAAAGGCTTATTAATGTCTTTGTAATGTGAATGGTAAACATATCAATTATAGGCTAGATGTGCTGTGATGGACAGCCATGTTTAAAGTGAAGGGAACTCTAAAGGAGAGAAGCCACCCTCCGTTGGTGAGTCAGAGTATTAGCAATTTAAGTAGGAACTCCTGGTGGAAAAAAGTGGAAAGACATTATCAATGAGAAGCCATTGGGAGGGGAATATGGTTCCAAACTCACCGGAGATATTTAGATAATGATTCACAAATTAAATCAGTTTAACTCACATTAAAACCCTCTGTATTACTGCAAACAACGAGCAAGCTGGTCAAAATAGAAAACACCGTTTTGATTTCCCTCAATTTTAAAGTATATAGTAATCATCCACCCTTTTTACAGCTTTGTAAAATTCCAGACCCTAAGCTTCTCTCTCAACTGTCCATTCCCAAGGATATCAGTGCCTCGAATACAGCCGGAAACAAATTTTGGGTGACTTGAATTGAGTTGGCAAAGAACTCTTAAATTACTGCCCGGGTGCGACGAGCAAAGGCTCAGAATAAAGAAAATCTAGTTCTTTCCACTGGAGCCCAGCACCACCTTTATTGTCCCCATCATGACTGGGACCGAGATTTGTGGGTGACTAGGTCCCTCGCGAGGCTACAATGCTTCCGCTTTGGTAGTCATCTCCTTCCCCTAGCACTAAAACAATACCTTGGCCTGCTGCCAAACTTTGAGCAGCAGCGAGGCGCTCCGACTGTTTATGACCGGGAACGGGTACTGCAAGAGGTTGGGGCTGCTCTGAGTGCTAGGACCGGTCCAGAGCAGGAGAAGAGGCCAAAGCTTTAAAATACTCCCTTCCTCCGCCTCCTCCCTTTTGTCCCAGACACCAAAACAAACGAGCTGATACACGTGTCCCTATGACTCTTGTTTACTATCAAGACTGCGCTCTTCACGCACCTCTGGGATATGTAGTCCTACCGGTTCCAACGGCACGCAATTTCCCAGAAGTACGAAGCAAGGCTGAGACTACCAACCCACAACCCTTTTCGGGGGCGTGGGTCCCCGGAGTCTCGGCAGCAATCCAATCCGGAGCGGTTATTTTAGTGATTGACATGCCATCTTCTCCAGTAAACACAACACAAAAGTCAATACAAGCCCGCCCCCCGAGACGGACCACGGCATCACCCAATGGGGAAGAAAAAGGATCGAATGGCAGTTCTGTTGGCCAATAAAAGGGTGAAAGAGCTGTAAGGAGGCTCAACCCCCAGGTGGTTGAGGGGAGGGGGAAGACGAAGCTTGAAAGACTTGGTAATGGCGACGGGTTTGGTAAGTAGGAAAGTTTCGGTTGAGGAGTAAGAGCGGAGGCGAGAGCAGTAATGCGCATCGGGGAGGCCAGCCTCAGTGGGAGAGGGGGTTCGCGAACTGCTGGTGGTGTTGTCGCGGCCAGGACTGCCCGCGCCGGGACTGCCCGCACTCCGCGGAGGGTTTGTTGTCTTTTAGTTCGGGAAGGGGTGGGGGTGGGGAAGGGAGGGGCAGGATCCCGAGGGGAACGGACGACTGGGCCAGCTCGGGTCCGCGCTTCTCGTCCTCGAAAGGCTTCTCTTACGGTGGGAAACTGCCCGCTGCGAACCGGTTAACTGCCTGCTGCGAACCCACTGGACCAGCGCCCCGCGCAAGCTCACCTGGGCTTCGCGGCAACGCAGCTCTAGGGGTGTCGGGGGCGGGGGCGGGGAGGAGTCGGAGAGGACTTCGTTCTGAGCCAGGTTGCGCGGTGGGTGGCCGGACCTGGTGCGGAGATGGCGGGGGGAGGTTCTGGGACAGGGAAGAGACCGAGGCGGCGCCGTGGCTGCCCAGGAAAGTTTGACTTCCAACTCCCCGCATGTGGGTGGAGGGTCGGAGGTTGGCCCGCGGTGGGGCACCGGCCGGGGATTGGTGACCCGAGTAAGGCGCTGCCTTATTCAGGTCCCAGAGGGGCTCGAGCCGAGCTGGGGAGCTCGCGGAGCCGCTGGGCCCCCGGGCTCATTGTTACGCAGTTCGAATGAATGGACTCCGAGGCGCCTGCGCGGTGGGGCTGAGCGGAGGGGAAAAACAAGCCTGGAGTCCAGGCTGCGGTCACATGATGGGGGGAGGGGAGGGGAACGCGATGAATGGCGAAAGAGGGTGGGGGATGGACTTGGCGTGAACCTGCGGGCGCTGCCTCTGTGACCGAGAGCCGAGACTTGGCAGGCTATTCTAGTCTCCGCCTTCCAACCTTTGCTGCTGCCTCAGGCTGATTAAAACAAAAAGGAATCCTGGCGAAGTGGACCGCGGGGGCCCGGTTTTTGTAGCTCGTTTAAACTCTGCATACTGTCTAGGGGGTTTTACACGCTTCTGTGCCTTCTGCAACATTTAAGCGTTAATTCTCAGGAAGTTTTCAACAAGAATCGTTTTTAAAAGGAGCAGTGACAGCAGGGCAGTACTCAAGAGTTTGTATCTCAGGATACCACTGGTGCCATAAAACAGGAGGGTAAAAGGGAGTTGTGTATGCTAAGAAGTGTTGGAGTCCTACCAACAATTCCATCTGAGTAGCCGTAACAGATGACTCCGAACAGTGGTTTTGAAATTAAAGTTAACTTTTGTGAATTAGGATAATTTTAACATTTGTGAATACTTTTCTATTGTTTAACTATTGATAATCTACCTTTGTAATGTATTCCTAGAACTTTTGGTCTTTGCTTGCTTTTTTTTCCTATTGTCTTTTGCTTTACCTTGCCAACCAAGAGTGTTAGGATTTTCTGTTCAATTTCCTTGATTAAACTACCCAGTTCTTGCTGTGTTGGCAGTATTTAGCAAGTTTTAAGGAAATTTGAATTATATTCAAAAGAATTAAATTCACTCAAGTTTTTGAGCTACTTAATGCTTTTGAGGAAGCCACTTTACAGCAAAATACTGCTGTTTGTTCTAACTTGACTAAAATATTACTTATAGAATGAAAACCATTTCACTTTCTAGTCCATTTTATGTAGTTTTTCAAGCCTAATTACCTTTTTTTCCCCTGCCTGGAAAACCCTTCCCCCTTGTTTACATCTCATACTTTTTTCACTTTTACATACATTCGTTAAAAGGTTCCCTTCTCCCAAGCTTTCCCTGCACACCTGTCTCCACAATCTTCCATGCTTCACAGTGCCTACTTCTCAGACTTCACATATGGACTGTCACTTTAAAGAATGGTCTCCTCCACTGTATTTTCCTTTCTCTGGATTCCTGTCACTATCCAAGTGCTCATTGGAGGCAGTATATGGCCTGGGCTTAATGATGAATAAACTGCTAGGCCCTGAAGATATCCTGGAGGGAGAATTAAAGCTGATGTCTTGTATTTCTGTTTGAAATGAAGATACTTTATTTTTTTATGTCATAAATTATCATAAATTACTGCCATGTTAATGAGGTGACAGGTAGTTTGCATGTATTTTAAATATGAAAATAAGTATTTATATAGAATAAAAGTGTGAATCACATTAAATTTAAGAAATTTAAAGGTGACAGATACCTTTTCACAAAATCCAGGAAAAATACTCTCTTTAACTGCCTTTCACATGGATAATATTCACATGCCTTCATATTTTGGTCTACATTTACTTTGGTGCTTCATATCATAATTTATACTATCATTTTCCATAGAAAATAGAAAAAATAACTTTCTAATAGAGTTGTAAATTTTTAAGTCATTAGCTTAGAAAAAATTATATAGCTTAGAAAAGCTTTTTTCACAAATTGTTACAGGTAATTAGAATTTTTTAGAATTATAATCAAGTTTAGGAAAACAAGTTTCCTGTGTGAATTTTAGATTTCAAGTTTTTCATACAATGACTCATCTTAAATACTATTTGAATTGTCAATTCAAAGAAGACTGTCAGTCTTCTTTTAAACAGCTTTGTGCATGGCTTCTAGTGGGGTATTACGAGTTTTCTTTTACCTTCATCAATATCAGCATTTACTGTCAGATGAGCTGAGAATTAATAAGGATTTGTGCAGATGTGATTTGGCACTGTCCGTCAGGGCAAGGAGTCTGACCTGGGCAGCAGTGACTGATGAGATACAAGGGTGCTTTGGAATCAGGTAAGTATGTGGGATGCAGTATTTTTTATACCTACAGTAATTATGATAGGAAGACAGGTACTGGTTCAGTTTAGAAAGAAAACAGGCATAGAGTTAAATTCTTTAGTCATGTCGGTATTAAGTGATACTCTACAGTAGTGTATTTTACTAAAAGAATACCACCCACTTCTGGGGTGTGGGGGGCCCCAGCACAATGGCACACAAGTTGTTGAAACATTTCTTTAAAATCTTTTGTTCAGAGTTTCATGGAAAATATTCTGGAAGAACTGCGTTAAGGCCCCCAACTACTTTTGGTGTAGAAAGTTGCATTTAATACAGTTTATTATGGAGGTTCATTTTAGCTTGAAATTATGTAATCCACTTATAAATACCTCAGTTCTCAGGTCAGAGATATAAATTCATTGCAGATTACCTTCTCTTTACCTTTTGCTCACAAGCAATTTGAATTTGGTAAAAGAGTCTTCAGGATTAGGGGAGAGCATATAGGAGCTCCTTTCTGTGAAATCTGTAGTAAGGATGGAAAGCTAAGGACTTAGGGAAGAATAGGCACTTGAAAGTAGTAGTCTAATTATGTTGGTCCATGCCTTTTATAATTTTTGCCATTTCTTTTCAAAAGGAAAATGGTCCCATTCAGTTGGCAGAATCTTGTCTTCCCCATCCATAATAATACTATGTTCACAGAGCTGTTGTAAGGCCATATAAGATTAAACAAACCATGTGGAAATGGTCTGCATGGAGTAGGTAGGCATTTACTAAAACCTATTTCCTTCATTTTCATTCACTGAAACGTAGTTATTTGTGGTCCTTTCTTACTCTCTTACCTAAGATTTTGTGGCTCTGTACTTCTGAAAGTATGCTAAACAAAAGCAATAGGGTCTTCCCAATCCCACCAAACAAAAATTTGCAATACTGAACATGACATTTCAAAGTACAGCTGCTGGAGAATTACTTTTCCCTTTTGAGAATAAGTCATCTAGTGAATAGATGACATGTGAATCCTATAATACCAAAGCAGAATACAAAAGTATGAATGAACAATGGGTTTAGCTCTACCAGGAAATATCTGAAAGAGGAACTTGTTTATCAGAATGAATGTCTGATTGGTATAATGTATGGGGGAGTGGAGTATTTCTGAGTCTGGACTCTTTTGATAATTCCTTTAGTGTTATCAGGGGCCTTGTTTCCCCCAAATAGTTTGACAAAAAAATGAGAACCAAAAACTTTGTTTGCATATGGGTTTGAATTTTGCTTTCATGTATTTAGTTCTCGCACAAGCCCTGTGAATAAGTAAAGATACTGTGGGGCTGATGGTCTACAAGAGTGAAATTCAGGTCTGTTGACTAAGTCTAGGCTCCCAGGTACTGTACAGGAGGAGGTTTACAGTAGCAAAATCTCCATTATTGCAGGACCAGCTTTTGATAGGCAACAACAATAAGATGTGCAAACACATAAAACTCAAGTTCAGCAAGTATTTATTTGGTCCCCTTTTTTTATTTGTAGGTAGCTGTATTTTGAAATTAATTTTTTTTTATTTGAGGAATATTGTGATGAGATATTGGTAGATAACTAAGGCTAGATGCTGAAGAAATGATAGTTGCACGGAGGAATTAGTATATTGTAAATGGTTAGTCATGGACAGTGCAAGACATGTTGATAGGAGAAACATAAAGCTGGACAGAATGAGAAAATTAGCTCTACAGAGTGAGGGGGAAGGCAGACAGACTGCAGCACTGCTTCTGTGGACCCCAAGAACAACACTTTCATACACTTAAGGATAGCTCTGAGAAGATAGAATACATTGTGGGGCAACCTCTAAGTCATTATAAAGGTAAAAAGAAAGCTGCCAAGTTTAAGATTAAAGCTGAGACTGACTTAAGCAGATATGTATATGTAAAGAATTTATAGAATGACTAGTTCCTCTCATGTCTCAGCATTACTAAGTAAGGAATCTGTCCTGATATAAACTCTTGCAAAGGAAACCGGGGCACGTGGCTTGCATGGATAGAAATTGGGAATGTTAATACATTCTGTTTTTAATACACTGTCCCTTAAATATTTGTTACAGATGTTCTTGCATACTCATACAGTGTTTCAGTATGGTTTTGTATAGAAGTGAAGAGAATGTCAGACCTCTGTTCCAGAATCTTAAGTGGTTTCCCATTGTCTGATAATAGCTAATACTAGTCACTCTACTCAGGTTTGCTCTGTGTTGGGCACTGTTATAAGCTTTTTATATTTGTTGGCTCATTGAGTTTTTACAACAACCTATGAGGTAGATGCTTTAATTATTTACATTTTATAATAAGGCATAAAGATTTTAAATAAATTGTTCAGGGAACATAGTAAATAACAAATTTGATATATAAACTCAGGTAGCCTAATTTCAGAGTCCTTGTTTTTGTCTACCAAAACAAAACAAAACAAAGAAAAACCCCACAAATAAAAACCAAAAATCCCCACAATTTCCCTGCACTAGGATTGAAGATTCTGATTTTAGTCTACCCTTCTAGCTTTAACATCTGTGACCACAGTACACATAAGACTATCCTATCTTCTGGTAATGCTGGCCTCTATGTCCTGCACTCAGCCAATGCTTTGCTAATTGTGCATTTGGTCATGTGAGTTTCTCTTGTTTGGAGACCTCCCTTTATTTTTACTTACTCATAGCAACTCCCTGATCTGTACAAGTATGGTCATTTTTCTACTAAAGTAGATTCATTGAGATTAATGATTTATCATTGAGTGCTAGCATTGAAACTTGTGTCTTGAACATAGTGTATACTAAGTAAGAAAATAATGGCTTTTTTTTTTTTTTTTTAAGTCAAAAGGGATTTGGCAATCATTTTTAGCCCACTTGTTCTCACACTACACCTGGGGTTTCTTTTTAAAGCAAACAAATAGCCACTGTATGGGGCTGTACCCCAGACCAAATAAATCAATTCTCTGGAAGCACAGCCTGGGTATCATTTTTTTTGGCAATACTATGCAATTGCATATATTGCAAGGGTGGAGAATCACTGATAGAGCTAAGTTTGCTTGATTTTTACAGTGAGGGTAGAGGCTTAGAATCATGATTTTGGCCAGTTTTTTACCTAAATCAATTTGTGTTACCATATTTCTTGTAGCCACCAATTTTGTAGGAAATTGTTATACCCCCAGTAGATTTGCTATAACCACTTTACATAATAAGACTGATTAATCAATACATAATAGATTATACTAAACTGGAAAGGTATTATGTCTTGTAAATGCCTCAGATATTTTTTAGATAAACTATTATTTGCTCAAAGTAATGGCATGACACGTGACTTTTATTGAGCTATGTCAGATAACTTACTATTTCCCAGAGAGCAAATTGCTGAAGCTGAATAGCTCTCTGGCCTCCTGTTGTGAACCATTCTCAATCTCAGTTAACTATTCTATTTAGGACAATTAAGTGCCCAAAACATGTATAATATTGGCCCTGTGTCACACTAAATAAAACAAAGTTTTTCAGGAAGTTATTTTACATTTTTTCTACTCATTTTGTTTCAGTTCACCTTACTCCAGAAGGAAAGTTGGGCAGGAGTCATTAACTCTGTTTTACATATGAAGATACTGAGTGAGTGAGAAGCTCAATCATTTAAGTCATTTATTTAGTAAGTGATCAAGCTGGAATCAAAACCCATGTTTCCTTATACCTAACCCAGTGCCCTTCACGACCCCATACTTAGTACAACATACAGTAGATACTGAGTAAGGCTCTAGCAGGGGTGTCCAACCCAGAGGCCTGCATGCAGCTCCTGACAGCTATGAATGCAACTCAGCACAAAATCATAAATTTACTTAAAACCTTTTTTTTTTTTTTTTTGGCTGATCAGTTTTTGTTAGTGTTTGTGTATTTAATGTGTGGCCCAGGGACACCAAAAGGTTGGACACCCACGCAAGCAGTGTCCAGGATATGGGTCATTTTTGAGATGTGCAGACAGCACCCAAAGTAGAATATTAGAAAATAATATAAGGCAATATGTAGTTTGGCTGTATGTGTCAAGAACCTTTGGAAGATGTTTAATTGTCATCCACCTATAAAGAATCTAAAGAAATAATCAGATCTAAGCAAATACTATTTTTTAAAAAAATGTAAATGCAGAGTTACTTAGTGAAAAAACTGAGAACAGCATACATGTTCAGCAGTAGGAGGAATAAGTGAACTTGTGTACATCCGTATGATGTGTGTTTATTTAAAATGGATATGGATATTTGTTAATGACATAGGAAAATGCTTATGAGGTTAACATAAAGGGAAAGGTACATGAAGACAAATATGGTGGGTATCTGCATGAAAAAGATGTCAAGACAGTGCACCAAAATGTTAATAGTATCCAAATCTGGTTGAATAATTAGAAATAATTATTTTACTTTTTTAAAAAATGCTTTTTAAATTTTTGCCACAGTGATTGTGTATTTTATAGTCAGAAAAACATTTTGTAATTTAAAAGATTATGAAGAAGCCTTTGTTAAAAAAGAAAGTATTGCCAGTGGGTTTTTTTTTTTGGTTACTATGTCATGACTTAGAAAGCTCTGGTATAAATAATAAGCATTTAAAATGTTTTTAATCTCATTTTTTGATTGGCTCAGCTGGGTGGGATACTTCTAGTGACTTTTAACAGCAAAAAACGATGCTTTCAGACTTTTTTGTATATTTCCTATTAGCTCAGAACTTTTTTAAAAATGAGATTTGGAGTAGAGCCTGAGAAATCAGGAAGTCTTCCTGCTGTTCTCACCTGTGTTAAATAACCAATTTGATAATGTCCAAAGGCAAGAGTGTAAAAGGTGTAACCACATTGACTATCATAACAAAGTTTAGTTGGTGGACTTCCCTGAGAAATTATTTTGTTGTATTCACCTGTATTATTTTCTTCCTTATGATAATTTTGTAGCCTTGAAATGAAAGTAGATTTTCTGTTTGTTAGCTAACTATCTCCTGTGATTAGTCTAGGAATAATAGCCTGGTCAGAAGGACAGGTATCATTTCATTATGTCTAGGTCCCAAATTTTCATTAAGACGTATGAACGTTTTTATTTTTATGAGAAGTGTGATATATGACGCTTTTAAGAAGCTCATCTTAAATGTTCTTTATAGACTATAATTGTAAGAGTGTTAAGCTCATTTACTTTCAGAAGATATGAAAACAAAATAATGAACAGTAAATAGAATGAAAATAGAATCTTCAACAAATGAAAAAAACATTCTTTTAGTCTTTTTGAATTTGAGGGAAGTTTGTCAATTTTCTTTTAAATTTGAAGACAAGTTAAAAATAGGTTTTGTTGGTCTCAATATTGGGGTCTGAAAGAGATACCTGATTTTAAAAACTGTGCTGTTAATTCTTTTGAAGAAAGGACTTTTATAAATTCAAGATACGATCCTTTGGGATTTGGGTATGATTTAGTGCTGACTGCATGAGTATAGGCCAAGCTGTTGGGGAGTCAATCCTGGTTTAAAGGATTTGATGGGGATACAGATAATGATGTATAGACTAAAGATACAACATTGTGATGCTGCTGATTGATTTTATACTCATATAATCTTCAGATCACATGATTTGACATTTTTTCCTTACATTTTTATTTTAAAGTCGGAGCACCATAACATGGTGTGGGAAGTAAAGACAAACCAGATGCCCAATGCAGTACAGAAACTCCTGCTGGTAATGGACAAGAGAGCTTCAGGAATGAACGATTCATTGGAGTTGCTACAGTGTAATGAAAATTTGCCATCCTCACCTGGCTATAACTCCTGTGATGAACACATGGAGCTTGGTAAATAAAATTAAAAACTTTTTAAGAATCTTACTGAAATCCAGATTATTTTTCATGGTTAGCCTACCTTGAACTGCTGAAAAGTATGTGAAGTGTGTGTATATTAGTTTCAATGTCCTCTTGTTACTGCTTATAAAATATTACTGAAGACCAACATAAATTTGAACTATTGTTATCATAGAAATTCATTTACAAATTATACTAACCTGCCTTATAAAGATTGAGCTGTTAAACACTTTAGCAAAACACTGCTAATGTGGCTTTTCAAAAGGTGTTTGAACATCCCAGTGAGCTCAGTAACTTATCCTTGGCCACTCTTCAAGGCTGGTTTGTTAATAATGATGGTGAAATTACAGTGGACCCTTGAAACTTGAGGGTCTGCTGTTTGTGGTAATCACTATTGCTGAGCTACTCCAAAGATACGTGACCTGTAGAAATGTGTAGAATTGTTGAGGTGTGATTTTGAATTGTATTGCTTTGATATGTCGAAGAAAAAACAGCTAATGAATAACCTTGGCTTGCTGCCTAGCTTTTCAGCTTGGCTTTGTCCCCATTTAATACGTAGTTTTCCTGATGCTCACGAATACCCTGAGAAGATGGGATTGTCCTCATTTTACAAGATGAAGTAGAGGAGATTAGATTATATGCTGCAGTGCTCTGGGAATTTAGAGAACCTGAACTCTTGGGACATACACCTGTTTGAATGCCAAGAGTTTGCTGGGCCCTAATAATTCATTGAGTAGTAGTTGCTGTCAAGCAAAGACATGATATTAATCAGGTAATTGATCCTCTACCATCACATTTTAGGTTTCAGGAGGAAAAGAGGAATTTAGGGCCTGGCAGGTGGGGGCTTAAAAATTTATACCATCCAAAATGACCTAAATTTAAAAACACCTAATATCCTACACTTGAAAGACAGAAGTGAACTCTTTATAGTATTGAATAAAAAAGAAATGGTAAAAAAAAAAAAAAAAAAAGGATGTTGGCAATGAGGGAAGTGGCTCCACCAAGATTATAGGGTAGAGTTATGTCCAATTGGTATGACATTTTGGTTGTTCCATGAAGGTGGGGGCGGGGGGGCAGGGTCGGATACCTTTTACTCGGTTTTTGGAATGGATACCCTGAATCAATACTTCAAAACAAGCCATTTAAGTTTTAATAGGCTCTTCTGGAATGTTTGCCTGAATAGGAGTTATGTGTAAGTACGTTTAGAGTGACTAGAAGAGTTTCTTGACAGACGTTGAAAGGAACCAAGGATCTGTAGAGTGTGTAAATTTGTGTTTTATGACAGTTTTAAGGTCTGCAGGATGCTTTCTCTATTTTTTTCTCAGTTATTTTAGAATTTAATTTTTTCGAATTCCTTACAGTAGTACATGAGTGGTAGTACTTCTAGTCTTTTGTCTTAAGCAGTAAAAGTCTGTCATGATGTACCTGTCAGGAACACATTTACAGGAAAAAATAAATACTACTGAGTTCAGAATTTCTCAGTAAAAAGAAATAGTTTGGCATATATAAAGTTGAATAAATAGTACCAAAAAATTTATAATATGATTTTTATCTCTTCTTTGGAAATAGTTATATTCATTATTGCAGTGATCTTGTATAACAGGTTAATGAAAGTATGTGAATAAGTACATATATGGGCACATAAGTTGCCTTTTTCCTCATTAATATGTTCATAAATGAAAATGTCTCAGTAGTATATGGATTACTCATCGGTGAAGTATAAAAAACCTGAGGGAAAAACCAGGAAACACAGACTTTGTTTTCCCAGTTTGTGGATAGTTTGTGTAATTACATGCTTTAGGTAGTGAAGTTATTACTACGTTTACAGTCGTTGGATTCACTTCTCTGCTAAGCTCTTTTGACCCTTAATGGACTAGGTGTCACTTCCTAAAATTGAAACTTGTTTCATAGTAGAAATTTTTTGAATTTATAACTTTTCTTCTCACAAAATTACTTAGCTAAATTTGAAGACTTCCTTTCCAACTGTAGTTATAGTATTGCCCTGTTTTAGTAATTTCCTTTTCGTAATTTTGAGTGTATATTTGCAGATGACCTTCCTGAACTTCAGGCTGTTCAAAGTGATCCTACCCAATCTGCCATATACCAGCTAAGTTCAGATGTTTCACATCAAGAATATCCAAGACCATCTTGGAACCAAAATACCTCAGACATATCAGAAAATACTTATCGTGAAAATGAGGTGGATTGGCTAACAGAATTAGCAAATATCGCCACCAGTCCACAAAGTCCACTTATGCAGTGCTCATTTTACAACAGGTAAGAAAACTATATTTTTATTGAAAATTTTTATCATTACAAATAGCTATTAATTTTTTCTAGTTTTGAAAGTAGTGCTGTTAACCATTTAATGAATGATTTACTTAAATCCCAGTTTAATTGAGACTTAAATAAATAACAATTAAGCTTCTCATAATGATCCAAGAGCTATTTCACTCAACATAATTTCATACTGAGAATTATATAAAAGTGATATGAAAACAGTAGAGTGAAGAATATTTGTGAATGTTTTAAAAGTCACCAGAAAATAAATCAGACCAAGAAATAGTTTATTGTAACTCTATCTCTACTTATATAAAAATTGTATTTGTCCAAAGAACCGTAATTGTAATAAACATTGTATTTTAAAACTTGTATAAACCTTTAGTTCAGTTTCTCTTTTGTCTAGGTTTATTTTCTTCCAGTGTACCTGACTTTGTTACTTAGCTCTTTGCTAATACTAAAATTAGCTAATCTTAAAATTGTCAACTTATAAAAGTAGACTTCCGTTGGTGAAAACCACTGTTTCATACACCCAGACTCGGGTTTAAGAAAATGAGTTGTGCTATGAAATTATGGCAGCTTTCAAACAGTACTCCTGGAGAGACCTAAGTGGATAATATTTCATTAATTATTCCTAAAATCTTAAAACTATATTTGTAAAAAGACACAGATAAATATGAGAGTTTGTAAGGAGGAGAAATGCCCAGGCCTGCACTCATGGGGGTGGATAAACCATAGTTCATACTAGACGATGTAGAAATAACTGAATTTTTGTAAGTGCTCTGGAGTTAGTATAATTCTTTGCTAAAGAATAAATTTTTTAGCACTGGCTGGTATGGCTCAGTGGATTGAGGGGCCAGCCTTTGAACCAAAGGATCGCCTGTTTGATTCCCTGTCAGGGCACATGCCTGGGTTGAAGACCAGGTCCCTAGTAGGGGGCGGCAAGGGGCAATCACACTTTAATGTTTCTCGCCCTCTCTTTCTCCCTCCCCCCCCTTTAAAATAAATAAATAAAATCTTTAGAAAAAATAAATTTTTTAGGTATGGAAACTGGTTTTCTTATAACCCATTAATTCTGCTGTTTTTCTTTTATTCATCAGGTTATTGGTCTTGATTAGAGCAAATTCATTTTAGGTAACTTTGGTTTAATTCCATGAAAATTTCCACAGGATAGAAAACTTACCTTTTGATTACATTCTTTTTGGTCCCAGTTTTTGTTATAGTCTTAATAGTCAAAAAGATAAAAATTATTTTACATTTAAAAAAAAAATACAACCCTGATTTTACTATTGGGCTTTCTCTTTTCCCCCTTTCTAGTTTACAGATAATACTTTCCATTTTTCACCACAAACTCATAATGATTAATAATTATAGTTCATGGAAAGTTGAGTAAACCCTTCAGAATAAAATCAATATAAATAAAACCGTAAGTAAAGGAGTATCTCCTTGAAGATGTAAATTTATTCTCAGTAGCATTTTCTGTGCTTCCCTTCTTCCTAGGGAACAAGACTACACTCTGCTGTCTTACCTGCTTTCTATCACTGTCAGTGGCTGTCCATGCAACTTCTTGTAGTGTGTTGTTAACCTATTTAGTTACTGAGCTTTGGATATCTGAAGTTGTAACTGTACAGTACCAAGGGGTTGAGGGCAGGTAAAATTTAAATTATCCCTGCATAGATAGAGGGATGAAGAGACCAATGGTATTAGTGTTTTAGACGTGTGTAGCATGTTAGTTTTTATAAAACATGCAGTCCATTATACATTTTGAAACATTGCATCGTTACTTCTCTGAAATGGTTAAATAGAACTGATAAAACTCATTCTTTTCATTAATGAGGAGGGCAGGAGTGAACTTGAGGAATTTTTAGTTGTTTGGCCATTCTCTAATACTCAAAGTTCTCAATGTATAATGAAGGGAAGAAATTAGCCAAAGATGAAACATTCAATATTTACATTTTGAAATCTAAAATCGTTTGGAGAATATGTTAAAATGCATGGAAATTGTTGGGGTTTTTATTTAAGAAGTGATACGAACATGAAAGCAAAGTATAGTTTTATAGATCCTTATTTAAAAATAATTTCTGCAAAAATATAATGAAAAAAGGTTAATGAGGGTAAAATTAAAATTGAGACGCTAATAAAATTTCTGAGGGAATAAGGGAATAATTGAAGGGTAAGATGTCCCTGCTCCCCTTTTTAAAAAGAGGGTTAATACAGACATGCATAAACTTTCTTCTGTTAAAGACCAAATCCCTATTTGGCATCTCGGAGAATTGTACTGATTTGGGACTTTCAGACAGATCTGCGCCCTACCTAATCTTCCTTTCTGCTGCTTCCCAAACTCCCATGTCAGTACACACTATTGGTCATCCTTCATGGGCTTGCTTCTTACTGTTACCCCTCCTGTGAATAGCTGATCTGTTTGTGGGAGATCATAGTATGTTCTTGGAAGCACAAGTACACTAAAGGGAGCTCTGCCTGGGAAACAGACTTTTGAGGGGAAAACTGGGGATGGAGTTACTTTCTAAAAAGTGATCTGGGGGAAAATAATTAGCCCTTATGTGTAGATGCTTTTCAGCAGGTTTGTATCAGAACACTAGGGAAATAGTGTCCAGTTATGGTTGGTAAATAAGAGTTCCATATTGGTTGCGTTAAGCATAGATTCACTCATATAAGACTTACTTTCTCAAAGTAGAGGAAAGAAATGGATAGGGAGCATTTATACGTACTTGTTGACATAAAAAGAAATGAATAAATGAAACAGTAATTTGGAGTTTAAAATACAATGTCAAATAGTGATACTTTCAAATGCATGAGGAGGGCTTGGGTTAGAAGTTAAGGAACAAGAAATTAATGAAATCTTGATGTCTTTACTAGTGTTTTTCATAGGTGTCTTATATGTAGTAACATTGGCATTTTGAATATAACTTTTTTTTTTTTTAATCAGAAAGAAAGATCTGCTTTAAGTACCTACGCTTTATGGTTAAAACTGCCCCCTTTTTTTAGATCATCTCCTGTACACATCATAGCTACTAGCAAAAGTTTACATTCCTATGCACGCCCTCCACCAGTGTCCTCTTCTTCTAAGAGTGAGCCAGCCTTCCCTCCCCATTGGAAGGAGGAAACACCAGTCAGACATGAAAGGGTGAGTTTATTCATGAGATCAAACTTTTTTTAAAAAGATTGCACAAAGGTTGTAATTTTTTAACTTTCACTCTCTAAAAACGTTTTGAAGCACATACAAATGGGAAATAGTATGTCTCGTTCACCTAGTTATCGGGATTCGATAACTGTTCAGCTAGTTCTGTTAACTGTTAGGAAACTTCGTTACAAGTGGGGCTATATATTTAACAAAAACTTCAGTTTTGAAGGTGTGTTTTTTCTTAGTTTAGAATGATTATCCCCTGGTAAGAAGAGAGCTTGAAACCTTAAGATAGAGATGGATAATAATAAGCTCTGTTTTAAAAAGATGCTTAAAATGTTCTTCTTCACAGGCAAATAGTGAGTCAGAATCTGGCATTTTCTGCATGTCCTCCCTCTCGGATGATGATGATTTGGGGTGGTGCAATTCCTGGCCTTCAACTGCTTGGCACTGTTTTTTGAAAGGTAAAAAGGAAACCAAAAACCACCACCACAAAAAAAATCTTGATTTTGTTTACCGCTCTCTTGTGCAGCACACTTTCACATACCTAATTTATTTTTTCTTTTTTTACCTTAAATTTAGGCACACGTCTGTGCTTTCATAAGGGAAGCAATAAGGAATGGCAGGATGTCGAAGATTTTGCTAGAGCTGAAGGCTGTGATAATGAGGAAGATCTCCAAATGGGCACTCACAAGGTTGATTCAAAATTCGTCTCCCCCCCCCAAAGAAAAATCTTTGAAAATGAAACATAAGGTTTATTGGTATTGTACAGGACTATCCTCTGCTTACTTTCATATATAAATGGTATCTTACATTTTTGCTAGTGGTTTTGTGAATACTCGTTGCTTAGCCCAATAGAGAGGCCTTAGGTTTACCTTTGTAATTATGCTTTCTTAGGTGGAGAAAACTAAACTGGTATTAGAAATAAAGGAATAAATAAATGAGCCAAAGCCTTATCTTTGGTAATCTACAAAGTGGTTAATTCCCCTTTGGATAATTGAGAGTTGATTATATTGTTACTTTTTAAATGACTCCATAAAGAACACTGGCATTTTCTTTTGTCCCTCCCCACAAGTTTTTAAGTTACATTTTATTGCATTACAGTGCATACACCATAGCATTCACTATCTTAAAATGTACAATTCTATGTTTTTTGGTATGTTATAAGAATGTAACCATCGCAAGTATCTAATTACAAAATATTTTCATTATCTCAAAAAGAAACTCCTTAAGAATAAGAGGAGCTCACTCCCTATTCCTCCTTTTTCTCCAGACTTTAGCA